>NC_080086.1:196715380-197935380 GCF_950005125.1 Chionomys nivalis
GTGGGGGTAAGATTTAAAAAATCTTATTTAAAAATATTGTTCACTCCTGTAATGTTAGCATTCAGGAGGATAAACAAGAGGACAAGCTAAGGCCAGTCTGGCCTCTCTAATGAGGCTCTGTCTTGTGAAACAAACACAAAACAAACAACAACAATATGGTTCAAGGAAAAATATATAAGAAATAGAATGTCTAAAATCTGTCTTAAAGTGCTATTGGGCTTAAGAACACAATAACCCTACAAACAACTTTTAATTAAGAAGAGAGGGTCTGCAGAAGTAGCCACAGAACCAAGATCTCTTACAGGATGTAGTTACACAGGAGGCAGCCAAGGTCTCCCTGACTGCCACCTCCTGGCTCTTGCCCAGCTTTTTCTAGAGGAACCTGGGAGGAGTTTTAGCAGAAGATTCTTTATCTACTAAAGATACATCCTCTGAAAGGCAACTGAGTGGTTAAGAGTCCCTTCCAGGATTGTATTCATCAAGGAAGAGATTGTGAGTCACAAACGATGGGTTCCAGGTCACCATCTGATTCTGAGACTGGCTAAGACAACATAGTACTTGAGAGACTCTATATAACAAACCTTATTCACCAGAACATTTGTTCCCCTCACCTTCTCCAACCCGAAATAAGGACCAACGTCCTGCCCTTTCTATGGAAACTTCAATCATCCGCTTCTTTTAGTCTTAAATTTTGTGTGAGTCCCATGTGCACGCCGGTGGGTCCCATCTGCATGCAGGTGTGTAGAAGGAGCTGCGGGCCGCTTCCTGCCTCCCAGCTCCTGGCTCCCAGCTAGCTTTACCCAAAATAATTACACGGAAACTGTATTCTTTTAAACACTGCTTGGCCCATCAGCTCTAGCCTCCTACAGGCCAATTCACACATCTTGATTAACCCATTTCTATTAATGAGTGTAGCACCACGAGGTGGTGGCTTACCAGGAAGGATCTTAACCTGTGCCCATCTTGGAGAGGAGAGCTATAGCGTCTGCCTCACTTCCCTTCTTCCCAGCATTCTGTTTGGTGTACTCTGCCTATCTAAATTCTGCCCTATCAGGCCATGCAGTTTTCTTTATTAATTAACCAATGAAAGCAACAGATAGACAGATGACCCACCTACATCACAGGTGGGTCCCATGTGCATACAGGTGGGTCCCATGTGCATGCAGGTGGGTCCTAGGTTCATGCAGGTGGGTCCCAGGTGCATGCAGGTGGGTCCTAGGTTCATGCAGGTGGGTCCCAGCTGCATGCAGGTGGGTCCCAGGTGCATGCAGGTGGGTCCCAGGTTCATGCAGGTGGGTCGTAGGTGCATGCAAGTGGGTCCCAGGTGCATGCAGGTGGGCCCCATGTGCATGCATGTAATTAAAAGGCTCGAGCTCCTGTGACCGTCTACTGTCAGTTTGTCTCACAGACTTAACTACCAAGCTCTCTCAGTGGAGAAACTTTCCTCTCTCCTACAGGAAACTTTTTTTCTCAGCAAGAATGTTTATATATAAGAGAACACAGTAGAGCTAGTCATTGAAAGCCAATTTATTTCAATAGGTAGATTATTTCAACATGGTATTTATTTCAGTAAGTGGATGATGTTAAAGGAATTTGTCAGCAGCTTTCTCCTTCGTGTTAAACAACCTACTAACTGAATTCAAGCTTAACACAACGCTTTGCATTAAATTTGGATAATAAGGAATTTCTATCGAATAACAGCATCAATGAAGCATAGATATGATATACCAAAGACATTGCATAATAATGAAAATGATCTCTAGAGTGTAAATGAATCCAGGACATGCATTATTTTCAGGGCCACATAAGTGTGTCCTTACAAATTAGCTATTCTCACTTAACAAGACTTTAGGGTACAGATGCCTAAATACAAAAACACAACCACAGGATGTATTCTTCAACTCATTAGAGGCAGCAAGTCTCTCCATGAAGGAACACGACCAACGAAGCATAACCAGTTGAAAATATAGGCACTTAATTAGTGAACATGGGGTTTTAATTCAATTTTTTCAGGAAAAAAGGGGGGCATTTCATTTTACATGATACATCCATGTCATGGACCAACCTAAACATTATTATTTTCATTCCCTAGTTAATGCTGCATCTTCTGAAAAGGCAGTACCCACAGTATAATCTTAACAATCAATGCTTTAGCATGTGTGCATGCAACTGTGTGTGGGGGGGTGTGTCTATGTGTGTTGCATACAACCAGGCTAAAACCTTACTGGATGGTAAGTGTACATCCACCTTCCTTCCTTCCTAGGCCTGTTATCCACACCCAACTATAGTCAGGCCTGGAATGAGATGGCGTTGGCCAGTAGGATGTTAGGTCTCTACCCGAAGGGGGTTAACCTACAAACAGCTGTCTTGATCGGTGCAACTGCAGCATGACTTTTCACGTGTGTACTTCTCACGTGTGTACTTCTCACCTGTGTATTTCTGACATGTGTACTTCTCACGTGTGTACTTCTCACATGTACTTCTTGCATGTGAACTTCTCACGTGTGTACTTCTCCGCGTGTACTTCTCCATGTGTACTTCTCACATGTGTACTTCTCACGTGTGTACTTCTCACGTGTGTACTTCTCACGTGTGTGCTTCTCCGCGTGTACTTCTCACGTGTGTGCTTCTCACGTGTGTACTTCTCACACGTGTACTTCTCCGGGTGTACTTCTCACGTGTGTGCTTCTCACGTGTGTACTTCTAACATATATACTTCGCACATGTGTACTTCTCACATGTATGCTTCTCACATGTGTACTTCTCACATGTGTACTTCTCCATGTGTACTTCTCCATGTGTACTTTTCACATGTATTTCTCACGTGTGTACTTTTCGCATGTGCAGAGGTCCAACACAGAGTGATGCAACTTCCATTCACACAACACCATTTGAACAGCCAGCCTTTCAATTGTCACCTCAGCTCAAATCCTAGAACTTGCATTGAAATGATGTTTAAAGCAATATATTTTTAATTATTTCAATATGCTAACAAAACAAAATACAACATACAATAGCAGCTTTGAAATGTCATTAGTTAGTTCAAACTGATACAGTACTCCATGAAAACATAACAGTCAATGATTGCTGTTTTAATAAACAAAAAACTGCCAATTACAAGAAAACTACAAACAAAAGAATACTGAATGAGCCAAAGTTTTGGTGATAGGATCATTCAAATAGTCAGAGTGGCCCCTATCTGTAAACCCAACCCTTCAAACATAAAATGACAGAGGGGTCACATAGTGAGGCCCCACTTCAAACAAACAACATACAGAGAGAGACAGACAGATCGAGAACATTACCAAATAATATATGCTATTATTGGAAGTGAGGGAACACAGAGCAGAGGGCAGAGGACAACCTTCAGAGGTGCTTCTCTTACACTAAAGAAGGACCAGGGATGCAACTCAGGTCTTAAGGCTTGTGTGGCAATCACTTTTATCCACTAAATTATCTTGCTGGTCACACATTCATAGTTTAGAGTAATAATGAAATAAATAAAAAATAATGGGTTTTGGCAGAGAGGGTTATGAAAAAGCAGCACACAATTTCCAAAAAATGAAAGAATATAATTCTCAAATCTGCCAAATCATCATGTACACACAATATCAAAAGGAACACAACCAGGCATGAAATAAAAACGGGCTCTTAGAAGACTTTAGGTTGTGCCAATGCAGGCTTCCAGAAACATGGCTGAGATCTTCTCTCCTGTGATTAAGAGAGGAAAGCTTCCCTCCCATTTCTCTACACAACAGAGTCTTTGCAGATTACAAACAGATGCAGGGGATCACTCTAAATTCTGGGAGGAGAAATGAGCGCGTTGATACTCGGCCACTAATGTCAGTCATGACCTCATATGCAGCTGTCCTGTTCTCCATGCTCATTACTACCAGGATGATCTCAGTCGTGCATTTCCCTCCTGCTCCTGTTCCCGAATGCTCACATTCTTCCTTCAGATCCAAGACTTCTCGAGCGTACTCTGCAAACATTAGAGACCCAGGAGACACCGAGTGGACATATCTGTCTAATGAGTTTGGAAAATATTTTGTGGGACAGCTCCTTCTGGAAATCACAGAACGATACTTTGAGATGGCGGCCCTTGGAAAAAAAAGCTAAAGTGGCAGATTTTCTTCTATTGCAATATGAGAACCATAGCACACTTTAGCAGGGAGAAGCAGGCTGATCCCTCTGTGAAGAATGCACAGATGCTAGGAAGGCAATGGGTGGGGGTCATCACAGCAATCACGGGAAACAAGCCAGGCCCGGAGCTGTAACTACAGACATGAAAAGAACATTAGATAACCTCTTCAGAGAATCGGAATTATATACTGTGAGAACAGATAGGTCCTATGGGAAAGAGCGGAGATGAAGATGGCCTCCGTTTTCTAAAGTGAAAACCATGAGTACTGTAAGACAGAGGATAAGTTAGTTTTGTGAGTACAACAGAAAAGCAAACTGATTGCTTAAACACAACATAAGTGTTAAGTAACATTCACCAAACTTTTGCAACCCTCACAGCATGTTATCTTGTTCTCTTATAAAAATTTTGAAAATTCCAGTGATAATTTACTGTGTTAATAATATTATTATTTTATGCCTTCTATCTCTACTTGAATTTAACTACATAATTGACAAGCTACTAGGTATTATTTATTGTCTATCATCTTTCAAAACGCACAACAAAGAGTGGGCATTTAAAACATCTATAAAAAACTGGAGGCATTCCTGATCCCATGTGAGCTGGACTTTTCATTTCTCTGGCCTAGGAAAGCCAAGTTAAAAGGAAAGGTTTGATCTGACTCATAGTTTCAACTTTCTGCCACTTTGGTTCATGGACAAGAAGAACACAGTGGCGAGGATGTGAGAGAGCAGAGCTGTTCATCTCACTGATCATGGCAGACGAAGCACAGGACACACGCCTGTGCTAGGAAATATCTTCACCCCTTCTATTCCAACAAGGTCTCCAGCCCCTTAGCGTGCACAACTAGGCTGGGTCTTCTACCCCTTCTCCCAGGAGAGACCTCACAGCTTCACTCAGAGCTGTAGTTTTGCTCATAATCAAGGCTCCTCCGTCCAGTCACGTGGATAGTCAAGACAATGCCCCACAGTCTTTGTCGGGTAATGGCTTGTTCAAGATTTTTCTGTCTGGCTTTCGGCAATGTGAACACAGTGTGCAGGATGGGCTGTTGGGCTTTGCTGTTTGGAATTTTTATCTGTTTGGGTATTTATGCCACCTGGTATTTCCTGGGCTTCTGTGTCTACAGCTTTTCCTGACTTTATTTTGTAAAGTTCTTGGCCATGATCAGTCTTCAATTATGTTTTCTTTCTTGTAATCCTTTTCTTCTCCACACATTCCAATTATGGGTAGGTTACACCTCTTAAAATGCCCCATGGCTCTTCACTGTTCTTCTCTACTTTCCATTATTTGATGCTGCTGCAGTTAGGGTAGTTACTATCTACATACCTTCAAACTCACTTATTCCTTCTTCAGCCATGTTTACTGACATAGTGAAAATGTCTGACATTTCCATTCACTATCTTTGATATATAACATTTCCTTTTGATGTTTAAGAGGGTCCATCTCCACTCTTATATAACCTAATGTATTTGCCATGTTGCCTACTTCCTCAACCCATAACATACTAATTATAGCTATTTTAAATTGCCTGTCATGGCCAGCATATAGTGCCATATCTGAGTGTGGTTCTGAGGATTTTTATCTCTTATGACTGTGTTTTTTCTTGCTTTTAGACATGCCTTGGGATTTTTTTTTTCAAAATTAGGCTGCAGTATAACAGTCTTCAGTTTAAGGATTTTTGTTCAGCTGGCTGTTATGTTTAATATTTGCCACAGGGACAGGTGCCAGGCAGGAGGTGGGGGAAGGAGGAGAATTCCGCCAGTGCCTTTTGTCTCCTTTTTTGACCCATGGGCTTCTTTTCTACTCTCCCGTGGAGGGAGTCCATGTCTTGCCGCTCTTTCATCTATAATCCTTATTACTATTCTGGAGCCCACTTGGTGTGGTGGTAACATGTGGGCACAGAGGAACATTCTGATTAAATATGTTTCAGTGGCCCATGTCTCTCTGATCATGCCAGTTACAGGGTATCATCACATCTTTTTCTCTATTCCCTTATGCAAGCAGCAAGATTATTTTGAGGACTGAAAAGTGTCAAGAGTGTTGTCCTGGAAGCCTGACTAGATCAACAAGAAAATGAAGAAAGGACAGACACGCATACAGAGTAGCTGGGATTGGGTGAACTGTGTGCTATTGTGGGGATGCACAAGCTGGAAGCATTGGATGTTTATTTTATATGTTATTGTGCACTGCTGAATAGAAGTCAGTTTATGGGAACAGAGCTGAACCAGGAGGCAGGATTGCCTAATCTACGTATGAAGTCTGCAGGGGAAAAATCTCAGGCTGAAGTCATCTCAGAAGGTAGAGCTGTAATATGATTGATAGGTTCTGCATACAATAATCAAACTTCATAAGCATTCATCAATTGACCAGAAGAAGGCATTGGCAGTTCCCAAGGGTATGAGCTACTAGGCTCCTTAACATGGCTGTGCTCATTTTAACAACACATTCACTCAAGATTTCCTGCACTCCCTACAGGGAAGGAATGTCCTGCTCCTATGATGTTGGGATAAGGCTCTCATGAAGTGTTTAGCCAAAGAGAGTCTGTTTTTATGAGAAGGTTCTGGATGTATTTGCAATTACTTCATCACATCACTTGCTAGAGACAGCAGGGGAACTCATTTGGACATCCACTGTGAGAGAACAGAAGGGTTCCTCCAGGAAAAACCCATGAACATGGGACAAGGGCAAACATTTCTAAGCCTCTGCATAGTCAGGCTAGAAAGTTACAACAATGACCACTTAAGCGTCCATCCCTACCAGTTCAGACTCTAGTCTTGTGACAGCTTCTCCAGGTACACAGAGCTTGGCTGACATTATGTGGCTCTATGTGGCTCTCCTGATTCCAGAGTAGCACCTACATTATAACATGGCATGCCTCAGCAAAACTGTGCATGTCCGGTTTATCTAATTCTCTCATTTTTAAGGATGCAAACTGCGATTTCCAATAATTCAAGATATCAAAGCTGAGAGTAGAAGTTTTAAAATCTGTTTTTCTTATTAGCCTAATATTTAAAAACAAATGTGTGTGTGTGTGTATGCATGTGTGTGCACTCACCTTATTCTTTCAGACTATTCCTCTCAACCCGGGATAAAGGAAGAAAACTCTAATGTATTCCTGTGTTTTAATGGTTGGTAGCATGTTATAACAGTACCAACCTACAACCTAACATAAGAAGATACAGCCTGGAGATTTTTCAGATACATGAAATCACATTACATCTGTAATTTAATAACACTAATCCTAATTCATTCCAATGGATGTGAAACCACTTGTCGGTAATGCTGTATGACCATCCGTTATTGTGATCCTAAGTAGCACATGTCTTTTAGATAAGGAGGCGAATGGTTCCAGGGCTTTGTGTTTGTGAATGTCCTAGTGAAGCTTCTTAGAAAAACTCCATCTACTTCTCAGCAGAGGCTGTACTGCTGTAGCTGTTTGCTTCACTGCTTACCTATTACGTCTCCCCTGAAGTAAACGCCATTCATTTTAGTTGAAGAAATACAAGAAGGATGGATTAGTAGGCATTTCACCTGAGACTGAAACATCTAAGAAAAACAACTTAAGGGTAGAAGGACTTGTTTGGGATCTTAATTTCTAAAGATCCCATCCTCCATGGTGGGGAAGGCATGGTGGAGCAGGGCAGTTCAAATTACCACAGCTAGTGTGTAAAGAAATGCAATACAGGCAGGGTCTGAGACAAAGCCAAAGGGAAGTCCTCTCCCTAGGCCCTCCTCTAACCTTCAACCACCTCAGAATAAAGACATCACTCTATGAGTCACCAAGGGATAATCTGCTTATGAAGCCAGAGACTCGGAATACAACCCTCTCCGGGACACCCTCACAGACACACCCAGACTCAGAATACAACCCTCTCCGGGACACCCTCACAGACACACCCAGACTCAGAATACAACCCTCTCCGGGACACCCTCACAGACACACCCAGACTCAGAATACAACCCTCTCCGGGACACCCTCACAGACACACCCAGAATCTCAGAATACAACCCTCTCCGGGACACCCTCACAGACACACCCGGAATCTCAGAATACAACCCTCTCTGGGACACCCTCACAGACACACCCAGACTCAGAATACAACCCTCTCCGGGACACCCTCACAGACACCCAGAATCTCAGAATACAACCCTCTCTGGGACACCCTCACAGACACCCGGAGTCTCAGAATACAACCCTCTCCGGGACACCCTCACAGACACACCCAGTCTCAGAATACAACCCTCTCCAGGACACCCTCACAGACACCCAGAATCTCAGAACACAACCATCTCCGGGACACCCTCACAGACACCCAGAGTCTCAGAATACAACCATCTCTGGGACACCCTCACAGACACCCAGAGTCTCAGAATACAACCCTCTCCAGGACACCCTCACAGACACACCCAGAATCTCAGAATACAACCCTCTCCGGGACACCCTCACAGACACACCCAGAATCTCAGAATACAACCCTCTCGGGGACACACTCACAGACACACCCGGAGTCTCAGAATACAACCCTCTCCGGGACACCCTCACAGACACACCCAGAATCTCAGAATATAACCCTCTCCGAGACACCCTCACAGACACACCCAGAATCTCAGAATACAACCCTCTCCGGGACACCCTCACAGACACACCCAGAATCTCAGAATACAACCATCTCTGGGACAGCCTCACAGACACACCCAGACTCAGAATACAACCTCTCCAGGACACCCTCACAGACACCCAGAATCTCAGAACACAACCATCTCCGGGACCAGACACCCAGAGTCTCAGAATACAACCATCTCTGGGACACCCTCACAGACACCCAGAGTCTCAGAATACAACCCTCTCCAGGACACCCTCACAGACACACCCAGAATCTCAGAATACAACCCTCTCCGGGACACCCTCACAGACACACCCAGAATCTCAGAATACAACCCTCTCGGGGACACACTCACAGACACACCCGGAGTCTCAGAATACAACCCTCTCCGGGACACCCTCACAGACACACCCAGAATCTCAGAATACAACCATCTCTGGGACAACCTCACAGACACACCCAGAGTTTCAGAATACAGTCCTCTCTAGGACACCCTCACAGATATACCCAGAGTCTCAAAATACAACCCTCTCCGGGAGAGCCTCACAGAAACACCCAGAAGTGTGTTTCCCTAATCTCGAGATATCTCAGTCAAATCAATTCCTCAGTTATGATTAATGATCACTGCTGGGTCTGGTGGCACCAGCCTGCAGCCCTGGCAGTTTGAAGGCCAAGGTGGGTGGCTTACAACTTCAAAGCCAGTCTGGAAAACTTAAACAAACGCTTATTTTAGAATGTCTAAGAATAACAAAAAGTAACTATTTTTTTGTAAAAAAAAAAAATCTGTTTTCTGGATTTAGCCACACCTTATTCATCATGGGACATGTGTGCATATCAGTTAGCCTATGTACTAAAGATACAAATGTTCCCCTTTATTACATGGGATACACTAATTTTTTTTTGATTCCCTGACTTAAAAAATTGCCTAAGTTTTTTATTCTTCTTTTATACTATTCTGTGTCTCTTCATCCAACAAAATGCTATGTTCAGGTCTTAAGTCTATCTCATAATTAAAGTTCACAAGCTCCAGTTTCAAGCAGAGCTCACATCATGGTCTCATCACAAGAGCTTCAAGCACACAGGAGACTGTCCGTGCACACCTCCATGTCTTTCTGGCGTTCCACTCTACCTCAGAAAGAGAATCTAGACACTGTCCATTTTATTGGACTTTACCTAAGCAGGAAATGGTATTCAGGCCAAGCAAGTGTTCACATAGATATGAAATGTTGTTTAAAATGTTGACAAAGTGACACATACATGTAATGTTAGCACCAAAAAAGTGGGGAAAGAGGGTTAGGAATTCAAGGCTAGCCTTTGCTACACAGCCAGTTTAAGCCAGCCTGAGCTATATGGCACTATTAGATAAACAATAACAAAAACTTAAAAGGGGAAAAAAGTATTTTTAAGAAATAAATGAAAATAGACAACAAAGAATAAGGTGAGAAATTAGTACACCTGGCATTAAAATTTTGAGGGAAATTGCTCCGGTTCTAAGAAAATCCATGTTATCATAAATCTATAATCTGAAAGCTTTCCTTGACCAGACTGGATTTGTTATTTAAACCCCCAGAAACCATACACAGAGTTCCCTCCATTTATTCATTATTCAAATAGAAATAAATACAAGGGAACCAAAGAAAGTTTTAAAAACCAAACACCTTTAAATCTTGTTATATGAACAGTGAACTATATTCACTGTATTTCTAGTTCTTGAGTCCAAAAGCAATAAAATCACAGCAAAATGCTACACAAATCTACAGATCTCAGAGGATAGCAGGTCATAAAACTCCTACAGACTTGGCAAGGTGGCAGGCACTGACAGAATGAGAAAGGTATATAAATATAGGCTAAAATGTTACACTTTCAATCCTAAAAATCTTGTCCCTAAATATAAAATATTTTATATACTTTACAAACCTATAGCATTAATAAGTACTATATTTATCTTGCACATCTCCCTACTATGGGGAAAATGTCTTTAACTAATTAAACTGATTCTAGTGTACTAAATGAAAATACTTACAAAATGTGTTATCTTCTTTCTAGCTTAACGGACAGAATAAAATTGACAATAACGGGTATATTGAGCTTCAGGTTTGTCATTATCATAATCAATGAGCATCTCATGCTAAAATTCTATTCTGCCTTCAGGAGTTATTGATACCAGACAAGTGTTAAACTGGAGATCTCCTTGTTAGACATAGCCTAGTCACATTACAGCATGAACAGGTTCTATGCTGTGATACTGGACAAATTAGTTAACATCCCTGTCCACAAACTCTATCTGCTATCAACAAGAATTGCAATTAGATCATTAGATCATTCAAATAATTAAACAAGAGCATAAACAAGAAAACATAGCAATGCTACAAAATCTATAATATCAAGTATTTGAGGACTGCAAGGTAGTACCTGCAAGGTAGTCACTTGCCACCAAGTCTGACAACCTCAGTTTAATCCCTAGAACCACATACTGCAAGGAGAGAACCAGCTCCTGTATGCTGTCCTCTGACCTACACACACATACACACACACACACACAACAAGATGGATGGATGGATGGATGGATGGATGGATGGATGGATGGATGGATGGATGGATGAATGGACTGATAGACAGACAGACAGACAAATAGATAATAAATGCCAAAAAGTTTGTCAACCACTTCTTACTTCTCAAATAGAATATTTCCTAATTCGAAAAACTGGTACCATCTGCAAACTTATGAATAGAGGGATTGCATTCTTTATAGAATCAAATGACCTAAACTTTTAGGGCTATAGCATAACAAGGGGAACCCAAATTTTAAATATATTTAGAATAAATATTTCCACAAGCTACATCTACAACTAAGTAAACTCACAAGAGTTGGGTTTTCATTTGTAATGTGCACATTTGAGGAACTGTTGATGAGGCTGATGTTGTTAACTGAGGATAATCTTGAATGACCAGAGAAGAACACTGATGAGATGTAGGTATGTATGTCCGGCTGGGATATGGGTTATGTTCAGCTGGGATGTAGGTATGTCTAGCTGAGATGTGGGTATGTCCAGCTAAGATGTAGGCATGACCAGCTGAGATATGGTAATATCTGACTGGGATGTGTGCATGTCTGGCTTGGATGTGAATATGTCCGACTGAGATGTGAATATGTCTGGCTGGCATGTGAGTATGTCTGGCTAAGATGTGGATATGTCTGGCTGAGATGTCAGTATGTCTGACTGAGATGTGGGTATGTCCAGCTGAGATGTCGGTATGTTTGGCTGAGAAGTGGGTATGTCCGGCTGACGTGTGGGTATGTCTGACTGGGATGTGGTAGTACCTGACTGGGATGTGGGTAAATCCAGCTGGGATGTGGGTATGTCTGGCTGGGTTGTAGGTATGTGTGGGATGTGGGTATGTCCAACTGCAATGTGGGTATGTCCGGCTACCATGTGGGTATGTCCAGAGGAAAAACAACAAACTGCATCTCAACCTCAACCATCATGAAAGGAGACAGAACTGGGAATTAGAGTTCTGAAATTCAGTTATTCAAATTTCAAGTAGAAGCACTAATTTCTGTGTCTCATACAAACCCTGCAACTGCCTTGTTTTTGGTGTTGTTTCTGTTGTGCTGGGTATTAACTGGGTATGCACTCTAGAGAAGCACTCTAACACTGAGCAACAAATATATTCCTTTTCTTTATTTTGCTTTGGCACAGGTTCTCTTCCTAAGTTCCCTAGGCTGGCCTAAAACTCACTGTGTTACTCAAGATAGTCTTGTATTTGAAATCCTCTACCTTGTAATCAATACTAATGATTTCAAGGGTGCATCATACCTATCCCTCATGCTATTCCATAGATGATTATATTTGCCGGTGGTATTTGAAAAGCACAGACTGGGAAAAAAAAGACCATTGTTTATAAAATACAAATATGGTAGTGAAGAAGTCTCAGGAGACTTGAATCTGAGTGTGATGGATTGAGTGAAAATGCCCTCACAGGTTCATATGTTTGAATACTTAGTTACCAGTTGGTGCAACTGTTTGGGAAGGATTAAGATGTGTGGCCTTGTTGGAGGAGGTGTGTTCCTGGGGACAGGCTTTGAGGTTTCAATAGTCCATGCCATATTCAGTTAGCTTCTCCTCTCCACCCATGCCGCTGTATGATATGAAGAGATGTCATCTCTGTCATGTATTGCTCCAGAATCATGTATGTCTGTCTGCCTACTTGTTTGATGCCATGGCCTTGCCATGATGCTCATGGACTCTAAGTCTCTGAAACTGCAAGCTCCAAATAAACTCTTTCTTCCAAATAAGTTGCCTTGATTATGGTGTCTTATACAGCAATAAAAAAGCAAGTAAGTCCTTGAGTTGCTGGCTCAGTGTCTTTCCAGCTGAATGACTGACTACAGATAATACAGAGGGCAACTGACCCTTGAAGGTCAATATCCTCTCATGACTTCCTCCACTACTTTGTTAATAGCGACTGCTGAACAGAGGCTCCACCTGTCCTTCCCCCACCCACTTCTTGAGTTTCACACTGGGAACCACACCATGGACCATCAGTCTTAAACCCCCATGACCTGTCAGCTAGCCAACCCTACTACAGCAGTGCAGGCTGAGTACTCGTGCCTGGTGTCAGCACTAACTACTTGGCACTTCTCCATACAAGTTGGGAAGTACTTAAAACATCATTTGTGGGTAAGCTGGAAAAATTTAGTAGTCTCCCCACACCCACTGGCATGCATTTAAGACCTCGACAAATACCTCAAGCAGCACAAGTTGCTAAGCTCTGTATAATTGTTTCATATACCCACAATTATGTGTAATTTTAAAACTAGACCCAGTAAGAAATTAGCAATAATTAACAATAAAAATTGAATAATTATAGTAATATATACTCAGCCTTTGTACCACAGGTCCCTGCAGCCAAAACCTCAGCAACATATGGATGAAAAGATTTAGAAAAAACGGTGCCTATGCTGAACAAGTGTGGTCTTGTCTCTCTTAGTACTGCTTCCTCAATACTATAGAGGAGCAACCATATCCATAACATTTATGTTAGGTAATACAGGTAGTTGAGAGTCAGTTTAAAGTATGTGGATGGAAAATGTGTGGAGGCACTTTATTTCACCTACTTGGATATTTGCTATCATAATGCTGCTGAAACCAATCCCTAAAGACACTAAGGGAATTCTATCAATATATATACTCTCCCTCCGCCCCTCTATACCCTCCTTCTTCTCCCCAATCCCTAAAGACACTAAGGGAATTCTATCAATATATATACTCTCCCTCCGCCCCTCTATACCCTCCTTCTTCTCCCCAATCCCTAAAGACACTAAGGGAATTCTATCAATATATATACTCTCCCTCCGCCCCTCTATACCCTCCTTCTTCTCCCCAATCCCTAAAGACACTAAGGGAATTCTATCAATATATATACTCTCCCTCCGCCCCTCTATACCCTCCTTCTTCTCCCCCCACACACACTACATTCTATTCACACAGTGTGATAGGATGAATGAGATGAACGGCAGAGAAACTGTGGCCCAATGTTATTTACTGGAACAGAAGCACTGCAACACTCAAGCAGTAGATCTAGGAACAGAAATTAAAATGTAATATTGGAAGGCTAACATATTTAACATGGATACAATGAACAAAGCAATGGTCAAAAATTTCATTACATTACTGGAAATGGCACACAACATTTGAAGTCATTAATTGCTGGCATCTATATATTTCCTCTTAATAATTTAGGCTATTTTGTGAGCCAAGTGATACAGGAAAGAGGACAGACATACATTCTCTGCAGCTTATAGAACGTGTGGTGAATCTGACTTAAGATGGTCTTGTCTTGTAGAATGGACTCATGTGATGATGGCCAGCTTTGTACAGGTGATTACAGAGCCAACACTCTTGAGTCTTCACTACTTTCCTATTGTTGCTGCCATTTCAATGATAAGAATTACAGAACAAAATCTTGGACAAGAAAACTCTATTGTGATGACACATAGTATTCGTGTCTAGAAAACATTTAAAATATTCAAATTTCTCTGATCTCAATTAGTGCAAAAAATAAAGTTATATAAAAATATTTTTAAGAAAACATATTAATAAAGTTTTTCCCTAACCATAGCCTCAGGGGTACTTAATGGAATGCAGGCTGGCACTCCTAACCTAGAATCTAAACCACTGAAACCATGAAACTGACAAGCTTCGGAAACCTACCTGAAGTCTATGCAAATTATTCAAAATCTGAGAGCACAGACACTCTGGTTCCAAAAATGTGAGGTGAAAGTTACAAACCCTGTTAGAATCTGCTGGCAACCCAGAATACCACTAAATGCCGAGAGAGTGAAGTCAACTCAACTTGCTGATTTAAACAACAGCAAAGTAAAAATAAGGCTGAACGGTGACATATATATATATACATATATATATATGTATATATATATATATATATGGACTTTTTCTTACAGGACTGGAAATAGTAACTGTTTAGCAAGCATCTCTCAAGTGCACTCTCACCTTGAGATTTGCAATCCCTACTTCATAGAGACTGATGCCCTGAGACAACTACCCAGTATTACCCGCTGGTGGTGTGGATACCCGGGCTGTTAACCTGAATCCCAGAGTTGGGATTTGAACACTGAAAATCCAGAAAAAGAGAAACAGCACAGGACCAGGAACTTAGTGTGGCACAAGGAAACCTGTGATGCTTCCTAAAGATGCTCACGGCGGGATGCAGTCATGACTACTTTACCTGCAGTACCACGCTCAGCGATGCCCATATGGTACATATCTAACACTTCTTTGTATGATGACAAAAATCTGGCTGACTTCCAATGGGCTTAGAACTTGCTCTCTTTTCTGAATACCAGAAAGTTCCATTGTCATAAGGCATGCTAACAATGATAGCAACAACACAATTCAACTGTTGTTTACATGCCTTTAAAAAAAATCTAGCTGCTAGCCATAAAACTCGTCCTTGCTATTAGAAAAAACTCTGACAGACAGAGGGAATGTACTTAGTACAAAGAGCACACAGAGCCTCTATATGTTCGCATTCATCAATGCTCCAGTGTCTAGGATGGAGTCTAGAGGGTACCCTCCCAGAGGCAGAAAGTATTAAATGAAGCTCTTCAAACAGAAGGCTCAGCTGTGACACACGCACCCAAAACAGAAGCTCTGTTTGCCTTGGCTCTTTAAAAATAACTTCTGAGAATTTCTCCTGAAACCAACTGGCAAACAGACTGTTCACAGTGACCTCCTTGTTTGCTCAAGCATGGGCTAGAGAGTGAAACCACAACGTTTGGTGAGCAAAGCTACCTTCCCAGTGCGGGCTCTCTCAAAGACGGCATTATGTGGATATGGCCCACCTCAAACTGCTGCTGCAGTACTTGATTCTTGTCGCCAGGGACCGTCTGTGCGGGACTTATTTGTGTATGCTACACAGGATGTTCTTTGTGGAGTAAGGACACTAGAGGGGAACTAATGAACACATTTTAAGAGTGCTAAACCTCAAAGAAGCATTTGTTTTTAATATCAGCAAAGTAGATTTTGTATTTAGACAACTACAATATTTTTCCTCTAACCCTATAAAGTGGATCTGATGTTTAAATCATTGTGACTTCAAATTAAAATTTACCTAGGCTAACTACATGTATGTAGCTATATGAATAATATATTAATAAGCCATTTACTAAATATTTTTTGCAACGAAGTCACACTATCAAGCTGGCCCTGATCTTCCTGCCTCCATTTCTCAAATGCAGGGGAAACAGATATGCACCATGCCTTATTACATTTTAAATTTTCCTTTAGCACAACATTTGTACTCACTACTTTAAATTACTCCAAATAATTAATATAAAATGCAAATTAGCCTTGAATGTTTTCTCCTTTAATTTTATGTATATTCTTGATTATGAATTCCAGCTAGTCCAGACTGGGATTCGCCTTTGACCGCTTTTATTCTGACTAGTCAATGTTGCACTATATTTTTCTCAAAAATAGTAAAATTATAGTCTAAAAGACTAAACATGACCTCTGATTAGATACTATTAATCTGGTTTCAGTGTTCCAAGGCAGCATTCCAAAAGATAACTTAACCACAGTCACAATATTTCAGGGGCAGAAAAAACTTTGGTGATCTCATAGAACTCTAAGTTTACAGTGCAAAAATGTGGGAACTAATGAAATACAAACACTTGAATGCTGTCCAAAAATATAAATAAGTAAAAATAAATGACAGCAAAAGTAAGCCCAATGGAGATAATTCATTTAAAAAGTATAAAATACATGGGAAGTAAATAAAAATAAAGTTCTTTTGTATGGTAAAGTTAAACTTACAGTTTCTCTAAAAAAATTTAAAAATTTGAAGTAGTTTCCTTTGCTTTGCCATTTTATTAAGACTCAATTTGAAGTAGTCAGTTGATTTCTGATCCACAGCCAACTGTGAAGTCATCTTCTCAATCGAGGTAGTAAGCCTTTCTACCAGTCCCCACGCGTTTCTCTGTGAGCCAGTGTGATAGCTCAGAATCTCTGCTGTCAACATGGCGGGATTAGAATCCCCTAAGAAAAACACATCCGAGCATATCTGTGGAGTTTTTCCAGAAAGGTTAACAACTGGGGAAAGAGCCATCCTGGTATGTAGACAGCACCTTCCCAAAAGATGAGGGAAATTTTAAATTTGGGGGAGGTGGGGGGACCAGCTGACCATCACTCTAGCTTCCTGGTATCTCCTTCCCTACTCTGAACACAAGGTCACCAGCAGACTCAAGATCATGCCATCAAGCTAGACACTCTCTTTCCCTGCCATGATGGATTGCATGCCTATTGATGAGCCAAATAAACCCTCCTTGCATCCGTCCTTCAGCTGCTTTACGGTATCTTGTCACTCCACCATCCTAGTAACCAGTTTTCCGTTCAACCTCCAGGCACTGCTACTCAACTTTACATGTCTGCAGATCTCTTTTCACTCCCGAGCTCTACAGAAGTATGATATTGGATACATGCTCCGTTTCTGGGGATCTGGTTTAAATGCATTTTAGAAATTTAGAGGTGATGCTTATTCCTTCATACTGTTGAGAAGGAGGCCCCAGTACTACTTACTCAGTCATTTCTTGATAGCACTTGGGTTGTTTCAAGTTTTGAATACTACAAATAACACTGATGTCAACATGACATCTCTGTGTGAGCATGTTCATATCCCACTTGAAAACATCAGGAGTGGAACGGTTGGCCTCAAGATCAGGGGATTAGCTTTTTAATATTTACCTCGCTCTCTATCAATTTTCCTGTGACTCCATCTGCTCACCATTCTAATGATGTGCAGTGGGAACACTGGAACTCCACCACCCACTCCCTGATGACAGGTTATACTTATTTACATTGTTATACCCTAGTCTTTTATGAACTATGATTTCAAAATTCCCATAACGATTTAACTAGTCTGTTTTCTTATAACAGGTTGACTATACCTTATTTAAAATACTTAGAACCAGAAAGGTTTGGGATTTAAAATTTGGGAACTGAGTAGAATATTTGCCAAGATATAATGACATAGCTTAGATTTGTTTCACATATAACTTATACCCATAGCCTGAAGATAACTTTACACATTTAGTGTGCTCTGTCTTGAATGTGACTCATCAAACTAAGACAGGTGCAAAACTGTCCACAATTGTGTCAAGTGATTAAAGTTTTGCATGTCTAGATTAGAGATGCCTGATCTGAATTACATGAAAGAATATTTGATATGTTCTGAACACAAATCCCTTGATAAATGATTTGCAAGTGTGATCTCCGCATGGTCTCTCTATGTAGTCCTGGCTGGGTTGGAACTCACTTTGTAGGCCAGGCTGACCTGGAACTCACAGAGATCTGCCTGTCTCTGCCTCTGAGTGCTTGGATTAAAGGCATTAATCACCAGTCCCACCTAGGTCTAAATTTTAAGTTCTGTGCTGTTTTCTACTTGGTATAGTTTAAAGTTTTACAATGCTGTCTATGATTGAGTTAAATTTCTTCTCAAGTATGATATCATGGCTACTGTGTGCTTGTTTGTTTTATTGTTTCAGGTAGATATCCAATTTATCCACTGAAGTTTCTCAAAATAATTTTCCTTTCTTCCTTTAACGACTGTGAAGAACTAAGGGTCTGGGATTTCCCTTACTTGTAAAATACAAGTTACTCTGCCGTGGCTTCTTTGGCACTAACAGAAGATGCCAAAAGACTTCTTAAGTGCGAGAGAAAACACTGTTTCTCCAGCCCAAGAGGCAGCCTAGAGCCCAGTTTGCATTCTTCACTGAGTGAAGCTGGATTCTGAAGTGCACACCTGCAGTTCCAGTACTTCTGCTACAGGGACATGGGAGGTGAATCAGGAGAGTCCCTGACAGCAACCAGCGGAGTGGTAAAGACCAAGGAGGCTGTGTTCAACAAACTGGAAAATGATGATTGACATTGGAGGTGTTACTCTGACACACAGGCCATGACAAATGGGAGGCCATACACACATCATTACGAGAAAAACAACTGACTATATAGGAATGGTTCTATTTCTGTATTTTCCAGTGGGTAAAAGTTCATAATAGTTTTGTAAAGTTTTCAAAGGCACAATAAATTATTCAGCTTAGTTTGTAAAATAGTACACAGTGATTATTATGTATTTTTATTAACTTATTAATAACATTATAATCAGTTGGCTAGTTTCTGTCAAGAACAATGTGCCTGCTAGACCTCTGACTGGTTGATATTGCAGAAGCTTTGAATGGACAATAATACAGGGGTTCAGATTGGATAATATTGCAGAAGCCCTGATTAGATGATATGGCAGGAACCCTGATTGGATGATATGGCAGGAGCCCTGATTGGATGATATGGCAGGAGCCCTGGCTGGATGATGTAGGAGCTCTGATTAGCTGATAATTCAGGAGTGAGGGATATAGAAACTATAAAATAAAAGGGAAGATGGAAAGATAATCAAATCTACTTTCAAAAAAGGGAACTACTAGTCTCAGATATTTTATATTTGTATGGATTTTTGTATATTGAAACAAAATTAAGGTTACTTTTGTGTACAGTGAGACATGTCTGCTTTTGACTTTTTACTTCAAAAAAGATGATAGGTGTCAAAAAACCTCTAACACAAAGACTGTTTTCAATCTGAAAAAGCTAGTCACTGGGCAAGAAACTGCCCTTGCCTTGACTGCAGACAGTGGGGTTTCCAAAAAGGACACAAAGAAAGTGATTGCTGAACTTTGCCAAAACAAGATAGGAAAAAATTCAAAATTCCTGCTTCACAGAAAAATCTGTCGGATACTCTAGACCTGCAGGCCAAAGATGGATGCCCCAACATTGCTAAGGAACCCTGCATACTGTCCAGGCAGCCAGCTTTTTCTCTTATTTCTATAGTTCTAGAAGTTGCTTGTTCTGTACTTTCTGTTTACTCGGGTAATATGATATCTTTCTCAGGTCTTTGATGGGGTTGAAGACTAAATAGTTATAGTTAAGTTTTCCTTGTTACTAAATTCAAAACAGAAACTCACAGAAGAGGACTAGACATTGTAAAAGTAGTCCTTAATTGATCATTGTTTCTAATGTATATATACTATGTTAGAGTTAAAGATTTCCTTTTTATTTAGACAAAACAGGGGACCATCTGACTACAGTGACACACATCTTTAATCCCAGCACTCAGGAGGCAGATGCAGGAAGATCTCTGTGAATTCAAGACCAGCCTGGTCTACAGAGTGAGTTCTAGGATGCCAGAGCCACACAGAGACACCTTGTCTCAAAAAACAAAATAAATAAAATAAATATCTGTGAATCCACCCAGCAACAATATATAAAATGAACTAAGTTATTTCCTGAATAATAAGTACACATCCAAACTATCTCCACTTAAATGAAAACAGTAAAGAAATTGCCAAACTGGAGGGTGAAAGCCACAGAACTTTACAACTATGACCTGAGCTGGAAGCTTGGGGCACCTTAGAGCATCACCTCACACCGCTTCACCTGCTTCGTTTCTCGATGTCTGGACAGCATCCCATAACTTGTACTCCACACAGCAAAGAAGGCAATGGTCAGTAACTAACTCGTAATTCCTTCTTTTCCTATAATGAAAATATTCGAGGATACACTCCTTGAGAGAAGACTGGTCAGTCCACCAGTATTCAGAAAGTCTCACTTTCTACACAACACACATTAATAAAACCTCCCTCACTGAAATTTCTCCATACTCTGACCTCAGCTGTGCCTTTGATCAGAAGGCAGCATGATGCTATGCCCACTGCCATAAACCTGCCCTTCAAATCGAGTGTCGCCAGCTGTTCAAAGTCCCCGCCCAAATGCCCCATTCCATTCCCTGAAAATAAAATGCTTTTTCCTGAAATTATAGTCTTGTTCGAGCATCTGGATTCCAGTTACCTGGGTTTCTGAAATCTGGAAGCAATCAAATAGTACAGAGTATCCCAACAAGTATTCAGCCAACTTCAATGAACATATTGGGAACTCTGATTTAGAAGATATCAGCCCACATCCTATTAATTCTATTGTTCCGCCCCCCCCATCAGATTGGATTCTAGATAGCACTAGCATTTATTAGTCTTCTTCCTATCTAGTAAGAAAATAATTTTACCATCTTTAATATATTCTTTTTTTTTTTTTTGGAGCCTGTCCTGGAACTAGCTCTTGTAGACCAGGCTGGTCTCGAACTCACAGAGATCTGCCTGCCTCTGCCTCCTGAGTGCTGGGATTAAAGGCGTGCGCCACCACCGCCCGGCCTTTAATATATTCTTGATTCATAGAAAAGATGTAGCTACACTATTTTAAAGTATTTTGTTGAAATTATGTGGCTATTTTATGTATCTTTAAATGCAGACAGACACATCTATTCACATTGCGTGTGTGTTTCTATACACTGTATATCAATGCTTTAAGATAAATTTTTATCTACCATTCATATTTTCATAACCTAAAACTTTGCTCTATGCATTTTCCTCTACGTCACCCACAAGGAAGGGAACACACAGAACGTGCTCTCTTGCCAAGCTAAAGCTGACTCACTGAACTGAGACTCTTTTATAATCCAAAGCAACCCAACTGTGAAGTATTTTAATGGGTTGGTTGTTCCCTCTAATAGAGTAGTTTTCAAATGCCAGTTCTGATAATAAATCCTGATTAGTAGTAAATATGTGTTTAGCAAGCTTTAGAAGAATAAATAAAAGTATAAGGAATTGAAGGGAATAGTTACAGAGAGATGAAGGCAAATGCATAGCTATGGCTATTTTAAAGAATATGCAAAAGGGACATGAACAGAAATATGCATATGTGGTATCATTCTCAACCTCTATCTTAGGTTTAGCTTGATTGTTCTGTTTAAAGAATACCACAAAAATAGGTAGCATATTTATTCTTCCTCAATCAGCATCTCATACAGACAGACCAGAATCTGACAGGCTCTCCTACAATGAGAAAAACTATGCTTACTGAAAGACTAAGCACACTAAAAAGCATTTTTCACATGTTTTTACTTTAACAAGCAATGACACACACAAAAAAAAAGACTTCTTATAATTTCTGCATTTAAAAGTACAAGCTTAATTTTGGTACAATTAACCCAGATATTTATGTTTGACACTCATTTTAAATTTAAGTATTAGCATGAAATATTTTGTAAGTAATGTGCCAATATGAAAAGTGTCTTTCAAGAGAGGCTAAATTTCAAAAAGCAGCATTGTTTTTTAAAGAAACTCAGAGCAAGTAAAGAAAGTTCCATTGACAGGGGAAATTCTGTCTCAGGCTACATTTTCTCAGACAGAAACCAGTTTATGGCTTTCACTGTAGGAGGAGCCCAGCCAATCACCTTGCTTGTAGGGCAGGGTCCCCTGAGGATATTATTTACTTATAAATATTGCGGGTGGCCTACCAGGACGAGTCTAACGGGCATCCATCTCGGAGAGGAGAATCATGGCGACTGCCTGACTCAGCTTCTTTCTCCCAGCATTCTGTTCTGTTTACTCCACCCACCTAAGGGCTGGCCTATCAAATGGGCCAAGGCAGTTTCTTTATTAACCAATGACCTTCCTCCATCATTTCACCACTTATTGTGTGCAACGCTAATCTTGGTATTTTGAATTTCTGTGGATAGCTGTATACAAATAAATACGGGGAGTGCAGCATAATAATTCACTTAACAATGTTTATCTTTAAATTATTAAATTGTAAACCCAGAACATTGGAAGAGGAGGAGGGGGAGGAGGAAGGGGAGGAGGAGCATGAGGAAGGGGAGGATGATGATGATGAGGAGGAGCAGGAGAAGAAGAATCAAAAAAGAAGAAACAACTACGCCAAGGCCTTGTTAATGTCGTGTTGGAAACACTCCTTCAATGATGGGCACTAAAGAGACAGACTTCAGCTGGAATATTACATAACTGTTGCTACAAACTCATGATGAGTGGGATTAGGTGACAGACACCAAAAGGGCTGAGTAAAAGTAAAAGAATTCCTCCTCGTGTAAAATCAAAGATAATTATTAAACTTGCAAAGAAAAATGGAAGCTCAAAAATCACAGTGCATTTAGAGGAAGGCATAGAAGTTAATGTCTGTGGTCAGTCTTTGATGTTCACGGTCTGGAAACCAGGAGTGGCTTATGCGCCCTCAGTCTAAATCCATGTTGTAAGTCCTCTTAATAAGACTCACCATTCAATAAATGATTTAATGTGAAGGTCCTGTGGGTTTTTTCATATAATCAGGTATTCACTGCGAAATTGCTCATGACAGCAAAATTTGAGGGGTCTTTAACTCTATTTGGCAAGAAATACAGTTTTCCTGGCCGGCCACTCTGCTTTCTACCTGCCTAGCTATACAGCCTGTAGAAAGAGAACCACAGGCCACATAGCTGGCATCTTGACCTACAAGAATCACCAGTCCGTTTGTTCTTCTCGCGTGGCTCGTGTTTAGTAATTCTCGGCTCTGCATGGTTTCACCCACAACTGCAAGCTCAGCATCTGGCCGAGTTGTGCACCTCCCTAGACAGGGTCCTCATTAGATGAGAAAGGAGAAAGTAGCAGTAAGCAGAAGACAAGCAGGCCACACGGGTGCTTTCCTTCCTCCGGCTCCTGCAGGCAGGGGTTGACTTGTGACTAGCTGCTTGAGCACCCGCCTTGAATTCCTCACAACGCTAGGCTGAGACCTGAGACTGTACGCCAAATAAACTCTTTAATCTCTTGTGTTGCTTTTTGTCAGGATGTTTTATCGCAGCAACAGAAATGAAACTGGAACACAATATTGTCAAGAGAGCAGGCTGGGCAACAGCTTCTTTCTCTGGGGAGCCTAAAACAAGAGCCGTAATCCACTTTCACCTTCCCTGTAACACATGTTGCCATGAAGCCAAGTTCTCACCAAAAGAACAAATGAAATTTAAGTGGGATGCAAATGCCCCACCCAAACCACTGTGTTTAAGGCAGCAGAGGCCATTCCATTACAACAGAACATCATCCCTCAGCTGAACAAGAAAGTTAACAAGGAGCGTTAGATTAAAACATCAATTCCTGAATGGAATTCCCACCAACCTGGAAAAAAAAAAAAAAAACTATTATGAGAGCAGGAAATAAGGTTTATGGATCGAGCCACTAAACACTGAGTTTGTTCTGAAGCACAGCCTACCCTAACCAAACTAGGATTTATAATAACTTAAACAGGATCTGAGGCCCGGGTGAGTGATGATCCCTTTCAGTCATCAGGGTGTCATGTGTATCCCAGGCTGGCAGCTGCCTCGGCCTTCTGCAGGCTAGGATTACAGACTGCTAGGCTGGTGACTACACCCAGCCAGAACAGAATTTAAAACAGATCTGAGCAACACTCAAAGCCATCGCTTCTGTTTATATAAATACTCAGTTGATATTAAATGTAGAATAAATATATGAAAAAATGAATGAAATTTATGCCCTGGTAATGCTGAAGCATGCATGGGCAGCCCATATATGACGGTTCTGCTGAACTTGTCCATATTGGGTTTCATGGTCTAAGTTGAGGAGCACAACTGACCAGGTCTCTTCCTCATTATAAATATATACAAAATTAAAATCATCATTCCAATACAGTATAAGGACTTGAAATAACTATTTAATTATGTTTTTTTGTTTGTTTGTTTGTTTGTTTGTTTTTGCTTTTTCGAGACAGGGTTTCTCTGTGGTATTGGAGCCTGTCCTGGAACTAGCTCTTGTAGACCAGGCTGGCCTCGAACTCACAGAGATTCGCCTGCCTCTGCCTCCCAAGTGCTGGGATTAAAGGCGTGTGCCACCACCGCCCGGCAACTATTTAATTATGTAAATTTAGTTTCTAAACATACATTTAATTAGGGGACCAGGTGTGGGAAAAAAATCCACCACAAACTCCCTCTTCTACTGGAGCAGTGACAGTTTTCATTAGAAATTGTGCCCGCAAAGGAATATTCAGTGATGTCTAGACATTTCTGATTAGCACACATTACCAAAAAAGGTGGCACAAACAGCGATGTACAGAGAGCAGGTACAATGATGAATGTCCTGCACAGGAGAATGTCCCGCAGCGAAGCACCTCCCCTGTCACCAATGCCTCTCAGACAAACTCCATACCCTGAAAGCACAATGAAAGTTCAAGAAAGGCATTTAGAAATTTACGATGCTGCTCACTGAGAAAAGAGCAGTCTAAGACTGTGACTGGCTGAGAAATAGTGAAGAAAGAAACCTTCTTACCTACAAACCATGTCAAAACTGGGACCTGACTAACTACTCTTCACAGTGGAATGGAATAGATGTGTTTGTTAAGTGTTATTCTCCTTAAGAGGTTATTCTCCTAACAAGTGAAAAGCAAATTCCTTGGGTTGTACAAGTATTTTTAGACATTAGTTTTAACAGATCAACACACTACATCACATCAAAGGCCTAGCAAAATATTATATCATAAACACAGGGATGAAGAGCCCCCTAAGATCTGAATTCTCTTTCACCCTCACTTAAATTGAAAATGGTTGATGCAGCTGAGAACTTTCAGAGGGATTCCTGAGAAAAATTAACAGATTCAGCTTATGTAAGACTCAAACCAAAAAAACACACACTACAAACCTTCCTTCAGAAAACAGCGCCAATACTTATAGACAGTGTGGCCTATCACTAAGATGTTTTCCATCTCTCAAATAATTCCATCTGCTCATCACCAACTTTCAATATTATTATTAGCTGGAAAATAATGATTATCAATAATAGATAGAAAAGTTGATAAAGTTTTATCACCTGGTCATTGAGGGAGGGAGAAATTCAATAGTATCATAGGCTGAGAAGATTTATAGTATTTGCTTATATAAGCTCCAAAAAAATATAGCCAGGACACTTTTCTAAACCAGAGATCTTAAGAAAATTCTATTAGCAGTTCTTTGGGGAGATGCTGGCCAGACCAGATGTGGTGAACATTACCCTGTACACCACTCATGCTCCTAAGATGGCCTAGAAATGTATTTCTGAAAATGATGTTTATGTTCAATAGATTAATTTGTAATTCAAAACCATCCTTGAAGTTTTGTCTTTTAGATTTCAAATGTATATAAAAGTGTTGATTAGCCTTGTAATCCTGAGTGAATTTTTTTTACCATGTTCAATTATTTTAAGTGCTTATGAAATTGGATAGTAAGACAAAGATACGCCACGCCATTAACATTCAAGTCATTGTTTATTATTTTTTCCTGGGTCAAGTCATTGTTTTTAAAACTAGTAGCCTCTATAAAAATTAAATCACTTAAAAAATATGGAAAGGGGAAGATAAATAAAATAACACTAATTCATAATACAAAGTATCCTCAAAAATTTATAAAATGTCACCAAAGTTAACCTTATGGAATAAAACTACTTAACAGGAAGGAAGAATAAAAATAGTAAACAGATAAAGCATTTTAACATCTTTGAAGACACAAGTGATCTCAACAGTAAAATCCCACATAATGCTTAGAGTCTAGGAATACTAACAACAGAATGCAAATTCTAACACAGTCTACTAACAAAAGTGCCATTTGCCCTCAAAAAACCCCACTATCATCTCTGTCAAGTATAATCAGCAGTCTTTTCCTGCTGACCAACAGAAACACATGGTTTCTTACTCACACAGAACACCCAAAGACCTATATCAGGGTGTGACTAGCATCCTTGGTAGGAGGCACCATTCTTTGTGCATCCTTACCTCCACTGTAGCAATGTGCAGGAGCGTGTGTTGGATGGAGTGTGCGTGGCCATCTGTCACCAAGAGTATGTTTAACTGATGAGCACAGGCTGAGAATTTTAACCAACAATCGATCTGGGTAAACCATACATAACTCTAGACTGAACAAATAAAAGCAGAGACTTAACTCAGTCACACAGTACTCAAAGCGTATTTAAAAAGCCGGGTTCCTGTTGGATTCAAATTCTCTAGACAGCTCTACACACAAGGAATTCCTTCAATAAATAAGTATCCATTTTAAAATGAACAGAGTTTAAGTGCTTCTCATAAATTTTAAGAGAAAAAAACGGAATCTGGGTGTGTTTTCTCTCCCACTCCTTCTAAAAGCTTTAAGCTTTTTATTTGCAGGTGGGGGGTGGGAAAGTTGTCCCAATGTTTTTAAGTGACTTTCCTTAAAGTATGTTCAATGACTGGGTAATCACAGTTAAGCCAGGAAGCAAAGAGAAATGCTGTTGAATTTCTTTGGTTTGGAGTGACACACACAGATCTATTCCATTCATTTGTTTTCTAATATTACAAGCATAGTACTTTTTATTCCTAAAATACTAGAAGTTTGCAGTCACACCACCAAGAAATGCCCAATCGCATCTAAAATGCTAAAAAGTGTAGGAGACAGTAAGCTCTTCACATAGAGTCTCAGGAGAGCAAGAATACTAAAAACAATCCACTTGTTTCTTTCTCTGCTAACAAACAATGCACCTACAGCCGGACCCTGGAGATTACCTCCAGGACTGACAGAAGTCACACTGCACAGAACACAAAAGGAAGGCCTTCCCTTGCTGTGCCCTGACCCTCTGAGCGAGCATGTCTGCATCACTACTACTCTGGCTCTCTTGCCCCCTGCCTCAGGATTACAAGGACTCCAATAGCCTGTTTCTGAGGCGGTGGTTTTCAACTCTAACTGCACAAGAGAATTTCCCAAGCAAACCAAACCTGGGCTTTCCTCAAATTAGGACCTCTGGCAGGAGACTATATAGGTCATGTCAAGATGGTACTTGTATGATCTGCAGAAGAAGACAGATCAGGAACCAAGACCACAGGTTGAAAAGCTGAGGGTTACTTGGATTTGAAAGTTACTTCTCACATTAAATTACTTCTGTAAAAGTTTACATATAAATTAAAGAGTTTTTCACCCAAAAAAGAAGATTCCTGTCAACAAACAAGAATAGTTTCCTCCTTAGAAAGTTTTCAGAATTTTTTTTAAAAAAATTCTTTTTTAAATATCATGTTTTACATTATTCCTGGAAGAATCTGTAAATATTTTCACCTGGAGTCAATAAAAAGGCAGAAGTGGCCATGGTTTGTGACAACAGATCTCAGAAGCCTTATTTCCTCTTCATTTCGGAGAGATGCATCAGCTACATTTTCTGCATGAGTCTTTGTATTCAAAAAAATAAATAAAGACTGCTTTAAAGTTTTCCATACATAACCTGAATCTAACTCCTCAAAACAAGACAATTTTTTCATCCCTGAGCTCTATTCCGGCATCCTGAAGAGAGGAGACAGTCACATGAAAGGTGGGTTTCTGCTGAAAGGGGTCCTCACAAGCACCTGCCTGACAAACATTCGTCTTGACTACGACGTCACTGGTGACACCCCAACAAGAAGACCTCAGGATTGCACCCCACACTCATCCCCACTGGGTAGTGTTACAGTGTGGCCACCAAGGAGCACTTCTTTCAGACTGTCATGGCTCTACCAGGAAGGGAGATGAGCAAGCTCTTCACAGTGCAAGGTTGGTGGAAGAGAAAAACACACAGAGTCAGACCCTCGGGTGCCATTCAATCACCTAACCTCAGCTTGACGACAACTGTCTTTGCTTTCTGACCACACGGTCTCGTTCACCTGGGAGCAGACACTTTCTTCTCCTGCTTCATTCTGTCTCTCACATGGGGAAATGCAATAGTTTTAAAATCTGGAAACTGTTCTTTTGTTTGGGGTTCCAATCCCACTAAAGCGACATGGAATCAAAGCTGTAATTCTTGCCTTCCTAAAAGGAACCCCTAATTCTGACCTGTCTTTTGCCTCACCTACTCATCAGAATGTGACATGTCCTAAAAGAAAGTCAGCTCAACTGCACCTTAAGGCTTCTTTCCTAGTGCTTACAGGACAGACTTCCAAATACCAAAAAATCATGCTGACCCCTGCTTCAAATACCCCTTAAACAGGAAGAGTTCAAGTCAACACTGTAGAACGTCCATACATAAAGAAACCTTGTTCTATGGTTATTTTTAAGCACTGCACACAATAAATGTTACAGTCATATTTTAAATGTATTTTTTAGCAGTTTTGGAGTTTTTCCTTAACAGGGCGCTGTTTTGAAATGAATGCCAACCTTCACTCTTACAAAGGTATCCTCTTAAGTCCTTACCAGGTCCCACACAGTGGCCAGTCTCATCAGCTGGGGGCTGGGAAGGCACAGCATTAGAAGGGCCACTTGGGACAGCACACTACCTGGTTTCTAAAAAGCAGGCTTTATGATGCACAAATATGCAAACTTTTCAAATCATCTGCACATGGTTAAACTTGGAGCAAATACTCCCCAAACACTACAAATCAGAAACAGCAGAGATGTTTGTTTTTCAGGTGTGCTTCTGGGAAGCAAGGACTTAAGATTTTAGTAAATTTCTTTGTCTTCCATTCATTCAGAATATCTCTAATGTAGGCTCCAGCTTTCAGAAGGCAGTAAAAATTAACTTTTAAATGATAAAAACTAATTTAAAAGCTGGGAATATGGAAAATGAAAGGTATTTGGCTGATTTACGGGAAGTGGGCTGCCAGACAACGAAATGCACAGAAATCTCTTACATATGATCTTCTCCTCACACCACGTAGGAACGTGAGGGTCACAAGGCAATGCAATCTGCTAATGACACTGCAGCATATGACACGGGTGTGGTCCATGAGAAGACAGACTGCTTCTGACCGGCAACTTTTCTACCTTTTCATAAGAATAGATATCTACCATTACGATGATTACTCCATGTTCAAGAGAGAAACAGCATTGCTAAGTCTCTACTTTTAACAAAATAAGGGGCTTGGGGTGATCTTGTAAAAAGATTCAAATTTCATTTATCATTCCAGTGCATGTATGTGTTTACAGCAGCCATGAATCCAAGCACAAGGACAATTTCCAGTCCAAACAATCGGAATCTCCTGAAACAGCCTCCCACTAATCAAAATTCTTATCTGTGAAACATCCAATTCCCACAGCATTACAGCAGACCTGGGAATCGCTGTTTTCTCCCTATCTGCTCATATCAGAAGTAAGCGATTAAACACGGATGTTACAACAGAGCACAAGAAATACAATTATCAGTATAAATTTTATAAAAAGTTACAACCAATCTTTATAATTATATTAGTTCCACAAAGTTCAAATGCCATTTCCTTAATTCTTGTTAACCAGAATTGAAAGTCAATTCTAATAAAGTTAAATAAAGCAAATAGATCATCTACTTTTTTTAATATACTAACCAATGATAGTACAGAGATTATCAAAAGAGAATACTGGCCTTGGAGTCCTATCCCTGTAGTTAATGGAATAAGTTGAAAAAGGTAACTAGCCTTTCTATATCACATACATACCTTACCTGCCAGCTACCTGATATGGAAGTTAGGGAAGAAAACAATATCCATGAAAGCCTTTCCAACACTACCCTACCTTTTACACACAGTCAAAAAGCTAGGCATTACATTTCTAATAAGGAGGATGGGAAGTCTTCACCTGGAGAAAGTAAATATTAAATTCTGATTATTTAGGAAATAAAGAATACTCAAGAAAAAAACAAACAGGGATTACATAGGATAAGATTTCAAAATGTCAAAACTACTAAGAATCAGGGAAGAAATGGAATTTCTTGAAATGTAATGTAAGAATCCACATGAAATCAACAACAGTCACAGAACAAAAGTTATCCATGGTATGGTAAGCCTGCTATAACAAATACTATAAAGCCACCAAATGCAAGAAACATTGGACCATCCAATAAACACTTCCTAAACATGGATCATGTGTGAAACATGGCCCTGGGCATCCAGGGTACAAGACAAGTAAGTGCAAACTTCCCTGCACAGCTCACAAAAGTTATTACATATACATACACACAAACACAGGATAATTCACCTGCACTTCCTAACAAGCTACCCTATTATTCTTCTGTAAAACAACACAAAAAATAGTTACACAGTGTGAGCTATTACATATTTTGTTGGTTTGGATGAATATAGTTCAGTTGTTCATTGAACAGCTATTCATGAGTATGCAATAGCCTTCATAGATGTTTCTCAGTGGACGTCTTAGGCCGAAGGCTATCAAAGTACATTTGCATAATTCTGTTACTCGGTGTTTTTTGCTGGCTTACTTTTTAAGGAGAAAGAGCAGTCGCCATGGTACAGGCTAGGTTACCTACAACCAGTGTATGGAAGGGTGCACTAACGCGCATCTACCCCCTCTACCTTGCTAATCTACAATGGCTGCACCTCTCCATAACATCAGCTACACCGAGAAAGTAAGAGCTGAACACAGAATGCCTTTCAAAATATAATCATTAAACTGTCAATTTCCAGATCTGGATTGCAGACAGCTCAGGAATATACAAAGTAGATTTTTGCCAAGTAGTGAAGAATAAGTTACTGACATCCCATGATTTCTGCAGGGGGAAGAAACTTCCCTAACAATCCAAAATTTTACAAAGTGTGTGTGTACACACATGTATGTGTAAGTGACAGGAACTATGAGTGGGTGTCAGAAGACAACTTACGGATATTGCTTCTCCTCCATACACCATGTGTTCCAGGCTGGGCAGCAGGCACCTTGACCTGCTGAACCATCTCATTAGTCCATTATTTCTCATTTCTGGTTCTGGTTCTGGGTTGGCATTGAGCCCAGAGACTCACTCACTCATGAAGGCAACGTCACTACGTACCCCAGCTCACGCAGTTTTAAAGCAGACCACTGTAAGACCGTTTGAACATGTTTAGAAACCATGTGAAGGCGATGTGCTACACAAAGAATGATGGGAAATGAAGCTTAAGAATTTCATGCTGATGGGAACAACCCAGCCCCTCTGAAGGGGGTTGACAGCTGGGGCAGACTGAGGGGCCACTGACAGTGACACTGGGATGCGTCTCTACTGCATGTACCAGCTTATGAGATCCTATTCTCTTTGGATGTAAACCTTGTTCAACCTAGACGTAGTAGGGAGGGCCTTGAACTTTCCACAGGGCGGAATGCATGGCACTCCCTTAGGATAGGAGGGGTGGGGGGAGAGTCTGTGGAAGGAGAGGGAGGGGACTCGGAGGAAGGGAGGGAGTGGGAATTTGGATTGGTATTTTTTTTAAGTAATAAAAAAAGAATCTCATGTTGAAACAGCTCGAAAATCAATGAGACTTTTTTTAAAAAGTCAAACTGCCTACAGAAAGTAAGTGAGCATTAGGATATAGGAGGTCTTCTTTCATATACTGGAATGACTCAGAAGCCAGAGAGCTTAAGATTCATTACTTCAGAACAAAACATCTGACCCTTCTGGGAGTCTCTCTCCTCATATGTAAAATGAGAAAGGTAAATAGTTCACTGGTCTTCAGATTTTATTTTCAGAAGTTCACGACTAATTCAGAGCTAGAAAAACAACATCAGAGAGCTAAACCTTATTTAAATGAAAGCAAGGAGTTTTTAACTATTTTCTATACTGACGTACCATACGGAATTTCTTTCAATAAAAAAGGTACAAAAGGATACCGCCCATAACTTACTTACAGGACAACAAAAATAACCTCAGATTATATGTATTCCAAGCTAAGATAATAATTAAACACCTGTTTTAAAAACAAGACCATTTCTACTTCTGATATAATGGAATAAATAAAATTCCGCATGCCCTTCACTGTAAACTACAAAATTAGGAAGAAAAATAATTTTGCACACACTGAGACAACAGAAAATTTAGCCCCTTAGCCCCTAATAGGCAGAATGAAACTCTCCTCCCACCATGCACTTCCTGTGTGCGTGAGCATCTCCTACCACCACACACTTCCTGTGTGCGTGAGCATCTCCTCCCACCACACACTTCCTGTGTGCGTGAGCATCTCCTCCCATCACGCACTTCCTGTGTGTGTGTGTATCTCCTCCCAACACACACTTCCTGTGGTGCGTGTGCATCTCATCCTACCATGCACTTCCCGTGGTGCGTGTGTATCCAATCCTACCGTGCACTTCCTGTGGTGCGTGTGCATCTATTTCCACCATGCACGTCCTGTGGTGCGTGTGTATCTCATCCTACCATGCACTTCCTGTGGTGCGTGTGCATCTCGTTCCACCATGCACTTCCTGTGGTGCGTGTGCATCTAATTCCACCATGCACTTCCTCTGGCGCGTGAGCATCTCATCCCACCACGTACTTCCTGTGGTGCCTGTGAATCTCACTGAGCTGAGAGGAGGCATTAAGAAACTGAAGTTTGTGGGGCACATTGTTAGAAAATCTGAAGCAAAATGGAGAAAGTTCCAGATATCTGTACAGAGATCCCTTGAGCCTATGAATCTATGGTCAACCTTAAAGTCTGTGTCAGGAGAAAGAAAAGTCACGTAATTGGGCAGAGTACTAGCAGGGTGGGTCAACTGGATAATTCTGAATGTTCTCCCTGGGTTAGAGCCATCAAGTCCCAGTAGCCTAAAGTATAAGAACTCAAATGCCAAGGAATTCACATAGGGGCAGAGCTAATCTACCCTGCTTAAAGGTGTTATGAGATCTACCTCAAAAAAACTTTGAATAAAAATCTCCAGAAAATCAAGTTAAACCACAGTAACCTAGAAGGGACTTGAAGAAGATTAAAGAAGAGAATAGTTAAGACACTAAACATCATAACACCGAATATCTAATACCCATTCTAAATCCGGTAATGAATAAAAAGTGAAAAATGTGGCCTGGTGTGGTGGCACAGGACTTTAATCCCAGAAGTTGGGAGGGAGAGTCAGGCAAATCTGAGTTTGAAGCCAGTCTGGTATGCAAAGCAAATTCCAAGACAGCCAGGGCTGTTACACAGAGAAATTCTGTCTTGAAAATCAAAACAAAAACACAAGAAACAAAAAAGGGAAAATGTGATTCCTAAATAGGTTAAAAATGTAGACCAGAATAGCCCCCAAAACAGACAAAACAATACATTAGATGATCAGAAGGATCAAGTAAATTTTAATTCAGTTAAATACAAACAGCTTTAGTATTTAAAACAAAACAAAAACATTATTTTCTAAAAGAAAACAGGAAAGTAAATAGCACTTGTGTGAATAAAAACATACTAGTCAAAAGGAAAATTCAGTGCAAGCTGGAAGTACTAGCAAAGATGGAAACAGATACCTGAGAGGCCATGGCCAGGACCTCCAGGTCTTTTTATGTTAAACAACGAGGGACAGTATTAAACAGTCTGATTCAATTAGAATCCATGAAATAGAAAGACAAAAAAGGCATGTGAAGAAATAATAAGCCAATCATTTTCCAGATTCTTATAAAGACAGTGTCTTAAAGAAGCTTGATATGAATTACACACAGTGAAAACCACACCAGCACAAATAATACAAGATCACTAAACACTGACACTCTGAAATCCTGGCACATCTGCAGAAGTTCTTTGAAAGTCTTCAAATGCCTTTTCTGGTCAATATGTATATAGCAAATATTTTTTTTTAATATTCCCTAGCTTTCATATTCATTTCCTGAAATTACCTTTTTATAAGAAGGCTTAACTTTTCACAAAGTCAAATTTATCTGTTTGACTCTTGTGTCCTGTTTAAGACATCATTTCTTACACTCAAGACTTGAAAAAGTTCTTTATTTTTCTCTAGAAAAGTTAACATTTTAGCTAACTATTTAGATCTATTATCTCATCACAAACTTAATTTCAGAATAGCATGAGCCAGAGGTCAAGGGACATTTTCCTCTAGGATGTATCCATTCATTCCTGCCACACTGGAAAACATCATCAACTTTAAACAAATTAAATACTCATAAATGCCTTGATTCCATAGCAAAGAATAAGTCATTGATCAAATACTGCCTGCCCTTCACCTATGTTTTAAAAAAAGTTTAAATATGAGAGAAATGATTTGAAAGTAACAATAAATACAATTTTTTTGAATTTTAAAATTAAAGGAGCCAGGCATGATGCTGACATGCCTAGTCCCCACCAGAAGGATCCAGAGTTCAAAGTCACCTTCTACCATATGACAGGTTTAAGCTAACCTGGTATACATGGCATCCTGTCTCAAAAAAAGGACCTACAGAAATACAAAACTATCCACCACAAAGGATCCATAATGCCCAAATCTAACCAATAATTCTCAACAGCTTAAAGTAGCAGAGCTTTGAATCATTTATATTGGGGGTAAAAAAAAATCACACAAATGAAACCCAGAGAAGATGAACATTTTTGAAATAACAGACAAGGTGGTGAAGCTGGCATTGTAAGTGCATCTACCGGGCCAAAAATTTAGGAAAAAGCATGAATAGGAAAGATAATCAGTCTTCAGTAAGAAATACACAGGATGAAACGGACAATAGAGAAGACGATGCAGAAGAAACATTTATTAAACAACACATTAAAAAATAAAACACATAAAAGAAAAGAAATTTAAGCAATAAAAAGAACATTGTGAACAAGACAGTCTTGAGCAACTCCATTTGTGACGTGAATCCCAATGGAGAGGAAGGAAAGGTCAGGGGAAGAGATGAATTTGGAGAAAATAATGACAGATGATGTTCACATTTCATGAATGGTGTAAACTCACAGATAAAGCTCAACAAAGCTGCTCCTGAACAAGACACATGGAGGAAATGGCTCCTCACACATTATAATAAATTACTCAAAATCACTGATGGCAGGAAGTTCCTTGGATCAGCTAAAGTCTATGAAGGAAAGATGGGTTCGTGGACAATACTGGCAGGAAAAGAATACAGTAACCTTTGAATTAAGAAAAGACAAAAATTACTGCCCCCAAATCATACAAGAGTGTGAACCCTCTTCAAAACCTAAGGGAAGCTAGACATGGTGGTGCCTCCCACCATTCAATTATTCCAGAACCCAGGCAAGAGGTCCCATGTTTGAGGTCTGTCAAGACTTAAAAAAAAAAAAAAAAAAAAAAAAAAACCTACCAAAAAAATGTATAAAATTTAAAACAAAGGCAGAAAAAAAAAAAATTCCGGGGTATATGCAAATATGAAAGAATTCATCATTCAAATCAGAAAATTAAATCAAACAGTATTTTTTTTTCTTTTGGTTTTTCGAGACAGGGTTTGTCTGTATAGTTTTAGTGACTGTCCTGGAACTCGCTCTGTAGTCCTGGCTGGCCTCAAACTCAGAGACTCGCCTGTCTAAAAGGTGTGCTCCACCACCGCCCAGCTCAAACAGTATTTTAAAAGATAATATATTTTGATCATGTGTGACTTCACCCAAAAAGGCACAGTTAATTTAATTTTTTCAAGAATATAATTCACCAAACTAACAACTTACAATACATCAATGATCAGCTCAGTACATGCAATATAAGCACTGGAAAGAATCCTGCAGTCATTCATGACAAAAATTCCATGATTTAAGAACAGAGGGCAGCAAGGTTGCAATTAAAAATCTGATGCTCTGTAGAGGACAGGGACCTGGCTCCCAGCACCCACTGTAACTCCAATGCCAGGGAACCCAACATCCCCTTCGGCTTCATCAGCACTGGACCCATAGGGTACACAAAATAAACACAAGCACAACACTTGTACTCATAAAAATAAATATTAAAAATGTAACGGGGTAAATTCCTTAGTTGACAAGAGCATAGGACTCATTGATGAAGATATAGTTACTTACCTAGAATCACCTGTTTTAATGAAAAGAAATTTTAAAATGCAGTCAATATACTTAAATTATGGATCATCATAGCACAAGATCAAAATTCAAACCATTATTTCTACTGAATTGGCATTACTCTCCTACCATAGTAAAATCAAAATTTCATAAATAAATCCATTAAAGACTATTTGTACATACAAAACCAAATCCCTACAGATAGCATTACACATCAAAGGGTAGGTCTCAAAGCTATCCCTTAACTCTAACCGTCTCCCAGAGCATGGCAGATTGGTATGAGCAAAGGTCACCGCTGACTCTGACTTCCTTTCCTGCTTCTCCAGCACATCTGTGGCATCTGTGCTGTACTGTACAAAGGGAAGAATAAAGACAGGACAGCCTGAGAAAAGCATGAAGAGTAAGTCCTGGCAGTGCCTTCCAGCTCGCCCTTAGATCTACTCTTTCTGTGAAATCTCCCTCTACATAACTGGCCATGTACCAAACCCAAGTATAAATATATGCAGAAGGGCTCAGAAATTTCGGGTGAAAAGATGCAGATGTAGCCAGTATCCTGATTGCTTTGATAATCCCATGGGGTACAAATTCTGCACTAACTTTTAGTTAGCAAGTTTTATACACATGCAGTATATTAGTGGTCGACTGTATTTCAATAGAGTGGTTTTAAAGAAGCTATTGCCAATCAGGCATTGAAAAGCAAAGGGGAAAATGAGGAAGAACATAGAGTAAAAGGCTCTGAATGAGCACACACATAACAATGTGTCCACTGTGGGATAACCAAAGGTCCCTTTCGTCTATCTGAATGTTTAAAACAACTTTGTTCACTATTTGGTTCTATCATTCTGATTTTGTACCTAGAAAAGAAAAAAAAAAAGCTAAGTACCAGAAAGAAGACCCTTGATGTCACAAAAGTATTAATCATTATATGCCTTCACTATTATCATGAAGTGGGGGTTGTAAAGAGGAATGAACCGAGACCCATCTCCTAAATCCAGCACTCTCTCATATCACATGGCCTCCTAAATAACCAGGCCCTCTGGCCGGGCGGTGGTGGCGCACGCCTTTAATCCCAGCACTTGGGAGGCAGAGGCAGGCGGATCTCTGTGAGTTCGAGACCAGCCTGGTCTACAAGAGCTAGTTCCAGGACAGGCTCCAAAACCACAGAGAAACCCTGTCTCGAAAAACCAAAAAAAAAAAAATAAAAATAACCAGGCCCTCTTCCGCACAAAGCATGGTTTCAGATAACCCCACTAAAAGATAAACTAGAAATATTAACATCTAATCAATCAAATATTTTATGAAGCATATTTTTAATAATTATGTCACAAAATTCACAATTACTTTATTGTTTAGATGTACATACAACTCCTCCAGTGTATAAAAGAGTTAAAAATTATGCCTAGAGGCAATAACACTTGTATGAAGATGTCAGAACAAAATCCATTGTTTTGTACGCTAACTAAAAATTATTTTAATTATAGTCAAGGAAAGCAATCTGAACTAAATTTTTCAAATAATGAATAGACTATTTACAAGATAATGTATAGAGATAAGAAAACATGAACTATAGCATATGTGCTTAACCTCTTCACCAATGCATTAAAAGAGTACTTCTCATACTTCAGAGTACACCCGAATCATTTGGAAGACTTGGGAAAAGATGAATGCTACCTTAAGACATGTTCTGTAGCAGATTCTATGTAAAAAGATAAAGAATGTACTATGTGTTATCAGAAAAACTCAACGTTGAGCCACAGGAGGAAGAGAAGGACAAATATCAAACAAGAAGTGTCTTCCTTGTCACCTAAAAGTACCCTTCCATTGTCCCAACCCACTGCAGAGCTTCAGAGTCATTGGAGAGAGCTGAGAGCAATGCAGATCATTCTTATAGTTGAACATGAAAGAAAAGTCTGGTGACCGAGCCTACAGCTAAGCACTAGGAGCATTAGCAAGCAGGAGGTCTGCATTTGGCTTTAGCATCACAATAATCAAACAAGTAAATGGAAGAGAAGAAGGAAGGACTCCTCTGTCCCAGAAAGTTCAGTCCACAGAAGCAGTGGATACAGTCAGTTTCATGGCCTCTGTACATTCATTTCAATATCCTTTACTACACACAAATTTATATTCCTTAGATGTCTACGGACGTATTATCTATTCATTAATACTAGTGAAATAAAATCTTCAGTATATATTCAATGTGAGATTCATTATTTCTATCTGTGAGAATGTAGCTGTGGTTTATTCTCTATGTACAGTTGATTCATAAGTTTTAATTTCATTCTTTATAAATAAACTTATCTTCTCATTTCATTTTCCTATTTCTTCCAATAAAAGTTAATAATAACAAAACTCAGACATGCAAACTGTGTCTTTATATTCCGAATTCTTGTAGATTACCCTCTTTCGCCTAAACAGATCTGCCGGAACTGCCTCAGCGCACCGTGCACTCGTTACATAGACTCACACTGCTGTCACTGCTCAGAAAACTATCTAACGTGTCCAACACAGTAGACCCTTCTAAAAATGCTAGGATTTCTTATATAGTTTAATCATCTAGGCCTAAAATAAGCACTAGGATATGGAAATCCTACCAAACTGCAAAAGTTCCCTAATGGTCTTGCTTTTCTGTCTGTTCAGGACAACTAAGTGATCTTCACGGCTTCTAATTACACAGTTGGAATATCCACATCTTCCCAACATCTGCTTCTACCAGCATCTCCAAGGCCAAATATCAGAAGGTAAGGGTTTCCCATGTGGAAACACAGGTGACAAATTCCTTGGCCTCCTTGCCCAGGAGAATCCAGAGTAACGAGCTGCTGACCCACCCAATTGTAAATATCCCCATAACTGCTTTTTAAATCAAACCAAGTTTGACATACACATGAGGACTATTTTCTTATTTTTAAGATATATTATTATTATTATTGAGAAAACTTAACATGAGAGAGGAACTGCACTTCAAGGGACATGATGTTTTACCAGAAAAATTAAGCTGGAAATATGAACAGTGACCCGAATATATGTAAGGTAAGAAGCAACCTGGAAAATAATAATAAAATATACAAATGCCTTCTCCCATCTGCCAAATCTCCTTCAAAATAAATACCTTTTAATAGTCTTTAAAATTCCATTATATAGAGAGAAGTGGAGAAAAATTGGAGCAAATATCCAGTCATAACAATAACAACATAAGCTGGTAATAACAATATAAGTTTCTAGCAGCCTCAATTTCCACTCACAGCTGAAAAATACAGACATTAGTTTGAAAAGACCAAAAATAGAAAATTATAATAGGATATAATGTGCGCATACACACACACATGTGCACACTAATCCTAAACAGGCAACTGAAATTAATTACTGATCTTTTTCAAAACCCACACAGTGGACTTCCTCCCTCCCTCCAAAGGTTCACTGAAGTCAAGAACACCCCCCATTGACAAGGGGAAGGGTGGCTTACAATAAAGACCAAAATAATACAGGCTCGCATTTTCTCCCTTCAGCTACACACAAATGAGACTATCCAAAGCTGTGAGCAACCCCACCTCATCCTATTCGCCACTACAGGTGAACAACAATTCAAACTATTTATCTGCTTGTGTATGACGTCTTCCACCAGACTGAAAACTTTGGGAAGCAGAGTTCACTTCCTATTTTTTTATGTTGAATATAAAACAGCAGTTTAGAACCTGACACATTGCTGCCATGCAAAATGGACCCATGTGGGATAAATGACTGCATCTCATGCCTTCATTACACCATCGGATGCCGAAGACTAGTGGACTTTGAGTAATACTCATTACTTTTATTAACCATGTAAGAACCAAAAACAAGTTAATTTCATGTAAAATGTTATAATAAAACTTCCCACAGGTGTGCGAGACCATGGAAATATACTAGACCAGGAAAAGCTATGCCTAGTTGATGCTAAGAAACAAACTTAGGTTATGTGTCACACTCTAACAGAATAGAGAAGAAAGTATCAGAATGCCCTGTACAATACAAATTTTATTTAATGAAACTTATCTCTACATATACCACATAAAACGATTGGGACTCGTAACAAACGTACACAGATATAAATGTGATTAAGTTGGGGTGTAGAGTGAATTTCTCTATGAATAACAAGTTGTGGTAAAAGCTCCTAAACAAGGCTTAATCTAGACATTTAGACCAACAGTCAGGTCATAAATTTACAATGTGTATGAATTTTCAGATCTACTATTTTAATCTCCAGAGGTAAATATTAATAAGCAAAACAAGGCAGAAAGTTAATCAGTAACAACAGGAGCTATATACACAACTATTCTTTCCTCCCATATCATTCTTTCATCCTAGAAAGCAGTTAGGTTCATTCTGAGGAAAGCACTCAGAAATACAAAAAGTGCAGAAGACAGTGACAATTCAGGAAAAAAAATAAGGAACAAATCTTCCTCTTCCACCTCAGCCACCAGGAAGAATGTAATATATTACTTGTGGAAAATTAAGAAGTAATAACTCTATACAAGATCCAGCGGGAGCTCCCATGGGGTGCCCTTTGTAACAGGGCTGCCAGTAATTACAGGTCAGATGAAAACAGTTCTCTGAACACTAAAATGGACTTTGTCTCATGTAGAAATAACCTGAAATTCCTGCCAGGACTTTGCATTTACCAATAGTGCTCATTATGTTGTGCTAAAATATAAGGGAGATACAGATACACACTCATCCCATTTGGAAATCTCCAACCAAATTCACATGAAGTGAGAGTTCCGTGACCATACTACCTTATAAGTACATATTGATGAAGCAATACAGAATATGCCTATTCATTATTAAACTGAAAGCAATGGAATTTATAGCTGAAAAATAAAGTTCTGATCTGGACTTGCATAGACGTAGTAGACTTACAAACAAATTTAATTTGACTTATAAACACATAGGAGTTTGTTCAAACAAGTAAATTCTAATAGTAAACAGACTGTCACTTGAGAATTTGTTCAGAAAGTTCCATAAATGTAACTTAATAACTCATCTTCCATTAAAACTTCTGATGTCTCAAGAGTTAATACTACTCTGAATATATCTATGTCATAATAAAAATAACTCCATCTAGAATTTCCAGAAATGTAGAAAAGTTGAGGTATTCAGACTCCCTTTGTACTTTGTCACTTTTTCATTCTAAATATAGTTGGTGTTTGTTTGGGGGAAAGCACTCAAAAAAAAAATGAAGACAGGAAACATCTTGAGAAATTAGTTGCAATGCAGAAGTATAAAGAAGCCTCTAAGGAAAGAAGGGCATAGGAGAAGTAATATTCATACCTGCAGTGATTTATTGGGCTTTCAGAGATCTGCTGAAGGGAAAGTCTGTAACATGCACTGTCTATCAAACATTTATCCTTCCATAAGCATTTATGTGCAACATAAAAACTCACTATGCTTCATAATCACAATTTGATTAAAAACATACAGGCACTATATCTACTGGATCTCAGAAAGTGAAACACTTCCTTCTAGATTATTTCTTAGCAAAATGTCCTACACAACCACTTTATTGCCCAGGTCAGGATGACAACCATGAACTTCTCCATTTTGAACAGATGTTCAATCATCCTGTCTTAGCCTTTCACATTACAACCATGCTCTAAAACTACCACCAAGACGTCCTTTATCCCATATGCCTAAGCCAACTTTCTCTTCAAGGTCTATCATTCATGATCTGATCCATCTCCCCTCTTTCCTCACCTTTTGCATGAACAGGAAATATGACCCATGAACTTGAGGTCCTCCATTGCCTATATTGTGACAAACTTCTGTTCATAGAAACAACTCTAATCAGGCATCTCAGTGCCTTCAATGGCCTCTACCATGATTAATTCTCAAACTAGCTCAATACACAGCATTTAATGAACCAATGTTCCCGTTTTCTTGAAACATGTTTAAGCTTGGTTTGCAGGGCAGCGTCCATATAGCACTCCTGGATGATAAGGGGTTGCTCTGCTTGCTCTCCTTTGCTGACTCCTTAACTCTCCACCTTCGATAACGAATTATATATACCAGGACTTCTGCCTTCAAAGTCTTCCTGTCAAACTTTATCTTCATAATGCAGAATTGTTTCCTTAATGCCTACTGAACATCCAGTTTCAATTCCAACAAGTATCTCAAATTCAATATGTAAAAACAAGTGTTTGATTCCAGCCCCCTGCTCCTCAAGCCTCCGTCTCCTACAATCTTCCCCCAGTAAAGAAAGACAACTACAAGCCTCCAGTTGTTTGGACCCAAAACACAGCTTTGACTTCTGACTTATTGGATTCTCCTAGTTTCAATCAATCTACTAAGTTACATCAACTTTTACAAAATATCCCCACATACTTCTTCATTATGATTTAGTCTATTTTTATTAGCAAGAATATGACATTTGAAGTGACCATGTCTGTTTGGCGACTATAATATTCCAAACTAGAAGAGAACCATATATATAATGAATACTAAATAAATAAAAAGTAATGTAGATGGTTAAATTAATAAGAGGTTTCTGATCCTTAATTCCTTTCCAAGGAAATAGCAATGCCATCAAGATATAGCATTCTATAAAGAGAAACCTAAGAGAGCCTTAATTTTTAGTTTGGGGGGGATGAGAGACAGCAACAAAGAGTTAACACAGGGTCTCATTTAGCCCAGCTCTGCTCCAGCTCAGAGGAGGACCTTGAACACTTGATTCTCTGGCCCCCTTCTCCTAAGTACTGGGATTGCAGACAAAGGACACTGTACTTGGCTCTTTCTTATCAGTCCTAAACAGGATGTTTTAAACTTAAAAATTGGTAAGGCATAACCAACCAATACAAAATATAATTTAATAATAAAGCATATTCATAACATAACAGGCAACTCAACCTGTGTTGTTCTACAATTTTACAGAATTTAGACTGATGTAGGATGTCCTTCTGTGTATGTATTGCTTTTATTAGTTGATGAATAAAGCTTTTTTGGCCAATGACTTAGTAGAGCAAAGCCAGGCAGGAAATTTGAACAGAGATTTAGAGAAAAAGTATGCAAAGTCAGAGAGATGCCATGTAGCTGCCAAAGGAGAGAGATGCCGAATCTTACCAGTAGTTGACAGCCTCATGGTGATACACAGATTAATAGAAATAGGTTAATTTAAGATGTAAGAGCTAGGTAGAAATACGCCTGAGACATCTGTCAGTGTCGTAATTAATATAGTTTCTGTGTGATTATTAGGGTCTGGGCAGCCAGGAAATGAAATGAGCAGTCTCAGTCTGCAAAAAACAAAATACAATCTATAATGCTGTAATTATTTACATATACGTTTTAACATTTCAAGATTTTGACCTGTATAACACCAATCATCAGCATCCTTGTGAAATAACAATTTATTTTTTAAAAAACAAACTTGACCTTTAAGTCAATGTCTTTTAGACATAAAATAAAATTACCAATTAGTTCAAGTTCTAGAATATAGGAACACTAGCCATTTCATGGCCAAATTTATACAACCTCTAACTTACAGGAAGAGATGATAAAAAAGACCAAGAAAAGAAACTGAGGTCATTTTCGGAAACAATCAACACACATGAACCTACAATTTACTGCTTTTTAGTTGGGAAAAAATAACTAATTACAAGTATAGTTAATAAATTCTGACTTTCAACATACCCAGTGATATTTTCTAGGAAGACTCCAGCCAGATAAGCATAAACAGACAACCCGTCTTTTTCAAATGATTTCAATGTATTTTCTCACAGAAACAAAACTGTCAAGTTAATAAAATAAAACTGTACAGTTAATAAAAGTACATTTTGGGTTAAAAAAAAAAAAGGTTTGTGAGTTGGCCTGGGACCATGGCCAATATTCTTTATATTGTTTCAATAACAGGCGGGGGGGGGGGGGGGTGAGGGGGTCCTGAGTTCCAAGCAGCTGTCTCACACATAAACTTCTGAAATATGAGCAGCTCATGTGCTGGAAACTGTCTGTACAGAGTGGAGGTTTCAGGGGATTCAACACGGCCTTCGCATTTCTGAGTGTGTTTAGGAGTGAGTCCCTTTGCATTAGGCCTCACCCACTCATGCAGTGCAGTTTCAAAGACAGCCAGCTTCTCCAGAGGTGAGCAGACATGTTTAACTTTTATAAAGTCTGCCCTTGGCGAAGGGTCTCCATCTACCAGATTTTTCTTCATGTGTGAACGAGCTACTAGACTAAACTTCCTCTATCACTGTGATTTATTGCAATTTTGAGGATTAAGTACAGTCTCACTGATTATTTGATTTAGAGGCAAGAAGTTATCTACACCTTTTTAACTGGTGCAAAGAAGTATATGTTTTCCAAATTAAGAAAAAGTAGAATTAACTTTTGAAAATGTAAAAATGCTAGATAAGATTATGTGAAAAGTGCTTTGAGGGTCTCAAACACACACGAGGACGAGGATCAGTGACAAAGTGGACAGATGAGATGCCGGATTCTACATGTAAACAGGAAGAAACACAGGGAACAGAGCCAAACAGGCCAGTGCTGTAGTCAGAAATCCCTGTGATGGTTAGTAGCACTCCATCTGGTTGGGAATTATTTTAATATGCTCTATTGGACAGTCTGACAGACATCTAGAATAGGTGACAATACTACTTGCCGTGTCAAGGCATTTATGTTCATTTCCCAAAAGTTGAGAAAATAAACAAAGAATGTCAATGATCTTTTAGAAAGAAACAAGAATGAAGCTGTGTTAAATGAACTTTGCTAGAGAAATTCATAAGTGCCCCAATGTTCGGACGTAATGAGAAGAAAAGGCCATGTGCTTGTTCTCTCTGCAATATCCTCCTCTCGGATGTCACCCATACTCAGACAAATGTACCCAGCTCAACAGAAAAGATCTGCTTTTACCAGACAGCTCTTTCCGCTTGGCTATCTGAGCAACTCCACTGTAGGACAGGAAGGCCACTCTCCACTAACAGTAACTCCGCTGCAGGACAGGAAGGTCATTCTCCACCAACACTAACTCTGCTGTAGGACAGGAAGGCCACTCTCCAACACTAACTCCGCTGCCTGCATGCAAAATTACTCCATAGTTTCTGTCTCTCCATTTATGGCAATCCTAGTGCCTTCCACTAAAACTGTCTTCATTTACCTCAGAACTGCCACAACTATTTTCAGAGATTAAAATTGGTCCTCTGTCCCTCCTTCCAAAACCAGAACCTCAAAAGGTATTTAATTTTAACAAGCTCTTTGGGTGATCCATGTTAGGCTTCACGAAGAACCTCCAAAACATACTCAGCTCAGCCAGCCCTACACACCTGATCTCCAAAGCCCCACCATCACCACAGGAAGAGCCAAAACAAAACGGTTCAGCACAGCACTGTACTTCCTTAAGTCGATATTACTTTTCACAAATGATTTATTACTTTTATTTCATGTGTATGAGTATTTCCTGCAGGTACATATACATACATGAATTTTTCCAAGCACAACATACATGATTGGTTGCCTCTGAGATTAGAAGAGGGTCAGATTTCCTGGAACTAGAGATAAGGGCAATTGTGAGACACCCTGTTGATGCTAGGAACTGAACCTCTGTCCTCTGCAAAAGTGTTGAGTGCTCTAATTGCTGAGACGTCTCCCTAGCCCCTCAAATTAATAGTTATAAATTAGCATTTTATCTTCACTGCTCCAAAGCATGTACAGACTTACATAGCCTAATCAAATCCATATAGAACATTTTACAGCCTCATGTGTATTTATTAAACATGTGGACAAAGACTTAAGTGCAAAACAATCTTATTTTCCAACCCAGGAGTCCTTATTCAGGGAGGAATATTATAGGAAAAAAAACCTCTTACCTTCCTAATGTGAGATTCTCTAAATCTAAATCTGTATAATTTACAAACTCATGCTCTCTCCCTTCCCGCCTCCCTCATCTCCCAGGCTTCCACCTTCCGCACTTACAAATGCTCTTTCAATGTGATTATTCTTACTTGATAATTATTTGTGCTCATATTAGTCTGATCTCCTCTACCACTAACACGTTAAGTTCTCCACACCTATATTGTCCACTTCTGTCTTATCTAACTACACCTCAAGGGAAAGCTTGTCCCAAACTTCCTTAGCTCTCAGTGCATCTATTCTTTTAACTTATAATACGCTACATCTCCTAAGCAGTCATCTAACTAGCATATGCTTTTAAAATCTCTCCTTAATAGTCAAGACTAGTTGGTTATTATGCCAAAAATAAAAAAATAGTAATTTCCAAACCCCAAGGTTCCATCAGGCACATTAAAATCAATCAAATCCAGTTGACCAGAGTTCCCCATGCCTGTCATATTGCTTGATTCTACCCAAGATGCTCTTTAACCTGTAATCTCTTCCCAATCTAATTCCATGTCTGCAGACACAGTTGGATGCCAGCATCCCTGCACTCCACTAACAGGCCCTTGCCAAATGCGGTGCACAATGTATGGCAGAGACCCCCCAGCAAACAGCACTCCCCAAAATACATAAATATCAGCAGTGGATTTCACAAAGTGGGGGATGCAGTTCTTACTCTAGTATTTAGTATTTCTTCTTTCCCCACAGGATAACAGACAAGCATCGAAAAGCTCATAAAGGAAAAAAAAAAAAAGAAGATGAAATCTCAGAACTGGTTTGAGCCAAGGAAACATCTTATAAGTTATTGAGTAATTTCAACTTCCAGTTAGTGTTTTAAATCACTCTGGAAGCATTTTCTTGCCTTTAAGCACCTACTCACTTGGTCTTCATACACTTCAAGAGAATGTGAGGGAAAGGAGCCTATGGTGAAGAAGTGTGGATTAACTTTAAATGGGGATAGCTTTTTATCAAGCCCCTCTACTTTCTAATTTGTGGCCTCCTTGTTGGCATACGAGCAGCCTCATGACGTGGCAATAACATTTGGGTGATGAAAACCCAAAGACATTTCAGATGCTCTCAATCTGTCTTCAGATCAGTCTTCTCGGAGCCATGCCAGCACGCGGGATAAAGAATTGACTTAATTTGCCACTTATTTCTTCTTGCTTAGAGAGACCAGTGCCTGCAAAGGAAAGCCAACCCCAGGAAACACAGCTGGAACAAGTTAGCATCCTAGTCTCTCTGCTAATGCTACAGGAATCGTAAATCTATTACTCACGGGATAGCGCTGAGCTACTTGTGACAAATGGAAGGTTGAGAAAATATTTGCACAAAGAACCATCATAGCAGCTAAGGCATGGCCAACGTAGAGGTCACTGCCAGAGCATGAGCAGCCTGTCCCATCTGTAGTGGAAGAAAAGCATTAGCAGCATAGGTTAGGAATGCACTGCTTCATCTAGGAAAGGCTGTTTCCCTTCTCCCTGGCGATATGTTGTTGCATCGATATAATAAATCATGAAAGCTAAGTCAACGTGAATCTTACCCACTTATATATCTGCAACTACAACTCAGAACAGACAAGCCACCAAATAAAAATAACACGACCATGAATAATGAGTAGACCAGAAAGCCAAGGATGTATAAAAAACAATAACTGCACTTATGAATTAGAAGTAGGCATATGGGACTGGTGCAATGGCACAATGGCTGTCTGAGCTTGCTATGCAAGCTCAGCAACCTGAGATTAATCCCTGGGGGGATTAAACAAACTTGTTCCTTGACCTTCAAATGCACACTTAAGCATACACACTCACATATATAGCAAACACATACACAAAATAATAATAAAATGGCTTTCAAAATAAAATTCTTTAGGCATTGTATTTGCCAGGAGTCTCTAGAGACATAAAACTGAAGGAATAAATCTATAGTAAGCTAGCTAGAAAAATGAAAGAAAAGAAAAGAGAGAAAGAAAGAAAGAAAAGAAAGGAAGGAAGGAAGGAAGGAAGGAAGGAAGGAAGAAAGAAAGAAAGAAAGAAAGAAAGAAAGAAAGAAAGAAAGAAAGAAAGAAAGAAAGCAGGCAGAGCTGGAGAAAAGAGATGTATTAAGAGTGTTTTAAAGGTTACTGTTCAGCTAATCCAACAAAAGCCATTTACCAATGGAAAGTCCAGAAAGCTAATAGTTGTGAAAGTTGGTCTTCACAATCGGCCAGAATCTTGAAGAAGCAGGTTCTAATACCAGCGAAAAGTGGATTTGCCAGCAAAAGCAATCAGGCAAAGAAAGTAAGCGTCCTTGTTCCTTGTCCTTTATTGAGGCTGCCAGCGGAAGGTGTGGCCCAGCTAGAAGGTGGATCTTCACACCTCAAAAGATCTGCATTAAACATTGACCTTCAAATCTGAGTAAGAGGTCAGCCTGATCTACAAAGTGAATTCCATGGTAGTCAGGCTACAGAGAAACCCTGTCTATAAAAACCAAATAAATAAAAAAGTTAAAGTGTATCATTCCACATCAAATTATTTAATTAAGAGAAAATCACTGCAGATGTACCCAGTTGCTGGGGTTTTAGTTAACTCAGACGTAATCAACTGATCACTAAGGACAGCCATCACAGACAATAAGGAGCTAGTGACGGCCAGAGCAGAGCCTTAACTGGCTTGCATGGGGCTAGGAAGTGAATTTGCAGCAGAGTTCAGAGGAGATGAGCACTGTCGTTCCCGTCACAATCTCCATCAGTGTGCGCCAGGTAACTATGACTATAACACAGATCTCTCTGTTTTAACCTGGACCCAAATTATGGTGACAATACAAGACAGGTAACAGGTTCTTTTGTACAAAAACAATAATGTGAGGGAAAAACATTTGTGTTTTTGAGACAGGGTTTCTGTGTAGCTTTGGAGCCTGTTCTGGAACTAGCTCTTGTAGATCAAGCTGACCTCAAACTCACAGAGATGCGCCTGCCTCTGCCTTCCCAGTACTAGGATTAAAGGCATGTGCCTCCACCACGCAGCTGTGAGGAAAAATTTTTAATGAAGGCAATAAGATGAGGTTTTATTTTGTTTTTCTGTTTCCTTTGTGAGCCAGGCTAGCCTCAAGTCTCAACCCTCTTGGACTCAGCCTCTTAAAGACTGGAATTACAGGCCTCTAACAAGACACCCAGTCCAAAAATCGGTCTTTAAAGGAAATGAGGGCTTAAAAAGGCAGAAAAAAACTTACATGTGGATCAATTTTTAAATCCTGAAATTTTCAACAGATGAGCAAAGTTTACCATGTTTTCCTGGCAGCTGTCAGCGTGGTTTTCCAGGCCCAGGATCCCTTGGCAAGCACTCAGCTGGAAACAATCACTATGGCGAGGATTCCAGAGGCACACATCTCAGCACTTACACAAGGAACAGAAATCTAACTTTTTCTGATACCAAAGAGTTGGGAAGGTAACTAAAGTAGTCAGATTTAAAAGCTACTTTAAGTTAAATCAGCAGCGTGTTTCAGGGCTGGGAAGGGAAGAAGTGCCGCAGCCTTCTCTTGACTAATCACCTTGACAACTAACTCATTCACTCAGAAAGTTAAGCATAAACTGATTTCCAAGTGGCTTTTGTCATCAACTGTCATTTATAACTGGGTGACTCCTGAGAGCTGCTTAAAAATCAATTGTAAGAAATCTACCTAGACTCCAAATCCTGCACCCTGGCCTCCCGTGAAAAACTCCTTCAAGGTCCCCCAGCACTTAGACACTCCTCAGGCATGCGCTGTGCTCATGTGAGGCTTGATGGGTGGCTTTTACTGGTTTATCCCTCAAGACCTCCAAACAGCATCAGCTGTTCAGAAGACACAAGAAGCTCGAGCTCTTGAACAAACCCTGTCTCAAAGAATGCATTTGATAAATACTTGCTGAATGAGAACACAAGTACAGAGGGTGGTTAAAGTTTACCACACTGCTCAGACCTTCCAACCTTATCTGCCACCTAAGAAAGGAGAAGTATGAAAGGTTTCCCTGCTACGTTTAGGATGAGAAAACACACTTCTTTGTGTAGCTGACGGCACCTGGAGTCCCCAAGAAGCCACTCTGTGAACAGGTCTGTGACGGATTAACTGAGGTAGAAGAATCACTCTCGATACAGGTGTGCAGGTGCCCCCGCTCCATGTGTCGGGATCCTGTAGGAAGGGAGCTGGAGAGCAGCCTTCATGTCTCTCCTGACTGTACATGCCATGTGCCTAGCCGCCTTGAGCTCTGTCACCGTGACTCCCACCAGGATGGACTACACCCTAAACTGTGAGCAGAGTAAATCCATCCCTAAGCCGCTTTAGTCGGATGCATGCCACAGCAACACAGAAAGGAAGTAACATATTCTCCATGATAAAATTGAGGAAGAATCTATCCAGAAACTGTCTATAAAGAAACAAGTTTTAAAAAGAAATACTAATGTTTCCAGATACTAAAATATCTAGATATGCATACAAAAACCGATGAAAACCTATTTCTCCATGAACATCTATACATAAATATTCAAAAAAATATTATCCATCATAACCAAAAGGGGAATGTTAATCTGAATATGAAATAATGAACAGTATATAAAATAAAGTGTATTTACACAGTGGTAACTTGTCTGACCATAAAACGGTATAAAGTATCAGTATATGCTACAGCAAGGATGAACCTTGAAGACATTAAACTAAAAGAAAGAAATACAAAGAGCCATCTGTTACTTGTTATTCCACTTACAAAAACAGTATAGAGCAGTCAGAGCAAAGAAACAGAGGACATTGGCAGCTGTGAGAGGTAGGTATGACAAGGATATAAAGTGACGTGTGCAGTTTCTTTTCAGGGTGATTGAAACTTCTAAGGTTGGCAGCTAAAGAATTCTAAAAATACATTAAAAGCAGTGTATGGTCTAAGAAGTGTTTCTCAAGCTGTTATTAAACAGAAATACTGTTATAAAACTAAGTTACCTGGTATATTAGAACTTAGAAAGTCTTACAAACTCTCCATGTTTGACCATTGCAAATTTAATGTTATTAAACTGGTAAATTCAAAATTCCTCCCGAATGCATAAAATGCTATGTTTACACACAAAGGATCGGCTCTCACAGAGAAACCTTGATATGGAGCGTAGCGTCCTTTGCTCTGCTGAGAAATGTCTGTCCACGCATAGAGGCTCTGTGGCTCTGTAATCCTGAATATTGACTCCCTAAAACATCCTGAAAAGATTTTTCACCCTGTGTTAAACAATTTCTTAGATGAATTTTGAATGCTATGAGTTCATATATTCAAAATTAAATCATTCCACCGATACTGTTTATATGAAGAGAAAGCAAATGCATACCAATGATGCTCTCTGTCTGAGCACTCCCACTTAGGGTCCTGTTGCCTATCCAGAAACCGCCAGACACAGAAATTCATGAACAGTGTTAATATGAAACAGAAATCATATTTAGTCCTTCAATGCAGAAGTCAGTGACTCAGTGGCCACTCAGGTACCCAAGATCAAGCTTAAAACAAGTCGACTTTAATACCTCTGAAGTACATTTTCTAGATTATACAGGCATTGCTTGATGTATTTTTTAATGAGAAATAATGTTGCTCGTTACTTGTCTGTGTTTTTAACGACTTATTTTGGTCAAATTCCACTTAGTAATAATTAGAATTTTGATTTTTTTTTCTTGTAAGGAATAACTTCTCTGTGTCTTTAAACAGAAAGCTAACATTTTCTTATGAGGAAAACATTAAAGAAGTTCACTCTAGGGTCACAAGTTATAAACTCTCAGCATGGGAAACTCTTAAATATTTTATAGCTATAAAAATATTGAATCATTTTAATCTATTAATTTCAACTGATATTCTACTATAAAACTATGTAACAACCTTGTTTTATTAAGAAGTTCTTTAAGACCCTAAAGATTGTTCAAACAACTGATAGTAGATATTCAGAGAAATTAAAAGGAGCAAGGGATAGAATAGTTATATGGATCATAAAATTTAGGGATCATAAACAGCACAAAAGCACAATGTGAGTTAATTTAAAGATGGATTCAACAGAAACTATTGCTGTTTTGTTTTGCTTTGTTTTTTGTTTTTGTTTTTTTTACCTCATCCACAGTCAAGTATGATGGCTCACACACCTGTAATCTTAGTTGAGGCAGGAGGCAGAGTTTCAACCAGCCAGAGCTACAAAACAGAACAATGTATCAAAAAAAAATCAACATCATTAAATAAACAAATAATAAATATCCGTGCTACATAAAGAAACAGTAACTGGATAGACTAACAAAGTGATTCTAGGAAAGTGAATTTTCCCATTGTAACTATTCTTGTGTATTAAATGCTTTTCCTGTGATGTACACAGATACAGAGTTTTAATTATATCCACCCTCCAACTGTCATCTCTCTCTAGACACAGAAGGACTTCTCTCATTCCTGATGTTCAGTAAGATATAAATTAGGGCTAATCAGTCACCTGTTGTATGCAGAACCCCAGGAATTCCTTTGTATCTCTAGTAGGTTAACAGAGGATTCAGTAGATCTGCTAGGCACAAAACAAACATTCAAATTTCTCATAAGATAAGCAAAGACAACCAGCCGGAAGTCCTAAAGCGAACTGGTACTACCCGTATTTGGAAGCTACGGAAGAGGACTCCTGCGGGGCCAGCCAGATGACCCCACACCACAAGCAGGTCTCAAAAACAGGAAAAAGGAGAAAAGGGAAGGGAAGCCCCAAACCAAGCACACTGTCTGCATCAACAAGAAGCCATTCTGGGATGTGTCCTCAAGTCACAACTAAGACGAAAGCATGGGAAATAGTAAGCAACAAATCCTGTGTGGAGATTTAAACTCGGACTTTAAATAGCAATTTGCTGCCCTAAAGGATAACTCTGTCCGAATTTGGCACTATTTGATACTGCAATGGCCACACATATTTTCAAATAGTCTTAGCAAAGGGCACCAGTCATTTCTAAAAATAACATTGGCTCCTTAGAGTCCTCAACGTCCTAGAAGATAACCAACTAGAACTCCTACCTCCAAATTGATTTTTGTGAGGAACTTCATAGTTAATTCTCCCATTTAAAAGATATCTGGTATCTGCTTCTGCATTAGTTCTACACTCACTATCCATTAATCTACTTATGAATGAAACGGACATGGCGACTGGGTTACTATTTTACAGTTTACTGGGTTCTCACAGGGACATGTGATATTCTTAGTCACTCTATTTTGAAAAGCACAAAGCATCCGACAGAACCAAGATTTAACAGTTATCTGAAAACAGAAGCAACAGCCTTCCTAAGGTTCAGTTTTCTCTCTGAGGGCAAATCTTGCTAATTTATTAGACAACTTTGCTTTCTATGAAGCAGAAGCAAGAAAAGAAAACAATTCGATTCTGGAAATCAGTTAACATGGGGTTTCCCTTCTGAACGAAACATATCATTACTCCACTCTTACCTTCTCCTGTTCAAACTAATTTACACTGGAAAAGCCCATGAGAACCTGCCAAAAGCCCAGCTCAATAAAGTTTGATGGCCCTGCCAACAAAGGAGACCACAGCGACAAGAGGAGGAGGGTGCAGGGAGTGAACTTGAGTGGACTTCTTTACTAAGCACACATGGAAAACAACCTGTTGGTCACAAAAAAAAAAAATCTTTAAGGTTCACTTTATTTTTATTTCTCTTCTGCAAGACAAGAAAATAGATCAAGATCAAAAATCAAAGAGAAAAATGTAGATTCAAATCCTGGGTAATCACTAGCTAGTGACTTCTGGCAAACCATCAGGACACTGTCCTTTATCTGTAAACCACCATATAAAGAGTTACTGCAAAAAATAAAATCAATTTATATTAATTCATGTAAAAACCTGACAGAGTGTAGTTACTTCATGTTTCCCCTTTATCCACTCCTATTTCCAAAAAGAGATTCAAATGTTCCCTCTATTTTGACTCTGACCCAGAAAGAACAGAGGCTATCATTTATAAGACGAAAGATACCATTCAAAGTGGTTTCAGTGTACCTTCAACATAGTTCATTTTCTTCTATTAGAATTGCAGTGAAAAAATACACACAACAGTCACTTGAAAAAGAGCCCAGAGAGTAACAGAATTCACTTCTATTACTTCTAATGCTTGCACTCAGCATCAGAACAATGACCTAGGGAGCTCTAACTGACCGAAGTCTTGAGACTCAACCAGCCTTGGTGGTTGTTTTGGTTTGAAATTTTTGTTTATTTGGTTGGCTGGTTTGGTTTGATGGTTTTTTGGTTTTAGTCTTTGATTTTTGTGTTTGTTTGATTGTTGTATTTTGGCTTTTCTTGTTTTGTTTTGTTTTGTTTTGATTTTTCAAGATAGAGTTTCACTGGCTGATGTGAAATTTCCCTCTGTATGCTGTGATTACAATTAATGAATAAAGAAACTGCTTTGGACCTATAACAGGTTCAGAACTTAGGTAGGCGGGGATAACTAAGCTGAATGCTGGGAGAAAGAAGGGGGGAGTCAGAGAGACACCATGTAGCCCTGCCAGAGACAGATGCAGGAACTTTAGCCAGTAAGCCACAGCCACATGGCCATACACAGATTAATAGAAATGGGCTAAATTAATATGTAAGAGTTAGCCAATAAGAAACTAGAACTAATGGGCCAAGCAGTGATTTAATTAATACAGTTTCTGTGTGATTATTTCGTTTCTGGGCAGCCAGGATGAACAAGTGGCTCCTTACAACCCCTGCCTATCCGGGAACATACTCTGTAGACAGAGCTGTCCTTGAACTCAGAGACCAACACGCTGCTGCCTCCTGATTACTGTGATTAAAGGTGTGTGCCACCACTGACCACCCAACAAAAGATATTTTATAATCTGTAAGGCATCTACACTTCTGTCAGACAGTATGAGAGAGACAGAACCAGAGAGACAGAGAAAATATGAATTCCATTAAGACCAAAGATCTGAAAAGATACTGCTTACCTTAAGAAACAGAGTCTAATTATATAGTACAGATTAACTCTGAGTAGAAAGAAATATGCTGTGGGATAATGCTTTTGTACCCTGTAAAGATCTGTCACTTGTATTGGTTTAATAGAACACTGAATGGCCAGTAGCCAGGCAGGAAGCATAGGTGGGGTGACCAGACTAGGAGAATTCTCGAAAGTGGAAAGGTTCAGTCTGCAGTTGCCACCCAGACACAGAGGAAGCAAGATGAAAATGCTACACTGAGAAAAGGTATAAAGCCAGATGCCTAAACACAGATAAGAATTATGGGTTAATTTAAGTTGTAAGAGCTAGTTAATACTAAGTCTGAGCTAATAGGCCAACCAGTTTATAATCAATATAAGACTCTATGTGTTTCTTTGTGACTGAATGGCTGTGGGACCAGGTGGACAGAAACTTCCACCTACAGAAGTAGAGCAATCATGTGAGGAGATGAGTGAGAAGGAACTGATCATATCTTAAATAAAACTGATCAACTATGAGATGAGTAAACAAGAATCCCAGCAGATCCTGCCAAAATTCTTCATGCAATTCAAATAGTAGATAAAATTCCTCAAACTAACCTAATGCTAAGGATAGTTAGATATGAAACACAGAAAATATTTCCTAAATATAAAAATAGTTATGGGAAAATCAAGCTCACCAACTGATATTTTAGAACAAGAATCAGTTATATTCTAAATGTTTATAACAAAAGATTTTGCTGTTAGGACAACAGCTCAATAATGATTTATAATCCCAATGAAAAATAAAAATAGAAAAACTGGTTTAGATTCATGGTTATAGATGTATTATCAGCTCAGTACCATGGTGGCCAAGTTTAACTTGACCCACTGAAAGTATTTCAGTTAACATTTTAAGACACTTTCTTTATGCACACATGCGTGAGTATGTGCGCACTCCAAAGTCAGAGGACAACTTGTAGGAGTCGGTTCTCACCCTCTCTCGTCGGTCCTAAGTCCTCAGATCATCAGGCTTGACAACAGGAACCTGCTAGGCCAACTCACTGTCACAGAAATTATTTCAGTTCTTATGGAAGTTCTTATTTAAAGAAACCAAATAAATTCATAAAATTTTAGGTACTTTAAGATCAAATGTGGCTGCTCTGTTGGCTCCCATGTGAAATTTGACCCTTTCTGAATGAAGAGGAGGAAGAGTGGATTGGGGAGCAGGTAGAAGGGAAGTGGGGAACAGGCAGGAAGAGAGGAAGAAGGAGAAACTGTGGTTGTGGTTGTTATGTAAAATAAATGAAAAGAAAATTAAGAAAAAAATAAATGTAGCTAAATAGCACTCAAAACCTTTAAGTCACTAAAATTTTATAAACTTATGACAAAATAATGCGTTTAACAAACTGAATTTAAAAACTAAATATAAATATAGGTATTTGAGTTTGTACCTGATAAATGTATATAAATCTTAAAGTCGAAATGTTTTCTAAAGCTGGAGTGGGCATGTTAGGCATATCTCTAATCCTGAACTAAGGGGCTAGACTAGAGGGTCAGGAGTGCATGGCTATCCTGGGCTACACAAGACTATGCCCTCGAAATTATTACCGTCATTATCTTCTCCAGGCAGCATTTCTGCCAACTACACTATACTCACAAGTGACAACCATACAACACTAAGCAATGGCAGGCCTTAAAAGTGGCTACTTTTTTTTAAACAGAATCTGAATTCACAGACTCACTCCAGTCATGATGAGTACTAACCACTGAGCATATAAGTAAATGGTCCCATACACAGGTGAAATGAAATACTAATCTTGGACCATTTTTCAGTGATACACAGACTGAATTTACAGTGTGGTGATGAAAAGAATCCCTGGATTTCGTTCGAATGTCCATAAAGTCTTTCCTCTATCCAAACGGTTGTCCATTTACTTCTATTAACTTTCAAGTAGTTGTTCATTAACTATTTTTCCAACTCTATGATCTACAAAATATGTAGCTATAGTCATCCTTGGTATTTTAAGCCAAACACTGATGTGGCGTAATAACCAGGCTGCCTTAAAATGAAATAGTAAACTTTAATGAGGGAATAGTTTACAACACCAGGGATCCAGCAATGAGCAGGAAGTACAAAAAAAAAAAAAGGACCAGCGGGGCTCACACCCACCAGATTTATATGTAAACATTAGCCCAAGGCGAACACGTCCCCTTGGGCTGGGCTTCCCCTACAAAACACCTTAAAGAGAATCTGGACAGTAACCCCCACCCCAAAACACCATTTTCTTTGAAAATTACCAAGTCAATTAAGAAAATAAATTGTTATAATCTGGGATTTTAGCCAACTTTCAATGTTTGTGAATGGAAACGGATGCAGGATCAACATGGCAAGAAAAGGAGAGTGATCACAGGTGGGCTTTGTCCTGAAGGACCAGGAACTGCTTATCTTGGAGCTCTAGTTTAACATGCCCATCAGTTGTGTTTCAGGACTCATCTGTCTATTCCCATGATGCCAACCAATGAACAACAAGCAACAATTTGAACAAGATGAACATGTTCAGTTAGTGGGCATTTTATGTGCACTCACCTAGGACCTGAGAATAAAGACATGAATGGGATATTAATTTTGCAAGGAAGAGGCAAATGAAGAAAAGGCATCAGGTATTGTAAGCATCCCTGTGGAAATGGGGCAAGTGACACCACAGAGCCTGAGAGGCAAAGGCATTGGGGCACATTGGCCTGGTAGTCGGGATCCATTCTGCACAAAAGGTCCTACCAGCTCATGAAGTACAAAATGTACTGAGTATCAACTGGGCTCTGGGCAAGTGCTGGCTTTACCAGCTGTGATGCTGTTTGTACACTAAATATGAATTAAGTCTCGCCTTCCATCAACACTCGCAATCCACACTTTTGGCTAGTCAATGATCAACGTTAATAAGGATCTTACATTAATAACCTAACCACTAAGCCAATTTTTACTATGAAAATGAGTCTAATCTGCTTATAAATTTTCTACAAAGAAATTATAAGAGGCCTATTGAGTGCATAAGTGCTCTCTCACAATGACCTGGACAAAAAAATTTTTTAAAAGCAAAAATAGCCTTTAAAATTGTTTTTTTTTTTTGTATTTTTATTTTTATTTCCTTCTTTTTTTACTCTTTATCTTATATAGGATTTTTGTTGTTTTGAGACAGGGGTTCTCTGTGTTTCTTTGGCTGTGATAAATCTTACTCTGTAGACCAGCCTTGCCTCAAACTTATAGAGATCTACCTTCCTCTGCCTCCCAAGTGCTGGGATTAAAAGCATGTGCATGGTAATGCCCAACTACTCTATTTCTTTTTTTTTTTTTTCCTTGCTGATTTTTTTATTAACTAATTAATTTAATTATTAAAGATTTCTGCCTCTTCCCCGCCACCACCTCCCGTTCCCTCCCCCTCCCCCAATCAAGTCTTCCTTCCTCCTCAGCCCAAAGAGCAAGCAGGTTTCTCTGCCCTGTGGGAGGTCCAAGGACCACCCACCTCCATCCAGGTCTATTAAGGTGAGCATCCAAACTACCTGGGCTCCCACAAAGCCATTACATGCAATAGGATCAAGAACCCATTGCCATTGTTCTTCAGTTCTCAGTAGTCCTCATTGTCCATTATGTTCAGCGAGACCGGTTTTGTCCCATGCTTTTTCAGTCCCCAGCCAGCTGGCCTTGGTGAGTTCCCGATAGATCATCCCCATTGCCTCAGTGTGTGGGTGCACCCCTCGCCGTCCTGAGTTCCTTGCTCGTGCTCACTCTCCTTCTGCTCCTCCTTTGGATCGTGAGACTTCAGTCCAGTGCTCCAATGTTGGTCTCTGTCTCTGTCTTCTTTCATCGCCTGATGAAGGTTAATATTCAGGGGGATGCTTATATGTTTTTCTTTGGGTTCACCTTCTTATTTAGCTTCTCTAGAGTCACGAATTATAGTCTCAATGTCCTTTATTTATGGCTAGAAACCAAATGTGAGTGAGTACATCCCATGTTCCTCTTTTTGGGTCTGGCTTACCTCACTCAGGATAGTGTTTTCAATTTCCGTCCATTTGTATGCAAAATTCAAGAAGTCATTGTTTTTTACTGCTGAGTAGTACTCTAATATGTATATATTCCATACTTTCTTCATCCATTCTTCCACTGAAGGACATCTAGGTTGTTTCCAGGTTCTGGCAATTACAAACAATGCTGCTATGAACATAGTTGAGCATATACTTTTGTTGTATGTTTGGGCATCTCTTGGGTATATTCCCAATAGTGGTATTGCTGGGTCAAGAGGTAGGTTGAACCCGACTTTCCTGAGAAACCGCCACACTGCTTTCCAAAGTGGTTGCACAAGTTTGCATTCCCACCAGCAATGGATGAGAGTGCCCCTTTCTCCACAACCTCTCCAGCAGAGGCTATCATTGGTGTTTTTGATTTTAGCCATTCTGACCGGTGTAAGATGGTATCTTAATGTTGTCTTGATTTGCATTTCCCTGATTGCTAAGGAAGTTGAGCATGATCTTAAGTGACTTTTGGCCATTTGAACTTCTTCTGTTGAAAAGTCTCTGTTCAGCTCAGTGCCCCATTTTATAATTGGATTGATTAACCTTTTACGGTCTAATTTCTTGAGTTCTTTGTATATTTTGGATATCAGACCTTTGTCAGTTGCGGGGTTGGTGAAGATCTTCTCCCAGTCAGTGGGTTGCCTTTCTGTCTTAGTGACAGTGTCCTTTGCTTTACAGAAGCTTCTCAGTCTCAGGAGGTCCCATTTATTCAATGATGTCCTTAGTGTTTGTGCTGCTGGGGTTGTATGTAGGAAGTGTTCTCCTGTGCCCATGTGTTGTAGAGTACTTCCCACTTTCTCTTCTATCAGATTCAGTGTGTTTGGACTGATATTGAGGTCTTTAATCCATTTGGACTTGAGTTTTGTGCATGGTGATATATATGGATCTATTTTCATTCTTCTACAGATTGACTTCCAGTTTTGCCAGCACAATTTGTTGAAGATGCTCTCTTTTTTCCATTGTATACTTTTAGCTCCTTTATCGAAAATCAGGTGTTCATAGGTTTGTGGGCTAAAGTCAGGGTCTTCTATTCTATTCCATTGGTCGACTTCTCTGTTTTTATGCCAGTACCAAGCCGTTTTCAGTACTGTAGCTCTGTAATAGAGTTTGAAGTCAGGGATGGTAATGCCTCCAGACAATCCTTTATTGTATAAGATTGTTTTGGCTATCCTGGGTTTTTTGTTTTTCCATATAAAGTTGATTATTGTCTTCTCCAGATCTGTGAAGAATTTTGATGGGATTTTGATGGGGATTGCGTTGAATCTATAGATTGCTTTTGGTAGAATTGCCATTTTTACTATGTTGATCCTCCCAATCCAAGAGCAAGGGAGGTCCTTCCATTTTCTGGTGTCCTCTTCAATTTCTTTCTTCAAAGACTTAAAGTTCTTGCCAAATAGATCTTTCACTTCCTTGGTCAGAGTTACCCCAAGGTATTTTATGCTATTTGTGGCTATCGTGAAAGGTGATGCTTCTCTGATTTCCCTCTCTGCTTCCTTATCCTTAGTGTATAGGAAGGCAACTGATTTTTTGGAGTTGATTTTGTATCCTGCCACATTACCAAAGGTGTTTATCAGCTGTAGGAGTTCTTTGGTAGAGTTTTTGGGGTCGCTTATGTATACTATCATATCATCTGCAAATAATGAAAGCTTAACTTCTTCCTTTCCAATACGGATCCCCTTGATCCCCTTATGTTGTCTTATTGCTATTGCTAGAACTTCAAGCACTATATTGAAGAGGTATGGAGAGAGTGGACATCCTTGTCGTGTTCCTGATTTTAGTGGGATGGCTTTGAGTTTTTCTCCATTTAATTTAATGTTAGCTGTCGGCTTGCTGTAAATAGCTTTTATTATATTTAGGTATGCCCCTTGTATCCCTAATCTCTCCAAGACCTTTATCATAAAGGGGTGTTGAATTTTGTCAAATGCTTTTTCAGCATCTAATGAAATGATCATATGGTTTTTTTCTTTCAGTTTATTTATATGGTTGATTACATTGATAGATTTGCGTATGTTGAACCAGCCCTGCATCTCTGGAATGAAGCCTACTTGATCATAATGGATAACTTTTCTAATGTGTTCTTGGATTCGGTTTGCCAGTATTTTATTGAGAATTTTTGCGTCGATGTTCATGAGTGAGATAGGCCTGTAATTCTCTTTCTTGGTTGGGTCTTTGTGTGGTTTTGGTATCAGGGTAACTGTAGCTTCATAAAAGGAATTTGGCAATGACTCTTCTGTTTCTATATTGTGAAATACATTAAGAAGTATAGGTATTAGCTCTTCTTGGAAGTTCTGGTAGAATTCTGCATTGAAACCATCTGGTCCTGGGCTTTTTTTGGAAGGGAGATTTTTGATAACTGTTTCTAATTCTTCGCGACTAACAGGTCTATTTAGATCGTTCACCTGGTCTTGGTTTAGGTTTGGTATATGGTACTTATCTAAAAAAGTGTCCATTTCTTTTGCATTTTCCAGTTTTGTGGCATACAGGCTTTTGTAGTAAGATCTAATGATTCTCTGAATTTCCTCTGTGTCTGTGGTTATGTCCCCCTTTTCATTTCTGATCTTATTTATTTGCGTGTTCTCTCTCTGTCGTTTAATTAGTTTGGATAGGGGTTTGTCAATCTTGTTGATTTTCTCCAAGAACCAACTTTTTGTTTCATTGATTCTTTGGACTGTTTTCTGTGTTTCTATTTTGTTGATTTCTGCCCTCAGTTTGATTATTTCCAGTCTTCTACTCCTCCTGGGTGCGTCTGCTTCTTTTTTTTCTAGAGCTTTCAGGTGTGCTGTTAAGTCCCCAATGTATGCTTTCTCCGTTTTCTTTAAGTGGGCACTTAGTGCTATGAACTTTCCTCTTAGCACTGCTTTCATCGTGTCCCATAGGTTTGAGTATGTTGTCTCTTTGTTTTCATTAAATTCAAGGAAGACTTTAATTTCTTTCTTAATTTCTTCCTTGACCCAGGTGTGGTTCAGTAGTTGACTGTTCAGTTTCCATGAGTTTGCCAGCTTTCTGGGGGTAGCTTTGTTGGTGGCTTCTAACTTTAATCCGTGGTGATCTGATAAGACACAGGTGGACACTGATATTTTTTTGTATCTGTGGAGGTTTCCTTTGTTTCCAAGTATGTGGTCAATTTTCGAGAAGGTTCCATGAGCTGCAGAGAAGAAGGTGTATTCTTTCCTATTTGGGTGGAGTGTTCTATAGATGTCTGTTAAGTCCATTTGATTCATTACCTCCAACAATTCTCTTAATTCTCTATTAGTTTTCTGTCTGATTGACCTGTCCATTGGTGAGAGAGGTGTGTTGAAGTCTCCTACTACTAGTGTGTGTGATTTGATGTCTGCCTTGAGTTTTAGCAATATTTCTTTTACATAAGTGGGTGCTTTTATATTAGGGGCATAGATATTCAGGATTGAGACTTCATCCTGCTGAATCGTTCCTGTTATGAGTATAAAGTGTCCCTCTCGATCTCTTCTGATTGATTTTAGTTTGAAGTCAGTTTTGTTAGAAATTAGTATGGCCACACCTGCTTTTTTCTTAGGACCATTTGCTTGAAAAACCTTTTCCCAACCCTTTACTCTGAGTAGATGCCTGTCTTTGTGGTTGAGATGAGTTTCTTGCAAACAGCAGACTGTTGGATCCTGTTTTCGTATCCAATCTCTTAGCCTGTGCCTTTTTATTGGTGAATTGAGACCATTAATATTAAGTGATATTAATGACCAGTGGTTGTTAACTCCGGTTATTCTTACTGCTTTTGGTAGAAGAGTTTGTGTGTCTCCCTTCTTTGAGTTGTGCTGTGTTGTACTTAGGGCTGGGCATGATGATACACACCTTTATCCCCAGCTCTCTGGAGGCAGAGGCAAGAGGATATCTTGTGAGTTAAACACCAATCTGGTCAACTTAGTATGTTCCAGGCCAGCCAGGACTACCAAGTAAGATGACAGAGATCACATTCAGTTACTATTGTGAGTTCCAGACTAGCCTGGTGTAGAAGGCATAAATAATAATACAAATTCTCTCTAATGTCAAGGAAACAGTGTTTCTAAAGGAATTAAATACAAAAATACAAATTAATAATTTATCATTATGAACAATGTAAATGCCTAATCAGGAGAAAAATAGCAAGGAAGTACATACTACCTCCAATAAGAAAAGAAAGCCAAAGTCTGAGCTGACAGGGTTGAGGACGTGACTCCGTGACTCTGGGAGGGAGCGCCTCCCTGGAAGGCACAATGCCCTAGGCTTGGTTCCTGGTGCTGAAAATAAAACAACTCTTCCTTCCCTGGGAAGACAGGGCTCTCCACACTCGTCAATCAGTCTCGTCTCTGCCCACTGATGCTCTCTTCCTCTCCAGTCTCACCTCTGCACACTGATGCTCTCTTCCTCAAATTTTGGCTTCCACTATTCATCATTACTCTCCCAAATACTCAGCAGAATCACGAGCCTTCCAAAAATACAGTGTTATTAGCACAGACTGGCAAGCAGGCAGACAAGTCTGTAAACAGACAAGGGGATCCCTGATAAGGTTACAGAGGTACCATGAACATAGGTAACACATAGAAACCAAACTCCCATAGAGACTTCCATAGAACAGCACTGCACTAAGCACCTCAACATCCCAATTCTGCTAAGTTAACAGACTCAGACAAAGGGGCAGAGGAGAAGGGTGATATCCAGGTCATCCACAGCTATGTGGAGAATGTGAGACTAGCCACAGCCATGGGGGAAAAAAACTCTCTGGAAAATCAAAGTATTGAAAAGAAGGGAGTAAGAAGGACAGGAGGGAACGTACTGAAAATAACTATTCCCTTTTATGGGGAATCTCAGTGCCCAATCAGAGAGGGAAGCAATCAACAGTCACAGAACTCGGAGTTGATAGATTTGCTGTGGGATATTTGATCACACTATGAACCCTGAGACTGAGTTATTTAAATAAAGTTAACCTCAGGCGGGCCAAGCAACCAGTTGACTGGAAGTAACCATAGAGAGTGAGGGGAAGTCGAGAGGTCAGAGAGGTACAGGAAGTAGAAGGGAGAGACATCTGGTTGGCAAAGTTTTGTTGCAGATAGCATAGAAGAGAACTCTCTTTCTGAGAAGATGGCAGAGAAGGTCAGCCAGCTGCTTTCTCTGCCTCTCTGAGCTAGCAGGTTTCACTCCAGCATCTGACTCCCCAATAAAATTAAAAGATAGAGACTCAAAAACAACATTTGCTTCTCTATGAGGAGGCAGCTGAGGCAGTTGCTGAGGTGGCAACAGACAGATGGTGCAAAGGCTCCCCTGGGCCAAGGCCACAGATAAAGAACAACATAGACTTTTATATAATACCGATGTTGGGGAAACTGTCTAACGTGAATTAAAAGGAAGAGAACTATCTGGGAACTGGTTTTGTAGTCAAGAAAAGATATCCTACAAGGTGCTCTTGATTATCTGTCCACTAAATAAACAAAATAAACAAGTGGATTATCTGTCCACTAAATAAACAAAATAAACAAGAGACATCCCAAATCACACACTGACAGGCACTTGACAAGCAAAACTGCATATTAAGATTGTCTTAGTAAGTCTATTTTTGACCAAAAGAATCAGACAGTAGGCTATTTGAGGTTCCTTCAAGTAAGCATTCAATTGTGTGTGTGTGTGTGTGTGTGTGTGTATGTATGTACACAAACCATACCAGTTGTACTTCATTAAAGAATGCACTCAGAAGCCAGGCGGTGGTGGCACATGCCTTTAATCCCAGCACTCGGGAGGCAGAAGCAGGCTGATCTCTGTGAGTTCAAGACCAGCCTGCTCTATAAGAACTAGTTCCAGAGAAACCCTATCTTGAAAAAAAAAAAAAAGAATGCACTCAGAAAAACAGAAACTAACCCCAGAGATTTAGGATATGTGACTAAATAGTGAGAAAAGAAAAGCAAAAGCAGGTGTGTACATGGGAATAAATAACTATATGACTATATTAGTGATATTAATAAGTATGTGATTGTACATATTTAAAGCAGATCTAAATAGAGATAATTTTATAAACATAGGAAAGTAAAAAGATACCTTTGCATGGCTTAATGAGGAAGTGAAGATATTAAATGGCTTTAGACTTTGCTAAGACATCTGTGTATGGAAGGTGTAGTGCACATCTATAATCCCAGCACTTTGAGACAGAACCCAAGGGCCAGGAGTTCAAAGACAGACTGGACTACATGAGAATTTTTCTCAAAAAGTTAAACAAACAAACAAGCAAAGTATAATGAAGGTTTATCGCTAAAAAAGGGAATAAATGAACTATAGGTTTAGCAGAAATAAAAATATTTTATTAATAGTAGATGCCAATAATTTTAAATTTTTATTAAACAAAACAATTCAATTTTTAGAAAATGTATAGCTCATCAAAATTGATTCAAAAATGATTTTAAACTTAGGAGTATCATAACAGTCAAATAAATTTCATGAAAATTTTGATCTCACAGAACAAAAGAAACTGAATGGAACACTCGAAGTTCCTTGAGTCAGTGTTGCGCCAACACATGAGGAAACCCGTTCTCCATCTTACTGTGAGACCAGTGAATCCGCAAGCCAGAAAGAACAGCAGAAAGAATAAAAATTAGGAGCTGAGGTGCCTGCAAGCACTGACATAAAGCCCCTAAATATAATAAATACATCATGGACCACAAGGATGAAGTCTAATTCAGCAGAGAAGACTGAGAGCTGGAACATCATTTCTATAGCCAAGGGCTACAACACTCATTACAGAATTCTTTCAGTCGGCCGGGCGGTGGTGGCGCACGCCTTTAATCCCAGCACTTGGGAGGCAGAGGCAGGCGGATCTCTGTGAGTTCGAGACCAGCCTGGTCTACAAGAGCTAGTTCCAGGACAGGCTCCAAAGCTACACAGAGAAACCCTGTCTCGAAAAACCAAAAAAAAAAAAAAAACAAAACAGAATTCTTTCAGTCTTGGCCTGTAGGCTCAAAGGAACTCTAAAATGAGGTATTTTGTTTCTTTGCATGGTTTCAACTTTGGTTTCGGTTTGGTTTGGGCTTGGATTGTTGGTTTTGGTTTTGGAACATAGGATCTCACAGAGCACAGGTTGGAACTGAAACTTGTATGTATCTGAGGCTAGCTTTGAACTTCTGATCCTCCTGCCCCATCTCAGGAGTGATGCGATTACAGGCATAAGCCACCAGCCCAGCTTTAAAAGATGCTTTTAAGCAGTTTCATAAGCTGGATCTACATTACACAGTACAAATCAACAAGAAAACCTGTTCTCTCCTCATGCCGCACAAAGCTTGTACCGATGCCAGACAGACCTGCAGAGATTAACAAGATGAGTTTAGGATGCAGAAAGAAAGGTTCCATCAAAACTGAAGGGACTCCAGAAGGACCTACATGACTGACTTGTTTGCTAAACAATCCAGCTCCTGCGGTATCAAACTAGATAAAATGTGAAGATGTGGAAATGTCAACTTCTTCACCAAACTCCAAAAAATGACACAAAGAAACTCTGTGTTTCTGGGTTTTTAGAGCTGCAGTTCAGGCTAAGCTCTTGTTCATGATGACCTTGAACTCTTGGTCCTCTCACTTCCATCTCCCAAGCACTAGGATTGCCAGGATGTACACCACACTCTAACCCACGGTTTTGAGAAAAAGTCTAAGTAACAGCGTAAAGGAGACGACCCAGTAGAGCTAGAGACTTTAAAACTACATGTCCGCCACTGTACAATACACTAGACATGTGGCATCCTTGAGTTCTAGGTGAGAAAGGCACCAGCAAGACGGGGTACTAAAGGGAAGTGTACCTGTCAAAAGGACACACCTTACATCACATCACAGGGACACCACCACGAGAAGACAGAGCCCAGAAGTGCCGCCGTACCACATGCGCCATTACGCCCGCTCTCCTGCGAGGCGATCCAACACGCAGTACCTGTCATCATGCTCTAACGCTGTCACAAATGTCACTCAGCCCCACCACAGAGCCACCAACTAGCCAACAGGGGCTCCAAGCCCTGACACATACCACAAGAGCCTTCCCTCTTCTACAAATCCCACTCTTGTTTCCTGAAGGGATCACACTTGACTCTAGAGCTGTGGACATTATTTTCTTATTTTATTCCCTTCATGAACTGACCTAAGCATCCATTTCTGCTTTATGTCTTGAACCAGAATGAGACCCAACAAGAAAATTTATTGTCCTTCTTTTTTTTTTAATCATCCATGGGTATTTTGTCTGCATGTCTATCTGTCAGAACAGAGCGTCAGAACCCCTGGGAGTAGAATTATAGTCAGTTGTGAGTCCCATATGAGTATTAGAAATTAAACACCCATCCTCTGGAAAAGTAGCCAGTGCTCCTAACCACTCACCCATAGCTCGAAGTCCAGTATTGGCTTTCTTGATAGAAGCCAGACGGCTGGAAATACAGCTAAATCACAGAGAACTTGATTAGGGTGCTGGAGGCTGTATGTTCCAAATATAGCGTCTCAAATAATAATATCAAAAACTAATCTCTGAGCACATAACCCTCCTGAGGGTCACTTAACTGCTCTACCTTTTCATTGTATGGGTGAGTGAAAGTAGAACTTGATGAGCTTAGAAAACAAAAGGCATAGGAAGGATGGAAAAAAAAAAACACATATTTTTAAACTTCCAAAGATAAGTTTATAAGTTGCGTTAGCCCAAGCATCTGAGCAAAGCTCACACATAGGCAAAGCTCTCTGTACGGTTTCTGTTCACTCTAGTGAGAACTGGACAGAAGCCATGTGTATGGCACAAGTTTGCCACCACAGTACTGAGAAGGCTAAGACAGAAGAACTGTCGGGAGTTAGAGTCAATCTGAGCGACAAAGAGGACACCACGCCAGTCCATATCTAAAAAGGAGAGGAGGAGAAAGAAGAAAGGCCTTTACAGAAATGAGGAATGCATATCCAGAAAGGGGCCCTCTGAGATACATTTCTATTTTAAAATATGGTTTTGCTCTCCTGTTTCATGTTTATTACTCTCCCTTTGTATGAAAAAATGTCTTCTTTTAAACTGTGATTTATTCCAGTTGTTATTAATGAAAACACAAATATATTTATATTCTTATTATATTTCTATTAATATTAAATGTGTATATATATATATATGTATATATATATATATATATATATATATATATATATATATATATATATATTCTTGAGCCTGAATGCTAATAAGGCCAGATTTTCTCAACTACATTCTACTACAAAACGCCATATATTTTCCCTGGGATGGTTATAGTTGAAGAGAGTAAACAGACATTTTACCTGGCCCCATATTCTGCATAAACAACTAATACACCATAGGAAAAAAATCGAGGACTGTCAATACAGTGTCTTCAGAACACAAGAAACAAGTTGAGCTTCAGCAATAGCCAATGGGCCACTGTGTCTCAAGATCCCAGGTAAGGTGTACTGGCAATCTGACAGCCACCATCTGTATACTAGAGCCTATGGAGAGAGTACAGAGTGACTTTTCTTTTTCACTAAAAACAGAGAAAAGAAAGAAGCCAACAAGTGTAATGTATTTCTTCAAGATTAGCTGAAGCAGTGAGACCACACAGAGGCACCTTCGAACTCCTGATTTTTGACAAAGAAGCAAAAAATATAAAATGGAAAAAGAAAGCATATTTAACAAATGGTGCTGGCATACTGGATAACCACATGTAGAAGAATGAAAATAGACCCATACTATCACCATGCACAAAACTCAAGTCCAAATGGATCAAAAACCTCAACATAAAGCCAGCCCCACTGAACCTCACACTAGAGAAAGTGGGAAGTATACTTGAAAGCATTGGCACAGGAGACCACTTCCTAAATATAACCCCAGCAGCACAGACACTGAGAGAAACAATTAATAAATGGGACCTCCTGAAACTGAAAAGCTTTTGTAAGGTAAAGGACATGTCAAAAAGACAAAACGACAGCCTACAGTATGGCAAAAGATCTTCACCAAGCTCACATCAGAAAGAGATGTGATTGCCAAAATATACAAAGAACTCAAGAAATTGGTCATCAAAAGAACAAATAATCCAATTTAAAAAAAATGGGATACAGACCTAAACAGAGAACTCTAAACAGAGGAATCTAAAATGGCTGAAAGACACTTAAGGAAATGATTAACATCCTTAGTCATCAGAGACATGCAGATCTAAACAACTCTGAGAATCCATCTTATATCTGTGAGAATGGCCATGATCAAAAACACTGATGACAACTTATGCTGGAAAGGTTGTGGGGAAAGGGGAACACTTCTGCATTGCTGGTGGGAATGCAAGCTGGTACAGCCCCTTTGCATGTCAGTGTGTGGCAATTTCTCAGAAAATTAGGAAACAACCTTCCTCAAGACCCAGTAATACCACTTTGGGGTATATATCCAAAGGATGCTCAATCGTGCCACAAGGACATGTGCTCAACTATGTTTATAGCAGCATTGTTTGTCATAGACAGAACTTAGAAACAACTTAAATGCCCCTCCACTGAGAATGGATAAGAAAAATGTGGTATATTCACACAAGTATTACACAGCAGAAAAATAAAAACAAAACAAAACAAAAACAAACAAAAAAAAACGACATATTGAAATTTGCAGGCAAATGGATGGAGCTAGAAAACATCATTTTGAGTGAGGTAACCCAGACCCAGAAAGACAATTATCACATGTACTCACTCATAAGTGGTTTTTAAACATAAAGAAAAAAAAAGCAGCCTACAATTTACAATCCCAGAGAACCTAGACAACAATGAAGACACTAAGAGAGACATACATAGATCTAATCTACATGGAAAGTAGAAAAAGATAAGATCTCCTGAGTAAATTGGTAGCATGGAGACCTTAGGAGAGAGTTGAAGGGGAGAGGAGAGACAGGGAGGGGAGCAGAAAAAAATGTAGAGCTCAATAAAAATCAATAAAATTTAAAAAAAAAGAACTGGGCATAAAATGAAATTACTGTAGTGGCAGTTTCATGGCAATTTCATTCAAAACAAAGACAGCAGCTATTCAGTGATCTGGGACAAGTGCAATAAATCAAAGTTAATTAGTTAAATGCTCTCCCTAAAATATGTTCCTGTGCCAGCATAAAATGGTATGGGCTTTTCTGCCTTTTCTAGAGTTTCAGACCTAATTATTCAGATAACCCTGGCCATGTTCACTTGACCTCAAGCGTTCCTGTCTCTTGTACATGTCAAAATGGCTCACAGTTTTTTCAGGAGGTATAACCGCCCTCTTGTCAGGGGAAAGAAAAGTTAAACGACTTACATAAGAATATTCAATCCTGAATGAAATTAGGGAGCTGGTGTTTCTGAACATGTTCCATCATTTCTACATGTATATTCTTAACTTATAAAATGTAGAACATATACGTATAAACTCATGTCATTAAGGCACATATACATGCACTCATGTAAGGGACAGAACGCCACAGATCTTCAAGATCAAGTTTGTTTCTCCAATACCATAACTTTTTAAAAAAAATGTTCAGTCACACCAAACAGGAATGGCAGCCCATCACACCAGAACCAGCGAAAGAGTCTGGACTGAGACATCCCATCACACCTGAACCATCCAGACTGTGGACTGAGATAGTCCATCACACTGGATCCAGCTAGACTGTGCACTGAGATAGTCCATCACACCTGAACCATCCAGACTGTGGACTGAGACAGCCCATCACACTGGATCCAGAAAGACTGTGGACTGAGACAGCCCATCACACTGGATCCAGCCAGACTGTGGACTGAGGTAGTCCATCACACCTAAACCATCCAGACTGTGGACTGAGATAGTCCATCACACTGGATCCAGCTAGACTGTGCACTGAGACAGCCCATCACACTGGATCCAGAAAGACTGTGGACTGAGACAGCCCATCACACTGGATCCAGCCAGACTGTGGACTGAGGTAGTCCATCACACTGGATCCAGTCAGACTGTGGACTGAGCCAGCCCATCACACTGGATCCAGCCAGACTGTAGACTGAGATAGCCCATCACAATGGATCCAGTCAGACTGTGGACTGAGCCAGCCCATCACACTGGATCCAGCCAGACTGTGGACTGAGATAGCCCATCACACTGGATCCAGCCAGACTGTGGACTGAGATTGCCCATCACACCGGAACCAGCCAGAGAGTCTGGACTGAGCATCCAAATTCAACCAAGCCTTTCTGTGTGTTGTCTACTGCACACATCTATAAGGCACTGTCCCTATTCACTGAAATAATAAAACACACCAAAATTCTAGAGCAATTCTTATAATCTTCAGAGGCATCTAAGATATCAACAACAAATTCAAGTATAATTTATTTGGGAAAAATGAGAGAATCCACCAAAGTACAAAAAAAGTGAAAAATGGGCAAATTTTGTTTGCTTTTTTTTCCTGGGTTTGAGAGAGGGACAGATGAAAGGGGAGGGAGAGCAAGTGACCAGTAGTGGTACAAGCTGGAGGGCAGAAGCAAGCATACAAGCTGGGTGGTAGGAATCTGACAGGAGCTCAGAGAGGAAAAGAAACAAGATTTAAAAAAAAAAAAATTACACGGACTTCTCAAAGAACTAGCAAAAATTGTATTTTTTAAAATGGCTGTGAATTTGTACAAATTAAAAAATCTGTCAAAGAACATGTCTTTGCTCACTGGGGTCAAAGCCTGGTTTGAGGCAAACCTAAACTGTAATTGCAGGGTTCGGAACTGAGAGGCCCCTCTTCCCCTGAAGCAGAAACAGGCCAATTTAGAGTCATTAACGGGGCTGCGGAGACAAAGAACAGCATCTGCTGTCTGCAGAGGTGCCTCATCTCCACTGCAGTCACCGTGTTCTTCGTTACACACGAGATGGTTACTGAGCATGGACAAGGCATGGTGTAGTACTACCAGATTAAAACAAAAGTTATTGAGCATTATTTCATGTTAAGACCAGCAGGAAAGTATGAAAGAATAGGTGATCGAAGGTTCTGAGTAGGAGGGTACAAGGAACAGAAAAGACTGGAAACGGAGGATCGCCAAGAAAATGCTATGGGTAAGCTTTACAAGGGAGCCAGAAGACAGAATTACTAAACGTTAAAAGCAAACATGCAGATTTACTAAGATGTAGTACGATTTGGCCTTCAGTGATTTTTTTTTCTCCCCCAAATTGCCAAGAAATCTAAATTTTCTAACCTGTTTTAAGTGGTTACTGCCTTCCATACGTAGAAGCATTTATCCACGGGTCTGTCTTTAAATGCCATACAGATGAAGATCTAGCTTTGTTCCTCCATGTATTTGTTAAAAGATTTCCTTCACCCCATTTCTATTCATGTCATATCCAGCACACGGCCTTGGCCCCGGCAGTTCCGTGCGGACGGCCAGCTGACTGTGGACACCTTGGAAGCTGCCATACAGCTGTGTTTGCTTGGCATGTCTCCTAGTAGATGACTACAAAACAGCCCTAAGAGGGCAAAAGAAATGATGGGTCTAATCAAAGTTAACTGATTTCAGGAAATATTGCTCTCTGCTTTTCCCCCAAGAACATATTACCCCTTGTGCTAAGGAATATTCCCACAATTTCTACAGATCCCAAGTGGCAGAAGCTAGGAAATCTTCCAGTGGAAACACAAAGCATTTGTTTATAGAAACGAGGTTTAGAAAATCTTTGTTTACTTTCTAATCTATGGACCAACAATCTTGAAGGAGAGATTTAGAGAATTCAATCATCCCTCTAGGGAAGTGTTTAATAGTCCCTGCTTGCCCCAGAGAGATGGAAACAGATGACTAGATGCTATAAATAAAAATGCTTATTAAATTATCTTAATCAGCAATCTCAATTTGAATAAACTTGGAATTTTGTGAAAATTCACAAAGATTTTTTAAGAAAAACTTAACAGCCCAAGAATGATGAGTTAGAGGTAGAATTTCGCATCACTACAGCTACACTACACACAATACAACAGACTCCAAAACTCCAGAAGACTTGACAATGAGCATTCCAACACAGGCTTAAATGTGCAATGAAAATATCCCCTAAAGAAACTACCACAACCTTTTTAGGCGAGCATGGCTCAAATACTTACCTCAGGCTTTGCTGGCCACACAAGCTCTGGTACCATTGCTCTGTCTTTGTCATATAAAACAGTTTCAGACAAAACTCATATGCGAGAGTGTGGATGTGTCCCACACGTTTTACTCACAAAAACAAACATTTGGAACCACTGATCCGGTTTGCCTGCCTTTGAAAAATATTTTTTATTTCTGTGCATGTGTATGTATGAGTATACACACATCCATATGGATGCCCATGGAAGCCGGGGCATCAGGTGCCTCAGAGCTGATTACAGGCAATGCGAGCAATGCTGTCAGGTACTGGGACTAAAGTCTGAACCTCTGTAAAAGTTGCAGGAGTTTTCAACACTGAGGCGACCCTCCAGCCTCCTTACTCCTGCCTTTCATGTCCACAGCTGTCTGGTTCCTGGACAGGTGCATGTGCTACAGTCACCAGCCCAAGTCTAGGAAGCAGAATACAGATGAATCTGTACCCACAGAATACCACAGCTCATCTCAGCACTGGGACTAAGGATCAGAGAGAAGACGCAATCGAGAAGAGAAAGGTGGGGACAAAGTTAGTATGTAGTGAACACTGGATCTCAGACCAAAAAAACCTAAGCTCTTTATATTCATTTTATATAACCTACAAAACTACCTGGAAATTATTCCTATTGTATGCAAGGAAATAAAGATCAAAAAGGTTAAATGGCTTATCAGGTAAAGGTGCAAGCCATCGAGCCTAACCGGTGAGTTCAAACACTGAGACCCACATAGTGAAAGGAGAAACCAACTGCTGACAGTAATCTTAGGAAACACGAGTGTCCATGCTCACTTATGTGCACACGAACACACACACACATTACACACAATAAATGACAAAAAGTCACAAAGATGAGAAAATGAGAACTAAATAGCCAAGCACATGCCAATTCTAACTAGTTTTATATTGCCTCTCTGAAAATATAATGGCATTTTCTCATTTTCTCGTTGATCTAGAGGTGAGGGAGATGGCTCAACAGGTAGAATGATCATAGGATAATCATGTAAGCCTGAATTCTGATCCCTGGAACTCACATAAAAGCTAGGAATGGTGATATGCACCTATAGTCCAGAGCTAGGAATGGTGGTATGCACCTATAATCCAGAGCTAGAAATGGTGGTATGAACCTACAGTCCAGAGCTAGGAATGGTGGTATGCACTTACAGTCCAGAGCTAGGAATGGTGGTATGCACTTACAGTCCAGAGCTAGGAATGGTGGTATGCACCTATAGTCCAGAGCCAGGAATGGTGATATGCACCTATAGTCCAGAGCCAGGAATGGTGATATGCACCTATAGTCCAGAGCCAGGAATGGTGATATGCACCTATAGACCAGAGCTAGGAATGGTGGTATGCACCTATAGTCCAGAGCCAGGAATGGTGATATGCACCTATAGTCCAGAGCCAGGAATGGTGATATGCACCTATAGTCCAGAGCCAGGAATGGTGATATGCACCTATAGTCCAGAGCTGGGAGGGAAGGTAGCAAACACAGGAGGATCCTGAGGTTCGAGCAGGTCTAGTCAAACAGGCAAGTTCTGGGTTCTATGAGAGATCCTGTCCCAAAAATAGAAGAAGACAGCAGACACAGGTCTCTGGCCTCTATACAACCTGGGTGTGGTGGTCTGAATGTAATTGGCTGCCATAATCTCACGGGAAGTGGCATTTTAGGAGGTGTGGCTTTGTTGGAGTAGGAATGGTCTTATTGAGAGAGGTGCGACACTGTGGGAGTGGGGCTTTGAGGTCTCATATATGCTCGAGCCAGGCCCAGTGTCTCAGTTCACTTCTGGTGCCTGTGGATCAAAGATGTAGAATCCTCAGCTCCTTCTCCAGCACCATGTCTGCCTGCACACTGCCATGTCCCACCATGACAACAATGGAAAGAAACTTTGCACTGTGAGCGAGCCATTCCAATTAAATGTTTTTCTTATATAAGAGTTGCTGTGGTTATGATGTTTCTTCATGGCACTAGAACCCCTAACTAAGTCACAGGGCAAGAAAGTAAACATTAACACATTCGTTCATCACATGTGTGCAAAGGAAGGAAAATCGACCTGAAGGGCTATAACATGGTAGCCCAAGGCAGACGCCAACATGGGCTACTTAGTAACACCCTGTCTCAAAACAACAACTGGTTAAAACGTTACTTTGAGATGCATAAAAGTTATAATCTGGTTGAAGAACTTGAAACTTACACTAAAATAAGGTTTCCCCGCAGTTGTTAGGCCACAATCCTTCCAGGGTCACAAATGAAAGTGATTTTTACTTTTAAGGAAATAAGTCATTCCATGTAAAACAAAAATAAAGCAAAGAAAAAGAAAAAAATGTAACAGTTTACTGAAACTAGACATTTAATATCAAATTGTGTTTTAGGAAACTTTACACACACTTCTTTCTGAAATATGCAAACATACTTCCTTGTCTTCTTAAGGAAAGTAACTGAGGAGTTAAGAGTTATCTTTGAGTCCCCTATGACATGCACAAAAACAGATCCAGTCACTAGGAATGAAGATGTGTACAGACGGGAAAGAGGCTTAGGGAATGAGGTACTTGTTGAGCAACCATAAGAACTTCATCACCCATCGCTAAGGCCCTGACCAGTGGCCTGAGCCCATAATTCCAATGTTGAGTAGAAAGAAAAGGTCCCAGGATTTGCTGCTGGTCTACATGAACTGGAAAGTGCCTGACTCAATGGGTCTCAAAAAAAAAAAAAAAAAAAAAAAAAGGAGGGAGGGAGGGAGGGAAAGAAAAGAAAGGAAGAAAGGAAGGAAGAGAAGGAAGGAAGGAAGGAAGGAAGGAAGGAAGGAAGGAAGGAAGGAAGGAAGGAAGGAAGGAAGGAAGGAAGGAAGGAAGGAAGGAAGGAAGGAAAGAAAAAAAAGAAAGAAAATAATGAAGGAGCAATAGAGGAAAGGGTCTAACACTGACCTCTGATCTCCAGAGGCACAAGCACAGGGGAGCAGACCTACATATGTTTGCGTGCACGTGCGCGCACACACACACACACACACACACACACAAACACACGCACCACAAATAATGAAGATATACGTAAAGATCACTTAAGTATGCACAGCCCAACATCTCTTCACAGCAAACCTGATCTCTGCTTCATCCTCTTCCTGTTAATTCTAAACAGGTTTGTCCTTTTTGATTTTTGTAATGGCTTCTAAGCTCCTTAAAGCATGATTAATAAAAACTCAGATATAAATACTGGAGTTCAACCTAAAGGTCAGAAAAGCAAACAGCCAGCCACTGGCTCTTACCTCGACCTCTAGGAATCTGAGACCGAGACTGAGAGCAGTCTCCTCCTGTTTATAATCCTTTCTAGGGCTGGGACTAAAGACGCGCACCACGGAATTAAAGGATTAAAGGCATGCACTGCCTGGTTTCTGTGGCAACTAACGTGGCTACTGGGATTAAAGGTACCACTGCTTGGTCTGTAAGGCTAACCAGTGAGACTGTTTTACTTTCTGATCTTCAAGCGAGTTTTATTTATTAAAATACAAATGAAGTGCCACTACACTCGTTCATTTTTTAAAATCACTTTTCTCCCTCACTCATCTCTTATGTGTAACTGCCTTGTTACTTCTCAGTTTGAAAAAAATAAATGGGGGGGTGATGTTTCATAGCAACATCAAAGCAAGTCTAACGCCAGTCCCTTTTTAAGGGGGTGAAAAGCAGGCTGTGTATGCCTGTGGTTCAGGCACACAGGAGGCTGAGGGAGGATGAATGCCAGTTTGAGGCCAGCGTGGACAACACAAGGAGACCCATGACATGCTGCCAGTATGTGGTACATCAGCCCTCACATTTTACAGCTTTTTCTGCTTTACTCTTGCATTGTTCCTGTTTAGGGTCCATTTCTTCTAGGAAGGAAAGAAGCTGGGCAAGGTCTATTTTGCCAGAGCTCACACTGTAAAATTTCTAGTTTCCTAACTTTGATATGGCATTCCCCTCTGCACTCTGTGAATATGTTTTATTACCATTGGTTAATAAGAAGCTGCTTTGGCCTATGGCAGGGCAGAACGAGCAAGGCAGGGAAAACTAAACTGAATGCAGGGAGAAAGAAGGAGGAGTCAGGGAGACATCATGTAGCTGCCGAAGGAGAAAGATGCCAGAACCTTACCAGTAGGCCCAGTCTTGTGGTAATAAACAGATGAATAGAAATAGGTTAATTCAAGATGTAAGAGCTAGCTAGAAATATGCCTGAGCCATCAGCCAAACAGTGTTGTAATTAATATAGTTTCTGTGTAATTAATATAGTTTCAGATCTGTGCAGCTGAGAAAGAGTACAGTTTCTTTTTACATGACTTAATTTTTAAACTTTTTAACCTATTAAATATCTTTCCTAACATAAAAAAATCAGATTGCCTCCCATTTTGAAAATTCTTTCATCTACAATCAATATTGTTATGATTATCAATATTACATTATTGCTTTATCTCATATGATGGTGTTTAAGAAAATCAGGTTTGAGGAGAAAAGATAAAGTAAATGAAGACATTTCAAGGAATTCTGAGGGGCTTCTGAGTTAGTCTGTCATGGCTGGAGGCCAACAGCCCTAATTCACTTCACTTCAAAGCTTGATTGTCACAGCATCATCTTCAGTTCACAGAACAAACGAAAAAGGAGTATCTGGAGACAGAGGGGAGGAGCTGGAAGGGAGAGGGAGAGGATCACATATGGATGCAACAGGCTAAGCTCACAGCATTTCCGCTGCACTTAAAGGAAAAGTAGTGTGCACACTGTAGTAATCTTCCTGAGATGGGGGCAAGGAGTAGTGGTCTAGCATTGTGGAGACTCCTGTTGTTCTTATGCGAAATGTGAAACTTCAATAGCTGAATCCCATAGGTATCGCAAGAGGATTAATAGAGTTACTGCCTATAAGTTATTTGGGATAGGGCATGATATACTGGGAGAATTTAGCTAAGAATGGCCATCATGTTTATGGGTCAAGCTTTTTTCTGTACAAATACTGCTAAACCATGGCTGTTGTCTTTTCTTGTCATGGCCTAGTATGTCAGAGGCACCATATCAGGCACTGGTGGTAAAGAAGGACAAACAAAACTGCAGAGATAAAACCTGTCAGTCATCGGAGCAGATCAAGGTGAGGGAAGAAGAAAGAGCATCTTCGCTGTCTACAGTAAAGGCTGGGTGAGCTAGCCTTGCCCATGGTACATCTTATAATCCCTTGGGTGTGAACATATATTTGCCTAATTCATGTCTCCATAATTGATTAAATAGTATGCTTAATAATAATTAATGTTGTAACTATCAACCTCACTACATTTGAGAGATGCCTCGAAAAAGTATAAAATACATGTCTGTGTGTGTCTGTGAGGGTGTTCTTAAGGCAGCAAGCACAGCCTGGCTTGAAAGTGAGCTTCACCATCCAACAGACTGAGGCTGAGCTAACTGGGAGCAGAATAAGGAAGCTCACATGACTCAGGCTCCTGGGCAGGCTCAACACTAACATGGTTGTCGTGGTGCTGGAGACTGAACCCTGTGGAGTCTCTGATCAGATACAGCAACTTAATAAATTTCCCTTATAATTATATAAACAATCTATTGGTTTTGTCTCTCTAAAGAGCCCTGTGTCATCTGCTTAACAATATAAATAATTCAGACACTCGGCCTGCTCCATTGACTAAAGTGCTTTACAGTTCACTGGAATGTTGAGCAATAGTTATTTGCAATATCTTGTTTCTGCCAAAAAAGTTATTTACTAGAATGCTTGGAGCACACGGAAGGAAAATTCAAAGGAGTAACTTTAATATTTATATTTAAAAGAAAACTCTAAACCAACTTATATAATCCTAGCACTCAGGAGGCTGAAGCAAGAAAATTGCTACAAAATTGAGGCCTGTCTGGGCTATGCAGTGAGTTCCCAACCAATGTGGGACACAGAATGAAACTATCTCAAAACCAAAAACAACAAAAAGAAGTGAATTTGCACGTGGATGGTCTCACACTGCTCTAGATATTGCCATGATAATTATCTATCAAGATAGATACTCTTAATACGGACAATGTTTTTTCATTTCAAAAGTGTCCACACGTGTATTTAATCCCCCAAACAAACTGTAAAAAGCATCGCAGTCCTTTCCCAGCTAAAGCAACCCAGGCTGTGAACAGACATGCAGTAAGTCACACAGTTAGGAAGTTCCAGAGACTAGTGCCAACCCTGGGCCTTTTATCTCCCTAGGCTTCACGGAGAATCATCCTCATTAGAGATTAGTGACTCCGTGGCTTAGCAGTTCTGTACAAGTAAACAAATAATGATATATTTGTCTACAAAATATTTATTTATTCCTGTTTAGAAAAAATTAACCATTAAATACCTCTTTTAAAACACAGAGGTGAGGGCCAGAGAGGTGGCTCAGTGAGTGAAGACGTTTGCTCAGCCTAAGGGCCCTAGAGTTAACATGGTAGAAGAGGACTAGCCTCCCCAAAAAGTCACACTTTACATAAGACCTTCACACACACCACGGTGTGCACATACATACAGACATACATACACACACAAGACACCCGATTCTATGTTGTTCGTTTCTGCTTTGGAAGGTGCTTGCAGTTGGCTGACCTGACAAAATTCACAGCGTAGACTGCAAATGGGTTTAATCAAGAAAAATGAGAATCTGAACCATTTCTGATATTCTATCTCATATAATCTAAGTGAGTTTGAAACAAAACCCATAAACCATTCAAGTAACCTACATAAAGGAAGACGACAGAGAAAAGTTCATCAATAGCTGTGCAAACCAGAGATGCACTCTGATAATGACAATGGCACTACCACGGTCAGCACGTTTTCTCCTAAACAGACATCTATGAAGTTCCAAATATATTTGACTGGCCAGCAAATTGAGGATCAACATCTATAACCTCTGCAATGCATGTCAATTACTATAAACTTCTCCTATATCAAAGTATCTTAAAGTATAGAAAAATGTCAGTGGGGACCAGAAATTCAGCTTAATATTAGAAGATAAGATTTTCAATACCAAAAGGAAAAAGAGAGGAAGAGATAGAGAATGAACTGTGGCAATCCCATTTCCCTCAAGGATCAAGAACAGAACACTGCAGGGATCTGGGAAAGGGCACTAACACTTTTCCTAAAGTACGTTCTACTTTAGGCACCTCACCCTCAAGACTCCTGCAATCCAACAAACACAGTGTCTCGACACATACTACCATGTCTGTTTACAGCTGAAGCCTGGACTCTCCTGCTGGGCCAGTGGCTGCAGCTGCCTCATAAATGATGCTTTCAAACACTGCCTTTCAATTCTGCATTTTTTTAACTCGATCGCAATGCTGATTATATAAAAGTTCTCATCTCTGATTTCTAATTAGAAGAATTATCTCAAGAGACTTGTAAAACATTCTTTCTGTAAGAAACTACACCTAAGTAAATGGGTCACAGGAAGCTTCTGAAATTGAAACTACATAGAGAAGAGGAGTTAGCCTCCATGTTGGTGGCAGTAGACATCAGGAGAGCTGCACTACAGTTCACATGAAACAGGAAAACATATTATGCAATGTGAAGGAAGTCTATAGAAGATAAATCAGACATGCTAGCACATCCGCAGTCTTAACACTGGAAGGCAGAAGCAAGGGTTCAAAAGTTCAAAGTCACTGTCAGTTGCATAGGGATGAATGTAGTCTCGGCTACATGAACATCATCTTGATAGAGAGACACACAGAGACAGAGAGACAGAGAAAGAAAGAGAGGAAAAGGGAAAGACACAAAGTCTAAGACTTTGAAATAGAGGATGTGGATACTAATTTTCAGGTTTTAAGATGAAATAATTTATATTTGACTATCATGTACCTGGTTCTGGGATGCAGCAATACTATCTATATCCTTCCGCACTGGTTCCATCCATCCTAGAGGGATGCCCAAGGAGCCTTGCTTGCTTAGAAAAGTAATACATGACCCAGTTCTTAGGCAGGATGGGGTTCCAGTCAGGACTTGGAGAGATCTAAACCCTAGTGCTTACAGATGTGCATCAATGTGATGTGGGACACCTCTCTGTATGCTGTGAGTGTGTTTTATTACCAGTGGCTAATAAATAAGATGCTTTGGCCTATGGCAGGGCAGAATATAGCTAGGCAGAAAATCCAAACAGATACAGGGAGAGAGAAGGCAGAGTCAGGGAGCTGCCAGCAGCCACTGGAGGAGTAAGAGGCCAGAGCATTACCTATGATAAGCCATGGGGCACATGGCAATATACAGATTATTAAAAATGAGTTAATTTAAATGTAAGAGCTAGCTAGTAATAAGCCTGAGCCATTGGCCAAACTTTTATATTATGCCTCAGAGCAGCTATTCAGGAAATGGCAGGCAAGAGAAAAACTTGCAGTTACACAAATGTATCAGGATACAAAAAACAAAGCAAAAAGAGGGGGGAGAAAAATATAATACCCAATAAAAAAAAGACAGACTAACACTTATTTATATTAAGAGACTGTTTAAAATATTCCATAGGCATGCATGGTGTGACTTTACATGGACAGTAACGATTTTAATATTAACTGAAAAAAGCAAGAAGCATAAACACAAAAGAAATTGCAATGTGTTTTTATTTTCATACATGTAACACTTCCCAAATAGGTCTAAGAATAGGAGAAACCACTTACCAAAAGTCAAAGAAGCAATTAATAACCAAGGGCGGGTCATTTATTAAATAAACCAGATTTTTCAAATGGTATTTTACTATTTGGAAATATTTTTCACAAGTAGTTTAAAATTCTTATTTGAATTGTTACATTACCTTTTAAATACATGAACACACACACACACATTCTCTGTATACTTAGTGGAAGAGTCTATTAACATCCTTGCAGGGCAAATTATTTCAGACAATTTTGCTCAGGTTTCTCTGTTTATAATTCTGCACCAATAGAACAATCCCACTTAGACCTACTTGGAAAAGATGTGAGCAGAAGGAATGCTGTATATTGAAGAGACAAGGACACAAGGTGAGAACTGCAGGGCTACTCTCCGGCTATCCAGGCCCACCTGAGCCTGACCACCATAAAGCGGCTCTAGGAAAAGGTGGATCGTAAACAAGAAATATTTAGAGATGGAGCTGAAGAAAACCGACTTTAGAGGGGTAAACTAATAGAGTATTTCCATCTCACCAGACCTGCATAGCTACTGATCACCAGCAGGAGCTCACCAGCAGAAAGGGGAACAGCAGCTATTCCAAGCCCAGTATGTTCTCTGGTAGCCAAACAGCAGCACCTAAACCTAGTTATTGGGGAAATTGCTTTAATTTACACTTGATTACTCAAACGGGCTCTCTCCGGATGGTGAAATTGCTGTTCAAAGAATCTTTCCCAAATGTGAACATTCCCTGAAATACTTATTTCATTTTTACCAATATTTAAACAAAATAGAATATTTCAACAGTACAGTTATCCTGGGATGGGCAACACAATGTTAAAACTGATCCCAGCTGATGCGGGATGCTCAAAAAATAAAATTAAAATCTAGGCTTTGATTTCTGAAAAGAGCCTGCAAAACTGGTCTGTGTGCCAATATCACCTAGCTCCCTTCAAAGCTGAAGCTGCTCCACCTTAGCTGTGCTTTTGACTCTTCTTAGCCCAAACCGCTACCTACAAACAGAGAAGAAAGAATCGCTGCAGCAAGGGGCAGCATCCCCAGCCTGCCTCTGAGCCAGGAGAGATGCAGACAGAACTCTGAAATGGGTCCCCAGGAAGAATCCCCCTCACTCTTTCCTAAAACTTATGCAACCTACTTTCCGGGGTCACTCCCAAAGTCACAGCAAGCCAAAGAATGGAGCAAGGGAGGAGGTTTAGAAGGTAGCCTCCTGGTCTATAGGGATAGTCCTGTGATTCTCTGAAAAAAGAGTGTTAGGTAAATACTCCCTATAAGTAAATACTGAATATAAAAGCTTTAGGAGGTTTTCATTTCAGTGTAAACTGCACTAGGCCCCAACAAACCAGACAAAGAATGAAAATGGAGTTACCAGTGCTAACAATCCAAATTTCAGAACCAAAGTAAGTTCTCAGACCTGAGAAACCAGGAGAGTGGTAGCAGGCAGATTTCACAAATAGGCCGCCTTCTGCAGAATGGTAACGAGTTCCTATACCTCAGGCTTTGCACAAAGCAGAGGACAATGACACTGGCCATAAGCTAAATCTCTCTGTGGGTCACACTGGGAGCCGGGCTTCAGACAACCAGCGTGCTCTTCCTTTTCTATTTCTGCTCTGTGAGTCTTTCTCTTTCTCTAGTTGGAACTAACCGCACTGTATGGGATGAAATGTTGGCAGATTTGGAAATGGCAAAATAAAGCCAATCCTAGCACTCGAGAGGCAGAGACAGGCAGATCTCCGCGGGTTTGGTTTACAGGTGAGTTTCAGGACAGCCAGGGCTACACAACGCTGTGAAACCCTGTCTCAAAATACAAAAACAAGAAAAAACATAAAATGTCTTAGTATTTATTATTTTTTGTCAAATATAGTTTGGCAAACGTATTCAACAAAGAACTAAGGACCAATATCACATACACAACATACATGATCAAGGAATCCAAAATCTGTAAGTCCTAAAGTTGAATTATATTGAATGTTTAGTATATAAATACTCTGTTAGAAAGATTGCTTATCAAAAACATTACGCCGAGGCTGGAAAAATGCCCAGTGGTTAAGAGCACTTGCTACTCTTCCAAAGGACCAAGCTTTGCTTCCAGAATCCACATCAGGTAGCTGACAACCTGTAACTCCAACTCCAGGGCAGCTAACACCCTCTGGTCTCCTTGGGCACAGAAATTCACCCAGTCACACACAAACAAATGAATTCAGCAATGAATATACATCTAAATAATTATATCCATTATTCCAGAAACATGAATACTAAGAGGGTAACCTGGGGCTGATGACCAGGTATGACCATTTGCCCACAAGCCTGCTGCTTCAAATCAAAACCCACCGTAGCCAGAAAGAACTGACTCTAGCCAGCCTGCCTGTGTCTCCACACGTGCAAAGGCGTGCACGCACCTACACCATTCTCTCTCACACAATGATAATGTAGATTTTGGAAAATTATTTTTAAAAAGCAACCTAGAAAGCTGGAGAAAAAGCTTTAAAAATCATAGATTATAGACTACACACGTTCACAATTCCATAAATTGCTGATTATGGCTATTTTGACATATGTTCTTAACTCCACTGAACCTGTTTAAATTCAAAGGCTAAATCTTTTTTACAAAAGAAAAAAGGAGGTTGTTAAAACATTCTTTTCTATAAACCGGAGAGAACTACCTGGACGATAAAATCCAGGCTAGATTTCAGCAGTAGATGAGATGCTCTCAAATCCACGTGCCGTCAGGGATCCTGAAAGATGTCAGTGGAGGAGATCCAGAAGGCCACGGCGCTCTCAGCCAGGATCTGACTTCGCATCACTAAGAGTGTGCTGCCCTGACTCAGTTCTGCCTGTGAGCAGCCGGCGAGCCTGATCCAAGGAAACACATTACTTACTGACTCTGGTCCACTGCTCTCCTCTGGGCACAGAACACAGACCCAGCAAAAAGCCAAACTGTTGTCCAACAGAATTCTACATTCAAATGATTCATGGGTCGTCGCTTAGCTTACTTGCATTTCATAGAGCTGACACTGCTTCTAGTCTTTCGTGTAAAATATTTGATAGAAATTCTCAAAGGCTAACATAATGAACATTCTCAAGAAAAGTTAAATGTACTTTATTTAAATACCTTTGTACCCAAATTGATTGTCACCTCATGGCAGTCAAACAAAACTTAAAGTTAAAACTTAAAAACCTAAAAAAAAACCTTAAAGTTAAAAGCATTAGAAATACTTTTTTCCAGGGTAGGGTGTCACACCCTTGGAGACAGTAAGAAGAAAATGGCAACCTGAGGCTCGCCCAGGATATAGCCTGCTCTTTCCAGAGGCAGCTGGGCGGCAGGCAGAGGCAGCCTGGACGGGCCATGTACAGGCCCCACAGTGCTGAAGGCCTTGGTGCTAGGCCTTCCGATGCCGAGTAGCTGGAGGAAGGGCCAAGGGAATGAGCATCGAGCTTTAAACAGTCCACCAAGGTAAATTTTAGCTCTTTTTATCTTTATCATTAAATACGATCATCCCCATGCAAGAAATTGTCCAGCAAGAAGGAAAAAGGCCCGTTTCTTCTGGGGTAAGGACCACTGAACACAGACGTCTTCCTCTTTCTCGCCACACTGGAGCTGTGTCTCCTCCATCTGAGAAAGGAGGAGAATGCCTCCCACTTCCCTTCTATTCTCGTCTCCGCCTGTCTACCTAAACACACTCATGACTTAAACACTTTGATGCCTTCATGCTTCACTGGTGTTTCTGCAAATAGTTCAGAATATTTTAACTTCCTGTGGTCGCATTTCTGACTTCTCAGAAGAGAAGGCTCAGCTGAACACTGAACTATCACAGATAGCGAGCTACAATAAGTTTAACTGAGCTAAGCTCCTTTTAAATTTGCACATTTCAAGTAGAATCATGACAAACTACATGTTTTCCAGTTTACTAATGTATCTGTCTTTGCACACTAACATTCTCCTGCATGATGCAGAACACTGTACAAATGACACATACAAAGGGTATATGTGTGTGTAGATATATATTTATATATATATATATATATATATGTACATACCAGTGTATACAACAACAAAAATATCAGTGACTGTCCCTGTGTTTATTTTTAGACAAAGTTAATTTTTTACTGGGTTTCCACCCCAGTCACATCTAAAGCTCCAATGTGTTGGTTTCTCTGTTCTATGGATAGGCACTGCGGTCCTGACTACCCTCTTCACAGGTGTAATGCCAGTCACAAAGGAGAACAACCCAGAGTGGATGGGTAAAAGCCCTACACCCTCTCGTGGTAAAGAAGTCATGTGGCCCCGACAGGGTCCAATCTCCTTGTAAATAAATAAATAGCAGCATACAGGAACTAACAAGATTCATAGTAGGGAGGCACCTGCCACCAAGCCAGACCACTTGAGTTCAGTCCCTGGAGCCAACAAGTTAGAAGGAGAGAACTGTCTCCCACAGTTGTTCCCTGACCTCCAGAAGTGCGCGCGCACACACACACACACACACACACACACACACCCAATGAGCGCAAAGCGGAAGTGGAATGAAGCTATCCACCCTCAGGTATGGACTTTCTTTGCGAGGTGCCATGTCCTAAAGCTCTGTAACCACCTCCAATGGTTACCTCGCGACAAGTGCTCAGAAACACGAGCCTGTGAAGCTAGCCCGCATTTAAACCCTCACAGGTGAGATTCTTGTAACTCTCGCCTGCTGACCCCGTCCGTCCGTTTCGAGCAATCACTATAACAGCAGTAGTCTCTTTCCTATTGGTCCAACGTCATACAAAGACGTCTGGTTCCTGGAAACATGTTACATACTAAAATTAGTCATGAAAGTGAAAAGAGGCGGCCCACAGCATGTTCTCGGCACAAGAGTCATGCATATGTTCTGTTTGAAAATCTACTGCAGGAGTTGGAGTGCAGCTTCCTCAAGTGCTCTTTCTCTCTGAGCCCCTTCTGTGTTTGCTGGGACGGTGTGTGGGAGTGGCTCTTGTCAAGACTCACCCAAGCTGGCGAGTGCACGTGGTGGAGTCTCCACTCACCTGGCTTTGTCATCCTCTTCACTTGAGGCATGTGTCAGGTTAGGTATTAGCAAAAAGAAAGGTAAATTCAATTTTGTGTGTTATGCTTTTTAATCGAGCCTTTCCACCAAAGGCTCAGAAGTCGGTCACAGTGTCTTAATTTGAAAGGGTGGGGGATCATTATTGCTTTCAAACACATTGGCACTTACCAGCTAACAGAGTATTTGGTGTTATTTGGTTACACTGTTCTTTATGTGTCAAAAGGATTGAACTGATATCAATTCCATATCTGGATTTTCTAAAATGAAAGCTGGCTTATGTAGTCTTTATATCTAGAAGCATATTCTAGATTTATAATTTTTAGCTTTTATCATAGAATTCTTAACGTACTACGTAACATTATTATTATTATCAGACTTATCATATTGTCATCACTATGATTATGTTTTAAACAGGTTCTTGTTAGCCCAGGCTGACTCTGGCCTTGTTGCGTGTGAAGCTGATGAAGGCGCTCACCCCCTCATTTTCTTCCATTACTCTGATTTTAGGCACGGGCGGCCACAGCACCTTTGTCAGACTTCGTATTTTGTATTTTAAACTTTTATCCGTTCATTTGATTCTTTGAAACAGTCCTGCCTAGCCTGGTTATGACGATGCTGTCCAGGCTGAGCCACAGCTTACGGTAGTCCTTCTGAATGCCCGAATGCTACAATGTGGGACTTGGCATAAGCCAACAGACTCGGCTTCACCTCACTTTGGTGAGTGATATGTTAAGATGTAAATTCTTTGTAAATTTAACAAAGTTCAGGACACTAATTCTTAAAGTTAAATATGTGCCTAACGTAAGATTGGTAGAGTTTGTAGAGCCTGCATTTGAACTTGACTTTCCAGGTAGGCAAGAGAAAGGAGACGGCGGCAGCACTCCCACATCAGGACCTTTCTTAGGGATCTAATAACCACCAATGATAACTAGTTATAGCTGGTTTGTATATATGTTGTCTTTTAAAATTGCCTTATCTTGTGTGTGCGCGCACATGTGTGTGCATGTGCGTGTGCGTGTGTGTGTGTGTGTGTGTACACGTGTCTGCAGATGAGATTTGATCTCTCAGTTTCTTGTTCCTGCTGCCATGCCTTTTCCACCATTGTGGATAGCCAGCAGAAAGAAACTTTTCTCAAGTTGCTTCTGGTCATGGTACTTATCACAGCCACAGAAAGTAACTAATACAGCATCTGAGACTCACTAAACATGCAGAAAAGTATGGATCTAAACATTTACTTGCAATCAGACTTCTCAGTGTGAGTTAAGATTCATAAAGTTGGGTGTGATAGTACATACACGCCATCCACACATCAGGAGCCAAACAGGTAGGTGCCGTGTTTAAGCTGCACCTTGGAGCTTTGTCTGAGTACACACAAAAACTTGGAGGAGAAATTATATTGGCTTACTGCTTCTGAAAACTAATATTCCCATGCCCGTTATAGTTCTAGTGTTATAGAGGGGAGGGCGAATGCTGCTGGGGGTGCGGGGCCTCGGGATCTGCAAATAAAGGAAAGAAAAACTTACGGTTAACAATGAATCCACACACTTCCTCAGTGTGTCCACATCAAGGCTCTGTGTGACAGAGGCAAGCGTGACATGGCTTTCAGGATCTCTGGTACCCAGCCTGTCAATAACCCTGGGCGCTGTTCCGAGTTTCTATTTTAAGTCCCATTACAATAGTCCAGTAGTACTACCCTGCTTTCCCAGAAAGACAAGAAAGTTGTCAGGATGCCTGCACCTGCCTTCCCATTCCAGATGAGAAGTATTTTCTCTCTGTCCGGACAATCCGCTCTCTCCAGTCCCTGCGTCTAGTGAACCACAGCACAGCTGTTAAGCCTTTGTAGTTCTTGAAACTCTTTCTAAACTCTTGCCCACCTGTCTTTGAGGGCCACTTCTCAAGTCACCATCCTTAACCTTCACCACTTAGAAGGATCTGGATAACTGATAAGTGCTGACCAGCAAACTCCAGGCCCTGGGTTCAACTTCCAGATCCACATAAGAGCCATGATTAAAAGCCACTTTTATACAAAATAGCACTTTTCACCATCTTTTTAACCCGGTTTGCCTTATAGTAGTCTAGACCCCAATTATTAGAAACATTCAGAATGCATCCTGTTCACTTGGACAACTGCATACCCACCCAGCCTACAGCTGCCCGTACAGTCCATCTTCTGTACAGCCCGTACAGAATGCTCTATCAGTGTCTTCTCTAAGCCTAGTCAGTCTTGCCCACACTCAAAACTCCCTGAGTAAATGACAAATTCTCAGAAAAGTATGAGAAATTGCTTAGTCCAGAACAAAGGTGTCTTTCTGGTCTACCTTGCCCTACAGCACATGAGCAAAAAAAAAAAAAACCCAGCCTCCAGATTTCCAGAAGACGACATCTTCTCAACTCTGTGCTCTTCTGTTGTCTCTTTAGCTGCGAGAACCGACGGAACCTTTAAGATCCAGCTTCTCCTCCTCCCAGAGGCTTTCTCTAGCTTCTTGTTTTCGGAAGCTGGTGCCCCTGCTCTGCACTACCAGGAAGCTGAGCCCACCTCCATCAAAGTGCCACTCCCAGTGCATTCGAACTTGGCTCAGGTACCTACCTCTCCCTCAGAGATTTAGCTTCTTGCAAGAGCATGTGCTGGAAGGGTACTGGCACAGTGCAGACCCTAGACAAGACAGTGGCCTGTCAGATGAAACAATATGAAATAAGAACACATCAGGTAATTGAAAGGAGGGCTAGGGTTAGAAGAACATAGAAGACTGTGTCTACGCTGAATATAACACTGACTTTTAAATTGTTTATTATCATACATTCAAGTAGCCCAGGCTCTAGCAGAATAATCTTAAACTCTTGATCCTTCAGCCTCTGTCACCGAAGTAGCAAAACTGCAAGCATTCACCAACATGCCCATCTCAAGAATGCTGCAAAAATACAACTCCAAAAACGTACATTATCCCAAATAAAGTTACTATATGTTCAAAACCAAACATACAGAAACCCTTGGGGTACTATTAAAAGTCAATTCTACCTAAAGAAAATTTGTATTTAAATAAGTTTGCATAAATAAGCAAAGCCATTTCATATTTTGTCTTAATAAAAGCTGTCTGGTATCGTCCAGATAATATAATTCATAAACAGACACACACAAGCAAAACAAGAAAGGAAGGAAGGATTTCAAGGTCTGTTTTTCTCACATAGCTTATTACTATTTACAAACATCAAGAAAAGCCGGGCATGAAGTCCCAGCTCAGTATCTGTGAGCAGGAAGCTCAGGAGGTCAAGGCCAAGTTTGGCTACTTGAGAGACAGTCTCAAGAAAGAAAGACAGGGGAGAGAGAAATGTAGGAAGAGACTTGATAAAAGACGCCTGTTCTAGATAGACAGCCTCACACTCAGCAAGCGCTTGAGAATGGGATGCCCAGCCACCAGAGTTTACAGCAAAGCTCTAGAGTCGAAACCACACGCTTCTAAGATCAGTACTATGGGAGTGAAGGCAGAGACAGAACCCGAGTGAACCGCCTCTCCAATCACCAAAAAGAAAAGAAACATCACTGTAGGAAACATCATAATTTGGTAGCCTTTGGGAGACAATGCTTTTTTTTGTTTTCCTGTGATAGTGTCTCACTGTCACAAGCTTGGGATGCCGTCTATCTGATGCTCCTGCATCCACTGCCCGATTTCAATTACAGTCCTTAATTAAATTTCAATTATTTTCATTGTAAGAATATAAATATATTCACACACTTAAGTTATCAAAGTTCTGGCATGTTAGTGGAGGTTCTAAATACCTTTAAACTCTCTGAGGTAGCCTCAGTTTTCAGATTCTCTCACAACTAATTACAAGCTTGACTGATCACTCAAGAGCAGAAATAAAGTTAAGGCAAAAAGAATATCCCCTTTCTTCCTCCACAGCCATATCATACACAACTAAACATTAATGGCCATTCCCTTTACTTATAAACTGTCTTTACCTTACAGGGTAATAGACTGAGATTTTCCACGTGAAAGATAACACACAAGTTTAGTCAACTAGGGCCATGGCTAGAAGAGATTGCAGTCTGTAACGGAATCACTCAGCCTTCGTCCTCAGCAGCTAACTTGAAAGATGTTGCCTATAAATAAATCATACAACCAGTATACATGACAAATACTATTAGAATCATTCCAACTTGGCCCCTGCAGTTGGGGAGAGAAGAGATAGCAAATGGAAAGGCAACTAAGACGGGGTGTGTGCCTACTGTCATAGTTTTGGAGACATACTACATACATACTACATACATATATACATACATACTACATACATATATACATACATACTACATACATACTACATACATATATACATACTACATACATACAAACTACATGCATACATAGTTTTGGAGACATACTACATGCATACTACATACATACATACATACATACATACATACATTCATACATACTACATACATAGTTTTGGAGACATACTACAAAACAGTCCAGCCCTAAGAGCATAAACGAACTAAGAGAAAACCACAGAACAAGGCACCGTGGCAGCACCTGTTGTGCCAGCATGAAGAAGGGCAGATGGGAGAACCGTGCAAGCCCAGGAACTGGAGACTAGTCTCAGTAGTACAGTGAGACTCAAGAACGGAGCATGGGAACTCACGAGTCACCAGGATCTGGTTCTAACATATGATCTTGCACTAGGACACACGGGGAAATTTCTTTCTTTGGCCAGTTTTACCAAGAATAAATGGAACCAATTCCCTCAGTAAGACGCATGAAAAAGACATGGTTCTTCCTGGAACAGCTTCAGAGAACATATCACACAACAGACTGACGACTAACTCCATGGTTGAAGCCTAAATGCTTGGTAATGGCCGATGCATTTCATTTTACTTAGTTAGATTTTTGAGACAAGGTCTCATGTAAGTTCAGGCTGGTTTGTTTGTTAGCTTGTTTTGTTTTTTCTTTAAGATTTATTCATTTATTTATTATATGCACAAAATTCCTCCTGCATGTACACCTCCATTGCCAACAAAGGGCACCAGATCTCACTACAAATGGTTGTGAGTCACCATGTGGTTGCTGGGAATTGAAGTCAGGACCTCTGGAAGCACAGCCAGTGCTCTTAACCTCTGAGCCATCTCTCAGCCCCTCAGGCTGGTTTCAGGCTCATTATGTAGCCAAGTATGAACTTGAACTCCTCCTGATCATCCTACCTATACCTCCCAAGTGCCAGGATTATAGATATTTGCCACCATGCCTGACTGTGACAGTGTTTGCATAAAACTTCCTTCTGTGATGCTTTTTCCAACTAGCTGAAAACCCTGAATAATAGAACAATAGGATACTGCTCCCCGGCCAACGAGGAACTAGCCAACCAGAGGCTTTTAAACTTAGGGGCAACATCAGCTTCTAGTGCGGACACCCACCCTGCAGACTGATCTGTCAACCTCTATAATCCTGTGGGCCAGCTAATTCTCTACAGTGAGTTCTCTGTGCATTCATGAAAGAGAGAGAAAGAAAAGGAGAGAGTATGTGTTCTGGAGAACTTAGACTAATCACTTAACTAAATATTACATATAGAATATGATGCCTTCAGAAATTTTTATTTTTTAAGTTTTTCTGATTTTCTGTTTATGCAGAATTTTATTTCCACCTCCCCCCAATAAGAACAAATCCTAATGGCTCTACTGGATCACCTGAAATTAATCAATGTGTTCCTTTCTAGACTTTAGGTAAGAATTTCACATGACAAGTCAAAATCTGGTCACTCCAAACTCAAGTTCCCTGAGGTCCTCCTGCAATGGTCCATCTCCTGGAGCAGCTGCCCTTCCCTACACACACTAATCGCTACTCACAGAGGGAGCCAGCAATTCGAACTTCTGCACTCTTCAAAACCTCCACGGAAGACACAAGGTTCTGCTCAACTGGCACGTGCATACTTAGTCAAGAGATGTATCACTGTTTTGGTTCACTACAGAGGAAAAGGGTACAGAAATGTATTCAAAATCTCAATCAGGAAGAGTACTTTCATCCTTAAACTCTAAAGCCTTTTCCCAATGTAACCATTTTTCTAGAGAGAAGTTAAAACATTAGGTGTTGCTGTTTGGGTTCAGGCTTCATCCTAGCCACTGATATCCATATATTCAAGGAGTCTGAGTGGAAGTTCAATCCCAAGGCCCCCCCCCCCCGGGATCTGCCTCAGTTCAGACTCCACCTCCAAGGAAGCCCAGCAAAGGATGACCCCTCCCCAGAGATGCTCAAGACCACTTCCATAGGGTATTTAAATTGTATCACAGGGAACAAACATGTGCCTTTCCAGTCTTCCTTCCCCAGGAAAGATCTTAACCTGCATCTGTGTCGGGTGGGAGAATCATGGCGACTGCCTGACTCGGCTTCTTTCTCCCAGCATTCTGTTCTGTCTACTCCGCCTATCTAAGCTGCTGTCCTATCAAAAGGGGCCAAGGCAGTTTCTTTATTAACCAATAGACATAGGACCCTCCTCCATCACGACTCCAACCTGAGACTGCTCCCCTACAGAGGCCTCTACTAAATTGGCGACCCACCCCCTTGTTCCCCTTCTGCTCCTGTTATATAAAATACTGGGTTTCAGGATCACTGCTGGTACACCTCTACCAGACAGCAGGGTCCACCAGCCCCAGATTTCTATCTGTGTGCTGTCATTCAATCAACCCAGTCAGGTCAGTCCCAAAGCTGGGAAGATCACAGCAGCACAATACATACAACTTCATGCATAATTTATCCTCCATTCATGCACAGACATGTAGGGTTAGTTCTAACATTATAAATACACCTTGTAAAATCCCAGTGACAGGCGAAATAAGCAAACAAAACTTTCTCTTGGGATATAAGATTTTTGAGTACCTTTACACATGAGCTGTTTCATTTCTTCATACAGACTGCTGCTTTGTGAAAAAGAAACAGCTAGTTATGCTGAAGACTTAGAAACTGTGCAAAAAATTACCAATACTTCAATCATGCTGAGCTATGCTATGAAGCTATTTCCAGAACAGTGAGTGGAAGCAATTAATATGTCAGCAACTAGATAACCAAAAACTCTTTCTTTCTTCTTAGTTCTTCAGCAGGGGTTTAATATATAGTCAACCCATACTTTCAAAAGCCACACTGCTCTCAAATCCATTCTATCGAAATGACCTCCTTCAATTTAATGTTTTAACCACTTTTAAGATTTTAGTAGAAGTCATGGTGCAAATGGGATTCAGAAGCAATATAATATAAGCTATTCATTTTAACAGTTTAACAAAGGATACCCTTAAATTTTCTCTTTCAAATGTCACAAATATATCTGATTATTGTCCACTATAGGTACATTTACGATACAACCAGAGAACTACAAAAGTCTATTATAAGCAATGATCTTAGTAAAACCCACAAATTACATAATTTCGATTACATGTGAGCAATCCAAAGCCTCAGGAGGCAGGTATGTCCATGACTAGAGACTACCACGTTATTTCTCAGAGCCATTTCCATCGCTGTAATTTAATAATGAAGTACATAAATGAGATGCCTTCCTGCAGCAGGTAAAACCGACAATGACAGTGCTTAAGCAAAGACGGGCACTTGCCCATAAGGAGTCCAACCAACATAAAAGATACTGGAAGCAACAATGAACACGGTAGGGAAGAAACAACCATCCTATCATTAGGGAAACAGTTCCTTCTTCCAAGGGGGAAAAATGCATAATAACAGAAATCAATATCAGCATAAGTGGGCCCATCGTAAACTCTATGCTGAGTTACACACTCCTGTTCCAACAGCAGCCCTTTTGAGCACTAACAGGACTGCAAATTGAGAACTGGTGCCCAAATTTAATCCCAGAAACTGTGAGGCTGAGATAGAAGGATCACTGCAAGATGGAGGCCGACCTGGTCAACCTCTGGAGTTCCAAACTAGATGATGAAATACCTCTCCCTAAAAAGAAAAGGGCACTGTCCTAAGCAGGGAGCCACCCCAGCCATGCTCTGCCATACGATTATATATTTCCCCGTTCACTGTAATACCCAACATCCATCTTTGGAAGCCTCCTTCCCCTTGGAGTTGCCTTGGTCCAGACTCCACCTCTGGGAAAGTCCACGAAGCACTGACCCCTCCCCAGGGTGTGTGAGGTCCACGCCCTCGTCCCCTCATCATGTTTCCTGGCCACCTGGGAGCGCTGCATTAAACATGGGCATCTTTTATTCAGTCTAATTTGGTACGATTGGAATTATTTGCATTGGCGGAGAGGCTCATCTTAAGAAACATACCTCACATATGGAGGCTTCTACCGAGGGGATCTGTTTTACCCACAGGCCCAGCACTGCATGCTGGATGACGCCATTCTCCACCAGACTAAGACTGGCTTCGACTTGGGAATTCCCCTTTTGAAATACATGGTTGGTAGGGTCCCAGGAGAGCCCATTTGCACGTCTTTACTTTTGTCAGTTTGGGGGCTTTCCGATGAAGTCTCAGCCATGCTGAAAGCTTGACCCACATGGCTAAGCCAGGCTTAGTTGAGATTAGACTTGGGAGTTTGGAGACATCCGCCACTTATTTCTCATGCACCTCATTTTTGACTCAAGAGCACTGTCTGATGCACGCATTGTGACCTCAAACACCTTTGGCCAACCTTTACAAAAATCCTTTTAAATTGGGGCTATCTAACATCTAACATAAACAAGGCTCTCAAAGTCCTCCCCCACTCCCCTCCCCACTTCTCCACCCCCCTCCCCTCCCCCTACCTACTCTCTAGGTATTTGCTGTTTGTCTCACTCTGGGATTTTAAAACAAATCTGCCTCCCCCGTCCTTCTATTCTCCTGGCTTCTGCCACCTAACTATGCCGGGATTTTAAGTTGGCCAGTTGACACAGGTTTCTAGAAGTGTTTATTTGTCTGTCTGTTAGAATATTGTGGCTACAGTATGTCGCTTTGTGGGTATGTCCTCATAGTATGCTCGATTTATGTTTCTGTGTGCATGTGAGCTAGTTTTAAGATCAGTAAAATTTATAATTCCGACTAAAACAGCACCAAAGAAAAAAACAAGGGTAACCTCCTTTTTGACCTCTCTGCCATCTTAGGTAAGAGTGTCCACATGTGCTAGTATTCTTTGACTTATTAAAATATTCCTTTTAATCTTCTTACGTTTACTAGCATTGGTAAACTGTAACTAACTGGATAAAATACACGTCTAAATTTAGTTTATATGCCCAGTTTAAATAACAGGAAATGGTGCCCAATTCTCAAGTGCCTGAACAGATCTTAGGGTACGGCATTTAACAAAAGAGTTTCTAACACAGAGACATGCCAGCTTCCCCAGCACCCTTTAGCTCCTCCGAGAAGATATGTGGTTGCAAAGGACCTTCTGCCTCCAGGCTTGCCTTTGGGTTTGGCAAAGCCACCCACACAGCAAAAAGCAGCCTTGCACCTCCTCAGCTTCCTGGATGCTACCTGGGGAATAGATCTTCTCATCCTGCTGAGACTGGTAGACTAAATTTTCCTCCACAGGAAAATGTCTGGGCCTCTTGTACTCAGCAGCTAATGGCAAGCACTGCTGATGTGGGAGTCCCCTCTGTGTGCTGTGGTCACCATTGATGAATAAAGAAACTGCCTTGGCCTGTTGATAGGGCAGAGCTTAGGTAGGCAGGGAAAGTTAGGCTGTATGTTGGGAGGAAGAAGGGCAGAGTCAGGGAGAGATGTCATGGATCTATCACCAGAGTAAGACATGCGGAAACTGTGCCAGTAAGCCACTACCACATGGCGATATACAGATTAATGGAGATGGGTTAAGTTAAGATATAAGAGTTGGCCAATAAGAAGCTAGAGCTAATGGGCCAAGCAGTGTTTTAATTAATACAGTTTCTGTGTGATTATTCGGGGTCAAAGCTAGCTGAGTGGCCAGGAATGAATAAGCAGCCACCTCCAGCAACACACTGTCTCTAGGCTGATGTTCTCCAAGGACTGGGAAGAGACTGGGATTGCCTGTGTAGCTAAAAAAGCTGACTTATTTTTGCTCATTTAGCCCTCCCAAATCTGTCTAATGGTTTTTGATGACTTAAGGTACTGGTAGCTCATTACTTTATTAAGTTTCCTGCTAAAAATACAAAGAGATGGGCCTCTTTCACAGGCTTCATAGTTAAAAATCCAGAGTCCCAACTTGCTTTAATTGTCTGTCTAATGGCATTTGATGACTTAAGATAAAATACAGAGAAGCGTGCCTCTTTAACATGCCTCATAGTCCAGGACTAATAGGTTTCAGGTGTATCTTAAAAATCCAGAGTTCCCAATTCCCTTTAATTGTCTTTTAAAATGTTCATACCTTTTAACCTAAAGCAATAGCCAAGGTGTAAATCTGTTCCAGTTCTCTTACAGAAACCTGCAGGTTCCTGGAAAAATTCTGCTGCTGTATCAAAAATCAGGTCTGTTAAAAAAAAAAAAAAAAAAAAAAAAAAAAAAAAAAAAAAAAAAAAAAAAAAAAAACTAACTGTCTCCAGAGCCTGTTTTAACCTCTCCTATTTTCAAGCATATTTTACAGGTCACTCCTATTGTCTGGGCCAAGACCAACTTACAACACACTCTCCAGACAATGCCAACACCTGCACCAGCTCCTGGAACTTCACCATCGGAACCAACTCTCCTGGATCAAGGACATCTACCAACTAAAATCTGGTTGTATATGCTATTGTGTCCCAATTATACACCCGAGCCTCCCCTGTACAAGCAGGGCACCCCTCTGTCCCATTATGTCTGGCAGTTAATGACTTCCCCATTTTACAGGGCCAATAATAACAATTCCTTTTCATTGTCTTTTAAATAAATGTTTAATTTATTTTTTTTCCTAGTCACCTGCCTTCTCTGTCTCAAAAAGCCGCTGCCTGGGGACTCCAGGATGACAGTAAACCAGATGCTGCTCTGTAGTGGGGAGCTGCGGGCCTCTTCCCACAGTCTGGCTCATGGCTGCCTGGCTAGCTTATGCCCCAAAATAACGACACACAAACTCTATTCTTTTAAACACTGCTTGGCCCATTTCTGTTCATGTATGTAGCACCCCAAGGTGCGCTTACCGGGAAGATTCTAGCCTACGTCCATCCTGGGTCAGAGCTTCATCGTGTCTGCTCTGGAGAGGAGAGCATGGCGTCTGTCTCTCAGAGGAGCTACCCTGCATCTGAGCTCACTTCCTCTTCCTCCCAGCATTCTATTCTGTTTACTCCACCTATCTAAATTCTGCCCTATCAGATGGGCCAAGGCAGTTTCTTTATTAGCCAATTACCTTCCTCCATCATTTCCCCTTTTTCTGTTTAAACAAAAAGGAAAGGCTCTAACATAGCAAAATTACATATAGCAAAACAGTTATCAAGTAAGAATTACAGTTACAATATTTACATCTATTTTATCTTTATCATAACTAAAGAAAACTATAACTATCTATTCTTCAACTCTACCAAAGACTCCAGAAGGATACAATATTACCTAAGCAAACAAGAAATAAGCAACTTCTAAACTCTAGAAATGACAGAGACATCTCGCTGCCTTGACAGTCACCCAAAGTTTCTCTGTACCGTTGGGGCATCCATCTTCGGCCTAAAGGCCCATAGTTTCCAGCACACATTTCCATGAAGCAGGAAATTTCAAAGTCAGTTCAGTCACTATCTGCTGTGTCCTGCAGAATGTCTCGCAGACTCCTTCATGAATCAGGAACCCCGAAAGACCATCTCACCTTTAGGCAAGTTCAGCAGTCCTCTCTCTGCGGGTTCTTTGTGTCCAGTTTATGCAATAGTCCAGGCAAGAACAGTTTCTTGCCCAAATGGCTATCAAACTCCATAAGGTGCCTCTTCGATGCCCATCTTCTTCTTGAAGTAGATTGGTGCTGCCAGGAGCAGAGTGTCTCATTGTCATGAAAAACCCTAAGTTATTAAAACACTTAAAATGCCCTATTTTATAATCTTTGAAAGATATGAAGAATGCCTATCTAAAATATATCTATGTACATCTAGAAAATCTAACATGATTACAAGCTTGACTATTATAGATGATTATCCATTAACAACCTATATACATTACATTTTTAAATGAACTACACAATCACAATACCTCAATCAAGATCAGAAATACATATACATACAACAAAATTGACCTTAAATCTAAATCACTAAAGCAAAATCCATATCAATGCAAATTATTCATACCTATATCATAACCCCCTTTAAATGTAAAAGAACATTTATAAACAATATTTGGGAATATGGGCGCAGTTATTTCTCTCCAAACTGCTTCCTGCTGAATGGGGGCGCTGTTATTCAGATCTTTCATGGAATAACCTGTGTGCCAGGGTCATCTCAGTCGGCAGTTGAGTGAAGTAATTTTCTGAAGGTGTTCACAGCAACCTTTCAGGAGGGCGTGGTCTATCATACCATATTGGAATAGAAAAAATCGACAGGGTCTCATCCTCTGTGAAAACAAAAGAAGAAACTCCTTTCCAAAGCATCATGTCCTTAGATTCAAATTTTAAAGTCAAGGTATTTTGAAAATATCTATCTTGGATTAGTTCAGCAGCATTTATAAACAAATATCTTTTAGCATCTGTTGCTCCTTCCTCAGCATTAAAACAATTCAAACAGAGCATAATAGCATATAGTATCAAGATTCTCATTGTATTTTCCATCTTCGTGCGGCTTTATTTTAACTCTATTTCATTTACTTTTACTTTTATTTTATATTTTCTGTATATCTTCGTCCTGGAATAACTCTTTAGACCAGGCTGTCCTTGAACTCTCAGAGATCTGTCTGTCTCTGCCTCCCAGGCATTGGGATTAAAGGCGTGTGCTACCACACCTTGAAGTCACAGAGGTCAATCTCCCTCTGCCTCCAAAGTGTTGGGATTAAAGGTGTGCACTACCACACCCAACTACTCTCTTTCTTCCTTATTTTACTTTTAAGAACCTTAATTTTCAGCCTGTATATATTTTTAAACACACTGTAAATCATTTAAAGTTTTCTTTGTCTTTGAATCTCTCTTTACTGTATCTCTCTCTTTTTCTGACCACACGAGCCTTTTATTTACTGAGCAATATGGGAAGGATTAAAGCCGTGGCTTTGCCAGCTAAATCCAGGCCATTCCTTAGCTTTCCAGCCTCATGGTGGAGGTACCGGCCCTGGCAGGACGGACCAGAATGCCAGCATTTTAAAACAGCACAACTTTTTTTCCTGCTACGGCTGAAAACAAACAAGCATGCAGTCAGCTTTTATCAATACCTTTTAAGTGTTTCGTGGCAGGACCTCTTAATGAGCTGCAGGGTTTTGCAGCTGAAGCTGAGTCAGGAAGCCTCTCTTAGATAAGAGCGCTTGCTTGCCTCTAGCAAGCAGAGCAGACCCGAGAAATTGCTGCTACCAAGAAAACATGCTTTACTCTATTCTTTCCCAAGCTTTCTCAGGCTTTCGGTAGATTCAGTGCCCCACGTTGGGCGCCATCTGTAGTGGGGAGCTGCGGGCCTCTTCCCACAGTCTGGCTCATGGCTGCCTGGCTAGCTTATGCCCCAAAATAACGACACACAAACTCTATTCTTTTAAACACTGCTTGGCCCATTTCTGTTCATGTATGTAGCACCCCAAGGTGCGCTTACCGGGAAGATTCTAGCCTACGTCCATCCTGGGTCAGAGCTTCATCGTGTCTGCTCTGGAGAGGAGAGCATGGCGTCTGTCTCTCAGAGGAGCTACCCTGCATCTGAGCTCACTTCCTCTTCCTCCCAGCATTCTATTCTGTTTACTCCACCTATCTAAATTCTGCCCTATCAGATGGGCCAAGGCAGTTTCTTTATTAGCCAATTACCTTCCTCCATCACTGCTCCAGCCACACCTCTCACTGAGTGTGAGCCCACCAACTCCTAGCTCTCCCCTCGCCCACATCGCCCCATGCCCACAGGAAGTAGCCAGACTTGAGCCAATGCCCTTTTATTCAAAGAGAGCCTAAAATGCTGGTTATAAGCATCACCTCAGCTCCCTGTCACCCTTATACAAAGAGTCTGGAAAGTAAGTTACACTTGGCATCCGTCTTTGGAAGCCCCTCCCCCTGGGAGTTGCCTTGGTCTGAACTCCACCTCCGGGAAAGCCTGCCAAGCGCTGACCTCTCCCCAGGGAGGGTCAGGACCACTCCCACAGGCAATTTAGGCTGCTGCCCAAAAAAGAACACATGGTCTCCATGTTTCGCATGGTCTCCTCCCTTTCTCTCCATGTTCTCCCAACCACCTGGGAGCACTGCATTAAACATGGGCATCTTTCATTTACTCTAATTTGGTCTGATTAAAATTATTTGCGTCGTCGGAGAGGCTCATCTTAAGAAATAAACCTAATATTCACCTTGCATTCTGCTCTTTCCCGTTGGACGGAACAGCTTACAAGGTGAACTGACAGCAATGATCTTCCTCCATCTTTGCTTTCTAAACGTCCCTCCAGCCTGCCATCCTCTCTACATGGACAAGTCACATTTATAGCAGCTCCAACATTCTCTGAAAAAGCATTCTCCAGACTCCATGTACATGATCTGTCCAGAAGAGGCAAAAGCCATGAAGACAGGAATATATTACTGTTTGCCAAGGAAAAGAAATCGGCAATGATTAACAACAGGTCTAAAGTTGTTTGCTGGGTGATGGAAACATTTTAGATTATATATTAGTGATGGTTGTACAACACTGTAAAAACTGAATCGTATACTAGGAATGGTGAATTTTTAAGCTGTTTGAATTTCATTTCAACAAAAAAATTGCAAATCAACATTCAATACACAAAAACAAGTGCACGGATACCTAGCATGCCCTTCCTTTTAATGTCCTTTTTACCCTCAAAAAAATAAATTCCCCGTAAGAAAAATTATTCAAGCAGAAGCTGAGAGATCATCTGTCAGCAGATGCGATGATGCTTCCTGAAGTGAACTAGGAATTTACAGTACTGTAAGTACTTTCAGCTCTGAGCTTCTGTGTTAACAGAGTGACAAGATTAACTCTGGGGAACATTTACAAAGTGACCAGGAAGAAAACTATGAGGCAGCACAAAAGCATTGAATTGTTTTCTGAGTCTAGGATAGCAAGGTTTGTTCAGAATTTAATTGGCTTTCTAAACAAATCCCTAAGCTACCGTTTTATGTTTGGTAATGAAGATGCAGATAAGATTTAAATCAAATTACTTTATATGAGCAGGCAGCTGGCTTAATGAGGTAAGCTATGTATGAACATTAACAGTTAATTTCCCCCTAAATTTGGCATTTTACTTTTAAAGCCCATGAATCCATCCAGTAACCAGTGTTCATGTGAGGAAGTTTAGAGCAAAGACAAAATAGTGATATTCGGAAAAATTCAAACTCTGCTGTGAAATGCAAGAACACATCAAACATAATTTGCTGTAGGAAAAACAATCTCTTTTTAAACAAATGATAATTGCTCAGTGAACAAGAACAAAGAGTACAACATAATCTTGAATTTTAGGCAAGGGACTTATTTTTACATATATTATTTGATTCTGCATAGTATATTCAATTAATTGACATTTTTCCATTTGCCTCCTTAGGAACTATAGTCACTCTATAAAACATCAAACTGTAAGAAGAAATCCAATTTCACTGTTATGCCTTAAAAGTCATACAAATAAAAACAATTAGGATGACAATGCTTACATTTCCTCTAGAAGCGTATTGATTTAGATGCCCCAAAGAACGAAAGAAATGGAATTTCTCAGTCAACCACAAACTTCCTCCCCTGTCCCTTTATACTAGGGTCTAGGATGTGGCATTTAATGACCCAAACTCCTTGTGAATGCAAATCATAATCCACCCTTGGCATCCGGAAACAGGGTGTCTTACATAACTGCGACCTAGCTGTACTTTATAGACAAAGGGTCTTCTTCCACAACACCTGCTCACAGAGCCTCTCCCGAGGAGCAGACTGCTGAGCATCTTAGGGCCAGCTTCTTTTAGAAGATGAGCATTGCTTTTCCCACTGAAATCCAAAGAGGGGCTTGGGGACCAGCAGCATGGACACCACTTAAGGCCTTGTTAGAAACACAGAACCTCTCTGACGTGGCGGCATACACATGTAATCTCAGCACTCAGACAGATGAGGCAGAACTGCCAAGAGCTCAAGAACACACTGGGTCACAAAACATGCTTTAGGCCGACTAGAGAGGGCCAAATAAGTAGACCCTATCCCAACAACAAAATGGGAAAAGAAAAGCAAATATGAACTCTTAGATTCCAGTCCAGACCTACTGTTGGGTAAGTTTTTTAAAATATTAAATTTTAAAATACTAAATTCTTTTCAGAGGTCAAGGAGAGATGGAGGCTGCCCGTGGCCCAGTTCAAGAGACAGCATGTCCCATCCCTGCCCCCGACAAATGACAGGAAACAAACACAAACATGCTGAGTAAAAGCCCTAAGGAGTGACATCAACCGCGGGAAACACAGGCTTGGGTAAGTACAGATAATGAATATATATACTGGTAGAGGAAAGGCAAAACTCGGAAGACATAATTAAAACAGGTAAGCTAGTAACCTCCTGATAATACAAAAATAGAACACATAGAAAATACGATCAAAAGAAAAAGGCTAAAGGGACTAAAACATTAAGTTATCATTATGTATCTCTAGACTGACAACTGTCAATCTCCCTATAAAGCTACCCACTGCAGACACTCCACGTGGCCTTCTGGAATGGCAGGGGATTACCCCAAGAAAAGCAACTAAAACCTGTGCCTTGCCAGGCAGTGGTGGCACACACCTTTAATTCCAGCACTCTGGAGGCAGAGGCTTGCCAGGCGGTGATGGCACACACCTTTAATTCCAGCACTCTGGAGGCAGAGGCAGGTAGATCTCTGAGTTCCCACACAGCCTGGTTCACACAAAACCCTGTCTTGAAAAACAAAAACAAAAATCCATGGTTAATCACCAGGTAAATCTGAAAAGCCACAACTATCCCCAGTGTGTCTGTTCCATATCTGCACTGACCAGGGTATCTTCAGCACATTGATATTTTGGTTCCAATATCAGCACCAGTTCTCAGAGCCACAATGTAGGAAGGCTGGTATGAAAGAGACAGACAACTTAGGCTTCATAGCAAGACTCACCAAAACAAGAAAGGAAGAAAAAGAAAGACAGGCGATCACGATGTACCATTGAGGGCATGAGATGGGGTAGGTAACATGAACTTCAAGTGTCAAGAGGCAAGCACTCTACCACGAAGCTAAGTGCCCAGCCCTTTGCATCTGATCAAATTTAGCAACCTCCTCCATGGCCTTTCTCTTGTTTCTGGGCCTGTGTTTTAAACTGAGCTGAGAAATTCCAGATTTGATCATTTAACCTGGTTGTTGACTGCTTCTGTTGCATTGCCTCTGCAATGGCTCAGCACTGTACTCAGGAGCAAATCATTGCATCAAGGTAATTTCTCAGGAAACACCTACAGAAACAGAATCTGCATTTTAACCAGATCTCCAAGTGATTCATATGCACATTACAATTTAAGAAGTACTGCTGAAAGCTTCCACAGACACAAAAAGTTGGGTCTCAGAACTCTGCTTTAAGCATTACTGCTGAGCAAAAAGCATTCCATGCCCAGGACAGAGACTCTGAGCCCCCATGAGGCAGCGAATACACCGAGAACTGGCTTCCCAGGCTCCTGTATCAGTGATAAAGGCTCCTCTCCCCTCGCCTGTCCTTCAAAACCCAGGATCGCTAAAGTGCAACATAGTTTGAGAAACGCTCCAAGCAAGTATCACAAAGCTCCGGAACATTAATTCTGCAATTACATACTTGCTGGGAGTTCAGAAAATCTCCTCTTTTAGGTGACACCATTTCAAGAATACAAAGCTAAAGAATATTAAGGCTTCTAGTAACAAGCGAGGGTTATTTATGAGTTCCTTAATGAGGCTGTGATGACCTTACAAAGGTCATCACACAGCAGATGAGACAGAAAAGCCTTGTTTAATGGGATGCCCACCTCCCACCCATTCCTTTCCTAGACAAATGCTCTCATGGATTGTATTCATAATCTTTCTGATACATCCTAGAGGCTCAGTAAATGTTCTAAAATGACAGAAAAAAAATAGTGACATAAGCTACTTTTGTTGGCCTTTATTGATATAAAGCATAATTACTTTAACTAAATTCCTTAGTTTTGAGAAGTTTCTGAAAACTAAAACATCATTCTATGCCTCAAATGAAAATGGTCATAACATTCTCCCACCCCCTTCAAGGTAAGGTTTGCACTTTCTATTAATAATCCTATCTGATGTTCCATGACCCTCCCTATTAAATACATCAGCCTATACAATTAGTAACAATTGTGTCTCTGAAAGATGGGGAAATCAACTGTTGGCCAGCAAATACAATCAGATCTTTTGGATGAGGAGAAGATATTGAAACAGTTTCTTACTTCGTATCCCACAATGATCTTGAACTTTCAATGCTGCTGCTCCAGCCTTCCCAGTCCTAAGTTATAGGCATGTGCCACCACATCTCAGTAATGTGACCATTGAATACAAGGAATATGGTGTAAAGATCAAGTATTATTTGTTTGTTTGGTTTTTTTCTGGGTTCAGATTTAAGACATCTCAAGGTAACATTTATTCAAAATTTCTATAAGAAAATTGAACCAAACATTAGAAACAATATCACACCCACAAAGCTCATACACAAGACTAATGACGACTAAAGATGTTGGGAATGTTTTGCCTAGTAAAGAAAAAGATTATCGGGAATATAAAACTTTCAAACATTATTTCTGTAAAGAAAATGCTCTCTAATGCTTCTTAAAGATAGAGTGTTTAAATATCAAAGAAAAAGGCTTTAATCTTATCTTTCTACTACCTACATAAAGCTTTAGGAAGATAAGCAAACACAATGAATGGGTAAATGTATTCTGTTTCAAATAACGTATTGTATCCCTGTCACAACACAAGTAAGCCAAGAACTAACTATCAAAGGCTCAAAAGACACAGACATTTGGGCACAGTTGTTACTCTGTTTAACCTGAGTTTATTTAAATAAAATGTATGCAAGCACTGACTACTAGGTCACAGAAGGGCTACTCTTACAGAAGTGGGTGTCCTCTGCAGCTAGCATCATGACAAGCACACGTGATGAACCTACGAAAGTACTTGTTGAGTTTGGTTTTTAAATTACCTCCCTCTGAAGCAAAAGAAGAAGAAAAACTTAAATGGGGAGTGAACAAACTCCACCCTCAGTGGAAAGCCGTTTTCAAATGTCCAGGTTATCCACTTTCCTGTTAAACAAGGGAAGCAACAAGAAAGAGTAACTCTCCTATTCATTACAGAGGAGATAAGGATGGCGCTTCTGCTTACAAACTCAATTCACTCCAACTTGTCCCTTTAACTGCCCAACGAAAGCCAAATGGCCTCGGTTACTCAAATCTTAGCAAGACCCAAGTTCTTTCTTGAAATGGGCTAAATACACATATTCTCTTTCTTTTCTCTACATACCCCAGTTTGCGTAAAGAAGCAACACACTTTTTACTATAAGCAACAGAAATCAGAAAGTCTGAATTTAAAATGTTTCATACTTCACATATGAAGACATACTTAAATGACAGATTCTGTAACATCCATCACAGGAACTACTATGCAGTTATGTCCTGTGCGCTAGAGGACCCAAATACAAGGCTGGTATCCCAGGAGGCTCAGTGGCTGACACTTTAGATGATAAATGTTCATAATTTCTTATTCCCCTGCTTTAAGCAGTCAGTGGCGAGTTATTTCAGCTATGCATCTCTTGTTCAGTTTAGGACGGTCTAACCTGTACTGACCCCTCTTGTTTAGTTTAGGATGGTCTAACCTATACTAACCCCTCTTGTTCAGTTTAGGATGGTCTAACCTGTACTAACCCCTCTTGTTCAATTTAGGATGGTCTAACCTGTATTGACACCTCTTGTTTAGTTTAGGACGGTCTAACCTGTATTGATCCCTCTTGTTCAGTTTAGGACAATCTAACCTGTACTGACCCCCTTTTGTTCAGTTTAGGACGGTCTAACCTGTACTGACCCCCTTATGTTCAGTTTAGGACAGTCTAACCTGTACTGACGCCTTTCTAGGAGGAAGGAAGAACATGCTCAAAGGACCCTAAATAGTGGAATTTGGGGGCTTGCTGGACAGGCTTGAGAACGGATACCTTTGAAGAGGGTGCCTAAAAGTGGGAATAACGCCATTGACAGGTGAGCAGAGATACAAGAAAGTATCAACACATACAAAAACACAGCTTATTCTCAAACTAAATCCATATCTAGGTTCATTTTAAACATAGATGAACTGCATGTGGTCATTCTGACCCAAGATGTCACTTTATACCAATAAGAAAAACTCTGACTTATTAACATCTGTACAGAACTTCATAGAATATTACTTTATTTCAAAAGATTACTGGCTGATCACAGCAGAGACAGGCATTTCTGTGGGCATTTCCACGGAAGTTCTTACAGCTTCAAATGCAAGTTCATGGGACGGGAAAAAAAGGAACTTTAGGTTTTAAGAAGCAAATGGACAAAGATGTGGCATCAAATTCCACATCTATCGTCTATACAGCACGTATGCCAGCAGCATGCCCCTAGAAGATGGCATCAAACAACACACGTGAACCAGAACTCCCCAGCCTCCCCACAAGATGATGCCAGAATCTGAGGACAGAGCCGGTGGGCAAGTATGCTTGGAAAAGCACTCCAAGGGATTCTGAAATTCAACCCACAGCCCCCTGCCCTTAGTGCCATTTTCCACTAAGAACATCACGCCACCCGCTCCTGAGACACTCTTTGCTCTTCTTCTCTACCAAATGTTAGCTAAGTGAAGTCACTAAAATAAAACATCTGAATTCAGTTGGCATATTCCAGTTTGTAAGAGGTAAAATCAATCCATGAGCGAAAAGTCAACTCTGCTTCCTCTCTCAGAATGTCAGTGCAAAGCTACATAGCAATTCCTGAAACCAAAGTTGTATATAGACACGACTTTGCAAAGTATTTACCAGCTAATATAGCTTCATAAAGCAAATGTTCACAACCAAGTAGCAATGCAAAAAGAAAAACTAAAAGTTCAGAAACACCATCCACTTTCACTGAACTAAGGAGTAGTTCATTAAAGCAAGAAAATAAAGAAAATGATGTCAAGGTTAGCATAAATCCCCCAGTGCACCTTATACCCTGTATCTTATAATGTAGAGTCAGAGCGTGATTATTGACGGGTCATCTTAAAGAGCCCTTGCAGAAGTAGCTGTATTTCAAAACCTCCTCGTTTCCGTGTTCCGGCTGCTCGGACTCCACTCCACTGCGATGTGTCTCGCAGACTTCTTCACCTGCTTATGTCTCCCTGGGGGTTTATGCCACCGTACATCGCTTTAGTCAACCTGATACCTCCCCAACGTCTCCCTTCTGAAATCACCGGACAACAGGTGCATACCCACAAACTCAAATGTCTCACAAAATCTAGTAGTTGTCAAATCTATCCTGCATAGGCCACCATGCTGAAAGGAGACTTAGGGAACAATCTGAAAAAAACATACCTTAATCGGAGCACAACTAAACTTAATTTTCCTGTTTGCTGGGATTTCTTCCTCTTCCGGCAACCCGACAATCTCCGAGTACTCCATGTCGGGCTGGTAGTCATTGCTGCCATCACTGTCGTCCTCCTCGTCCGGCTCAGTGCCGGTCTCCCCCCAGTCCGAGTTGTACCTGGATCTCACCCTATACACGTTATAGTCACTCTGCACGTACACACGGGAACTCTCACAGTTATCCGAGTCTTCAAGCACTTCTCGTCCACAGCTGGATGCAGAAGCATCCGGCGAGGTTACCTCACCTCCTGCCAGGTCTTTCTTCTGTGGCTGTGCTGTCTCACTCCCAACCACATCAGCTTCAGCATCTTCTGAGGCTTCGTTCTGTGCTGGGAGGTGATCAGACTTTGGCATCGCCTGGTTTTCAGCAGAGGGTCCCTCAGGGATATCTGTGTCGGTGCTGTCCAGAGTCTCCTGGGGAGATGTGATGTCCTCGGCTCCCTTGCTCAGCTCTATCTCCTCACTAGGAAGTGAAGCTAGAGAGGCGGCTTTCCGGGCCGCTTCCGCAGGTGCAGGGCCCTTCTGAGGATCCTCGGTCTCCACACCTTGCTTGCTTGAAGAAGATCTTGAATTAGAATCCTTGAGGTGGCCGAAGGTATCAAGATTGGTAACGGTAACAGATGGCAGAGTCAGGGGGTAATGTCCAGTCACTGAGTACTCATTGCTCTCAGTCTTCTCAGAAGCCACGGCACTGGGAGACTCGGTGCTCTCGAACACCGCACTCAGCTGGCTCACTGTCGGGGACACGGCCTCAGTGCGGGGGCTCAGGCTGTCCAAGGAGTCGCTGCTGCCTCGGTTAGACTTGGAAGCCCCCCACTCATCCAGTGCTTCAGTCCCTCCGGCTTTCTCTTTCTTTGGGGAGTAGCGATTATTGTGCCCTGATTCATGCACACTTCTCTCAAACATTTTCCGCGTCTCTGTGAACTTAGCGTATGAAGGGCCATCATGCATTGTGTCAAATCTACTAATTCGTTCGGAAACAGAGGACTCCAACTTAACCACTGAGCCATCTGTTTTCTCCACAAACTCTTTGGGCTTCATTCTTCTCTGAGGGGATGTAGGCCTACCTTTGCCCCTGGTTTTGGCAATGACAGCAGCATTCTCATTGGGTTCCATACCCATCTGCATAAACAGATTTTTAATCCTGTTGACATTAGAGCCATATTTCCTACCCCTGCTCTGCTGGGAGCCCTCACCCTCTCTTGTCTTCTGCTCCCCATCGGACTTGGGTTTGTCAAAAGTCCTCTTCAGTGCCTGGAACTCTGTTCTGTATGCGTTCCTGTGAGGAGAAGCACTTCTGAGAGAGCTTCGTTCACCTGAAGACTCGGCTTTCAACATGTTTACTTCAAGGGTGAAAAGCCAATGCTCATAATGATGGGGGAACAACAAGAGAGAAAAACACGGCTCTTTCTAATGCCGGGTACTGGGTCAAGCAAAGGACCTCTGGAGTGACATGCTTTTCCAGTGGTGATCCCAACGGGTGTGTTAGCATTCACAGTCAAGAGTTACACAAAATGGCTTTTTCAAAGCAAGGCTAGAGGGTCACCTGTAATAGAAAAGGATGAGTTCCTGAATTCATGTGCTTATCTGAATTTCTGTCTAGTCAACTAATCGACATTTAACACACACTTTACGTTCCGAGTGGTTTAGTCACACAGCAAATCCATTACTTCAAAGGGGGACATTAAGGTCAAGAAGCTAAAAAGTTATTCTGATTGGTCTTTGGTAACAAAAGTATTTCAAACATAACTTGGAGTCTTTACAAAACCGCCACCTCCTCTTTCTCCCCACTCTCCTCCACCTGCACCCTACCCCACCCCCCTACTTGACAGTAATGCTTTCGCCTAAGTCTGGATATTTCTGTGAATGACTATGAAAGAACTCCTCAAAAAGTCATCCAAATGGCCATCCCATCTGGGAATTTTCCAGAGTCCTGCAGAACCGGGAAAAGTTTGGCGTCTGTTTTTAAACTCTAAAACAGGCCCACGAGGCTTATCTGGTGGTTCTGATCCAATATTCTCTTCCACAGAATGACCAAAGTAACGATTTCAGTGCAAATGCAGGACGAAACAGACAGAAGTAGTTCTGGAATGTCAATTAAGTTCCACTGTAAGCTGTTTCCTGGCCACGAGGCTATTACTAATTAGAGTGGGACACAGAGTCTAGTAGGAATGGCTGCACGAGAACGTCACAGCCAGAAAGGTAGTCTACCATGGCACTTCCTTCCACTATCCTGATTCTTCTATTCTTCCTGGCCCCTGAGAGAAAACAAAAAACAAAAACGCGAAAGCCATGCAAGCTTGCTGTTCCCCAGCCCACGGCTGGGTTTTCTATCAATATGCCCACACTTTAGGCACTCAACGCAGCTCTAAACATTTCTTATTTCTTTTCATTTTGGTTTGGCTTGTTTTGGTTTAATATTAGACCAAACCACATCACCCTCATGCACCATAGGCAGAGGAAGCCCACACTTTCACTTAAATCAGCTCCAAACTCATTTCCTGGCCCAGCAAGCAAGCATGGCCCATGCAGGCAAACAAGAAAGGCTTTCTGAGAGTGGTGCCTGTGGTTTGGGGTTTTTTGGTTGTTGTTGTTGGTTTTGGTTTTTTTTTTTTTCCTTTATTTCTTTTTTTGAAAAGCGTTGACAATATCCTTTTACCCATAAACACCCTCCCCTCTCCCCTACTTGCACACGCCGTTCCCTCCCCCGCCCCTTCGAGCCCGAGGGGGCGGAGGCGGGGGCGAAAGGGCCGCCGGGGATTCAAAACCCTGCCCTCACAAAAGAGAAACATAAATAACACCAACTTGAGAGGCAGCCGATTCCCAAGCCCGGTTCGGGACGCAATCCCTCGGCCCCGGGGCAGGGCCGGGAGAGCAGGTGACGCCGAGCCTAGGAGGTCGCAGTCTAGCTTTGTGCCAGGAAGCACCTGAAGTCCTAACACATTGGCTGCGGCTCCCGGAGGCTGCCAGGCGGATCCCGGAGTGTGGCACCGGGGAGAGCCCAGCTCCCGGGCCACATTCAGTAGAGAGAGCAGGGCGAGGGTGATGGTGACAAATGCCTCTCTTTTGCCTCCAAGGGTGCCGGGAAACAATAGATCCCACGGATAATGCCTCGGCCCCTCACCCCGGCGCTCCCGACCGCAGCCCACCCCCACCGCCCGCGGGTCCGCCTTTGTGCACGCCGCCGCGTCCCCGCGCGCCCGCCGCCGCCCGCCACCCGCACGCCGCCCCCTTACCGAGCGGCCCGGCCGGGCGGGAGGTCGGACTCCTCCGGCGGCCCCCGCCCCCCGAGGCCGTGCGGGCTCGGCGCCGACCGTGTGCCCTCCACCCGCTCGTCACGGCGCGCTGCGCGCCGCGGCCGCCTGCACTCGCGCCTCGGCCCCCACGCGCGTCCTGCCCGCGCGGGGCGGCCCCGGGACGCGCGCTGCGCTCCCCCCCCCCCAACCCCCGGCCATGGCGGCCCGGCCTGGGGCCCCGACGCTAGCACCCTCGGCTGCGGCCTGGGGCTGGGACGCCGCTCGGCCCACGTGCGGGGGTCCCCACGCCGGGCCCTGAGGCCCGCGAGGCCCGGTGGAGTTGGGGGGCAGCCTCGGGGGATGAGGAAGGCCCGGGGTAACAGGTGCCTCACCTCGGCTGATGGGATTAACTCTAGGGCCGCAGAGAGAGGGAGCCCAGCAGCGAATTCCCAGGAGAGGGAGAGAGGGAGCCTCTGGCGGCCAACGGAGGGCGAAAAGCACCGGCCCGAGGCAAGGCCGCCCCACCCCCAAGACCGTGGGTGAGGGGGCTCCGGGCTCAGGGCAAGGCCTGCACCTCTGGGGTCTGGCAGATGTGGGTTCCAGGGCTGGGCTCGGACTGCCTGATGATGTGGAACCCACAAGGTCAAGACCAAGGCCCTACTCTAGTGTGGCCTCCACCTCAAGGCCCCAGTGCTAGAAGGAAGGGGATGGAGAGGACTTTGGTCTGTCTCCTTGGATAGCTTTCCAGTTCACACTCCCTAGTTTTGCCCTTGAATAAACTCTCAACACACCCTGTCCTCCCAAACACGCACAGTGTTACATACTTTTCTCAGATGTACTAAAAGGACCTGGACGGTCAATATAGATCCCATCCAAAAGTTCTATGGGGCAGAAATACAACTTTTGAAAAGACGAGATCAGGTGTCTTGCCACATATGTGTGAGGTGCACGTGGAATCCCAACACAGACAGGAGAATTGAGTTTGAGAATAACCTGAATTAAAATTCTAGCCGTTGTCTGGAGATTTTGAAAATCAGCAGCAGGCCTGTAGTGGCTGAGTGGCTGACCTTTAATCCCAGCACTCACACTCAGGAGGCAGAGGCAAGAGGATCTCGGAATTCAAGGCCAGCCTGGGCTACCGAGTGAGTTCAAGTACAGCCAGCGACGCGAAGAGAAATGTCTGGCGTGGGGGCGGGAGTAAAAACAGTTTGAAAATATATGTGTGTGTAGAAAAAAACAACAAAATGGAGCCACCCTCTCAATACAGGCAATCTAGAAAGGGACAAAGCTGCCTAATAATCCTTAAAGCACTACAATATTGTATTTAGAATGTCTGCGGTACTGGTAGCCATGCCAAGGGACAGGGGCGTGACTTGGTGCTGCCGCCCTTCGGGCTGACCTATTTCCTATTAGCCGGTACGGAGCAGGCCCGGGGCTTGTTAAAGGGCGTTTTAGAATAGATCTTTAAGCACAGGATGAGTAGAAAGAGCGCTGAGGGCAGTGTGAAGGCTCAACCAGAGCACAGATGTGGGCTCCTCAGAGTATGTCCCTGTCCACCAGCATATACCAATGCGTACCACTTCTGATACGTACCACTCATAGAAGTGTTGAAATTACTGTCTTCTAAGGGTCACCAGAGGTACCCTCCAAGTTTCAGTTGATACAGTAGACTCTAGGTCTCTTGAATTTGGGAAGATAAGCTTTCTTTGCTGTAAACGTGGTTAATAATCTTGTTTGAGATCCCTAGGAAATGTCTGAAAAATGGGCTGCGATCCTCCCGAGGTCACATGGGGTCTAGCTTTAAGCCTGTTTCATAACTACTTTAACATAGGACTGTGTGCGAAGGTGTGTGTTTATCTGTAACTTTTACAGCAAACATCACTAATTCTGCTGGACGTCTTGCCTCTCACCTAGCAAGTGGCTTTAGCTCGGAGATGAATGGCTTCTTTCCCCTCCATGTTCCAGTAACTTTCCCCATCTTTCTATCTTACCTTAGAATTGTCTTCAAGAATACATTGTAAGCCCCACCCCACCCCCAATTTATTAAATAAAAATAGTACTGGACCACATATATGTGTGTGTGCTTATTCTGCCGTACCTAACCATGAAGTTTAATTTGTAAGTAAGCCACAGTAAATTAACAATTAAAAAAAAACAGAGAAATAAAACAATATACTGGAGCAGTTAATTAAGATAAAATTTTTCTAATAAAATATAATTACATCTTTAAAAGATTTATTTATCAGTATGAGTTTATGTCTCGAGTGCGGATGTCCATGGAAGCCAGGAGTGGATCAGATTTCTTGGAACTGGAGTTACAGTTGTGAGCCACCTGGTGTGGGTGCTCGGAACCGAACTCTGGTCCTACGGAAGAACAATATAGGCACTTAACCGCTGAGCCATCTCGCCAGCCTGAAGCATCACTTCACACTGCAGACCGGAAAATGGAGGTTATGCCTTGTGCTGCATTCACAATCACATGGCCTAGAAAATACTGGCCAGAAAAGGCCAGGTACGTGCACAGCAAGAATCTGTGCTGCTGAAGTAAAAACCTCTGCAGCTACTTAATTCTATAGGTCTGATTCACAGCCAGACAGTTCTCTTTCCTTTTTAAGCATTGCCATATTCTCTGTCCTTACCAAGAATGTGGCATTCCCTGTCTGTGGAGTTGATGCCACCTCTCTAAGCATCAACAGATGTAACTGGCAATGTGAGGGGGCTGTGGTTCCAGTCTCCACTTTGGGAGAGAACATGTGTGCTGTCTGGGATATTCTAGTAGAAAAGTTCCTGTCATTTATTTGCAGCATGGAAACCAGGTTTTTTGAGAGGATAGTCTAAATAAATGCAGCATCTAATCACTGGATTCTGTCTGTAGAAGAGGAGGCAGAGTTGAAAAAAAAAAAAAGTCTTACGCTTTTTTGCAAAGCCATGAATCATACAGAAAAGGAACCTAAAGACTGTTGGTTTTGAGTTTTTTTTTTTTTTCTGAAACTGTGAAATTTTGAAAAAGTCCATGCTGAGGGAATGACAGGTTCTTTAAACACAGTGCTGCTATGTGAAGGCTCTTGGAGTCTCCACAATGGGCTCATATGTCTAATATCTTTCAGAAAGTTTGAAGGATCTACCAGTCTACACTAATCCAATATATGTGGTTGTTGAATACATTTTAGCCACAATAACCATAATGGAAAGACTAAGTAGCTACCCGTGGCTAGAGGCCACCCTACTGGACAGAAACAGACATGGATCATTCTATCTCAGAAATCCCCATTGGATAGCACTTTTCATACCCAAGAGGCATACTGATTTTATAAAGGTTTGTGTAGTTCAGCAGTTTATTGTTGTCATGGAGATCAGAGGCATCTTTTTCACTTGTTGCATCTGGAAGGGGTGCTGTGAACTTTAGGGTTAGTATGTAAAGTAAAATGGATCTGCAGTTGGGATTTGCATTTTTCATATCAAAAGGCTTGTAGAAACCAAGTATGATGTGCATCCTAGCATGGAGGGGGCTGAGGAAGGAAGATAGTGTTCAAAGCTAGCTTGGGTAGCTATATAGCAAGACCCTGGATCAAAATAACAAAATAAAAAAAAAAAAAACACAGAATATTGTGAGCTACTTTCCTTTTGCAACCAATAATACACAAACTGGGAGAAATGACTACATGATCATAGGGGCCAAGAAGCAAGCATTAACCTTCCTATTTTGGCCATCGACCCCGCAAGAGAGCATCTCTCCAGCCATCCTAAACCAAGAAGACCACGTAACAACCTGTCCCTCCCTACTCCTTCCTGTGTGTCTCTATCTGTCCTCCTGGCTTTTCCCCACTCTGTAGGGCTATTTCCTGTCAACTAGTTGCTGGCTCTGTCACCAGATCCAAGGTTGATTTTGTTAACACAGTCTCAGGTTTTGCAGTGAGATCAAATATCCCCCAACACTTCACCTCAGAATCATTTGTTATCTTTAAGAGGGGCACAAATGGGAGAGACACATTTTTTTCTAGCTGGTGTCAAATTGAGATTCAGACTGAAGGCATTTTAGTGCCACTCATACACAAGCATTCTTTTTACTCTAAAGATGCTAAGATCAGTCGTCAGGCTGTGTAGTAGCATCACCCTTCTCTACACAAGAGGGGAAAATAATGAGGGAAGACACTCCTAGGTGAAAGAACTAGAAGAGAGGAATTGACAAATGACAGGATTTCAGTCATTTCTATTCTGCTGGTTATCCTTGGTGAATTAACTAGTAAAATAAATAAACAGTTCTATTTGTCTGCAAATAATCAAGGGTTTTTTGCAAATTTATTCTATTCCAATATAGTTCTAATACAACCTCCTTGGGAAGGTCTGCGATAGCCCCACTTTGTTCAGAATTCACATTAACACATGCATTTTAACAAACTCTATCACTAAGTTTGTGTATATACTTGTCAGATTTTAGAAATCATTGAACAAAAAAACTTGCTCTGAATTTCTTAGTATACTTTTCACAGCTTCCTTCTGTCATTTTGTTTGTTTGGCTAGCTGACTGGTTAGTGTTTTTCTTTTGATAAGACCATGCTGCTCTCTAAATCTCAGGCTAACCTTTTGCCTCAGCCTCCCCTGTGTTGGGATGCTAGGTCTGATATTCTGTGCTACCACACTAGACTTCCATGGTACTGTGATGTGCTTTGCTGTGCTTGATACAGGGTTTTGCTCTGTAGCCTGGCTGGTCTGATACTATGTAGTTCAGGTTGGCCTAGAGCTCACAGTAATCTTCCTTCCTCAGCATCCTGACTGCTGAGATTACACGCTAGCATGCCTGAACACACAGGTTTTTAGCAACTGTAATTATAATGTCTACTGAAGACTTTTACCAAGGACTTCCCATGCCTGTATACCCTGTCTTCAGTATTAGGTACTGAACTCAGGGATTTGAACATGCAAGGCAGTTCTCTACCACTAACATACATCCTCAATTCTTTTTCTTATTTTATTTTGAGGCAGGGTCTCACTAAATTGCCTGGGCTTCATTTACCATTATTTTAAGATATTATTTTTAATGAAGGATGAAAATATCATAATGCCACACATGATTATATATCATTTAATGTCTGAATTATACACATGGTAAATCTTTAGTTGACTCTCGCATTCTGGTCCTGGGGAAACCCTTGATACTGTGAGTACACCTGGGAATGTTATTACTCTTAGAAAGTTGGACTTTTCTTGAATACACTGGTATGTGTAGTAAATTCTGAATACCTAGGATGAGCATATGCTGTCTATCTAGGCTCATTTGCATTATTGGAAGAAAAAATACTTCCAACAAAATTATAAGATTTTAGATTTCTAAAAATATATGTGTATAGATGAGGTAAAAGTCATCTAGAGAATTCTGCTGCCTTGCTTTAATCGAGCAAAACACTGTTAAATTCTAGGCTTGAATTGTTCTATAAAGCATGATATTCTGGGCACAACAATCACAAATAAAATGAAGGAGTGTTAATACGTTAGTGAACATGGATAGTTTACAGAGAGCTTTAGATATGTCAGCTAGATCCACACTCTCTGGACTAGAGTAAATGGAACTTTGGTTCTGGTTATTTCCTGGACTCCAATCCAGAGGTCTATTTCTTATACAAAGGTACTTTTAAATGAAATCCTGGGCACTGGTGGTACTGGTCCCCATGAAACAGAAGACAGAATGTTGACTTTGCCATACTGAATTTTGTCACTGTTGTTCCTAAGACCCGGTTCTTACTGTGCAGCCCATGTGATCTTGGAACTTGTGATCCTCCTGCCTCCAGCTTTCTAGGGATCAGATTACAGGTCTGGGTCACCACAGCCAGCATCATATTGGATTTTGTCAAAACATAAATAATAATTAAGTGTCTTATTTCCTTTGTTTATAGAAAAGTGGCAGGGTAAACAGTTGAAAACGATCAGTTTCATCCTCAGCAGAAATCAAATTTGTATTTTATGATACTGAGAATAGAATGCAGTAGGAGAGGTGAAGCTGAGTTGATATGAATCAAGCTTACTTTTTGATGATTAATTTCATGGTTGTGAAAATTAAAAAAATATAGAATAAAATAATCTTTTCCCAAGAATATAAACGTGACCTGACGTAGTCTTAGGGGAAGGAAGATGAGCTTGGGAACTGAAAAAGGTTCTAGGACCTAGATAGTGTGATTTTATTGTTGCAGAGCTTGGATCATTTGCTTATAACAGATCACATATGTGTGTATACAGTGTGCTCTTATAATAGATCACGCATATGTGCATACAGTGTGCTCTAATGTAAGTTATGCCAAGTTTTCATATTTTCCAAATTCAGAAGTCTCATCGCAAGAGCCTGAAAAATTAAGCAAGGACAGCAAATACCAAATAATAGGCTATCACATGGTCTCCCAAAGGAGAGTGGGATCAAGGCCAAACGAGGAGCTTAGACGTAAATAAATAGTCATTCATCATATAATGTAGTTGAGCCTATGAAAAGCAATGCTCCAGGGAAAAACCTCACACAGAGCTTCAGTTTGTTACTGGGTTCTGTAGGATGAGTGCTGACCCAGAAACCCGCACATTCACCTAGAGCTTAGTTTTGAAAATACTCGTGCATTATCATCACCTTATTAAAGCTGTTCTTACCGCTTCCGTGAGATTTTCAAGTCACAAGGTTACTATTGATTTATTTTGCTTTAAATGAAATTATCTCCAATTATGGAAGATATGACATCTAGGCAACATAGTTGATACATAAAGCCTAAAAATATAAGCCAGTGGACGCAGGTGCTGGGAAAGCAGAAAGAGTGTAGACTATTGGGGAAGAGGAGGGGGACACACAAGAGGAGTACAGAGACAGGGAGTGGGGGGAGCGTGTGTAGCACAGGGGAGACGGGCAAACACACAGTCACATATATGTACCAAATGCCACAGTGAAACTCATTTCTTTGTATGCTAACTGAAGAATTAGTTAAGGAGGAGGAGAAGAGGAGGAGGAAGACAAGAGGAGGAGGAAGAGAAGAGGAAGAAGAAGAGGAAGATGAAAGAAAAGGCTGGACAGATGTCTCAAGTGGATAAGGACACTTGTCTTCAAGCCTGAGCTTGAAGCTCAGTTGGCAGAACCCACATGCTGGAAGAAGAGACCCGACTCCTGCAAGCTGCTCTCTGACTTCTGCAAATGCACCACGAGATATATCTGCAACCCCAACACACACACACACAACTACATAAATTTAATTTCAGGTTTTAATGAAAATACTAAATTTATTTAAAACATGAGTCACGGCACCAAAATGTTATTATTTTTTATGCGGGGGTGTTGTTCGGGAGGGAGAGACGAGACACGCGGGGTTGGGGAAGGAGAGACGAGACACGCGGGGTCCCACGTGGGTAAACTTTAATGGGGGAGGGTAACATACAAGGAGCGGGAGTGAAGAGACAGAAGGGAAAAGAAGAGGGGGAAGGGAAAGGGCGGGCGGGTTGGAACGCCCATTTTTAAAGGGCTCTGGGCATTCTGGGAGGAAATGTCCTGCGCCAGCGTGGTTTTCCACTGTACCACTGGGGTTTGTAGTCCACTTGGAGACTGTATTTTCTGCGCATGCGTGGCCTTGTCTCCAAAAGAACAGCAATAAATAAATATTAAAGCCTAACAATCCATAACTCAGCAAGAGACAAATAAAAATAGCATTCAAAGTTTCTAATAGACCTCTAACTTATAAACTTACTAAAAATTCAAATATACAACTGATTTTTTTTTCAATAATTCCTTGTGAGTTTTATAACTTTATATAAAATAATCTGCCTTCTATATAAGATCAAAATAAACCAACTTGATGGCCTGTGGCATATCTAGTCAGTAAGTTAGTAATTACCCTCTTTGTTCCTCATTCATAAGAAGCTTTTTTGTTTAATTCTCTGTCATAGAAAGTTTGATTATCAGTATTTAATTCACTAGAGTATTTTAGTTTTGATAATTTAATAGGAAACACAAACTTTCTTCATCTTTCTGGAGGTTTCATGGGAAGCAATATAGAGAGAAAACATAATTAAGCCTGGAAAAACAGTTCAATGCTGGGCTTGCAGAAAACCCAAGTTTAATTCCCAGCGCCCGTATCAGGCAGTTCACAAAGGCCTGTAACACCAGCTCCGTTTTCTGGCCTCCAAGGGCACAAACGCACACCCACACACATTTAAAAACAGAAATAATCTTTCTCTTCCAGCACTTCATGTTCTCCCCCGAAGGACCCAGGTTTGTTTCCTGACACCCACACCAGGCAGTTCACAACCGCCTGCAATCTCAGGGATCTGACACCATCGTCTAGTCTCCACGGGTACCCACTCACGCATAGCACATATACACACATACAGAAGCAGACACACACACAACACAACACACACACACAAATAATAGGCCTCAAAACATTAATTAATTAGGCCAGTTGTGGCAATTTACATCTCTAATCCCAGCACTTGGGACCTGAAGGTAGGAGAACCAGAAGTTCAAGGCAGACTTCGGGTACTATGGGGTGAAAATCAAACTCACTTAGAGGGATTAAACGGATTCAAACTCCAGAGTCTCCTACCAATCCATCCCATGAAAGTCTTCGCAGTGAGGACTAGTTCACTCTGAAGGGTTCTCTTTGAGAAACAAAAACTCAGCAATGGAACTGGTATTTGAGTCTCTGGTTGATAACATTGGCAATCCTAGGGCTGTGGTAAATGTGAAGGTGGTTGTGGGACCTTGAGTAGGAGGGGTCAGAAACCATGATGACGCTACCTTCCTTGATCCAGATGAACTGACTGCTTTGGTAATCACTCTCCTGATGATCTATCTCTCTTCCTTGATCCAAAGACAGGATAGAAAAATAGAGGGGCAAAAGAAAGATAAACTGAGGCAATATAATATGTAAAAATAGTTCTGAAGTTTAGCAGCTCCAGATTTACCTCTAAATTCCAGACTATGCAAAATATTTTTAGGCTCTTTGAGCTGATGTAAATCAGAGAGGATAATAATTTTACTTACTGTTTCCATTGATGTCCAGAAAATCCCAGAAGAACTGGTGAAAATGTCTCTAAGTCAGTGACATTCTAATTACAACAGGGGATGAAGAGCTGTGGAGTCAGTCAGTCACGCATTGAGAACGTAGGTGAAAGATCATTGACAAAACATGTAGGCGAATGACCTTCATAGAACTAGAAAACAAAAACATGGTAATGATCTATCCAATTCCTTAAAGGTGACACCCATCAGACATGAGAGCTGTGTCAAAGAAAAAGGTTTTTAAAAATACATATTTTAAAATGTTGAAGTTAGCAGGCAAATGAAATCCAAGATGGCTTCTTTTCCAGTAGCAAAGTATTCACCTCTCTGCAAAAAATTATCCTGCATTTTTATCAAATATCAACAATTTGTTTAAAAAGAAGCTATGGTAGTTTGAATAAGAATGTCCCTATAGGTTAATGTATTTAAATGCTTAGGAAGTTGCACTATTTGAAAAGATTAGGGTATGTAACCTTGTTGAAGGAAGTGCATCACTGGGAGTGGGCTTTGAGGTTTCAAAATCCCAAGCCAGACCCAGGGTGTCTTCGTGCTGCCTGGGAATCTGGATGTAGAACTCTCAGATCCTTCTCCAGCACCATGTCTGCCTGAGTGCCACCATGTTTCCCACCATAATGGTAATGGATGAAACCTCTGAAACTATAACCAAGCTCCAGTCAAATGTTTTCCTTTGTAAAGTTGCCTTGTTTCTTCATGGTGATAGAGCAGTGACTGAGACAACAGTACCTAAGCTGGAGATTCAGTTCATTTGATAGATTGCTTACCTGCAAGTACAAAACCCTGTCTTCAACCCTTACTACTCCTTTAATGGGCCATGGTGGCAAGGATAGTTGCACAGAGGCCTGTAATCTCAGCACTAAGGAGATAAAGGCAGGACACACCTATAATACCAACAGTACTGCTGAGGTAAAATTTAAGGTCATCCTTGGCTACGTAGTGAGCTTAATGCCATCATGGGATGCACAAGATCGTGTTTTACACACACACACACACACACACACACACAATACCAAAGCAAAGACAATGAAAGAATCTGTTACCACTAAAATTTCAACCTTGCACATTTATCTACTGAAGCCTAATGTTCTTATCTCAACAGCAAACAACAGTTCTTCTGAATCAATGAAGAATCCCATCTTTATTTCTGAACATATCCACCATCTCTAGATATGATATGCTGCACTATTGTTCATAAAAATGAATAAAGAAGAACCATGCAAATGTATCAAATGAGGAATAAAATGTAGCAGATCTGCACAGTGAACTATTGGGCTGTAATATCACAACATAGTCAAGAGGCATTGTGCTGTGCTAGAGAAGCCTCAGAAATGGCCTTGTGTCACCCAATGCCATTCACATAACATGTCCAGAAGACACAAGTCTACACAGACAAAATTGCACTGCTCTGTGTAACCTGATCTCTCAGAGGTGCAGATCTTCTTTACCTTAGAACAACACGGCAATGCTCATGAATGACACTGATTTGCACTCTGGTCTGTTGTGGTCTAACTTCAGATGTATAAACTAAAGCAATGGGTTTAGTTTCTCTAAGATGAAGAAGTTTTTCTTAGCTTCTCTAAGATGAAGAGTGTTTTGCAACTCTGATTTATCATCATCTGGAGTGTCCACTTTCAACACATCATACGTTGACTATAAAAATCCCTAGGATCAGGTCAGAGAGATGGCTCAGTACATAAAATTTCTTTTTTTTTTATTCTTTTTTAATTAAAATTTCCACCTGCTCCCCGTTTCCCATTTCCCTCCCCTCCTCCCAAATATTGGCCCTTCCCCCCAGTCCCCTCTCCCATCCCCACTCCTCTTCTCCTCCCCCCACACCATTCCCCCTCCCTCTGGATACTGAAGAGCAGTCCAAATTCTCTGCCCTGCGGGAAGACGAAGGTCTTCTATCTATGTCCAGGAAGGTGAGCGTCTAAACAGGCTAAGCACCCACAAAGCCAGTTCATGTATTAGGATCGAAACCTAGTGCCATTGTCCTTGGCTTCTCATCAGCCTTCATTGTCCGCCATGCTCAGAGAGTCCAGTTTCAACCCATGCTTATTCAGTCACAGACCAGCTAGCCTTGGTGGGCTCACAATAAATCAGTTCCACTGTCACAGTGGGTGGGTGCATCCCTCGTGGTCCTGGTTTCCTTGCTCGTGTTCTCCCTCCTTCTGCTCCTCATTTGGACCTTAAGAGCTCAGACCGTTCCTCCAAATTGAGACTCTGTCTCTACCTCGATCCATCGCCAGATGAAGGTTCTAAGGTGATATGCAAGATATTCAAAGTGTGAAATATATACATATTAGAGTACTACTCAGCGGTAAAAAACAATGACTTCTCGAATTTTGCGTGCAAATGGATGGAAATAGAAAACATTATCCTGAGTGAGGTATCCCAGACGCATAAAGAGGAACATGGGATGTACTCACTCATAATCGGTTTCTAGCCATAAATAAAGGACATTGAGCATATAATTTGTGATCCTAGAGAAGCTAAATAAGAAAGTGAACCCAAAGAAAATCATATAGTCATCCGCCTGGAGAGGGGAAGTAGACAAGATTGCAGGGCAAAAACTGGGAACTTGCGGGTGAGGTGGCAAGGGGCAAAGGGGAAATGGGATGAGAAACATGAGAAGGGGAGGATGGGAGGAGCTCGGGGGATTGGGGTGGTTGGGATATAGGAAGGGAGGATACGGGAGCAGCGAAGTATATATCCTAACTAAGAGAGTCATCTTAGGGTTGGCAAGAGACTTGACTCTAGAGGGGTTCGCAGGTGTCCAGGGAGATGTCCCCAGCTAGTACCTTGGGCAACTGAGGAGAGGGAACCTGAAATGACCCTATCAGTACATAAAATTTCTTGCCACCAAGCCTGATCACCTCAGCTCATTGTCAAGTCCCATGTGGTGAAACCAGCTCTTGCAAGATGACCTCTGACCTTCATAGCTTACCAGAGGCACACACACACACATACAATCCTAGAATTACATACATTTCCTTGAATTTTCACTCAAATGATACGCAACACAAAGGCACATAAAAGCTGCAAAATTTTTGAGAAAGCGTGGTGCACAAAGCAGACTTCCATTGTGGTTGTCAGTGAGGTAAGAGCCAGGAGTTGGCACATAGCACTCACCAGGGTCCCTATGAACCAAGCAAACTAAAATGCAATTGCTTCAAAAGCCAGATGAGGAATGTCCTTATTTTAGCAGGTGATATTTTGCTCAACTAAGACTCTGCAGGACTCAATATATTTTTTTTTCCTCTGAGTATCAAGAAGGGTCTACCATTGTACAAATTCAGTACCAGCACCATCCCTGACTCCCAGGTCCACCTGAAATAAAATCCATCACTCCATAAGCAAATGTAGAGCTAGTCCAATAATAATTCCAATTATTTAGAATCAACTGTCTGTCACTGAATGGTTCTTTTCAGGTACTATATGTATGACTCAAGGCTAATTTGTATTACAGTTCAAGAATTGTTAAGCTATTTATAAGTGGAATAATTCACATTCTTTCCATTGTTGAGAGTTTACATAGAAAAAAAAACAACAAAAATTAGACCTGAAGAATGTGCTTGCATATATGTGAAAGAACGCTAGGACAATGGTTTCATTCTCTGCGGGTTTACAAACAGTTGCAAACTAAAGATATCTATACCTTGTACAAGGTATTCTTTCTTGAAATATAATGACTACATTAGTACATAACAAAGTAAGTAATTCTTAGCCTGATGTCACACATTAGAAATTTAGAAGGGAATATGTAAGGTACCCCAGACAGATAATCTCTGTAAATACCTAGCTATGTTTATTATTTTGCATTTATCTTCTAAAATGCCTCAGAGACAAATTTTTTTCTCTACATAAATAAAATAATGTATTTATCGGTTAATATGTCTGAGTTTTAAACAAGTATGTCACAAATTTGCAGCTAAACATGTCATACCTCAAAGCAAATTCCTAAGTCTTCTCAATAATGACAATTTTTACACATTTTGGAAATAAAATTGGGAATTTAGGAACAATCTACAATATAATTAGTAGTCATGTGATACAGAAATTTAAGGGAATGAATATACTTTTTTTGTTTTTGTTTTTGTTTTTAACACAGGGTACTCTGTGTAGCCCTAGCTGTCCTGGAACCCACTTTGTAGAGCTGGAAGACCTATAATTCACAAAAACCTCTGCCTCTGCTATGAGTGCTGGGATTAAAGGTGTGCACCACCACTGGGGGGGGAATGTACTTTCATTAAGTAGTTCAATGACTGCGTTTGAAGCCAGTTCATACCAAAAGAAGTATTTCAAGTGGGAACTCTTGGTATTCATTGAGAAGGCATATCTTTGGGAAGGGACAATACTCATTTGGCCATATAAATTATGTATGTTGTGTTTGTCGTACCTTAATATTGTCACAGCTACGTTATAACAGTATATGGAGGCCTGAAATTATGAGAGTTGGGGCTTACTTCTAGTTCCTTCAAGGTTATTGTGCTTCTACCTTAAACAAAGTCCCCACCTAGACGTTGAGCAGAGAATTCTACTCTCTCAAGGTCCTTGTCAATTGCCAGACCTTGTGCTCCAGGAATAGAGAAGTAGATCTGTTCCCACCTCAAACAAGAGTTTAAGGATCCAACTAAGCTCCAGTTCCCTTTATGGAGATACCTTTGGATTCCACCCAGGGAGAGTTTTGCCTACAGAATGTTTTGGTCTAGGGTGTGAGCATGACTTGTTTGGTTCTGGCAGCAGAATGTTTAACTATGAATGCAGCCCCGACTTTCAACTGCTCTGTTCATTTCCGTGTATCATGTTCATGCAGTCTCTTGTCTTACTCCTACCTCTTGGTGTCAGGGATCTTTAAACAGTTGGAAATTAAATGTGGGCAAATTTTTAGTCCTCACTGGAATGCCCTCCCAATACTGTCCCATGTTTCTCCATTTTATTATTTTCATTCTTGTCTTCATATTCTTTACTGTATTTCTTATCCCCACGCCCTTACCTTAGTGAGAGGTATTTTTGTCAAGGCTGGTCCCCAACAACAATGTTCATTATTTACTATACAAAAATGTTTTCCAGATTATTGAGACTGCTCAGAGGTTAAGAGAGCTGACTGTTCTTCTAGAGGTCCCAGGTTCTAATCCCAGCATCCACATGATGGCTCCCAACCATCTGTAATTTTAGTTGTAGGGTATCCAATGCCTTTCTCTGGTCTCTGAAGACACCAGGCACACATGTGGTGGACAGACGTACATGCAGGCAAAACATCCATACATATGAAATTTATTTTAAAAAATTTAAATAAAAGAACCAGGTGGTGGTTGCTTTAATCCCAGCACTTGGGAGGAAGAGGCAGACATATCTCTGACACTTTGAGGCCAGCCTGGTCTGCAGACTAAGTTCCAGGACAGGCTCCAAATCTGTAAAGTGAAACCCTGTCTCAAAAAACAAAAACAAAATTAAATAAGTATTTTGAAAATAAATATCATTGTAATGTTGTAGTTGGTGCAGATGAGCTTCACTGTACAGTTGAACTCCTCATACTAATCAGTACATAACAGGTAGCACATAACTTTGCTATGAAGCCAATTTTCATTGTTCATGTTCACTTTTAAAACTGTGAACGAGAGGCTGCAGATATAGCTCAGCAGCCAAGAACACAGATACTTCTCATTCAGAGGATCTGAGTACCATTCCAGGAGTATGCTTTTCTGACCTCCATAGGCACTGTGTGCACACACACGTATGCATAAATCAAAAAATGTAATTTTTTGAAGTGTGGACTCACCATGAGAAGAAAACTTAATCTGGTTTTAAAACTTGTAAAGCTACAGAAATCAAAATACTGCAGTACCAACAAAAGACATGGACCAACAGAACCAAATGAAAAACCGTAAAATAATCTTCCTTATGTTGAGTTATGTATTTACTTATTATAATTTAGACAGAGTCTCACTGTGCAACATGGGCTGACCCCAAACTCATTATGTAGACCAGGCAACCTCAAACTAACAGAGATCCTCCTACCTTTCACTACTAGGGGAAGATTTTTATCTTCTACTGCATACAAAAATTAACTTTCAATAGATCAAAGACCTAAGCATGACCTATGAAATGATCTAGGAGAAAAATGGAACTATATCTTCTGCTGTTGAACATGATAGTGTTTCCTTGGGTATAAATCTAAAAGTAAAAAAAAAAAGAAAGAACAAAGTTAGTCAAATAGGAAAACAGATAGGACTATATCAAAGTTTAAAACTTATTACAAGAAAGGATACGATTAGCAGAATGAAAAAACAAACGATGGCCGGGCGGTGGCGGCGCATGCCTTTAATCCCAGCACGCGGGAGGCAGAGGCAGGCGGATCTCTGTGAGTTCGAGACAAGCCTGGTCTACAAGAGCTAGTTCCAGGACAGGCTCCAAAACCACAGAGAAACCCTGTCTCAAAAAACCAAAAAAAAAGGAAAAAAAAAAAGAAAAAACAAACTATGAAATCAGAGAAAAGGCTTTATGCTGTGTATTTAGTGAAGTAAGTGTTGATGTTTAAGCTACATAAAGAACTGTAACCCAAAAAAGAAAAAACTCAATTTAAGTTTAAACTACTAAAGACTTGAATCAGCATGCCTCCAGGAAAGGTTAAAAAGAAAAATGTCATCAATAAGCTTATGAAAAACGTTCAACACTGATAATCATGGAGAAACAGACATCTATGCACAAGGGTATCTCCTCAAATCTTCCAGAGCAGCCATATTAAAAGAATGATAAGATAAAATAAAATAAAACAAACCCACAAAGTACCAAGTACTGTTAAATATGCAGAGATGAATATGTTGTGTGAATAGAAAATAGTGCAGCTGTTATGTATATGGTCCATCAAGCACACTTCTAAGCATATTTTCAAAATCTGGTTCACAAGAGATTCTTGTATACCCATGTACATATCATCATTATTTACAGTAGCCAAAAAGATAAATAATAAATGCCTAGCTATAGATGAATTGGCAGAGAAAATGTGATATACACATATAGCTGAGCATTATTCAACCTTACAGGCAGAAAGAAGAAAATCCTGGTATATGATGCCACTTGCGGAAGAACCACAATGACATTATGTCAAGTAAAATAGGAGAGGGTACCTAGAGCATCCCTTGTTTCCCTTCCTTTCTTCTCCCTTTCTTCCTTCTTCATTTCTTCCTTCCTTCTGTACTTCTTCCTTCCTTGTTTTCTTTCTCCTTTTCTTCTCTCTCTTTCTTCTTCTTGAGACGTGATCTCCACAGCTCCTGACCCCCTTGCTTTCACCAACTTCATGCTGGGATTGGAAGTGGGCACCACCATTCCATGCTTACAACGTAGCACCTCTATAAAGTATCTAAAAGAGCAGAACTGTAGGGTAGTGGTGGGCTGGGGATCCTGCAAGTGGAGGGCAGAGTTGTTCAATGACACAGAGTTTCAGTTTTAAAGCTCTGATGTATAGTGGTATGCAAATACAGCTAACATCACTGCTCGCTACACTTTAAGAAGATCAAGATGGTAAATTCCGTACATTTCTTTTCTTTCGTCCCTCTTTTCCTCTCTCCCATCTCTCCCTCTTTCTTTATTTCCTTCTTCACACAATCTCAGATATCTCAGACTGGCCCCATACTAGCTATGTAGCCAAAGGTGACCTCAAACTTATCATCCTCCTGCTTCCTTCTTCCCAGTACTAGGATTATGGTGTGTCCCTTAATCCCCAGGTTATGAGTTTGGAGCATAAGTGTTCTAGGGATTGGACCCCAGCCTTCATGCGTGCTGGACAAGTATTCAACTAATATAGTAACATCCCTGGCCCCCCAAAATTAAATTTATGTGTTTGATAGACCCTAGAGATTCATCAAAATCAAGGTTAATTGTTGGAGAAAGTAAGTTGTATATAAATAATTTTGCTGGATTTATTTATTTATTTATTAAAGATTTCTGCCTCCTCCCCGCCACCGCCTTCCATTTCCCTCCCCCTCCCCCAATCAAGTCTTCCTCCCTCATCAGCCCAAAGAGCAATCAGGGTTCCCTTCCCTGTGGGAAGTCCAAGGACCACCCACCTCCATCCAGGTCTAGTAAGGTGAGCATCCAAACTGCCTAGGCTCCCACAAAGCCTGTACTTGCAATAGGATCAAAAACCCAGTGCCATTGTTCTTGACTTCTCAGCAGTCCTCATTGTCCGCTATGTTCAGCGAGTCCGGTTTTGTCCCATGCTTTTTCAGACCCCGGCCAGCTGGCCTTGGTGAGTTTCCGATTTCACTTTTACAGTTTCACAAATGCTCCAGACGGTATGGAAATTGCATGCTTAATTTTTAAAAACACTTTATTACTTGGCTGTGCTATCAAGTGAAAGTGCTATATACCTGGAAAGAATATAAATGCTGAAGCTCTTTTACTTTGACCTTTTTGTTGATAAATGCATGTCTGACTTCTTACTTTCCTAATGCATAGCAAAAAAGCCACATAATTATTTCTTCATGATTTTAGGTGACATTTTGATTCTGACTCCTCCTCAATATATGGTTTTAACTGGCTCTGTATAGCTCAGACTTATCTCACCTCTGATGAAGTGAATATAGTTCATAGTTCTGTCAGAAAGCTTATCCCCTGAATTTGAGTCAGAGAACATTTAATTCTCATTTGAACTCTATAGTTAAGCACGTGGGTGATATGGGAAAGGAGAGGAGGGGAGTGGGAGAAGACAGGAGAGGAAAGCAGGAAGTGATAAACCATGTAGGTAGCATTCTGAAACTTTTTTCTTTGCCAAAATAATAGTTAGATTGATGTGTTCTGAAGGTAAGTAATTGTCAAAGTAAAAAGACAATTTTTTCTTGCATAAATTTAAGGCTCAAGGAGTACATGGCCAATTTACTTCCAGCAGAAATGGACCCCGGGACTATGTGGGCAAAGCCAGGCTTTTCTTCCAGAGGCTATTGTTCTTAGTTTTTTTTGGGGGGGTGGGGGTGGGTGGGTAGTTCTTTGACCTTTTCCAGAAAACAACAGAACTTTACCAAAAAAACACAAGGTTTGAAAATAATAATGTTCCTCTGCAAGGTGAACTACTTGCAAAATATCTCCCTAGGTTAGTGCCCTGGTTGCCTAGTTAGACAGTAAGTGTGTCAAACATTAGATGTTAGCAAGTATCTGTCAGATCTTTCCCAAATGGTAGCTACATCATATAGGGTTGGGTTGTTTTTAGACCATTAATTCTTGAAATAACTAAATGATATGATCACATTTGTGGGGGTATTTTCTAGTTCACTGATAATAAAAATGTTCTGTCAGGATATTTATTTTCACTGTGTCTCTTGGAGACTGTTCCCTGTACAAAACAAAGTGTATGATGCATGGGTGGTTTTACTATACATATACAAGAGATTAAATACACAATATGAAAACATACATATGTACATATTTTAGAAGCAATTTTGTGCCTTAACATCTGAAGTTCATGGTGCCTGAAACAAATGGTTAACTGTAGCTATTGGTTTGCATAGTTATCTACCAGCTCCTTCCATGCCCTCCATTCCCAGTGCCAGATACTCTGTTTTCCCCTTCTGTAAACACCCTTTGTGCCTAACAGACATCAGCACAATGTCTTAGGTGGTGGCATTTCTTCCCTTCCCCATCAAAATTATCAACCTAAACTATTGGGCACCACAGCTGTAATACTAGTACTCTGGAGTTCAAGGTCATCCTCCACAACACACCAAATTCAAGACCAACCTGGGTACTTGTGAACCTGTCTAAGGAAACAAACAACAGCAGCAGCAGCAGGAATAACAAAACTCCTTTCAAATGTAGCACATTGTCATGAACCAAAAAGACTTTCCAGCTGGTGTTGCCAACATAAACTTGCCCATCAAATAATTGTTGGATTTTTAAAAGTTAGTTTTCTGTAAGTCTCATCAATTACAACTGAACTTGAGGCCCATATGCTGGATTACAATGAATGTAACTCTTGGATAAGATTTGTGGTCTGTTGCCTCATGAAGGTTTGTGTTTTTTATTGATTTCTTTTAGATTTGAGACTTTGAAAATATCATGAATGCTTTAGTTAGGGTTCTCTAAAGGAGCAGAGTGGAAAGAATGGATACAAACTGAAAGGGACCCTATTAGTTGGCTTACACAAATGGCTTGAGTAGAGAAGTCATGGCTGCATCACAGGGGAGAAGCCAAGAGTCCAGCAGTGGCTGAGCTGCATAAGACTGGATGTCTCAGCAGCCCCAATCCAATGCAGAAAGTCTGGAGGACTCCTAGATAACTATGCGTGTTCAGTCTGTGTTGGAAGGTTAAAGAAGCTGACTCAATACCAGGAAAGGAACACTGCGGTGGCTGCAACAGAATAGATGATGTTATGAACAGGAGTGTTCATCTATCTGGGTCTGGGTTACCTCACTCAGGATGGTTTGTTTCTAGTTCTGTCCATTTACCTGCAAATTTCAAGATGTCATTGGTTTTTTGTTTTTTTTTTCACTGAGTAGTAAGTACTCCATTGTGTAAATGTACATTTTCTTTATCCAGTCTTCGGCTGAGAGGCATCTGGGTTGTTTCCAGGTTGTGGTTATTACAAATAATGCTGCTATAAACATAGTTGAGCAAGTGTTTTTGTAGTATGAATGTGCATCCTTTGGGTATATGCCCAAAAGTGGTACTTCTGGGTCTTGAGGTAGATTGATTCACAATTTTCTGAGAAACCACCATAACTGATTTCCAAAGTGGATGTACAAAATTGCACTCCCACCAGCAATGGATGAGTGTTTCCCTTACTCCACATCCTCTCCAGCATAAGCTTTCATTATTATTTTCATCCTTGATAGCTAAGAATGTTGAGAAGTTCCCTAAGTGCTTTTGGGCCATTTGAGATTCCTCTCTTGAGAATTCTTTGTTCAGAACTGTACCCCATTTTTTAATTGGCTTATTTGATATTTTGATATCTAGTTTCTTAAGTTCTTTGTATATTTTGGAGATCAAATCTCTGTCACATGTGGGGTTGGTGAAAATCTTTTCCCACTCTGTAGGCTGTGGTTTTGTCTTGTTTACCATGTCCTTTGCTTTACAGAAGCTTCTTAGTTTCAGGAGGTCCCATTTATTAATTATTGATCTCAGTGTCTGTGCTACTGGTGTTATATATTCAAGAAGTGGTCTCCTGTGCAAATGCATTCAAGGCTACTTCCCAATTTCTCTTCTATGAGTTTCAATGTGGCTAGGTTTATATTGAGGTCTCTATATTGAGGTATTTATATTGAAGGAACTTCTCAACATTCTTCGCTATTAAGGAAATGCAAATTAAAACAACTCTTGAGACACTATCTTAAACCTGTAAGAATGGCTAAGATCAAAAACACTAATGAAAGCTTATGCTGTAGAGAATGTGAAGTAAGAGCCATTTGGACTTGAGTTTTGTGCATGGGGATAGATATGGATCGATTTGCATTTTTCTACATGTTGACATGCAACTTATGCCAGCACCATTTGTTGAAAATGCTTCCTTTTATTCCTTGCATAATTTTAGCTTCTTTATCAAAAATCATGTGTTAATAGGTGTGTGGATTAATATCAGGTCTTCGATTCGATTGGTCCACCTATCTGCTTTTATGCCAATGCCAAGCTATTTTCATTACTATAGCTCTATAGTAGAGCCCAAAGTCAGGGATGGTGATTCCTCTAGAAGTTCCTTTATTTTACAGGATTGTTTTGGCTATCCTGGGGTTTTTTTCTTATATGAAGTTCAGTATTGTTCTTTCAAGGTCTGTGAAGAAACAAATAATATATTTACTCATAAGTGAACATTAGACATAAATCAAAGGATAACTGGCCTATAGTCCACAACCCCAGAGAAGACTGGAAACAAGGAGGCATACATGGAAACTAAGAAAGGCATACATGGATTCCCCTGGGAAAGGGAAGCATACAAGTTCTGCTTAGTAAATTGTCAGCATGGGGGGAGGATGGACAGTGGTAGGGTAATGGGGAAGGGAAAGGGGGAGTGGAGAGGAAAACATGAGGGATCAGGAAGGTTGAGTTGGGTGAAGGACCAATAAGGAGAAAAAGGAAAGAGATATTTTGGTTGAGGGAGCCATTATGAGGTTAGCAAGAAACCAGGCATTAGGGAAATTCTGAGGAATCCACAAGAATGACCCCAGCTAAGAATCCAAGCAATAGTAGAGAGGGTACTGTAACTGCCCTTCCCTTGTAATCAGATTGATGACTACCTTAATTGTCACCATAGAACCTTCATCTAGTAACTGATGGAAGCAGATGCAGAAATCCACAGCTAAGCACTGGGTCAAACTCCTTGAGTCTAAAACTATCTTGCCATTCAAGATGTGTCCAGAGTTGTGATCATGGTGTGTCAGTTACGGAGTTGCCAATAGATTTCTGATTTGATGTATGTTCTAAGGGAGAAATTTTATGGCTGTACTGTAGATCTGGTCAAAAGTCCGTATCTGGGGGAAGTTATAGGTTCCAGGGAGGAACCCATTGTCATTCTTCTGCTTAAGAGTCATGTTGTTAAACTACCTTCTAAATATTTATTTTTATACTCAGATTTTTTGCTGGTCTAACCTGGCTCAGACAAGCTTCTCTTTTAGTTGAGTAGTGGTTAATGCAGAGATTATTAACTGGTCAAAGTGTCAAGAATGAGTGACCATGAGTGTTCAGTCATAGATAGATCACCATAGCAACTTTCTTTCACTGAAGGCTCGGGAGCACTGTGGGGGAGAGGAAAAGAATGTAAGAGCTTGTGGATGAGGACAAGTGTTGTCAAATGTTGTTTTCTGGACATGACATGGCCATTGCATTCATCATTCATGGCAGCTGTGGTTACCTGTACAAGATCAAGACAAAAGTGCCATAGCAGGAGTTGCTGGGGGTGGTGAGTGTGCCTGAGGGACCATCCCAAACTGAAAGCCTATTGGCAGCTGATGGGCACTGAAAGAGGGGGTAACCTTTGTTTGAAGGTAGGGCCTCTGGTCAGCTGTCTACAACCCAGTGGATGGACTGTACTCACTGAACTCAGTGGGGTAATAATGATTTTTTTAAGGATGTGAAGTTGGGGGCAGAAATGTTGAAGGATCTCAGGGGGATCCACCATCTGGAGAGAGATGGTGGGGTTGCACATAATCAGAAAACATCGTAATACATGTGTGGAATTTTCAAAGAATAAGCAAAAACCAGTTAAACTAAAAGGGGTTTTTATCTTTCCTCTCGTCCTTGCCAATCATCATCAACGTTGTCACTTGTTTTCTTGATGGCAGTCATTCTGAGTAGCGGAGAAAAAACGCGAGACAATTTTACATCTCTCTGCTGACTAAGGATAAAGAGCCCTTTTCCAAGCTGACTTGTGATGCTGCGTTAGATAACTTTCTTTCCACTAGCTCCACTCATTTATGGGTGGTTTCCTTTGGAGGGTGTTGGACTTTTACAGTTTTTGTATATCCTGGATATGAGATCCTGTCTGATGCAAATTTAGTAATATTTTCTCCTATCCTGTAGGCTGTCTTGTCTCTCTGGTGAGCATCTCCTTTGCTATCCAAAAGGTTAATTTCATGTAATTCCACTTGTCAGTTCTTTTTGTTGTTATTGTTGTTGAAAAAATTTCAGCCTCCTCCCCACCTCCCATTTCCTTCCCCCTCCCCCCACTCCATTCTCCCTCCCTCTGGAGTCTGAAGAGCAGTCCAGATTCCCTGCCCTGTGGGAAGTCCAAGGTCCTCCCTGCTCCATCCAGGTCCAGAAGGGTGAGCATCCAAACAGGCTAGGCTCCCACAAAGCCAGTTCATGCAGTAGGATTGAAACCCAGTGCCATTGTCCTTGGCTTCTCATCAGCCCTCATTATCCGCCATGTTCAGAGAGTCCGGTTTTATCCCATGCTTATTCAGTCTCAGTCCAGCAGGCCTTCGTGAGCACCCAATAGATCAGCCCCACTGTCACAGTGGGTGGGTGCACCCCTCGTGGTCCTGACTTCCTTGCTCATGTTCTCCCTCCTTTTGCTCCTCATTTGGACCTTGGGAGCTCAGTCCGGTGCTCCAGTGTGGGTCTCTGTCTCTATCTCCATCTATCGCCAGATGAAGGTTCATATCCAGGCAGATGACTATATGTTTTTCTTTGGGTTCACCTTCTTATTTAGCTTCTCTAGGATCACAAATTATAGGCTCAATGTCCTTATTTATGGCTAGAAATCAATTATGAGTGAGTACATCCCATGTTCATCTTTTTGGGTCTGGGTTACCTCACTAGGATAGTGTTTTCTATTTCCGTTCATTTGCATGCAAAGTTCACCATGTCATTGTTTTTTTACCACTGAGTAGTACTCTAATATGTATATATTTCACACTTTCTTCATCCATTCTTCCATTGAAGGGCATCTAGGTTGCTTCCAGGTTCTGGCTATTAAGTGGTATTAATGACCAGTGGTATTAATAACTCCGGTCATTTTTTTTTTTTTTTTTTTTTTGGTAGTAGAGTTTGTGTGTTTCCCTTCCTCGAATTGTGCTGGTGAAAGGTCATTAGATGTCTGATTTATTGTGGGCATTGTTGGACTCCTTGGGTTGTGATTTTCCTTCAATTACTTTCTGTAAGGCTGGATTTGTGGCTACGTATTGTTTAAATTTGTTTTGTCCTGGAAAATTTGGGTTTCTCCATTTATAGTGAACGAATGCTTGGCTGGGTATAGTAGTCTGGGCTTGCATCCATGGTCTCTTAGTTTCTGCAGTACATCTATCCAGGACCTTCCAGCTTTCATGGTTTCCATACAGAAGTCAGGTGTAAGTCTGATAGGTTTACCTTTATAAGTAACTTGACCTTTTTCCTTTGTTTCTTGAACCATCAAAGGAATATCTTTCTTTAGGTTGGGGAAGTTTTCTTCTATAATTTTATTAAATATATTTTCTGGACCATTGAGCTGTACTTCTTCTTCTTTTACCCCTATTATTCTTAGGTTTGGTCTTTTTATTGTGTCCCACATTTCCTGAATGTTTTGTGATGAGAATTTGTTGGATTTGCTGTTTTCTTTGATCAGTGCATTTATTTTCTCTATGGTATCTTCAGTGTCTGAGATTCTTTCTTCTATCTCTTGTATTCTGTTGGTAATACTTGTCTCTGTAGTTCCTGTTTGTTTACCCAGATTTTCCATCTCCAGCCTTCCCTTGGTTTGTGTTTTCTTCATTACCTCCATTTCATTCTTCAAGTCTTGAACCATTTCCCTTACCTGTTTGATTGCTTTTTCTTGTTTCTCTTGGTTTTTTGGGGGGGTATCTTTGAGAGATTTATTCATTTCCTCTACCTTTTTGTTTGTCATCTCTATTTCTTTATGGCAGTTTTTCACCTCCTGTTTAAGGTCCTCTATTATTTTCATATAGTTCAGTTTAGAGTTGATTTCTTCTATTTCTTCTAGAGTAGGGAGTTCAATTCTTCTTGTTTTGGGATCCCTGAATTCTTGTGATGTCATGTTCCCTTTCAGGTTGTTGGAGGAATTCTTGTATTGGCACCTGCCCATCTCTTCCTTCAAATGGAGCCAGGAGAGGCCTGGTTTCTTCGTCCAGTCTTTGCTGTGACTGACTCTCTGGGTGGATCTCCTCAGTGTAGAAGCAGGAACCATTCCCGTCCAGATGGAACTCCTCAGCACTGAAACGGGGACGCCTGGTAGCCCAATTAGCGGCGGACAAAAGGGCCACTTCTCAGTTCTTGGTATTATTTCTTGTACTTTGAGAACACTGTTTAGAAAATCCATCTCTACCTTGAAGTGTTTTACCTGTTTTCCCATAGGAGTTTCAAAATTTCAGGTTTTATATTAAGGGATTTTTATCCTTTTTGATTCTTATACAAGAGCTATGGATTTAATTTCATTTCTCTACGCAGGGAACCCAGTTTTCCTAGAACCATGTGCTAAAGAGATTGAAGAAGAATGTTTTGTTTGTTTATTTGTTTGTTCCTTTGTTTTCAATGCATGCTTTTAGTTCTTTTTTCAAAAATTAGGAGACTATTGCTTTGTGAGTTTATTCCTGGTAACTATAATGTATTCCATTGGTTTAGCTGTCTCTTTCTGTTTCATCATCATCCCAATTTTGTTACTATGGCTCTGTAATATAATTGGAGATCTGCTATTGTGGAACCTTCAGCGTTGATCTTTCTATTAGTGATTCCTTTCATTATTCGCTATTCAAGTCTATGTATGCTTCCATGTGAATTTTATGATTGATTTTTTTTTTTATGTTCTGAGAAGAATGCCATTGGAACTTTTATGGGAATTGTATTGAATTTGTAAATGACGGCTTTTTGTAATATATCCATTTCCATAAAATTAATTCTGCCTATTTATGAGCAAGTAAGGTCTTTCAGTTTCCTAGTGTCTTCATGTTTTTCTTCAGTGTCTTAATGCCTTCACTGCAGAAGTCTTTCACTTCCTTGAGTAGGTTTACTTTTAGGTGTTTTCCATTCTTGTGAATGGAAAATTTTTTCAGTTTCTTTGTTGGAGTTTGTTAATGGTGTATAGAAAAGGTTCTGGTGTTTATGTATTGATTTTGTGTTATGCTACTTTGTTGCAAGTAAATATTTATAAGGTATATGAGCTTTCTAGTCCAGCTTTAAAGGTCCTTTAAGGTTCTTGAAATAAGATGACAAAACACTGTGTCATCTGTGAATGGGGATACTTTGATAAGTTCATTTCCTATTTGTTTTATTTTTCTCTTGTCTTATCGCTAAGACTTAGATTTCCATTGTCTGTTTTGGGGGACTGCTCTTCAACCTTCTCCATTTAGAATAATGTGAGCTGTAGCTTTGTCTCACATAGCCTTTTACATAGTTACGGTGTTACCTTTCATTCTAGTTTTTTCAAGGCTTTTATCACACATAGAAATTTTGAACTTTCAAAGGCTATTTTTTTTGTGTTGATTGCAATGATTATGTGATTTCTGTCTTTTAGGTACTAATTAGTATATTTGAACTAATCTAACACTCCTGGAATTGAATCAACTTAGTCGTGGTATACATTCTTTTAAAGTGTTCCTGAATTTTTTTCCAAGAATTTTATTGGAAAATTTTGCATCTATGTTTTTGGGAAAAATTGATCTATTTTATTTTGTCCCCCCCTCTCTTTTTTTTTTATCATTATCTGGCTTTGTGTAATGAGTGGTGTTCTCCCTTCTGATTTTTTGTTTTGTTTGTTCGTTTTTGTTTTTCAAAACAGGGTTTCTCTGTAGCTTTTAGGCCTGCCCTGGCCCTCGCTCTGAAGACCAGGCTGGCCTTGAACTCACAGAGATCTGCCTGCTTCTGCCTCCTGAGTGCTGGTATTAAAGACGTGCACCACCACCACCCAGTCCTTACCTTCCCTTTTATGGAACAGTTTGAAGAACGGTGCTCACTCTTCTGCAAAACTTTAGATTTTGACAGTGAATCTCTCTGGACACAGACTTTCTTCTTTAGGAGGCATTTTGTGATTGCTTCAGATTGTTGATGGCTATGGACATCTTTGAGTCCCTTATATCTTAATTTATGTTCAGTCAGTCGTATGTATCTAGTAATTTATTAATTTCTTCTAGAATTTATACTTTTTGTAATACAAACTTTGAAAGTACTCTGTAATAAGTCTCTGTATCTTTAGTAACCTCTTTCCATCCTTACTCTTATTATTTTGGGTCTTCTCTCTTTTTTAAAATAAATAGGGTTGGCAGGGGATTGTCAATTTTATCTGTTTATTTTTAATGAACCAACTCTTTGGTTGATTCTATATAATTTCTTTTAGTGCCCATTTTATAATTTCTGCTATGATATTTATTCCTTACCACTTCTTTTGCATTTTGATTGTTTTTGTTTTCCTGTCCTTGAGGTGCACATTGGGTTGTTTATTTGAGATTTTTATAACCATGAGATTGTTTTTTTCTTGCTGTTGTGATTGAAGTTTTTTCTTCCTCCGCTATGTATATTGTTCTTTGGGTATCGCCTTCGGCACCAGCTCCATGCTCATAACCTGCTTTATACTGTGCTTGTCTTGAAATGTTCTTGTTCCTCTACTCATTCTAAAAGCCCCGCTAACCCGTACTCCTCTTTATCTATTTTCTTTTAAGGCCTGGAGTCCAGTGTTCTGTGCTGCCATGGCATTAAGTGTTGCTGACAGGAGGGCAGATGTTTTCCTGTGTCTCTGCTTTTGTAGGTGGTTGGCTTTTTTCCTTTACATTGTTTCTTTGCTTGTGTTTTTGTGGATTAATTATAATATATCATTAGAGGTTTTTATCGAGTCATTTCGATTTAAGATTCTAAATGTTTCCTGTGTTTGAGGGTCTATTTCTTTCTTTCGATTGGGGAAAATCTATTCCACTGAATAGATTTCACTGAATAGATTCTGTATGACTTTATTGTACATTTTATCTTCTTCTGTCCCTAGAATTCATAACTTCGTCTTTTGATTATGTCCCAAGCTCTTGCAGTTCTGGTCATGCTCATTTCTTTATTTACTTACTTACTAATTCATTGTTTTTTTTTTTTTTTCCTTTTTTTCTTTGTTGAGACAGGGTTTCTCTGTAGCTTTGGAGTCTGTCCTCGAACTAGCTCTTGAAGAGCATGTTGGCCTCGAACTCACAGAGATCGGCTTTCCTCTGCCTCCCAAGTGTTAACTTGTCCTCTGTCCTTGATACTCTTTTGCTGAGTCATCTCTTCTGCTACTGTTTTCCACTGTGTTTTTAGCTTCAGTCATTGAGTTTTTCATTTCCAAATTTTATTGTTTGTTTAAAAATTGTTTTCAATTTATTGCTATTTTATACACTTTTTAGTGTTTAGCACTATTTTGTTGATTTATTAGCCCTCTGTGTAACTGACCTTCTTCTTTAGACACTAGATTCAATTCATTTGCTTGTTTTTATTCTTTTTCAGATCACTTTTACTAGAAAAAAAATTGAACTTTTCATCTGACACTTTTCCCATTTAAGAAGGGGCACCATGATATTTTGGTGAAGACATGCTTCTTTGTTTGTATTTTATATGTTCATTTATTTCTTTGCTGATTGCGGTGGTTTGAATAAGAATGGCCTCCATAAGATCACATATTTAACTGCATGGTCATCAGGGAGTGACACTTCTTGAGAGGGTTTAGGAGGTGTGTTCTTGTTGGAGGAAGTGTGTCACTCAAGGTGGGCTTTGGATTTTCCAAAGTCCAAACTAGTTCCAATGTCTCTCTCTTTGTGCTGCCTGTGGTCTGAATGTAGACCTCCCAGCTACTTCTCCAGCACCGTGTCTGCCAACTATAAGCCAGCTCTAACTAAAAGTTTTCATTTATAAGTGGGCTATGTGTAGTGTGGAGCTGCGGGCCTCTTCCCACAGCCCGGCTCATGCCTGGCTAGCTTATGCCCCAAAATAACGACACACAAACTGTATTCTTTTAAACACTGCTTGGCCCATTAGCTCTAGCCCTTACTGGCTAATTCTCATATCCTAATCAACCCATCTCTAATAATCTGTGTAGCATCAGTCTTACCAGGAAAGATTCAGCATTTCTGACCTGGTGGCTTGCTTCATCGCTTCTGGCTCTGAGAGGAGCTGCCCTGCATCTGAGCTCACTTCCTCTTCCTCCCAGCATTCTGTTCTGTTTACTCCACCCATTTAAAGGCTGGCCAATCAAATGGGCCAAGGCAGTTTCTTTATTAGCCAATGACCTTCCTCCATCAGGCTATGGTATCTTCATGGTCTTCACAGCAAAAGAATACTGACAAGGCACCGGTATTTGAGTATGCTTCAGTTTGTATACCATTCTGGGATTGGGAGGAGGCGTGAATACACAGCACCACTTGGTGAGGAGGAACCACTTTTGCAGCATCAGCAAACTTGGAAACACAATTAAAATCAATGTCATCTCATGAACACATCACAAAAATTAATAAAGTATAACAAAATTACTATAGAACATATTGCAAATTTATTTAGAATAAGTAAATGAATCTGAAGGAGGGAAGAAAAGAGGAGAAGCAGCTTAAAGAGATGAAAGAAGAAATAAGGGGAATAGAAAAGACTATTGTGAACAGAAAGGCCAGAGACCAGAGAAAAGAAAATGAAGAAAGATCTTTTCACTAGCAAAGAACTTTTTTAAAAAAATGAATGTAAAAGGGGATAAGATTAAAAATGTAACTGCACTTCTGAAAAGTCTGTGAGTCAGAGTCAGTAAACCATTCAGTGCACTGGAGGTGAGGAACACAGGGGCAAAAAACAAACAAACAAACAAACAAAAAACAAAAAGAAACTAAAGAAAAATAATTTTACTAAGTCAAAAAATTGTTTAAAGAAAATCAGAAGAATCTATTAAGTGGAATAACAAATGAAAGTATAAAAGTTTGAATAACCACAATGTAATGCAAAATCCTGCTGAAAGTATACCAAAACAAAACAAACCAAAGTTATGGGATGAGGCTCACAAACCCCAACCCTCTCTTAGGGTCTATAAGCAACTAATGATTATTCCATGTTGGGGAGACATGGAGTAGCCACTGATATGATACCCATGCTCTTGCAAATAACCTCTAGTCCATGCTCCTGTGAGGAAACCTCATGAAACACACACACACACACACACACACACACACACACCATAGACACAAAGACATGAAAGTAGAAGAAAGACTAGTAAGAGAGGGGAAGTCAGCTAACCTAGGGGACTCATCTTCCGCTAGGCTTATGATGTTGTGCTGTTGACTCTGTATTATACTGCTGTCTATCAGACCGTGGTTCACAGTGATGATTTTCCTTTTTGGCATACGAGGGATCTCTTCTGGGCACACCTGACTTTGCTTTGTGCAGGCTGGATGGAGTCTTTTTCCCTCCTGAGAATCTTAGGGCATGGCTGTTTCATGTGGGAGGTGTTTCTCATGGGCATTGGGAGCGTGGGAATGAACTGGAACACTGAGATCAGACGTGAGGAGGGTCTGATTTTGTACCTTCAAGGTCTCCTGAGTGTCAGTTCCCCTACTGGATGGAGGCATGTGTTGGTATCATGCACTCCTGGAAATTCCAAGTTCTTGGGCTCCTAGCAGTAAACAACAGTAAGGACACTAGAATTTTATCTGCCCGCTGATCTAAAGTTCAGAGTTATTCAAGTGCAGGGTAGTTTGCAGTTGGTGAGATCTTTTCTTGGTCACCAAGGGCAGGGTTGTATCTTGTCCTAAGCATTCCCCAGTCTGAATCAGCCTCCTGCCGTCTGCACTCCTTGGTCCATCAGTAGCTGGACCTCCTGCTCTCCACAGTTGCCTCTCTAGGTCACCCCCCGCTTAAGGTCTCTCACAGGCCAATCTGAGGCTCCCTGACCTGTGGATGTTCTCTGATCTCAGACTCCTGGGGTAGCTCAGTTTCTAATAATAGGTCCACTCTGAAGGTGGTGCCCTGTCACACAATATATCACACTTTTGTTTCTCCTCTTTTTTTTTTTTTTTTTTCGAGACAGGGTTTCTCTGTGGTTTTGGAGCCTATCCTGGAACTAGCTCTTGTAGACCAGGCTGGTCTCGAACTCACAGAGATCCGCCTGCCTCTGCCTCCCGAGTGCTGGGATTAAAGGCGTGTGCCACCACCGCCCTGCTTGTTTCTCCTCTTGACCTGAAGAAATCTCTGTTGGATGAAAACCTGTCAACCTGAATTGAGACTCATGAGGGCTCTGGCCTTTTTCTTAGGGTAGGACTTTAACTGGTTGGAAGATAGATATTTGGAATTTGGAAGCTTCTGTTTCCCCTCTCATTTGGAACTGCAAGGCTAAGGCTACACTTGGCTTGTTTCTCTCTGAACGGCACTTCTTTCATAGATTCTGAAACTTTCCCATATTCTGTCTTTGGAATAAAGTTGAATGATTGTTTGATTGAGATACAAGCCCAGCTTGGCCTCAAACTTGCTATTTAGCTGAGGATGACCTTCAACTACTAGGATTATAGGACATAGGAATTATACACTACCATGCCCAGCTATAATGTAAGAGCTAGTTAGTAATAAGTCTGAGCTATCTGTTGAACATTTGTAAATGATATAAGCCTCTGTGTGTTTACTCGGGACCAGGCAGTTAGGATGGGAAAACTCTGTTTATTCTCTCTCCTTCTTCACTCTCACAGAGGCAGTGTCTGTCTTCCATCTTACACAGAACTCCCATGGTTCTCTGTTCCTTTAGCTGCTTCAGCAAACTCTTCACGTAAGAATCCTTGTGGGGACAGTGTGCAATGTGCAATATAACAGCAGGCTTTGCTGCCATTCTTCTAGGAGTCAGAAAACAAAAGTTTAACTGAATATGGGTCACACTCAAATACCAGGTGTACAATATCTTTTAATGTGCTATAAATTTTAAAGTAGATATGAATCTTGTTCAAATGGAGATCTTATTAAATGTCAATCTCTTTTCATAGGTCTGGGATGAAGTCTGATTCTCTGTATCTATAACCAAATTTTTCTTGTGCTAGGACATACAATGTGTATCAAAAATATGCACTACTGGTCTTGGTAAAAGTTTATATCCATGTATTCAGGGGCTGGAGGAACTACACATTTTTTCCAATCAACTATGTATCATGCAAACAGTGGAATTTTTCTAATTTCTCTTATGATACTTTAAAAAACGTGTGGTGTTGATAGTTGTCCAAATCATCATGGCTTTTCTGGAACATAGAGCATAGAATAATTTAGGCCCTTTCAGGCAAGAAATGACTGTGGATTCAGAATTAGGGCACTAGAATTGTTTGCACTTCTATTACAGTGCTTAAGTCTGATCGTTCGGCACCAATTAGCTTCTCTTCTGTGCTGAGACTCTAAGTTTGATTTTCCTCCCTTTTTTGTCTGTTTCAAATATGAAAGTGATGTCTCCCCTAACCATGCCTTCATTTAGTGGAAAGTGCTTTCCCAGCATGCTTTCAATCCTGGCTACACAATGTGTGACTTGTGTAATGTTTATAAAAGTTTCTTTGCTACTGCGGGACAAGAAAATAAGGATCTCTGGAAGCGGGTCTCCAGGGAGCGGTGTTGTGTGAATTCTCCCGATATAATTCTACTGTGAGGCTGGAATACACTGACTTACACATTTCGCCGGGTGGTAGTGACACACACTTTTAACCCCAGCATTTAGGGAAACAGAGACAGGAGGATCTTTGTGAGTTCAAGACCAGCCTGGTCTACAGCGTGAGCTCTAGGACAACCAGAGTTATGCAGAGGAACTTTGTCCTGAAAAACCAACCAAACAAACAAACAAACAAAAAGACCAAATTTTTTACTTCTACGTTCTGAAGATTCTACTAAATTTGGAATGGATATGGGGTGATTTGGAGGCCATCTACACCTCCACTCCAGAGAGGTCAATGAAAGTCTGTGGGTGGATTCTCTTTGCCCAGGATTCCCGGAGCTATTAAACAACCAATCAGCCTCTTGGGGGAAAGTGTTTTTGTAGCACCCTCCAACATCTCCTAGGAGTGCCCTGAAAATGGCCTGAGTCAATACTGATGTTGAAGGTCCAGTTCAGGTACCCCTGAACTTTATCTCCCAGCGTGAGCTGATTTCTTAAACGTTTTAGTTACAAAGAACATGAACATCTAAAGGCCTCACGGAACACGTTCTCCAAATACTGCAAAGGCATCACACATTAAACCCACTGCTCCTGGAGCAAAGATTGTTTAATTTTGGCCTAGTTTACTTTCTTCTTCCCAAACCCAAAATAGTGTGGTTGGATGACAGGATAATCTCTTAATGCTGTCACCGAGGCTCCTACTCAAAAAAGAAGAATTAAAAGCAACAGGCTTCCCTTACTGTTGAGTCTTTACCAGAAGAAAAGTCGCCCTGGAATGAACCTCAGAAGTAGGCTATTTGTTCTTCTTGCCAGTCCCAAAGCCTATTCATCCCTAGGTGCTTGCAGAGACTTTAATAACTGCCCAAATTAGAATGAGGACTGCCCTGCATTTAAGGAAAGAAAATGAAGCCGTAAATCCTCATTACTAAGTTCTAATTGTCAAGCATGTTCCTGACCGCCTCCAGGCTTTAGGAAGCTAACATCATTTCTTTGTCTCTTTGAGACATAAATCTTTGTTCAATTGCAACTTCCTTCTCAAGGACCCAGACAGCTTAATCTTTAAAACAAAAACATCTAAGCACTGTGCCTCTCAGCCTAAAAGACCCCGTGGCTTAACTTCTCAGTGGGCTAAACAGCCACCGAAGGGAAGGGGAAGCGGTAATTGAAAACAGACTGGGTTTTTATCCCTTCAGCTGGACTTCAGAATAACTCAGGTTTTTCAAACGGTCCTTGCCCCAAGGTGTAGTTTACTGCCTACATAGACTACATAGACATATCAGTACACATGAAAATCTTCAAAGACTTCCGACAAAGATTTGTAAAGAGCAGGTAACTTTGACTCACGGTTTTTAAGCTGTTGGTCAAACCACACGAGGCGGGGGGGGGGGGGGGGGGGGGCTTGCATAGCAGAATGTGCGAGTCACTAAAATTACAGCAGGAGTAACAAGTTTTGGGAACACACAGCCACCAGAAGTGCGCTCAGAATTAAACAGCCAGGAACCTTAGGTGTTTGTGGCAGCCCTGGTCCATGCTGCCCATGACTCCACCGCAGTCTTGTCTGAACACACAACTGTGTGCTCCATCCCATCAAACCCATCCACCATCTCAACAATCACTGCCTGAAACACTTGAGTTCAGAGTTAGGAATTTCAGCATTTCCTTGATACACACGAAGTTCTCTGCTCTCATAGAAGCATAGTGGCTTAATTATGGAAAGCAGAGAGACTTGTAATATTTTCCTACAATTTGATTTTTTAAATCACTACTTGAGTTTCACTTTAAGAAAAGTACTTGAAACTACTGAAAACTACTTAACTTTTAACTTAAGCTTAGGGCAGAATTTGCAGCAATTTCTGAAATGATCCTAAATACACTTCAGTTGCTGTGTACTATGTATTTATGGGAAACATGTGTTCTCAGTGTTGATGAAAATAAAATCAAAATATGCATAAATTCTGAAACATATTGAAGATATTCTCCATTCTTCAGGATGAAATATCCTGTCTTGATTTAATACTATGTGTAAAAATAAACAAACCCCATTGTAAACAAATTTATTTTTACATTTACAAATGGTAAAATTATAGAAATTCCAGAATATTTTTTCTTTTTTTCTGGTTTTGCTTGTAGGATTTTTTATATATATATATTCTGATCATGATTTCTCCTTCCACATCTCTTCCTGGTTCTCCCTGCTTTGCCACCTATTTAACTCCATATTTTCTTTCTCTTGACCTTTAGAAAACAAACAGGCAAATAAAAACTAAATAAGCCAGGAAAAAAGAAAGCGCAAGAAACACACATGCGCCGGGCAGTGGTGGTGCACACCTTTAATCCCAGCACTTGGGAGGCAGAGGCAGGCGGATCTCTGTGAGTTCGAGGCCAGCCTGGTCTACAAGAGCTAGCTCCAAGACAGGAACCAAAAGCTACGGAGAAACCCTGTCTTGAAAATTCAAAAAAAGAAAGAAAGAAAGAAAGAAAGAAAGAAAGAAAGAAAGAAAGAAAGACACATGCATACACACACACACACACACACCTATTCAAAACTCATAAAAACAAAAATTCAGAAACTATAATATATAAGTAAAAGACCAGTAAGTTAATAAATGTACAAACATTCAATATAAGAAAAAAAAGTCCTCAAAAGTAGCACTGAGTTTGTTATGTGTTAGCCATCTACTGCTGGCCTAGACCTGTCCCTAAGTGTGATCTGCTCCTTTGAAGAAAACCAAGTTGTCAATTGGATAGAACATCTCTGTTAGGGCAGGAGCTTGTGTCCACTTTCAGTCCTGGGCCACCATCTGGCTTGGATCTGTGCAGCCCTGTGCCCACTGCAGCAGTCTCTCCTTGTTACTGGGCAACAGTCCTGTTGTGTCTGGGAGAAAATGTTTCCGTGGTGTCCTCCATTCCACCTGGCTCTTCCAGCTGAGAGTACCAGCTTCGGCAGGTCAGAGCGACTGGAAAGAAGATATGGCAGAAACTACATATACACAAGAGAATTTCTCTGAGGGGACTAAGCTTAATCTCTTTATTTCTTTCGCTTCTCCTTTTCCTGCTCCTCCCCCTCCTCTTCTTCTTCCTTCTCCTTTTATTTTTCTCTTTATCCCTTTGATACCACCTCCTCACAAACATAAGTTACATACTTTCCAAAAATAAATTGAATTCCTTCTTTACACAGAAGAAATCGCAGTATGATCACAAATTACATGTTTTTCTTAGAAACCCAGTGTTTGAGTGGAAGCGTCACTTCAGGCCTTGACATCCCTACACCCAAAGAGTCAGGAATGTTTGGGTGGAGGCTCTACCCCAACCCCCCACCCCGGAGTGATTCAGTACAGACCCCACCCCTGAGAAAGCCTGCCATCTGCGACTCTTTCCAACTAGACATTAAAGGCCTCCACCTCATGGTTTCTGTTTGGTTGAAAGCATCATCTCAGCCCCTGTCACTTATATCTAAAGAGTCTGGAATGTTTGGGCAGAAAGTTCCATCCTAAGCCCACTCTCTTGGGAGTTGGCTCAGTTCAGACTCCACCTCCGAGAAAGCCCGCCAAACAGTAACCCCTTCCCAGAGATGCTCAAGATCACTTTCACAGGGTATTTAAACAGTAACCTAGAGAACAAACATGGTTTTCCAGTCTTCCTTCCCCATCTTCTTTCTGGGGGCTGGAAGGCCCTCTGGGAGTGTTAGTATCCATTAAACCTGGACTTTTTCTAATTGATTTGCTCTAATTTGGATTATTGCATCAGAAGAGGTTTATTGGGATGCAAAAACTTTTCAGTTCCTTGTGGCCCCTTCAGTTTTCCTTGGGGCCACTCAGGAATGTTGTGATCAGAATAAACCTGGATTTATTAATTTAGTTTGATTGGCTTATTACATCAGTGGTGGTAGATTCCCATTAAGCAGGATTTAAACTCAACATTTGGTACAGAACCCAAATAGAGTTGAGTTTTCTGGCTACCAGGTGGCTGTGGAAAACCACTCTCCCATTCCTGCCATTGGACAGACTTGCTTGGTGAATTACCCAATTTCAAACCACAGCCTCTAAAGGGGTTCAGGATGCCTTCCATCTTCAGTCTGCCTGCAAAGATGCAGAAGTACCAGGTAGCTGGTCTGTTCTGTAGTAGAGATAGTTTCTACCTTTTGGGCCATTGTATGAGAGATGTCCTGCACAGGGGGACCCCAAACCTCCTCCTTATTGTGACCACAGGTTATTTCCATTTTAGTCTCCTGGTCTCCCACTAATTTCTTGTAAATGGATATTTCCCCATCCAAGTTCTCCATCATCCTATAAAATGTATCCATACTGGGGCTGAGCTAGCATGGCCAGGTTCCTGAACACTGAATTCCTCCCCATCTCCTCCTACTGTCTGTCTTTTCCCCTAGGCTTTCTCTCTGCTCCTGGCTTTTGCCTGCAGACAATCTCCTTCTTTGTCTGTATTTCACGCTTTCATCCAAGCTCTTCCAGCTTCCCAACTTGTTCCCTTCTTGGATGCTTACTCTAACTTGGCTTGTGTTTCCCAGCCATGTTGGGTTTCATGCCCAGCACACCCCCTTTCCCAACTGTTATGATCTGTCCTGTCCCTTTAAGAGACAAGCCCCGCCCACTCCTCCTTCCGTCAGCCAAGGCAAGCAGATCTTCCTTCAGCTTCCAGCCTGAGCTCCTCCCTTTCTCTCTCTCCCAAAGAGGTAGCTACTCTTCTCCTTTCTCCCATCTTCTCTCTCTCTCTCTCTCTCTCTCTCTCTCTCTCTCTCTCTTTCTCCTTACCTCCTTGCCTTTCCCCTCCATTACCCACTAAATAAATATCCAACCTCACTCTGTATAGTGTGCTTGTCTTTGTCTCTCACCCACGGTAGCGGCTCCTCATGGGACCAGCTGACCCACGGAGGTCTCTCGCTCACCTGCTGTGTGGCTCCCTGCTTGGGACCTGCTGCCCCTCGTGGCCTCCTGCCCACTGCTCCCCTTGGGGAATGGCACCCTTTTATTTTTACCATGACATTGTTGCTCTTGACTCAACTAGGCTCTCTCCACATTCCCTGCAGCCTATGGGCAGGCCGACTGAAGATATGTGGAACCCTGGGCTCAGAAACAGGGTTTATTTACAACAGCCCCATGCTCTAATTGCCTGAACCCCAACCTCTAAGCACACCAGCAACTTTGGTGGTGAGTTCTTCCCTTCCAGTCATCTTAACAGTGTTGTCCCCAATCACAGCCTTCACAGCTACAGTTGACCCCTTCACTGACATTCACCTCTGGTTGCTTCCCATAGCTAAAATGTGATCGGACTATCCAGGGTGGTCCTCCCATGCTAGCACTGCCCACACTGAGCAGTGCATTTGCTTTGTGGTCCAGGGTTCCTCAAATTTTTCTTTCTTTTTTCTTTCCTTTTCTTTTCTTTTAGACCACTCGTAAGTGGTCCCTTAAGTAAATAAAAGACTGCTCAGAGTGGCTTCTAGCCTCTCTGGCTTTTAGGTCACTTGGACTGGGGCCAGTCAGGCTTCATTAACACCCTGCCTGTAGAGAAAAGGCGTTTTCCTAGAGGCTTTGAGGTGTCACTATTCTCTAACCTCTGGCTTTCCAGTAGCCTGGACAGGGTCCAGTTGACTTCATTAACACCCCACCTGTGGAGAAAAGACGTTTCTCTATAGGCCTTGTGGTGTTTGTTCACTGTTTTTGTGGGTTTTCACGTTTTCAACTACGGAATATAAATCCTCAAACTATCAACCACCCACCTGCCAATGCTCTGCCAGTGTCCCACTGGCTCTGCTTTTCTTTTCACTGGGCAGCCTCTTCCCCACCTGTCTGAAAATGATCTATGTTTATGACTCCCATGGCTTCTCCATATAACATGTGACCACTGCCATTTTGATTGAGATCAGGTGCTCTTACTGCCATCTTAACTGAGGTCAGGTGACTTCACCACCATTTTGAATGAGAGCCAGGTCACGTGACCAAGTCTTGCCATCTTTATGAGGTATTCACTGCCTGTTTCCCTGATGCTGACTCTATTGCATGTGTGTTTTATGCAGTGGCATGTCATTGATAGGGCCCACCAAAACATCTACTTTACCCAATTCCTGTTCACTCTGTGTGTGTTTTTATGTGTGCATACATGTAACTTAACTTATTTTTTACTGTTAACTGTTATAATTTTCCGTTTATAGTATCTCATTCCAGACTACAAAACAAGTCTCATGTTTTAAATTGGTATGTACTTTTCGTCTCTTATAAAAAATACTATGTATGTAATCCAATCCTGATTTAAAATGTATTAAGCTGTTCTCTACTATTGTCAGTTCTTCTGTTAACCTTCTATTGAAAGCAGTTTTCCTTTCTATCTTTTTACATGTGTAAATCTTACCTGTTAAGTTGAGAGCCAGTACAGTCAAGCTCAGACCCAGCTCTCCAGATAGATTCTAAGACTTATCTATACCCAGTAAACAACCCTCATAAGCTCAGAGATCTGGAGAATATTGCATTCAAATGCTTAATTATTAAAAAAAAACTTTTCATAACAAAAAGAGACGGGTTGGGTCCTAGCAGCAGCACTCTACTTCCTCCAAAGAAGACAGAAGGCAAATGGGCACAAAACAATATCCATCTGCAATTCTCTTCAACTGCCAAGAATAGACCACTGGGCAAAACTGCCTTTCATCTAAACTGAAGATTACCAGACAGTGGACAGAACTGCTGGAATCGACAGCCTAGCTGTTCAGGTCAAGGTAGGTTTGTCTTCCTAAAGATTTCTTAGCACACAGGATCTTCTGGAGCCTAACAGGACTTGCACTAAACAGCAAAAGAAAACACAACCCTCAGTAACCAATGAAGACCCTGAGGAGTAAGTAGCTCTAGGCGCCAACGAAATAAGTTCTCTGTCAACAGCTTAGAGGTTTGAGGACAACCTCACCAAACAAATTCCAATAGGCTACAAGTTAACAAAATTCTCTCTCACACTGCCTTTTATAGTCTTAAAAATAATTATTATACAAAAAATATCTGTCATAGTCATTCTGTTATAAATAAGCTGCTGTTTAAAACTTATGTTTTTACAAACCAAAAAAAAATTCTTGGGAGTTCCAGGGAGTTGAATTGAAGGATCCATCTTTAATAGGTCAGATACACCCCTCTCAATTCCCTGGTCCTAATTTTTTCCCCTAAACTTAACTTTGTCCTCTGTTCTGACAGTACCTTAAACAGGTGTAAGAGACACCAGACATTTCCATACCACAAACGCCAGACAGAAGCAAAGAGACCAGCTACCCCAAGATGTGCCTGGCACCCAGTGTTCTCAAGTCCCACCCCCGATATGACACCCAAATAAGCAGGAAGCAGTTTTGAGAATCTGCCATCCCAATTCCTTGAACCTGTTGTGCTTAACCTCTAACCTTTTTTATTATAAAAAGAGATGGGAATGTAATGGTCTGTCCTGTCCCTGTAAGAGACAAGCCTCACCCTTCCCCATCCACCAAGGCAAGTGGATCTCCTCCCTTTCCATCTCTCTCTCTCAAAGAAGTAGCTTCTCCTTTCTCTCTGTTTCTCTCTCTCTCTCTCTCTGTTTCTCTCTCTCTCTGCCTCTCTCTGTTCTTCCTCCTTCTCTCCTTCCACCCTTTCACACTTTCTCTTTCCCCTTCATAACCCACTAAATAAATATACACTTTCTCTGCATGGTGTGCCTATCTGTCTCTGTCTCTCACCCGCTGTGGCTCCTCGGGCATGGGCTGAGCTTCTGAGTCTCTCACCTGCCAGTCACATGGCTCACTGCCTGCGACCTGCTGTCCCTCATGGCCTACTACTCACTGCTGCCCCTTGGGGAATGGTGCAATTTTATTCTTATCACTACACCAGAAGCCTGGGAGATCCACAGTTTAAGTTGCAACTGGCAATGTCCTCCACATGCTTTGGCCCCTCTGTCCCTCTTTGTTTGTTTCTGCCTGCTTGATTCCCCTCCACAGTACCTTCTCCATGCTCTGTGGGCAGTGGGCTGCCCCAACCAGGTAAGAGCTGCCTTACACCATAAAACACCTTTCACTCTTACGGTTTCTCAGTTTAGGATTTATAAGTTGGTCATATGACACAGTGTCCTGGGAAGAGTTTTGTTCATCCTTTTCGTTAAAGTTTTGTTTCTGTTAAAAATCTTGTCTGTTCCTCATGGATGGCCACAGCATGCTTGTTTATACCTGTGTGTGTATGTTTGCTTGTTTTAAAATCTATACAACTTCTAACTCCAGATTACCACAGCTCTAGTAAAAACTAAACATGTGGGTAGTTACCATTTTGGTTGAGGTCAAAACAAAAATCTCAGTGCCCTCTTTACTAAGGGCATGTGTGCTGGTGCCACCAGGAAGACATTCCACCTCCAATATTTTTTGGCTTACAATATATTTCTATGTGGTGATTCCTGTCCTGTTCTGAAAAAACAAGGCTTATAACAATACTGATTTACTGAAATTTAAAGCTGCATCTCTACATTCATGTATAGGGATAAATGTTGGCAGCAAGATTTTGTATCTTAAGAGTAAACCCCTTTATATTGAGTAAAATCACTAAATTGGTCACAGTGTTAAAACTTGGTTCTGCCTTCTACAGATAAAAATTGTGCTCTCGGTCTCAGGATAGCAGCTAAAAAAGAGAGATTAAAATATGCCTTCTGATCTTTTTGCTTCTATTGATAAGCTGTAACTGATTGGGTACACTATATGTTGAAATTTAGCTTATATGTCTAATTTAGATATATCTCACAGGTAATGATACCTTGATTCTCAAGTGCCTTTTTAGATCTGAGAGTACGGCATTTAACAAAAGAGTGTTCTATGATAGAGATACATGCCAGCTCCTGCAGCATCATGTAGCTCCTTCAAGAAGACACATGGCTGCACAAAAACTTCCTCCTGGGATCTTGCCTTTGTATATGGCAAATCCTGCCATACAGCAAACATGCTACCTGGACTCTGCTTGGCATGGACAACAGTATACTGGGGGAATCAATCATCTCTTCCTGCCAATACAGGTAGACCAAACCCTACCCCCAGAGGAAAACCTGTCATGTCTCCTGGGCTTAGCTGCTACAGCAAGTACTGCTTCTGAGACTGGTACTTACCAAACACCATGCTGAGACCTGGAATTTCCTGGGTGGGTGGAAAAGCTGTCTCACTTCTGCTCACTCATTTATCCCTTTCAGATCTGTCTGATGGTATTTTATGACTTAGGGTACTGGTATCTCATTAGTTCATTAGTTTTGGTTTTTGTTAAAAGACAGGTGTGCCTCTTTCATGGGTTTCCTAGTCCAGGATTAACAGGTTTCAGATATAATTCAGAGACTCAGAATTAAATATTCCTCTAATTGTCTTCTTAAATGTTCATGTCCCAAAGCCATAGCTTTCACTATGACACCAAGATATAAATCTGTCCCAGCTGTCTTACAGATACCTGTAGGTTCCTGGAAGAAATTCTGCTGCTGTATCAAGAAATCTGGTCTGGTAAAATCCATCAGTCTCCAGAACTTATTTTGACCCCACACCTTTTCAAACATGTTTTTCAAGTTCACTCCTCCTTTCTGGGCCAATACCAACTTACAGAGGGCCCTTCAGACAACACCAGCACCTACACCTGGGATTTCACCATGGGTAACAACTCTGCAGGTATCTACCCAGTAGCTGAAATCCGGTCTCAGAGGGCATGTCTGCTCTCATCTTCAGGCATTCACCCTTGCCTCTCCTGTGTATCCAGGGCACTTCTTTGGTCTTTTCATTCTGGCAATTGTCACCCTTTTGATGGCAGGAAAAATTCATGGTTCTATAATGTACAAAATTTCCTTGTTCTCCTTTTCCATCCTCTGCAAATTTCACATCTAACAAAGGGAAAGATAACTTCTAGTCTATCTCACCCCCCATGTTTTGTATCTCTTATTGGAGCAATTGGTAGAATAACCTAAACCATTCCCATAGCCATCTTCATTAACTGTCTTAGCCACCTGTATCTTTTAGACTGACTCAGAAAGTTTAATTAAATCATTGATTCAAGTAGGTATCATTGTTCTTATAAAAATTATCTCCATTATGATATGCATGTCAACTGCCCAGTGAGGAGTGGAAGTTGCTCATGAAATAATCATGCTATACTAAATACAGTGGGATCCCTCCATAGAGTAATCATGCTATTTCAAATACAGCAGAAACATGACAGCAGTAAGCAAGAGGCAGAAGAGAAGAAGCATTCTGGAGATAATCCCTCTTGGGCTTTGCTTTTGCAGGGTCCTACTGTGGCTTTACTGTCTGCTGGGCTGCATTCCATTAGCTACATTGCTGACTGCAGCTCCTCTGACATGGTCATTTGAAGATGGATGCTATAAAGTAATCCCACTCTAGCTCAGAATTAAGTATAATAATGGATTACTTATTTAGGTGTAGACACACAGATCACGGTGCTCTGCACAAACGGGGAACTTGAACAAAATCCAGCAGCCAAGAGAGAGAGAGAGAGAGAGAGAGAGAGAGAGAGCATGTGCTGTGAGAGTTTCTTCAGCCAATAGCCTTTAAGATACCAGCCCACTTGGGTGTGGTCATTAATGTTTGTTATAAATGTAGCTGTAAAGCATGTGCACGCTCTCTTACATCCAGCTCTCATTTCCGGGTGCTAGACTTGGTACATGTTCCCCATTTGTACAGATTACTGTGATCTAGGACAATGATCTGTGAGTCTCCCCTAAATAAATAAACCTTTATTTTACAAAATTCAGAATTAGTGTGCGATTATTTTGCAATTTCCATCATCAAATGGTGCCAACGTAGACAACTGCATCCACACAAAAGAACAGAGTTAAGCATGGCTTCTTGGTAGCAGCATTTTCTTGAGAGGGCTCTGTTTTCTAGACAAGTGTGTCTCATTTAAGGGAGGCCTCCTAATTCAACTTTAGCTGCAAAAACCTTGCACCCTCTTTAAGAGGCTCCATCAAAAAACACTTAAATGGTGTTTAAGACTAGCCAACAGCATGCTTCTTGCTGGTAGCAGGGACCTTGAAGCTCCATAGAGTGGTGGCAATAAGCATGGCTCCTGCCAGTAACTCTGCCATGAGGCTAGACTCTCAGAAAGCTAAGGAATGGGGTGGATCCAGCCATCAAAGCCATGGCTTTAAATTCTAGCCATCTCGCTTAGCAAATTAAAGACTCATGTGGTCAGAAAAAGAGAGACATACAGTAAAGAAAAATTCAGATGAAGAAAACCCCTAAATTTAAAAATATATGTAGGCTTGGGAAAGAAAAGAAAAAGGATAAAGTCCTTTTTAAAAAGGAAGAGAGCTGTTGGGTGTGGTGACACACACTTTTAATCACATCACTTCGGAGGAGGAGGCAGGCAGATCTCTGAGTTTGAGGGCAACCTTGTCTACAGAGTGAGTTCCAAGACAGCCAAAGATACTCAGAGAAATCCTGTCTCAAAAAAACTAAAATTAAAAATAAAAATAAAAGAAATATGTTTAAAATAAAATCACGTAAAAATAAAAAATACACAGAGAGTCTGGATACTGTATATTATTGTGTTATCCTTGAATGGTTTGATGGCTGAGGAAGGAACAACAGCTACCAAAAGACATTTGATTACAAATGCTATTGGATTAGTACAGCATATATATCCAATATTTTAGAGGACCTCTATTGGCGTTTCCTCTGAGTTCGATACCCAGAACAGTTTCAAGACTGCTAACTGAGATGATTAAGCCTCATAGAATACTCCAGTTATGACTTAATCATAATTCTAAATCTTCTTTAGGTTCCCATAAGATGATCAATACCCCCAGTCAGCAGGAAGTAACCTGGAAAACTGTGCACACATCCCCCCAAAATTGATTATGGATATTAATCTTTGTTTAGAGTGTTCTTTAAAAGTTATGGATAATGGTCTGGAAAAAAAACCTAAACAGAGGACATTAGATTCTGAGTTCTTGTTTTGGAAAAATGGGGGGCGGGTATTACTGCAGGACCAGGGTCTTATATTGCTTTAATAAAATGCTGATTGGCCAATAGCCAGGCAGGAAATAGAGGTGGGGTGACTAGAACAGGAGAATTCTGGGAAGAGAAATTGTTCAGTCTATAGTCAACACAGAGGAAGCCAGACACAGAACAAGCAAGATGAGAATGCCTCACTGATAAAAGGTACCAAGCCTCCTGACTAACACAGACAAGAATTATGGGCTAATATAAGTTATAAGAGTTAATAAGAAACCTGAGATAACAGGCCAACTAGTTTATGATTAATGTAGACTTCTGTGCTTCTTTGGGACTGAACAGCTGCAAGACCAAGTGGGACAAAAACCTTAGTCAACAAGCATGCAAGCTTTATGGCTGCATTTATAGTATAAGTGATCATGCCCAAGTAGGCTGGTATCTTAAAGGCTACTGACTGAAGGAGTTACCACAGTACCTCCCCCTTTTGTCTAAATAAGAGAGCTCTAAGCCTAATACAAAAATATATAATATACAAACAAATATCAAATATAAAAATTAGAATTACAACCAACATAAAAATATCAAGCAAGAAACATATGCTAAATATTTCAATAATTATCCTACCCTAAGATATCTAAGTCTTATATTAGAAATACTTGGGCAAGTCACGAGAAGAAAGTAACTACAACCCTGTTGTCTTCAACCCCACTGAAGACCAGAGAAGGGAAATAATATTACTTGAGTAGGCAGGAAATGCAATCAAGCAACTTCCAAAATGTGAAATAAATGACAGAGGCAAATGATTACTTGGGCAAACACCCAAAATCTCATTTGCAACGTTGGCACAACCAACTTAGGTTAGGGCCTACAGTAACTGACAAATGATTTTCAGAGTCAGGAAAAATTTTAACACCATCTTACCCTGCCTTGGCAAGGTTTGACAGTTTTTTTCTTGTACCCTACTAGTCCTGTCCAGACACTATGCATTTTGTCAATGGTCAAGGCATTGACAGTTTCTTGCCCAAAAGCCAGTTTTGCCAAGAAGAAAACAAGCTCCAAGTGCAATGTCATTGGTGGTCAACATTCTCCAGATCAGTGCTGCCAGGAATAATTGTGTCTCATGTCAACAGAATCCTAAGTTATTTAAGTGCTATATCCTACAGTTCTTTGAAGTGGTTGATGATTACCTATCTACACAGAATACAATCTCGTCTAACCATTACAACCATAAATTATTAATTTTTAATGGTAGAGCCATAGGTACCTTTAAAGGTTTGCTAGTTGTTTTGTGTTCTTGTACAGCCTGAATGGCTGGTGATCTTTGAATATAGTACCTTATAATATCCATTCCAGAAACATTTTTTTATAGTTTCTGGGACTGTAATTTTGTTAATTTTGTAAGAATGTTAATTTTGGTATTCCATTGCTGCAGCAGGTCATGACCCCATAAATTTACTGCAATATTAATCACATAAGGCCTCAGCTTCCCTTCTTGACCTTCTGGCCCTATGCATTCAACTCATATTGTGCTTTGTTTCACTTGAGATAGGGTTTCAATTCATAAGAATTGGACATCTGCCTCTTGAAGAGATCAATTCAGATACCAAGATTCTGGAGAAATTATAATCACATCTTTGCCTGTGCCCAGTAATCCCTCAATTTCAATGTTATTTATATACACTTTTAGCTTTGGTCTTTGATCATTTATAGAAGTTTGCAAAAATTTATGCTTCCTATCTCCTATTGGAATTTTTGTTTTATGCTCAATGTTTATTCCATCAATCTGAAAAGCATCTGTGTCTTTTTTTTTTTACAGAAGGCAATTTTTTTTTTTTTTAAATTTTCCTGGTGAGACATGTCCTCCACAGTGACTGGGAATGACTGCACCATGTTTGACTTGGGGACCTGTGAGAGGCCCACCAAGGAGATTTTCAATGATATCAGGTTGCCTTCTCTGTTTTTTGTTGATCTACATTCATTGCTCCAATGTCAGCCTTTGCCACATCTTCTACATAATCCAGAAGACAGAGACCATCCATTTTTTTGTCATTCCCAAAGGAGATATTATTTATAGGAATTCCTTGTCTACAATCCCTTCTCAGATGTCCTGTTCTACCACAATTAAAACATTTAGTGTTTTGATGTCTCCTCATTCCTTTGGAACTTGCTTCTCCTACCCAAGCCTCAGTATTATAGTCAAATGTCTCAACATTGATTGTTTGTAGGATCCATTCATCCATTGGTGATGATCTAACCTTTAAAGGTCCAAATATCTTTTGCATTCTAAGTCTGCATTTTCAAAATCCAGAAATTCAATAAGATCTCATCTAGCTTATGTGTCTTTTACTCCTATTTGTACAGCCTTAGTTAATATCTGGAAAAAGTCACTAAAGGGTTATTTTTTGCTCTGTTTAACCCTAATATACTATTTAATTCCTTTTCTTGATTCTTGAATCCTGTCCCAAGCATTTAAGTTTGCTGTGTGGCATAGGGACAAGATGTATCCACCATAAAGAGCTTGATCCTGTTGGTCAGCATAAGTGCCCTTGCCAGGAATTTGATCTTAGGAAACCTCAAATCCTTTTGTTTTTCCCTTTTGTTCTAAAATGTTTTCCTCTTCTCACTAATACCATTTCCACAGTAGTTGTGGGCTGTTTTCAGGACTGCTGAAATTTATTGAGGCTTATTGCTGAAAGTCCATGTCTTTACCATCTCCCTAACAAGTGTTGAATGCTAACCATAAGATAATACTGCTTGCTCAGTTTCTTTTAGATAGCTCATACCTATAGGTTTCCATCTACATTACTTGGATGTTGTAAAATAGCACAGGCCCCTTGTAGTAAATAGTGAGGGTCCCTTGTTCCGTCCCACCCAGCTAGCTTATGCCCTTCTACACCACTTGGATCCTTTTGAACATTTAGAACTTCATGCTTTCTCAGAGGTGATTACAGGGTAGGAGGCTAAAATCTTTGATAAGTCATCTCTGACTCTGACACATATTGGTGATATTATATTTGGTCATCAGCTCTGATAATTTCCTCAATCATTTCAAATCTTTTTACTACTATCTTTTGTAAAGCCTGAATCTCTTGGCCTGCATATATTTCTAGTGATCTTATTGATGCACATAGCCTCTGGTCCTCATTCTGCACATGTGATTCCAAGGTATGAAGCATTTCCTTTAACGATAATGTCTCATCCTTATTTGGACATTATTTGGATAGTGTGCAGATTACATTTCTGAAGAAATACTCTATCTGCTAACCTATCATAATTTCTTAACAGATTTGTATTGTCAAATTCAATAGAATGAATTCTTTCAGATAATTACTCAGTACCCTTTTACATGGATTGATTTTGTCTGTAAATTAATGCTATCCTTTTCAATGGGATTAATTTTTTTAGCTAACTTTTGATTTTTGATGGTATTGATTCTGTCAGCTGACTGTTCATTATTAGTCTGTAAGGACTGTATTATTTCTAAAAGTGCCTCATTCTTGGTTCTGTTATCAAATCATTTTCCTGAGGATGCAAAGTTCCAATACCCAATAAATGGGTGTATGAAAAAAAAACACATAATCTTTGTAGAATACCATCCATAGTATTAGCAAAAAGGTTATTAAATTCCTGAATGGTAATATTGTCTGCCATCACATAACTTTCAAATTTATTAATTTACTTACCTCTATTAGGAGATTTTAGTAAATTGTTGTAAGTGTAATAATCTGCATTGATAAGCAGGTGTCATAGTTGCAGTTGCATGGCAGAAAAATGCAACTGGCAGCAGAGAGACACAACTAGCATCAAGGCAAACAGTCATGCACTGCTTTGGTTTTGTGCATTGGTGGCTGGTTAAATACTGACAGATAGGTTTTGCTTGACAAAATTAGAACAATTAAATCAATTCCATACACAGAGAGAGTTTTTTTGGTGGCCAGAATACCAAGGAGCACAGAGATCAGCAGCAGGGAACACAATCCAAAAACTGCACAAGTTGCCACAGGGCAGAGAAAGTGGCAGAGGGGGGAGGGGTTCAGGCAAGTGTGTGTGAGCCTGGGGAATTTCAATGTTGCTCCGTGGTAGCTCCCCTTTGGTGGAGTTTTTGCAAAAAAAAAAAAAAAAAAAAAACAAACAAACAAACAAAAAAACAAAAAACCAAAACAAAAAAAAAACACTTAGTAGGTGAAATCAAGCCAAGTGGGCAGTGGTGGGAGACCTCCTGGGCCATGGACCTTTTGGACATTTTGGGCCTATCCTAGTTGGTATGGAGTTGGGATTCATGCGGGTGTCAGATCAAGACGGATAGTAGCTCGAAACTGAATATAATGAAGGGTTATTTATTTAGGGGTAGACTCACAGATTATAGTCATCTGCACACACAGGGACCCCCGAACCAAATCCAGCAGCTGGGAGAGAGAGCACGCAAGCTTTAAGGCTGCATTTATAGTGTAAGATGCCCAAGTGGACTGGAATCTTAAAGGCTGTTGGCTGAAGGAGTTTCCACAGCAGTCACTGACATCTTATAATCTTTCTGCCTCTTCTTTCACAAAGTTCCCTGAGTCCTGATCAGAGTGTTTGAATAAAGATTTCCAGTTTAGGGCTGAGTATTCCAAGATCTCTCACTCTGCACATTGTCTAGCTGTCAGTCTTTGATGATGGAGTGAGGCACTGATCTATGGTGGGTATAGCAGAACACTGTTACAAGGCAATTTTCCTGTCTAATCTCATGTTCTTGCCCAAAAGCAGTATCAAGAATTGGTTCCATCAGATCGTGGTTGATTGCTCCCACATATCTTTGCCACTATCGCACCAGCATATCATACATGCAGGTCACCATTGTAGATCCTAGGGTTTGTTTCTGGATTGGTGTTCATCTTTCTCCTCTAATAGCATGCAAAGCACCTTCCAGAACGATGAATAGTATTCAGTAATTCAGTAGCAGTGAAGAAGGCTTTAGTTAGGCACCAGGTCATCCTCAGCATGTTCACAGAGTATCTAAGTGTTATCTTCAGCAATAGGATCTATTATCAGTTTGTGGAGAGCAACACATATCTTTGGCAATAGCTTGAGGCATTTGAGGGTTTCCATGGTTCTCCTTTCGCCAATGATTCAATTAGATGTTGCTCATTCCCAGTACTTGTTGTTTTACTTGGTGGTAAAAGATGTTTATTTGGGTCATTGTCTCCATTATTTTGAGATTCCAATGAAATTTCTTTCATATATGTATATATTTTAAGAAGTTTCTACTGTAGTAGGTTAACATATGAACCCTCAAATGGCCCTTAGTGTTAGTAAACCCTCCCCATAACCCTCCCTTATCCCTTTATCATTTTATACTACAATTATGTTCATTTCATCTGTTTGCAAAATTAATTTCATCTGTAATTCAATGGTAAAATTTATACAAATTCCAGAAAATTATTTTAAACCAAATTTCTTAGACTAGACATGGTGGTATACGCATGTAATTCCAAAAGTCAGGAGTTTGGGTCAGGAGAACTATCACAAGTCCAAGGCCAGCTTAATTATATAGTGAGGTTTGGGCTACCCATTGCTACTTAAAATAAATTTCTTAGGCCAGGCATGGTGGAACACTCCTGTAATACCAATAGTTATGAGAATGAGATTGGATGATTGCCATGAGTTCAAGGCCAGTCTAATTCCACAATGAGTTATTCAGAGATGCATAGCCAGATCCTGTCTCAAAAACAAACAAACAAAAATACATTGTGATTTATAATTAGTAAATGTTTGATTCCAATGCCATTTTAATGTAACTACATTCCTGGGGTCACATAAAAATTTATTGGGTGAAAAAGTCTTAAGTGAAACAATTGAAGAATTCCTGCCTTACCCTGTTCCCACTGTGGGAATATACTTTATGTTAAAAAATAGTAGGAGTTAGAATTAACCATTCCATTATATACATTAATCTAGTACTTTATGCACTGAGCTACCTTACCACCCCAAGAAATACTGGTTTCAAGAGTCATGTTGATTGTTAGAAAAGGTGGGAGACAGAAGATAGGGGGTTTACTATAATTTAAGGAGGAAGAATAAACAGGGTAAAGAAAGGGGCATGAATATTTGGCAACATTTAGTGGCCTGCCACTAACTAATAGCCAATCTTTATTAATAGTGATGCATATACTAGAACTGTATTAAGATCACTATATTAGCTTTGTGTCAATTCTTACAATACTTCCCTGAGATAGGCTTCTCTTTTCCTTACTTTGTGGAAATAAAGCAAAATTGAATCATAGAGAGGTTATATAATCATGCTAACACTGTTAATAAGGAGTGAGCCTGGGGCACGAACTAGCCCAGTGTAATTCCAAAACCCTCTTTATTCCTTAATGACTAAAAAAAGAGCAAATTAAATTTTGTGGATAAAGAAGAAAAAGTAGCAGAATCTGAGTAGCATTTGTTTTAACTGTGGTGATCAAATTAACTCATCAGCATTTGCTGAGGAGTCATGAATTGTTAATGGGCTTGTGGAAAGACTACCACCTTTGCTGATGTCTACTTGAATATAGCTCTTTAATTTAACTCCAGGGTATTTAAATTGTTTGGCTTCTCAGAAACTTCATTTAATAGGCCCTGACCTGGAAGTTGGCCAAGAGCTTTTGAAAACAGACATGTCTTCTACTCCAGGAAACTATTTCTTCTAATATTAAGAAGTAAATTGGAAGAAAGATTGATCACTAAGTTTATATTGTTATATTGATCCAGTTGATGGGTCTTGCAAGTTATTACTGGTGGGTATGTACCAATGAAAAAGTGGGAAGAAATAGGAAGTAAAAAAGGTAGGAAAAAGCAGGAAGAAAGAAAACAAGAAAGTCTTCTTAGCAGACTGTAGAAAACTATAGATATAATATAGTCTGACTTCTTTCTCTATATTGGCCCATTTTTAAAAAAATACTAATGGAACCAAATAGCCCAAGGGCACTATTAAAAAGCAAATGTGGCTGATACACTAATTAGAAGCTATTTGAATTGCACAGCTAACACTGTGACCCAGACCACCTCATAAAATTGAATTGAAAACACAAGGAAGAAATAATAACTGGTATATATAGGTACACATAAATATTTACCAATAGTGCTGATCATGTAAGAATTAGACAAAATTACATTTTAATGTGCCAGAAAAAATATAAATAAATAAGAAAAGGAAAGAAGATGAAAATGTGAAACTGAGGACCTATTAACTTTAATATCTACCCTAGGAAAAATAGATTTATTTTGCCAAGCAAAAGAACAAGTTGTTCGGGCTGGAGAGATGGCTCAGTGGTTAAGAGCATTGCCTGCGCTTCCAAAGGTCCTGAGTTCAATTCCCAGCAACCACATGGTGGCTCACAACCATCGGTAATGAGGTCTGGTGCCCTCTTCTGGCCTGCAGACATACACACAGACAGAATATTGTGTACTAAATAAATAAATAAATATTTTAAAAAAAAAAAGAACAAGTTGTTCTCAGATTCTCTTCCCTCCATCCCTTCCTTCCTTTCTGTCTTCCCATATTTGTCTCTTTTTTTATATAATGCTAAAGATTGTGTATAATTCTTCCTCAGATTTGTAAGTCACCACAATGTTGTTTACACTGTATTCTTATACAAAGACAAAGACAAATGGACTTCTGGTAAATTCTTCAGTATCATAATCAGCATTTTAGATATTTAAATAACTCTACAGATTATCTGAATCTGTGTTTTTCAAATTAAAATTTAGTGCCAACTTGAGGCAGAATAAGGCAAAAAAATTAACAAAAAAATACATATTTCCAGAATCATACAACTCAACAAACATTATAGAAATCTTGTTGAAACATCTCTTATTGGCTTGCTCATCTTGATTGTTGGCCATGTTTTTTATTGTTAATCATCTTGGAAAACTTATAAATGATTATCCATGGCCATTCTATTCCGATTATTGTCACGTTACAGAGTGTTGTATTTATAACTTCTTCCCAGACATACCGTGTTTCTCTAAAAATTTGTATGTAGAAGTCTAACTCTTAATAGGATCACGTAACAGGGTGGAATTTATGATAGGCAATTAGGTTCAGATGATGACAGGAGGGTGACGAACCCATAATGACATTTGTGTTTTTGACTGAGAGGTGAAGACTCCAAAACATCCTTTTTCATACAAGTGAGTAGAGCAAACACAACCATTGACAATTCACCAGAAGGATTCTCATCAGAAAGAGGCCATATTGGTGCACTTATTTTAAACTTCCTAGTTTCCAAAATCCTGAAACCTAAGTTTCTGTTGTTTAAGAAAATGACTGACTGTTGTCTACACTATTAATATCAGGCCAGTAACAGAACCATGCTGATGAGTTAAAAAAATATTCATTCTCCTTGAAGCTTACTTTTTCCCTCTGAGTTTTTATTTTGATATTGCTGTTTGTCTTGCTTTTTGCTTTGTTTCTGAGGCAAAGGGTCTCTGTATGTATAAGTTGTCATTCAAGTCATGGTCTTCCTGCCTCAGCTTCCACCAATATTTGCTGTTGGATAACCCTTCTGTATGCTGTGAATATATATGTGTTTTTATTGGTTGACAATAAAAGCTGCTTTACTCTATAGCACGACATAATATAACAAGGTGGGAAAGCCAAACTGAATACATGGAGAAAAACAGGGAAGAGTTGAAAGAGACAAACCAACCATCTAAGAAACAAGATGCCAGCAGACTGGTAAAAGCCAGGGCCACGTGGCAAAACACAGATTAATAGATATGGGTCAATTTAAATGTAGGAGTTAGTAATAACAGTAGAGGGCTTGCTTATCATACAGAAATTTCCAGGTTCAAGTTACAAAACTATAAAAGGGAAAGTAGCTAAACTTGGAGATGGGAAACAAAATAGTCAGATACTTTGGCATAATACAGGTCATTGAGGATTTTAATGTTTGACTAGAGACCATACAGTGGGAATGACATGCTATGTATTCTCTCTCTCTCTCTCTCTCTCTCTCTCTCTCTCTCTCTCTCTCTCTCTCCTCTCCTCTCCTCTCCTCTCCCTCCTTAATTAATTTTATTTTTCTCTTCTTGCTTCTTCCTCTTCTCCTGCTCTCTTTTTATTACTTTTGTTGTTGTTGAGGCTGACCTCAGCTTCCTGGACTCCAACAATCCTCTTTAGCCATGGAAGTTACTGGGATGACAAGTATGAGCTACTTGTTAACATTTCCCAATATCTCTATCTAATAGAAATGAGAATTACAGAGAACACAATTTCACTGTCCTGTGAAGCCTTATATGATTTATGTTTATCTTCCTACTCTCCATCTCTTTGCTCCCTGAACACCTATAAGTAAAGCTTCTTTCATTTATTGATCTAGTCTCTCTCTCTCTTTCTCTCTTTCTTGCTATGGAGCCCAGTCTGTTATTGAACTTTCATTCTTCCCCTTGCCCCAACCTCTTAAGTTCTGATATTACAGGCAAATGTCACCTTGTCCAGTTTCTTGATAACATTTCTTAAATAATTTTTAAGCGTATTTTATCATAATATTGTTTATCCAACTAATGACTTAACATACATATGTCAATTTTTATTTGCTTTTCAAATTTTTGTTTGAAATAACATCACATTGTATATTCCAGGATACAACGAATCAATGTGTAGCTTATTCTGGTCCTTGGCTCATGATCCTCTTTTCTCAGCCTGCCACATGCTGACCTTATAGGTGTATATCACCATGCCTAGATACAAGTATTCATTATTTGTGTGAGAATCACTTTTAAAATTTTAAAACTTGTATTTTAACAATAGACTTTTTAATATTTATGTTGTTATCTTTAGTCCTTTAATCTATGACTGCACTCTTTTATATTACTTTTACTGTCTCTTTAAAGACTTGTTTTTACAACTATTTCTTTCTATAACTGCTTATACCCCCTTTTTAAAGCTTATGTACATTTTTTTAAACACTCTGTGACCTTCTCAGAGGTTTGTTTTGACTGAATCAGTCTTTATTTTATATCTGTAATCATTTCTGCCAGGAGCACATTTTTTTAATGCTAAGTGAGTACTGCTATGACTAAGACTGAGGCTTTGCCTGTTGACTCCTCCCTGTCCTACACGGCAGAGGTGCGTTCACCATCTCTGGGGCCATGCTCACCACCCCAGCGTCAGGGACACAGTGAATCTATGTCACCATTAAACAACTTGCAGCACTCTACTCACAAATTGTAAGGGCTCTGTAGCAGGACCACCCAAACAACTCAGAATCGTTCCTGCCACCAGAACAAACCAGGAATCTGTCTCCTAAAGGGCCATGTCTCTGCTTGCAGCCCTCAAACAGAGCCTATCTAAAAAAAAATGCAGCTACCAAAAAGTTGTACTTGGCCCCATTTTTGTGGTTCTAGAAGACCCCTTTTTAAAAAAGCTTTTTTAGGTCTTATTTGGAGCCAAACTAGGCAGTAGTTGCTATTTGTAAACTGATACTGTCCTTTTTTTCCCTGGCCACTCAGACCCGAATAATCACACAAAACTTATATCAATTGCATCATTGTTTGGCCAATAGTTTAGGCATGTTCCTAGCTAGCTCTTACATCTTAAATTAACCCATTTCTATTAATCTATGTATCGCCACAAGGCTGTGGCCTACTGATAAGTTTCCAGTGTCATCCTCCTTTATCAGCTACATGGCTTCTACTTGACTCTGCCTACTCTCTCCATATATCTCTGTTCAGGTTTCTCACTTGGTTGTATTCTGTTGAGCCATTGGCCAAAACAGCTTTATTCATCAACCAATAAAAGCAACACATATACAGAAGGATATCTCACATCAGTTTTGTTTAGGAGATTCTTTGAAAGTCACAGATACAGCTGTAAAAGGAGTGAGTTGAAACACAAAGGTTATGGATGCTCAGGCCTTAAGTAAAGTGCTCTTCTATCTTAACATTCTTATTTGAAATATCTCTAGAAAAAAAAAAGGAATATTACCTCCCAGCAAATTTTATTAAATGTGCTTTGATTCCAAACTTGCAATTCATTTCAATTCCAGGTGTGGTAATCCTAATTTCAGGTGCTTTAATTATTTAATTTCCTCTGTATATCTATCCTGATTTCAATTTTACTGTGTGTCTATGTCTAAATGCTCTGATTTGTTTGAAGAATCATCCACAGTGGCAAAAACAGCAATCTTAGAAATACTTACATTTAAGTAGCAAATAGTAATTTCAAGTTAAGTGGCAAACAAAATACATACTGTCACTGTCAAAGTGTCAGATACTGACACAGATGACCAAGTTTTCAAATTAAAAAACAAAAACTGAATACAGTGAAAATAAGACACTTAATAATTTTCTATGGCTATATAAATTCTTGAGAAGAAAAAGAAAATCTATTTATTTGTTGACTACTAGTATTATATTGTTGTTAAAGTGCAAACACTACAAGTAACTTTCCCTTTTTGAAGCTCATGACAATACACACTACATTACACATTTAATATATTACTGAATTATTCTTTTATAGTGATCTGCCATCTAAAGCTTTTTCCAAAATTCCCTTTTGTCTTTTGAAATAGCTTGTAAGGACAAAAGTGATACAGCAGAATAACATTTGGTAGGTTGCCTAACATTATTGCCAATAAAATCAATCATTTGTAAGCAGTCAAATTAATCTTTCATTCACTATATCCCAAATAATCTAATAGGTTACATAATGCCCTGTTCTCAAATGTGAAACATTTATAGCACTAGGAAGTAGCTGACATGTGAAATGACCCAATGAATCAGTGAATAAAGGTACCTGTTGTTGAACCCAACAACCTGAATTGAAACCTAGGATCCAAGAGGAGAGAATTGACTTCTGCAAGCTGCTCTCTGTAATGTATGTTCTGTGACCCACTAATATACATACGATGCACATACACACACATACACATGTACACACATGCATACAAAATAAAAGTAAATTATTTAAAAAGAAGCAAAGGCATGACCTAAGCTATAAAGCACATTTCATTAAACAGTCCCTATAGAAACTTCGAGCAAACAATTGTTGTAGAGCTAAAAAACAAGCTTGTATAGTTTTACTCATTTGGTATTTGCTTATTTGACAAACATGGTTTTCTTGTGATCTCCTACTGTGTTAAATTGTTTTCCAGGGATATTAACAGTTCTGCAACTTAGCTAAATATTTTTATGTTTTTATTGCAATGTTAATTTTTGTTATTCTGTTGATTAGAAAGCCCCCTTGCAACATTCGCTTACCTTTCTCCTTTTGATTTCAGAATTGGAGTTGACTCATTAGACACACAAGTGTTAAAGAAAACCAGTTCTGATAACTTAAAACCAAGGAGGACCCCAGAGTGAGTGAAGGTGTCAGATACACTCAGAGGGGAACCCTTCACCCCAAAATACAACCCACCTCAACCAGTATTAATGATTTTCCTTGTCAGAAACTTGGTAGGGAAAACCTAAAAAAGTGTTGAAGTAAAGGAAGCATGCCTGAAAGTGGCTAGAGATGGGGAAAAATGAAATAGCTTTTTTTTTTAACATCTATTCATATATATTTACATTATACTTTTCTAGAAGATGAAGAACCAGTGTTATATCATAGAAGATATACATGAGTATGATATTCTAGATTTTGGTTGGAGAGGTAAGATATAAATAAAAAAATCAGTGTCTTGATTAATTCAATTTAATCACTTGATGTGAAGCCTGTCAAGAATCCCAGAAAGGTCTTTCTGCTGACATCAGCAACTTTAATACCAGTCATCTGCAATCAATGATCTTTTTGCAAATATACCTCTTATAAAGTGTAAATAAATTGTATTAAAAGTTGGAAGCTTCACTTGGTAGTCCCTGCAGTGATCTATTTTGTCACCATTCCAGTTACAGCATAAGAAATAGTTTCTACAGTCTGTATATATGTATTTATGTAAATGAAAAAATACTGTTGGTTATCTTGGAGGAGCATCATGCAACAATGATTAAATTAAATTATTTTCAACAGGGAGTCCGTTGAACACCGATAGTTTGTTTCTCTTGTTCATCTAAAAAGGAATGCTGTAGGCAATTACACATTTAGTGTTGTATTCAAACGCACACCTGGAAATGTCAGTCTGCTTCCTCTCCTCTAGCCTATCATCAAGTACAGTCATGCCATTAAGACACTTTGGTTCAAATGACCTTTTCATAAATTAGGTTTTGAGAGAGACCTTAATAATTCAGTGAAACAAATCTTTTAGCATGCCTTGGAAATTCTTTGGAGGGCCAACTGGCCTTGTCTATGACAGGGGGAAGAAGAAGGGACATATTACATTAAGATCACATATATTGACCTTGTCTATCACAGCGGGAAGAAAGAAGGGACATATTACACTAAGATCACATATATTGCTAACAAAGACCCAGAGAACAGGTCATTCAAGTCAGACCTCTCACTGCATAAATGTGGACTGTAGTAGAGATAAAGTAATACCTAAAAATTTTTATCACTTGTCATTGGTTTTTCTGATGTATTTAAGATCTCAGGTCTTTATTTTACTGGTTCTGCTTTGTATGGTAAACATCCAGTGTGATCTTTCTATGGGTTTTGTTTTAATTGTAGTACAGTTTGTGGCAGTAATGAAATGGAAGCAATTTATGGTGGTTGGTGGGGGGTACCTTTGACCACAACTAGGATGATAAGGAATGAATAAATCACACACAAACGAGAGAGAGAGAGAGAGAGAGAGAGAGAGAGAGAGAGAGAGAGAGAGAGAGAGGCTGAGATCAGGTGTGAGGTGTAACCAGCAACCTGGAAACTCAGCCAGTTTATTATATACCACTGATAAATAAGGCATATTATGTAGTTGAACTAGTGGGACATACATTCTAACCTTAGTAAGAAGTCTCCATTTAGGTTGTGGCCATCTTGGTGGAGGAAGCTATGGTTGATACTTTTTTATATATACTAGTTTTACCTAAATGTAAATTATTTCTAACATGGTCTTGGATGAGAGGAAGGCTGTGCTGTCCCTCTGTACCTGAGCTAGGGAAGGTTCTATTATTCCCATGCACCTGAGGCATTGGGTCCTCGACATGGCCAGGCTCATGTCAGTAATACACATTCACCTAGGACTTCGTATGTTCCGCATAGTGGGGTGCACACAACCCATAGGTTTATCATAGAGCTCTAAACACACCACTTCAAACTACTGCTGAAAGCTGTGCATGAGGCACTTGGATGACCTTTTAATAAATCTGTTTCATGGTGCTGTGGGGACTGAACCCAGGGTACACTGTGCTGCACTCTAGGTTGCCATTCTACCACTGGCACAAAACCCCAGTCTGTCACTGCTTTTTAAACTGCTCTCTCATTTTCAGGCACAGAAGAAATATTTATATTTTTAGGACTTAAAAAAATCTCTCTTGTAGTAATTTTTTACTTGTAGTAATTTTTTACTTGATCCTTAATACTTTAAATTGGTGCTTTTATCAAACCACATTTACAGGAAATAGGAGCTGCCTCAACCTAGAAAGCCCCAGTCACATAAGCCAGAGAACCTGAGTTTGGATCTCTAGCAAACACTTTAAAAACCAGGCACAGTGTGTGTCACCTAGATTCCCAGCAGTGGAAAGATGAAGGCTGGGAGTTCCATAGGGCTCCTTGGCCATTCTATATAGACAAGTTAATGAGTTCCAGGTTTAGTGAGAGGCCCTGTTTCAAACAATAAAGTGGAGAGTGATTGAAGAAGATACACAGCATCAACTTCAGACTACCACACACTTTACATACACATAGAAATGAAAAATTTTGCAGGTTACTTAAAGTCAATAATAAATCTTTGTGGGTATCTTTAAAGAAAGATTCTCATAAGTTCTTGAAGTTAATGTGGAATGAAGTTTATTTTGTGCCAATATTTAGCAAAAGAAGAGTGATTAAAAGAACTTAGGGATATACCTCCAACATCTAAGATAAGCAATAATACATTAAACCCAAAATTAGAAGGAAAGAAATAATGAATATCATGGAATAAATGGTAGAAATTAAAATAACAAAGAGGATCAATTAAATAATTTTTTAAAAGGGCAAACAAAGTGAACTAATTTCATTGGCTAAACTAATGAAAATAAAGAGGGATAATCACATCCCCCCCAAATAAAATTATGGACAACAAAGAGGAGATTAGGATGGTGACACACACCTGTAATCCCAGTACTCTGACACCCAATTTAAAAAAGTCTAGGACTGAACATATCACTACTGAATTTCATAAGGAAATAGCAGTGGTTCTCAAATTATTTTGAAAACTTGGGGTGATAAACATGGTTCCCCAATACTTCTGCCATGAGACTAGACTCTTAGGGAACAGAGAGGGGAGAAGACAACCACCAGGACACCATGAGGCCAGTTACATAGCTGTTTAAGTTTTGCTCACCCAGACAAAAAAGATTACAGATACACAGTAAAAACAAAACCAGATAAAGGAAACTTCTACAAAGGTTATAGTGTATTCAAAGATATACATACTCTTGGGAAAGAAAAGGATATAGACAGTCATATAATAAAAAATAGTTTAAAAATAATAAAGTCATATAAAAGGAGTAACGTAAAATAAAAAAAATAAGCCATGTAAGGATGAAAAATACACAGAAAGTCTAGATCCTGTATGTTATTGTGTTGTCTTTTAATTTTTTGACTACTGATGAATGAGTAACAGCTTCTAAATCACATTGGATTATAGAGGTTACTAGATTAAATCAATCTATATATTTTAAAAATGTCTAAATTCAAAATGTAACTCAAAAATGTATTGCATTTGGGGAGAGGTTGTCCTTTTATTTCCACAGGAAATGAATTCATTCCAGGTTGATAAAGGAAGATCAGGTTTGATCTAGGAAGACTCCCTAAAAATTCTGACTACAGACATTTAAAAAAAGCCTAGAAAACTACAAATCATTTGACATATATTTTACCTGCTCAAACAAAAAACAGAAAATCATCTTTGACTAACTTATGTACAACACACAGTCTATGCTTGTATTAATATAGGTGTGTTTTTATGAGTGTGTATGTATTTCCTTTAAAAACTTATATATTTTCAGAACAAGGAGACCAGACACCAATAAAAAAATGAATGGTCCAGATTATCCAGCATCTCAAAATGCCTCTGTTGCAGTTTCCTCAGAGTTCTGTGTTTGAACAGCTTCAAGGCTTCTGGTTTCAAGCCTCACAGACTACTACAGCCAGTACTTACCATAATCCTAAATTTTCCCAGGGTCTCTCCAAGCCATCTAAGGTGCCAATGTGCCCAGACAACAGGAAACAAGCAATAATTAAAAAAAAAAACAACAATGCCCACATTCTCAAAGATTGCTTATAGATGTTTGTTATCATTTACAGAGGGTTGGTTACAAGTTTTATTGATCATATGTAGTTGGATGTTTCCTGTCCAATAGCCACTCTCAAGTAACTACACAAAGGCTTATAATAATTATAAATGCTTGCCAATAGCTCAGACTTGTTATTAACTAGCTCTTACATTTTAAGTTATTCCATATTCCTTATTTGCGCTCTGCCACATGGTCATACCTTTATTAGATGACTCAGTCATCTCTTGTTCCCTCTGCATCTAGCTGGCAACTCCAAACTCCACTTTTCTCCTTCCCTTAATCCTTAGTTTGGTCATTCTGTTTATATTTCTTGCCTAGCTACCGAACAATCCACATTTTGTTAATCCAATTTGAGTGACAAATCTTTGCAAGATATAGGAGGAAAATTCCACAGCAGTCATAGTCACAAAAGAAGCTAAACAAAGGAGTTAAATTCAAATATTTCTTTCTAAAAAAATGGGGATATAATTTGAAATGGTGAGATAAAAGGGTAGATTATTGAGTCTACTTTAATCCAAATCACAATATTAACCTCAAAATATTATATTGGTACTTTTTTGTTTATTGATAAAAATTTAAAGCTATTTTTGTTATATATACTTATGTTTCTAATCTTGTTTGGGGTATTGAGCTTATGTAGCTCATTTAAAAATGTAATATATAATTAAGAAATATTGGTTAATAGTCATTTATAATGTTCAAATTTGTATTCAAATTAGGTATGTTTTCAAGGTTAGACATATATGTCTTCAAACACTTCATAGACTTATAGAATATGGCATTCAATATGTTTAATAACTTAAGATTTTTAATAACAGTAAGACACTTTTAGTCCTGACAAGTTACTTCTAAAGAAGATGAAGTGCATCAAAGATCCTTCATATGGAGTTTGATTTCTTTATGGAAAAAGCTAGCCATTTTGGCAAGAAATTGCCTTTGCCTTGTTTGCTGGCAATATATTGTTCAATCTGGGTTAACAAGATGCAAAAGAAAATGATTGCCAAACTTTGCCAATACAAGGTAAGACAGTCCTTCAAAATTCCCTGCTTCTCAAAAATGTCTGTCAGATATAACCAAGAAATATAGGTAACTAGGGAATGCTGCAATGGAAGAAATGGCCTTTCTATGGGAAGAACATACTAAATAATTATTCAATACAAAAGGATCATTTCTAAAAACATGCATACAAGTAAAATTATACACACTCAGAAGGGTATATTTATGTATTAAGGAATATGTATGTATGTATGTATATAATATAATTAATGAAATGGGGGCCATGAATTTTAAAAAAAGAAAGGAGCATTATATGGGGATGTTTGGAAAAAAGGGGATTTAATTATATTATAATCTCAATAATAAAAATAAATAATTTAAAAACCTACGTATACAGGTATGGTGGTACACACCTTTAATCCCAGGCAGAGGAAGGTGTATTGTTGTAGGAGGCTACTTGTTCTTTCCCAGCTGCCCATAATCAAAATAATCACACCGAAACTACATTATTTAAATCACTGCTTGGCCAATCTCTTAAGTGTATTGCTAGAAAGCTCTTATATATTAAATTAACCAATTTCTATTATTTTATATTTTGCCCCAAGGCTCATGACCTACTGGCAAGTTTCCTGCTGGTGGCTTGCATCTATCTCCTCTGGTGGCTCCATGGCGGCTCCTCCTGATAATTTGGGGGGCAATGATAAATCAGCAAATAGATATTGCTGCTTTCTTATCGTCTGAACTTTTAAGAGGCAGCTTGTTTTTCCTGGTCACCCAGACTCCGGAAATTATCACCCAGAAACTGTACTATTTAAATCACTGCTTGGCCTATTAGCTCTAGCTTCTTATTGGCTGGTTCTCACTTCTTAATGCAACCCGCTTTTGGTAATCTGTGTATTGCCACATGGCTTTGGGTTACCAGCAAGTTTTCTCTTCAGGGGTTTGCATGGTTTCAACTGACTCTGCCTTCTTTCTCCCAGCATTCAGTTTAGTATTCCCCACCTATCTCTATTTTGCCCTGCACAGGCCCAAGACAGTTTCTTTATTCATTAACCAATAAAAACAACACATAGAAAAAAGGACTTCCCACACCATTTCCAATTTTCTGATTAAATAAAAAGGAAGGTTTAAACTTTAACATAGTAAAATTGCATATAACAAAACAGTTATCAAGCAAGAATTACAGTTACAATATTTACATCTACTTTATCATTTATCACAACTAAAGAAAACTATAATTATAACTATTTATTCTTCACCTCCATCAAACACTCCAGAAGGATATAATATTACCTAAGTAAACAGACAGTGCATTGTAAGCAGCTTCCAAAACTCTAGAATTGACAGAGACTTCTTGTTACCTGAATAGTCACCCAATAGTTCTTCTGTATTGGTGGTGCATCCAATTTCAGCCTACAGGCCCATAGAATCCAGCAGACTTTTACATGAAGCAGGAAATTTTAAAAATTGTTTTGCCTATCTTGGTAGTTTGTCAGTCACTTTCTTCTGTGCCCTGCAGAATGTCTAGCAGACTCTTTCATGAAACAGGAACCCAAAAGGATAGTCTCACCTTAAGGCAAGTTCAGCAGTCATTTTTCTGTGGGTCCTGTATGTCCAGCTCATATAGCATAACATCAAGCAGTCTGAGCAAGAGCAGTTTCTTGCCCAAATGGCCAATAAACTCCATAAGGAGCCTCTTCAATGCCCATTATCCTTTTGAAGTAGATTGGTACTGCCAGGAGCAGGTGTATCTCATTGTCATGAAAAGTACTAAGTTATTAAAATATTTAAATGCCATATTCTGTTAGTCTTTGAAAGATTTGAAGAATACCTATCTAACTGAAATTTATCTTTATACTAGAAAACCTAATTAACATGACTATAAGCTTGACTATTATAGATAACTATCTATTAAACTATATTTCTTAATTATACATTACATTTTTAAATGGAGTATACAAATACAATACCTTAATCAAGAACATAAATATATATACATATATATACATATATATGTATATATATATCAAAATTGACTGTAAATTTATCTCAACAAACCAAGATCCGTACCAATGTAAATCTCTATAGCATATCACCCTTTAAATGTAAACAGTAATTTGTAAACAATCATTTAGGAAATTTGGATGTATTTCTCTGCAAACTGCTTCCTGCTTTTTCTTGGGCATAGTAAATTTTAGGTGTGTTCACAGAGAACTTTTGGGGGATCTTGGTCCATTAACCACATTAGTCTGGAAGAGAGCCACAGATTCTCAGTCTCTATGGAAACAAAAGAAGAACCCTTTTTCCAAAGCAACATTTCCTTAGACTCAAATTTTGAAGTGAAGAAACCTTTAAAAACATATGTGTTGGTTTAGCTCAGCAGTCCCCAGAATCAAATGTTTCTCTGTAGCCAAAAAATTCAAAGAAAACATAATAATACACATAATCTAGTCCCTTTGTTTATATCCCATCTTTATGTGGCTTATTTTTCTTTATTCCTATTATTTTTTCTACAAGTTTACTCTGTCTCTTTAAAGACTTTGTTTTATTTTTTTTTAAAAAAACACTTGCTTCTTTTTATAACTCTCTATATTCTTTTTCTTCTCTATCCCAAGCCTACATACATTTTAAAAACACACTGCAACCCAATTAGAGGTCTTTTTTTTTTCATCTGAATTTGCCTGTACTATGTATTTTGACCAGAGTGCCTTTGTTTTTAACGCTAAGTAGGCATGGCTAAAACAAACTCGATGGCACTGCTTCTTGGTTCTGTCCAGTCCAGCATGGCTGGAGATATGTTTGCTGCCTCAGAAAGCCATGCTCACTGCCCCATTTTTAGGTACATAGTGGGTTTATGTTGCTATTAAGCAAATTGTAGCACTCTGCTCACAGACCCCATTTAAATGTTCCGTAGCCAAACCTCCTGAAACCTCCGTTCATGCTGATGAACCAGGAAGCCTTCTCAAAGGAACCTCACAGTTTTTGCTGCAACTGCTGAGTCAGGAAGACTTCTGACAGCAAGCAGAGCCCATCCCAAAAGAAAAAAACTGCAGCTAAGCTTTGTTTTTAGTTTCTAGAATTCCTTTCCAAGCCCTCTCAGGTATTATGTGGATTTAACTAGCACATGTTGGAGCGTCAATTTGTAGTAAGATGTGGCCTGTTTGTTCCCAGCCACTCAGACTCCTGAAATAATCACTCAGAAATTATATTAGTTGGATCACTGCTTGGCCTATTAGCTCTAGCTTCTCATTGGCTAGCTCTCACATCTTAATTTAACCCATTTCTATTAATCTGTGTATTGCCATGTGGCTTTGGCTTACCAGCAAGGTTCTGTCTGGTGTCTTTCTCTGGCAGGGATACATGACTTCTCCTGACTCCACCTTTTTTCTCCCAGCATTCGGTTTGGTTTTCCCTACCTAGTTCTACTCTACCCTATTACAGGCCAAGGCAGACTCATTATTTATTAACTAATAAAAGCAGCACATATATAGAAGGACTTCCCACACTAGTGTATCTCTGCGGATTTAAGCCCTACCTTATCTACATAGTATGTGCCCAAACAGTCATTGCTACATTAGAGCCTGTCTCAAAACCAAACAACCAAAACTAAAATAACAAAATAACAAGTCTCTATATTGACAACATCAAAGAAAACACAAAGAGATGGGGAAAAAAAAGACACCTCCTATATTCATGGACTAAAAGAGCACATATTCCAAATGTACATTCCTTCAAAAACAATCTGCAGACTAAATGTAATATTCATCATAATACAAAGACATTATTTATAAAAATGAAAAAAAATCCATCCTAAAATTCATATAAAACCGAAAGGTCATAACTCTCCAAAGTAATCCCAACCCAAAAGAAGAATGCTGGAGGCATCACTCCCTATGACTTCCAATTAAACTATGAAGTCAAAGTGTCAGCATGGAACTGTTACAAAAACAGACATATTGAATAGACTAGAAGACTCACAAATAAGCCCATGAATGTATAAACAACTGACTTGATGAATTACAAAATCATAACTCAGGGGTAAGAAATCAAAAGAGATACTATCTTGGAGAAAGCATAACTGTAAGAGATGTGAGGGGGACAAGAGAGGGCAGGCATAAACATGAATATGAGCAAAGCACACTGATCCACATGCATGAAAATATCACTAAGTAACCCACTGCTTTGTATACTTACTAAAAAATTAATAAAAGAAACCAGTTAGATCCACTTTAATGAGATCAGTTCCATGATACATTTTATTCATAGTGTCAAAATCCCCTAGAAGAAACAAGAATAGAAACCATCAGGTTACATGTAAGATGATCACCATGAAACAAGTACCATAGTAGAACCATTTCAGAGCAGCAGAGTCTGATGTTGTCTACAGCCAGCAATAGTGATGCTCACGTGTAATACCAGCACTTTCTGGGTTGGGGAGGAGACAGAGATAGCAGAATTTTGAGTTTGAAGCTGGGTTGATTTGTGTAGCAACCTCCAGACAAGTCTCAACCAGAACCTTCAAACAAGACAAAACAGATAATAAATGTGTAGATTGCTGAAAGAAAAATAAACCTACTAGCTAAGAATACTATGACTAACAAAGCCATCCTTGTGTAATGAAGGAAAACCTGGGTACAGTATCAGGGAACTATATCCCAGATATTTGGGACACAGAGAAAGGAGGGTCACCAAATCCTAGAGTTTCAGTAAAGAGCAAATAAATGATCATAAAAAAGAAATGAAAAAATAGTGTTGACTTCTGAGCCCTGAGGGTGTACTGAGGCTGGTACTGAAGGACCTCGATAGATATCACTGCACTAAATAGTTTGTAATAATAGTTTACAAGTACTAGAACTTTACATTATAATTTAAAATAAGTTCACAGGTACAATACCTTAAACAACAGTTAGAAACATATATACAGTATAACAAAAGTAATTTTGCATCAACATGCAAAAATTCATACGAATGTAAAATATTTGGGTCTAGTAGTTGCTTTTTAGTTTATAAGTAGACTCAATAATCTACCATTTATCATACCATTCTTTTTTTTTTTTTTTGGTTTTTCGAAACAGGGTTTCTCTGTAGCTTTGCCTGTCCTGGAACTAGCTCTTGTAGACCAGGCTGGCCTCGAACTCCCAGAGATCCGCCCGCCTCTGCCTCCCGAGTGCTGGGATTGAAGGCGTGCGCCACCACCGCCCGGCTTATCATACCATTCTTATAACCCATTTTCTTTTCAGAAAGATATCCCAGAATCTAACCTCCTTTTTAAATTTTCTCCATGACCATGATCAATAACAACATTTTCCCTGCCTTGTTCTGTTCTGCCCTGCCATTGGCCAAAGCATCTTCTTTATTAACCAATGATAATAAAACATATTCACATCATACTGAGGGGAATCTCACATCAACAGAAATTGGGGTTCAACCTGACGTTTAGAAAAGCAAAACAGTTAGCCACTGGCTCTTAACTCTGTTTCAGTCTGAAATGGTGACCCTGCCTCCAGGACTCTCCAATGAGACTGTGCCTGTTAGATGTCTCTTCTTGTTTTATATTCCTCTCTAAGACTGAGATTAAAGGCATGTACCACTGGGACTGAAGGCATGTACCACCTACTTTCTATGGCAAACTAGTGTGACTACTGGGATTAAAGGTGTGTGTTACTACTACCTGTTCTGTAAGGTGACCAGTAGGACTGTTTTACTCTCTGATCTTCAGTCACTCTTTATTTATTAAAATGCAAATGAAATATCACTACACAGACCTGTTTGAGACAAACTCTCAAAACAAGAAAGGAAATATAAATAAATAAATAAATAAATAAATAAATAAATAAATAAATAAGGAAACATATTTAAAGTTTGTATACTAGAAAAGATATTTGTCTTTTTGCTTCTGGCTTAATTTAATGTGATGATCTGCAGTTACATTTATTTTCTGGAAAGGGCACAATTTCATTGTTCTTTTCAGTTGAAAAAAATAACTTTGTTCTGTCTAGATCCCCATTTTCTTTATCCATTCAAGTGCTTAATAGGCTAGTTTTGTGTATCTTGGTTACTGCAAATATTGTCATAATAAACATGGGTGTTCAAGTGTCTCTATGGTGTGCTGTCTTAGATTCCTTTGTATATATAAACAGAAGTGGTGTTTAGGTGGTAGAGGGGCCTAGAGGGTTGAGAGAAAGGGAGCAACCTTCTACCTGATCAATGTGTGTGTGTGTGTGTGTGTGTGTGTGTGTGTGTATGCATGGGCAGATCAGTACAACCTTCCCTGTGTAATTTTATCAGACTTCAGTGGTATTTCTCTCCACTGGTTCCCTTCCTTTCTAATTTCTTCTTCTTCTTCTCACCATACAGCCTAATAATTTAAAGCATTAGATCAGAATCTATGTAGTCATGTAATAGACATGATAGAGGCAAACATGTAAAAGAGCCACAACCCTACAGCATTTGGGGCTCCAGCTTTGTGGATAACAGTTTGCTAGAAACCTGCAAGAATAACAGTTGCTTCCTAATAAACAGAGTCTAAAAATCCTGATACATTTCAGGTAAGTCACTGATATTTTTGGATTTATTTATTTATTATTTATTTAGTTTAATAACTCTAGACACATTTCCACAGAAGGTGAACTAGTTTGCCTTCCCTCCAGATGTAAAGTTTCCCTTTTGTTCACATCCTTGCCAGAATTTTTTGCCAGTTTTTCTTTTTTCTTTTGAAAAAAAAAATATGTAATATATCCTGACACATTATCCCTCTCCCAACCAACGCCTCCCCATCACCCCACTCATCCAACTTCATTTTCTTTCTCTCTCTCTCTCTCTCTCTCTCTCTCTCTCTCTCTCTCTCTCTCTCTCCTTCTTTCTCATATCTCCCTCTCAGGGCTGGGACACAGTCTGACTTGGACTTGTGCAAGTCCTGTGCATTCAGCCACAATCTCTGAGTTCTCGTATTTGTGCCAATCCTAATGCATAGAACACACTGTTTCCTATTCCATCTGGTTCTTATAATCTTTCTGCCTCCTCTTCTACATAGTTCTCTAAGCCCTGGCAGGAGGGGTTTGGTAAAGACAACCTATTTTGGACTGAGTGTTCCAAAGTCTCTTACTCTCTGCACATTGTCCAGTTGTGAGTCTCTGCATTAGTTCTCATCTACTACAAGTGAAAACTTCTCTGGTGGTGGTTGTGTGACACATTGATCTATAGGCATTAGATTGTCATTGAGAGTCATTTTCATGTTGTGTTCCTTTATCAGAACAATAGTATTTGGTTTTCACCTTGACTCATGAACTAACTATTCTCATATTCTTGGCTATCAGAGTAGTGTCTGGCATAGGTTCCTTCTCATGGAGTGTTACCTCAAATCCATTTGAAGAATGATTGGTTACTCCCACAATGTTTGTGCCAGTATTGCACCAGTATGTCAAGCATGCAGGTCACAGTTGTAGTTCCAAGGGTTTGTAGCAGGACTAATGTGTACCTTTCTCCTTTTATAGTATGGATACAAAGTATTTTTCTGTACCATTAATTCTAACCAGCAGTGGTATGGTGGTTTGAAAGAAAATAAACCCCAAAAGAAAGTTTCACTATTAGGAGGTGTAATGATATTTTGTTTGTGTTGTATTAACACATAAAGCTTTCCTGAAGATCAGAGTGCAGAGGTAAGCCACTAGAGACTAGGGAGTGGCAGTACATGCATTTAATTCCAAGACTTGGAAGACAGAGGCAAACAGATCTCTGTTAGATCAAGGCCATCCTAGGTTACATGAAATTGATCCAGTTTAAAAGAGAAACAGAACTCACACAAAGGTGATTTCAGTACTTAGGATCCCATGTCTTTATTCCTACACCAGGGAACTGGAGACAGAAGTGAGATGGCTGGGCAGAGAGAGAGAGAGAGCAATGTGAGGTGGGAGGAGACAGGAACTAATTGCAGTCTGAGGATGCACTCTGAGGTAGCAGTCTGAAACAGTCAGGCTGAGGAGGCAGTCTAAGATAGAATCGCCCTTTCAGTCTGAGCATTGGTAAGGTAAGATCTCTCTAGCGGCTGGCTGCTCTGCTTCTCTGATCTTCAGAATTAACCCTTATGTCATACTCTGAGTTTTTATTCATACCAATTGGAGTACATGCTGCATCTGGTGCCAACTATTTGGGTACAAATTCATGAAAAAGCCACTTGTCAGTGGTTTTGCCGTCACCATCATAGGCTAGAGCTACACATGGCTAGGGTCACCACCCTACCAGCTAGGTTTTCCTTTCTTCTCCCCTGCTGGGCTTTTTCTAGATCCCCTTCTTTTTTAATTATTTGTTTTTATTGAAAAAGAAATTTTCCGCCTCCTCCCTGCCTCCCATTTCCCTCCCCCTCCTCCCGCCCCTCTCCCCCTCCCCCCACTCCTCTTCTCCTCCCTCTCCAGTCCCAAGAGCAGTCAGGGTTCCCTGCCCTGTGGGAAGTCCAAGGTCCTCCCCCCTCCATCCAGGTCTAGGAAGGTGACCATCCAAACTGGCTAGGCTCCCACAAAGCCAGAACATGAAGTAGGATCAAAACCCCGTGCCATTGATCTTGGCCTCTCATCAGCTCTCATTGTCCGCCATGTTCAGAGAGTCCGGTTTTATCCCATGCTTTTTCAGTCCCAGTCCAGCTGGCCTTGGTGAGCTCCCAATATATCAGCCCCACTGTCTCAGTGGGTGGGTGCACCCCTCGTGGTCCTGACTTCCTTGTTCATGTTCTCCCTCCTTCTGCTCCTCATTAGGACCTTGGGAGCTCAGTCCGGTGCTCCAGTGTGGGTCTCTGTCTCTATCTCCATCCATCGCTAGATGAAGGTTCTATGGTGATATGCAAGATATTCATCAGTATGACTATAGGATAGGTTCATTTTAGGTTCCCTATCCTCAGGTGCCCAAGGAACTAACTGGGGACATTGCCCTGGGCACCTGGTAGCCACTCAACCTCCTTAGCGATCAGAGAAATGCAAATCAAAACAACTTTGAGATATCATCTTACACCTGTCAGAATGGCTAAAATCAAAAACACCAAGGATAGCCTTTGCTGGAGAGGTTGTGCAGAAAGGGGTACCCTCATCCATTGCTGATGGGACTGCAAACTTGTGCAACCACTTTGGAAATCAGTGTGGCAGTTTCTCAGAAAAATTGGGATCAACCTACCCCTGGACCCAGCAATACCACTCTTGGGAATATACCCAAGAGATGCCCTATCATATGACAAAAGCATTTGTTCAACTATGTTCATAGCAGCATTATTCGTAATAGCCAGAATCTGGAAGCAACCTAGATGTCCTTCAATGGAAGAATGGATGAAGAAAGTGTGGAATATATACACATTAGAGTACTACTCTGCAGTAAAAAACAATGACTTCTCAAATTTTGCATGCAAATGGATGGAAATAGAAAATACTATCCTGAGTGAGGTAACCCAGACCCAAAAAGAAGATCATGGGATGTACTCACTCATAATTGGTTTCTAGCCAGGGATAGGGGCCACTGAGTCTATAATTTGTGATCCTAAAGAAGCTAAACAAGAGGGTAAACCCAAGGAAAAACATATAGTTATCCTCCTGGCTATGGGAAATAGACAAGATTGCCGGACAAAAAATTGGAATCTTGGGGGTGGGGTGGGATGGGGGTAAAGGGAGATGAACCTAGATCCCCTTCTTGAGTTAGTGACAAACTAGGTAGCTGCTTTGAAATCTAGTCAGCCTTTTACTGTTCCATGCAACAGCAGTAAGCTTCACATTTTCAACATTATTTGCAGCAGATTTGGTGAGAAAATTGGGAATTCTTAAAGGGAGGTGTAACATGAGGGCCGGCTTGTTGGGGTTTCTGTCCCGCCCAGTTCCCACAGCTGGCAAGCCCCAAAGAAAATCACACACAGGTCTATATAAGTTATAAACTGATTGGCCCATTAGCTCAGGCTTCTTATTAGCTCTTATCACTTATATTAACCCATTATTCTGATCTATGTTAGCCATATGGCTCAGTACCTTTCATAGTGGGGCAGATCACATGTTGCTTCTCGATGGTCTGGGCAGGAGTGGGAGGAATGGGCTTCCTCCTTCCTAGAATTTCCCTGTTTTCATTGCCCCATCTCTACTTCCTGTCTGGTTGACCCCCCTATACTTCCTGCCTAGCCAATAAGCATTCATTTAAAACATGATTGCCAGAATACAGACAATTATTCCGGCAGGAACAGATGGCCCAGATGTCTGAGTTCTTCATGCGGAACAAGTTCAAGACTGCTGCCTGACATGATCCAGACTCACAGGATACTCCAGTCAGGACTTGATTATAACTCTAAATTTTCTTTAGGTACCCATAAGATTATCAGTGCCCCCAACCAGCAGGAAGTAGCCTGGAAAACTATGTCCACATTCCCAAAAAATGGACTATGGATATTTTCCTTTGTTAAAAAAAAAAAGAAAGATACAGATCTCTCTGGAAATCTGTAGCAAAATAAGATTACCTACATAAAGATTTTTAAACTTTTAAACTGTTCTATTACAAGTTTAGGGTAATTTTTCCAGCTAGGGATTTAAGAATTTTTAAACTACTCTCTAATGGTCTTACAAATTGTGAGATAAAGAAAGGTTCAAAAATATCCATGACCTTGAATGAAGGAACATTTTAGTAGACAAAACAGAAAAGCGTTATTCAGAGAACTAAGCATGCATTTCTTTTGATTTAAAAAATTAAATACCATGAGATAAGCAATAATAAACTCTGCTGGACATAGTTTGCCTGTTAGCTAACTTTAAGTGCTTAGTCTTCTTCCCTGGGCTGTGCTGTTTTGTTTTCTTTCTGTTTGTCAGAGTCAGTGGCCCGCCTGATCCACAGCAGTGGCTTTAGGAAACTTTTAAATAAATATGCTTGGGTCTAGAGTGAGTAAGCCAAATCCCATCTCCAGAGTCGCATTTCTGGAGTGAAACAACATTTGACAATTTTCCCTGCCTTATCTATACTCAAGAGACATTTAAATCTCTGTAAGAATAAACCCAATGATCAGAGGGCAAGAGAGCAGTGAGCAAAGAACATCTGGACATAAGGAGAGAGCAGAGGGCATGGCTTAGAGATATGGGAAGTTTGGAAACAGAAAGCAAAGAGAGCTTAAAGATAAATGAGTTTTGGGCTGTTTGCTTGTGCAGTCGTAGAAGTTGTCACAATTCATAACAATTTGAAAAACAAAGGTGTCATTTTCTGGTCATTGAATCACATTGTCAAGTTATATTGAGGCCAAGCTGTATTGCAGTTAAAAAAAAATGAAGTGAGGTTTAATGATATCTGAGCCTGAGGAGGGAAGGAGATTAGGGAAGGCTGATGGGGAAGTTCAGCCAATCACATTCTGTTGAGAGTGTGTCTCCCTGAGGCCAAGAAAAAAAAAAAGATAAAAACATCCAGGTGTGCTCTCCTCGCTCTTTTTGTTCTCTGCACTCCTGATGTTCGCTGGAACCCTGATTGTGTGAGTTTCCCTGTTTTCTGTTTATTAAAACTGAATCTATTATATTGAGCTGGTCTGGTTAATTTTATCTTGTCAATTAACAGCACACATCACTTGTCACCCAACGAGGGGCTTGTACCCATGACCCTGAGATTAAGAGTCTCATGCTCTACCGACTGAGGCAGGGGAAAAATGAGAGAGAGGGAAACATCAGGCTCCAGTGAGTGAGCAGAGAATCTTTATAGGGAAAGCCCAAGGCAAAGGGGAAGTGGGAGGACACCTAGGGGGCCATAAATATGAGTCCTGCCAGAACTGTAGGAGCAGAGACACAGGGAAGGAAAGGGTAAGTGCTGCAGGACAGAATCTCAGTCTGAGGATGCACCCAAGGAAGATGAGACTCCTTACACAGAAGCCTTGAATCACAGTGTAGAGGTGTCCATGGGATGGGGTACCCAGAAGGGCACAGGGACTGACATGGTGCACCAGTGTAACTTTTGAAAATCAGATTCCAGAGAAGAAGAAGAAGAAGAAGAAGAAGAAGAAGAAGAAGAAGAAGAAGAAGAAGAAGAAGAAGAAGAAGAAGAAGAGAGAAAGAGAGACACTTAGTGAGTAGATGAGGAGAGATCAGTCAGTAGGGCAGATTAAAGAGAGAAATGGCCAGAGAGGTGGACTCTAAAATATGGTGTAGAATATGGTGGAAGGCAGGATCCGGCATAGGTAAATGATCTGTACCATGGAGGGCCAAACTGGCACTTTGGTTTTCTTAGGAGAGGTAAGGCCTTTGGCAAAGGTGGTCCTAGTGTCTCCTCATGGGTTTCACCAAATGTAAGCAAGGTGCAGTGAAAGTAATAAACTAGAGCACTCTGGGATAGAAAAAGGGTTTGTTTGGTGCCAAACTGCTAAGACTATCTTTCAAGGGACAAAGAAAGCAAATTATCAGAAAAACAAGTTGATTTCATGTAGCAGGGTGGGGGGGTCTCTGAGGTGATATAGGGTGCTTAGAGTGATTGAGAACTAGATGCTCTTGACCAGGGTAGTTGACCTATGAGGGCCAACCAAGAGAGGTATTGGTTTTCCTGGCAAACAAAAGCCCACCTATAAATGGAGACTGTACTTTTCATTTCCCAGCTGCCCAGACCAGAATAATTGCACAGAAACTATACTAATTACAATGCAGTTTGACTGATGGCTCAGGAATATTTCTAGCTAACTCTCACATCTTAAATTCACCCATTTCTATTAAACTGTGTATTGCCACATGGTCGTGATGTTAACTCATTTCTACATGTCTTGTTTCCTCAGCTGCTGTCTGGAGTCTCTTTGGCTCTGCGTTCTTTCCTTCTTTCTCTGTCTTTGCTTGGATTTCCAGTCTTCCTATATTCTGCCCTGCCATAGGACAAAGCAGCTTCATTATTAACCAATGGTAATAAGAGATATTCATAGTTTACAGAGGGGCATCCCACATTATCCACATTCTGTCTGTTCACGTGGGCAGGGTGTGTCACCAGCACAGCCATCTTGGGAGGCTGCTTTGTGTCTGACACCCATGCTTGGGTAGAATGTGCTTTATCCACTAAGCAATCTCCTTAGACCTGTCTGATGTATTCTTCAAATTATTCACTTTTTATAATTTTAAACTTTTTTCCCACTGGGTTTCTCTGTGTAGTCCTGGCTGAACTCACTCTGTAGACCAGGCTGGCCTCAAACTCAGAGATTCACCTGCCTCTGCCTCCAAATTGCTGGGATTAAAGGCATTAACCCCCACCATTTGGCCAAATTACTCACTTTAAAAAAGTATTTATTGTAGAGATCTTTTATCTCCCTCATTAGGTTGATTCTAATTTCTCCCTTCTTTCCTTTTTTCACTTTTTTAAAAAAGAAAACAAACTACCTTTTTTCATTTTACATACCAATTCTAGTTCCCACTCCCTCTCCTCTTCCCATTCCCTCCATCTTCTCCCCCACACTCTCCATCCAATCCTTAGAGGGTAAGGTACATTGCTTTGAGGAAGGACCAAGGCCCTTGCTACTATATCTAGGCTGAGCAAGGAATCCATCCAAAGAAAATATGTTGTAGGAAGGCTGTTTGTTTTTCCCAACTGCTCAGCCCCAAAATATTCACACAGAAACCATATTATTTGCCATACTGTTTGACCAATAGTTTAAGTGTATTTCTTGCTAACTCATCTTAAATTAACCCATCTCCATTAATCTGTGCATCACCAAGAGGCTGTGGCTTACCAGGTAAAGTTCCAGCATCTGTCTCCAGCAGAGCTGCGTGGCTTCTCACTGAGTCTGCCTTCTTTCTCCCAGCATTCAGTTTAGTTTTTCCCTCCTAGCTAAGTTCTGCCTTGCTAGAGGACAAAGCAGTTTCTTTATTCATTATCCAATAAAAACAACAAATAGGCAGAAGGGCCTCCCAAACCAAAAATAGGTTCCCCAAAAGCCAGTACAAGCAGTTGGGATAAATCCTGCTGCCACTTCCAGTGACCCTGCAGTATGCCCTAGCCATACAACTGTCACCCGCATTCAGAAGGATGAGCTTGGTCCTATGCTGGTTCCTTCCCTGTCTGATCAGAGTTGGTGAGATCCCATTATCTCAGCTGTTTCAGTGGGTGTCCCCATCATGGTCTTGACCTCTTTGCTCATATTCTCATTCCTCCCACTCTTCAAATGGACTTTAGGAGTTTAGCCCATTGCTCCACTGTGGGTCTCTGATTTTGTTTCAATCAGTTGCTGGATGAAGGTTCTATGATGACATTTAAGATATTTATCAATCTGACTACAGGGCAAAGCCAAATCGAGCACCCTTTCCAATATTGCTTAGGGTCTTAGCTGGGATTTCATCCTTGTGGATTCCTGAGAATTTCTCTAGAGTCAGGTTTACTGCTAGATCCATAATGTCTCCCTCAGTCAAAATATCTCTTTCCTTGTTCTCTGTCTCTGTACTTTCCCCATCTCAACTATCCCAATTCTTCAAGTTTTTCTCTCCCCTTCACTTCTCCCCTTCACCCCCCTTCTTCCCCTTCCTAGGGGTAATCTATATATGCGTCTTTTAGGGGTCACCTTGTTACTTAACTTATCTAGGGACGTGGAATTTAAGCTCATTATCCTTTGCTTTACAGCTACTATCCACTTATACCCAAAGGATGTTCAATGATTTTATAAGGACATTTGTTCAACTATGTTCATAACAGTATTATTTGTAATAGCCAGAATCTGGAAACAACCTAGATGCCCACTCAACTAAAGAATGGATAAAGAAAGTGTACTGCAGTTACACAGTGGAGTACTACAGAGTGGTAAAAAACAATGATATCTTGAAATTTGCATGCAAATGAATGGAATTAGAAAAAAACATCCTAAATGAGGTAACCCAGACCCAGAAAGATGAACATGGCATGCACTTTTTTCCTTTTTCAATGGAAATTATGAAAGAGATATTTTCTCTTTAACTTCTTTTTCAACAAATTTATCATGCATTGTAGGAAAGCAACTGATATTTGTATGCTGATGCTGTATCCTGTTGCTTTGCTGAAACTGTTTATCAGATAAATGGTTTCTGGTATAGTTAATCTAATCTTTAGGCCCATATAAGGCTAGGCTCATACTGTATGCAAGTAGGGGTATCTGTGTTAAGTTATTCGTCTTCTGCATCTAGTACAAATATGGAAAGAATAGGTGCCCTTCCTTCAGCCCTAATGTAGAGAAAATGCTATCAGATTGTACCTCATTTAGTATAATGTTGGTTGCATTTATTATAAATAGCATGTACTATATATGTTACTTAAATTCATAGAATATTTAAGGGCTTTATCATGAAGAGGTGTTGAACTTTGTCAGAGGCCTTTTCAGCAATTATTGAGATGATCATTCAGAGAGTCAAATAGGTCTTTCATGTCTTTTGTTAGTGTTACCCCAAAAATATTTTATGTTATTTGTGGCTATTGTTTCTCTGATTTCCCTCTCAGCTTCTTTATCCTTTGTGTATAGGAGGGCTGGTGTGGGAAAACAGTCTGTATTCTGTTCAATTATATTTTAAATAAACACTGATTGACCAGTCACTAGACAGGAAGTATAGGCGGGTAAAGAAGAACAGAATTCTGGTAAGAAGATAGGAAGTAGAGGCAGGTCAAGAAGAACAGGAGAATTCTGGGAAGAAGGAAGTCCATTCCTCCATAGTCCTGTCCCAGCCACAGAAGAAGCAAGATGTGACTGCCCCACCAAATAAGGTAGCGAGCCACGTGGCTAACATAGGTAAGAATAATGGGTTAAGTTATGAGGTAATAAGAAGTCTGAGCAAATGGGCCAATCAGTTTATAGTTAATATAGACCTCTGTGTGATTTCCTTGGGACTTAATGATTGCAGGAACCAGGCAGTACAGAAATCTCTGCCAACAAATGGGGCCCAACATGTGGACAACTGCATCCACATAAAGCCTGAGAGAGCTTTTCTAGAATTAAGAAACAATTCTAGACAAAAAAAAATAATTTAGTAATGCATGGCTTATTAATAGCAGCACTTTCTCAAGTGGGCTCTGTTTTCTAGAGGCAAATGCATCTCATTTAATAGAGGCTTCCTGACTCAGCTTTAGCTGTAAAACCTTGCAGCTCTTTTAAGAGGTCCTGACATAAAACACTTAAATGGTGTTGATTAAAAGCTGACTGCATGCATTTTGGTTTTCACTTGTAGCAGGAAAAAAGCCACACCATTTTTAAAATGCTGGCTTTCTGGGCCATCCTGCCAGCACAAACTCTGACTCTTTCAGGCAGGAGGTCTAGCTACAGAGCATTTGATTGTCATTTGTGAGCAGTCCACTGCAGTTTGCTTGGTGGCAGGGACCTTAAAATGCCATAGAATTGTGGCAATAAACAAAGAAAACCTCTAAATGTTTTACAGTGTGTTAAAAATATATGCAGGCTTGGGAGAGAAAAGGAAAAGGTTAAAGTCCTTAAATTAAAAAAGAAAAAGAGTAGTTGGATGTGGTGGCACATGCCTTTAATCCCAACACTTGGGAGACAGAGGCAGGCAGACCTCTGTGAATTCAAGGTGTGGTGATGCACATCTTTAAACCCAGCACTTGGGAGGCAGAAGTAGGCAGATCACTGTGAGTTCAAGGACAGCCTGGTCTACAGAGTGAGTTCCAGGACAAAGATACATAGAAACCCTTTCACAAAGAGCCAAAAATTAAAAATAAAAAAATAGAGTTTAAAATAAAGCTGTGTAAAGATGAAAAACACACAGAGAATCTGGATACTGTATGTTATTATGTTCTCTTTGAATTGTTTGAATGCTGAGGAAGGAGCAACCGTTGCTAAATGATATTTGTTTATAAATGCTGCTGAATTAATCCAAGATAGGTATTTTGAAATTACCTTGACTTTAAAATTAAAATAAAAAGGTATGTTACTTTGGAGAAGAGTTTTTGCTTTTGTTTCCACAGGAAATTAGAGGCTGTGGATTTATTCTGCGTTAAGAAAACTCAGGTTTGATCAAGGAAGACCTCCTGAGAAATCACTGGTAGGAACAGATGGCCCAAATGTCTGAGTTCTACATCCAGAACAGATTCAAGATTCTGTTTGAGACGATGAAGCCTCACAGGATACTCCAGTCAGGACTTGATCATAATTCTAATTTTTTTTAGATGTCCCACTAAGATTATCAGTGCCACCAACCAGCTGGAAGTAGCCTGGAAAACTATGCCCACATTCCCCCAAAATGGACTATGGATATTTTCCTTTGTTTAGAATGTTAGTTACAAGTTGTCATGGCTAATGGTCAGGAGAAAAGCTAAACAAAGGATATTAGCTTCAAAGATTCTGTTTTTTTTTTTTTTAAGAGGAAGAAGTGGTGTGGGACAATGGTTTGTATTCTGTCAATTATATTTTAAATAAACACTGATTGGCCAGTAGCCAGGAAGGAAGTATTGGTGGGACAACCAGACAGAAAGTAGAGGTGAGTCAAGGAGAACAGGAGAATTCTGGGAAGAAGGAAGCCCATTCCTCCACAGTCCTGTCCCAGCCACAGAAGGAGCAAGATGTAACTGCTTCTCCAAATAAAGTACCGAGCCACTTGGCTAACACAGATAAGAATAATGGCTAATATAAGTTATAAGAGTTAATAAGAAGCCTGAGATAATGGGTCAATCAGTTTATAGTTAATGTAGACCTCTGTGTGATTTCTTTTGGACTTAATGATTGCAGGAATTTGGCAGAACAGAAGCCTCTGTCAACAGAGGGCTACTGAGTTTTTTGAGTTGATCTTATATCCTGCCACATCACTTATGTATTAGGGAGGGCGTTATACCTTCCACAGGGCAGGGTGCCTTGTCCTCTCTTAGAATTGGAGAGGGGTGAGGTGGGAGGGTGTGTGGAGGGAGTAGAAGGGGTGTAGTAGGAAAGGAGGGAGTGGGAATTTGGATTGGTACTTTTTAAGTAATAAAATAAAATAATAATAAAAAAGAGATGATCATGTGATTTCCAATTCTATATTTTTATTGGTGTATTATATTTTTGAATTGCATATATTGAACTAAACTTGCATCCCTGGGATGAAAACAATTTGATCATGATATACAAAATTTTTAATGATTGTTAAATTTGATTTAAATTTATCTCATTGATAATTTTTTTTCTTAATGAGAAAATGATGTTTTGTTTTCTATTTCTGGGATAAGACACTGTGACTAAAGTAACTTAAGAAAGAGTTTAATTAGGCCATATAAAGACAGAAGGTTAGAGTCCATAACCATGATGGTAAGGAGCATGGTAGCAGCCAGGCAGGCTTAGTAATGGGATAGTAGCTGAGAATTTATATCTTGATCTACGAGCAAGAGGCAGAGAGAGCTAATTGGGAATGAAGAGGGCTTTCAAAGCCTCAAAGCCCACCCCAATGACATACCTCATCTAAGTAAACCATACTTCCTAATCCTTACCAAACAGTTTTGTCAAATGGTGACCAAGCATTCAAATATATTAGCCAGTGGGGGACATTCTCGTTGGCTACCACAATGTGCAAAGTTGTTTATAGTCTTTCCTCCCTCTCTCCCTTCTTCCTTCCTTCCTTTCATCTTTCTTTCTTTCTTTCTTTCTTTCTTTCTTTCTTTCTTTCTTTCTTTCTTCTTTCTTTCTTTCTTTCTTTCTTTCTGTTTTTCTTTCTTTCTTCCTTTCTTTCTTTCTCTCATACAGCTGCATTAGGGTAATGCTATATTAATAGAAAGAACTAGTAGTGCTCTTTTTCATTTTATTTTATAAAAGAGTTTTGGGAGCTATCATGGTTTGAATTATAATGCACCATAGACTCATATGTTTAGATACTTGGCCTCCAATTTGTGGAACTGCTTGAGGAGGATTAGAAGGTGTGGTCTTATCGGAGGAGTCGTGTCACTGAAATCCTCATTTAAAATGTTTTCTTTTCTAAGTTGTCTTAGATATGGCAATTTTGTTTGCTTTCTGTTTTTGTTTACTAGCAATAGAAAAGTAACTCAGGCAAAAACTCAGACTAGTTAATTTTTAAATGTTTAGCAGAATTTAGCAGTATATCTATTTGGCCCAAGGCTTTTCTTGGTAAAAAAGAAAAAAAGATCTTTGCTATGGATCATTGTAGACACATTTAAGCTGTTTATATCCTTTAAATCTAATTTTGACAAGTTATATGTGTCTAGGAATTTATCCATGACCTCTAAATTTTCCAACTTTTTAAATATGAATTTTCTACATTTTCATGGAGGCCAGATGGATTTCACTGCTATCTGTTGTAAAATCCCCCACCTTGTCTCCAATTCCATCAATCTAGTTCATTATCTCTTTCATTGATTAGTTAGGTTGATGTTTTGTTAATCCTGTTTGTTTTTCAAATAGTTTTTGTTGGGGCTGGAGAGATGGCTCAGTGGTTAAGAGCATTGCCTGCTCTTCCAAAGGTCCTGAGTTCAATTCCCAACAACCACATGGTGGCTCACAACCATCTGTAATGAGGTCTGGTGCCCTCTTCTGGCCTTCAGGCATACACACAGACAGGATATTGTATACATAATGAATAAATAAATATTTTTAAAAAAACAAATAGTTTTTGTTTACTACTAAACTGTTCTTGTATTCTCATGGCACAAAAGTTTTGACAATCTTTACTTATTTCTATCACTGAATAATAAATAACAAAGGAAAATTTGAATGCTTCCTCCTTTTATCTCTGTGTCCTTTTGTTTCTCTGCTAGATCTAATAAGTACAGGTAGAGAGAATGGAAACCTTCTCCAAATTCCCAGCCCAGAGAAGATGCTTTCAATTTTCTTCCCACTCAGTATAATGTTGACTGCATGTTTTTTTTATTGCTCTTTGCTCAAGTGCTTTTATCATGAAGCAATTAAATTTAATGTTTTTATATTTCTTATATCACTCTATCTAATGAATCAAGATATTTATTTAAGATATCCCTGATTTTTTAAGGGAATCACTCACAGCTAAAAATATTACAATTTGGACTGTTTCTGCTTTATATCAAATGTTCAGAGAAGTAATGTTTTCCTTTTAATTTGATTCTAGAATGTTTTATTCTTCCTCAATTTCTATTTCATTTAGATTCAATTCTTTCCAACAAGTCTCTTTCTTACTTCACTTGTGTGCATGTTGTTGTTACTGTGTTTATAGATGTGTGTATATATAGGTGTGAGCCACTATGTTTACTTATTATTGCTTTCATGAACATAGGTGGGATGCACTATACATGAGAAAGGGAAATTTTCAGCAACCATTAACTGTAAAACTTTTCAGGAAAGTATGGACAAATGTAGTAAAATACTGTCTTCTAGATATGGTAGTGTCATATAGTTTCTGTAATTGAGACAGCATAATGTTGGCACTGTGATAGACAAGGAAAATGATGTAACATTACAAAGTCCAGGAATGGAGACTATCAAACATGGGTGACCAACTGATTTATTTGACAATTAATGAAAAATATATGTACTAAAAAATAAATGATGCTAGGAAACTCTAGAAATACATGTGGAGGAAAAGGCAAATTAGATCCTCATGTCATACCACATATAAAATTAGCACAAGAAGGATGATGTCCCGGCTGGGGACATAGTTGAATGTATAACACGCATAAGTCCTGAATCCAGTCCCCAGCATGACAGAAACAAAAGCAAAGCAACAACAACAATAACCAAGGAGGGAGAGGGAGGGACAGTGCTGGCAAGAGGGTGGTGAAATTGTAACACTGTATTCTTTTGAGGAGAATAAAACATAGCAGAAACAGTATAATGGTTATTCAAAATTATTTCAAATGGGATGGGTGTGTATAGATGATAGAGTCTGTGCTTAACACACATGAGCTCCTGCATTTGATTCCTCGCACCAAAGGGTTTTAAAATAAAAATATTACCATATGATCCAAAAATTCTATTTCTCCCACCCCCCAACAACAAAGTATGATCTCAAAAAGACATATACTTACGTTCATGAAAATTTTATTCACAGCAGCTAAAATATAAAAAAAAATTGTAAGAGGCAGAAGACTCATATACAAATGGGCAAACACTCAAGCTATTCCTTTGAAATAAGACAATCTCAGAAAGACAGCATATCATTTAATTTACCTGAAATATTTAGAATATCCAAATGCCTGAGAGAGGAAGAAGAATGGAAATTTTTAGGGGCTTGGGTGCAGGAGGAATATGAAGCAGCTGTTTAAAGTGTGTAGAAGATTAATTTTACAGGATGAGAAGATAGGTAATATCACTATAAAATGTACTTGATTAAATGCTTAACAGTTTAGTATGTTTGGTTTTAAGAACCTACATATTTTAGGCAAAATATTAATTTTTCTTAAGAATTTTGTTCTCAATTTCTATTACATCATTTCTATTCTCTGGTAGACATTGCCCTAGGCTTGCAAGATGACTGCCAAGACTACACCTGGGGAATTTGGCTTTCTCTACACTGTTCCTTGACTTGTGCTTGCTCCTTCTTCCCTCCCTCCCTCCCTCCCTCCCTCCCTCCCTCCCTCCCTCCCTCCCTCCCTCCCTCCCTCCCTCTTTCTTTCTTTCTTTCTTTCTTTCTTTCTTTCTTTCTTTCTTTCTTTCTTTCTTTCTTTCTTTCTTTCAATAGTTAGCAGGAGGAAACACTTTGATATAGTGATTGGCTGGTATAATATTTCAAAACATGTACACATTGTGAAATAACAAAAATCCAGAGTAGCCAGTCAGTAGTATCACAGCACTTGAAAGGAAGAGGCAGGCAGATCTCTTGAGTTCAAGGCTATGTTGGACTATAGAGTGAATTACAATACAGCCTGGGGTACACAGAACAACTCTGTCTTGAAAAGAAAAATTCAAGCAATTCTTTTCTTAACTGCTTTGTGTTTCAGCCTCCAAGCTCCTCTTTTTCCATTCTTCATAGTATCTGTAACATGAATTACATCTATACCAGGTACCCATTATCCAGCTCCCCTCCAAGCCTATAGGAATCACTATTCTACCTCCAGATCAACTAGTTTTAGCTTCCATATTAGAGAAAGCATACAGTGTTTGCCTTTAGGGATTTGGTTTATTTCACTAGGATCCAACAACTCTACATTGTGGCAAAGCCAGAGTTTCATTATTTGTTATAGATGAATGATATCTAATCATGTTTATATCCCACAACTATTCAATATTCACTGATACTTAGACTGATTTCCTGTTCTGGCTATTGTGACTGGCACTAATAACATTGAAAGTCAGTTGTCCAATCAATGTATATTTGTGTCACTTCCTCCAGTAATATGCCTACTAATAGAACCACAGATCATATGGGTGCTCATTTTCTGTATCTTTGAGAAACTTCCATGCTTTTCTTATAATGACCAAACAAATGTATATTCCTACCTATGAGAGTGCCCATTTCTTTATATCCTTGCCTGCATCATGTGTGTGTTGAAGGATTTATTTTGTCTTTAATTGTGTATGTGGAGGATGGTGGATTGCTCATGTGTGTGCTGGTGCCTGTAGAAGGAGATGTGTCACCTGGGTCTGGAATACAGGTGGTTGTGAACTACCTTGTATGGGCGCTGGGAACAGGGTGTGTGCTCTTTCACAATAAACCCTGTATGGGCGCTGGGAACAGGGTGTGTGCTCTTCACAGTAAGCCTTGTATGGGCACTGGGAACAGAGCGTGTGCTCTTCACAGTAAGCCGTGTATGGGCACTGGGAACAGAGCGTGTGCTCTTCACAGTAAGCCTTGTATGGGCGCTGGGAACAGAGCGTGTGCTCTTCACAGTAAGCCTTGTATGGGTGCTGGGAACAGAGCGTGTGCTCTTCACAGTAAGCCCTGTATGGGCTCTGGGAATAGAGTGTGTGCTCTTCACAGTAAGCCCTGTATGGGCGCTGGGAATAGAGTGTGTGCTCTTCACAGTAGGCATTTTTTTATTTTTAACCATTTTTTAATATTTATTTTTGCTTCTGAGTTGTTTTAGTTCCTTATATGTACTGGATATTAGTCTCTTACAAGTGCAGTTCATAATTTTTTTCTCCATATGGTATTTAATATACATTTTAAGATTCTTTTTTCTATTTTATCAATTTATTTATTTGTTTTTTATTGTTTTTATTGATCTAAATTTTTTCTCCACTCCCCTCCCTTCCTCTCCCCTCCCCTTCAACTCTCTCCCAAGGTCCCCATGCTCCCTATTTACTCAGGAGATCTTGTCTTTTTCTACGTCCCATGTAGATTAGATCCATGTCTGTCTCTCTTAGGGTCCTCATTGTCATCTAGGTTCTCTGGGATTGTGGTTTGTAGGCTTTTTTTCTTTGCTTTATGTCTAAAAGCCACTGATGAGTGAGTACATATGATATTTGTCTTTCTGGGTTTGGATTACCTCACTCAATATGATGTTTTCTAAATCTATCCATTTTCTGAAAATTTCAAGATGTCATTATTTTTTTCTACTGTATAGTACTCCATTGTGTAAATGTACCTCATTTTTCTTATCTATTCTTTGGTCCAGCAGCATTTAGGTTTTTTTAAGGTTCTGATTATGACTGTTATTCTCCAAAGCAGCAGGTGACCCAAAGGCCCAAGGGGTGTGGTTCCTTTTGGGGCAGCAGAGGGCAGCGGCCAGCAGTGGGCCATACGGGCCAGCCAGTTGCCATGAGGGCCAGCCAGTCCCACTACTTGAGGCCTTAGTGGATCTCAGGCAAGGCAGTGGTGGGTGAGAGGACACACCCATGCAGAGAGAGTTTGGATATGGAGTTTATTTAGTGGATTATGGAAGGAAAGGGAAGGGAAAGGAAGGGAAGGGAAGGGGAAAGGGAAAGTGGAGAGAGGGGGGAAGAGAGGGAAAGAGAGCAGGTAGAAGAGAGAGAGAGAGGAAGGGGAAGAGAGAGAAGCCACAGCTACCTCTTCAGAAGAGGGACGGGAAGAAAGAGAGAAAACACAGGCTTGATGAGGCAGAAGATCTGCTTGCCTTGGTGGAAGGGAAGGAGTGGACAGGGTTTGTCTCTTAAAGGTACAGGGTACCCAAAATGACAGCAAAAGCAAGCAGCAGATTATAACAATGACAAACAATGCTGCCATGAACATAGCTGAGCACATGTCCTTGTGGTATAATTGAGCATCATTTTGGTATATACTTAAAAGTGCTATTGCTGGGTCTTGAGGTAGGTTGTGTCCTAATTTTTTGATATCACCATACTGATATCCAAAGCAGTTTTTGCACTTCCACCAGCAATGCCTGAGTGTTCTTTTTATGCTACATCCTCTCCAGCATAAGCTGTCATCAAAGTTTTTGATATTGGCCATTCTGACAGGTGTAAAATGGAATCTCAGAGTTGTTATGATTTGCATTTCTCTGATGGCTAAGGATATTGAACTTTTCCTAAAGTATCTATCAGCCATTTTTGATTCATCTGTTGAGAGTTCTCTGTCTAGTTCTGTATCCCATTTTTTATTGGATTATTTGTTCTTTTGATGACCAATTTTCTTGAGTTCTTTGTATATTTTGGAGACCAGTCCTCTGTCCATTGTGGGGTTGCTGAATAACTTTTTCCATTCTATAGGCTGTTGTTTTGTCTTGTTGATTGTGTCCTTTGTTTACAGAAGCTTTTCAGTTTTAGGAGGTCCCATTTATCAATTGTTAATCTCAGTGTCTGTGCTACTGAGGTTATATTTAGAAATTTTTTTTTTTTTTGGTTTTTCGAGACAGGGTTTCTCTGTGGCTTTGGAGCCTGTCCTGGAACTAGCTCTGTAGACAAGGCTGGTCTCGAACCCACAGAGATCCGCCTGCCTCTGCCTCCTAAGTGCTGGGATTAAAGGCGTTCGCCACCATCGCCCGCTGAGGTTATATTTAGGAAGCAGTCTCTTGTGCCAATGCATCTAAGTGTCACAGAAAGCATTCTTAACTTTTTAGTCTCTCTTCTGTCCCTATTTTTTTGTCCATAATAGACTGAGTAATACATCATTGCCGTTTTGATTGTGTGATAGCCAATGACATTAACTATTTTTATTGTTTTTATTGAGATATGTATTTTTGTCCATTCCTCTCCCTTCCTCTCCTCTTCCCTGCTACCCTCTCCCATAACCCCCACACTCTCAGTTTACTCAGGAGTATCAGGGGCCATGAGAACCAGCCTCAGTACACCCTCAGGGCTCATAATTGGATGTCTATGGCAGGTGAGGATCTGAGGATAAGACATTAACTCAAATATGTTTCTTCTGCATGTTCTTTGTTTTTTGTGTGAGGGGCAAAAGTGAAGTAAAAGGGCATGGAGAAGAAGAGTAGGGGGAAGAATAAGGAGAAGAAGAAGGAGAGTAAGGGGAAGAAGTTGAAGAAGTGGTGAAGAGTAGAAGAAAAATAAGGGGAAGAAGAAGAAGAAGAAGAAAGAAGAAGAAGAAGAAGAAGAAGAAGAAGAAGAAGAAGAAGAAGGAAGAAGAAGAAGAAGAAGAAGAAGAAGAAGAAGAAGAAGAAGAAGAAGAAGAAGAAGAAGAAGAAGAAGAAAGAAGAAGAAGAAGAAGAAGAAAGAAGAAGAAGAAGAAAGAATGATAAGAAGAACAAGGGATCATCTCCATGAGGTTTCTAGTTTTTACAGACACAATAGGAAAATTTTATTAGCAAGGGCAATGATTATGCATATCAAGATCATAAAATGGGCAGATAAACCTGACAAAGCAGTACTCCAGAACAGGTGACACCACCCATGAAAGAGCCAGCATCCAAGGTGAAGTACCCGATATTCCAAACCATTAGATGAAGTTGCTAATTAACATCCCTGAATCCTGGATTTACGTTTTCTCCTCATCCAATCTCCTTTGTAATAACCAGCTTTGGGGACACCCAGTTTTGTTTGTTAGCAAAGGTAGGGTGTGCTGCCTTCCTGTTTTGTGCCTATCTTGTATAGGAATTTCTATATAGTCTGTTAGGAGGTAATTTTGTGGGATTGACTCTATGTAAATTTGGCTATTAGAACAAAGAGTGAATGCTATTGGCCTCATGGTGTAGGGGAACGGAACAAAGTCATTCCATTGCCTACACAGGAGGAGTTACACTACTAAGGTGTTTTGGGAATGAATCCCATTTTGAAAGGAAGAATCACAGCTTCACAACAGTTTTACAGATATGACAGTGACTTTTCCAAAAGACAACTGTTCCTGTAGCTCTGCAAAATAAATTGCCACTTAAATTGTACCATTGTGGGTCTGTCTTTATGAATCTGTAAGCTGTACATTTACTGTATAGTCCTGTGGGGTCCAACACAGGAGATCTTGTCTTTTTTTCCTTTCTCTGTAGACCCATGTATATCTTAGGGTCCTCTCTGTTGTTTAGTTCTCTGTTGTATGGACTATAGGGTGGTTTCTTTACTTTATCTTTACATGGCTTATTTTTCTTTACTTCTTTCATGAATAACTGTCTGTACCCTTTTTATATTACTTTTACTATCTCTTTAAGGACTTTGTTTTATCAGTCTACCTGAGCTAATGGGAGCTCATCAACCCCAGCTGGACAGGAAAGGAAAGAGCATAGGATCAGACTGGTCCCTTTGAATGTGGGTGACCTTTGTATAGCTAGGGCAGAATATGGGGCCACTAGCAGTGGCCCCAGAATTTATCCTTACTGCTTATACTGGCTTTTTTGGAACCTATTTTCTTTGGATGGATACCTTGCTCAGCCTAAATATAGTAGGGAGAGCCTCAGACCTTTCTCAAAGCATTGTGACTCACCCTCTCTGAGAAGTTGATGGGGGCTGGGGTGGGGGAGTTAAGTAGAGGGAATGGGAGGAGGTGAGATAGTGGGAACTGGGATTGCTATGTAAAATAAAAAATATTGTTTGTTTTCTTTCTAAAGTAAATAATTTTTTTAAAAATGAAAAAATTAAAGAACAAACAATAATAACAACAAAGAGAAATAGTGCATGCAAGACTTCTTTCTGTCACTTAACTTGCTTTCAGTAACCTGTTCCCCATGCTGGATTACCTGGTCCTACCTTGACATAAGGGAAGAAGCTCAGTCCTGCCTCAACTTGATGTGTGATGCTGTGTGCAAGCCCATGGGAGGCCTGTAACTTTCTAAACGGAGATGGAATAAGAGTAAATGGGGAGAGTAGTAGATGGAAAAGGAGAGGGGACAGGAGGAGAAGAGAAGGGGAGACTGATTGGTATGTAAAAAAATAGAAAAATATTATTTAAATAAAAAAACTACCGGAAAAAAATAAATGCTTTTCTCCCCCCACCAAAGATTTTGTTTTATTTTTTAAAACCATTTACTTTTTCTATATAATTATCTATGTTCTTTTTCTTCTCTCTCCCAAATCTATGCACATTTAAAAAACATACTATGGCCCATTTAGGGGTTTGTTTTTGTCTGAATCTGTCTTTATTGAATATCTGTAATCATTTTCTGACCAGAAGCACTTTTAAAATGGTAAGCAGCTTGGTTGCAGTGCCCTGAATGCTGGATCCACCTTTCTTGACCTTTTAATATGGTGGAGATATGTTTGCTGCCAGCTCTCTAATCCATGCTCATTGTCCTAGCTCCAGGGACACAGCAGATCTATGTCACCATTAAATAATTTGTAGCACTCTGCTCACAAACCCCATTTAAATGCAAGACCTCCCAAAAGAGGCAGAGATTGGGCTGCCAGCTCAAACCAGGAAGCCCTTTTACAAGAAGTTGTGCCTCTGTTTGCCACCAGCAAATAGAGCAAATCTGAAAAAAAAAAATACAGTCACCAAGAAGTCATGTTAACTTTGTTGTTTTATGTCTAGAATTCCTTTTAAGCTCTCTCAGGTTTTATGTAGATATAGTTTCCCCATGATGGCCATCGTTTTGTAAGCAGAGACCATTTGTTTCTTGGCTGCTCTGACCCAAATAATCACACAGAAACTATATTAATTGCAACACTGCTTGGCCATTAGCTTAGATATATTACTGGCTAAGTCTCATATCTTAAATTAATCCATTTCTATTATCTGTGTATCACCATGAGTCTTGGGCCTACCATTAAAGGTTCTGGGTGTCTTTCTCCTTTGGCAGCTACATAGCATCTCTCTGACTCCATCTACTTTCTCTCTGGATTTCTGTTCACTTTCCTGCCTGCTTTACTCAGCTAAGATGTTAGCCAAAACAGCTTTATTCATTAGCCAATAAAAACAACACATGTATAGAAGGACTTTCCACATCAAATTACCTCACTCAATATATTTTTTCTAGTTCCATTCCTTTGCTTGCAAATTTCAAGATGTCATTATTTTTCACCTCTGTGTAGTACTCCATTGTGTAAGTGTAATGAACTTGTTAGCAATTTGTATTTCTTCTTTCAAGAAAAGTCTGTTGTCCTTTTAAAATTCTATTATTTATGTGTATGTACTCTTGAATTGAGCTCTTTATACATTCTGAATATCAATGTCTTATAAGAGAAGTTGTTTGGAAATTCTTTGTCCTACTCAGCAAGTTGTCACTTTATTCTGTCTCTTGCTCCCTTCACACTGCAGAAATTTTAGTTTGATATAATCCCTTTTGTCTATTTTTGTTTCTGTTGAATATGATTTTTTTGTGGGGAGGGTCTTATTTCAAAGTCATTGTGGTGGTTTAGATAAGAATCACCCATATAGGCTCATAGATTCAAATGCTTAGTTACCAGGTAGTAGCAGTGTTTGAAAGGATTAGGAGGTATAACCCTGTTGGAATAGGTGTGGCCTCCATGGAGATGTGGCCTTGTTGGAAGACATATGTTACTAGGTGGTGGGCTGTGAGGTTTCAGCCCAAGACAGGCCCAGTATCTATCTCTGCTTGCTGCCTGCAGACTAGGATGCCAAACTCTCAGGTCCTCTCCAACATCACGTCTGCCTGCATGACACCATGCTCCCTGCTGTGACAATAATGGACTGAACCTCTGAAACTGCAAGCCAGCCTCAATTAAATGCTTTCTTTTATAAGAGTTGTGGTCATGGTGTCTCTCCACAATAACTAAGATAGTCATCAACATCCAGACACCAAAGTGTTTCTTCTATCTTTTTTTGTAGTAATTTCATAGATTCAAGATTTACACTTACATCACTGAAGAATTTAGAGTTGGTTTTTGAACTGAGAGAGAAATAAAGGGGCTAATTTTTCAAGTTTTTCTAGCATTGTTTATTGAATACTTTCTACTTTCTCTGACATAAGATTTTGCTGTTATCTCTGGGTTAGATATTTTTCTCATTTGGCATGTCTATCTTTATGGTACTATTCTACTGCTTTAGTTACTGTGTCTGTGAAGCATGTTTTGAATTTATATTTTGTAGTGTTCTCTGCCAGTCCTTCCTTCAGTGTTTGCATCAAAGAAATCATTTGTTTTCTTGGTTTAACTTAACCCTAGGCACTTAAGTAATTTTTTTCTCGATATCATGTGTGAGGTTATTCTTTTATTTTCTTTTTCAGCAGCTTTTTCAAAGTGTACAGAAAGTTTTTGCTGCTTGAACATTGATTTTGTGTCCTAAAACTTTACTAAGTTCTTCAGATCCAATATTTTTTTTTAAAATGGAATCCTTAAATTTTTTTCATAGTTAAAATTACATCATAGGTACTTCTTGTCCTCACACTCCCATTTGCTCTTACTTTATTGCTGTGAGATTCCCAGCACTATCCTGGATCCTGATACCATGTTGTAAGACACCTATCACATGTGGTCTTCACTTTGAGTGCATGCCTTCCTCTGTATTTACTATCTTTAGAATTTTTACCATGAAGAGAAATTGACTCATTTTTCCTGAGTCTAGGTCATCTCACCTAATATAATACTTTCCAGACCTTTCCATTTTCTTACAAGTTTCATTTTATTTATAGAAATCATATTTTGTAGTCATTAAATTTAATTATAGTTTAGGAAAAAATGAATGAATAGCTTTCTCTAAAAACTGTGACAGTGTGAACTACAGTTATTTGGAGGAAAAACACTACTAATTTAAACAAGCCTACATTTTTTTTTACCTGTTTTACAAAAGGTCCTATCCCATTTCTAGTGTTATAAAAAAGACTTGTATGTCCCTAAATTGGATGAAAACACAAACAGAAGAAGCTGAACAGCTAAGGGACAGAGTAGGCCTCAAGAGAAACTTTCAGAGATACCCCCAGTGTCAACAAAAACCATCTGTCTGGGATTTGAAGTTCTCCAGTCATCTCTGTCCCACCCTGTGTTTATGGATATGTGTGAGGTGAGCATAACCAAACTTCCCTTTTGTCAGCAGAGATGGCTATGACTCTCGGCAGCTGCTTAGTACTTCTTCTGAATGGTGCCCATTGCTTCTTCATCAGAGCAAAGTGAAGTGCTCTGATGACGTCTCTGTGATCTGTGCCATTGACTCTCTCTGAACACTGAGAACCATGGTGCAGTGCGTGGGGCCCCATCCATCATGGCATCCAGATAGGCATTTGTTCTGTATTTCCCCAGTTCAGAGGTGCATCCTGTCAATCTTCTTGTCAGAGCTGCTATTTTTGTTTTGGATAATTTAAGGTGAAGGCCATTTTGAACTTCTGAGTTGTGAGGTCAAAAATGACAAGCACCTTGAACATATCACTGCGGATGCTTTTTTGTGGCCTTGGAGTTTGCACTTTTGCTCTACGTTTGGTGTCCAAACCCCTGAACATCCGGGAGAATTCTGGGAGTGGAGTGAAAACTCCCTGTAACCATCACACTTTTGAGCTGCAGCAGCTGAAGCATATCTTCCAGCCTTTGGTTAGGCAATGGAAAGGAAGCCATGTCATCTGCTAACAGGGTGGGCCTGACTTCACAAGAGGCGAGGTACCGCTGTGGTCAGTGGGAGACCAGGAAGGATGCAGCAGGATATGCAATGGCTCATCAGCTCCGTTACTGATTTCCCTCTTGCACTGCCAGCCTCTCCCTGCATTTCCCTTTCTGTAGACGGTTATATCTGTCCATCACGTGGTTTTACTCTTTATTATACTGTTGTAACATATTGTTTTATTAACATGTATGTTAACTGTTTTTGAATTCCTTCCATTATCCACTTTACTATGGCATACAATCATTTTATATGCAGTAAAATTCAATTTTCTGACTTTGAACTCATTCATCAGCCTCTCATGTAGAGAATACTAGGAAAATTGGCAGATGCACAGCAGAATGTAACACCTGTATGAGAGTTTTCCTGATATATTCATCAGACATATAATTTTATATCCCTCCCTCCTGCCTCTTTCCCTTCCTCTTTTTCTTTCCCTTCAGTTTTTGTGTGCTGTGTCTTAAATGGTGACGTTGTTTTTGTTTGTATGAAATATATCACTGAGTCTTAAATGATATCCATCCAGGCTATATCTTTTAATTAAGGAATTTAATCCATTTGTAGTCAAGGTTACCATTGACAAGTAAAGATTTGCTCCTGCACTAATTTTCTTCTGGTTCTTTTGCATTCCTTCGTTGGTGCTCGCTTTTCCTCTATCTTCCAAGTGTTCATGCACCATCCCATTTGCCCTTTCTTCTTCCTCTTGGAAGGTTAGTTTTTAGCTTTGTTGGATGGGGTACTCATGTTGGCAGTCCCTTTTCTTCCCCTTCTAGTTTACCCTGTTTTCTGCCTGTCTGTAAGGTTCTGTTGGAAAGTCTGTGTTAAGGATCCAGGCATACATGACTTAATGCTTTTCTCTTGCTGTTTTTAGGACCTACCTTGCTTGTATTTCTGACAGTTTAACTATGATAGACCTTCACTGGCAGCTTTTCTGATTTCATGTTTTTTTTGAGTTTTTTTGAGTTTCAAGGACCTAATTATTTCTATTTTCTCAGGACACGAAGTCTTTGTTACTGTTTTCCTTAAAGAGTTTCTATGTTTTTCTTCCTCCTTTTTTTTTTCCCCTGAAAAACTTGCTCTGGGATGTTCATTCATGTTGTGTCCCCAGATGTGAGTGCAGTGCTCTTCTGATCACTGGCTTCAGCAGATGTGCAGCTTCAGCCCTGGTGGTATTGCTTCTACCACCGCTCACTCTTCAGCATGCAGCCACAGTTCCTTCTGCCTCCATTGATATTTACATTGTATGTATTTACCAATAATTTTCCTTCAGATCATCAAATTTCATTTTTATGGTGATTTTGTTATGTATAAGAATGTATGTATTCAGGCTGTTGAAAAATCATTTTTCCTGTCACAATTTACTTTTATATCTTTTTTGTTGTTGCGAGCCAGCCTCTTGCTATGTAACCCTTGCAGGTCTGGAACTCACTGTTTAACACAGGTTGGTCAGAAAGTCATTACCCTTTTGCCTCGGCCCCTTGAACACTATTGCTTTTATTCTATGTTCAATGCAATTGTTGATATAGTTGTATCAAGTCTACCATATTTAGCTTACAATGCCATGATAAAATACTGCGAAGTCAGGAAATTATAAACAGTATTTTCTTCATATGTTTGGAGGCAGGGAGTGGTTCAATATCTGGAGACCTATGTATGCATTTGGTGCAGGCTTGCTTTTTTTCATATATGGAGCTTTTTCTGCGTGCTCATTTGGCTCAGGAAAGAAAAGAAAAAGGCTCCCTTAAGCCTTTTATGAGGACATTTTATGACCTAGTCTTTTATTTTTTATTTTTGAGATATAGGGGATAGAACCTAGGGCCTCACACATACTAGGTAAGCATTTTACCAATGAGTTACATCTCTAGGCTACAAAGTGATCTACTTTTTAAAGTAAAGGCTCTACTTTATAAAATTATTGCATTTGGGATTAAATTTAAACATAAACTTTAGAAGTACCCAGCATTTTACACATTATATGCCATATTCTTGTTTAGTTCTAAAGTTTATTCCATTCATTTTATATAATTTCTCTATTATTATTGTGGCATGTGCACATGTGCATGCACACAAGTACCGTGTTGACAAGCACAGTCATATATTCAGCCATACACACACAACACACACCACACACACACACACACACACTAAACAAACACTAAAAATTGTCTCATTTATGTTTTTTTGTTTTTTAAGGTATATTTTTATATAAATAATCTTTCTGTGGTTTAAAGCTACATATATGAGTCTCTTGCCCTTCTTGGTAGGCCCATCACAGATATCTCTTCTATATTTGTTATATAGTCTGGAAAACATTTGTGCTATTTTCTTAAACTATTATGTCTTTGGCATTTTATTTCTATGTTTTTCCTAGGTACTTTCTGCTTTTCTGTATTTCTCTGCTTCTATCTTGTTTCAGCCTAGTTTAGCCTGAATTGTTTCCTCTGGTATTTCTTGTATTTTGGATGTGCTGACAATTTTCTCAACCTTTGTCTTCAAATGATCTATTTCACTTTCATTTTGAATATTTTTTAAATATAAAAATTTAAATCATTTTTTCCTTTCAGTTTATTTTTAAAATAACTTTTTGTTTATATATATATATATGTATGTATGTAAATGTGTGTGCCTGAGTTTCTGTGCCTACATACACAGAGAAGGCAGAAGAGGACATAGGATCACTTGGTTTAGAGTCACAGAGAAGTGACTTAGATGGGTGCTGGCAACCGAATTCAGGTCTTCTGTTCTCTGAGCCGTATTCCCAGCCTCCCCTTTAAGATGTTACTGATGTCATTTAGTTGTCTCCTGATACCACTGATTACTTTGAAAAGGTAGTTGTCAGTTTCTTTACACCTTGAATGCAATGGTTCCTGGTCTATCCTTCTTTTGGCAATTTTACTATCACATGCTTATTGATTGTTTTCTTCACGTTTCCTGGAGATTCTTGAGGTCTGAGAATCTGTAGTTTCATGCCTTTCATCTGATTAGGAAGTTTCTGTACATTAAATGTCTGAAAGAGTTTCTCTCAGATATGTTTCTCTTGCACGTAGGCCCTTCCTGTTGAGGATCCTCTCCCTATCTGAGCTCACATCTTCTGCCAGCTCTTACCCAGCCACTGCAATGCTACTGTCATATTGTACTTTCCCAGTGCTGCAATATCAATTCTCTTATTTGTACAGAGAATTATTTTCCCTGTTTTTTATTAGCGTTCCTTCCTCCATCGCACTCCATGTTCCTCCTTCCACTCTTTAGCTTGAGAGGGCGACATCCTCATATCGTTTTGAATGTACCGAAATCGTGTTCTTTCTGCTGCAGACTGGGAAGTAGCTGAGATTGTAGGTGCTGCCTGAGTCTCGAGGAGTGGTTCTCAGCATGTGAGCTGTAGCGCCTTTGGGGTCAAGCAATTCTTTCACAAGGGTTGTCTAGGACCATCAAAAAGCACAGATATTTACATTAAGATCCACAATGGTAGCAAAGTTACAGTTATGAAGTAACAACAAAATTAATTTTATTGTTGGGGTCACCACAACAATAGGAGCTGTATTAAAGGATTTCAGCATTAGGAAGGTTGAGAACCACTATTTTTAATGATTAAAAATTTTCCTTTTTCTTATACATTTTACCTTACTTTTTAATTAATTAAAATTAATTTATTTTAAAACTGTTATATGTTAATTACCTATTACCTTGATCATCTCTTTGCTTCTATTTTCTTTTTTCTTTAGTTTTCAGCAACAATTTTCTGCTTCTTTGTATTACAAGTTTTTATTGCATGCTAGAAATGGTCTGTGAAACAGCACAGACTGCCATTGGTGTTAATTGTTTCCGGGGCCAGTTCGTTCTCTTTTCCTGTTATGCAGGAACTGAGTGGGACTGATTGCTGCGATTCGCCCAGACTGGATTAGAGCTCAGGTAGGTGAAGTCAACTTCTGGTTTCAGATGTCTTGAGGATAGTTCCTGTGTTTGGATTTGGTATAGGCTCCTTTCTCTTAATGAATTATTCTCCCAACACTGGGGTACTATGGGCGACTTCAGTGCGCTTTCCTGTTTAAGGCTCCTTTCACGCTTCTACCCAGCCCAGAACTTAGTAGCTTCCCACAAGGGAAGCAAGTCCTATGTTTGGAGCTTACCTCTTTTCTAGTCTGTCCCATAGCTTTTTAAAATTGTATTTCACTCATAAGTAATTTTTTTTAAAAAAAAATCTTTGAGAATGCTTGTCCTGTTCTGCATTATATAATGGATAATGTCCATCCCTATTTCCTCTCATATGTCAAATATTGTTTCTTATTGATAGAGCCATCAGCCTCTTCCTCCTCTTCCTCTTCTTCTTCTCCTTCTTTTTCTCCTTCCCGCTCTTACTCTCTCCCTTCTCCTTCTCTTCCTTCCTACCCATCTCCTCATGTATCTGGTGTGTTTATGTGTATTTGTTGGCACATGCATTAAGAGACCAGACTACAAATTTGGGTGTTGGTTCTTAGATGCCATTTAGATGTCATATATGTTATTTTTTGAAACAAGGTCTTTTATTAGCCTGGGCTTTATGAAGTATATATGGAAACCTAGCCAGGGAGCCTCACGAATATACCTGTCTCTACCAGGGTTTATATAAATTCTGGGGATTGAGCTCAGGTCTTTTTGCTTACAAGATAAACACCTTATTAACCGAATTACCATCCTCAGCTCCTCATTTAACTTTTTCTACCCCTTATATGATCTAATAAATAAGTAGATGTTTAATAATTACTTATAAAATTTAGATATCTATTAGATTAAATGTCTGTGGGTATAATAGATCCTATAATAGCTCTTCAGTAGACAGCATCTGCATCCACGGAAGCTTATTTAAATTTTGATTTCTGGACATCACCAAGAATCTCATTGACTTGGATCTAGGTTTAAAGTTAGGGCTCTGCATTTCTGTCAGTTACCTTGAGGATTTTTTCAGAAAAAGGTAGTCCTTGGTCTCACTTTAGAAAAGCAGGATTACTAGCTTTGACAATGTGCCATGGTCCATGACAGGATGTTTTTCCACTGCAGTTTCTTGAAGACATAAAGTATTGAGTTACATATTAAGCATGCTAGAAACTAATTCATAACTGTAGTGAATAGAGATTTAAAATGTGGATGCTCATCTTCAGAATTCAAAGTTTCATAAAATTGATGAAATCCAGGGCTAGAGGTGTTGCTCAGTGGCAAGGTACCATCTTTGGTTTGATCCCCAGCAATGAAAAATTGTGTAAGACACGTTGATAACCTCAGAGGTCTTTCTAGAACACTGAAAAAACTGAAACACACGAGAGATCCGGTAACTGGAATGAATTCAAAAGGATTTGGAGCTGTAGTGGTGCTGAAAGTGGAGAAGTTATGTGAGTTGGAGAGAGAACTTGAACAAAGAGCACGAAAGAGCTAACATGTCTTTATCCTTTGTTTTAGAGGAAGGAACAGATGCAGAAATGTCTTGCCATTCTTCAGAAAGCTGTGGCCTCTGCATTCAGCATGAGAGAGCATTACCAAGCTCCACCTAAGGACAGTGTGCTGGTTCACCACAGAGCACAATGAATGCCTTTACTCATATTCTTAAAAATTCAACAGATATAGTCAGCCTCCGACACTCAGCTCACATTGCCTTGCTAAGCAGTTGTATTCAAGCCTAGATTGTGTGATCTCTGTATCAATTTGTTTCGGATGCTATTTTGCAGCTGCCTTGCTTCTGTACAACACACATACTTGTGTGTAATCGTCATATGTTCTCACGCACGTCCCTGACAGCTGACTTCTGGCATGGTGAATTTTGCTGTCTGGCGTGGGTAGAGTGACTGCATTTCAAGACCTGAATGGTATTCTTACTTCACGTTCTTAGACTGAGGGACTGAGAGAGAGGAGAATTCCATTACCTGTCCTGCACAAACACCTGAAGTCCTCTGAGATCTAGGGAGCCGTGCACTCCTTCTTATTTTCAGTTATTTCTAGCTTTGCTTTACATCAGTAATCCAGCCTTTACAATTTCTCTGTAAACTAAATGGTAAAAGTTGTTTTAACACAACTGTTTTATTTTTATTTATAACTATTATGATTCATGTAGTTAGAAAGTTGAGCTATGTGATGGAAGATTAAAAATCCTAAAAATCTGTCTGTTTATTACTTGTTTATTGATTTTAGATAAAACAGTTTTAAAATAGAAAGGTAATCATAAATGTAAGTGTGCTTTAGTCACTCTAGACAAAACAGGTGTACTAACACATTGTGTAAATTAGCAAATTAATTTAGCACTCTGAAAATTACACTGAAACGTTACTGAAGCGAGCTTTTTTTTCTGTTTTAAAGCCTTGCTCACAGCTCACCAAGCCTAAGAAGTCATGCAGCTCCTCTTCTTGAACATTCTGCTTGCTGACATTGGCTTCTGAGATTCAGCTCAAGGGATCACAATCTCCTCTTCACCTGAGAAGTCTCCAAGGATTTGTGTGAATTCCTTAAAGCCACCACAGTGACTGCAGCTTTCTGCCCAAAACTGAGGTGAGCCTTTTAGTAAGTTGTATTATTGACCAAATTTTTCACCTGTCTCTGTAGGGACAATCTGTCTTAGTCCTCTTGGGGTACTGGGACAAATGACAAATTATTTTCTCTCAATTCTAGGTGTTTGGAAGTCTAAGTTCAAGATATCAACAGCTTCAACCCACGTGAGGATCTGTTTCTTACCTTGCTTTAAAGGTCGAAACATTCCCATCTGTCTTCTTGGAAAGCACTATTGGGTGACTCACACATCCCATGGATAACTTCAAGCTTTAGTCACAGAGTTGAAAGTACTTAGTTTCATTCCGGGGAGCGATGGTGCACACCTTTGATCCCAGCACTCGGGAGGCAGAGGCAGTCGGATCTCTGAGTTCGAGTCCAACTTGGTTGGTCTACAGAGTGAGTTCCAGGACAGCCAGGACTGCACAGAGAAACGCTGTCTCAGGAAAAAGCCAAAACTAAAACAAGAAGAGTACTTGGTTTCTCCTCCCTCAAGTCCACTTTGAATACCCTATTTAATGTTTTCATTTTTCTTCCCGGTTTTGGGGAATTAAACTCAGGGCCAGATGTATGTACGCTAGGCAAACACACTACCATTGACAATCCCTAGTATTTCCTTGTCTTATAGGGATACAAAACTCATCACACGACTTCCTCTGCATGTTATCACGTAAACTCAGCTATTTCACAAAAGACTCACTTCTTACCACCATCACTTTGAGGGGTGAAGAATGTAGAGTATTTGGGGGAGCACAGACATACACCCATAACATACATAATACATTCACATGACTTTGCAGACCCCTCTAGTCTTCTCGAGGGGGAGAATCCCTTTTACTCCTCTTAGACGTTGGTTACAGACATAGGGACTTCTTTGCCTGGTGATGTATTAGCAGAATTGCTATCAATTAAATGTATTGTTATTAATTTTTGCAGTGCTGAGTCTCACACATGCCAGGCAAGCACACTCTAACGGATCTGCACCAGCAGCCTGACAATTGAATTTGAAATGCTATTCAGCCACCAGACAGTCTTTCTGCACTTGTAGCATGGCCATCAGGGGAACATTTTGCAGCTGGACTTCAGGTCCCAGAGAAGCAGATTCTTCCTGGCTGCCATAACTCAAAGAAGCAGCTGGGCCCACCCTGAGAATTATACAGAGAAGCAAATCTGCCCAGCTGTTCTCCTCTCAGACCCGCTAAACTCCAGGAAATCCACGGCCAAATATCTCAAACCTCATAATTCTGAGGCTTTTTGTTGGGTGGCAACAAGCACAGTTGTCTTACTTCTTTCAACTATTTGCTCCTCAGTGGATTCCTGAAACATTCCCACATCTGTTCTTTTTATTTCTTTGCATGGGAATCTCAAAGCATATCTGCTTTCTGGTTGCTAGTTTAAATGTTATTACATTATAATTTTTATTTGTAGATAGCAAAGCAATGAAAGTTTGGAAATTAATTTTGTACTTGACTACCTTACTGAATTGTCTTACTATCATCTTTTCAATATTAATAAAAATGACTGCTTTATATAGATACTAAATTGCTGGAGTATATTTAAATTGATGCTTCTCTGTATTTAAGTCTGGTACTACCTCTTTCCTCTCACCATCACTTGGCCTATGAGTTTATTTCAAGTCATCTTTTGTAACTGGACCATGTCCTCAAATAGACTGTCTTAATCAAGTCTACACAGACATACCTTGTGTGCAACAAGATCCACACATTTTCACTGTACAGTTTAATGAATCTTGACAAATGTATACAACTGGTACCAGTGTAATCAAGACTCAGAATGTTTCAATTACTCTAAAGGGATCCCCTGAGTCCCTTTAAAGTCAGATTTGGTCTTGAACACCAAAGAGCTCATTGAGTTCTTCCTGCTTCTTTAGGTTAATTCTGCCTTTTCCAGAATTTGGTAAAATAAGAATGATATGGTATGCATTCCTTTTGTGTCAGGCTTCTTTGTTTTAATTCAACCATGTTGCTTGGTATGCTGTTTTTTTACACCATGGAACAGTATTCTGTGTAGGGATATATCATAGTTTTGTCATTATTCAAATTGATAGATACTTGGTTTATTTTTGGATTTAAGTGAGTATGATTATTTTATATTTGTATCCAACTCTTGGTTCTATAATTTTTTCTAAAAAAAATAAAGATTTGGAGAGATATTTATTTATTGAGTCTTGTGGGAAGATAGTTGATTATATGCATTATCTGTGTGTATTTGCCCATGGAGGCCAGAAGAGGGTGTTAGATCTCTTGGAATTAGAGTTATAGGCTGTTGTGAGCTGCTGGATGTGGGTGCTAGGAACTAAACCAGGGTCCACTGAAAGAGCAGTAAATACTCTTAACCGTTGAGCCATCTTTTTTTTTCTGCTTTTTTTTTATTTTATTCTTTTTAAATTAAAATTTCCGCCTCCTCCCCGTTTCCCATTTCCCTCCCCCTCCTCCCACATATTGCCCCTGCCCCAACTCCCCTCCCCTATCCCCACTCCTCTTCTCCTCCCCCTACTCCATTCCCCCTCCCTCTCGATACTGAAGAGCAGTCCAAATTCCCTGCCCTCCGGGAAGACCAAGGTCCTCCCACTTCTATCTAGGTCCAGAAGGTGAGCGTCCAAACAGGCTAAGCTCCCACAAAGCCAGTTCATGTATTAGGATCGAAACCTAGTGCCATTGTCCTTGGCTTCTCATCAGCCTTCATTGTCAGCCATGTTCAGAGAGTCTGGTTTCAACCCATGCTTATTCAGTCCCAGTCAAGCTGGCCTTGGTGAGCTCCCAATAGATCAGTTCCACTGTCACAGTGGATGGGTGTACCCCTCGTGGTCCTGACTTCCTTGCTCATGTTCTCCCTCCTTCTGCTCCTCATTTGGACCTTAAGAACTCAGTCCGTTGCTCCAAATTGGGTCTCTGTCTCTATCTCGATCCATCGCCAGATGAAGGTTCTAAGGTGATATGTAAGATATTCATCAGTATAGGATAGGGTCATTTCAGGTTCCCTCTCCTCAGTTGCCCAAGGTACCAGCTGGGGACATCTCCCTGGACACCTGCGAGCCCCTCTAGAGTCAAGTCTCTTGCCAACCCTAAGATGGCTTCCTTAATTAGGATATATACTTCGCTGGTCCCGTATCCACCCTTCCTATATTCCAACCATCCCATTCCCCCAAGCTCCTACCATCCTCCCCTTCTCACGTTTCTCATCCCCTTTCCCCTTAGCCCCATGCCACCTCACCCGCAAATTCCCAGTTTTTGCCCTGCAATCTTGTCTACTTCCCCTATCCAGGCAGATGACCATACGTTTTTCTTTGGGTTCACCTTCTTATTTAGCTGCTTCTCTAGGATCACAAATTATAGGCTCAATGTCCTTTATTTATGGCTAGAAATCAATTATGAGTGAGTACATCCCATGTTCCTCTTTTTGGGTCTGGGATACCTCACTCAGGATAGTGTTTTCTATTTCCATCCATTTGCACGCAAAATTCGAGAAGTCATTGTTTTTTACCGCAGAGTAGTACTCTAATATGTATATATTCCACACTTTCTTCATCCATTCTTCCATTGAAGGACATCTAGGTTGTTTCCAGGTTCTGGCTATTACAAACAATGCTGCTATGAACATAGTTGAACAGATACTTTTGTCATATGATAGGGCATCTCTTGGGTATATTCCCAAGAGTGGTATTACTGGATCTTGGGGTAGGTTGATCCCAAATTTCCTGAGAAATCGCCACACTGATTTCCAAAGTGGTTGCACAAGTTTGCATTCCCACCAGCAATGGATGAGTGTGCCCCTTACTCCACAACCTTTCCAGCAAAGGCTATCATTGGTGATTTTGATTTTAGCCATTCTGACAGGTGTAAGATGGTATCTCAAAGTTGTTTTAATTTGCATTTCCCTTATCGCTAGGGAGGTTGAGCATGACCTTAAGTGTCTTTTGGCCATTTGAATTTCTTCTGTTGAGAATTCTCTGTTCAGTTCAGTGCCCCATTTTTTTAATTGGGTTAATTAACATTTTAAAGTCTAGTTTCTTGAGTTCTTTATATATTTTGGTATCAGACCTTTGTCTGTTGCAGGGTTGGTGAAGATATTCTCCCAGTCAGTGGGTTGCCTTTTTGTCTTAGTGACAGAGTCCTTTGCTTTACAGAAGCTTCTCAGTTTCAGGAGGTCCCCTTTATTCAATGTTGTCCTTAATGTCTGTGCTGCTGGGGATATACGTAGGAAGTGATCTCCTGTACCCATTTGTTGTAGAGTACTTCCCACCTTTTCTTCTATCAGGTTCAGTGTGTTCAGACTGATATTGAGGTCTTTAATCCATTTGGACTTGAGTTTTGTGCATGGCGATAGATATGGATCTATTTTCATTCTTCTATACGTTGACAACCAGTTCTGCCAGCACCATTTGTTGAAGATGCTTTCTTTCTTCCATTGAATACTTTTAGCTCCTTTATCAAAAATCAGGTGTTCATATGTTTGTGGGTTAAAATAAGGGTCTTCTACTCGATTCCATTGATTGACTTTTTGTTTTTATGCCAATACCAAGCTGTTTTCAATACTGAAGCTCTGTAATAGAGTTTGAAGTCAGGGATGGTAATGCCTCCAGATGATCCTTTATTATATAAGATTGTTTTGGCTATCCTGGCTTTTTTGTTTTTCCATATAAAGTTGAATAATGTCCTCTCAAGATCTGTGAAGAATTTTGATGGGATTTTAATGGGGATTACATTGAATCTATAAATTGCCCTAGGTAGAATTGCCATTTTTACTATGTTGATCCTCCCAATCCAAGAGCAAGGGAGATCCTTCCATTTTCTCATATCCTCCTCAATTTCTTTCTTCAAAGACTTAAAGTTCTTGTCAAATAGATCCTTCACTTCGTTGGTTAGAGTTACCCCAAGATATTTTATGCTATTTGTGGCTATCGTGAAGGGTGATGCTTCTCTGATTTCCCTCTCTGCTTCCTTATCCTTTGTGTATAGGAGGGCAACTGATTTTTTGGAATTGATCTTGTATCCTGCCATGCTATTAAAGGTGTTTATCAGCTGTAGGAGTTCTTTGCTGGAGTTTTTGGGGTCGTTTATGTACACTATCATATCATCTGCAAATAATGAAAGTTTAACTTCTTCCTTTCCAATTTGAATCTCTTTGATCCCCTTATGTTGTCTTATTGCTACCGCTAGAATTTCAAGAACTATATTGAAGAGGTATGGAGAGAGTGGACAGCCTTGTCGTGTTCCTGATTTTAGTGGAATAGCTTTGAGTTTCTCTCCATTTAATTTGATGTTAGCTGTCGGCTTGCTATAAATAGCTTTTATTATAGTTAGGTACGACCTTTGTATCCCTAATCTCTCTAGGCCTTTATCATAAAGGGATGTTGAATTTTGTCAAGTGCTTTTTCAGCATCTAATGAAATGATCATATGGTTTTTATCTTTCAGTTTATTTATTTATATGATGGATTACATTGATAGATTTGCGTATGTTGAACCAGCCCTGCATCTCTGGGATGAAGCCTACTTGATCATAATGGATAATTTTTTGAATGTGTTCTTGGATTCGGTTTGCCAGTATTTTATTGAGGATTTTCGCATCGATGTTCATGAGTGAGATTGGCCTGTAGTTCTCTTTCTTGGTTGGGTCTTTGTGTGGTTTTGGTATCAGAGTAAGTGCAGCTTCATAAAAGGAATTTGGCAATGACTCTCTGTTTCTATATTGTGAAATACATTAAGGAGTATAGGTATTAGGTCTTCTTGGAAGTTCTGGTAGAATTCTGCATTGAAGCCGTCTGGACCCGGGCTTTTTTTGGTAGGGAGGTTTTTTATAACAACTTCTAATTCTTCGCCACTAACAGGTCTATTTAGATTGTTCACCTGGTCCTGGTTTAACTTTGGTATATGGTACTTATCTAAAAAAGTGTCCATTTCTCTTACATTTTCCAATTTTGTGGCTAACAGGCTTTTGTAGTAAGATCTAATGATTCTCTGAATTTCCTCTGTGTCTGTGGTTACGTCTCCTTTTTCGTTTCTGATCTTGTTAATTTGCGTATTCTCTCTCTGCTGTTTGATTAGTTTGGATAGGGGTTTATCAATCTTGTTGGTTTTCTCCAAGAACCAGCTTTTTGTTTCATTGATTCTTTGGATTGTTTTCTGTGTTTCTATTTTGTTGATTTCAGCCCTCAGTTTGATTATTTCCAGTCTTCTACTCCTCCTAGGTGAGTCTGCTTCTTTTTTTTCTAGAGCTTTCAGGTGGGCTGTTAAGTCTCCAATGTGTGCTTTCTCCGTTTTCTTTAAGTGGGCACTTAGTGCTATGAACTTTCCTCTTAGCACTGCTTTCATAGTGTCCCATAGGTTTGAGTATGTTGAGTCTTCGTTTTCATTGAATTCAAGAAAGACTTTAATTTCTTTCTTTATTTCTTCCTTGATCCAGGTGTGGTTCAGTAGTTGACTGTCCAGTTTCCATGAGTTTGTAGGCTTTCTGGGGGTAGCATTGTTGTTGAATTCTAACTTTAATCCATGGTGATCTGATAAGACACAGGTGGTTACTAAAATCTTTTTGTAACTGTAAGTTTGCTTTGTTACTGAGTATGTGGTCAATTTTCGGGAAGGTTCCTTGAGCTGCAGAGAAGAAGGTATATTCTTCCCTATTTGGGTGGAATGTTCTATAGATGTCTGTTAAGTCCATTTGATTCATTACCTCCCTTAATCCTCTTATTTCTCTGCTAGGTTTCTGTCTGATTGACCTGTCCATTGGTGAGAGAGGAGTGTTGAAATCTCCTACTATTAGTGTGTGTGGTTTGATGACTGCCTTGAGTTTTAGTAATGTTTCTTTTACATAGTGGGTGCTTTTATATTAGGGGCATAGATATTCAGGATTGAGACTTCATCCTGATGAATTGTTCCTGTTATGAGTATAAAGGACCTTGCAGACAAGGCAGGCTTGGGGTGGGGGACGTGTGTAGGAAAGAAAACCCTGCAGCAGGAGCTGGGGGAGGGGGGGGGTTGTGCTCTCTTCCGGACAGTCCGCTTCTGGATAGCACACACTCACCCGTCCAGATGTAACTTCTCAGCACCTACACAGGGACGCCTGGTAGCCCAATGAGCCAAGGACCGAGCCATCTTGCTAGATCCCAATAGACATCTTTTATTGGACTTGCCATGTATAGTGGTTGGAATGAGAATGTCCGCCATAGTTTTATACATTTGAATATTTGATCACTAGGGAGCATCATTATTTGAAAGGCCTTGTTGAAGAAAGTGTGGGGTGTGGGGGAGGAGGTTGAGGTTTCAAACAGCCCATTTCAAGCTCAGAGTCTCTCTTCCTGTTCCTTATAGAATTCTCAGTTACTTCTCCAGTACTGTGTATGTCTGTCTGTGAGCCTTCATGCTTCCTGCTGTGATAATGGACTAAACTTCTGAAACCAGAAGCAAGCCCCAGTGAAATGTTTTCATTTATGAGTTGCCTTGGTCGTGGTGCAGCTTCACAACAATAGAACACAGCCTAAGACAACATGTGTATGGTACCTGAAACATGAGTACCTGAGTCATGATGATGTGGGATGCCCAGTGGGATGAAGAATCTTTGTAGCTATATCTTGTGCCCAAATGTTTGTGGATAACCCATGTGGCCCGCCACCCACTTCAGTCCAGGTGCTTGTATGCCCACTTGGTGTTAGGAGGAAAGAAGCTGAGAGCTCACTGTGGTTCGACTCTCCCGGCCTCAGCAAGCAGTTAGATCTGGTCTGCTAAGTATGCACAGGCGGGAGACAATAGCCAATTCCTGCCAGACACTAGACATTTCCAGGTCCCACAGCACATTGCATGGCAGATTTATCCTTTATGCAGACAAAAAGGGTTTATGTGCTACACACTGCTTGCCACAGTTGATATTGCGAGCAGGGCTCCCTCCTGGTAGTCCCAGAGCCGGCAAAAAAATGTACCTCAGCCATATTGAAAGACCAAGAGCCAGTATCCAGGGCCAAAGTGACCACACTGCTTATTATTTTTAAAAATGCTCCTTGTCAGAAAAGGTTTCAGATACACAGTAAGACAGATTCAGACGTAAAAGATCTCCTAAAGGATCACAGTGTGTATGATAAATATGCACAGGCTTAGAAAAGAGAAAAGAAATAGTAGAAACAGTCACAGATTAAAATAAAGATTTAAAAATTCTTAAAATGAAATTAAATAATTAAAAATACATATATTAAGTCACATAGAGATGGAAAATACATAGAGAGTCTGGATTATGTGTACTGTGTTTTATTTAAATTTTTTTACTTCAGAGAGACATTTGATTCTGGGGACTGCTAAACTAAACCAACATATATTTTAAAGATATCGTGACTTCAAAATTTGAATCTAAGGATATGCTATTTTGGAAAAATAGATTCTGCTTTCTTTGGAAAAAAAGAACCTGTGGATTCCTTCCTGGGTGGCATGGTTTGCTTTGATGGAATAAGACCTGTGAAAGGTCTCCATGAACTTTAAAAACACTTTACCCAACAAACAGCTGGAAACAGTTTGAAGAAAACTACACCCAAATTTCCAAAATAAATGATTATAAATTTTTATTTTAATTTTAAAAGAGTTGGTTATAAATGGTTAATGGTCACAGTCAATTTCTTAAAAAAATAAGGGGAATATTATGTAGAGATAAATACATTGGTATGTATGGATTTTGGTCTGTTGATACAAATTTAATGTCAATTTTGTTACACACTATATATATATATTTCTATATATGTAAATATATTTCTATACATATATATTTCTACTTTTGTTTAAGGTATTATACTTATACAACTCATTGAAAATGTAATGTATAATTAAGAAATACAGATTAATAGATAGCCATCTATAATAATCAAACTTTTAGTCATGTTAGTTAGGTTTTCTAGATATTTGAATGCAATTTATACCCTGGCAATGCTGAAGCATGGATGGGTAGCCCATAGATGGTGATCCTGTTGAACTTGTCCATATTGGGTTTCATGGTCTAAGTTGATGAGGATAACTGACCAGGTGTCTTCCTCAAGAGGGTACCAGATCTCATTACAAATGTTTGTGAGCCACCACGTGGTTGCTGGGAATTAAATTAGGTCCTTTGAAAGTGTAGGCAGTGCTCTTAACTGCTGAGCCATCTCTCCAGTTGGATACATAATCTTCAACACTTCAAAGACCAATATGGCATTTAAAAGGTTTTAAGAACTTAGACTTTTCCTAAAAATGAGACATGCCTACTTCTTGCAGCACCAGTTACTTCAGAGAGGTTGATGGGCATCGAAGAAACTCATTATGGAATTTGCCTTCAATGTGACAAGGCAAGAACAGCACTTGCCTGGAGTGCTTGATGTACGCTGTATGAACTGGAAATGCAGACCCACAGAAAAGTGACTGCTGAACTTTCCAACAGACGAGATGGTCCTTCAGGGTTCCTGCTTCACAGAAGAAACTGCCAGGCATTCTGCAGGACACAGAAGCAACTGACAAACTTTGCAAGTGCAAGGCAGAACAGATCTTCAAATTTCCTGCATCACTGAAATGTCTGACAAATACTATGGGCCTGTAGGCTGAAGGGGTATATACCAATGTTACAGAAAAACTTTGGGTGACTGTCTAGGCAGCAAGATGTCTCTGTCATTTCTAGAACTTTGGAAGTTGCCTACACTGCACTTCCTGTTTACTTAGGTAATATTATATATCCTTCTGGGGTCTCTGATGAAGTTGAAGACAAATAGTTATAGTTTTCCTTAGTTATAATAAAAGATTAAATTATATACAAAACTTTAAACTCAAAAGATAAGATGGATGATAGAATATATTATTTAATTTTTGCATAATACTAACAGACTCAATATTATAACTGTAATTCTTGCTTGATAACTGTTTTGTTATATGTAATTTTACTATGTAAAAGTTAAAACCTTCCTTTTCATTTAAACAGAAAAGTGAAGATGATATGGGTTGTCCTTCTGTTTACCTGTTGCTTTTATTGGTTGATGAGTAAAACTGTTTTGGCCACTTGCTTAGCAGAGTAAAGCCAGGGGGGAAATCTGAACAGAGATAGAGGAAATAAGTGGAGTTGAAGGAGACACCAGAACATTACTGGTAAGCCATAGCCTCGTGGTGATGCATAGGTTAATAGAAATGTGTTAATTTAAGATGTAAGAACTATCTACGACTATGTCTGAGTCATTGACAAAACAGTGCTGTAATTTATCTAGTTTCTGTGTGATTTTTGGGTCTGGGCAGCTGGAAAACCAAAGTGCAGTCTCTGTCTACATGATGAGGCAGGTACATGTGTTAGTCAGCTTTCTGTTACAGTGACCCAGTGCCTAACAGAACCAACTTAAAGGAGAAAAGGACTTTGCTTTTTATTGTTTGATTGGGTTTTTCTAATTGACTTTTGATTTTAGAGATTTTAACTCACAGTTGGGGTCTGTGTTGAGGCATTATATCCTGGATGTGGAAGACTGTGAAGAGAGATGACTCTAACTCCATGGTGTGCAGGAAACAAGGAAACAAAGCACCAGTCTGGAGTTCCAGTTACTGCTTCAAGCCCATGTCTCCAGTAACCTGGCTTTTTCTGAGCAAGCCCCATCTGCTAAATATTCTAAAACCATATGACTCTGGAGACCAAACCTTCTCATGGCATTTTGCCCTGGGTCATAACAGTATACTTTATTACTACATTTATTTTGTTTTATTTTGTGTATGTATGTATATGGAGGTGGGGAAGACAGCATGCATGGTGTGATATGCACATGGAAGTCATGAAATCACGGAGATCTAGATGCTTTGGCCTCCTAAGCCTTTACACTTGACCATTTTCCTTTTATGAAAATTATCCCAAAGTCACTTAGACTTTTTTTTTAAGTTGGGGCTATGATCTATTTTAAATTAATTAGTTTCAACTTAGGGTTTTTTTGCATATTTAATAAAGTATGACTTAAGTTTTACCTAAAAGAATATAACATTATTTATTGTCAAGTTTTACTGAATTTTTTGTTAGCTTTGAGGTACTAATTTCGTAGGTAAAACTTTGCATTGGAGACTATTAGTTTCATTGGTTTGCCCAACTATATGTGGCTATATGTTACAACTTTCTGATGTTTTTTTTTTAAAGTAGTTTTGTTTCTTATGCTTTTTATTTTTATTTTTGTTTGGTTTCTGTATGTATATGTATATGATGTATGGGTACACACTAATGGTACATGAAGAGAACAGAGAACAACCTGTGGGAGTCTGCTCTCTCTTTCCACCTCTTTCTTCAGGGTCAAACTTAGGTCATCAGGCTTGGCAGCACATGCCTTTACCTGCTCAGCCATCTTAACTGACCCTCTCCTACTTATTAATTAAAAATAAATAACTTTCCAGGTCTTTTGCTTTTTTAAAGAATATTTGAAACAGTTGTAGCAATTTTTATTTAAAAAAGTATGGTTGTAATTTTGATTTGTATTGCATTGAGTCTATTAACCAACTTATAGACCATTGAACCTAAACATTTAGCCTTCCAGCCCATTAACAAATTCATATTAACTTAGGACTTCTTAATTGTTTTTCTCCAGTGGTCAGATCTTTTTAATTACATTTTCAGTAATTTTTAAAGTTTCAGTTAATTTTCTAAGCTTATTCTTAACTATTTCTTGCTTTGGATATTACCATAAATGGTATTGTTTTATCAAGATTAATTTTCTTTTTTGCTAGCACAGATTAATATAATTAAAGTATGTTGACATGGATCACACTATGTTGCTAGTTTTGCTCATGACTAGTGGCTTTTTCTAGATCACTAGGTCTTTTCTAGAGATGATCACATTGCATGTGAATGAAGAAGACTTGCCAACGTGCCAGGCTGCAGTCACGATCTGTAGGCTCCTTCCCTCCCCCTTACTCAATTATTTTCACTCTTAATTTTCTCGTGGGAAGGTATTTCGTTGGAATTTTAATTTCCTTAACAAATATAGGGAATTTTGACTAATTGGCATCATGAGTCTGTACTGTAAATTCCTTGCTGTTGCTTTGGAATCCCACAGCCTCGTGCAGTAGCCTGGGTCCTGAGCCTGGCCACATGGCCAGCTCTAAATTCCTGTCTGTCTAGTAGAAACATCCTCAACTAATTTCAATTTTCCATTTTTCTTCAGTTTGTTTTGCAATGTCTGTCTCTGAAAAAATTGTTAGATTATTGGAATTATTATCACATATTTTAAAGGAATATCTTGATCTTTTGGTGGCTACAATATGGGCTAGCATTTATTTTTTATGATTTTTTATCTTTTTAATGGAGTCATCCCTTAGTTTCGCTATTGTTAAGTGTAGTTGGAGTTTAACTATGTTAATATTTTTAGAAAACAGGTCTTTTCCCTGTTTTTTAACTTTTATTGATTCTTTGAAAATTCCTTACAGGTCCACGTTGTTTGTTGAGTAGATCCCCTGCTGCTCCCTTCTTCCTGTCCTCCCTTCCTTCTGTCCTCCCTTGTCTGCTGCTCCCAAGTCACTTTTGTCCTCTTTGTTTCCTAGACAATTGCTTCCTAAGCAAGCACGATTTTGTGTGACCCTATAAAGCTGAGATACTTTAAATGAGAGACAGCAGATGCTATTTGTCTTTCAGAGACTGGATTGTTTTGCTTAATCTGATCATCTCCCATGGCATTCATTTTCCACAAACAGCATAACTTCATTCTCCTCTGTGTCTGACAAATTTTGTTTCCCCATACCTCTGTTGTTGGACACCTACTTTTTTTTTAACTTCTGCTTTACTGCTTTTTCCCATATGCAATTTAACTTTCCTTTAGTAACCTTGTCTTACTTAGTTAGGGTTTCTATTTCTGTGAAGAGACACTATGACCACAGAAACTCTTACATTAAAATTATTTTGTTGGGGCTGACTCACAGTTCAGAGGTTTAGCCCATTATCACCATTGTGGGAAGTATGGTGGCATGAAGGCAGACATGGTGCCGGAGAGACAGCTGAGAGTTCCACATCTGCATCAGCAGGCAGCAGGAAAAAGAGAGAGACATCTGAAGCCTCAAAGCTCAATCCTAGTGACATACTTCCTGTAACAGGACCACACCTACTTCAACAAGGCCACACCTCCTAATAGTGCAGCTCCCTAAGGGCCTGTGGAGGCCATTTTCATTCAAACCACTACAAGTTTATTAATGGGAAATCTTAAATTATAGATTTCTAAAATCTGCTTTCTCTTCTTTTTTCCTTACCTCCCCTCTTCTCTTCTTCCTCTCTCTCCTTCCTCTCTCTCTCTCTCTCTCTCTCTCTCTCTCTCTCTCTCTCTCTCACACACACACACACACACACACATTTATTTATTTATTTATCTGATAGTGGGAGCAAGTTCTCATTGTTAGTTACCACATGCTAGGAAGAAAATTAAAAATTTAACTTCCCTCTCAGAGTTCTTAGTTTAATTAATTAAAAAAATCAAAACTGACTCAGAAGGGTGCTTGAGGACAACTATGCAAGAATTTAAGAGAAAAACAACAGAACAGGCAAGCTGAAGATCTCTGCAGCTTCCAGGATAGTGGAGATGAAAGAGATGGCGAGAAAAATCCATGCCATTTGAATTAGGCTTCCATATTTAGCAATAGGTCAGCCACTTGGTGGGCAAGCAACTACATTGGTGAGTAAGTAGATGGCCTCAGAGCACTAAGGGAGCATGACCTGGCTTAAGCCAGTGCCTGAAAAAATAAAAATGTAAGAATTCAAAAAGGAAAAGCTGGGACTCAGAAAGGCAGGCAGACATAAGAGAACTTTATGGTGGCCTTGGAGGGAATACACCCTTTGTGGTGTTTCTGGGAAGGAAAAGGCACAGTATCTTGCTGAAGAGATTCCCTCCATTTCCTCAGCATGAATTAAAGCGAATTATCTTTCCTAAAAGGTGGTCTCTTGACTAGGTGATTGACTGGCCCAGCTGGACTAACTCTTCAGGCAGGAGATAATGAAATGTTTCCACTGAGATGAAGATTCTAGTCTTTACTCTTGGAGAAAATAGGTTTCCTTAGAGGGCCTCAATATAGGCTTTTATTGCTACTGCAGTGTTATATTTTATAGGCTGGCCTTGAGCATTAGTCTCCCGTTCCCACCAGTATCATCAGAAACTGGGATTACACCCAGACGACACCAACGTGTTGGGTCTTTTCTTTTTCTACTATGAGAATTAAAGATAAGCATTTTCCCATAGTTATGTCTTATAGGTTTTAGTATCTTGGTTTTTTTTAATTTTTAGATTTTAGTTCATATGTTTATTTTTAATTTTTGTGGTTTTGATCTATATTCATTCTCATCTATAGTGTTTAATTTCTAAATATTTAGGGATGTTCTTAATATATGTCATTATTGAGTTATAATTTAATATGGTTACATCAGAAGACATGATCTATAATGTATAGAAGCCCATTTTGGGGTACAAAATGGTCTGTCTTGGTGAATGGTCCATTGATCTTTAAGCACAAGAACTTTTCCGCTTGCATGGTGTCTCAGTCACTGTTCTATGGCCACGAGGAAGCTCCATGACTATAGCAACTTTTATAAAAGAAAGAATTTAATTTGGATTTATCATTTCAGAGGTTTAGTTCATTATCATCACAGTGGGAGAGCATGGAGGCAGACAGGGTGCTGGAGAAGTAGCTATTTTCTGCATCTGGATCCACAGTCAGCAGAAGGAGAGTGATACTGGACCTGGCTTGTTCTTTTTTTTTTTTTTTTTTTTGGTTTTTTTTTCGAAACAGGGTTTCTCTGTGGTTTTGGAGCCTGTCCTGGAACTAGCTCTTGTAGACCAGGCTGGTCTCGAACTCACAGAGATCCGCCTGCCTCTGCCTCCCGAGTGCTGGGATTAAAGGCGTGCGCCACCACCGCCCGGCTGGCTTGTTCTTTTGAAACTTCAAAGCCCACACCCAGTGACACAGTTCATCCAGTAAAGCCACACCTACTCTAGCAGAGTCCCACTTCCTAATCATTCTAAAGTAGTGCCACTTCCTGATGTCTGAGCATTCAGATATATAAACCCATGAACACATGGGGTTTCCTGTGTTAGTGAAGACTAGTTGATTTAGAATGCTGTGCCTATTACCTGCATACCCCTGTAGCATAATTAATAAAAACCCAGAGACAGAAATTGGGGTTCAACCTGAAGGTCAGAAAAGCAAAATAGCTAGCCACTGGCTCTTACCTCAGTCTGAAATGGTGGTCTTGCCTCTAGGAATCTCAGAATGATATTGGGTCTGTGAGCTACCTTGTATTCCTCTCTAGGACTGGGTTTAAATGTGTATATCACTGCTGCCCAGTTTCTATGGCAAACTAGTGAGGCTACTGGGATTAAAGGTGTGTGTCTCCAGTGCCTGATCTGTAAGGCTGATCAATGTGGCTGTTTTACTCTCTGAACTTCAGGCAAGCTTTATTCATTAAAATACAAATTAAATGCCACTACATACCCCCATTCTTCTTGAGACATGCCCATATGGGAAAATGGCTTTGCTAATTTCCCATGTGTTTTTAGTCTTGGACTCCTTGGCATGGCCAGATCAGCAGTCTACCTTTATTCAGGTCTTCCTCTACTCCCCACATCTCCCCTTCTTATTTCTTAGATGTTCAAGATGTATCTTCATACTTACTCCAAGGATGGCTCACTGCAGTCCTGGGAACCAGAATACAAAGTAGATAAGATGATAACATAAGAGCTATGCCCAACTAAAACCAAAGGAATGCTTTAGTAAATTGAAGAGAATATGCCCTCGGAACTCATTGAGTATTGTTTTTGCAGTATTAGTAAAAAAACAGTCTTATAAGCCCTTTTCTAGTATATTCCAGCGTAATTGGTACAAATACCTAGGAGGTGGGCCCCAGTTAGTTCACAATTACAGCTTCTTGCTATAAGGTGCTGCTGACACACATCTGTGACAATCCATGTTACCTATTAAATCTTGTCTAAATTGTGAAACAGTTAAAAAAAATAGTTTATTGGGACTGCAGGTGGTTAGAGAAGACCCCTCCAATAAAGGTAGGGGTAAGTCAGTACTATAAACTGGTAAAGAAGAATATGATGAAGCCACTGCATAGAAAGGCAGTGGCCTGGGGATAAATGTCCAGTAGGTTTGTGTCTTGAACAGATTTACCTGCATAGATATAATTACCAGAGACCTCAGGAAAACAACTTGTTGATCACTTTCCAATCCCAGGCTTCTTCACACCGGACCAAAAGTGTGTTTCTCCTCTTAGTGGGAGATACAAGCACTCCCTCGACCCCCCACATTAGCGCAAGGAATAAGTCAAAGCATTTTTTGTCATGACATCTATTCCTCAGCACCTGAGTTGTTAGGAGCCTGTCCTCAGGCAAACAAGGGCCTTCCAGCAGCAATGACGAGACATGGTCTTTTGTAAGGCCTTGTTTAGAGAACTTGTGAGTTTTTTAAAGTATCGTTTGAGACATATGTGGGACCTTTTTACTACAGCGTGTCCCTGCAGTTAGTAAGGAAAGGCGATGGCGTGAGTTACTTTGTGTGCAGCAGGAATGCAAAAGAGCTGTAAGAGGAGCATTGCTGTCTCCGGACAGCCCAGAAAACACTCCTGGACCTTTGCCCCACGTGAACAACAGTTCTCCTCCCTGGTCTGGACAACTTCCTCAAGAACAACAGTGGAGTCACACCTTAAAAATGGTATCCTTGGTACGCTTAAGGACTTGTGTGTCTTAACAATCCTGTCAGCATTTTAAAAAGTCCTTTGTTTCATAAATACCTTTGCTGTCTTGGGAACAGCTGCAAAAAGCCCTGTAGCCTGCAAGTATGAGATGAGGACTTGACTGCTCCGAGGTATGGTGCGGAAAGAGGCATCTGGAAGAGTCCAGAGCAGGGAGAGAAAGTAGTACACTGGCCAAGGACAGCAGAGGCACCGGGGCCATAGCGGAGGGGGGGAGGCATAGTGGAGGGAGGCAAGAGAGAGGGAGGCGAGAGGGGGACCATAAGAAAGTGTGTGGCTGAAATGGCAGGATTATATAGGAGTGAGAAGCTGGGGTGAAGGGAAAACCATGAACTGGAGAAGTTTAGGGTAGGGTCCAGGATTCCAGTGTGGGCTCTGAAGGAGGTATTTACTATGCTGGGAGAGCCTGGAGGCAACCATGGGCTTTGGTATGCTAATAGGTACCACAGTTAGCCTTTTGTCTGAAGTTTCTTTTGGATGAGACAGCAAGAGCTGGGCTACAGTCTGGATACATTTTTCCAGGCACTGGCGAATCTCAGTGAAAGACAAGTGTTATTCTATGTTTTGTTTCCTTTTACTGAAAAGCTGTGAGGTTGAGTCAGGTTGATCAAAAGCCAGGTAGCTACTAAATTTGTCAAAACAGTTTCCTTCTGGTGGTGCCTCTCTCCCTGCTGTCTTGAAAAGCCAGACTACAACAAGCAGCTTCCAGCAGATAAAAAGTGGAGGATCTCAAGTTCAAAACCAGCCTGAGCTATATTACGAGATAATATTGTATATACAAGACTCTGTCTTTAAACAAAAAATATTGCCTCAAATTGATAAAAACTATAAATCCTCAACTCTCAAAAGCTATAACAAAGTTCTAGCAGAAAACAGATCTAGAGTAAAATTAATGTCCCAAGGAAACTAAGAGGAGAGGAGCTTTCTCTGAGAAAGAATGCAGACAAGCAATAAAGATAATAAGCTGTATTACATTTTTAAGTTTTTTTTTTTTTTTTTTTTTGGTTTTTCGAGACAGGGTTTCTCTGTGGCTTTGGAGCCTGTCCTGGAACTAGCTCTTGTAGACCAGGCTGGTCTCGAACTCACAGAGATCCGCCTGCCTCTGCCTCCCAAGTGCTGGGATTAAAGGCGTGTGCCACCACTGCCCGGCTGTTTGTTTGTTTTTAAGACAGGGTCTCACTAGCCCAGATGACCTTGAACTCACTATGTCACTGAGGCTGGCCCTGAACTACTGATTCCCTATGCCCCTCCTCTCCAGTGCCAGGCGCTCCACCAGCATATCATGAACTCACCCACATGGTGGGTTTAGGATTTCCTCATGCAGAGAGAAAAGATTACAGCTATGCACTAAAGCCAGGTCCAGATAGAAAAGCCTCTAAACAGGTTAAAGTGTGTTGAAAAATGTACAGAGGCTTAAGAGAGAAAAGAGAAAAGATATAGACGTCATAGGATAAAAAAATAGTGTAATAATAATAATAATAATAATAATAATAATAATGAAGTCCTTAAAAAGGAGTAAAGTAATATAATAGAAAGTCACATAAGATGAAAAAATACATGGGTGTCTGATCCTGTTTGTTATTGTATTTTCTTTAAATTTTTTGATAGCTGATGAATGAGCGATACTTGCCAAAAGACATTGTTTTATGGAAGCTTCTGGGTTAAACCAACCTATATATTTGAAAAACTGTCTTGAATTAAAAATGGAAGTCAAGGGCTGGTGAGATGGCTCAGTAGTTAAGAGCACTGTCTGCTCTTCCAGAGGATCTGGGTTCAGTTCCCAGCACCTACATGACAGTTCGTAGCTGTCTGTAACTCCAGTTCCAGAGAATCTGGCATTGTTATACCAATGTGCATAAAATAAAGTTAAATAAAAATGGAAGTCAAAATAAGTATTGTTTTGGAGAAGATGCTGTTTATTTGTGCCCACAGTAAAAGAAAGGTTGTGGTTTCATTCAAGCTTGAAGATGATCAGGTTTGATCAGGGAAAACCCTCTAAAGAAATAAGCCTAGAAAAACTACAGGAAAAGCAAAGTATATTTTACCTACTTAAACATAAAACAAAACAAAAAAATCTTTGACTGACTTGTGTACAACAGTCTGTACTTGTTCTAATGTGGATATATACATTACCTTTAAAAGTTTATGTATTTTCAGAACAAGGGAACAAAGCACCAATAAGAATAAATGGCCCAGGTGACCCAACCTCTCAGAATGCCTCTGATGCAGCTTCCTCAGAGTTCTGCATCCAGAATAGCTTCAAGGCTGCTGGCTGACATGGTTGAGCCTCACAGACTCTTCCAGCCAAGATTTGACCATAATCCTGAATTTTCTCAGCATCCTCCAAACACGCCCGGGTTCCCAAACAACGGAAAGTTGTCTAGAGAAAACAACACCCACATCACAAAAGATAGGCTTTGGATGTTTGTAATAATTTAGGGGGGTGTTGGTTATAAGTTGTTATTGCATTAGCCAGAAAAAGCTAAACAAAGGAGTTAGATTCAAAGACCTCTTTCTGAAGAAAAAAAGGGGATATAATATAGAAATGATGAGATTATAGGGTAGATTATTGAATCTACTTTAATCCAAAAAATAGCTATTAACCTCAAAATATTCTACATTGATAAGGAGATATATATAGTTTATTGATACAAATGTGAAGTTATTTATGTTATATTTAATGTTTGGGGCCTTGAGCTTATGAAGCTCATCTGAAAATGTATAATTAAGAAATGAAGATTAGTAGTCATCTACAATTATTAAACTTGTAGTCATATGAGATATGTTTTCAAGGTTAAACAGAAATACTTAGATATCTAGATGGCCCTCAAATGCTTCAAAGACCTACAGAACGTGGCATTTAAAATGTTTTTTTTTTTAAAAAAAAAAATTTCCGCCTCCTCCCCGCCTCCCATTTCCCTCCCCCTCCTCCCACCCCTCTCCTCCTCTCCCCACTCCTCTTCTCCTCCCTCTCCAGCCCCAAGAGCAGTCAGGGTTCCCTGCCCTGTGGAAAGCTGATGGAGGAAGGTCATTGGCTAATAAAGAAACTGTCTTGGCCCATCTGATAGGGCAGAATTTAGATAGGTGGAGTAAACAGAATAGAATGCTGGGAGGAAGAGGAAGTGAGCTCAGACTCGACAGCTCTGCTCTCTGGAGCAGACGCCATGCTCTCCTCTCCAGAGCAGACATGATGAAGCTCTGACCCAGGATGGACGTAGGCTAGAATCTTCCTGGTAAGCGCACCTTGGGGTGCTACATACATGAACAGAAATGGGCCAAGCAGTGTTTAAAAGAATACAGTTTGTGTGTCATTATTTTGGGGCATAAGCTAGCCAGGCAGCCATGAGCCGGGCTGTGGGAAGAGGCCCACAGCCCCCACTACAGATGGCGCCCACGTGGATAACTGCATCCACAGAAAGCCTGAGAAAGCTTGGGAAAGAATAGAGTAAAGCGTGTTTTCTTGGTAGCAGCAATTTCTTGGGTCTGCTCTGCTTGCTAGAGGCAAGCAAGTGCTCTCATCTAAGAGAGGCTTCCTGACTCAGCTTCAGCTGTGAAACCTTGCAGCTCATTTAAGAGGTCCTGCCACGAAATACTTAAAACGGTGTTGGTGAAAAGCTGAAGGCATGCTTTTCGGTTTTCAGCCGTAGCAGGAAAAAAGTTGTGCTGTTTTAAAATGCCGGCTTTCTGGGCCATCCTGCCAGGGCAAACTCTTGACTGAGGCAGGAGGGCCGACTACAGAGAGAGGACTTGATTGTTGTCTGTGGATGTAATGCTGCAGTTTGCTTGTTGGCAAAGACCTTGAAACGCCACAGAGTTGTGATAAACATGGCTACAGCTGGTATCTCCGCCATGAGGCTGGAAAGCTAAGGAATGGCACGACTTTCGTCCTACTGATATTGCTTGGTAAATTAAAGACTCATGTGGTCAGAAAAAGAGAGATATACAGTAAAGAGAGATTCAAAGACAAAAGAAAACTTTAAATGATTTACAGTGTGTTTAAAAATATATGCAGGCTGAAAGTTAAAGTTCTTAAAAGTAAAATAAGGAAGAAAGAGAGTAGTTGGGTGTGGTAGTACACACCTTTAATCCCCAACACTTGGAAGGCAGAGGGAGATTGACCTCTGAGACTTCAAGGTGTGGTAGCACACGCCTTTAATCCCACTGCCTGGGAGGCAGAGACAGACAGATCTCTGAATTCAAGGACAGCCTTGTCTAAAGAGTTATTCCAGGACGAAGATATACAGAAAATATAAAGTAAAAGTAAAAGTAAACAAAATAGAGTTAAAATAAAGCTGCACAAAGATGGAAATTACAGAGAATCTTGATACTGTATGCTATTATGCTCTCTTTGAATTGTTTGAATGCTGAGGAAGGAGCAACAGCTACTAAAAGATATTTGTTTATAAATGCTGCTGAACTAATCCAAGATAGATATTTTCAAAATACCTTGACTTCAGAATTTGGATCTAAGGATATGATACTTTGGAAAAGAGTTTCTTCTTTTGTTTTCACAGAGGATGAGACTCTTTGGATTGCTTCTTCGATCCCAATATGGTATGATAGACCACGCCCTCCTGAAAGTTTGCTGTGAACACCTTCAAAAAATTACTTTGCTCAACTGCCGACTGAGAGGAACCTAGCACACAGGTTATACCATGAAAGACCTGATTAACAGCGCCCCCATTCAGCAGGAAGCAGTTTGGAGAGAAATAACTGCGCCCATATTCCCAAATATTGTTTATAAATGTTCTTTTACATTTAAAGGGGGAGATGATATAGATGTGAATAATTTGCATTGATATGAATCTTGGTTTACTGATATTAATTTAAGGTCAATTTTGTTATATGTATATGTATTTCTGATATTGATTAAGGTATTGTGATTGTGTAGTTCGCTTAAAAATGTAATGTATATAGGTTGTTAATGGATAATTATCAATAATAGTCAAGCTTGTAATCATGTTAGATTTTCTAGATGTACATAGATATATTTTAGATAGGCATTCTTCATATCTTTCAAAGATTATAAAATAGGGCATTTTAAGTGTTTTAATAACTTAGAGTTTTTCATAACAATGAGACACGTCTGCTCCTGGCAGCACCAATCTACTTTCAGAAGAAGATGGGCATCAAAGAGGATCCTTATGGAGTTTGATAGCCATTTGGGCAAGAAACTGCTCTTGCCTGGACTATTGTATAAACTGGACATAGAGAACCCGCAGAAAGAGTACTACTGAACTTGCGTAAAGGTGAGATGATCTTTCGGGGTTCCTGATTCATGAAAGAGTCTGCGAGACATTCTGCAGGACATAGCAGATAGTGACTGAACTGACTTTGAAATTTCCTGCTTCATGGAAATATGTGCTGGAAACCATGGGCCTTTAGGCCGAAGATGGATGCCCCAACGGTACAGAGAAACTTTGGGTGACTGTCAAGGCAGCGAGATGTCTCTGTCATTTCTAGAGTTTAGAAGTTGCTTATTTCTTGTTTGCTTAGGTAATATTATATCCTTCTGGAGTCTTTGATAGAGTTGAAGAATAGATAGATAGTTATAGTTTTCTTTAGTTATGATAAAGATAAAATAGATGTAAATATTGTAACTGTAATTCTTACTTGATAACTGTTTTGCTATATGTAATTTTGCTATGTTAGAGCCTTTCCTTTTTGTTTAAACAGAAAAAGGGGAAATGATGGAGGAAGGTCATTGGCTAATAAAGAAACTGTCTTGGCCCATCTGATAGGGCAGAATTTAGATAGGTGGAGTAAACAGAATAGAATGCTGGGAGGAAGAGGAAGTGAGCTCAGACTCGACAGCTCTGCTCTCTGGAGCAGACGCCATGCTCTCCTCTCCAGAGCAGACATGATGAAGCTCTGACCCAGGATGGACGTAGGCTAGAATCTTCCCGGTAAGCGCACCTTGGGGTGCTACATACATGAACAGAAATGGGCCAAGCAGTGTTTAAAAGAATACAGTTTGTGTGTCATTATTTTGGGGCATAAGCTAGCCAGGCAGCCATGAGCCGGGCTGTGGGAAGAGGCCCACAGCCCCCACTACAGAAAGCCCAAGGTCCTCCCCCAGCCATCCAGGTCTAGGAAGGTGAACATCCAAACTGGCTAGGCTCCCACAAAGCCAGAACATGAAGTAGGATCAAAACCTCGTGCCATTGTCCTTGGCCTCTCATCAGCTCTCATTGTCTGCCATGTTCAGAGAGTCCGGTTTTATCCCATGCTTTTTCAGTCACAGTCCAGCTGGCCTTGGTGAGCTCCCAATAGATCAGCCCCACTGTCTCAGTGGGTGGGTGCACCCCTCGTGGTCCTGACTTCCTTGCTCATATTCTCCATCCTTCTGCTTCTCAATGGGACCTTGGGAGCTCAGTCTGGTGCTCCAGTGTGGGTCTCTGTCTCTATCTCCATCCATCGCTAGATGAAGGTTTTATGGTGATATGCAAGATATTCATCAGTATGGCTATAAGATAGGGTCTTTTGAGGTTCCCTATCCTCAGCTGCCCAAGGAACTAACTGGGGACATTGCCCTGGGCACCTGGTAGCCACTCCAGGTTCAAGTCTCTTGCCAACCCTTAGGTGGCTCCCTTAACTAAGATATGTGCTTCCCTGCTCCCCTATCCAACTTTCCTTTATTCCCAATCATCCCGTATCCCCAAGATCCCCCCATCCTCTCCTTCTCACTTTTCTCTCCCCATATCCCCTTACCCCCATCCCACCTCACCCCCAAGATTCCAATTTTTTGCCCGGCAATCTTGTCTACTTCCCATAGCCAGGAGGATAACTATATGTTTTTCCTTGGGTTCACCCTCTTATTTAGCTTCTTTAGGATCACAAATTATAGACTCAGTGGCCCCTATCTATGGCTAGAAACCAATTATGAGTGAGTACATCCCATGATCTTCTTTTTGGGTCTGGGTTACCTCACTTAGGATAGTGTTTTCTATTTCCATCCATTTGCATGCAAAATTCAAGAAGTCATTGTTTTTTACTGCAGAGTAGTACTCTAATGTGTATATATTCCACACTTTCTTCATCCATTCTTCCACTGAAGGAAAATGAGGTACTGAACTGAACAGAGAATTCTCAACAGAAGAAGTTCAAATGGCCAAAAGATACTTAAGGTCATGCTCAACCTCCTTAGCAATCAGAGAAATGCAAATCAAAACAACTTTGAGATACCATCTTACACCTGTCAGAATGGCTAAAATCAAAAACACCAATGATAGCCTTTGCTGGAGAGGTTGTGGAGAAAGGAGTACCCTCATCCATTGCTGGTGGGAATGCAAACTTGTGCAACCACTTTGGAAATCAGTGTGGCGATTTCTCAGGAAATTTGGGATCAACCTACCCCTGGACCCAGCAATACCACTCTTGGGAATATACCCAAGAGATGCCCTATCATATGACAAAAGCATTTGTTCAACCATTTAAAATATTTTAATACTATAAGGCTTTTTGTTATAGTGAACATGTCTGCTCCTGGCTGCATCAATTTACATCAGAGAAAATGCTGGACATCAAAGAAACTTCATATGGAGTTTGCTTTCTTTGTGGTAAAAGCTACCTACTGGAAAAGAAACTACATTTATCTCAATTGCTGGCAGCATACTGTCCAAATTGGACCAGTAGGACACAAAAGAAGGGAACTGTTAACTTTGCCAAGACAAAATTCAAGATTCCTCTTCACGCACACACAAAAATCAGTCAGAAATTCTAAGCCTATAGGCCAAAGATAGATTCCCCAGTGTTGCAGAGGCCAACTGGATGCCCGGGGAATGGAGCACAGGCATCCTCCAATTCCCTAAACTTTCTGACCATTCAGCGGGGCATCTCCCTGGCTACTGGCTTTCTCTATTTACCCCATCCCATCTTGCCCCCAAGCATTCCTAGTCATCTGTGGGGTCCTTAGATCCACCACCACAGCCTGCTTCAGGGTGGAGGGGATCTGAGAGCCAACTCTAGGGCTGAGGGGACCTAAGAGAGGGCAGACCAAGAACCCTCCCCCCGCCAAGTACACAGTCAGCCACAGCAAAGACTGAACCAACACGCCAAGACTCCCCTGACCTCATTTGATATTTTCTCTAATTTTACCAAATACAAGTGGACTAAATATTATGGCTGCAATTCTTACTTGATAACTGTTTTGTTTATAATATATATTTACTATTTCAAAGTTAAAACCTTCCCTTTTTATTAGACAGAAAAGACAAATGTTCTTAAAAAATCCTTTGGTTTACGGTGAAAATTGTTCACGTGGATTGGTTGCTAAAGGCTAAATGGCCAATAGCTAGGCAGGTAGGACTTGAGGACAAAATGAGAGTGTGGGTAAGGAGGCCACATCACAAGTCAGATGCAGATGAAGCTGGATAAGAACATGCCATGTTGAAAAAAGGCACATGTGGTAGAGGGTAGACAAGAAATATGGGTTAATCCAAGTTGTAAAAGTTAGTTAGTAACAAGCCTCAGCTATCAGCTGAGCATTTATAATTAATACTAAGTCTGTGGTTATTGGGGAGCCAGCTGGCAGGATAGCGCTGACTGGTAGTCTTCAAACCATCTGCTGCCCAAGTCATCAAGTGGGCTTTCTGATTGTTCTTTCTCCATTCTGAGTACAGCTGGCGCTGGAATCAGAAAGAGACCAACATTCAGAGCAGACAATGAAGCCTGAAGAGGGCATTGAGCCCCATGGCTTCCAGTCGGCTGTGCAGCCCAAGGTGGCCCAGGGCCCCAAGCAAGCACAGCCATCCTGATACGGTAGCCAGCGATGTGATGAAGCACACCATGTCACAGCACAGGTCCCCTTCTTGGTGTGGGTCCTGGGTCTTTTAGCTCCCATGGAAGATTTGACAGAGCGGACAATAAATTGGTATGCCCAAAGCCTGGATGATTGTTGAGCAGTAGGCCATTCCTTGAAGACACCTGTGCCACACACTGGTGTGGCAGAAGGAGAGTGGACTCCATAACCTTGGAGAATGCGTGGTTGTCAGAACAGTTGCTTCAGGAGCCAGGGGGCTGGTGGCAGTTGCCTGTTATCTTGGACATGGCCGGGCAGGGATTCCAGTCCTCAGGGTCTGAGGCCCATTGTCCCAGGATCCTGATCAGCAGCCAGGCTAGGCAACTGTGAAGTCCTCTCGGATCTCCCTGGTCCATCAGCCGCTGTTTTCTCCTCAATATATATGTATATGTTTTAAAACCAAGTAAAACTTTAAAAATGAGAGATTAATCACTAATCAACCAACTCTATACAAAGTGTTAAATGGAGTCTCTCAGGTAGAAAAAGAAAAAACATTATGTAGAACTCTGGGTACTACATGGGTGACTACATGTAAGTGATCTGGAGTTTGTACCAGAACGCTTGACACATTGCTTATTATTGTGTGCTAAAAAATGTCTCTTTTGATGTTTGGCTGACACTTTTCTGCTAATTAAGTATTTCTTTCACTCAAAATTTCTAGCCTTTTGGGAATATTTTCTTCCTTTTTTTCTAATGTACATATTTTTTGTTCTTCCTGTGGTTTGGGAGATAGAATCCAGATATTATACACACCAGGCTAACACTCTACAAATGAACTACACTTCTATCCCTTCCTTTCCTCCATTTTTAAATTAAAAATTTCAACTCACAGAAGTATCTCTTTCATATGCGTATATGTATGAGTTTATGTGTGTGTATGGTATTCGTGTGCGTGTATGTATGTATGAACCACTCATCCTGTCTAATCTGTCATGTTCAGAATCATCTTTCTTTATATGTCATCTTTTTTTATTGTTAGAAAACTTCATAATGTGTAAGATGTGTTTTGATCAAATCCATCCCCTTTTGTCCCCTTCAATTCCCCTAGTTCTCTGCCATCACTTTCTGACCATGATTTCATTTTTAAATTTTTTTAAACCTACTGAGTTCACTCAGTGCTACAACACACCAAGTCATTCACTGGAGCATGGGTAACATCTCAGGGGCTGCAGCCCTGTGTAAAACTGATTCTCTGTCCCCTTCAGAAGCCATCAATTGCCACTTGGTCAACTGAGGTTGAAACTCCCTGAACCACTTTCCCAACCATGCTGAGGTTTGAGCAGTCTTGATCTTGTACAGGTCTTGGGCATAAGTCGTAGTCTTTGTGAATTAATGTGTTCAATGGCCCTGTTGGGTCTGGCAAATAGTTTTTGGCAGCAGATATCTCCTACTTGTTCCTCTTAAATTCTTTCCATGCCCTCTTCTGTGAGGATCCCCAAGCCTTAGTAGGAGGGGTGTGATGTAGTTGTGCCATTTAGAACTGGGCACTATACAGTCTATTAGTTTATGCTCATTGACCAGTCGGAAGTCTCTATAATAGATCAGCAACCTCAGTAAGAAGAAACTTCCTGGTAAGGTCTGTGAGATGCGCTGACCTCTCTACTGTAGTGGTAGCTAGTATATGTCTATTCTTTTCCTTTGCATTTTATGAAACTCTTTTGAAATGTTGTGTGTCTGGCTTTTTGTTTTGACTGTATGCTATGTGTATGCCTTCCTGTGGATGTGTGTGTGTGTATGCAAGTGTGCAGATGTGCATACAGATGTGTTCTCAGTATAGGAAGGCGATATCAGGTGTCTTCTCTGATCACTCACCACTATGTTTATCCACACAAGGACTGTTATACAGCTTGGCGCTCATTGATTAGGCTAGCTGGTCTGCCAGTAAGCCGCAGGGGTCACCTTTTCTCCTCCAGTACCATCTTATCCAGCTCTCACGTGCTTGCTGGGGATCCAAAGACAGTTCCTCAGGCTTACATTACAGGCATTCTACTGACTGGGCTGTTTCCCCTCTCCTGCACCCCATTCTTTGAAGCAGTTGCTCCTGTAGCTTACATTGAACTATGTCGCCCAACATAGTGCTGAATTTCTCCTGCCTCAACCCTTAAGTGATGGGATTATAAGTGATAGCTACCACTTTGCTGAGAGCTTATTACTTTATTACAATAATTTTTTAATTCAATTTCATCTTTCAGATGTTTTGGTTGCCTCAAGCAATTCTCCAGTCCTGACATGCATGTGGGAGAGCTTGTCTGAGCCTTCCAGTTAGCGTCTTCTCACTCTTACTTCTTACTTTACTTGCATTTTGTTGCACAAGTTTTTCACATCTTCATAAAATGAATTCTACTTGCAATAAAGTTGTATTATCTGACAGCAACACACCAAGTCATATATTCTTCACTACTGTTCTCCCTTGTATAATTGTCTCTGAAATGTGGAGTCATCTTTCCGCCCTGGATTTGTGCTGTGATAAAGCATCATGAATAGACCAAGAAGAAAATTGAGAAGTCAGTCATTAGTATGACTGCCTTTTAGCCCACATGTAATCTTTTCTTCTTTAAATGATACTGTACTTCTTAATGTAATGAATGTCTGATAACGCCATTGTATAATCTTGCGGATGCGAATATGAGAAGAAAATCAGAATGATCCCTTTCCTTATGATCATAGGACATAACTGAGATAGTTGTGGTATATTTCTGTCTTTGGAGTCACATGGACCCGTTAATGCAAATGTGATTCTCTTAATTTTTTTTTGTTCAAATCTAACTAAGGTTCCACTTCTTCCATATGCCCTTCTTGCTCCAACTGGAGCACCTTGTCATATGAGATACTGTTGTACTATACACAGCAACATGCAACTCTTATTGGGGACAATATGCATTTAATTATCCAATGTGTTGTCTCAGTATTTTATTCATGGTTATTATATATATATATATATGTATATATATATATATATTCAAAAGTAGACTATTTTCATCAAGTCTGTCAAAATTCAAGCTTTTCAGCTTTTCATTATACAAATTAGGTGCCTTAGGCAGCAAGGTGAAACAGCAGCACATCTTTACATAATTAAACAAATGCAGAATAAACAAATGTAGCACATCTTTACACGGTTAAAGTAATATTCCGCAACATCAATACATCTTTACATAGTTTAAGTAATGTTTCCCAGCACTCCTATGGGCACCAAGCAGTAGCATCGTTCACACACATAATGCAGGCAAAATACACATAAAGTGGGTAAAACTAATTTTAAAAATTAAATTTTTTTATTAGTAATTACTGACTTTCAGGAAAGAGCTGAGCCCTCACCTAATTTATGCAAAGGGCATTTTACGGAATGAAAGAATAAGTGCATGAGGCAATAGGGCCTGAAGCTTTGTCTGGGAATTTCAAAGTTACTCAGTGTGGGTGAGACACTTGGTGTCCGTGAAGGCAATTTGGGGAAGTCAATTACAATGGTTATGTTCTTCAAAGAAAATCTCATATTATATTTTTATATAAATGTATACTATAAATTTGCTATGTATCTGTGTAAGTGTTCATATAGGCATGTATGCCTACATAAAGACTCTATATGTGTGTATAGAGACAGACATCTCTGTGTGTGTGTGCATATGTGTGTGTAGATGAGAGAAACAGAAATGGATAAAAAGTACTAAGCTAGAAAAGAAAAGACACAGTGAAATAAACTTTACTCCGAAAGAGACAAAAATAATTAATATCCTACAGGGCAATGAAACTATAACTTTTTTGGGTGATCTTTCCTGACAGAAATCATTTGCGCCTCTACTGGAAAAAAATCTATAGCATTGACAAGGGCTTCACAGGAACTGGTCCGCAGTCAAAGCTAACTAGTAGGTGGAACAAAGGCATTTCCTCCTGTGAATTAGATAATCCTTGGGTGGTCCTGTCAGAAAGTGTTCCCAAGGATACCGAAACTCTGTGCAGTGCTGGCTTTGTCGTGATCTGAGCTAGCATGATTTTCTGTGGCGGTAGCAGTCTCTCTCTAGTTAAAGTCTACTGTCTGTAGTTCTCACGTTGTCATGCTCCGGTGAAAGCCCCCTATGCTGAATTAAATCCCCCTCAGCAGCACAGAATGTGCTGTCCTGCATAACAGAAATAACTTTCTTTCCAGCATTGTACAGAGCTTTAATGTCAGGGGAAGCCTTTGATGTTCCTAAGTACCCCTAATGGACAAAAACCAGGAATGGTTTCTCTGTTACTATAATTACGGCCAACAGACCCCTTACATACAAACTATGAGAACTACAAATCAAAACCTTTATTACTAATACTATTGTTAATGTTTAAGAATATTTTCCACTTAGGTTGGTCTTCTTGTGTTTTTCTGCCACATCACCATTGTTTTAGTCCCATGAGAATCCTGCATCCACTCTCTTCATGACATTCTTCACTGCACGGGCAGTTTCAACTCTCAAGATCTAAAATGGTGTCTATGTATTTTTCCTATTCTGTTTATCTCATGGGACACATTTTCCTTTCCTCATAAAAAGTAATATATACGAAACTTGCAATTTGAATGCAAGATTTACTTGAGTATACAAAAGAAACCTAATATTCTGTACCCCCCAAAATAAAAGCACAACCCAGAATGTATTGTTTTCAAAAAGAATTTATATTAATATTGTTGCAATTTACATATCACAGCACGAGGTCTCAGGAGAACATTTCATGAGCACACATGGACACTGTTGTCTGGAAGACTGAAATTAAGAAACTTAGAATAATTTTATTAATTTAATAAGTCACCCTTATAAGTCAAGGAGAGAATACTAATGAATAAAAAGGGATCATTGTTAGATTTGTAATAGTTCAGACACACAATCCCAAGCCACTGACTTTTCATACTTCACTTTGAAACTTAGCAATTACTTAACAAAATTCCTGACTTTTACACAATTAGATTTGGAAAACCAAGATTAAGTAGAATTCTCTTACATCTTACATCCAGTCTCCCATGTAGATTCTCACTTTTGTTTGACACACTTATGACAATAAATGGCCTAATAGTGGCACATAAGTGTTAGCTGAACTACACACACATTTAAAATTTCCTTGTTTCGTCCAAAGTCCTTTTTCTGCTATAAGACATCAGTAAGGATGGCATTCACTTTTTTCACACCCTTAGACTCCCCATGGCTATTAAGGTTTGTCAGACTTTCCTTGGTTTGGGATACTTGAATTTTGAATTGCTTGAATACTGTCTAAGGACACTGGTCATTTGCTTTATGGAAGGACCCTTTGTTGCATTTGTCTGGTGTTTTTCTCATGGTTAGACGATATTATGAGATTTTGGAAGGAAGATGGCTGAGGTTAAGGAAATATTTTCATTCTGTTACATCCTATGGCCTTCAGGTTAAGATGATTCGTCTTTGTGGATGTTGACTTCAATCCGCCACTGAAGCAGGGCTTGCCCAGCTAGGTTTCTCCATTGCACGGCTGCTCTGATCTCTTACTTTCCACACGTTTTTCCACATCTCAGAAACAAGCTGCTATGTGCAGTCTACATTAGAGTAGAGGAGGTGTGGCTTTCTCCTCCTGTCAGCCAGGTTCATCAGACTCTCTGAAAGTCTCTATACACTACCAGAATACTTCCCCAGACATCTGTCCTTTTCTGTTCCAGTTTTTATTCAGTATCATTATTTCATACTCTTCCTGTAGGTTCCTGAATGATTATTTCAAAGACCATATTATAACCCAATGCTGCTTTTGTTTGATTGTTTTTTATTGCTTGAATTGTTACAGTTTTGACCACTCGGAGACTTTTCGCTTTGCTCATGGCCGATTGAAATGCCCAGGTCATGTAGTAGTGTGGCAGGAACATGAAATGCTTTATTCTGGCTCATGTGCTGCATGCTTGCTCCTCGTTTGCTCATGTTATTTGGGGAGGTTCATAAGGCTTTAGGAGGTGTGGCCAAGCTGGAGGAAACAGGTGCAGATATTTAGGAGCGTCTTCTCCCTGGTCCCTTCTTGTCAGTGTTAGTTCTCCATGAGGCAAATAGCTTTCCATGGTCATAACGAGCCTCACCACAGGTCCAGAATCACCAGAGGATTCTGGATGAAAACCTCTGGAGATGTGAGTCAAAGGAGTCCTTCTTTTACACAGCTGTTTGATGGAACAGAATAAAATCCACGGAGAAACGAGGAGGGGCTTTGGTTGTGAGCACTTCCATGATTTTTGACCTCCCCAAAGTGCTCCACACTCACATTTTTCAGCTCCAAGAAACCATTTCTCTAAGAAACTCTAAGCCATGTCTAGGTGCCACCATAGCTAGGCATTACCACTTTTAGTGCTCTCAGCTGGCAGAGCAAAGACATGCTGTACATTTGTCAGACACTGTATATGTGTGTGTCTACATATACCCGTTCATTTTTATAAAGCATGAGCTAATGTAATCTTTCCCACCCTAATTACTAAGAACTGGAATCCTTCTTGATAAAAAGAATAATTCATTTCAGAGCCACCCTTAAGTTACTAACAAAAATTTGACTCTAACATAATCAATGACTTAAAGAAATTATGACAGTAGCCCTATTTGAACATTTATTTGGCTAATATTGTTGGGTTGGCTTATTCAACTAGGCATATAATGTTATTGATTGGCAATTTTTAGATACAATAAACAATTAATCACTGTTAGTTTTTTTACTACAAAGAAAGAAGGAGTCCAGAGCTAGTGTGCACTGCTGAGGAAGCAATTATCTTGTTCAGATGTTTGTTTTTAAAATTTCTTTTGACTAGTGATAGATGTAGAGAAAAATCACAGCATAGCAAGTCAATAGCACATGGAAAATTCTAGAACTCTACAAAAATAGAAATGGTTGTATCAATTTTATTTTTTTTATAGCTATCAGAAGATCATTGGCAAGGTTGTGGTTCAAGAGAGTTAAGATATTTAAGTATCAGACAGCAGCCGTAGTCTCAGGTAAGAATTTAACCCAGTGGTTAAGAGCATTGGGTTCTTGTCCAGACATCGTAAGGTTGATTCCCAGCACCCACATGATGGTGGTGCTTAACTACTTTCTATAAATGTGAACCCATGAGAACTGATGCCTCTTCTGTGCAGACGTATATACAGAAAAATCACCATATACATAATATAAATAAATATATCTTTAGAAAAAGAAATTAACATGAATCTGTGATTGGAAGATCATAGGCACACTGCATAATATTTGTAATCCAAATAACAATTTTTTTTTTTTTTTTGGTTTTTCGAGACAAGGTTTCTCTGTGGTTTTGGAGCCTGTCCTGGAACTAGCTCTGTAGACCAGGCTGGTCTCGAACTCACAGATATCCGCCTGCCTCTGCCTCCCGAGTGCTGGGATTAAAGGCGTGCGCCACCATCGCCCGGCTCCAAATAACAATTTTATAAAGAAATATCTGAATGTTTTTAACATGGCAACAAAATTTCGAACTCTTTGTAATTGTTCATTTGTAATTGTTCATTACCCTAATCTCTTTCAAATTACACTTAAAGTGTCTATGATGACATGGGCACATGGATTCAAGTATATAACTCACTCCTGTACCATGTCCAATGCAAAGAAAGCAATGAAGGAAGTAGTTACTCATCATTAAGCTTCTGGATACGAATGGATGGCTTGCTGCATGACCCTGAGCTTGGCAGGATAGAACAGAAGGAATTTACAAAAAAAACAAAAAAAAACAACAACAAAAAAAAAAAACAAAAAAAACCTATGAATTTGTTTTTCTTGAAGAATTGACTAAAATCAGTAAGAAAAAACATCTATTACATTTTTACTCAGTATTCTATATTGATTCAACTTAATGCATCTAATTTTTCCCTAGCAATTTTTAACACCTGCTGACAGACCTGGGTCATGGAAATCCATATACTCCCACAGCCACTCAATCCTAAGGTGAGACGCCAAGCTTTCCTTTCAGCTGACAAGTCATTTTCTTGAAGAAACTCCCTGGACTTGCATTTATAAACTCTGTCCTTGCCTGTGATTGGGTAGACTGTCTTCACAGGAACCATTCTCCATCCTAAATACCTGTGTAGAAGACACGCTCCAGTTCCTGGGACTAATTCTTCAGTGTTGCTCTGTGGTCCTTTGCTTAGAAGCAGATATTTTTCTGCCATGTGCAAAGGTGAATTTAGCTGTTCATACTAATGTCTTAGAATCTCTGATTTTTTTAACGGAGAGATATAAAAATTGAAGGAATGTATAACAACACTGAGACCAGGGAAGAATGATGAAGATGGACGCTAAAAAGAAATCCCACACAAGCTCAGAACTTAGTATAATAAAGGGGTATTATTTAGGGTAGACTCACAGATCACATTCCTCTGCTCGAATGCGGAACAGCAACTAAATCTAGCAGATGGAAGAGAGAGAGAAGGAGCGTGTGCTTTACATGGGCATTTATAGTACAAGAGGCCACACCCACGTGGGCTGTTAACTTAAAGACTACTGGCTGACATCTACTGCACCTCGTCTTTTTGTTTAAATAAGAGAGTTCTAAGCCTAATACAAAATTATATGCAATGAGAACAAATATCAAGTATAAAAATCAGAGTTACAACCAGCAAAATCAGTATCAAGCAATAAATATATGATAAATGTTTCAAGAATTATCCTATCCTAAGGAGTCTAAGTCTTGTATTATAAATAACTTGACCAAGTCATGAGAGGAAAGTAACTGTGACTATCTAGTCTTCAACTCCATCGAAGACCTGAGAAGGGAAATAATATTACTTGAGTAAGCAGGAAGTGCAATCAAGCAACTTCCAAAAGTGCAACAAATGACAAAGACAACTGGCTACCTGGGCAATCACCCAAAGTTTCATTTACAACACTGGAACAATCAACTTTGGCTAAGGCCTAGAGTAACTGACAGACCATTTTCAGAGGCAGGAAAATTTTCAAAACTGTCTTACCTTGCCTTGGCAGGATTTGACAGTCTTTTTTTGTATCCTACTTATACTGTCTGGACATGGTGCATTTTGTCAGTGGTCGATGCATAGGCAGTTCCTTGCTCAAAGGGCAGTTTTGCCAAGAAGAAAACAAGCTCTAAGTAGAGTGTCTTCCATGCTCAACATTCTCTCAGGAATACATCAGTGCTGCCAGGAGCAATCATGTCTCATGTCAACAGAACCCTAAGTTATTTAAATGCCATATTCTACAGCTCTTTGAAGTGGTTTACCTATCTATGTAGAATACAATCTCTATGTATCTAAAGAACCTGATTAGTCTAACTATAAATATGACAAACATAGATAACTATTGACCTATATTTCTTAATACCTATGTAGCTTAAAGACTAAGACTTCATGTTAGAATATTAAACAATATTTAAACAACTGTGCAACAAATGAAGACATGACCTCAAAATGTAAACAATGTAAAAGTATCTTTATCAGAGGTTGAAATGTATACTGCAATATAATAAATATATACTAAAATTGTATAAGTATACAAAATGTCTTAAGCAGAGGTAGAAGCATGCATGCATAAAATCTGACAAAATAACTTTGCCTAGATGTACAAATATTATAGGCAGAAATAGGAACATATTAAATATAATTTAAATTAGTATCAATATACAAAAATCTATACCAATGTAAATTACCAATAAATGATAGCTCACAAGTATTCACTCTATTACTGTTATTAGTAGTATGAATAAGCTCACATTAATCTGTCCATTATCTCATCCAATTTTCCCCCTTTTTTAAACGAGATCCCCGAATCTACATAATTTCCACTCCAACCCCCAACCCTATACCAGTTATAAGCAACTCCTAAACTGATGTCTCTAACCCTGAGGACAAACTTTGTTGGGAGAGGGGACTTTGTTGTCTAGAATTACTTCCACCTGTCAGGGGGGTGATGTTCCTTCTATGGTATCCTGAGAAAGTAAAATGATGATTAAGTTCCAGATTACCATCTGGTATAATTGCAAATAGTCTCTGAGTATTTGGTCGAGTTTTACTGAGGTTCCTTTTGGAGTTCTGGCCAGAACATTGTAAAAAGGTGTACCATTTCAGCTAACCAAGTTGGAACCATCTTGAGCAGCTGGTACCTAAAACAGGCCTTATAGTAGTGCTATTGGTATCATAACATTGTATCAACCAGGTATATTCATTGTTGTAAGGCCCCATCTTGTAACATGAGGGCCTGCTTGTTGGGGTTTCTGTCCTGCCTAGTTCCCACAGTCCTTAGGTTCCAAAGAAAATCACATAGAGAGTCTATATTAGATATAAACTGATTGGTCCATTAGCTCAGGCTTCTTATTAACTCTTGTAACTTATATTAACCCATTATTCTAGTGTATGTTAGCCACATGGCTTGGTACCTTTTTAGGTAGGGTAGGTCACATCTTCCTTCTTCCGTCTCTGGGCAGGACTGTGGGAAGAACTTCCTTCTCCCCAGAATACTTCTGTTCTCATTTCCCCACCTTTACTTCCTGTCTGGTTGTCCCACCTATACTTCCTGCCTGGCTACTGGCCAATCAGCGTTTATTTAAAACATAGTTGGCAGAATACAGAATTGTCCCACAACACCATCTCCTTGCTGGAAACTTCAAAGACTACTGCAGGAAAGTTCAGTATTCATTGTGAAAAACTTAAACATTATTTATGCAGACATATATTCAATGAAAGATATGATAGAAACATGAAGATAGAGAAATGCAGAAAAGTAAAATTTTTCCTAAATTCTTTCTTCTTTTTGTACCATACCAGATGGCTCATGACAAGAGACAGAAACTCTGAATTTTTCCTTTAACAACATGCTTGGGTTTAGAAAAGGACAGAGCCATTGTCTAACTCCAAAGCCAGCTTTACTTTTTAAGTGAGTCATGACTATTATTCTAGTTTATGTACAGTGAGTCTTACCCTCAGATGACATGTCTTCATAAGTCATAATTCTCTTTGCTTGGTGATCCTATTTGGATAATTATCTTTTCCTCTTTAGGCCTCTAGATGTCCAGGGTCTCTTGACTTTTTGAAGATGAGTATTTTCCTGCAAAGACAAGAATAGAACCCTGCCCCAAACCCGTATGAAGTTTTCTTACCACCTGTATGACTGTCACCTCTGCGGATGAGCCGTCGTTTCTCTGTCTCAAAAAGTTTCTCTTTCTTAAACAGAATCTTTATTAATTTTGATGGTATCCATAGCTTTCCTTCTCCTGTAGAAAAAAGAGTGAAACCCCTTCCTGAATGCAGCACATCTCCTGGTTTCCAGTCTGAGGTCAACAATTCCTTGAAATACATCAGGTGATATAATTCAGAAGTTTTTTCTGTTACCCGGTGTCTCTCTGTTGTTGTTGTTCCTTTCTCATTAGCATTAAGAAAATCCAAGGTTAATAAAGCATTAAGCAATCTATTTCTGGGGGTATTTTCCATCCCTTTCTGTTTGTTTAACATATTCTTTATAGTTCTATTTGATTTTTCTATAACTTCCTGACATGTAGGATTTGTTTGGTATACCTGTAATATGCTTTGTATTATAATAAGCAAAACCTGTTTCATTTTCTTAAGCATATATGCTGGACTGTTATCTGTCTTTATTTGTGCAGGTATTTTCATTGTATCCATAACTTCTAATAAATGTGTGATTACCAAATCAGCCTTTTCTGAGTTCAAAGCAGTTGCACATTGAAAACCCAAATAAGTGTCAACAATGTGATGTACATGTTTTAATTTTCTAAATTCTGTAAAGGGGAACACATTTATCTGCTGGATTTCCTTCCTTTGAGTACTCTTTGGGTTACTCCTTGCTGGAATTGGTGTTTGTTTATAGAAAGAACAAGTAGGAGATCTCTTTATAATCTCCTTAGCTTGTTGCCATGTAATAGAAAACAATTTCTTTAAACCTTTGCTATTGACATAATGTTTCTTACTAAATTCTGAGGCCTTCAGCACATTTCCAATCAATAATCAGTCAATTTCTGCATTACCTTGTGCTAGAGGACCTGGCCGGCCCATATGTGTTATGTATATAGGACAAAGCCTATTCCTGATTATATCTTAAACCTGTATGAATAAAGTCAATTTTGTATCATCTAGTATAATTTCAGTGGTTTCAATATATAAGACAACTCTTTCTGCATATTGTGAATCAGTAACTATATTGAGAGGTTCTTTAAAATCCCTTAGTACCATGAGAATAAAATATAATTATGCCTTTTAGACAGAATTACAAGGGCTTTGTTCCACCTTATTTAAATCTTCTGATTTGCAAACTTTCCTGATTTTTTTGCATCAGTATAAAATGTATGGGCTACAGTTATTGGTGTCTTATGTACAATGGGGGAAGGATCCAAGTAGTTCTCTTTATAAGGTTATTTTGGGATAATTGCTATTAATCTCTTCTAAAAATTTAGCACAAGCTCTTTGCCAAGATTTATTGTCTTTCCATAAATTTTTAATTTCTTCAGTAGTAAGAGGCACTATAATCTCTGTTGGGTCTATACCTGCTAGTTGGCAAAGACACAATTTTCCTTTTATGATTAATTCAGAGATCTTTCCTACATAAATTTTTAATTTTTTTACTTATTTTATGTGGTAAAAATATCCATTATAAGATAATATCTTCCCTTTGCATTAAAATTTCTGTAGGGGAAATTCTGGAAGGCAATATGACTAGAATGCAATTAAGATTAGGATTCATCCTATCCACATGTGCCTCTTGTATTTTTTCTTCAACGACAATCAATTCCTTTTCCACTTCAGCTGTTAATTCCATGAAACTATTTAAGTCTTTGTCACCATCTAGAACTTGATGCTTTTTCAAAGTTGATTACAGTGTAGGAAGCTAAAACCCTGGGCAAGTCATCTCTGACAGGTACTGGTGATGTTATATCCTGTGCTTGTTACTTCTTTCCCTGCTCATCAGCTCCAATAATTTTCTCAATAATTTTGTATCTTTTTACTACTGCCTTCTGTGAATCCTGAATCTCTTGGCCTCTATATATTTTTAGTGATTTCATTGAGGTATCTGACCTCTGGTCATCATTCTACACATGTGATTCCTAGGCATGAAGTTTTTTCTTTAAAGGTAACATCTCATCCTTGAACATTATTTGGATAGCACTCAGATTGCCTTCCTGGAGAGATACTCTACCTGATAACCTATCATAACTTTTTAACAGATTGATTGTCAAATTCAACATTATAATTTCTTTCAGATAATTTCTCAGTAACTTTTGACGTGGATTGAATTTTTTTGGAAAATTAATGTTATCCTTTTCAATAGTATTAATTTTGTCAGGCAACATTTGATTTTCCATGGTATTAATCCTATCAGTTAGCTGTTCAGTATTAGTCTGTAAAGATTGTATCATTTCTAAAAGTGCTTCATCCTTGGCTCTCTTATCAAACTATTTTCTTATATTCTTATAACATGAAGAAGAAAACTGAGTCCCAATATCCATTAAATGGATGTTTCACAGTAACTGTATAAGCCTTGCAGAATACAATCCACAGTATCAGCAAAAAGGTGATTAAAATTCTGCATGGTAATATTGCCTACAACTATATAACTTCCAAGTTCATTGATTTATTTATTCATTAAATAGTTACCTTTGTTATGAGATTTTGGTAAATTGTTTTAGGTATAATAATCTTTATTGTTCAGCAGGTGTCACGGTTGCAGCTGCTTGGGTGCAAAGAGCTGTGATTGGCAGGGGCACAAACAGTCCTGCATCGCTTTGGTTTTCTGCCTTAGTGCCTGGTTAAATAATGACAAATATGATTTGTTTGACAAGTTAAAAACAATAAAATCAATTCTGTACATGGATCAAGGAGCCCAGAACTCATGAGCAGGGAGCACAAACCAGAAGCTGCACAAGTCCCTGTGCTGCAGGGAACGTGGCAGTGGGAGCAGGAAATGTGTGTGAGCCGGAAGAATGTCCAAGTCACCGTGCTTAGCTCTCCTTTGGCGGGATTTTACGAAAAACTGCTTAGTTGGTGAAAGCAAGCCGGGTGGACAGGGGTAGGAGACCTTCTGGGTCGTGGACCTGACAGGTGTAGAGTTGGGATCCACACGGGGGTGCCAGATGAAGAGGGATGTTAGAAAGAAATCTCTCACTAGCTCAGAATTAAGTATAATAAAGGGCTATTTATTTAGGGGTAGACTCACAGATCACAGTCCTCTGCTCAAATAGGGAATAGGAACCAAATCCAGCAGCTGGAAGAGAGAGGGAAGGAGCATGTGCTTTATATAGGCTTTTATAGTATAAGAGGTCACGCCCAAGTGGGCGGGTAACTTAAAGGCAACTGGCAGAAGGATTTCCTTCAACAGAATGATATACAGACATAAAACCATTTCTATAACATGATAAAGATGGGGCAATACTGAAGGGAGTCATGGAGCCGAGTTATAATTGGTCTTCTGAAGAAGTATAATGTTTTTGAAGTAATCCCCGGTACAAGGAACCCAGTTAGCTTCTGTTATGTGCTTTGAATACGAAATGTTCTCCATAGACGCTGGTGTTCAAGTCTTGGGTGACATTAATTTGAAATTTCTAGAAACCTAATTATTGGAGGAAATAGGTCACTTTAGAGCATGATCTTGAGAGCTCCCTTTTACCCCTGCTGCCCTCTCTCATCTCTGTAATCTGTGCACCCTGAGATAAACAGCTCTGCTACACCACACCCCCTCTGCCCATGTTATGTTCACCTTAAGTTCTAGCAACAACGCCTGATAGCTATGGACCAAGCCCACTGAAGCTGTGAGCCCAAACGAATCCTTCATCTTTCAAAATGATTTCACAGTGGCGAAATCTGGTGACATTGGCTCGAAATAGGAGTTTTGAAAGCTGTGAAATTAGATTGGGAGCTAAAGGTGCCTCGTATGCCATGAAAGCAATGTAGGATGTTTATGAACATGGTCAACACTGACAAAGAAGCAACTATTCGTATAAAACATTTTATAGTTAACATTAGTGAACGCACCTAAGAGGAGGTAGTTTTCTTTTCCAACTGTAGGAAGCAGCTTTGGGGAAATTCAGGGACAAAACTGTTATGAACAATCATAGTTGTGACTTTCACAGAGCAAAGAAGCACCAGGTGTGAGTGGTCCCTTGATATTTACACATGGCTGTGTAAATGAACCCTGAATACACTGTGCTAGAAGAAAAAAGGCAAGTGCATAAGATCATCTACTGCATGAGTACATCTCACCAAAGTTCTGTTTCAAAAAAAAATAACAATGTTGCAAAATCAGAATGTGCCTCGGTTTGATATATATACAAGGGGTCCGATGATGGCTGCCAATGAAAGGGATTTAGAGGGAAGCAGATGCTAAAAGTCTTCCCTCTGATACCTCTGCTTCTGCTTAAAGTCCAAGGCTAGTAAAGGAAGAAAGCAGTTACTTCTAGTCCCTTCCCTACATCGTCATTATCTGAACTTACATTGCAGGAAGAGTAACCAAAGCCCAGAAGCACACATGAATCAACTTCTGTTATACACTATTGCCTTGTACCTTGGTTCCATTCAATATTCCAAAGAAAATCATTACAATCTATTGTCTGTTCAATGGAACCACCACCATGACATGTTTTTCCAAGCCCACTAGATTCCCATAAAATTTCTGAGTTGTTTTTAAAGTACCTGTCTGTCTTATTCTCCTCTCATGAGAGGGGTATTTGAAGTTCTGAGTCACACTGGACGGTGAAGTAATTAAAGTTTGTCCTGACTCTGCCCACTTACTGAGTATGTTTCTTCCTTTCAGTCTGTCTACTCAAGACAGTCTTGAGGAGGTGAAAGGGAGTCTTGTGCCCTACACTGGGAAAGGGCATTTGTGGACTTTCTGCCTCGGTGGAAATCTTATCTCGTTAGTGTGATGGTTATAAATACATTTGTATTTATTAAAACTCATCTATTGGATGAGTTTTATGAGTTTTATACATAACAATTTTTTTTTGGATGCAGCCTTATTGAACAGCCTTATCTGGCCTGGAACTTGATACATCAACTAGGTTAGTCTCAAACTTGTAGCAGTCTTTGTGTCGTTGCCTTTTGAGCATTACATGAGAATGCTATGGCACTTAGCCCAGTCCATAAATTTTACCTAAAAACAAACAAACATGTGAACATGGCTGTTGTTAATAGGTTTACATTTTTAGTCGTATGGCTAAAGATTTTTAAAACTAGCTTCTGTGTATTTTAGACTTCAAGACATTAGAAACACGGCTAAGGACAATTGGATCCCATTTTCCTCACTGTTCAGAGTGCGGAATGAAATCATTAATTATTCCACCACAAAGTGAGCATTCATTCCAGTAATCCATGAAGAGACATGGACCGCAACCCTTGCCCTCTGTGGTGGCGCAAATGAATGTAGACAGATTATATAGATATATACAGCTTTAATAAGGAAATAAACTTACAGGACCAAAGGTTCCCGCGGTGTACCGGAAAAGTGGAGCAAAAGAAAAGGGCTGCTGGGCTCACGCCCGGCAGATTTATCCGTAAACATTAGCCCGAGGCGAACACGCCCCCAATGGGTGGGGCTATGTCCCTACATCTCCCCCTTTTGTCTAAATAAGATAGAACCAAACCAAATACAACTATATACAATAATAACAAATAATAAATATAACAAACAATATTGAGAACAAAACTTTTGCTAAACATTCTATCTCAAGGAGTCTAAATAACATAGAGAGTAACTACAATTATATAATCTTCAACTCCGTCAAAGATCTGAGAAGGGAATAAATATTACTTAACAATCGAGAGATATCCAAAAATGTGCAACAATTGACAGAGACAACTGACTACCTGGGCAATCACCCAAAGTCTCGTTTGCAATGTTGAGTCAACCAACTTTGGCTAAGGCCTAACATAACTGGCATACCATTATTAAAGGCAAGGAACTTTCTTAGGACTATCCTACCCTGTCTTGGCAAGATAAGACAATCCTGTTTCATCCACTTAGGGATATTCTGTATCTTTGTCAGAAGTTGAGGTATGGGCTTTTCTTAACCCAAAGGCCAGTTCTGCCAAGAAGACAAGCTCCCAGTGGAGTGTCTTTGGTGCTCAACGTTCTCTCGGGAGTAGAGTGGTGTTGCCAGGAGTAATTGTGTCTCTTTGGCATAGAAATTTTAGGTTAGATTAAAGGCCATTTTCTACAGCTCTTCGAAGAGGCTGAAGATCATACTATCTATACTAAATATAATCTCTATGTAACTAAAAGACCTGATAAACTTAAAAATAAATATGACAAACATATAATTCTCAATACCTATCTAACTTTGAAGACTAAAAGAATAAACAACTGTGCAATATATGAAGACAATGATCTTCAACTGTAAACAATGTCATAGTATCAGAGGTAGAAATGTACAATGTAATATGGTAGATGTATCAATACAATATAGACAAAGTTATAAGCATACTCATACAAAAATAGAGGTAGGAACACTCACATTCAATATTCAACATATCAGTATACAAGAAACAGTACCAGTACAATTTTCTATAAACAGTAATTCACAAATACCAATCATCCCAAAAAAACAGTTACCCCCTTCTTTTCCTCTTCTTCTTCTTTTTTTTTTTTTCAAAAAAAAAAAAATATCACCCCATCCCCTCAACCCTAAACCAACCATTAAAAGATGTCCCCAACCCTGAGGGCAAACTCTGTTGGGAGAGGGGTTGCTGTCCTCTAAGATTGCTTCTAGCTGACATGGGGGCGACGTTCTTCTTAGGGGGTCCTGTGAAAGCAAATGATGGTAAAATTTCCAAATTAACCTTTGACCTAAGAAAATTGTAACTAGTCTCAGAGCATTTTGAGAAGGTCCGACCAGAGTGTTGTCAAAAATGTGCACCATTCGAAATTGTCTCTTGTAGTTGGTACCAAAAAACAGGTCTAATATTAGCGCTTTAAAAAAAAAAAAATTCATGACGTCATAAAAACCAGATGGAGTTGATGTTGTGGGGCCCCATCTTCATCCTGGAAACTTCAAAGATTACTGTAGGAAAATTTGCTGCTTGCTATGGGAAATTTAAACATTAACAACAAGGACATATACTGACATATAAAGAAAGACACAGATATGAGGAAAAGCAAAGAAAGTTTAAGACATATATATATATATATATATATATATATATATATAAATTAATACTTACAGAACAAGTCCCTCCATTTGTAATTAAATATTAGGGGTACCTTAAATTTTTTGAAGATGGGTATTTTCCTGTGGAGATAAGAAGAGAACCCTGCCCCCAACCTATTTGTATTACTTACCATCAGTATGATTGCCATCCATGTGATTGAATTGTTATTTATCTTTTCCAACTGGCTTCTCTTTATCAAAACGAACCTTTATCAATTTTGATGGAATCCACAATTTTTCCTCACCTGTGGAGACAAGAGCAAATCCCCTTCCCCAACGCAGCACATCTCCTGGCTTCCATTGTGAGGTCAGCACATCCTTGAAATAAACTGGTTGATTTAGTTCAGTAGACTTTTCCATTATCCAATGTCTTTCTGCAGCCGATGTTCCCTTCTCATTAGCGTTGAGGAAATTCAAGGTTAACAAAGCATTATGTAACCTATTTATGGGGGTGTTTTTCACCCCTTTCTGTTTTTTCAACATATCCTTTATAGTTCGATTTGATCTTTTTATGACTGCTTGACCTGTAGGATTGTATGGTATACCTGTAACATGCTTGATATTGTAATAATCAAAAAACCGTTTCATTTTCCTAGAGACATAAGCAGGACCATTATCTGTCTTTATTTGTGTAGGTATACCCATGATAGCCATGACTTCTAATAAATGAGTGAGTTTTGATTCTCTCAGTTAATGTTTCTGTTCCTACTGAAAGGGACTGAAGCTTACGATCCAAATCAGCTGTTCCTTCTTCCAAAGTAATGAATTTCTCCTTAATATCAGCCGTTAATGTTTCAGAAAGGGACTGAAGCTTACGATCCAAATCAGCTGTTCCCTCTTCCATAGTAATGAATTTCTCCTTAACATCAGCCTGTACCTCTTCTAAATTTTTTTCAGTTTGTCGAGTTGTGTTAAACAAAGATCTGTTCTCTGCCTGGAGAACTTCAAACTGATTTTTGAGAAGATTGTTGTCATTCTCAATTGTTTTTAAGCATTTAACCTTGTCTCGTAAAGACTTTATCATATTTCTATTATCAAACCATACAGTACCAAGGAAAACTACGAATCCCAGAAAGATCCATATCTGTGGGCTGACAGACACTTCTTGTAAAATTTCCCACATGGTACAACTGAAAAGGCTGTTAAAGTCTTGAATGGTAATGTTTTCAGACATTTTTCTTATTTATAAAAGAAAATTATGTACCTGTAATGAAGTTTTCCTGCCAGTGGTGGCTAAAGAAATGCACCTGAGTCCACGTGGTCTAAGCCAGAGCCGGTTTGAAACAATTAACTCAAAACAAAAATTATTGTACTGCCTGTTAAGGGAAGGGGTTGGTGGCTTTTACTTCAAAACCGAGGGTGCTTTACTTAAATCAGGCAGTGAGGGTTTGGAAGAAGCAGGGAGCTATTAACTGCTCTGTGGGGGGTCGCTGCTCTGCGACTGTAGTGGCCTGGAGTGGGGGAAGGGAAAGCGAGCAGGGAGCAAGCTGTAAATCGCCTTCCTGAGCTCAGGCAACTAGCCGGGAAAGGTGGAGCTTGCGCCCCCCCTGTGCCGGGTCGGGGGCAAAATAGCCCCACGTTGGGCGCCAAATGTGGTGGCGCAAATGAATGTAGACAGATTATATAGATATATACAGCTTTAATAAGGAAATAAACTTACAGGACCAAAGGTTCCCGCGGTGTACCGGAAAAGCGGAGCAAAAGAAAAGGGCTGCTGGGCTCACGCCCGGCAGATTTATCCGTAAACATTAGCCCGAGGCGAACACGCCCCCAATGGGTGGGGCTATGTCCCTACAGCCCTCTGTCGCTGAGGTGCAGTGGACAAGTTTTCATAGTAGCACAGTCACCAACAAATCCTGGTTCTTAGGCACCTTTAACAGGCAACTCTAGAGTGACATTTAAGTGACAAACAACAACCTTACTGTGCGGTGGGGCTGGAGAGAGAGCTTCAAGGCTAAGAGCACCGGCTGTTCTTCTAACTGACCATGGCTCAGTTCCCAGCACTCATCCCAGCTCACACAACTGTCCTGGGCATCTGATCTCCTGACTGTCTCTGGCACTGTGCGTACATGCTGCTACACAAGTAAAATTTATGTAGAAATTTACACAGGAAATTGAACCCATACTTATATAAAATAAGTAAGTAAATAAATAAATAAATACATCAAAAAGCCCTACTGTGAGACATTAAGGTGGTGACTGTAGAGGGAAGCACCTCACTATACATGCGGGAGGGCTTGAAACACTTGGAAAGAGGAGAATAACAAGCAACCAAGAGTTCTCTTCACAAGTCTGTCAGGTCAGGGCTTCTCTTCAATTTCTTCTAATATACTTGGGTAGGAAATCCTTCAGGAAATTGATGTTATCTTTGGACATCTATAACACATTAAAGAATTCAAAGAAAAATCCCACAAATATTCTCAAATGAAAGCCTGTGGAGAACATGACAGAGAATCCGCTAACTCTTAGAAACTCTCACTGGGAGTGATGTGAGTTGTTAGTCGTGGGGACAACTGACATGAATGGAGTAGTTACATGCCATTCCCGAATCCAGTGACATCTTCCTTCTACTCCACAAATGAAAACAAAAACTAAAATAACTAAAAAGCCATACATTTTCCCATAAACTACTGTGGTAAAAGCTAACAAAAGATTAAAAATCAAGAGATGGAATTGGCAATGAGCATTGTCGTCTCTTTCATCCGTGACAATATATAGTGTTGAAAATTCCTTAGCAAGCTCAGGGCTTTCTGATTGGACACTTTTAAATATAATGTTGGCAATTTTTAAGGAACTCCTCGAATATTATATTTTACATAGAAATGAACTTAATAAGAATGCATTAAAAGGCTTAATGTACTAGGTGGTGGTGGCACATGCCTTTAACCCCAGCGCTCAGAAGACAGACACAGGAATATTTTTGTAAGTTTGAGGCCATCTTGGTTTAAAGAGCAAGTCCCAGGACAACCAGGACCCCTGTTACACAGAGAAACCATATATTGGGGGAAGAAAAAAAAAGGAAGAAAGAAAGCTAATTCAAGTCTCTGATGTAAAGCTTAAAAAACTAAAAGAAGGCATTTTCTATGGGGTCCCATGGGTTAACTTTGGGATAAGTTACATAGTAAAATGAATAATGATTATAATCAATTTAATAAAATAGAACTTTTAATTCCAATACAAAATGTAAGTAAATAGGAAAGAATCAGTAAACCGCCTCAGAGAAAATGTTCATAAATACAATGAATCACTTGAAAATAACCTAGAAATTCCAAGACAAGTGTTGGAAGAGTATCAGGCTGTTTCCAAAGCCTCCAATTATCAAATTGCTTAATCATGACAAAAAGACAGAAGATTTCCCTGCAGTGGACAAACTCTCAGGTACCATGTCATCCAGATGATCAAAACTAGCATTTATCACTCTTCTCTTCCTCTCCAGATACTGCACTGAGAATCGATATCATCTCCATGATGCACAGAGCACAAATCTTGTTTTGAGGAAAGATCAACGTTGCCTTCAGGTAAATTTTATGAAAGGTCCCTGTCCTTTTTAAACTCAAAAAACCAAGAAAAGTTGAGATATACTTTTTGGTTCAAACAAAATTAAATTTATCTGAAAATTAAATTCACACTCTAGAGAGCATTATTGATGATTAGATAAATTTTAATATGAATCATGAATTTGATGTGTGGCAATGTCTAACTTCTAGATCACGGAAGTTATACTACAGGGAAAACATTATTTTACTTAGAAAATAAACACCCCTTAGAGAACCCTAGTCACAGAATCTTCAATTTACTCTCAATTGATTTATAAATGTAGTAGAATCCTTGTGTCTGATAAAGTCCAGTTACAGGGCCAGCAAGATGGCTGGGAGGATGAAGATGATCACTGCACAAATCCGGTTAACTGAGGTGGATTCCTACTGCACAAATCTGGTTAACTGAGGTGGATTCCTGGACCAAGGTAAGAGGGGAGAAGAAAGCCATAGCACATCTGTCACAGGCGGTAATAGTGCTATTAATGAATTTTAAATTTCAGTGTATAGACAATAACAGGCTTCATTGTGACCATCTGGTATTTGTCCACATGCAAGCATGCACTTTGGTCACACTCACCTCCCGTCTCCTTCTCTTGTCTTCTGACCTCCCTGCTGGCACCTTCCTCTTTCCCAACTTCTTTCTTACTTTAATGTCATTTAAAATAAAACAAACAAACAAACAGACAAAAAAAAAAGTTTAAAATAAAAGCTCCCAAGTTTCCTCATCTGAAAAAAAAAAAAAAAACCCACCACATATTTGTATTCTGAGTCTGGTATATTTCCCAATAAGTTTGTAAGTATATGGTTTTTTAAAAAGAGACAAAATATAACTATCTCTACCTAATTTAATATAAAAGGGGTTGAATAAAAATTTAAGAATGAGAAAGTGCGTATGTTCATAATATTCCAAATATTGAAAGATAAAAATACCAGCATAACTCTACTGATACATTTGAAAATAATTTTCTGGATATTATAGATGAAACAGTAAGTAGCAATAAAAATCATATGAGTGAAGAATATGAAATTTAATGACAAGAGATAATTTACAAATAGCCTATTTTAGTTTCACAGAAAAGACAAAAAAATCACAACCGGAATAACCTGTTAGCTGTGATAAGTTTTCAAACATATAGACTATTGAGGATTGAATATTAGGGTCTTTCTTACATCTTCCAAATATTAGGGAATACTGTGTATAATCTTTTAAGTAACCTCTGTATAAATTAATACAAAGTATAAAGAACTAAATAGAAGTTTAAGAATGAGAAAGTACACGTGGGCATGTTTTCAATTTAAAACCCCTCCATAAATCTTATGAAATATCTATGAAAACATAAATTAGAAAAACATGTGCAATGCCTCTGGAAAATGAGGACTAGAATCCATCATATATCGGGATCTTGGAAGGATATACACTAATTACAAGCAGATGTTACGGTTTAAACAACTCTAATCATAGCCAATGAATGCTTGGCCTTTTGCCCTGGAATAGGACACCAGGGAATGGACACAGACCTCTGACAGGAAGAGGTCAACCGTGTGGAAACTGCCGGACACCAGCATCTTATTGCAGATACTTTCTGAACCCCCCATTAATCCATTCTTTGTGTATTCATCTAGAGCGTCTAAAAGACTCAGATAATTTTATTGGGGTAAGACATCTTACCTGTGCAGCTTCGCTTTTTAGTTCAGAGGCAGCTATCTCCAGAAAATCTGAGAACGGCAACAGAAAGCATTGGGAAGAGGAACAAAGTGAATATTGTCTCACTTAGCATTTTCCCCAGAGGCGTATACAGTAGAGTAGGTGACTTAGGGAAAAAATAGTTTTTAAATTACGCAAAGAAAGAAAAAGGAGGAGTACATGATAAAATATGCTAAATAATAAGTGGGAAATAAATTGGATGAAACAAAAGCAAAAATGACATTTTTTGTTTACTTTTTTCTGTAAAAAGACAGGTTCTTGTTCTAAAGAATAAAGTCAACCCTAATACTGACTAGAAAAATCGAAGGGGAAAAGATGGAGGAACATACAGTCGTGAAAGCAGGGGAGTGGAATCAAAAGCACTGGACGACAGAACAATAGAGTGATGAAAATGAAGTCAGGTTTAAGCAGCAATGACTAATATTTATTTATCAAATAACGAAGAGCAGGGATGTTGGCAGAATAGTTTCCAGTGTAGGTAACACATGGCCAGCTCACATCTATCAGCTCAAACCTTTCTTATTTTCCTCTACTGAGAGAACAATTGTAAAAATTGATCTGAAGCAGATGTAGTGTGTTCTTTGACTGGAAAGTGGAAAACCCACTATTAACAGAAAAACAGTACAGACTTGCTTCCAACACATGCTTCAGGGGGAAAAGGATTTCCTAATGAAAGTAAAAGCACCAATATGTCAGAATAAAAACAAACAAACAAAAACCTCCCTAGAGTGTAGCTAAACTCCTGTGGAGCAAAGAGTTTCTTGTAGGCCTTGATGCTTTAATAAAGACTGAGCTGAATGAGATAAGCTGAAAAAACCGGGCAAAGGCAACAGAATAACAAACTAAAATATCAAAGAAGAAAATTCAGAGAGGTAAAATCTGATAATAATTAAGAGTCACAACAGATTTTCTCTTTTGCTATTTTTAATCTTCCAAACTTTTAAAAAATCATTTTATTGATTTGTTTCATGTAAAATAATGGCCATATTTTTAATCCTTTTCTGTAAAACAATATTTATTTTTATATTTAAAATAAATGTTGATTTTTAAATTTTAATTTATTATTTTTGAGGATTTTATACATGTATACTGTATAAATTCTCACCCTCCAACTCTTCCTATATTTCCCTCCTCAAATTCACAGTCTCATCTTTAATTATTATTTTTATAACACACACACGTGCACATGTACATACACACGTGCACACAAACACGCACCCTTTTGCACCTACTTAGCACTGCTTGTATGCACATGCACTTAAGGCTGGCCACTTGGAACTGAATAGCCCGTGTGGGAGCCTGTCTCTGGAGCAGACCCGTGGGAAGGGGTGTTACAACCATGCTGCAAGAGCAGCTTTGCTGCCCTCAGATAAGTGCTTTTGGAGCACAGCGGGCCCCATCTGCTGACATTTGCTTATTTATGTCTGTCGTGGCAGAGCTGTGTGGTTGTGACTCCATATGGACCATGAAGCACATGCATGCTCTATGTGGTCCTTCCTGGAAAACGTTTGCTGGCCCAGAAATAGACCGTGGAGAAATACCAAGATGTAGTTTTTCACTGTTAGATGCATGCACTGAACTGAAGAACACCTGGAAGTGTCATCTTTGAAGGTACCGGTCAGGGGAAGCTCGACTGAGGAGAAGCAGGGATGTGTCTGATACATCAAGAATGAGGATGAGAAAGTGTCTGGAACAGGAATAGCAACAACAACAAAGCTCTGTGGAGAACAGATGGCAGGCTGCTGCCACGAAATAGTAGTAAACAAGGAAGAAGGTTGTCTCAAATAATGCTGGTAGAAGCCAGATCCTGCCTGTCTTGGGGGAGAAGTCTAGACTTCATCCCTAGGCACCCCCTCGAAAGGCAGTCATAGTAGGTGGAGGCGGCACACAACTTCAAAACCACTGTAGGGCTGGCGGGATATTTGGGTTAGGTACTGCTGTTGGCACTGAGTTCAGACTCATATTGACGTGTATGTTTGATCTTTTTACTGGAAGAGTGGCGGTGTTCCATGGCCTGTGTACTTGAGATAAGGTTTCATGTAGTTCAGACTGACCCTGAACTCGAACTCACAACATAGCAGAAGATTATGGTGAAAACCCTCCTATCTTCGCCTCCCAAGGGCTGGGATTTCAGAAGTGCATCACCATCTCAGGCCACATTTTTTTTTATGCTTTTTTGTTTATTTGGGTTTATTATTGTTATTTGTTTGGGCTTAGACAGAGTATCACAATGGAGCTATGGGTAGCCTGGAAATCACTATGTAGACAAAGGTGGTTTCAAACTTACAGAAACTGTCTGCTTGTAACTGCTGAGTGCTGGGATTAAAAAATGTATTACCACCATGTCTGTGAGGCCAGATCTTTTGATACAAGCACCTCAGTGATAGACCAGCGTTCTCCCTTTGCTTTGGGCTTTAGGGGACTTGGGGGCAGACTTGGAGGTGAAAGTTTCGCATGGCAGGCTCCACTTCACTTCCTTTATTCTCTCCTGTCACCCTTCCTAAGGCCAGTGGAATGTTTAGCCCATGGAGTGCCAGATACAGTGCAGTGATCCTTATCTCAGATATATCTGGGAAACAGTGGAGAAGGCAGAGCTTTGGGTAGCATGGAAATGCCCTGGCTATGAACAAGGAAACCTCTGGAACTTCGAGAAAGAATCCTCCCACTGTGCATTTCATGTTGTGTTCTTGCTGCTAACGAAGTCTTTTCAGCTAGCAGAGGTGCTATTAGACATGCTCATTGTGAAAATACAGTGCAGGGATGAGCAGGAGGAAGCATCATAACACAGGAACTGCCTGTATGGTACCCTGCCATGAGGAAAAGGTGGAAGAAGCATAGCAGTCATTCTACAAGAAGTGATGAGAACAACTATCATGCTTGCCCTCCATCCTGCTGAGTGTTCAAGGGCAAGGCAGGGCGGTGGGCACTTTAGACTTCCTAGGATCTCTGCCATGGGTCTGAATAGTGGGAGCTTTCTTCATTTCGGCTTTAATCTAGGAAGACAAAGCAATTGTTTTTCTTTCTTTTTTTTTTTTTTTTTTTGGTTTTTCGAGACAGGGTTTCTCTGTGGCTTTGGAGCCTGTCCTGGAACTAGCTCTGTAGACCAGGCTGGTCTCGAACTCACAGAGATCCGCCTGCCTCTGCCTCCCAAGTGCTGGGATTAAAGGCGTGCGCCACCACCGCCCGGCAGCAATTGTTTTTCTGATGTCCTATCGGTTTACAACACTAGAAGTGTCTTGGTCCAAGGGGGTTGGTTGACATGGTCTGTGTTAGTCGTGTGACCTCTAGGGCTACACATTTAATTTTTAATTTTGGTTGTGCTTCCTTTTGTTCTGAAACCTTTCAAATTCTTCTGCTAGGTGGTTTAGTTTAAAGAAGGGGCTCTTCCATACTCTCGTGTCTGCTTTTGAAACAGATGTCCAAGTTCACGCCTAGCAGTCTCCTGGGCTGACAGGAAAGCCCACTTTTACATGGACCCATCCTTAGCTTTCAAATACTGTCCACGGTGTTTCTGCTCTGTCCTGGTTTCCTGCATTTTTGTTAGTTTTCTCTTGGTATAAATCAACTATGGTTCTGTCGGTTTTACTGGAGATATTTTAGATAAGACCCACGGAGAGTTTGAGCCTGTTTTTCAGGGTCCTTGAGCTTGTTCTCTGAGAAGGGGTCTCACAGTTTCTTGCTGAGTTGGTCCTCTGAAATTCTGCCAACCAAAGTTCAGCACCTAAGGTCTGAGCAACATGTGTAAAAATCAAGTAAACCCAGGCTGTATTACCCCAAAGAATTTTTATCTCCTCTATTAATTATGACTGGCTTTATCTGGGTCTAGAGAAATTCTTAATTATAGCACTTAAGTCTAGAGATTCTCTTTTCTCCCTCTCTGTCTCTCTGTCTCTCTCTGTCTCTCTCTCTTTCTCTGTCTCTCTCTCTCTCCCCCTCTCTCTCTCTCATCTTTCATTCCACACTTGTCTCAGGTGGATCTTCAGATAAAAGTAGTATATGTCAGGGCTCATTTTCAACTTTGGCAAGAGGATAAGGATCTGGGGTGGAACACACGGAGGAACAGAAGTAAAGAGAACAGAGGTCAGGAGAAACTGGAGGACCAGAAAGGGAGAATTTACCAGACAAATGTCTAGTTCATTTTTGCATTATCTTTAGCCAAAGAGTCTCTCGGTGAAGCAATTTATGATTCAGAATTTGCTTAGAGGCCTGTGTATACCAATGAAGAAATGTTACCCTATGGGCTAGAGAAATATCATCCTTTTTTCTTCCCAGACGCACTTCCCAAGTGAACAGTTTCAGTCAAGTCAAATGTTCCCCCAGTACGGTCACAGAAAGCCCTAATCATGCTGGGTAAGAAAATGGACCATTTGAGAGACTTGTACAAGTATTAGAATATGAGACTTGAGAAGATTTAGAGCTAAAGAGAGTTGGTAGTAGTCTGTGGAAATGAGACTCCAAGGCTTTCTGGGAAGGCGAGAAGGAGGCAGCACTGACTTCATCTGTAAATGGTTGTTTTGAGCCTGCTTTGATTGTGGGATGCTGGCAAAACGAAGGTCACAGCGAGAACTGTGTGTCCTGCAGGATGTGTTTGTCGGCACATTTGGCTTTCTCTGGTTGGTCCTAAGTTAGAAGCTGGAGTTAAAAACTAGGAGAAAGTGTCAGTCACAGGCCAAGACTTGATTGTTTGGGGCAGATTGCTGCAGAATGTAGGTCAGAGTTGGGTCGTCAGTGCGATATGGTCCTCAGCCATCTGTATTTTCAGTTCTGCAAAGAGGGCAGTGATGTTTTTCTATTAATCTGAAAATTCTCCATTGAGCTGATACTTGGGTCAAAACCTGTGGTTAGTAAGAGGTATAATTTTGGATAGGTTTCTCTAGTGCCTGCTTGAAATGTTCCATTTGACCGTTGGTCACAGGATTGCTTTGGAGGCAATTTCATTTTTATAGCCTTCTTCTCATTTCCTTCCCTCTTCCCCTACAGAGTGACCTGGTGCCCCGAAGCTGATGCACGGATGGCTGCAGCACATTACCGAGTCGGGCCTTGTCTACTCAGAAGCATTCCATATTCCAAATAGGCAGTTAGAAACTCTTTGAAGTCCGAGTCCTAGCCTTCTGTTCCTCTTTCAAATTGTCAATAATATTAACACAGCAATCAACACACAGAGGTTGATCGATAAGTGATTTCTGACTTACTTAAAAACGTACCTTGTGTGCAGGAAAGCTCGGTGCTTACTCAAAAACACTGGCTCGTTAAAAACGGCATCGCACCAGGTCATCCGTATTATCTGCCCCCCACCAAATTATTAAATGCACATGTTGCTAAGCAGGGTGCTTTGCAAATGACTTAAAAAGGAAAGAAAATCTATTTTTGATTGTGGGAAAATCTTTAAGAGCCAGAGTCTGTTTCAAACTGCTTTTGCACCTGAGCAAAATTATAAGTTACTCTACTTTAGAAAAAGTGCGAGAAGCAGGGCTGCTGGTGGTCGGGCTCCTGGGAGACTTGGCTCCACAGCCTCAGACACACCCTGGAACCCAGCCTGTCTGCTGGGGCATCAGCTGAAGACTGAAGAGCTGACTAAAGGCTCTAAGAGGAAAACTTCCTGAGACCAGTCCAATATAAATTAAGTAGTAAGACAAACATGGTATGTTTACTCCTACCTCTGGGTGGCCCACTGAATTTTGTCTTATTTCTGTTCTGTGGGGAGGGTACCTGACTTACTCATACCTTATCAATACTGGAAAGCTACTTACCATAGCCCAGCTCTCATTTCTTTCTTTTCCTTTGTGAAAGACAAACCCAGATAGGCACTGATTACAAAGATAAGTGATGTGAGATTCTCCTCTGTACGCTGTGAATTCCATTTGTTAATATAGAAGCTGCTTTAGGCCTATTGCAGCAAAGGAAAAGGGCAGGCGGGAATTTTGAGCATAATTGAGGAGAGGAGAGAGTAGGAGGAGTCAGAGAAACTGTGTAGCCTCTGGAGGAGAAAAACACCTGCACTCAGGTACCAGTACACCATGAGTCTCGTGGTAAAATATAAAACATTATAAATGGGTTAATTTAAGATTTAAGAGCTACCTAGCAATATGCCTAAGTGATTGGCTGAGCAGTGTTGTAGTTAATATAGTTTCTGTGTGTTTATTTCAGACTGGGGGGCTGGGAAATGTGTGGAACGAACGAGTAGCCCCTAACTACAGATAGGAGTAGTTTTAATCACTGTAGTAGGCAAAACAGCCCAGCGTGAACAGAATTCAGCCTCTGTTGCATGGGGGCCACTGGCCCTTTAAAAGTGCTGATTGGGGAGGCAAATAAGTAGAGTGGAGAACATCCCATCCATGTTACGGGGTAACTGGAAGTGGAGTCCCCATGAGTGTCATAACTGGTCAATTCTTTGTCCAGGCGTTGGGACAGCATCCTGTCTTCAAGGGTATACTGGAACAGTTCCTTATGTCTTCACTAATTCGTTTGGCAGCTTTAAGATTCCTCCGCAAGCAGTGTGAGCAAGGCTGGAGTCATCCGCAGACACAGCCTTGAGCTTTTAGAGACTGTGATAGTGTTCATCTAAGCAGGCCAAGGGAAAGGCTCAGAGGCACATGAGTACAGTTCAGTGAGAGAGGGAATGTTTGTCACTGTAAGGATTGTCAACAGTAGTAAACCTTTGGAAAGAGCCCAGGATGTCGTACATGCTGGAAGAGAGCACCATCCCTGAGCAACCCTTCTGGGTTTGAGGCAGCTCTGTGCCTTGAGCTGGGACCTTCCTGCCTTAACTGCTGAGTAGCAGGCATTGCGTACATACATATGTCATGGTTTTAGCAACCTGGACAATACTCTTCCTACATAGAAAGGTCATGAGAGAGGCAGTTAAGTTTTCTTCCATATACTTCCCTTGCTCAGTAAACTGTCTTCAATGTTAAGTCATAATAGAGTCTGAATTATTTTAAAAATAGTTTTATCAAGTCAGGCGTTGGTGGCGCACGCTTTTAATCCCAGCACTCGGGAGGCAGAGGCAGGCAGATCTCTGTGAGTTCGAGACCAGCCTGGTCTACAGAGCTAGTTCCAGGACAGGCTCCAAAGCCACAGAGAAACCCTGTCTCGAAAAACCAAAAAAAAAAAAAAAAAACCAAAAAAAAATAGTTTTATCATTTTAAGGAAGCTTTTAAAGCCTTACAAATTTTCCTAGAAGACTGAATTCATTAAATTTTCCTGTGTGTTAGCATCTATCTTGAGCTAAAATGTTCAGTTTTCTTCCTAGCAATAAAATTGTCATATTTAAACACAGTCTTCAAGGCTACTTAACTCTTCTAAATATCATAAATTAAACTTGTAAATACCTCATAATATTGGATTTTTTTAAAGAACCTCTTTAAATTTAGTAAGAATTTAATTTAACTGAACAAGCATAAATCAATTCTACAAGTAGACCCTTGAAAATGGAATTACAAGGCTCATAAAACCAAATATAATGGTAAGATTGCTGGAGGCAAAATATCAATACTGAATTTTACTTTCTTAAATCTTAGTGAATACTCCTAGTTCTTCCTAGGTATAATGAAGATTCATAGTACTCAAGACTCAAATGTTTATAATTACCCCCCATTTTACTGTAGCTAAGAAAATGCATGATGTTAAATACACCACCTTTACTATTTCCAGGACAGAGTTTGGTAGTATTAAGATATTTAAGGTTTTTATCCCAACAATCACCAGAAACTATTTAATGTTATGAACTGAAACTCTCTGCCTGTAAGTAACAGCTTCCCCTAACCATGGCTTCTGGCTCTGGCAACAATTATTCTACTCTGGTTCTATAAATGTAGCTACTACTGTGTGTATGTGTGTGTGTGCATGTGCGAGTGTGCATGTTCTTCTAACCAGGAGGACAGAAGTACTAGATTCTCTGGGATCTGGATTTTTAGGCAACTGTGAGCTGTCTGACATGATACTGGACAGTAAGTTCAAGTCCTCTGCAAGGTCACTGACCCTTCTCTCTAACTTCATGTTTTTGTCCTTTTTACACCTGGTGACTTATCAAAACTATCCTTATGTCTTTAACCAATGTCTAGTGTTTATTTTTTTCACTTTGCTGTAGTCCCCGAGTTCCATTCATGTTTTTGCACATATCCAAATTTCATTCTTTTTTGGGGCTAAATTTTAGAATGAGTCTTAATAGCAACAAAAGTCAAAAGCTAGGGCAGAATCCTATTTAATATTTGCTGTATCTTTAAGGGGAAGATGGGCGATGTTTCTGATAGTTCAAGCCCATGCATTTAAATCACACATTTCCAACCCAGTGTGAAGAGATACATAAAGTGCAAACTGATGGCTCTCTTTCTCTCGTCTGTTAGGATTTTCCCTGCAGGAAACCTCTTGGCTTTTTAATATGCCTAATATCACAAAACACATTTGTTTCTCAATGCATTGTTTTTGGTGATGTGTAGGTTGGAGAAAATGCATATTAGTGTCCCTAAAGCTCAAGGCAATATTTCTTATCAAAATGATGAGTGGGGAAAACTTTGAGTTGTAATCAAAATAAAAGTGACAGCGTGACAAAGTCAGCATGTCCAAGCCTTGACAAGAATGTCCTAGCATTATTAAGAGGGATGTGGTGCTCACGAGGCCCATGGCATAGAGGTGCAGGCTCGCTGTTTCCAGAGGAATGTTGTCGTCATAATAATTTGACTTCCTGATGGTAGGGAGTGATATTCATTTGCAAGTGTTTCTTGTATTTTCAAAACTCCTTGAGGGTTTGCATTGATGTTCAGCATCTTTTACGTTTCCTTACTAAAGGTAGTCAGAGGGCTGAGGAAATGGTTCGACCGTGGAGTGCTCACGGGGAACATGCATGACTCTGCGTTCTGCCCCGGTAGTGGAAAACTACAGTGAAAACTCTGGAGATGGCCAAGCTCATGTTCATAATTTTGTGCATAAGTGCTTGTTGTCTGTGGAGTCTCCTTGTCTCTTGAGAACTGGCTGCTGCCATTAAAGAGGGTCAACAGGAGACTTTGTCTTCCCTTTGGGATTTTTACTTTTTTGTACCCTGATATTTTTACATATCTTCCTGTTTAGTATCAAAACCCCGTGGGCTTAATAATACCTGTTGCATTTTTTCATATTCCTTCTATATTCTGTGATTGCAAATAGAACTACGTAACGTAAAATTTTCTAAACTACAAGAAGATATCTAGCTAAATTCCAGGAACTTTCATAACTTGGGGTTTTTGCCACTGGTACAGCAAGTTATGTCTGCAGACACTTTATATTGCAGAATTATGTGTCATGTGTCTGGCTCTTAATCTACCCTGTGAAGTAAAAAATTCTTTGAGAGATAAGTGAGGGAAATTAAAAAAAATGTTTTTACTATTTAGTGAGTCAAATTTAATATTTAATTTTTCCATTTTAATCCATGCCTGGATTTTAAAAAGTTACACTTCAGGCTTCCATTCAAACTCCTTTACTGATTTCTCACTATCAAAAGTACTTTGCAATGATTTGAAACAATGAACTAGCAAATGTTACAGCATAGTCAGAGTAATTCTGTCATCTGCAGTCTTATCTTTTCATGCTATTATCTTCCCAGTTGCATTTGAAGGAAAGACGTCAGCCTGTGTGCTTTTTTAAGAGATCTTAAGATGTAAAATTTCTCTCAGCCTGTTTTATTGAGGAAATAAGTAAAAATGTCAACATCAGAAGAAACTGTTTTGGACCCTAGAGCTTGAGGAATTTTTGCTGGATGTGAATGCAAACAAGTTAAGGAAGTGCTGGCCAGAAAGCTGCTTCCCTTGGAAGTGGTATGTGTCCAAAGATCTAAACTGGGAGAAAATCTCTTTTAACTCTAATCTGAAAGTCAGTACTCATTTTGCAAGGAAATGGAAAAAGAAACATCACATCAGTGAGAGAATAACATCATTCTTAGGAAGGAGTGTGTTGTGATGCAATAGGAGGAAAACATGTCTTTGAAAGCCATTGCCTGACTTCTGAATGGTAAATATTCTTAAGGCAATAATATTACATCGGGTAAATTATAGCATAGGCCACTCACACAAGGTTCTGAATATTTAGATAGTTTCCTGCTTCAAATGTTTGCTCCAAAGAACTGTAACCATGAAGCTGTAAACTTCTGCAAACTGGTTTTATACAGAAAAAAGTACTTTGCTTGTTTGAATAAATACCCTATTAAGGCTGATGATGGCTCCCTTAGACAGATGCGTCTTGTCTGACAACAGACAAAGTAATGAAGGTAATTTGCTGTATCCACCAGTCCTACATCATAACAAGACTATGCTAGTTAGAGTCAGTTACTTGCCACAGGGAAAGAAATATGTAAGTTATCAAAATAAAACTGGAGGCAAGGCCACTCCAAAATAAGGTAAATTAGGTTAGAGAGGTAAGATGAAGTTCTTATGCAAGCATGCCTCATAGCAGCTGTGAGAGAAGACAGTACAGACTCACAAGCTTAAACAGAGGCCCCCTCAACCATTCGTAAAAAGGTGTCAGACAGCAGTGGTCAGTTCTACATTGGGCTGGGAATACTCTTGTATTTACGCTTGTGGTCAGTGATTATTGTCTCAAAAATATGTAGATCTCTTCATTTCAATTCATAGAACTCCTTGTTCAATTTCTTTAAATGTGCTCATTGTGTATTTTTACACAAGTATTCCCTCTTCTGTGTTCCTTTCTTCCCAATAAATATTATTGTTAGAAATGTGCGCTCTCTCTCTCTCTCTCTCTCTCTCTCTCTCTCTCTCTCTCTCTACTTTATCTAAGTAGACAGCATGAAATATTTGTCCTACATCTCAGAAAATCCAGTTTTGTAACTATTGTTCCTTTAAGTCTCCTGTCTGGAAAGACGTTATTAGTGCAGCACAGCATTTGCCTTGCTGCAATGTACATGTTAGGGAACTAACAGTTGACAATCTTGGAGGTTCCAAGAACTTATTGAGAGTCCCTGCTGCAGTGTTCCAAGGGCCACTGCTCAGAAACAATACATTACCTTGAAGCTTTTCAAGTTTTTGTTTGAGGATTAAACTCTCTATTGGATCACTCCCTATATAAGCATCTGATATATCTTTTGAAACACTTTAATACTGGGTTCATTTTGTGCTCTGGGAATGATGATTCCTCTTTTTTGATAATTTGATTGTTTCAACTTTAATCAGAAATGTGCCCTACAGGCTAGTATTTGGGACACTTGTTGAAGATGCATTCACTGTTTTAAAAGACTGTGAAGCCCTTTGTAGGTGAGGCCTAGCTGGGGCAAGATTTTAAAGGCTATACATAGCCTGGTCCCTGCTTTGACTCCTGTCTGCTTCTAGGTTCATTAAGAAGTCTCCAACACAGTCTCTGGCCACTGCATTCCCCTCCATGATGGACTGAAATCTTTTAAATCATAAGCCAGAATTAATCTTTTAATCTTCTCTCCTGTAAGTTGTTTGTAGCTGATATTTTCATCACAAAGATTCAGCTTTGACATTTTTTAAAAAATCAACTATGATAATGTTCACATTATTGGGAAGACTGCTTTTTTATTAGCCCAATATTTTGGGGCCTTTTTCTGTTCTTGTCAAACTTTGTTTGGATGTTCTAAAGAAAACAGGACGTGTTAGCAGAGGTTCAGTGAGTGTATCGCTTTACCACACCCTCCAGAGCTGACAGTGTTCACACCTTATCAGACTTGTTATCTGTCTTAGGGTTGCTACTGCTGTGAAAAGACACTGTGACCAGGTCAACTCTCATAAAGGAAAACATTTGGTTGAGGTGACTTTCAGTTCAGAGGTTTAGTCCAGTATCATCATGGTGGGACAAGGTGGCGTGTGGGCAGACATGGTACTAGAGAAGTAACCCAGAGTGCCACATCTTTCACAGGAAACAGGAAGTGTTCTGAGACATTGGGCATGACTGGAACACATGTGAGACCTCAAAGCCCACTTCCACAGTGACACACTCCTAGTAGTTCCACTCTCTACGAGTTTATGGAGACAATTACATTCAAACTACCATATTATCCTTATGGGTTATGTTTGTCTTGGGCCATCTTTCCAATCTGATATAAGCGTTCTTCAGTCTTGCTCCTGTTTCTGTGATTACAGCTGCAAGAGTTACTGATGATCGCGTTCTCACTAAGCTGTGGTTTGGTCCCCTTTGGCACTCTCAGACAAGCATAATGTCCCTTATCCTATTTTTCTAACTTACCTAATTTCGCCAATGATGATTTCAATAGCTACCACATTTACAAGGGATTTCTAACATAAACAAGATGGATTATTTCAGGAAAATTGATGGTGAGCAGGAAAAGAAACAAGGGAGGAGAGCCTCTGTTTCTCCTGTTCATATTGGAAACATTTTTTCGGGGTAAGAAATTTCTACCATCTTTTGCTACCCCCACTTCCTCCTTTGAAGATGATCAAATATCAGTGTGTGTGTGTGTGTGTGTGTGTGTGTGTGTGTGTGTGTAGTATATGTGTTTGTATGCACATGTTTGCATGGGCGCCTATGCATGCATGCATGTGAAGGTCAGAGGTCAATGGCCATATCTTCCTTGATCACTGTACACAATTTTTCTTTCCATTAATGAATTTGGTGAATTGGCTGTTGTTTGAATCTGTAATCATGCCTTTTCTCTTTGTGTGTGTATGTGCGAAGGTAGTTTTTGGTTTTGGTTTTTGTTTGGGGGGGTGCTTTTGTTGTTGTTTGCATAGACCTCTGTTTAGTGGTTTGGCTCGTCCTTTACACTGTTAATTTTACATGCCTCTCCTACTGCCTTCCTTTCACATCTTCCTGTTCTTCTCTTATCTTTGAGAACCTGGAGATTATATTGTTCCTGAGCACTGAAGTAGCATTATGTGCAAACTTCATAAAAATCTGGTACAGATAGGGAGTTGAGAATTTCCCCCCTCAAAAGGAAAGGAAATACTAAATTATCTGTGTTTATTTGAGTATTTTCCCTTGCCTGAAGTGTGACTCAAAAGAAAGGTTCACTGTGAGTTTACACCCCAGACACAGCTCCTAATTGTAAAGAAAAACTCTACACTTGGAACCTTTGACAAAGGTCCAGTCCTGAGCTGTTAAAAATATTTTACTATAGAGATTTACCTGCATTTGAAAGAGCAGTAAAAGTTATTTTTCTTAGACAGGCAATTCATTGGAGATTAAAATAATTTTAGTTGAAAATAAATATTATGTCTCTATGCTCATTCCATTTATGATACACAATTTTCAGAACTTTATTTGAAAACATGGTGGGTTTAGCTTTTCAACGTTTCCTGTGTTAGTTCCACTAGCTCAGGTTTAAAGAAGATTTAAAATTTACAAGAAAATGTACTGAAAGGTGTCTTTTAAGAAGGAATATTATCTCCACAGTTCATATTCTCTGGCCCAAGAGGTCCAGAGTGGCAGAGTAAGGGCCCGTTCTTAAATCTCACATTATAGATACAGCTGGACTTGTCTCAGGATTTACCATGACTCCAGGAATTTGAAATCTTGTATGAAATTGAAACATCCTCCAGAAAGGATGTTTAAGTCTGAAACCTATAAACCTATATTATAGACAATATTTATAAAAATCTTCATATATATTCTCTATAATATATATAATATATACAATATATGTTTATATATAGATTATGTTATATGATATATAACACACACATATATAACACATATAAATGTAAATATAACATTTCTATATATAAGCATATAATCTATGTACATGCAATATATTATAAATGTAAACATATATAAAATTTTGGTTTCTCCTAGAAATTTTAGGAATATTAGATTTACATAATACTTTGCTAATATTTATAATCAGATCTACACAGCTCTTTCTTTTGTAAGACTTATAATATAATTTGTGAATTCTCTCTGAAGGTAGAAAGATATTTGAAATTACCAAACAGGAAGTGCAGGTTTTTCTCAATCAGGAGAACTGAGAGCAGCTCTGAGCCTTTGTTCTATAAGCTCAGACACAAGGGAATGCAGACAAAGTAAAGGACTTCATACCCAAGTGCCATGACCCGCAGCTGTGAGCCTCTTTCACCTTGACTGGAGGACAGAGAGTTTGAGCTTATTTTTGCTCTCTCAAAGTTGTTGACAGTGGGTGTGACTACAAATGAGAGATTCCGACCTAGGATGAGATTAATTAGTATTTTGGATATAGAGACAGATCTGCTCCACCTGCACCAAATGATGGCATAAAACAATCCCACAACAATTCAGAATTCTTGATTATAAAAAGGGTTATTTATTTAAGGGGAAAAACTTACAGATCACTGTCCTAAACAACAGTCCTCTGAGTGCAAACAGAAAACAGAGTTTTGCAGCTGGAAGGGGAGCCAGAAGCAAGAGAGCAGGCACATGGTTCCTGCTGCTTTTTAAACTACAAGAGACCACGCCCAATTGGACTGGTATCTTAAAGGCTATTGACTCAAAGAGCAGAATGTGCTCCCCCAGTTCCTCCCCTTTTTGTTTAAATAAGACTGTTCCAAACCCAATACAAAACTATATACACTAGGAAAAGATATCAAGTATAATTAGAATTACAACCAGCGTAAACAGTATTAAGCAAGAAACATATGCTAAATGTTAGAATAAACATTAGTTTAAGTCTTGTATAGGAAATGGCTGGTATCTTAAAGGCTATTGGCTGAAAGAGTAGAATGTGCTCCTCCAGCAACCAAAGGACAGAGAATTCAAGTTTATTCCTTATATCATGTTAATGAAGTCTGTTGCCTACACCTCCCATAATAATGTGGAAAATAAGAGACAGATTCAGAATTCCCTGAATGTTCCTCCTGATGCTGTTCTGTGTTATTGCCTCTTATTTCTCTTATATCTCTGTTCTTTTTGTTTACTAATTCTAATCCTCACACTCCTACCCTCGAATGTATAAGTTCTGTTGAAGCTGGTCTTCAAGACCCAAGCACAAAAGACAATTTTCTTTTCAATGAACAGAAAAACATTTTCTTAGTAGGTACCCATGCAAAAATCATTAAACAGAAGAACAAGCAAAGTTTTTTACTGTTTCTTATGTGACAAAGAGTCCCTGCCACTTTTACAGAGATTACAAAGTGACAAATCTATGAAAGAGGTCACCGATCACTATTATCAAGAAGGAACCATGTCCTTACTGCACACCAGAGATTCTGTATACAGAACATACTAATCAGAAGACAAATCAATGCTAGCAGACCCTTTGTCCATTCTCACTTGTGGTGAGGAAAGTGACTTAATCCAAACACTCACTTACACATGACACTGGCAGGTGATATCCACACATTCAAAAAGTTACATTTGGGGGCAGGAAGCCACATTCCTGAGCCCTAGGGTGAGGGAAGCCTAAGAATATTTTCCATGGGCTCTGAGCAAATCTCTCCTTTGCTCTGAAAAAAAAATACCATGTCTTCCAAGGCTGTTTGCTATAAGCACATTCTGCAAAAGATAACTCAGACAACAGGAAGTCAGTAATTATGGCTTCTATTCATAAAACCCTATAGAAATATGGCAGATGTATGAAGAATTATCTCTTTATATCAGCAATTTAAAATTAATTCAAGAAACATATGCAAGATGAAGATGTAGCTCACTCGTCTAGCATATGCAAAGCCCTAGGTTCATTTTAGGAACTATCTGTTTAGGGGCACTTGAGGAAAGTACCAGGCAAAGTCATATCAGTAGTAAATTGCTGGAAAACTGGTTACTTCATGAGAGAAACATGTTGACTGGTGTTGCTGTCCTGCTCAGTCCCACAGCTGTTCAGTTCCAAAGAAACACAAAGAGGTCTACATTAATTATAAACTGGTTGGCCTAGTAGTTCAAACTTCATAATAACTAATTCTTACATCCTACATCTTACCCCATTATTCTTGTCTGTGCTAACTGTGTAGCTTGGTATTTTTCATTAGTGAGTGGTGTACGAGGTCCTTCTGTATTTGTGTTGTTTTCAAAGGTCATTAAAGAAACTGTCTTGGCCTAGTTGATAGGGCGGAACTCAGGTAGGTGGGGAAGACAGAACAGAATTCTGGGAAGAAGAACAGAGTCAGGCAGATGCCATGGTTCTCCTGCGAGAGATGGACACTGGTTAGACTCACACTGGTAAGCCACAGTCATGTGGCAATACACATTAATGGAGATGGGTTAAACTAATATGTGAGAATTGGCCAACATGGGGCTGGAGATAATAGGCCAGGCAGTATTTGAATGAATACAGTTTCTGTGTGGTTATTTCAATATAAGGTAGCTGGGAGGTTGGAACAAGTAGCCTGCTCTTTACTGCAGATTGGTGCCCAATGTGACGGACTAAATCCACTTAAAAATCTGAGAGGGTTTAAAAAGGAAACAGAGTTTAACACAGCTTTTTGCTGTTTGTTGGTGGCATGCTGCAGAGAGAATTTCCTGACTCAGCAGCCATACAAAAAAAAAAAAAGCTGTGCACTTTCTGGGCTATGCCACAGTACAAATGCCAGCTATTAAGCATTTCAATGGTTTTTGTGGGACTGGATGTTTGTATGCCTGCTCGGGATGGGGAAGAAAGTACTCTGAGACAATGCCAATGGCTCAGTGCTCCCCACCTGGGTAGACAGCGGGATCAGACTTAGGCAGATGGGAGAGCATGGTGGATTCCCGACATCATACACAGAGGTGTTTCCAGGCTGCACAGTGCTCTGTGCGGCAGATTTGGCTGTAACTCAGAAAGAAAGAGTTTAAAGTGCTGAGTTTAAAGAGTCTCAGAGTTAAAGTGCTGAGTGTGGCTCCTACCTGGCAGCCCCAGAGCTAGCAGAAATGATATGCCCACCATTTAGAAAATGGAGAGAGGTAAAACCAACATCCAGAGCAGCTACAACCAAGCTTCTTAACATTTTAAAAGCTCTTCAAGACAGTAGAGAATTAAAGACAATGCAATACAACAGATTCGGACATAAAAGACCTCTAAATGGGTCAGAGTGTTAGATAAAGTTGTAGGCTTGGAAAAGAAAAGAAAAAGATTATAAAAAGTCATAAAATAAAATTAATGCTTTAAAAAAGGGTAAAGTCTTTAAAGAGAGAGTATAGATAGTCATAGATTAAAAAAATAAAGAAAAATAAGCTACATAAAAATGAAAAATTCACAGAGTCTGGATTCTGTGTATTATTATGTTTTCTTTGAATTTTTTGACTGGGAAGGAGCTAACTGCAGAGAGACATTTTGTTGTGTGTGCTGCTAAGCTAAACCAGCATGGATATTATAAGGTATCTTGCCTTCAAAATTTGGGTCTAAAGATATGACGCTTTAGAAAAGAGGTTCTTTTGTTTTTACAGAGGATGAGACCCTATGGATTGTTTCCAGACCAATATGGTATGATAGACCAAACCCTCCTGAAAGGTTGCTGTAAATACCCTCAAAAATTACTTCATTCGGGGGCTGGAGAGATGGCTCAGAGGTTAAGAGCATTGTCTGCTCTTCCAAAGGTCCTGAGTTCAATTCCCAGCAACCACATGGTGGCTCACAACCATCTGTAATGGGGTCTGGTGCCCTCTTCTGGCCTGCAGGCATACACATGGACAGAATATTGTATACATGATAAATAAATAAATAAATAAATAAATAAATAAATAAATATTACTTCATTCAACTGGTGACTGAGATGAACCTAGCACATAGAATACACCATGAAAGACCTGATTAACAGCACCCCTATACAGCACGGAGCAGTTTGGAAAAAAACTGTGCCCATATTCCCAAATATTGTTTTTAAATGTTCTTTTACATTTACAGGGAGATATGATATAGATTTGAGTAATTTGCATTGGTATAAATCTTGATTTATTGATACAAGTTTAAGGTCAATTTTGTTATATGTATTTCTGATCTTGATTAAGGTATTATGATTGTGTAGTTCATTTAAAACTGTAACGTATAATTGGAAAATATAGGTTGTGATGTGGGAGTGTCATATGTCAATCTGTTGATTTCATTGGTTAAGTAATAAAGAAACTGCTTGGCCCTCATAGGTTAAAACATAGGTGGATGGAGTAAACAGAACAGAATGCTGGGAGGAAGAGGAAGTGAGCTCAGACTCGACAGCTCTGCTCTCTGGAGCAGACGCCATGCTCCCCTCTCCCCGGCAGATGCGATGAAGCTCCGACCCAGGATGGACGTAGGCTAGAATCTTCCCGGTAAGCACACCTGGGGTGCTACACACATGAATAGAAATGGGCCAAGCAGTGTTTAAATGAATAGAATTTGTGTGTTGTTATTTTGGGGCATAAGCTAGCCAGGCGACCATGAGCTGGGGTGGCAGGAACACAGCCCACAGCTCCTACTACAGATGGCGCCCAGACGTGGATGACTGAATCCACTGAAAGCCTGAGAAAGCTTGGGAAAGAATAGAGTAAAGCATGTTTTCTTGGTAGCAGCAATTTTTCGGGTCTGCTCTGCCTGCTAGAGGCAAGCAAGCACTCTCATCTAAGAGAGGCTTCCTGACTCAGCTTCAGCTGCAAAACCCTGCAGCTCGTTAAGAGGTCCTGCCACGAAACACTTAAATGGTATTGATAAAAGCTGACTGAATGCTTGTTTGTTTTCGGCCGTAGCAAAAAAAAAAAAAAAAAAAAAAAAAAGTTGTGCTGTTTTAAAATGCTGGCATTCTGGTCCATCCTGCCAGGGCAAACTTTGACTGTTTGAGGCAGGAGGGCCAACTACAGAGAGAGGACTTGATTGTTGTCTGTGGACTTAATGCTGCAGTTTGCTTGTTGGCAAAGACCTTGAAACGCCACAGAGTTGTGGTGATAAACATGGCTACAGCCGGTACCTCAGCCATGAGGCTGGAAAGCTAAGGAATGGCTGGATCCAGCCGTCAAAGCCACGGCTTTCATCCTACTGATATTGCTTGGTAAATTAAAGACTCATGTGGTCAGAAAAAGAGAGATATACAGTAAAGAGAGATTCAAAGACAAAGAAAACTTTAAATGATTTACAGTGTGTTTAAAAATATATGCAGGCTGAAAGATAAAGTTCTTAAAAGTAAAAAAACAAAAAATAAGGAAGTAGTTGGGTGTGGTAGTACATACCTTTAATCCCAACACTTGGGAGGTAGAGGGAGATTGACCTCTGAGACTTCAAGGTGTGGTAGCACATGCCTTTAATCCCACTGCCTGGGAGGCAGAGACAGACAGATCTCTGTGAGTTCAAGGACAGCCTGGTCTAAAGAGTTATTCCAGGACGAAGATATACAGAAAATATAAAATAAAAGTAAAAATAAACAAAATAGAGTTAAAATAAAGCTGCACAAAGATGGAAAATACACAGAGAATCTTGATACTGTATGCTATTATACTCTCTTTGAATTGTTTTAATGCTGAGGAAGGAGCAACAGATGCTAAAAGATATTTGTTTATAAATGCTGCTGAACTAATCCAAGATAGATATTTTCAAAATACCTTGACTTCAGAATTTGGACCTAAGGATATGATACTTTGGAAGAGAGTTTCTTCTTTTGTTTTCACAGAGGATGAGACTCTTTGGATTGCTTCTATTTCAATATGGTATGATAGACCACGTCCTCCTGAAAGATTGCTGTGAACACCTTCAAAAAATTACTTTGCTCAACTGCCGGCTGAGAGGAACCTAGCACACAGGTTATACCATGAAAGACCTGATTAATAGCGCCCCCATTCAGCAGGAAGCAGTTTGGAGAGAAATAACTGCACCCATATTCCCAAATATTGTTTATAAATGTTCTTTTACATTTAAAGGGGGATATGATATAGGTATAAATAATTTGCATTGGTATGGATTTTAAGGTCAATTTTGTTATATGTATATGTATTTCTGCTCTTGATTAAGGTATTGTGATTGTGTAGTTCACTTAAGAATGTAATGTATAATTAGGAAATATAGGTTGTTAATGAATAGTTATTTATAATAGTCAAGTTTGTAGTCATGTTAGATTTTCTAGATGTGCATAGATATATTTTAGATAGACATTCTTCATATCTTTCAAAGATTATAAAATATGGCATTTTAAGTGTTTTAATAACTTAGGGTTTTTCATGACAATGAGACACGTCTGCTCCTGGCAGCACCAATCTACTTTAAGAGGAAGATGGGCATCGAAGAGGATCCTTATGGAGTTTGATAGCCATTTGGGCAAGAAACTGCTCTTGCCTGGACTGTTGCATAAACTGGACACAAAGAACCCGCAGAGAGAGGACTGCTGAACTTGCCTAAAGGTGAGATGATCTTTCAGGGTTCCTGATTTATGAAAGAGTCTGCGAGACATTCTGCAGGACACAGCAGATAGTGACTGAACTGCCTTTGAAATTTCCTGCTTCATGGAAAAGTCTCTGGATACTATGGGCCTGTAGGCCGAAGATGGATGCCCCAACAGTACAGAGAAACTTTGGGTGACTGTCCAGGCAGCGAGATGTCTCTGTCATTTCTAGAGTTTTGAAAATTGCTTACTTTTTGTTTGCTTAGGTAATATTGTATTCTTCTGGAGTCTTTGATGGAGTTGAAGAATAGATAGATAGTTATAGTTTTCCATTGTTATGATAAAAGATAAAATAGATATAACTGTTTTGTCATATGTAATTTTGCTATGTTAAAGTTAAAGCCTTCCTTTTTTTGTTTAAACAGAAAAAGGGGAAGTGATGTGGGAGTGTCATATGTCAATCTGTTGATTTCATTGGTTAAGTAATAAAGAAACTGCTTGGCCCTCATAGGTTAAAACATAGGTGGGTGGAGTAAACAGAACAGAATGCTGGGAGGAAGAGGAAGTGAGCTCAGACTCGACAGCTCTGCTCTCTGGAGCAGACGCCATGCTCCCCTCTCCCCGGCAGATGCGATGAAGCTCCGACCCAGGATGGATGTAGGCTAGAATCTTCCCGGTAAGCACACCTGGGGTGCTACACACATGAATAGAAATGGGCCAAGCAGTGTTTAAATGAATAGAATTTGTGTGTTGTTATTTTGGGGCATAAGCTAGCCAGGCGACCATGAGCTGGGGCGGCAGGAACACAGCCCACAGCTCCTACTACAAGGTTGTTAATGGATAATCATTGATAATAGTCAAGCTTGTAGTCATGTTAGTTAGATTTTCTAGATATATAGAAACATATTTCAGTTAGATAGGGATTCTTCATATCTTTCAAAGACTACAGTATATGGCATTTAAGATGTCTTAATAACTTAGGCCTTTTCATGACAATGAGACACATCTGCTCCTGGCAGCACCAAGCTACTTTGAGAGGAAGATGGGCATCGGGGAGGCTCCTTATGGAGTTGGTTAGCCATTTGGGCAAAAACTGCTCTTGCTTGGACTGCTGCATAAACTGGACACAAAGAACCCACAGAGAGAGGACTGCTGAACTTGCCTAAAGGTTATCCTTCAGGGTTCCTGCTTCATGAAAGAGTCCATGAGACATTCTGTAGGACACAGAAAAAAGTGACTGAACTGTCTTTGAAATTTCTTGCTTCATAAAAAAGTCATTTGGATACTATGGGCCTGTAGGCTAAAGATGGATGTCCCAGTGGTATAGAATAACTTTGGGTGACTATCCAGGCAGTGAGGTGTCTCTGTTACTTCTAGAGTTTTGGAAGCTGCTTACAATGTACTTCCCGTTTACTTAGTCTTTGATGGAGTTAAAAATAGATAGATAGTTACAGTTTTCCTTTGTTATGATAAAAGATAAAATAGATCTAAATATTGTAACTGTAACTCTTGCTTGATACCTGTTATATGTAATTTTACTACGTTACAGCCTTCCATTTTTTTAAACAGAAAAGGGGAAATGGTGTAGGAGGTCCTTCTCTATTTGTGTTGCTTTCATTGGTCATTAAAGAAACTGCCTTGGCATAATTAATAGGGCAGAACTCAGGTAGGTGGGGAAGACAGAACAGAATTCTGGGAAGAACAGAGTCAGGCAGACGCCATGGTTCTCCTGCCAGAGATGGAACTGGTTAGACTCATGCCGGTCAGCCACAGTCATGTGGCAATACACATTAATGGAGATGGATTAAACTAATATGTGAGAGTTGGCCAATAAGGAGCTGGAGATAATAGGCCAGGCAGTATTTGAATGAATACAGTTTCTGTGTGGTTATTTCAGGTATAAGCTAGCTGGGCAGCCGGAACAAGGGGCCCCGCTCCTTACTACAAGCGAGGCATTATCATCTTTCTTCCTCTGTGTTTGGATGATAACTAAAGACTGACCTTTTCTCTTCTCAACATTCTCCTGTTCTCTTTACTCTGCCTCTATTTTCTGCCTGACTACTGGTAAATTAGCATTTTATTAAAATAATACAAGTGACAGGATAAAAGACCATTGTCCCACAGCACTTTCCTTCTAATTTTTTTTCACAATAAGAACTCTTAATCTAATATCTTTTGTTTAGCTTTTGTGCAATTCCAAAGCCACTCTTATTTTTTAAGTAGAGATGTATATGTGTCCAGATAATCAAATTTTACCACGCAGATAATACAGCATTGTAAGTCAAATTTCTCTTTGCTTGGTGATCTTTTCTAGATAGTTATCTCTTCATCTTCAGGCATCTAGATGTCTAAGGTCTCTCTACTCTTTAAAGATGAGTATTTTCCTGCAAAAACAAGAACAGAACCCTACCCCAACCCTTATGAGGTTTTCTTACCACCTGTATGATTGTCAACTCTGTGCATGAGCTGTCATTTCTCTCAAGAGGTTTCTCTTTTTCAAACAAAATCTTTATTAATTTTGATTGTATTCATAGCTTTTATTCTCCTGTGGAAACAAGAGTGAAATTCCTTCCCCAACATAGCACATCTCCTGGTTTCCATTGTGAGGTCAGTGCATCCTTTAAATACACTGACTGATGTAATTCAGAAGACTTTTCTGTTATCCAGTGTCTCTCTGCTGCTGTTGTTCATTTCTCATTAGCATTAAGAAAATTCAAGGTTAATAGAGCATTATGCAATCTATTTCTGGGGGTATTTTCCATCCCTTTCTGTTTGTTTAACATATCCTTTTTAGTTCGATTAGATCGTCCTATAACTGCCTGACCTGTAGGATTGTTTGGTGTACCTGTATTGTGCTTTATATTATAATGAGCAAAAAAACTGTTTTATTTACTTAGACACATATGCTGGACCATTGTCTTTATTTCTGCAGGTATACCCGTGACGGCCTAACTTCTAATAAATGCGTGATTACTGAATCAGTCTTTTCTGAGCTCAAATCAATTGCCCATTAAAAACCTGAATACGTGTCAATGGTGTGGTGTACATATTTTAATTTTCGAAATTCTGTAAAGTGGAAAACATCCATCTGCCAGAACTCATTCCTTTGAATACCGTTTAGGTTACACCCTTCAGGTAGTGGTATTTGGTTATAGAAAGAGTAAGTAGGACATCTCTTTATAATCTCCTTAACTTGTTGTCATGTAATAGAAAACTCTTTCTTTAAACCTTTACTATTGACATGATGTTCTTACGGAATTCTGAGGCCTTCAGCACACTTCCAATCAATAATTGATCAATTTCTGCATTACCTTGTGCTAGAGGACCTGGCAGACCCATATGGGATCAGATGTGTGTTATGTATATACAAAGCCTATTCCTGATTATGTCTTGAACCTGTATGAATAATAAAGTCAATTCTGTATCATCTGGTATAAACTCAGCAGTTTCAATATGCAAGACAACTCTTTCTGCATATTGTGAATCAGTAACTATATTGAGAGGTTCTTTAAAATCCCTTAATACCATGAGAATAACATATAATTCTGCCTTTTGGACAAAATTATAAGGACTTTGTTCCACCTTACTTAATTCTTCTGATTTGTATCCTGCCTTCCTGATTTATTTGCATCAGTATAAAATGTACAGGCTCCAGTTATTGATGCATCACGTACAATTCGGGGGATAATCCAAGTAGTTCTCTATATAAGGTTAATTCTATCACTTTGGGGATAATTGCTATTAATTTCTCCCAAGAAATTAGCATAACCTCTTTGTCATGGTTTATTGTCTTCCCATAATTTTTTAATTTCATCAGCAGTAAAAGGAACTATAATCTCTGCTGGGTCTATACCAGCTAGTTGACGAAGTCTCGATTTTCTTTTTATAATTAATTCAGAGGTTTTTTTCCACACAAGTTTTTAATTTTTTACTTGGTTTATGTGGTAAAAAGATACACTCTGAGATAATATCTTCCCTCTGCATTGAAATTTCTGTAGGGGAAATTCTGGAAGGAAATATGACTAGAATACAATTAAGATTTGTATTCACTCTATCCACATGTGCAGAAATCTTGTATTTTTCTTAAAAGGTGGGGGGTGCTGTGGGACAATGGTCTTTTATCCTGTCACTTGTATTATTTTTAATAAATAACTGATTGGCTAGTAACCAGGTAGGAAGTAGAGGTAGAGCAATGAGAACAGGAGAATGTTGGGAAGAGGGAAGGTCAGTCTGCAGTCATAACCGTCACTGAAAAAGTTACCAAGTCACACGGTTAACACAGACAAGAATAATGGAGTAAGATATAGGATGTAAGAATGAGTTATTACAAAGCCTGAGCTACTAGGCCAACCAGTTTATAATTAATGTAGACATCTGTGTGCTTCTTTGGTACTGAAAGACTGTAGGACTTGGCAGGACAGAAACCCCTGTCAACAGAAATAACTGAACACAAGACAATTTGGAGAGCTGCTTGTCATAGAATTCTGCAAAATTATAAGAATGTCACAAGTGCTTGGGCTCTAATCAGTTAAAAAAAAGGTAAAATATAAGTCAAAATATGAGTTTAATTTTTAAGGCAATAAATAATTTTAGAAATCTTTTTTTAAATAATGATCCAAAGTGACACTGAAAAGATAATGTAATCTTTTGACCTTAATTGTAATCTCTTTTGGCTAATTTTTTATAAATTATATTTATATTTATATGATTTCAATTCATGAACTTCTCAAATGCTTTTATCCATTTTCACTGATACACACATGCACAATTACCCACATGCACACATACACACATGTACACACACATACCACACATGTATAATACACATGTACACACATACACATGCATACACACACATATACACATGTGTGCACATACATACACACCCAGAGTTATCTTGGTCATGTTCAGGGCATCAGATAGAATTATTCAAAGCTCTGAGTTATTCTTGTTCTAGAATTAAACAAACACCAGGTCTCTGTTCAGTGGTTTACCAATTCCATTAATCTTTTCAAATGATATTGTGTATTTAAATTTTTGTTACTTTTCCCCCTCTTGTTGCCACTTTCAATTTCATCATTGTCTCCTCTGGTTGTGCTCCTTTTGCTTTCTCTAAGTTTAACATTTGCATTGTTGTTTCCAGAGGTAAAATCTTAACATATTGAAAGTTTCTTCCTGCCAGGCAGTGGTGGCTCACACCTTTAATCCCAGCACTCAGAGGGCAGAAGCAGGTGGATCTCTGTGAGCCTGGTCTACAGAATGTGTTCCAGGAGAGTCAAGACTACACAGAGAAACTCTGGCTCCCAAGAAAGAAAGAAGGAAAGAAAGAAAGAAAGAAAGAAAGAAAGAAAGAAAGAAAGAAAGAAGGAAAGAAGGAAGGAAGGAAGGAAGGAAGGAAGGAAGGAAGGAAGGAAGGAAAGGAAAGAAAGAAAAAAGTTTCTCCTGTATAATTAAATTTTATCAGCTGTGTATTCCTCGTTTGAAGTAGGCTTGGCGGTTTATACGTTAACCTCAGAACTTGGAAACGAGGCATGAATATTGAAATTTCAAAGCCAACCCGGATTACATGGCAAACCCAATGTCATACTTCCTCAAAAGAACCCTGAATATATAAACTTTTCTCTCAGAATTGAGGTAAACAAAGACTTCACTTTTGTTTTGGAAATTTTAAAAATTAAACTGTGTAATCAGAGACTGTACTTTTGTTTCCCAATTTCCCAGACCTGAATAATTATGCAGAAACTATATTAATTACAACACTGTTTGGCCTATGGCTCAGGTGTATTCTTAGCTACCTCTTATATTTTAAATTAACCCAGTTCTAGTCATCTGTGTTATCACCACAAGACTGTGGCTTACCAGTATGGTTCTGGCATTTTTCTCCTTTTGCAATTACATGGGGTCTACCTGACTCCGCCTTCTTTTTCTCTGAATTCAGTTTAGTTTTCCTGCCTACTTATATTCTGCCATGCCATAAGCCAAGCCTGCTTCTTTATTAACCAATGGCAATAAAACACATTCATAGCATACAGAGTGGAATCCCACATCACATTGCTACAGCTGCATATCACATAATTTAGAAATTCTTATAGATTTTAATTATCATGTCTTTGTCAGTCAATGAGTTGTCTTAAGTATATCTAAACACGTGGGGATTTTCTGAAAAAATTTAAAATGACTTTAAACAATCTTTTGAGACATAATATTAATGAACCAAGATGCACTCAATTTCAGTGCATGATTTTTCAATTGGATTTGTTCTTTAGTTGAAAAAAATCTTTTGAGGTATTTTCTTACTATTTGGCATAGGCTGTCCTGAACTCACTGTCTTCGAGCCACAGCCTATACATCCCAGGATTCCAGGCTTATACTGCAAACCCTGAATGCAATTAAATGGATATACACCTTTCATGCATGTACTACCCATCAAAGGCCTGGATGTGCTCACCCCTGCCACATCTCCTCCCCTCCTTTGAAGCTTGCTGTTCTCTCCATCACTGATAGCCAATGCCAGTTTAAAATGTACAATACACAAGAATGGTACAATCAGAAAAATCTTGGAATGGCTTTGTTAATATCATACAACTGACATTTTGAAATAAGGTGTGCTACCTGGAATAAAAACAGATATAGAAAAATTATTCAAATAAATACAAAATACTTTCCTAGTGGATCACATAACAAATAAAACAAATAAAAAGAAAGAAATTTTGCAGGAGAGGTGAGAAGCCTGGCTCCAGAGCTGTGAAGTTTAGCTCAGGATATTAAGAATGGGGAATAGCCCAAGAATTGGATATATTACAGCAGGCTGTAGAGTTTTGAGGAAAGTGAATTTCATTTGTCATTCCATATAATATCTAAAAGTGGGGGAAAAGGTGGAATATGTCCAACTGTTGCTATAGTTTTAATTTCAGTTGCTTTATTTATAAAAATATTTTAATATTCTACATCAAATTTTATTTTCTCCTGGCTGAGATATAAGCTGACCATGAGATATTTAATCTGCTTTTAACAAAAGAAATGGGAGACTTTTTTATCCTCTATGTAATCTGAGGATTTAGCAGAAATTCTAGATATCACCACAATGATTTTCTGTAGTTTGTGGTGACTTACTGTTTCTGTAAAAGTTTTTCACTTTATAGTAGCTAATGTTCCTTAAAACTGTATTACCTTATTCTGTTTATTATAAAGTGTTCTTATCTCTTTTACTTATATATAATGCAGTCATTATGTAAAAGCAGTCATTGTTCACCAGTAAATGTGTTCTTTTTTATTTTATTTATACATGTGTGTATCTTTCCTTGCATGTATATCTCCGCATTGTGTGCCTATCTGGTGCCCACAAAAGCCAAAAGTGGACATGATGCCCTGTACAGGAGCTATATACATAGCTGTAGACTTCCATGTGGAGCCCAGTCCTCTGAAGGAGTAGCCATTGCTGTTAACTACTAACACTGTGGTTCTCAACTTTCCTAATGCTGCAACACTTTAATACAGTTCCTCATGTTGTAGTGACCCCCAACCCTAAAATTATTTCCATTACTACTTCATAACTATGGTTTTGCTCATGTTATGAATTGTAGTGTAAATCTCATCTTATATGCAGGATAGCTTTCATTCCTGTGACGACGTTGTTCGCCTCCAAAGAGTTCACGATCAACAAGTTGAGAACTGCACGAGAGCCATTTCTCCAGAAATACAGTCTCTTCTCAATCAAATGAATAAACCATTTTCTAACAATTTTGTGTTTTGTTTTCTCAAAACCAGATCTTGAACTCATAAAAAAAAATTAGGACAAAACTTCCAATGTTTTAAATTGTAATAAAATATATAAAACACAAGTTTTATTGTTTCACCATTTTGAATATGAGAAAGGAAGAGCTGACCCTGCGCCTCACCAGCGCAGCCATCCAGACAGTGGGCCCTGCACCTTGCCCGGACAACATAGTAGAGTTGGCCCTGCTGATGTGAGTGTGCGTGAGCTGGACCCAAGGGTTTGAGAGGTGGAGAACTGCCCCTGCTCCTTGCTGTCGCTGCACTGGGTGAGTCAGCTGAGCAGTGCTGGAGATCTTGCCTGTATGGTGACAATAAGGTAAAGCTGTCAGACTGGCCAACCCAGCCACCCAGGCCCAGATCGAAGCCTATGAGGTAGCCCACCCCACAGCCCCCTCACCTGTGAACTAGATATCCATGGCACAGGCAACAATCGGCTATTCAAGAGGAGTCCCAGTGAAGGCCCTGTATGGAGGGTATGACGAAAGCCAGAGGCCTCAAACCAGACCAATGATTACTGCCATGAACACTCACAAGTAAAGATGTGTGGATAAAGTGTGTACTGTGTGACTCACTGGGCCACACCACAGCTTCCATAGCAAGATTATTTTTAATGCTTTTGTTTATTTGTTTTGGTATTTGTTTTTGTGATTCTACTTTTAAATTTTGTTTTGAGGTGGTAGGTTACAAGGTCAGGGAGCAGAAGTGAGGGGCCATGGAGATGATTGGGATCTGGATGCATGATGTGAAACCCAAAGACTTAGTCAAAAAGAAGTCTGTCTACACAGGGGCACAGGTGAGCCAAGCCTGTGGTTGTGAGAGCAGGAGAGCTTCCCTGTCCCCTTCCTCATATGCCATGGGATTGGCAAAAATAAGGGAAATATGCCCTTTAACCCTTATCACCTGTTATAGGCAGGAGAGTCAACTTCAGGCACAAACAACAGCAAAAAACTTTTGATAAAATGAGAACCAAAACAAAACAGCTGTATACAGTCCATGTATTAACAAAATAGTTATATTATTTGTGGCATTGTTTTTTGAGGGGAACAGTGAACTGTATTGATGGTATTCAAGAGAGTAGGGCTCCCTAAGCCCCTCCTGCTATTCTGGGGGTCTGGGATGGAAACTGTGAGGGAGACGCTCAGTGTCAAGGGTTAGTTAGGACATGGAATGCTCAGCAGCTGAGGGCCTCTCTCTTGCTGTGTCCTTGCTGGGATGGGTGGTCCAGGGTGGACTTCTTACTCCTTGGAGGCCATGTAGGCCATGAGGTCCACCACTCTGTTGCTGTAGCCAAATTCATTGTCGTACCAGGAAATGAGCTTTACAAAGTTGTCATTGAAAGCAATGTCAGCCCCAGCATCGAAGGTGGAAGAGTGGGAGTCACTGTTAAAGTCACAGGAGACAACCTGGTCCTCAGTGTAGCCCAGGATGCCTTTTAGTGGGCCCTCGGATGCCTGCTTCACCATCTTCTTGATGTCGTCATACTTGGCAGCTTTTTCCAGGCGGCATGTCAGATCCACGACGGACACATTGGGGGTAGGAACACAGAAGGCCGTGCCCGTGAGCTTCCGGTTCAGCTCTGGGATGATTTTGCCCGCAGCCTTGGCAGCGCCAGTGGATGCAGGGGTGATGTTCTGGGCAGCGCCACGGCCATCTCGCCGCAGCTTCCCAGAGGGGCCATCCACAGTCTTCTGGGTGGCCGTGATGGCATGGACTGTGGTCATGAGTCCTTCCACGATGCCAAAGTTGTCATGGATGACCTTGGCCAAGGGGGCTAAGCAGTTGGTGGTGCAGGAAGCGTTGCTGACAATCTTGAGGGAATTGTCATACTTGTCATGGTTCACACCCATCACAAACATGGGAGCATCTGCAGAAGGGGAGGAGATGATGACCCTTTTGACCCCACCCTTCAAGGGGGACCCAGCCTTCTCCATGGTGGTGAAGACACTGATCGATTCCACAACATACTCGGCGCTGGCTTCCCCCCATTTGATGTTGGCGGGATCTCGCTCGTGGAAAATGGTGATGGTCTTCCCCTTGATGACAAGTTTCCCGTTCGCAGCCTTAACCGTGCCTTTGAACTTGCCATGGGTGGAGTCATACTGGAACATGTAGACCGTGTAGTTGAGGTCGATGGAAGGGTCATTAATGGTAACAACGTCCACTTTGCCAGAAGTGAAGGCAGCCCTGGTAACCAGGCGTCCAATACGGCCAAATCCGTTCACTCCGCCCTTCACCATCGTGTCTCTGGAACGAGGCTGGCACTGCACGGAAAGAAGCGGCTGACTCCAGAACAGGGAGGAGCAGAGAGCCTGTGATATTGTTTTTAATTTGTGGGAAGATCTTCAGAGTAGCCGAAAAACACCACTTTTGCTTATCAACACCAACAACAAAAACTAAACCCAACAATTATAAAGACAAACTACAGCTACTATAGATATCATAGTCTCAACAGGTGTGTTTGATCATATATTTATGTGTAATTAGAGACTGTGCTTCTGTTTTCCAGCCACTCAGATCTGAATAATCATACAAAAACTGTATTAATTACAGCACTGTTTGGCCAATGGTTCAGGCATGATCCCTAACTAGCTCTTTCATCTTAAATTAACCAATTTCTATTAATCTGTGTATCACCACAAGGCTATGGCTTACTGATAAGGTTCCACAATCTTTCTCTTTTGCTAGCTACATGGCATCTGTCTGACTCTACCTTCTTTCCTCCTCTCTTTCTGCTTGAATTTCCAGCCTTGCTGTATTCTGCACTGTCATAGGCCAAAGTAGCTTCTTTATTTACCAATGGTAATAAAATATATTTCCAGCATATAGAGGGAAATCTCACATCATATAATGAGAAACAAAACAAAACAGAGCTATATATAATCCAAATATTAATAAATAAGTTATTTTCTTAGTAGCATTGCTTTTAATTTGTGGAAAGATCTTCAAACTAGCTCAAAAGCACCACTTTTTGCTTGTCAACACCAACAACAAAAACTAAACCCTAGATAACCCAAGCTCAGCAACAATTAGAAATGCGAACTACAACTACTGTACATATCATAGTTTTAATGGATATTGTTTAATCTAACATTTGTATTATAACATTTACAGTCAATAGTGTAACAACAGCAAAGCAATCAGGACCTGTGATGGTTCAGTGGCTAAAGACACTTTCCCCAAGACTGGCAATTGAGCTCAGTCCCCTGCATCCACATAGTGGAAAGACAGAAACTGCTCCTGCGAGTTGTTCTTATATGTCTACTCATTTGCTGTGGCATACATACATAGCTCCACTCCCCAGGTAAATAAATAAAATACAATAAAAATTAAAGCATAGTAACAAGTTCACTAAACTTTAAAAGTCAGGAAAGATGCTTCTACTTTTATTTTGATAGATAACATTTAGTTATATGTTTATATACTTGCAATGTGTCTACAGTGCTCTCCAAAAGCTTATTGTATTTTAAACACTATTTTTGGCAAAGTCGTCTTTGACTTAGATAATTTAAAGAAAATTAAGTACTATTGTTCTCTTACCAAGTAGGAAAAAGTCTGAATTTATCCTTATTTATTGAAAAATTATTTTGTTATCAATATTCTCACTATTTGAAAAGCTGAAAGTGCTATCTTAAATATATATATATATATATATATATATATATATATATATATATATATAGTGCTCTTGGTTGAAATGCTAATTTAAAGTTTTTCTGTTTTAAGACAGGTTATCTTATAGTCCAAACTGACCTGAATGTTTATTCTCCTTCCTCCACCTCCTGAGTGCTGGGATTGCAGGTGTGGGTAACTATGCCTGGCTACACTTTTCATTATATAATTATAGAAAAATGCACAAAATATTTTTCAGAAATTTGAAGAGAGCTTATAACTGAACAGCAGATTGGATGATATTGGGTGGCATAATTATGTAGCTGCTCATTGATAATATGTCTAGTGAAATCTAATCATCCACTCAGCTGCTTCTGAATTTGTAAGCTTGATAATAGGATTGACTTTGATTGGAGATTCACTACCAATTTGGATTTGAGTTGTATAAATTTTAGTTAATGTACAAATTGGTGAGTGTCACTAAGTGATGCCTAAATCAACTAAGAGATTTTTTTTTCTCCACTGAGAAAGATGATATGATATATCAAGCCTTATAAAGTCTGTACAGTTTTGGTTCAAGAACAATTATGTGATTGGTAAAATAAATAGTGTAAATATTATATTAAATGCTTTGATGAAAACATTGTGAAAACTATTTCTCAAGCAGGTTTGTGAGATTAGTCTTCCTAGAGTCCTGTGTCTTCCTGATATTTCAAATTTAGCTGCTTCTATTATAGACAATAACTATTGCAGTCATGGCTCTAAACCTCAGATGCTCAAGCATTTATTCAAAAGCATTTATATACCAGTTACATTACAGCTACAGTACAGATGAGATGATAAAGGCCCAGATAAGGCAAAAGGAAAAGAGAAAGTGGTTTAAAATGCCTTAGAGAATACAAGAAGAAAAATAAGTTTGTAGCATAAAAGAGAAAAGGATCATAGCTCTCATATGATATAAAATAAGCATGTGCCAAACACTGGGCATCGCTCACAGGAGCCGTGAATGCTACAGTGATTCAATGAAAGCTCAAGAATCTCATGGGAGTAAGCAGTAAATATTCCACCATCGACTGTCATCAGTTTCCTACCAGCTTATTCTCCAAGAGGTCACAACATCAGTTTAATTTCCTCTGGACAAAGTTCATCCATCATAGGGACGGCAAGTCATTGCTTTTCATTGTTTACAGCTCACAAGAATCTTGTAACGGTTCAAAGAGAGAAAAGATGAGAACCCCATGAAGTCAGGTACTGGGACAGAGTGATGGAAAGATGAGAACCCATGAAGTCGAATACTGGGACAGAGTGATGGAAAGATGAGAACCCCATGAAGTCAGGTACTGGGACAGAGTGACAGAAAACTGCCTTGCCGCCCACTGAAGGCGGTCAATAATACCCTTTGGTCCCTTTTAAAGGAAAGACGACAGTTTACTTTTTGGAAAACTGAGCTTAAGTTTCCTCAGAGATTCTATATACAGATCAATATCCCTTATATTTGATACCTGCTAATTGCCATTTCTTTCTCTCTTACGCTCCTTCTTTCTTTTTCTTTTCTTTTTTTAGAGAAGACTGTAAACAAGGCTCAGAGAATCTTAAATAGCTTTATCGATCTGACCCTACCAGCAGGACACAGTGAAATAATGTTGAAAACAAGTTCTCAAGTCAGAAGGTCCAGATTCGCTAACTAGCTATTGACGAGGCAAGTTACTTACTTTTTCCTCTAATTCAGTTTGATTAGAGCTAAAATGAGAAAAATTATGCTACTTAATTTACAGGAGTGTTTGAAAGATTTCATGAGATAATTAATATCATTTCCTGGCATACTACTATGGGTAAACATATCCTATTGGCAATTTGAAAAAAATTGTTACATATTCCTAGCTATTTTATAAAGAGTATATTTTTGTTGTAGACTTACATAAATCATATTTTCTCTGATTACAGCATTTCCCAATTCTCTGCAATTTTTAACTAAATACCCTCTGCCCTATCACTTTAAGAAACAATTGTACAAGCAGCACTGGAGATGGGAGAAGGTACCACCCCCACGTAGGTCATCATTCTACTCCTCATTCAGGCCTGAATACAAAGAAAGAGAAATAGGTAGGAGAAAAGCTCTCTGTTAACTTAGCTAAAAGCTGGGCATCAATTTAGAAAGTGTGCCTTTCCCTCTCCACCACATAATACAGAAGTTGGAGACTCAACCTTGTGAGCCAAGACATGCCCCAGAGCAGTTCTTGCTGTGTTAAGTTAGCTTTGATCTTTCTGAGTTCCTCCACACGTGTCACCTTCCCCCAGTTTGCTGCCCTGGCATCTCAGTCCTGTGTCTTAGCACACCTGTGAAATTCACTGTCTTACAGTTTACTGTTTGAGTGCTATACAGACTCACATGTGGAATACCCCTAAGGTCACTCATCATGATCCAGGTGTTCCTGTGTGTGCACACTGCTTGTGTCAGGAACCTTTTGTTCTTTTTGTTTTCCTGCCTAATTTATAAAATCCAAGTCAATGGTCCCAGTATAAAAAATAAAAAATAAAAAAAAAGCAATGATGCTATGGTATCACCTAGCATAGCTCAGCTTCAGTCAGGGAAATCTCATAAACATCTTTGAGAAAATGTAAGAACATCTCATTACCTTATTAATGGCAGAAGGCTCAGCTAAATTCTATTGCTGAAGAAGAAGAGTAAACAGTATCATTGAAGTAAAGAAGCATGCAATTCCTTTTACAGTTGTTGCCAAAACCGTCAGCAATCTTAACCGGGTTAAATGCTTAGAAACCAACATCTAAGGGGAAAGCATGGACCCATCCCACTCACTACAAGTGTCAATGTAACGTGTCAAATCTTGTTTTATTTCATATATTTTATTGTGTATCTAAGTTGTTTAGAAGGAATTTAATGTTTAATTAAAAAATAAAAGAGACAAACACCTCACAAAAATTTATATAGGTGCCATTTAAAGCTTCAAGACATGAGTGGGAAAGACTTAGGCAGAGAAGGCAATATAAACTGTGTCTCTTCTTAACTATTTTACAGTTATGCTAGTATGTGAGAATAACAAGCACTTTCCTGTGTCATTGATACAGAAAGTATTTCTCCCATATTGGGAATAAACTTAAAGGGGTATGGAACACCTGGTATCAAAAAAATAGCCAATTTTACAAGAGGAAGACTTGTACTCCCCTGGCAAATATCAGATTGAATAGAGCCAAGACAGACCTAAGAAGGAACTTGATAGTGATAAATCTGTTCATGTTTAAAAAAATCTGAGAGATATAAAATATATAATAACCTAATGATGCCCCTCAAGTTTCTGAAAGACAAGTAGCTAATCACAGAACATATATAGCATCACCATGTGACCCTGGCTCGCTTGGGAATCACTATGTAGAGCTGGCTGGTCTTAAACTAATAAAGCTACACATACCTTTGTCTACCAAGTGCTGACACTAAAGGACTGAGCCACCATGACTTATTTATAATTTTTGAAACAGAATCTTGATGCTTAGTCTTCTTTATCAACCTGACTAGATTTTTAATCACCATGGAAATACATCTCTGATTGTGTTTATGACAATGCTCCCAGGAAAATTTAATTGAGGAGTAAGAATCTACCCAGAATTTGGGTGGCAACATCCAATAAGCCGGGGTCCAAAAATGAGTAATAAATTTTTAAAACTAGTGGTTGGGGATTTATCTCAGTGGTAGAGCACTTGTCTAGCAAGCACAAGGCCCTGTGTTCAATCCTCAGCTCTGGGGAACGAAAACGAAAAAGAACAAAGAAAATGAATTGAGCACCAGCATTTATTTCCATTTCTTGATTGCAGACACAACAGGACCAGCTGCCTCATGCCCTGCTACTGTGACTTCCCGCCATGATGGCCTCTACCCTCCAACTCGAGAAGAGAATAAAATCTTCATTTCTACATTGAAGTTGGTTGTTTTTGTCATGTTTTTCTCATAGCAGTGAGTTAAGTAAGTCATACGCAATAGCATTATCTTCTGCAGCAAATGTGTCCCTTAGCATTCTGAATAGCTATATACAAGGGCTCCAGCATCTCCTTCCTCACTGATAGCTTAGGAAAAAATAAATGTCTGTATGTGTGTATGATATCCTAATGTGTGTGAAATAACAGCTCACCATAATTATTAAGATATATATGTGTGTCTATACATATATGTATATATATGTCTATATATATATTTATATATGTCTATACACGTACACATGTTTGACACAGGGTACCTGTTGACAGAGATTTCTATCCCATCCAGTCCCACAGCTGTTCAGTCCCAAAGAAATACACAGAGGTCTACATTAATTATAAACTGGTTGGCCTAGTAGCTCAGGCTTCTTATTAATTTATTCTTACATCTTAAATTAGCCCATAATTCTTGTCTGTGTTAGCCACGTGGCTTGGTAACTTCATTAGTGAGACATGCTCATCTTGCTTCCTCTGCATCTGGGTGCTGACTCACTTCCCAGAATTATCCTGTTCTCATTGTCCCACCTCTATTTCCTGCCTGATCACTCCACCTCTACTTCCTGCCTGGTTGCCCTGCCTATACTTCCTGCCTGGCTTTTGACCAATCAGCATTTTATTAAAATACAAGTGACAAATCTTTACAAAGTACAAGACCATTATCCCACAGCAGGTACTGAGTCTTGCTATATAGTCCTGGCTAGCTTGATGTTCCCTATGTAGCCTTGGTTGACCTTAAATTCGTGCCAATTCTTCTGTCTCAGCCTCCTGAGTGTTGGGCTTGTACATGTGTACCATGAGCTCTGAGAAGATTTATATTTATATTAGTGCTTTTCCACTAGATTATCTGATTTATTAACATTGCCTACAACTTCACTGAATTACCATAGCAAATCTTTGCAAATAATACAAAACTTGGCAAACAGTGCAAAGAGCTCAATGATTCCCCAGGACTCATAGGAAATTATTACATGGAGAACTGAATCCATAGCTATGAATCCCCTCTCAATTTATGACTTCCTGGAAACAGACAAACAGACTACAATATTTTGTTGTTATTTCTCTATGCTAAAAGTGACATTTAATACCTAATGTGGATGCCACCAAGTTTTTATAAAGAATATACACAGTTATGTTGGATATTTTCACACATTGACCTAAGAATTATTTTTCTAAACTTCTTTATTGAAAACATAAATTAAAAGGAAATAATTTTGGACTAACAATAATTATCATAGAAGATATGTTCTTGACAAAGTTTCCTGAAAAACAAAAAGCATCTTGAGTTAATTCCAGAAAAGGAAGTCTGTTGAAATATCCTAGGAAACTCCAAAATAATTTAGTGGAATTCACAGATTCCATCATTTTACATTTGTAACATGTTGTATGTATGCTCTGTGTACAATATTTAGTCAAAATTATATAATAACTGCCAGAATATTGGTGATTTAACTCAGTGATAGAACCTGGTATGTACATGACCCAAGGTTTGGTATTTATTCCTGACCAAAAGATATAATAGCAACCAAGAAAGCACCAGTGTATAGCAAAACAATTCAATACTACAATTTTCATGAAGTGAAACAAATAAGACAGTTATGAAAATACATTATGTGCATACATGACATTGTTATCGAACGCATTCATTTGTGAAGCATCCAGGAAAATCTTAAAATCAGTCTGAGAAATATTTAGAATGTATTTCACACACACACTCACCCATGCCCCTCCCACAAACATACATGTTTTAATAAGATTGAGTAAGATGTAAGCACTGTTAAATTCTTATGGGGCACATAATATTTTTATATTTACTAGGCAAAAGCCTATAAGTAGACTATAAATTTATGCAAAGGAACTTTAATTAATATTATTCATTAAGTCCAGGTAGATATCTTCCCTTAGCACTTCTAAAACCTCGGTTCCTGGATTGACAGAATCTACATTTCCTGGAAATTTGTTAGAAACTATAATCATCAGTTTAGATCCTTAACATTAAAAACTTCATGGGGCTGGCAGTCTGTGATCAAGCAAGATTGTGATTGTGGATATGTGCTGCACGCTGAGGTCCATTTCCCTAAGTTACCCTTGGGTGGATATCACCCAAATGTGATGTTAAAAGGACAAGGTATACAACTTTTAGTTTCCTTTTTAATTTTCCCCATTTTAATTTCATAGCAAATGAAACCACTAGTGCTTTACATGTGTTAGCTTAGCCAGATTTGGAAAATTATCCTAATGGAAACATCATTTTTAGGACTATTTTCTATCCTTAACTCAATAAGCCTTTTTATAGGAAAATCCCCAAGTATCAAAAGAGAGAAAATGCTAGGTCCAATAACATTTGATTTACATGGTTTAAGAGAACTTCCATGGACATCCTGCTGAAGTTCACCAAGCTCTGTGTCTGCCACACTGGGCCTCTGGGAGCTTTAGACAGCATCTCACTGTATAATGCTGCCAATGTTCTTCATGTGGAAGAAGTGTTATTGCAGAATGAATGGTTAGTACTGATTCTTCTGTTGCACATTGCTAGTCAAATTATGGTTCTCTCAAGTGTGCTGACAGGAGTAATTTCTAATCATTGTTATGTTTTCTTTGTCTTTATACAGTACTGCCAAGCAATACCCAGACAACTAAGGAGGGAACAACTTCCAGCACTAACATGTTCTATTTCATGCTAATTCTCATGAGTCATACCTCAATGATATCTTGCTTTGAAAGTCAGCAACTGACAGGGAAAATGAGAGAAGAAATAATTATGAAGATCAGCAGTTAGCCTACCCTCTTTCCTGGTCCAGAGTGCAGCTTGCATTTTTAAATGAAGATTAAAAACGTGGATTATGGTTGTTCTCAAGTAGAAGATTGTGTCAATGCTTTTACATTTAGTTTATACTTTCTAAATTTTCCTTAAAAATATGTATCAAAGTAAAACGACACATTTTAAAGGGGACTATATTAGACATTGTTTTCTTTCAACTCATTAGCATTTAGAAATGTTATATTAAGCTCATGGATTCACAGAGAAGCAATTGCAGGTTAAAATATAAAACCAGAAATCAAAAAGTATTAACAGTATTAAATATACATATTGGATAAGAACAAACAAATATACAGGTTGTATAAAATTGTGCAGCACACACTCCAGTAAAATGTCCAAATTTAAAGCTTCATAATTATTTCTTCTTTAAGGACCTCTAGGTACTGATATCAGTACCTAGAGTTACAAATGTCTCAAACCTAGATGCCCAGAGACTAGTATAAAAATACAATAATAGCCAGGACAATTATGTCTCCGCTAGAGCCCAGGAACCCTACCACAACAGTCCTGAGTATTGCAATACAGCGGAAAGACAAGAAAAAGGCCTTAAAATAGCCTTCATGAATATGATAAAGGTCCTTAAAGAAGAAACAAATAAATCCCTTAGAGAAATATATGAAAACAGTAGAAGGAATTAAATAAAACCATTCAAGATCTGAAAGTGGAAATAGAATCAATAAAGGAAATACAAACTGAAAAAAAAATCTGAAAATGAAAGATTTATGAGCTCAAACAAGAATTTCACTGACGTGGGATTCCCCTCTGCAATGGTTAACAAAGAAGTTGCTCTGGCCTATGGCAGGCAGAATATATCTTGGCACCCAATTGAAGCAGAGAAACAGGGAGTCGGGGAGATGCCAGCAGCCACCTGAGCAGTACTGAGCATTACTGGTAAGCCACGGGGCATATGGCAATACACAGATGAATAGAAATGGGTTAATTTAAATGTAAGAGCTCTCTAGAAATAGGTTTGAGCCATCGGCCAAACAGTTTGTAATTAATATTAAGCCTCAGGAACCAGCAGGTGGGAGAGAAAACCTCCAGTTACACCTCAGAGACAAGAATCACCAAGAGAACAGAAGAGATGGAGGGAATCTCAGGCATCAAAGACATGATAGAAGAAATTGATACATCATCCAAAGAATATGTTAAATCTAAAAAAATCCTGGAAAGGAAGATTCATGAAATCTGGAATACAATGAAAAGACCAAATCTAAGAATAATAGGGATTTTAAAAAAAGAAGAAAAAAAAAAACAGATAGAAAGCATGGAAATGTTTTTCAACAAAATCTTGGATGAAAATTTTGCTTATCAAAGTACAAGAAACATACAAACTCTCCTGCCAACCACTCCCTGCCACAACAGCAACCACTGGACCCAACAGTTCCACCCATACCAGGAGGCTCAGGTGAGTGTCTGATATCCCAGCTGAAGAGCCCCTTCCCCCTGCCTTAGCACCCCCAGAGACCAGGCAGCATCACCCTCTCCCACCAACCATCCCCTGCCTCAGTACCATTGACCACCAGCCCCGCTGGATCCAACTACACCTGGAGCAACAGCGACCACCAGCCATGCTGACCCCAACTGTACCTGGGGGGACAGTGCCAGTGACCACTGGAGCCACAGGTCCCAACTGTACCCAGAGGGAGACGTCCCAGCTACATCTGGAGGAAGGGTGACCACCTGAACTACAGGCCCCACTTGTACTGATAGAAGGAATCTCCAGAAGCTCAGGCTCAGCCTGCAGCGACTGGAGGAAGAGGTGAACAAATGGCAGTGTAAGAACACATTCAACAACACAAAGAGCCACATGGCACCACCGGAAATGAGTGGTTATACACCAACAAGACCTGAGCAACCCAACACAGATGCAGCAGAAGAAAACTACCTTAAAAACAATTTTATGATGATAGTAGAGGCCCTTAAAGAAGAAATGAACAATTCCCTTAAGGAAATGGAGGAAAAGACAAACGAAAAATTGGAAATCAACAAATCCCTTACAGAAAGCCAAGAAAAGCAACAAAAAACAATCAAACAGGTGAAGAAAAGATTTCAAGACTTGAAAATTGAAATAGAGGCAATAAAGAAAACAAATCAAAGAAATTCTGAAAATGGAAAATTCAGATAAATGAACAGGAACTACAGGTGCTAGATTTGTAGATAGATTTTGCTTACATTTAGCTTCATCATGAAAAGTCTTATTTTCTCCTTCTATGGTGATTGGAAGTTTTGCTGGATATAGTAGTCTAGGCTGGTATCTGTGGTCTCCTAGAGTTTATAGAATATCTGTCCAAGCCTTCCCGGCTTTTAGAGTCTCCATTGAGAAGTCAGGTGTTCTTCTAAAGGTTTGCATCTTTATGTTACTTGGTCTTTTTCCCTTTCAGGTTTTACTATTACTTTTTTGTTCTGCACATTTTGCACCTTGATTCCCATGCACAGGGGAATTTCCTTTCTGACTTAGTCTGTTTGGTGCTCTGCATGATTTTTTTTTCTTTTTTCAAAACATTCTTTTCTCATTTTACATACCAAACCCAGTTTCTACTCCCTCTCCTCCTCCCACTCTTTTCTACTTTACCCCCCTCATCCACTCCTCAGAGAGGGTAAGGCTTCCTTCCCATGGGGAGTCAACAAAGTCTACCATATGACTTTGAGGCAGGACCAAGGCCCTCCCCCCTATATCTAGGCTCAGTAAGGGATCCTCCATAGACAATGGGCTCCAAAATGTCAGTTCATATACAAGGGAAAATCCTGGTCCCTCTAACAGTGGCACCACAGACTGCCCACCTCACACAACTGTCACCCACATTCAGAGGGCCTAGTTTGGTCCTATGCTTGCTTCTCTCTACTCTGCCCTTTTTTCTTCTTTCTTCCTCTACTCAGTTTGGCTTTCCTGCCTAGGTATATAATGCCAAAGCAACTTTTATTATCAACCAATTTGAGCAACATAAATTCACAGCATATAAAAGGGTTAATCCACAGCAGTGTTTTGAGTGAGAATGGTTATCATTAAATCAGAGATCTGAATACTTCATCACTTGGCATTATTTGTAAGGATTAAGAGGTATGACCTTGTTGATGGAAGAGTGTCACTAGGCATAAACAGAGGTAGAGGTTTTTTGTCCTGATTACCCAATCCCAAATAATCACACAAATGCTTACATTATTTATAAAATGTTTGTCCTATTTCTCAGGATTATTACTAACTCGCTCTTACAACTTTAATTAATCCATTTCCATTCAGCTACATTTTGTTTCATGGCTTTGTGACTTTACCTGCTTTCTAGCATGCCTTGTTCCTCCAGTGGTTGGCTCATCTCCTGACTCTACCCTTCTTTCTTCCTTTATCTTCACTTGATGTTTCTGCCTAGTCTTATGCTACATGCCTATAGGCCAATTTACCTTTATTTATTCATTTATTCATTAATTTATCTATTTATTAACCATTGATAGGAAAACATATCCACAGCATGCCGAAAGATTATCCCACAGAAACTAAGGGTGGACTTTGAAGGTTTGAAGTTTCAAAATTCATTCCAAGCCCAGAGTCTCTTCTCTTCCTGATGTCTATGAATCCAGATGTAGAACTCTATTTGCCTGTATGCTGCCATGTTCCCCATTTTCATGATGAGAACAAACTAGACTTCTCAATCTGTAAGCAAGCCCCAATTAAATGCTTTGTTTATAAGGATTGCCAAGGTCATAATATCCCTTCACAGCAACAGAAAACTGACTAAGATACTACCAAAAGCAATCTGCGGTTTCTGTGTAATCCCTATCAAAATTCCTACACAATTCTTCACAGATCTTGAAAGTACAAATTTTCAGCTTTATCTGGACATGCACACATCCAAACAGGTAGCTAAAACAATTCTGGGTAAAAAGAGAACAGCTTGCTAGAGGTATCATCATCCTTGATTTCAAATTGTACTACAGCACTATGGTAATAAATCAATGTGGTACTGGCAGAAAAATAAACACATGGACCAACGGAATTGAATGGAAGACCCTGGTGTAAATCCATATACCTATGGACACCTAATTTTTGATAAATAAGCCAGATATAACACTGGAAAAAATAACAGCATCAACAAATAGTGCTAATTAAACTGGATGACTACATGTAGAAAATTTAAAAAAAAAAAAAAAGAAAATACTTGTCACCCTGCACAAAACTCAACTGCAAATGGTTCAAGGACCTCAGTATAAAACTAGACACTCTAAATCTGATAGAAGAGAAATTTGAGAGTAGCCTCAAAATTTAATGCACATGAAAAGACTTTCTGAAGAAAACACTATTAGCAAGGCACATTTTTAAAACAACAATTAATAAATGGGACCTAATCAAACTGAAAAGATTTTACATGGCAAAGGACACTGTCATTTAGACAAAGCAGCAACCTACAAAATGGGAAAAGATTATTTTTACCAACTACACTTCCAATAGAGGGCTAATATACAAAATATATAAGGAACTCAAAATATTAGATAACAAGAAAACAAATAACCCATTTAAAAATCGGTATAGAACTCTCTAAAAAAATGGTTCTCAAAAGAGGAAAGTCAAATGGTTGAGAAATGCTTAAAAATGTTCAATATCTTTAGATATCAAGGAAATGTAAACCCAAACTATTTTGAGATTCCATCTTACGCTTCACAGAATGACTAAGATCAATAACACAAGTTCATGCTGGCAAGGATGTGGAGTAAGGGGGAACACTCCTCCATTCCTGGTGGGAATTCAAATCTGTATAGTCATTATGAAAATCAGTGTGGCAGTTTTTCAGAAAGATGGAAATCTATCTCAAGATCCAGCTATATCACCATTGGGCATATATCCAAAGGATGTTTCATTCTACCACAGAGACACTTGCTCAACCATGTTCATTTCTGCTCTTTTCATAATAGCCAGAAACTGGAAACAACCTAGATGTTCCTCAACAGTAAAATGGATAAAGAAAATTTGGTACATTTACATGATGGAGCTTTACTCATGTGTTTAAGGAAGAAAAAAATCATGAAAATTATAAGTAAATGGATGGAACTAGAAAAATTATCATCCTGAATGTGGTAACCCAGACCCAGAAACGTGGTATATTATAGCAAGCTTTTTTGTTGAGCTATCTTTTGATTGACATAATGACCCTGCAAGTTATTATTAATTATGAAAGCTTAGCCTTAGCTTAAGCATTTGCCGAACTAGATTTTTTTTTTTTTTTTGATTTTTCGAGACAGGGTTTCTCCGTAGCTTTTGGCTCCTGCCCTGGAACTAGCTCTTGTAGACCAGGCTGGCCTCGAACTCACAGAGATCCGCCTGCCTCTGCCTCCCGAGTGCTGGGATTAACCAACTAGATCTTATAACTTAATTAACCCATTTTATATGCTTTCTCCCAAGTGGCTTGGTTACTTCTTCTTAGTATGGTACATCTGACTTGCTCTGAATATTCTGGTGAAATCATGTGCCTAGATTTCTCCTCCCAGTCTCTCTCTCTCTCTCTCTCTCTCTCTCTCTCTCTCTCTCTCTCTCTCTCTCCAGAAGTACCACCTATTCTCTCCTGCCTAGCTATAGGCCATTTAGCTTTCTATTAAACCAATCAGAAGTTTCCTTGGGAAGAGGCACATCTTTACAGTGTAAACAAATATTCTGCAAAAGTATGTATCCACTTACATGTGGAGATTAGCTGTTAATAACCCATAGACCCACAAATGTTAGGTATAGAGTAAGGGACCTGGGATGGGGCTATAAATATTCATAGGAAATGCTAATATGATATATAGTTATAGCAGAATGGAAGTGTAGAACTGAAACAGGAGGATCAAGTGGATAGGAGGAGGGAAGAGGGGGAGAAGAGTGAGAATATGGGGAGATACAGTTAAAATTCAGGGCCATTTGAGGGACAGCATAGAAACCTGATACAATAGAAGCCACCACACACACACACACACACACACACAAACACACATATATATTTGCATATAAATTGTAATCTAAATAAAATTTCCAAATAATGGGGGAGACAGAGCTTCAACTGGACATCTCTTATCACTAAAATTGAACTCCAGTACTCAGAACCAAGGTATATCTATTGAGTTGTTGGTCAAAAGGGGTCTCATGAAAACTCCCAAACAACCCAGGCTCCTGCCAAGTCTGTCAGTTGCTCTCCCAAATTAACAACAAGGACCCATTGCTAAAGATAATACCTTTATACCCCATAGAACACGGAAAAATGTAGCTGGTGCCTACAGAGTTTCATCCTTATGTTCTAGAAAAGGTACTTTGCATGCTACCAAAGAGATAGCATAAACATCAAACTAACCACAAACCCTTTGATCTACAATGGTGTCCTGTGTGCAAGATATGCTTGGATGGTGGTGGAACAAAGCTTATTGTAGTAACCAACAAATACCTAACTTGACTCAAGGCCCACTCCACAAGACAGAACCCATACCCAACAGTACTTCAGTGGCTAAGAACCTAAAACAGGAACCTAAGTTAAAACCAAAAACTAATTTACTTAAAACTACAACAAAAAGAAAAATGTTGTGGGAGCTCCTTCTGCTCCTTCAGCCAATAGCCACTGAGATACCAGGCCATTGGGGCATGGTCTCTCTCTTTAAAAAAGCAGCCACTGCCCTCTGTGCTCTCTCTCTCTCTCTCTCTCTCTCTCTCTCTCTCTCTCTCTCTGGCTTCTGGTTCCACTTCCTGATTGTGCAGAGGGCTGTTGTCTGGGACGATGATCTGTAGTTTTTCCCCCTTAAATAAATAACCATTCTATTAATCATAATTCTAAACTAGTGTGAGATTGTTTGTGACTTATGCCTTCATCTGGCACCCAATGTGGGGCTTGCTTGGTGGGATTTAACTTTTTTTCAAGCCTGCATATATTTTTAACACATTTTAAAACATTTAGAGGTTTTCTTCCTCTTTGAATTTCTCTTTACTGTATCTCTCTCTCTCTTTTTCTGACTCCATGAGTCTTTAAGGAAAGGATTAAAACTGTGGCTTTGACAGCTGGATCCAGCCCATTCCTAAGCTTTCCAGCCTCATGGCGGAGGTACCATGTTTATTGCTACAACTCTATGGCATTTCAAGGTTCCTGCAAGCAAGCAAGCTGTAACAGTATGTCCACAGATAATACTCAAATCGTCTCTCTGTAGCTGACCCTCCTGCCTCAAAGAGTCAGAGTTTGTACTGGCAGGATGGCCCAGAAAGGTGGCATTTTAAAATGGTGCAGCGTTTTACCTGCTATGGCTGAAAACTGAAAAGCATGCTGTCAGCTTTTCATCAACACTAATAGAGCTGCAGGGTTTTGCTGCTAAAGCTGAGTCAGGAAGCCTCTCTCAGATGAGAGTGCTTGCTTGCCTCTAGCAAGCAGAGCAGATTCGAGAAATTGCTGCTACCAAGAAACCATGTGCAATACTGTCATTTTGTAACATGAAGGGGCTTGTTTGGTGAGGTTTCTGTCCCACTCGATACCCCACAGCCAGCAAGCACCAAAGAAAATCACACAGAGATCTTCATGTTATAAAACTGATTGGCCCATTACCTCAGGCTTCTTATTAACTCTTGTAGCTTTTATTAACCCATTATTCTTATCTATGTTAGCCATGTGGCTCAGTACCTTTCACAGCAGGGCAGATCACATGTTGCTTTTTCGGAGTCTGGGCAGGAGTGGGGGGAATCAACTTTCTCCTTCCCAGAATTCTCCTGTTCTCATCATCCAGCCTTCTACTTCCTGTCTGGTTGACCCACCTATACTTCCTGCCTGGCCAATCAGTGTTTAATTAAAACATGACTGACAGAATACAGACAATTATCCTACACCACTGAAAAACAAACAAGCAAAAAGAACATATCAATAAAACAAGTCCCAATGACATTCTGCTAATACTCATAATCAGGGCCTTACTCAGTCATCATCAGAGAAGCTTGCTCCTGTAGCAGATAAGAACAAAGGCAAAGACCTCCAACCAGATATTATATATGCAACCAGATATGCAGGGAATGACTGACTTTGAAACACTCAGCACTAAACAAAATACCTCTATCAAATTGCTACCTTCAGAGCTCAGGAAATTTTATGGAAGTGGAGGCAGGAATAGTCCACGAGCCAGAGAAGAACAAACAAAGGACCCAAGAAAACAAAATCTTCCACATCAGCAAGATTGGTACACATATGAACTCACAGAGACTGAGGCGTAGTCAATAGTGAACTGAATGAGATGGAGTTTTAATGCTGAAAGGAAAGATGGACATGTGCTCCCATTTCTAACCCAGAAAAATCTCTGGTTGATAATCACTTGCAAATAGTTGATAACACTTGCAAATGAAAACTTAGTTTTCTCCGAGGGTGTCTCACTGGGGAAACAAACTCCCCTTAAGGACAGGCTGCATGCCCAAAAGTAGGTAGACAATAGAAAATGAATTCAATGTGTCTTTGGAACTTCATGTTTTACAATGTCATGTCAGGTCTTTTTCTATTTTTTTTAATATCTTGCTATCTTTAATTTTATTTTACACACGCACATACACATACACACACAAATCTGGGGAAAATAGTGTTGAAGGTCTACTTCTCTCTGAATGTGTCTGTTCATTCCATGTATTAGTTGTGGGATATTTGATCACACTGTGTGAAGATGTGTCTCTGTTCTTCCTTGCCAACTAAGGTACCTTCTGATTGGTTTAATAAAGAGTTCATCAGCCAATAACTAGGTAGGAGAGGATAGGTGAGACTTTTGGCCAGAGACAGGAACTCTTGGAAGAATCTGAGCTGGGGGATTTGCCAGGAGACATAGAGCACTTTGGACATATAATACAGAGGAGAGGTGACAAGCCAAATGTCAGAACATTGCTGTAGAATATTCCTTTACACTGTGTGAAGAAGATATTTCACTGTAATTGGTTTAATAAAAAGCTAACCAGTCAATAGCTAGGCAGGATTTGGGGGCCAGAGCAAATGCTGGAAATAAGAATGGTGAAGCTGCAAGGAGTCACCAGTCAGCCAGAGAAAGCGGGAAAATAACACGGGCAGAGCAAAGGCAATAAAGCATGAGGCAGAAAATAAGTTAATAGAAAAGTTATAAGAGTTACTTAGAAACAAGCCTAAGCTATCATCTGAGCTTTCATAACTAATGAGAATTCTCATGTGGTTATTTGGGAGCTGGCAGGCAGGACATAAAAGTCTGCCTACAAATGGTGCCCAATGTCCAGACATGCATATCCACATAAGACCCGAGGAAGCTTTAAAAAAAAAGGTTCTAAACACACAAAAATGGAGTCAAATACAGCTTTCTAGTCTCGCATCACTCATGATGGTTACACACATCTGCCTGCGTGCTTGAGCTGTTACAGCATCCATGCACCAAGCTGTGTTGCTCTTGCAGACAGAAAAGGTTACAGAAGCACAATAAAACAGGTTCAGATAAAAAAAAACTTTAAACAGGTTACAATGTGCTTAAAATGTACATAAACTAAAAAGGGGGTATAGATAACCATACAAATAAATAAACAAACAAACAAATGAATAAATACATAGTTTTTAAATGATAGAGTAAGTCTTTAAAGAAAGAATAAAGTAATAATAATAAGAAGAATAACAATACTAACAAAAGAATAAGCCACATGTGGATAGGAAATGCACAGGAGTCTGGATCCTGTATGTTATTGTGTTGTCTTTGAACTTTTTGATTGTTAATGAACAAACAATACCTGCTGAGAGACATTGGATTATATAAACCTCTATATTAAACTAACCCATATATTTTTTTGTTGTAATAAGAGCGGCAGGGCTGCGTACCCGGCACCCGGCTGCCTGCATGGCTTAGCTTATGCCCCGAAATAATTACACGGAAACTGTATTCTTTTAAACACTGCCTGGCCCATTAGTTCCGGCCTCTTATTGGCTAGCTCTTACATATTGATCTAACCCATTTCTGATATTCTGTGTAGCACCGCGAGCTGGCTTACCAAGGAGGATCTTAACCTGCGTCTGTCTGGAGTGAGAGAATCATGGCGACTCCTTGACTCGGCTTCTTTCTCCCAGCATTCTGTCTGTTTACTCCACCTAAGGGCTGGCCTATAAATGGGCCAAGGCAGTTTCTTTATTAAATGAAAGTAACTCCTCCATCATTTCCCCTTTTTTTGTTTAAACAAAAAAAAAAGGCTTTCATTTTAACATAGTAAGATTACATATAGCAAAACAGTTATCAAGCAAGAATTACAGTTACAATATTTATATCTATTTTATCTTTTATCATAACTAAGGAAAACTGTAACTATAACTAACCACTCTTCAACTCCATCAAAGACTCCAGAAGGATATAATATTACCTAAGTAAACAAGAAATAAGAAACGTCAAACTCTAGAAATGACAGAGACATCTCGCTGCCTGGACAGTCACCCAAAGTTCCTCTGTACCGTTGGGGCATCCATCTTTAGCCTACAGGTCCATAGAATCCAGCAGACATTTTCATGAAGCAGGAAAATTCCAAAGACAGTTTAGTCACTTTCTGCTGTGTCCTGCAGAATGTCTCGTAGACTCTTTTATAAATCAGGAACCCCGAAAGATCATCTCACCTTTAGGCAAGTTCAGCAGTCCTCTCTCTGTGGGTTCTCTGTGTCCAGTTTATGCATCAGTCCAGGCAAGAGTAGTTTCTTGCCCAAATGGCTAACCAACTCCATAAGGAGCCTCTTCGATGCCCATTTTCTTCTTGAAGTAGATTGGTGCTGTCAGGAGCAGACGTATCTCATTGTCATTAAAAGCCCTAAATTATTAAAACACTTAAATGTCATATTCTGTAGCCTTTGAAAGATATGAAGAACACCTATTTGAAATATATTTATGCATATCTAGAAAATCTAACTAACATGACTAAAAGCTTGACAATTATCGATGATTATCCATTAACAACCTATATACATTACATTTTTAAATGAACTATACAATCACAATACCTTAATCAAGATTAGAAATATGTATATACATATAACAAAATTGACAGTTTCTTTATTAAATAAAAGTAACTCCTCCATCATTTTTTAAATGTCTTAAGTTCAAAATGCAAGTCAAAAAACATGTTGTGCTAGAAAAGATTTTAAGGTTTTGTTTTCACAGAAAACAAAAAGCTGTGGATTTATCTAAGCTTAAAGAGGATCATGTTTGATCAGGGGGACCCCTGTAGCATGAATTCTAATTGGTCTTAAATAATAAAAACTTAAAGTTAACTTTTAGCAGTGAAAGTTGAACGATCAGAGAAGCAGACAGCTAGCCACTAGTTCTTACCTCTACCTCAGACATAAAGTGTGATCCTATCTTTGTGAATCCTTAGACTGAATGCAGTCAGCTCCTATCTCCTCCCACCTTATAATCCTCTCTCTGCCCAGCCAAAGCCCTTCCTGTCTTCACCTCCATAGTGATGGAATTAAAGGAGTGTGACTCCCAAGTACTGGAATTGAAGGTGTGAACCACCACCACCTGTCTCTGTTTCCCTTTTAGACTGTAGTTCAAGGCCATCCTTGAACTACAGAGATCCATTTGCCTCTGTCTCTTGAGTGCTAGGATTAAAGGTGTGGACCACCACTGCCTGGCATCTATTGATGGTGGATTCCCCTCTATATGCTGAGAATATGTGTTATTATCATTGGCTAATAAGGAAGCTGCTTTGGCCTATGGCAGGCAGAAGAGATCTAGGTGAGAAAAGTATACTGAATTCAGGAAGAAAGAAAGTAGAGTCAGGAAGATGCTACATAGCTGCCAAAGGAGAAAGATGCTGGAAACTTACCAGGAGGCCAAAACGTGTGGTAACACATGAGTTAGTAGAAATGGGTTAATTTAAGATGTAAGAGCTAGCTGGAAATATGCCTGAGCCATCAGTCAAACAGTGTTGTAATTGATATAGTTCCTGCATGATTATTTGGATATTGATGACTGGGAAGTAGGCACACAGTCTAAATGCTTACATAATGGCATCCAATGTGGGGTAACATACATCCATATAAAGCCTAAGAAATCTGGAAAATAAAAGGACTTCTAGACCCACAAAAACAGGAGTCAATTGGAGCTTCTCGGTAACTGCAATTTTTCAGATAGGCTCTGTTTGCTGGTGGTAAGCAGCGATGCAGCTCCCTTAAGAGAAGGCTTCCTGAGCCAGCTTTAGTAGTAAGAACTGCATGGCTCCTTTAAGACACATCTTCCTGGCTGATGCTGGTGGCACAAATGGCTCTGGATCTTTCAGAAAAAAACTGTTATGGAGCATTAGAATGGGGCTTGTAGGCAGCATCCTGCAAGTTACTTGGTAGCAGCATGGGCCAACTTCTTCCAAGAGTTGGGATGGAAAACATGGCTCCCAGATATGGCATAAGTGGACCTCTGCCATGTTGGAAAGCCAAGCAAGGTGGAACCAAGATCCAAAGTGACTGTTCTGGTTCTAGTCACGCCTGCTTAAAAATTCACAACAGTGATCAAAAAAGGATTCTAGATATGCAATAAAACAGATTCAGATAGAAATTAACCTCTCAATAGGTCACAATGTGTTTAAAAAAATGTAAGTAAGCTCAAGAAAAAAAGGAAAATGGGTATAGGCAGTTATAGAAAAGAATAATTTTAAAAGTAAAACAAAATCTTTATTTTATTTTATTATTTTTTTTTTTTTTGGTTTTTTCGAGACAGGGTTTCTCTGTGGTTTTGGAGCCTCTCCTGGAACTAGCTCTTGTAGACCAGGCTGGTCTCGAACTCACAGAGATCCGCCTGCCTCTGCCTCCCGAGTGCTGGGATTAAAGGCGTGCGCCACCACCGCCCGGCTAAAACAAAATCTTTAAAGAGACAGTAAATGTAATATAAAAGAGTACAGTCATAGATTAAAGAAGTCAAGATAATAAAATGAATATTAAAAAGTAATAGAGAAGAAAAATAAGTCATGTAAAGATGAAATATACACAGAGAGTCTGGATTATGCATATTACTGTGTTTTCTTTGAAATTTTTGACTGTTAATAAGCTAACTGTAGAGAGACATTTGATTGTACGGACTGCTAAACTAAACCAACATATATATGTTAAAGGTATCTTTACTTTAAAATTTGAGTCTAAGGCTATGTTACTTTGAAAAAGAGGTTCTGCTTTTGTCTCCACAGAAGATGAGAGCCATTAGAGTCCATTCAGGCTAATGTCACTTAATGAGTTAAGAACCCTGGAAAGGCCTCTATGAACCATAAAAACACTTCACCCAACAAACAGCAGGAAGCAGTTTGGAAAAAACTATGCCCATTAAAGTTACAGCTAAAGTTTTCCTTAGTTATAATGAAGATAAATTAGTACAAAACTTTGGACTCATCAGGAGAAGCTAGATAATAGAGTATTTTCTCTAAATTTGCCAAATATAAATGGACTGAACATTGTAAATGTAATTCTTACTTATTGATTGTTCTTTTTTTTTTTTTTTTGGTTTTTTGAGACAGGGTTTCTCTGTGGTTTTGGAGCCTGTCCTGGAACTAGCTCTTGTAGACCAGGCTGGTCTCGAACTCACAGAGATCCGCCTGCCTCTGCCTCCCAAGTGCTGGGATTAAAGGCGTGCGCCACCACCGCCCGGCTTGATTGTTCTTATAAGATAAATTGCATATGAAAACTTAGACTAACAAAGAAATATTGTAACTGTAATTCTTGCTTGCCACCTATATGTAATTTTACCATGTTAAAGTTTAAATTTTCCTTTTTATTTAGACAGAAAAGGGGAAATGATGTGGGGTTCCTCTCTGTGTGTTGTGACTATGTTTTATTACTATTGGTTAATAAAGAAGTTGCTTTGTTCTAATGAAAGACCCTCGGGGAGGACCTTCCCTCAGGAAGAGACCCCTGAACCCAAGGAGCAGTCCGAGACCACTGGCTGCAATGGCAAGAGGTTTATTGGGTGTACACAGGTACCTGCGGGCAGCAAAGTCTTTTGGAGGACTTGCGTGCCCTCAGGCTGGGCAGGGGGTCTTTTATATGGAAATGGGCGGGCAGAGCAGGCATACAGAAGCAGAAGCATGGTTACAGGAATCCCATTGGTCAGTTCAAATGAGGCGATGGGTTCACTTGGGGACAAGCTCCTCGGGGACATGTAGATCTGATAATAGCTGACTTGGCCCTATCTAGGGCACATGTAGTTTTTCCCAGAACTTTTTGTTCCCCTCCTAGGCCTGATGTATCCTGTTTGGCAGCCTAGAAGTACTGACTTTACCTTGAACTTACACTTGTTTGTGTGAAAGCCTTGCAAAATGGCATTACAGCAGCTAAGCTGGGGTCTTTCATCCCCCCATTTTCTTTTAGCATTGAGTTAAATCTTTTACTCAAGATAATTATGGAATCTCAGTTTTCTGTTGTCTTAGCCTTTGGTATTGATGGGTCAAAACTAGGGCCTGGATGACGAATAGCCTGTCTTTTATAAATTGCACCAAGAGGTTTAAGATGCAAGGCCCAAACAGGAGTATCAAGAGGAGGATAATTAAAGGACCCATCAAGGAAGACAACAGGGTAGTAAACCATGGGGACTTATTAAACCATCCTTCGAACCATCCATGTTGTGACTCAAACTTCTTTTGTCTCTGTGCCAACCTGTCCCTGAGTTTTGCCATGTTGTCTCTTACTAACTCAGTGTGGTCTGCATAAAAGCAGTATTCTTCTTTCAAGGCTGCACATAATCCTCCCTCTTGTAGAAACAACATGTTTAACCCTCTTCTATTCTGGAGGACCATTTCTGAAAGAGAAGTAAGTGATTTCTCAAGGGCACTGACCGATTCCTCCAGGGCCTTAATGTCAGTATGCATGGCAGCTTGCAGTTGCTTGAACTGCCTAATTTCCATGAGTGTGGTGGTCCCAGTACCTACACCGGCCGCTATTCCTCCCATGGTGACTCCTCCCAGGAGTAATGCTAAGGTTAGGGTAAAAGGCTCTCGCCTAAATTGAGAAGTTTTCTTTTCAAAGTGGCTATAAACATATTCAGGATCATGATAAGTAACTTTAGGCCATAATTCTATTAGTACACAATAGTCAAAGATTACATTTAGCATGGCGGCTGAAATACATGGGGTCAAACCAGTATTGCATGCCCAATAAACCCCGTTGGGGGCAGCTAGGACATAGGAACCAGTGGACACAGCCTGCATTTGGATACATAAGGCTTGGTGGGACGTGGGGTGGTTAGGAGGATGGTGTAAGGGCCTTTCCATCGAGGTTCCAAGTTCTTAGTCAGGTGTCTGCAGACCCATACAGTGTCTCCTATTTGGAAAGGATGTGGTACCATAATCTCAGTAGGTTGCAGTGAGTGGTTTCCAGACCTCTCTTTGCACAATCTGCAAAGCCTGTAAATGAGCTTCCAGAGAAGGGCTGTTAGCAAAATCGGCAATATTTGAGTCAAAGAAGTTTATGAATGGGGGTGGGGCCCTGTACAGTATCTCAAAGGGAGTCAATCCATGGGGGCCTGGAATGTTGCGGGCCCTACATAAGGCCAATGGCAAGAGGAGTACCCAGTCTCTAGAGCCAGTTGCAAGCATTAATTTGGACAAAGTCTCCTTAATTGTTCTATTCATGTACTCTACCTGTCCTGAACTTTGGGGTCTATATGTACAATGTAATTTCCATTCAATCCCCAAAAGCTTGGCCACCAACTGACTTACCTGGGAGACGAAGGTGGGCCCGTTATCAGTACCCAGGACCTGGGGCATCCCATACCTGGGAAAGATTTCTTCCAGGAGTTTCTTGGTCATCACCTTTGCAGTTTCATGTTTGGTGGGGAAAGCTTTTTTCCATCCTGAAAACATGTCTTTGAACACCAAGAGGTACTTATATCCATAGAGACCGGGCTTAACTTCTGTAAAGTCAATCTCCCAGTGTACACCAGGACGATGTCCCGGTACCCGGACCCCTGGCCCAAGCTTAGTCTTGCCTGCATTTACTTGAGCACAGGCTTTACGTTCATCAGTTACCTTTTGTAGGGCCCCATCTCTGTTTAGGAGGTAGGGGCCAGTTTCCTGTCGTTCCAGTAAGGTTTTCATCTTCTTTGGTCCTAAATGGGTCAACTTGTGCAGGTATTTTATCAGCTCATAGGTATGTCTCATTGGCATAACAGTCTTTCCCTTGAAGACCCAATGTTGCTCTTTGGGGTCATAGGTGGCCCCCATTTTCTTTAGGAGGTCGGTGTCTTCTTGACTATAGGGCAGTGGACATCGGAACAGCCTTGTATTTTCTGAATGGTCAGAGGGAAGGCTCGGGAGGTGCTGATTGTTTTTAGGGCAGCCTCCTTGGCGGCAGCATCCGCCAATCGATTTCCTTTTGCCTCCGGGCTGTGGCCCTTTTGGTGGCTAGGACAGTGCATAATACTCAGTTTTGGGGGCATAAATAGGGCTTTGAGTAGTGTCAAGATTTGTCTTATTTTTAATTTCCTTTCCCTCTGAGGTCAATAGCCCTCACCTTCGGTAAATTTCCCCATGTATCGACTGTCCGTACAGACATTAAGTTTCTTACCTTCTGCCATCTGAAGTGCCTAGGTCAATGTGATGAGTTCTGCTCTTTGGGCTGAGGTGCCTGCTGGTAGGGCTTCATCCCAGATTATCTCTGTTTCCATGGTTACTGCTGCCCCCTGCTCTCCGCTCCCCGTTTTCCAGGAAGCTGCTACCATCGGTGTACCAGGTGTAGTCAGTGTCCTGAAGAGAGTGATCCGTCAGGTCCAGTCTGATCCCTTGCATTTCCGCAAGGATCTTGAGGCAATCATGCTGCTCTGCCTCCTCCGGCAAGGGGAGCAAGGTTGCGGAGTTGAGAGCAACCACAGGTCCAAATTGCACCCAGTCCGCATCCAGGAGCATGGCTTGGTAATGAGTCATGCAGGCATTGGAAAGCCAGTGGTCCGGAGGCTGTTTGACCAAGGCCTCCACCACATGGGGTGCTAGGATGGTCAATGGCTGGCCCAGAGTCCTTGGTAAGGACTACAATAGCTGCTACCATCTGTAGACAGAGCGGCCATCCGGATGTGACTGGGTCGAGTTTCTTGGACAGATAGGCCATAGGACACCGCCAGGGGCCCAGTCTCTGGGTCAGGACCCCCTTGGCATATCCCCACTTTTCATCTATAAACAGTTTGAAGGGCTTGGTAATGTCTGGAAGGCCCAATGCGGGTGAGGTTAGCAGAGCCTTTTTGATATTGTTGAAGGCCTCTTTGTGCTCCTTTACTCAGGTGAACATCACCCCTTGCTTGGTCAAAGGATATAGGGGAGCAACTATCTCTGCAAACCCTGGGACCCAGAGGCGGCAGAACCCCGCTGTTCCCAGGAACTCCCGCAGCTGGCGGGGGTCCTGGTGGGGGGGCAGGGATGTTAGTGATAGTCTGTTTGTGCACCTCGGTCAGCCATCTCTGTCAATCTTTCAATTGATAACCTAGGTAAATGACTTGTTTCTGACATATTTGAGCCTTTTTGGCTGATGCCCGATATCCTAATTGTCCCAATGTCTGTAGGAGGGCTTTCGGCCCTCCTGACATTCCTTTTCTGAGGCGGCCGCCAGAAGGAGGACATCAACATATTGGAGCAATATCAGGGTGGGGTACTGAACCCGAAAGTCTGCCAAGTCCCGGTGTAAGGCCTCATCAAAGAGGGTTGGGCTATTCTTGAACCCCTTGGGGAGCCTGGTCCAGGTCAATTGACCTGAAAGTCCAAGATCTGGGTCCTTCCATTCAAAGGCAAAAAGGGACTGGCTCTCAGGATGCAACCGCAAGCAGATGAAAGCATCCTTTAAGTCCAATACGGTGTACCAAACGTGGGATGATGGTAGAGTATTTAATAGATTGTAAGGGTTGGGGACTGTGGGGTGTATGTCCTCCATCTTTTGTTAACCTCCCTCAGATCCTGCAGTGGCCAGTAGACCCCAGTCCCCGGCTTCTTTACCGGTAAGAAGGGGGTGTTCCATGGTGACCAGCAGGGGATAAGGATGCCCTGGTCCAAGAGCCTCTTTTCTTGCAATAGGCGCATTGGTCCCTGTCCATTTTGGCCCCCTTCCATTCTCCCAGCCTACCTCCCTATCTATCTTGTCCCTGAACTACAGTGGCCAGTAGTGTATTTAATTCCTTATTCTTTTTCATGTCTCTTTCCTCCTGATGCTTTTTCATTCTCTGCCATAACCTTTCTTCCTTTTCCTCTGGTGTCTCTCTCATTCTCGCAGCACCCAATGCTGGTCTAAGAGCCATGCTCGACGGGTGTCAAGCCTGGGACTCATGCCTACATTAACTTTTGAATCCAAGTAAGATGCTGGCCTAAGAAGTGTTAACCATCATGGTTCCTCTGGTCCCCCAGCTTCCCCTAGTCCTACATACAAGCAGCCCAGCCCTCCCAAGGAAATCTCCATCATCAGCATGCGTCCTTGGCTTTTCTTCTTCCTTCTTCATGCCCATCTCTCACTTACTGGTTGCTCCTATAAATATACTTGTAAATTCTCCTTTCCTTCTCTCTCTCCCCTTTACCTCTCTGCCTCTTTCTTTGCCTCCTTCAGCAGATCCTGTATTGTATATCCCTGCAGACCCTCCAGCCTCTGTAATTTACTTCTGATATCCGGACTGGACTGCAAATAAAGGACATTGAAATGCTAGTGGCCTGCCCTGGTTCCCCCGGGTCATAGGGAGAATACATCCTATAAGCCTCTTTAAGACTCTCTAAAAATGTTGAGGGAGTTTCCTCATTCCCTTGTATCACTTGCTTTACCTGAGCCAAATTAGTGGGGTGGCGTGCTGCCCCTCGGAGACCTGCTATGAACAACTGGTGGTAAAGACGTAGGTGTCCCCTACCAGTGTCCATAGTAAAGTCCCAATTAAGGCGGGTCAAGGGAAAAGCCATATCAATCTCGTTCGGCAGCTAGGTCGGGCATCCATTGTCACCCGAGACATTCTTCCGCGCCTCCAAAAAGACTCTCTTTTTCCTCCGAGGTCGGCAGAGCTTGCAAGAGTGTTGGCAATCGTCCCAGGTTGGCTGGTCTGTGACTAAAATAGACTCGATTAGATTAGTCAGCACCATTGGGCCTTTGGAAAAGGAAGGGTTATGCTGTTTCCAGTTATAGAGATCAGAAACTGAGAATGCCCAGTACTGTTGCTGCCCATTCGGACCCTCTCGGAGGGGAAGGGCGTGGGAGGTGGAATCAGGCGGCGGCTCGCGTCTGTCCCACAGTCGGCCAGCCATAGGTGAGGGGGCCGGGGATTCTTGTGGGGGACACCTCAGCCGCTGCCGCTTCAGGTCCCTCCAGGCTCGCTGGTCCTGCATATGGAGGAGGCTCCTCCGATAGGAGGTCTATGAGGGGAGATTCAGGGTCCGGGGGAAGAACAGGCGGGGGTGAAGTGGGTTAGTAAGGTTAGAGAAGGGGTCAAAACCTAAAAATTTTTAACATATGCATTAAACCCAAACATTTTACAGGGTGTGTCAAACTTTTTCCAACATCTATAAACAGTTACAAATATCATTAGGTCAATTCCAGTAAGAGTACAATGACAGACCTTGTTATTAAATACCATCAGTTCCAGTCTCTGAGCAACAGTTAAAACCCCAATTTTCCCCTCTTCTTAAGTGAAGAGGGGTTAATATTTTAATCAAAATGAGTTCTGTGTCCCAAAGATTAAAACAGTCAGATGTTTAGTTTGCATCTTAGTTCCCAAGTGTCTCAGGGCAGGTGGGACTCCTGGGCGAGGCAAGCGGGACCCAGCCACCGGAAGCACATCTTGGCAACCATCTTAGCGGGGTCTCCTTGGACTCTTTGGAGGCAGAACAACACCCTCAGAGCAGTGTAGCAGGCCCCGCCACCAGGCAATTCTCTCTGCGGGAGCAGGGAAGATGGATCAAGGACTCCTCCCCAACTCGCTTTTGGAACTCCTTAATGAGCTGTTTGCAGCTATGACATCATCATGTCCAGCTTATTTTCTTTCTGTGAGAAAAAAAGCACAAGCATATCCTCGACCCCAAATATATATATAGGTCGGGTCTTTTCATTAATGCATTGCAAGGGCTTTTCTACCTTGCCTTAGTAAAGCTTGGTGTTAACATGTCAGATCCGTTTGTATCAGGATCTGTTTACAGCTTTTATAAGTTGCTTTAAAGGAGTCTTGGTACGCTCCATAAATATTTTTTAATTATTATTATTAACCATATATGCACTTCTTCCATTGGAAGAGCCATTTGTAAAATTTAGCATAAAATCCTTTAAGGAACTTTTAACTATAACATTAGCAAAATACAGTTGTGTGAATTGTAGCAATGATCATCTGGGAAAATATTATTATTCTGGCCTTTTGTACCAGACAGGCTACTGTTTTAAATTAAAAGTTTAATATCTTAATTGGCAAAACTGGGAAAGTTTAGCCATAGCTGAATCATAATTAATATACTGTACTTGTTGATTATTGTATACTTTACCTGCTTGAGTACCTGTTAGGCAGCTTTTTTAAATTCTCTATTGGAAATTGGCTCTTTGTTTTTTTTGTAAGAATTTTACCTAGCGGCTCAATATCTCCCATAAAAAAATTACAACCAGGGCTTTAACCATTGAATATCTAATTAAAAGTTTATAAGCTATCCTCCTCTTAAGTCCCAAGTCTGCCTTGCAGATAGGAAAATGGAAAAAGGAAGCATTTTAACTAATGATGTTGGCCTCATTAGACATCAACATGTAGAAGAATAAAAATAGATTCACATCCATCTCCATGTACAAAACTCAAGTTTAATGAGTCAAAGGCCTCAGCATATAAAAATCACATTGAACCTCATAGAGGAAAAATTAAAAGTACATTTTGCCACATCTCAAACATAGTTTCAGTGGTACAAACATTGGGAGAAACAATTAGATCTCCTAAACTGAGAAACTTTTGTATAACAAGACTGTAGAGTGGGAAAAGATCTTTACTTATCATAAACCCATTTCTTCTTTTGCACTTCGACCGATTGATTGCTCGCTCGGTCCTGGACATCAGGCCAGTGATCTAAAGTGAGACTTAAAGGGGTTGTTAACGATTGTCCCATGGTACCAGATTTAGACTCAAGTACAAAGATATACAAAAACAAAGACACAAAAAGCCAAAACCAAACTCAAAATCAGAAGCTGTGCAGCATTACAGATTCAGATGGAGGTCATGCCTCCTGGGAACTAGAGGAGTGACCTGGCCACTCTTAGCCCCTTCGGATACTGGAGCGTCCTCCAGATACAGATTGAGCCCCGAAGGCTCCAGACACCCTTGGAACATCTTCCAGGGCTGGGGGGGGGGGGAGTTCGAGCTTGTCAGCTCCTTCCCTGGCCGGCCAGATACTGATAGATCCGATTGAATCTTATTGAATGACAGAACGACAAAAGACTCAGACAGACACAGACACAGACAGGGTGCTGGCCAGCTTACCTCCTGGTGGTGAGTCGGTAGTCCCTGGGTGGAGGTGTCACTTTCCTGGCCAATGCACCAAATGAAAAACCCTCGGGGAGGACCTTCCCTCAGGAGGAGACCCCTGAACCCAAGGAACAGTCCAAGACCACTGGTTGCAAAGGCAAGAGGTTTATTGGGTGTACACAGGTACCTGCGGGCAGCAAAGTCTTTTGGAGGATTTTCGTGCCCTCAGGCTGGGCAGGGGGTCTTTTATATGGAAATGGGTGGGGAGAGCAGGCATACAGAAGCAGAAGCATGGTTACAGGAATCCCATTGGTCAGTTCAAATGAGGCGATGGGTTCACTTGGGGACAAGCTCCTCGGGGACATGTAGATCTGATAATAGCTGACTTGGCCCTATCTAGGGCACATGTAGTTTTTCCCAGAACTTTTTGTTCCCCTCCTAGGCCTGATGTATCCTGTTTGGCAGCCTAGGAGTACCGACTTTACCTTGAACTTACACTTGTTTGTGTGAAAGCCTTGCAAAATGGCATTACAGCAGCTAAACTGGGGTCTTTCACTATGGCAGTGCAGATTAGAGCTAGGCAGGACAACTAAACTGAATGCAGGAAGAACTAAGGTGTAATCAGGGAAATGCCATGTAGCTGCCAAAGGAGAAAGATGCTGGAAACTTACTGGTAGGCCACAGCCTAGTGGTGATCATAGATTAATAGAAATTAGTTCATTTAAGATGTAGGAGCTAGCTAGAAATATTCCTGATTCATCAGTCTAACAGTGTTGTAATTAATATAGTTTCTGTGCCTGGGTGGCTGGGAAATCAATGCACAGTCTCCATTTACACTCTATGACTAATTAATGTGACTAGCTAGGCCCTCTGATCTTCAGACAAGCTTTATTTGTTTCAGCACTAACAAAATATCACCACAGACCTTGTAAAAATTCCAGCTACAGATATACTTTAGAGATACTTATGTATCTCGTTCTAAAAGATTATGTTAAGTTTCAGTCTTTGAAAGCTACTTAAGAAAATAAGTACAGGTTAATATTCACCTATAACTATGAAATTTATAGTTATGTTATTTTCAAGGTCATACAGATACATATTTTATACAGAAATGTAATCTTCAAACACTTCCAAACTACAGAATATGGCACTTAAAATGTTTTAATAACTTAAGGCTTTTCATCATACTAAGACACATCTGCTTCTGGCAACACCAGTCTAGTTCACAAAGGGATGATGGCTATCAAAAAACCTCTATATGGAGTTTGCTTTCTTTACGGCAAAAGCAAGTCATTTGAGCAAGAAACTGCCCTTCTCTCAACTTCTAATAGTGTACTGCTCAAACTGGACAAGCATGACACACAAAAAGGTGGCTGCCGAACTTTGCCAAGATGAGATAAGAAGTCCTACAAAAATTCCTACTCCACGAAAAAGTCTGCCACATATTCTAGGCCTGTAGAGTGCCCCAGTGTTACAGAGAAATCTTGGGTGACTGTCTAGGCAGCCAGCTGTTTCTATTGTTTCTTTTAGTTTTGGATGTCATTTGCTCTGCACTTCCTGTAGACCTTAAATGGTCTTTGATAGAGTTGAAGACTAGATAGTCATAGTTTGTCATAGTTATAATACAGGATAAGTTAGTACAAAACTTTGGACTTGTCAAGAGAAGTTAGATAATAGAATATTTTCTCTAAATTTACCAAATATGAATGGACTGGACATTGTAAATATAATTCTTATTTGATAATTTCTCTTATTGTATATAATTTCATTTTTAAAGTCAATACCTTTCTTTTCTATTTAGACAATATCTGATAATATTTCGTAATGTATATAGTTTTACTATGTTAGAATTAAAATGTTTCCTTTTTATTTAGACAAAAAGGGGAAATATTATAGAATAACCTTTTTGTAGACCAAATATGTATCACTCTGATTGGTTTAATAAAAAGTATGGCCAATAGCATGGCAGTACTTTTGGGCATAGAGAACTCTAGGAAGAAGGCAGAGACACCATAAGAAGCAGAGTATGCAGTATGAACACTACAGAGATGAGGTAATAAAGCCACAAGGGTAAAAGCAAATTAATAGATATGGGTTGATATAAGTTATCGGAATAGTTGGCATCAAGCCTAAGCTAAGGCCAAGCTTTTATACTTAATAAGAACTCTCCATGTCATGATTTGGGAGCTGGCAGAAGGGACAGAAAAATCCCACTACAGAAAATAGAATAATATAGATGGGTTAATTTACATTATAAAAGCCAGTTCTGGACATGCCTAGCTAAGGCCAAGCTTTTTAAGAAGTCCCCATGTTATTATTTTGGAGCTGGCAGTCCAAAGAAAGACCTGTTACATGTGTTGATGCCTAGGTTGGCATTTTCTAACATTGTTTCTAAACACACTTGTTGTGTATTATTCCACACTCTTCCTCCCTCCTCTTTCTCTTTTCCTCCCCTATCTCTCCTTCCTCTCATTTGGCAACTAACTGCATTTGCCACAGATATTGATGTTGATTAGCTATGTGTATGATTGTGAATACCCTGATAATAATTTTTCTTATAGAGTAAGTTTATGTAAGAACACATAATGGAAGTGTGATTGTTTAAATATTGGCTACTCATTTTAGGGAACTGATAACTGGTGTGGCTGTGTTAAGTATCGACCCACTCACAATGTGTCTGTGTATGGTGTGCATATGCATTATGTCTCTTGAAAATTCTAGCTGAGAAAGAGGAAAGTAGAATTTTTTTCTTTCTAACATGAACATAATAACCATGTTGTCTGAGAAAGAGGAAAGAAGAATTTTCTTTTTTCTAACATGAACTTAATAACCATGTTGTTGGTTTGTGTATGTATGTGTATGAAATGGATCAATATGCAAAGAGGTCAATAATGCCTATCCTGTGGCAAGTGAAAAAAAAAACACAAGAACCACAAACTTTTGTTATTAAAAGGAAGGATATTAGAATTTAAAAAAGAAAAATACATGTTTTGTGTGTTTTGCTAATGGAGTTATATATGAAATGCAGGAAAGTGATGAGAAAATAATTTTGCAGAAGTGCTAAAATGAATTGTCAAGTGAAATTTATATTTCTCGATTATGGACAAGGTCAAAACAGCTGGCATGAACAGAAGGGGCTAATATGGCACATGAAAATCTGAATTTTCAATCAAATCAATGCTTCTTTGTTTCTATTGTTTTGTCAAAACTCATCTGATAATTATAATTTTGCCTATTGCTTTGTTGATACTGCCAAGTGGGAAAAATACTCCAACTATACCAGGGTATGAAAAATAATATATTTTATCCATAGTATCACTTCGAAATATGGGAGTAACACAAAAGGGAATCAATTTGGCATTCCTGAACATAAAACCTCACCCATCCCTGCAGATATAGAGCAGATCACTAGGAGAAAGAGCACTGAGAACCTCAGATGATGTAGAGCTCTGAATCAGGGACTTGGCAACTAGAGCTGGTAGTCAGCCAAGTAGTAAAGCCACCCACTGGAGAACTGTGCAAAAGTGAGGACAGTCCAATGTTAGACATTCTTTAACACACTGACTAAATCCCATGAAGAGAACTTAATAAAGTTGGAATTCAGGTTCATGAAAAATCCAGATTCAACATGAGCTCTTAGGCTGCAGTTGTACCTTTGGAATGAGTGCCAGGAGCAAGAACAGCTACTGCAAGTTGGATCACAGAGACATTTCACATCATTGCTTTAGAAAACAGTGGCCCTTCATCCTTAGGCCCTTCAGAAAAGCTGCCCTTTATCACCAGTAAGAAGCATTTCCATGGATACTGCACTCCACTGGTAAAAATCTTACATAATTTCTCCCTTAAGAAAGGTTTTAAAATAGATAAAGAGACCCAGGATGCTTACACTAATAACTCAAATCCATTATTTATAAACATGAGTTAAAAACACAAAAGTGGCACACATTTTGAGGAAAAGGGAGGACTGGGCTAATGAGACAGCTCAGAAGGTAAGGGCAGATGCCAAGCAGGTGCCCTGTCTTTCACCTCTAGAACCCATATGAAGTTGGAATAAGACAACTGATTCCCCTCACAAAGTTGTCCTTTGACCTCTACATGTACACCCTGGCACACATGCCCATGCAAATATCATACACCAAATACACACATGCATTCACAATAAATCAATATAAATAAGAGAAAAAAGAATGATGAAAGGAACTGAAATGATTACACCTATATGGAGAAAAAACAAAAACTATAATATTGTAAAATAGGTTTCAAATGTTATTGCATTCAAGATGAAATTGTCAAAAAGCATATTCTTAGCTGTCAAAGTCTACCACAATTAAGTTTTTGGGAAAGAAAACACATGAGCAATGCCAACTTTGTAAACAGACTACTGTAGTAAGAGGCCACTTGCTTTTTCCTGACTGCTCAGCCCCTAAATAACCACACAGGAACTGTATTAATTAAATCACTGCTTGGCCTATTAGCTCTAGCTTCTTACTGGTTAGCTTTTACATCTTAATTTAACCCATTTCTATTAATCTGTGTATGGCTATATGGCTGTGGCTTACCGGCAAGGTTCCAGCTCGTCTGTCCCCAGAAGTGGCTACATGGAGTCTCCCTGACTCTGCCTTTTTTCTCCCAGCATTAGGTTTAGTTTTCTCTGCCTATCTCTGTTCTGTCCTGCTTATAGGCTCAAAGAAGTTTCTTTATTCATTAACCAATAAAAGCAACAAATATACAGAAAGACTTCCCACACCATTTCCCCTTTTCTGTTTAAAGTAAAAGGAAGGTTTTAGCTTTAACCTAGTAAAATTGCATATAACAAGATAGGTATCAAGCAAAAATTATAGTTATAATGTTTATATCTACTTTATCTTTTATCATAACCAAGGAAAATTATATCTATTCTTCAACTCCATCAAAGTCTCCAGAAGGATATAATATTAAGTAAACAGGAAGAACATTGTAAACAACTTCCAAAACTCATGCATTGACAGAGACATCTTGCTGACTGGACAGTCACCCAAAGTTCTGTAACATTGGGGCCACCCATCTTCAGCCTTGATGGGGAAACCTTGTTAGCCAATTATCTTTAAGAGGTGAATCTCAGAATGAGGCATGGTTTCCTGGGATCCAGAGAGAAAAATGTGTGCATGGACCAGGTGCCCTGTCTCTGTGATATTCTGCTGCGATCAAGTAGAGCCTGGACCTCCATTCCTGTGGCATGAGTTTCCCCTTATAATAAATAAAAATATTATTGTTTATCCTTTTAGCTAGCCTGGTTATTTTACAAATCGAGTTAGCTTCTACAGTTGGCACCCAACACGTGCCTGCATGTGCTCCTCTGGGCTCAGCACATGTCTGGCCCATGCTGCCTCCCTCAGTCCACCTCAGCTGTGGTCTGTGCACAGAGCCAGCAGTTCATTTGGGTACAGAATTCTCATACAGTGGTCCTGAGTACCCATGGCCTCAGAGCAGCTTAGAGTATCCGAGCCCATTCCCCCGGTCCCTGTGCCCTGACGCTCATCTCCCACTGCCACACACACACAACTGAAACTCAGATTGGACACAAGGTTTCCTGAGTGCCTCTGTTATCTTGTTATTCCTGTGCTTGTGTGGCTGCTGAGGGACCACCACAGAGCACACAGTCTGTGACTTAAACTAAATAAATGTTTTTAATCTGAACATATCTTTAAACTCTAAAATCAGATTAAGACCAGCCACGCGGCTCTAAGTGTGCCACGACACCTACTGGCAGGTAACAGTTATTGCACCTACTCCAGCTCAAAATCAACCACAGGTAAGATTCATAATTAGAAACATAAATTATAAATTTATAATTTAAAAAGGCAGGATTGCAGAAAACTTAACCATTTAGGGTTTCAATAGCCTTTTTACTTATACCATGTGCAAGGTCACACAAGACTTATATGATTTCCCTCCTACATCATTATATTTGATTCTGGGGATTAGTTTTGTCCTCCATATTTTCTCTTTAAAAACATGGTTCAATAATAGGGCCAAGAATGAAGCACTTTTAGAAATAATACAGTCTTTACAGACTGACACTGATCTATTAAAAGGAAAATTCCAAATTCTTTACAGACTTATAGTCTCTCCGGGAAGGTAATACACATGCTATAGAAATTATGTTTAAGGATGAGACATTATGTCTACTGGGCAAATTTTATACCTTGAAATCCTCAGTGAGGGCATTAGAGCAAAATACTGGACAAGAGATCCAGACTTTACAAAAGACGGTGGTAAGTATATTTTAAAAGATTGAGGAATTTATCAAATTTAATGACCAGGGACAAAAGATGCAAAGACAAAATTTAGCCACATCAGTATGTACCAAACTCCAGGATAGCTTACCCAGAGTTATACGTGCTTTTCCAGTGATATTATCAGAAAGAGCATCTGGCACCAAATACCCTAAAGTAGTCAAAGATTATACATGGGAGCTTATTCATATGACTGATCTAAAGAAAATTAAACAAGTCATTGTATCTTATGGAATACATTTGTCCTTTGTTAGGGAAATGGTCAAAATGTGGGCTTCCAGTAAAAAAGCAATGCCACAAGATTGGACTCAGGTTAATTTTGGCAGTCCTAGAGAATAGAACACAGTTACTTTGGAGGTGCTATTGGAGAGAAGAGGCTAAAATTTTAGGCAACAGGAAAAAGCAAATGGACTTGAGATTTCCCAATATCAAATTCTGGGCAAGCGACTGTACTCTGATTCTCAAGGTCAGGCTCTTTATGATGAACACACCTTGTCCCTATGTAGTACAGCAGCTTTAAATGCTTGAGACAGGATTCAGAAACTAGGAAAGAGGATTAAATCATATCTTAAGGTTAAACATGGTCAGAGAGAATCTTTTAGTGACTTTTTACAAAGATTAACTTAGGCTGTACAAATAAGGGTAACAGACCCAAAACTAGATGTATACTAATTGAATCTTTGGCTTTTGAGAATGCCAACTCAGAATATATAAGGATCCTTGGGCCTTAAAGATCAGATCAGTACCCATGGATGAATAGATCTTGTATACAATAAATGTTGAGACACTTGGCTATGGTACTTAAGCTTGGGTAGAAGAAACAATTTCCAATGTTATGAAGAGGCATCAAAATACCAAATGTTTTAATTGTGGTATAATGAAACATCTGAAAGGGATTATAGACAAAAATTTCATAGAAATAGTGTCTCCTCTGGGAATGACAAGAATAGGAATACCCAGCTTTCAGATATATGTAGAGGGTGTGGCAAAGACTGACATTGGACCAATGAATGAAGATCATAGAAAGATTGACAAAGCAACCCGATACCATTGGAAAACTCAGTGGGGGGCCTCTCGCAGGCTCCCATGATGAACATGATCCAGTCATTCCCAGTTACTGTGGAAAACATGTCTCACCAGGAAAATTTAAAAAATCCAGTGCCTACTGTAAAAAAACATACTGGTCTAGATAATGAAATAGATGTGGAGAATGAATCAAACACTCCAATAGGGCGTGGGAAATGTATATTCTCGCCGAATTCTATAAATGATCAAAGACTAACACTAAGAGTGTGTACAAATGGCATTTTATTGAAGGCTTACTAGACATGGGAGAAGATATAAGTATCCTTACTCCAAAATCTTGGCATCCAAATTGGCCTCTTCAAGAGTTAGATGTTCAGTTCTTAGGAATTGGTACCTTATCTCAAGTGAAACAAAGTACAAAATGGGTTGAATACCTAAGGACAGAGGGGCAGAGAGGAAGACTGAGGCCATATGTAGCTAATATTGCAGTTAATTTGTGGGGTCATGACCTATTACAGCAATGGAATACCCAGGTTAACATTCCTGCAGCCCCCAAAACCTATGTTTCTGGAGAAGATATTAGAAGATATTATAGACAAAATTCACTGGACTTTCAGGCTGTACAAGAACACAAAGCAATTGACAAACCTTCATAGGTACTAATGGCCCTGTCTTTAAAATGGTTAACTTATTTGGGTTAAATATAGGTTAAATAGTGGCCTCTAACTGAAGAAAAACTGTAGGCTTTAGAACAGCTGGTTCAAGAGCAACTAGATGTTTATATAAAGGATGTTTTAGTTTTCCACAATGAAAAATAGACTTTCCTACTGATTCTTTTCCTGCAGTAATCTTTGAAGTTTCCAGGAAGAAGATAGAGCTCCACAGCAACAACTCCCACCTGGCTGAGATGACAACATGATGCTGATAGTGCTTCTATAAGACTGGTTTTTGGGTACCAGTTGCTGAGAGGGTACACCTTCACATAATGTTCTGGCCAGAACTCCAAATAAGAACTTTGGGTGAAAAAAAACTATCAACTGCTCATAAAATCGCTTGCATCTATACTAGACAGTAATCTTGAAACTTAACCATCTCTTTACTTTTGCAGGATTCCATAAAGAAAACATCACCACCACGACAGTAAAAAGCAATTCTAGAGGACAACCTCTCTCCCAATAAAGTTTGTCCTCAGGGTTGGGAACACTGGTTAGGGGTTGTTGATTATTACTTATATCAGGTAGAGGGTTGGAAACTATGTGGGTTCAAAAAAAGGGGGATAATAATAATGGGTAATAGAGTGAATACTTGTGAGCTATTATTTATAAATAATTTATATTGGTATGGTTTTTGTATATTGATACAAGTTCAAATTATATTTGTTATTTTTGTTTACATTATTTGTACAGCTATGCAAAGTTATTCTGTCAGATTGTATATATGCATGTTTAGGACATTTTGTACATTGATTCAACTTTCAATATATATTTTCATATTGCATTATATATTATTCTTACCTCTGATCAAGATACTTATACATTGTTTACTTTCTGAGGTCATTGTTCTCATTTGCTTCACATTTGTTTACAGATTATTTAATACTCTGACATAAAGTTTTAGCCTTTAAGTTATGCAGGTATTAAATTATAGGTCAATAGTTGTTCACGTTTGTTATATAGAGTCAGATTGATTAGGTTCATAGATTAAGATATATAGACATTATATTCTGCCCAAATAGGTAATATTCAACCATTTCAAGGATCTGTAGGACATGGCATTTATGTCTTGAACCCCCCCCCCAAAAAAAAAGAACATGGTGTTTAAATAATTTAGAGTTCTGATGACATGAGACATGATTGCTCCTGACAGCACCAATCTATTCCTGAGATAATGTTGAGCACCAAGGACACTCCATGCAGAGTTTGTTTTCTTCTTGGAATAATTGGCCTTTGGGCAAGGAACTGCCCATGCCTTGACCATTGACAAAGTCTAGATAAGCAGGACACAAGGTAAAGGACAGCTAAACCTTGCCAAGACAGGGTAAGACGTTTCTCAAAAATTTCCTACCTCTAAAAGTGATCTGTCAGTTATGCTAGGCCTTAGCCAAAGCTGGTTGCTTCAATGTTGCAGATGAGACTTTGGGTGATTGCTCAAGTAGCCACTTGTCTCTGTCATATATTGCCTGCTTTGGAAGCTGCTTGATTGCACTTCCTGCCTACTCAAGTAATATTATTTTCCTTCCCAGACTTTGAATGGGTTTGAAGATTAGATAGTCATAGCTACCTTCCTCTCATGATTTAGCCAAGCTTATTTCTGATGTAGCATTTAGACTCCTTAAAGTAGAATGTTTATGAAAACAGTTATCATGTGTTTCTTGCTTCATATTGCTTATGTTGCTTGTATTTTTATACTTGTTATCTGTTCCTATTGTATATAGTTTTGTATTGGGTTTAGATTGCTCTTGTTTAGACAAAAGGGGGAGATGATGGCAAAACCTTGTTAGCCAATTATCTTCAAGAGGTGTATCCAAGGATGAGGCATGGATTTCTGAGACCCAGAGAGAAAAACATTTGCACGGACAAGGTGGTTCTGCCTCAACCTACCAGAGCCTGGACTTTCCATTCCTGTGGTGTGAGTTTCCCCTTATAATAAAAAAAGATATAATTGTTTATCCTTTAAGCTAGCCTGGTTATTTCACAAATTGAGTTATCTTCTACACAGCCTACACAGTATCCAGAAGACTTTTCCATGAAGCAGGAAATTTGAAGATTTGTTCTGTCTTGTAATGACAAAGTCCATAAGTTGCTTTTTTTCTGTGTCCCGAAGAATGTCTGGCAGACTCTTTCATGTAGCGGAAATCCCAAAGGACCATCTCACCTTTAGATAAGTTCAACAGTCATTTCTCTGTGGGTCCTACATGTCCAGTTCATATAGCATAGTATCAAGCAATCCAGGCAACAGCAGTTTCTTACCTAGCTAACCAACATCATAAGGAGCCTCTTTGGTGCCCATCATCCTCTTGATGTAGCTTGGTGGTGCCAGGTGCAGATGTGTCTCACTGTCACGAAAAGTCCTAAATTCTTAAAATTTTAAATGCCATACTCTGCTGTCTTTGAAATCACTGCTTGGCTTATTAACTCTAGCTTTTTATTGGCTAACTCTTATATCTTAACCTATTTCTATTAATCTGTGTGTCCACCACACAGCTGTGGCTTACCGCCAAGGTTCCATTCTGGCTCATCTGTTCCCCGTGGTGGCAACATGTCTACAGAAAGGCCTCCCATGCCAGACTACTAATTAGAAGTTAGGTAGAATGAAATGTCTTGGTTTTGATGCCAAACAAAGAGACTGAAAAACTAATCAAGCAGAATCTTGAGTTGAAAACCATGGTCTCTAGTACTTGGAGAAAAACCTTTGAGTTCCTGCCAAAGCACCTGGGATTTTAAATGGTTGATACATTCATTCCCTTCATGGGTGAATCAAGAAAAACTGCACAAGTACATTTTTACAGATATTATGATCCAGCCAAGGTTTTATGGAGGTCAAGGCCAGAATCTTCCAGAATATAAAATGACTTGGGATTTTCTTAAACTAAGATTCATAGAGGTTTGTCTCTGATCTGTGCTCTTGAGCTCTAAAACATGAATATGTGGGTTCTTAATTAATAAGTAATTGACAAATTTTAAAGTGGAAAAGAAAAATATGTACTGGAGATTTTTTATGTGTATAAGTATGTGTATGTATGTGAGAGTGTTGCCGGGGTCTGGTGCTAGTCTGGACCATAAGTTATTTCTCTTGACCAGACTCCAACATAAATTCTCTCTGGACCGGTGTGGAGGCGTGAATAAAGATACAACTCACATGGCTTTGTTGGAAGGGAGACTCTTTGTGATCCCTCATGAAATCCTGAGTTCACATCCTGAAGAATTTCACACTTTATTCTCCAAACAGCCTTATATATCAAAATATAAACTAAGGAGGAAATTCATTAGCATTCTCCTTTCTAGGGAACCAGGTGAATGACTTTTAGTCATGTCCACATCTACCTCTGTCACATCTTCCTGGTCAGTATGTTAGCTTTTTCACGTAGGCTAAATTAGCATCTCTTTTCAGGCATCCTCCAAATTATAGAGAAAGGAGCAGAGCAACATCTTGACCTTTTGTTAGACAGCCTGTCTGGAAGGTTACGTGACTACTTAGGTGTTGCCTACGGCTTTAGAGTCTGGCTGCCATACCATATAGAAATATGGGCCTACAGTGTGTGTGTGTGTGTGTGTGTGTGTGTGTGTATGTATGTGTGTGGTGCATTGTGTGGTACAAGTACATGTGCCTATGAATGAATGTGCCCAGTTATGTACATAGGACATATGAATAGTCCTGTTTTATCATCTGCCACCTCATTTCCTTAGGCAGAATCTTGGTGGGTAGCAAGCCCCGGTGATCTTCCTGTCTAAGACTAGATGTGCTTTGTACATTGGTGTTGAATTTTTAAACTCAGCCTATACTTTTGCAGCAAGGCAGCCTGCTGAGCCGTTTTCTAGTCCTTTAAAGGACATTTAACATTCTTTTTTGTTACTTACCAATGTTTAGGTATTTTCCTCAAGTCTTATAAATTTCTCAGGTTCTGAGCCTCAACAAGATAACAGCCAGAATTTGATTTCTCCATTTGTATATGACTAGTAGGCAAAATTTTATAGTTAGTCAAAAATTAATGTTGCAGAGATTTAGGATTTGATTCAGTTGTAGAGTATTTGTCTAGTGTGAATGTGGTGTTAGATTTAACCTGAAGAGGAGAAAGGGATGGAAGAGGGAGAAGAGGAGGAGAGGAGAAACTAGGAGGAAGAATAATTAATATTGCAAACTCCAAACTTCCTACTAATTTTGTACAAACTCTCTCTCTCTCTCCATATATATATATATAATAGTGAATACACATACATCACCCACATACCAGTGAACAATAATTCAGGTCACTGAATAATTCAAATTTCTAGGATTAAATAAAATTGAAAACACAGCACAGAATAATCTGTGACTATAGAGAAAGCAATACTAAGAGGCAGCATTTAGCAATAAGTGTCTACACAAAAATAAAAGTCTCAAACATGCATAGCCCAGTAGCCCATCTCAAAGCTTTAGAAAAACAAGAACAAACACAGTCCAAAATCAAAGGAAAAAAAAATACAGATGTCAAAGCAGAAGTAAATCTGATAAATAATGGCTACAAATTGCAACGTGGTAATAAAATCAAGGATTGATTCTTTGGAAAGATCAACATAATTGATAAATTATAGCTAAACTTACCAAAATTAAGAGATATAAATTAATAAAATGAGAGATAAAAGAGGAGGTATTGAAGGATATGCTAGTGAAAAGATCAGTAGGAAATATTTTTTAAAAACCATATGCCAAGAAATGAAAATCCCAAAAGCAACTGAAAGAGAAACTTGGGGACACATAGAACCTAACAAATTTAACCAAGAGCCAAGAAATCGCTAACAAATAGTAAGGAGTAGCAGAGTCTCTTGGAGGCCTGCTCTCTTCTGAAGAAGAAATGGAGAAGGAGTTGATCTGGGAGAGCAGGGAGGTTGGAGGGAGGAGCTGAGGGGTGGAGTAAGAGGAAAACATGGCCAAGATGCACTATATGAGAGAAGAATCTATTTTCAATAAAAGCAGACCAAAAAGTACTATATAAACCATTCCATGTGATAAGAAAGGACTGTTTTGGTTATTTTTCAATTGATGTGATACCATTACCAGGGCAGTTACAGAAGAAAGAATTTATTTGGGTTTCACAGGTTAAGATGGTCACAGTCTGTGCCCGTCATAGTGGCGAGCATGGGAATGTGGCAGCAGGCAGACATGGTACAATGCTAGAGCAGCAGCTGAGAGCTTACAACTTGAGACACAGCCATGAAGCAGTTAGAGCTGGCAAGGCATGAAGTAGCCTTTTGAAACCGCAATGCCTGAGCCGGGTGACACATATCCTCCAGTAAGACCACTCCTAATTCTCCCTAGCAGTTTCATCAAGTGATGACAAAGTATTCAAATATATGAACCTTTGGGGGCATTCTCATGAAAACCATTACATTATGCTCCCTGACTCCAAAGGCTTGTGGCCCTGTCATGACACAAATTACATTTAGTCCAACATTTCAGAGGTCCTCGTAGTCTTTCACAGACTCAAGAAATTTTAAAATTCCAAGGTCCAATATTTGTTCTAAGGCTCAATGCAATCTTTTAATTGTAAGTCCCTATAAAATCAAAAAACAAATTACATATTTACAACATACAACAGCACAGAATATATACTACCATTCCAAAATGAAGAAAGGGAATATAATGGAAAATACTGGATCGAACCAAGATCAACAGGGAAACTGACTTCTATAGCTCCATGTCTGACATAAAGAGCGTCGGTGGCTCGGGCTCGCAGATTTGATAACTAAAATACACTTTCCATCTCTTTGGCAGATATCCCATGGCAATGGCACCACTAATATCTTGGGGTCTCCAATCCAGGCCTCACTTTCACAACTTCATGCAACTGCCTCTCAGTGACTCCCCTTAACTGTGGAGGCAGATTCCACAACCTCTTTCCTTGTTTGTATTTCATGATTCTAAAGCAGTGGTTCTCAACCCTCCTAATGCTGCGACACTTAAATACAGTTCCTCATGTTGTGGTGACCCCGACCATAAAATTATTTTGTTGCTACTTCATAACTGTAGCAAAACTACAGTTATGAATCGTAAAGTAAATATCGGATATCCAAAGGGGTCATGACCCACAGGTTGAGAAGCACTGCTCTAAAGACAGCACGTGAAGACAGCACTGATAAGTTTCACTGCCTGCTTGGGATGGAGCCTGCCCCCTCCTTAATCACCTTTGCCTACACTGTCTTTTGTCACTATTCTTTAGCAGCATAGAATTCTTTAGGCGTTTCCTTTTTACTACCTGGAAGGTTAGCTGGGTGGGGTCTTGCCCTGAGGGTGTTTTGCATTTTTTTCTTTATTGCATTTCACATCAGACCTTCCTTATGTCTTTCAACTCAGGCCTTGGCTTTGACATTAAATCTCCCGATTCTCTTTTTCACTTCAAACTGTACATTTTGTATTTCTTTTTGTCCCACTTGTTCCTTTTCATTGTAGACCTTCATGAGGAAAATTACTAATAACCCTGGGACAGAATCAATGTTCAATTATCTTGGAATTCCATTCGCCAACAAAATTAATCCAAAACTTTCAATTTAGCATCAGGTAGATGCTTGGGACCAGGGCGAAAAGTAGTCATCTTCTTGCCAAAGGATCACAAGAATTGTAGCCAGCCCAGTTGCTAGTATTGTTCTCAGTGAAACCTCTAGACTTAGGTAGTTTGAATGAGAAAGGCCCACCATAGGCTCATAGCTGTAAATGGTAGAAGTGTTTGGGAAGGATTAGGAAGAGTGGCCTTCTTGAAGGAGGTATGTCACTGGGTATGAGTTTGAAGTTTCAAAAGCCCATGCCAAATCCAGTCTGGTTGTCTGCCTCCTGCTTGTGGATCAGATGTAAGCTCTCCACTTCTACTCCAGGGCCATGACTACCTGCCTGCTGTCATGCTGCCTACTGTGAGCAAGTTATCATTATGTGAATGACAGTGAGAAGCACTGACATTTAAAAATTTTTGATTGGCAGAAAAATGAGTTTCCTTATTAGTTTCCCATATCTCCACTACACTTAGTTTTTATTCCTCACTAATATTTTATAACTTATGTTTGTAAATCACACATTTTTAAGTAAAATTGATATTAAAGATAAAAGCTGAAAGAGAAGACTACTAACTGGTGACGACTTTCTTTGTTGAAGTGTCGCAGCTGTTTCTAGGGTGCTCTGGGTGCGTGGCACTGGTTTAGTGATGGGTGGCAGTTTGAGTGAAAATGGCCTCCATACGCCCACACGGAGTAACACTATTAGGACCTGTTGAAGCATGTGGAAGCAGGTGTGACCTTTTGGAGGAAGTGTGTCACTAGGAAGGACTTTGCATTTTCAGAAGCTCACGCCAGGCCCAGCATCATTCTTTCTTCCTGATGCCTGTGGATCAAGATGTAGAACTCTCAGTTACCTCTCTAGCTCCATGTCTGCCTACAGGCCACTATGTTTCCCCCTATGACAATAATGGACTATACTTCTAAGCTGAGAACCAGCTCGAATTAAATGTTTTCCCTTATAAGAGTTGCCTTGGTGATGGTGTTTCTTCACAGCATTAACCCCTAACTAAGATAAAAGTTGGTACCAAGGATTGAGGTATTGTGATAGGCCAGACCTAGGAAAGTGGTTGGTACCTTAAGAGCAGCTTAATGGACCATCCTAGTAGGAACATGGAAGACAGTGATAGTGGGGCTGATTTGAACTGTGGGCACCTGGTTCAAGGGGTTTCAGAGGACAATTTTTTATGTGGCATAGAGTTCTTGTTTTTTATTTTTGTAAATAATATCGCTGCTTTCTGCCTTTGTCCAAAATCTGCCTCAGGCTAAACTGAAGAGTTTTAGATTAATTGCATTTGTAGTTGAGATTTCCAAACAGCCTAGTGTGGACTATGTCATACAGTTATGTTAGCAGCCATGCCTATGCAGATCTATAACAAAAAGGAACAAGCTGAGTAAGTAAAAATACAAAATGTATAATTTGAGGAGAAAAGGGGCACCAGGAAGTGTAAACATTTGGAAAAGCTTAATGCTAAGTGGAATAAAGGGAGTGGTGATCTCAGAGCAAGGCCTTATTCAACTAAGCTTCCAGTTTTGTAAACAGGAATTAAAGGGAAGTGTAGGGCTGGGTGTGGTGGCCCACACCTTTAATCCCAACACTCAGAAGGTAGAGTCTGGTGAATCTTTGAGTTCAAGGCCAGCCTGGTCTACAGAGCAAATGTTAGGCTAGCTAAGATTAGACAGTTAGGGAAACCACTGAAAGAAGAAAGTTAGTGCGATGTAATAAATGAGGGGACCACGCTTCAGCCCCAGCAATAGCAGAACTTGGCACCTTAGGCCACAGAGTTCTGCATTTAGAGCCAAGGACAGAAGAAAGAGGCTATAGAATCTCTCTTCACAGTTAAAGAAAGCTGCTGAGGCCTAGCATGTGCCCAGGTGTCCCTGCATGGAGGCCTAGAGAGGTCATTGTGTGAAGCTGTGAAGGTAAAGCCTAGATTGCCTTGCAGACCCCAAAATGCTAGGGATGCAGAGCTGTGATGCCTGCTGAGGAGAGCTACTAACAGAGAGTGGAACCAGCCCACGAGAAAAAAGTGTGTTGCAGTCAACAAAGTTAAAAGGAGATGGAGATCTGAAGTGTTTTGGTATTAGACATGGAGATGTAGAATTTGGAGTTTCCTAACTGGTTTTCAGTTTTGCTTTGGTCCAGTACTTCCTCACTATGCTCCCTTTCCTTCCTTTTAGAATGAATATGTGCCATTGTATATAGGAAGTATGTGATCCTGTTTTCATTTTGTTTACAGGGGATTGTGGTTATGATCTTTATGCTGGCCTGCCCTGTCACCTGGATACTCTGTCCCTTTAAGAGACAAGCTCTTCCCACTCCCAATCTCTTTCTCTGAGGCAAGCCCTCCTGGGACCCCCTTCTCTCTCTCTCTCTCTCTCTCTCTCTCTCTCTCTCTCTCTCTCTCTCTCTCTCTCTCTCCTCTCTCCCTCCGCTCCATGCCCCTTACCCTTAAACCCTCCCAATACCCACTAAATAAACTCTCCATATCCAAGTACTCTCTGCATGGCATATCTGTCTGCCATGGGCTCCACTAACGTTTACTCATGCCATAAATCATAACATTTGTGTGTGACTTGGCCAGGCTCTCTCTGTGTTCCCTCCCACCCATGGGCATGAAAGACCTGGATAAATCCAGACCCCTCTAGCAGAAAAAAATAGAGCTAAAAATCTAGCAGGAAAATCTAGCAGGAGAAATGGAGCCAAAACTCTAAGCAGGGAGAGAAGAATCAAAAATCTAGATTAGCCAGTTCAGTGACTGTGTTTCAGGAACTAGTTGAAGATAAAGTTAGATTATAATCTTGAGAATAATCTTGAGAAACAGAGAGTTACCCCCTTGTGATTATCACTGGTATTTTCAAAATTTTTCAATGATCACTGGTATTTTCAGAATTTTATGGTTTCTTCCCTTAAATACCCCTTCTCCCAACTACTGGGGTTGAACTCTCTACCCCTGCGTGGGAAATGAATTTCAGCCCCAGTGCACTGGTTCCTGTCCTGTCAATAAATCTTGTGTGATCACAGCAAGGACGGTCTCTCGTGAGTTCTTGGAGGGTCATGTTACCCTGAGACTTGAGTGAGAGTCTCCCCGCTCAGGAGGTCTTTCATTTGGGGACTTGTCCAGGATTGCTGACCACCCTTATCTCCAAATACCCACTTGGAGGTGAGACATTGTCTGTGTGTCTGTGTCTTTGTGTTTTCCATGATGGCTGAATTCAGGTTCAGGTTCTGTACTTTTGGTTTCACAGTTGTGTCTGTGTCTTTTTGTTTCCGTGCCAGCTGAATTCAGGTTCTGTACAGGTTTTGTATTTTTGGTTTTGGAGTCACTCACATCTCGGGAAGAGATGGAAGGAGTGATCAGCAGACGTGCTAGGAGATCACTGACTGCCACCCTGGGAGATGTCCTGGGAGGTGAAAAGGGACCCAGGGACACCTGGGAGATTCCCATCTGGGTGCTGTTGAGGATATGAAAGTTCTCCTGGATTGGAGGAACTATATGCCCTCTCGGCCGTCTGTATTTCTGGAACAGTTTTGTCTGTCTTGGTGGAGGCAGACGTTTGTTTGTGTGTCTTGTGTGTCTTCGGTCTTTGGTCTTTTGTTTTGTCTTACTTGTGACTTTGATGATTGGGACAGACTGTGACATTGACTCTGGATCAGTGGTTTTGTCTTTCTAAGTTTTGTTAGGCTTTGTCTGTGTGTCTTTGGTCTCAGTTTTGTCTTACGCGCAGGTAGCGTGTTCAGTTCTCTGGTGAGATACGCAGGTAGAGTTTCTCAGTTCTGTGATATGACACGTGAGTGGCATGGTCAGTTCTCTGTAGAGACGTGTGGATAGCAGTCTCATATCGATAGCGAGGCAGGTCACACCTGTGAAGTCGCTTGAAGCTGTGTCTTTGGTTTTTTTGGCGCCTTTGTTCTATATGTCTGTGTAATGTGTGTTGTGCTTTTGTCCTGACTTAGACCGACGCTGACAAACTCAAATCATGACTTCTTTGACTTTGATATTGTGACCACTTACAAGACTTTAGAGATAGGGCCATAAGCATAGGGGTATATATTATAAAAAAGTCAGCCTCGGCCCCAAGCACGTGGCTGCAGAGTAGCATGCTTGTATGGATGGCTGGGCTGTTTAGCTTTGCTGTTACAGGGTATGGAGGCTGCTAGACACAGTTGTAGAAGGCGGATATACCCCAATAGGATTTCAAACCCTAAACAGAAAATCAGAGGGTAATTGCTATGGCCTAAAGAGGTTAACAATCTTTTATCCCCAATGCTGCATACCACCCTGCCCCCCTGTGCTGATGGACAAGTTCCCTTCGCCTGCCCTGGGAGCTGCATGCCTCAAATCTCTGGTCAAAGCTGGCTCCACAGGTGAAGAACTTTTTCAGATCCTATGGGTTATAAGTATCTGTCATCATTTATAGGGGCTGGTTACAAATTATTGTTGGTTAATGTTTAAAAAAATCTATTTTTGGTCTCAAACGTTTCACACTGGTATAGGATTTTATGTGCTGTTCTTGCTTAAAATGTAGTCATACATCCCCACTGAGAAAAACTAAGAAGACTTTGGTAAGACTTTTTATGTTGTTTAAAAAGCAAGAGAGATTTTGGTAAAAAAAAAAATGTGGAAACAGAAACAGAATCTAGTTCCCTGTGTAGTGTATGTTTTCAAGGTCAAACTTAAAGCAGGTAGGGAGTAGCTGACAGTCTATCGCCGCAGCACTCTCATGGCAGGTCTCTGAGGGGCTGCAAGATACCCCACTAATTTGGCCAAGGTAAGAGAGGTTCTTCGGGGACTGGTTGAACCACCCTCTGTGTTTCTTGAACATTTAAAGATGGCTTACAGGCATTATACTCCCTTTGACCCAACCTCTGAGGGTCAGCAAGCAGTGGTAGCTATGGCCTTCATAGGACAGTCAGCATCAGAAATTAAGAAAAGTTACAGTGGTTAGAAGGGTTGCAGGATTATACCTTGCAGGATTTAGTTAAGGAGGCAGAGAAAGTGTTTCATAAGTGAGAGACTGAGGAAGAGAAGTGTGTGTGTGTGTGTGTGTGTGTGTGTGAGAAAGAGAGAGAGAGAGAGAGAGAGAGAGAGAGAGAGAGCGAGCGGTGGGGGATGGGAGGGATCATAGATGAGAGAAATTTGACTAAAATTTTGGCCACAGTGGTAGGAGAGAAGGGAAAGACAGGACCTAGACAGATAGGAAACCTGGGCAACAGAAGACAGAAGATGAGTGAAGGCAGACATAGGCACCCCTTGGACAAAGACCAATGTGCTTATTGCAAAGAAAAAGGACATTGGGCAAGAGAATGCCCAAAGAAGAAAGGAAGGGCCTCTTAAGGTGCTAGCCCTAGAAGAAGATGATTAGAGGGGATGGGGCTCGGACACCCTCCCCCATGCCTAGGGTAACCCTGACTGTGGAGGGGACCCCTATGGATTTTCTAGTGGACACAGGGGCTGAGCACTCTTTGCTGAAACAACCATTGGGGAAGCTAAAAGAATACAAAGACTATAGTAATTGGAAGAACTGGACAGAAACAATATCTGTGGACCACCTTACGAACTGTAGATTTGGGGAAAGGACAAGTGACCCATTCATTCCTGGTTATCCCTGAGTGTCCCACACCTTTATTAGAAAGAGACTTGTTAACAAAGTTAAAGGCCCAGATCAAGTTTACTTGAACCAGACCAGAGGTGATCAAAGCCTTTTTTTGACCAAATGAATGACCTTCGCTCCTTGTGCTGTCCTCAGTCCTGCTGCCCTACTGCCTGAGACTGATGACTCCTCATCTACCCATCACTGCACTGACATTCTGACAGAAGAAGCTGGTATCTGAAATGATCCAAGGGATCAGCCTTGGCCTGGGAGTCCAAGTGGGTATACAGACGTCAGCAGTTTCACGATTGAAGGTAAGCGGAAGGCGGGAGCAGCAGTGGTGGATGGGATGCAAGTATTCTTGGCATAGTATCTCTGAAGGATGTCAGCCCAGAAAGCCAAACTCGTGGCTTTGATACAAGCTGTACCGATGGCAGAGGAGAAGTCTATCAACATCTACACTGACAGCAGGTATGCTTTTGCCACTGCCCATATACACAGAACAATATACAGACAAAGAGGACTGTTAACATCTGCAGGAAAAGACATTAAAAAATAAAGAAAAAATTTGAGCCTCCTTGAGGCCATACATTTGCCAAGGAAGGTAGCCATCATATACTGTCCAGGACACCAAAAAGCTCGAGATGTTGTGGCTAAAGGAAATCAAATGGCAGACCTAACTGCTAAACAGGCGGCCCAAGGAGCAATGATCCTGGCAGTTAAAGAGCCTAAAGATTATTATGGTATCAGTGAAACCAACTTTAGATACACCACCAAGGACTATCAAGTTATAGGAAAATTAGGACTGGTAAAGAAAACCCCATACGGGGCAGTAGAGACAGAAGGAGGAAAGCTAGTCCTCCCATAAAAAGAACAACACAAATATGTTACTAACTTACATTACCTGACCCACTTGGGGGCCAAGAAACTAAAAGATGTGGTTAGGTCCTCCAACTATATGTTATGGGACTCTCTGACTTGGCAAAAGAAGTAGTCAAAAGCTGCAAGGCCTATGCTATGATTAATTCAGGACACTCCATATATACTCCTGGGAAGAGGCTCAGGGGCAACCGGCCTGGGGCCTACTAGGAGGAAGATTTTATAGAAATTAAGCCAGCCAGATATGGTAACAAGTACTTATTAGTTTTTATAGATACTTTTTTAGTCTGGATAGAAGCTTTTCTTACCAGGACTGAGACAGTGAATGTTGTGGCTAAGATCATAGAAGAAATCTTCCTGAGGTTTGGGATACCCAAGGTAATCGCCTCTGATAATGGACCTGCCTTTATTGCCCAGGTAAGTCAGGGATTGGCCACCCAACCGGGGATCAATTGGAAATTACATTGTGCTTACTGACCCCAGAACTCATGTCAGGTAGAAAGGATGAATAGAACCCTAAAAGAGACCCTGAGAAAATTGGCCCTAGAGATTGGTGGGAATTACTAGACAGCCCTCCTTCCCTTTCCCTATTCCAGGTTCGGAACACCCCAGGGCAATTTAAACTCACCCCTTATGAGGTCCTATGTGGGGGACTGCCACCACTCACTGAGTCAGGTAGAGTGTATAATCCTGATGCTATTCTTTCTGGACCTTTATTTGCCCACCTAAAGGCCCTTGAAATGGTAAGATGCCAGATCTGGGAACAACTGAAAGAAGTATGCATCTCTGCCTGTATCCATGGCTCCACGTGAAGCAAGCTCCTGAACTACCCAAATTGCAGTATCCAGGGCTTTTAACAACACTACCAGTCAGGAGGCTTGTGTTTGGGGGGACTAATCATAGGCTGACTCTTACCTAGGTTATGTAATGAGACTCTTAAGAGCCCTAAGACTCCCAACACCAGGTACTTGGTTTCCAGTTTAGATAAATGGTAGGCTTGTAGTACAGGCCTGACACCTTGCGTGTCGACATTGGTTTTTAATGACACCAAAGATTACTGTGTGCTTGTCCAACTGGTACCTAGGGTCTTTTATCATCCAGTTAACATGCTTGAAGATGAGTTTGACAAGTACCCAACTTGCTTTCAATGAGAACCTACTTCTCTGATACTAGCAGTAATCCTGGGCCTCGGGGTAACTGCCCTAATACAGGCCCCTCAGTACTTTAATGAATTAAAACTAATTACCTTCATTAGAGAAAGAATAAGTGCTGTTCAGATTTTGACATTACACCACCAAGATAGCCCTTTACAAGGTCAAGAAGATACTGAAATCTAGTTCTATGATTAGAACTAGGTACTAGAAGAAGTGGGGAGATGAAAGACCTGGATAAATCCAGACCCCTCTAGCAGAAAAAATAGAGCCAAAAATCTAGCAGGAAAAATAGAGTCAAAACTCTAAGCAGGGAGAGAAGAATCAAAAATCTAGATTAGCCAGTTCAGTGACTCTGTTTCAGGAACTTGTTGAAGATAAAGTTAGATTATAATCTTGAGAATAATCTCAAGAAACAGGGAGTTACCCCTTGTGATTATCACTGGTATTTTTGAAATTTTTCATTGATCACTGGTATTTTCAGAATTTTATGGTTTCTTCCCTTAAATGCCCCTTCTCCCAACTACTGGGGTCAAACTCTCTACCCCTGCATGGGAAATGAGTTTTGGCCCCAGTGCACTGGTTCCTGTCCTGTCAATAAACCTCGTGTGATTGCATCAAAGACAGTCTCTCGTGAGTTCCTGGAGGGTCATGTTACCCTGAGACTTGAGTGAGAGTCTCCCTGCCCAGGAGGTCTTTCAGGCAGACAGGCTGAGGCATGCGGGGATCCTGGACATGGACCACTTTTCACTGCATCGCTGCATACAACACTGGCCACAGATGGTAAGGTCCCTTCTTCCAGGTTAGCTTTGGCTGACATTCACCTCTGGCAGTTCCTCAGGGCTGAGGACTGAGATCTTGTTTCTCATCTCTGAGTGTTGTCCTTTGGACTACTCTGCCCTGGTCTCCAACCCCTGCACCTTAGAGTGGCCCAAACCTCTCTCTGTCTTAAGGACTCTTGCAGATAAGTTGGCCATTGGTTCTCGTTCATTTTCTCTCTTTTTACCTCAGTTATGGGAAATGGCTTAAGTACCCCTTAGATAACAACCTAAAGTGGTCGCCTAATGGCAGGCCTCAGCATGAGAGCTTTCTAATTTCTGTCAGCAAACAGGTAGATGGGAAAGTTTCTATATATGAAGCCATGCTAAACTCTGCCCCACCAGCATCTCCTGCACGTCCACTCTTCCTTCCATCAGACTACCTCCCACCATGGCCAAGCCTGTCTGAGATGGAATCTGTCTACCTGTCCTGGCAACACTGAAGAAGTTTTCTGTTTATTTCGTGTATGAAAGAATGTGTGAATGAATGTGAAAAGTGATTCTGTTCTAAATGTATGTTTTATATGTCCTATATGTCTCTCTTGTTATTTCTATATATTTAAAATTCCCGCAGTTTCTCCGTGCATTGCTCTACATGATGGCCACCATTTTGGCTAAAGGCAAGGATGGCAGACCAGATGACCTTAGCGCCATCTTTGCTATGGACAATCACATGACCTCCACTATCTTAAATAATGTCAGGTCAGATGACCTAACTATGGCCAAGGCTGCCAGCCAGCTCTTCAGGCTCACTGGGACCCCAGCCAACTGCCTACTCTGCCTGTAGCTGAATCTGTTCTCTACCACCCGCTAAAAAAACTGCAACTTTCTTTTTGTCTTTCTCCCTTTAAATGCCTTGTTTGCTTTAACAAAGAGATAGTCAGATAAAAAGACAACATGTCTCTCTGTTATGGGAAGTCTTTTCGTAATTAAACATTTAAATGCTAGTGTGATGCCCTGTCACCTCGGTACTCTGTCCTCTTAAGAGACAAGCTCTGCCCACTCCCAGTCTCTCTCTGCTCACTGAGGCAAGCCCACCTGCCCCCCACCTCTCTCTCTCTTTCTCCCTGTTGCTCTTCTGAAGAGGCAACTTTCTGCGTCTCCCCCTTTCCCTTTCTCTCTCTCCCTTCTTTCTCCATTTCTCTATTTCTCTCTCTTTCTCCTGTATCTCCCCTACCCTTATATCCTCCCAATGCCCACTAAATAAACTCTCCATACACAAGCTCTCTCTTCATGGTATATCTGTATGTCCCTTACCGGCCTGTGGTCCCCCATGCCAGCAGGGTCACCTGCACCGTAAATCCTTACAATTATAGTTAAGAAACTACTGAATGAATCTTAGAAGAGGCTTTGGATTTTTAAACATTATTGAGAATGTGATAGTCTATGGGGACTTTAAAGTTGGGCTGGAAGCATTTTGCATTATGATATGGCTATAAGCCTATGGAGACCAAGGAGAAGAATGTCTACCACATGGTAGTTTGAATGAAAATATCCACTTGGCTCATAGGGAATGGCACTATTAGGAGGTGTGGTCTTGTGGAAGGAGGTGTGGCCTTGTTGTAGAGAGTGTGCCACTGAGGGTGGGTTTTGAGGTTTTAGAAGCTCAAGTTAGGCCTACTGCCTCACTGTTTCTTCCTGCTGCCTGAGGTTCCAAATGCAGAACTTTACCTCTCTACTACCATGTCTGCCTGCATGCCACCATGATTCCTGCCATGACATTAATGGACTAAACCTCTGACCTGTAAGCCAGCCCCAATTAAATGTTTTTCCTTTATAAGAGTTGCCATGGTCATGGTGACTCTGCACAGCAATAGAATCCCTAACTAAGATAGGTGTCTTCTTTATACTACCTCCCCCTCCCCATCCCACTCACTGATGGCTTCTCCTATCTCCTCACCTTCTACTTTCTTCTCACTGTCTCACTCTCTCAATTGTTCTCAAATCTGAAGTATTCTAAGCAAAATTTGAATTAAAAATGAAGCTTGATCTATGTCTAGAGTCACTATTAATGTTGACTTACTTTATGTGTTACAGTTTGAAAACTAGAATAAATCAATTTATTGGGGGAAGTCTAGGGATGGGGTCTATACTGGGTTATAATTGACCTAATCACATCACCACAATTCCAAGCTCACCCCAGTTCCTCACTTTCCTTACTCTGCCCATTTCTGGATACTCCTTAGTCTCCTCTGCTTCCTACTTTCCATGATCCTTGTACTTACTGGCTGATTTTCTTAAACTCTACTAATAAATCTTAAAATTCTCAAGCAAAATTGGCATTTCTAAATGAATTTTGTTTAATTACGTTAAGAGTCACGTGTAGCTTTAATTTTTATGTTAAAGTTTGGCAGCTAGTGTGTACAGGCTGTGTGATTGGTGGGTTTATAACTCACCCCATGTTATGCTCCTTCCTTCCACTCACTCACTCTCTTCTCCCATGCCCCACCCCTTTTGCTTACACTTACTTACCCCTCACTGCCTACACTCCCTGTTACCCTTCCCTTTCAACTTAATGCTCCAAAAATATTTATATTAAATACAAATTTTTTATATAACTTTATACAAAAACCTCGGATGTGTATGTATGAGATGCCTTTGTGTGTGAGTCTGGGCACATATATTCCGGGTATCTGAACTTACATCTTCAAGCTTGCAGAGTAGTCTGTATCCTCTGCACCACCTCTGCAGTCCCTGTTTATTTTTTGCCACTGTAATATATTAGCTATCCTGGAGTATCCTGAGTGTTTTACTGTGTATGGTTAATGGACCCTTTATACATTACCCTATTCCAAATTCACTCTTGTCTCCCCCACCCTATCTTCTTGTGATACCCCCACTACTTGTCCCTCCAATGAAAAGATCAATAATTTTATGTAATACTTATATTAAAAGCTGTTGTTTCCCCACAGTCAAGCACTGAGCTGTGTTCCTGGACTTTAGTTGAAGAGAGGGAGGAAGGATCATATGAACAAGGAGGTCAAGAACATGATGACAACTGACCTGAGCTAGTGAGGAGATCATGGACAATGGACTGCCAGCTGCACAGGACAGAACTAAATCCTCTGAATATGGGTGGCAGTTATGTGGCTTGATCTACGGGGAGGGGGTTCTGGTAGTGGCACCAGGACCTATCCCAGGCACATGAGCTGGCTTTTTGGAGCCCATTCCCTATGGTGGGATACCATGCTCAACCCTGATACAGGGGGTGGGGGGGAGTTGGCCCTGCCAGATCTTGTTGACATCCCAAAGAAGGCCTTACCCTCTCTGAGGAGTAGGTGGGGGATGGGAAGGGGAAGAGAGATGGGAGAGGGGAGGGGAGGGAGGAAGAAATGGGGCTGGTATGTAAAATGAAAAGTATTTTTTTAATAAAAAAGAGGGAAAGCTGTCTTTTCTTACATCACTGACATTTTTGCTAGGTTTATTATTCCATATGTTAATATTTTGCAGTTGGAATATGTTAATTTATTTTTTGGGGCATTCTGGGTACATGATTGGTACTGCACTGTGTGTGCCTGATATCTTCTTTATATATCAGTCCCCTCTCAGACTCATCCCTTGGTACATATCCCATCCCTCCACCCTTTATGCCCATCTCCCCATCACATTCTCCACTGTCCTACTTCCCTTTACTCCTATTGATAAAGCTGAAGCATTCAAAGAAAATTGATACTAAAATAGATTTATTATTTCATTAAAGATACTATTATTAATATATTTATTATTGTATGTTGCTTTTTGGTGTAGTAGTTTGACTGTCACTGGTCCTTGGTTGTGTGATTGACATCTGTTATGCATCCTCTTCCTCTCTCTTCCCACCTTTCCAATTCTCTTTCCTACCATACACTGCTTCCTCTCTTCCACTCTTCCACTTATTGATAATTTTAAAATATCTTAATTAATATTAAATATGTATAATCAATGAAGTCATTATTTATGACTTAATTATTAATATGTTAATAGCCTACAACTGCAGTATACTTATTGTCTTGGAGGCTGTGAGTATACAATTGATCTGGACTGTGATTGATGTGTTCTTTATATACCCTCGCATCTCAATGTCACATCCAGTCCCACCTTTCATTTTCAATCCCATCTTTCACTTTCTCCACTCTTCTTTCTTCCCTCTCCCTCCCCTCTCTTCTCCCCATTATACTATCCTCTTTAATAAATAAGCCTTAACTATTCCAACATTAATACTAAAGATAAGATTTATTATGTCATAGGAGAAGCTAATTTCTTTGCTATTCATGGTATTGTTTCTTACATGATAATGTAAAATCAGGTAACATCCTTGGGTATTCTGGGTATATCTTGACCCTGGGTTGTGTGATTGACATTTTTTTTAAACATAACAATCCTCTCCTCAATTCACCCCATTCTTAATCTTCTCTCTTTATTTCATTACTCTCCCCGACTCTCTTCAGTGTCCCTCCATCTCCACTATAATTAATTTCAAATATTCCATTTAATGTTTTATGATGACAAAAGTCACTATTAATTGTTGGCCTTATCATATCTGATAATATTTTTCAGCTGGAATTCAGCTGATCCTTTGGGTGTTCTAGGCATATAATTGATAATGAGTTATGTGATTGGTATTCTTTATGCACCATCCCCATTCCAAAGCCACACCCAACCCCAACCTCTCTTCGTGTCCTTCAGTCCCCACATTCACCCTGTTTTCTGCCCCCAAATGTTCCCCTACTCTCCCTCCCTCTTCATTTATTTTGTATGAGGACGGAGGAACACCATTGCCCCACTTTGAGCTTATGGAGGTCAAAGGTCAGCTAGTAGGTACTCGTCTTCTTCTTCCACCAGGAGGGGTCCAGAGATCGAATCCAGGTTGTCCAACTTGGCAGCAAGCAACCTTATCTGTTGAGCCATCTTGCTGGCCCCCCAATTCCACTTAAGTAAATCCTAATTATTTCAAGTACTATTAGTATTGAGGTTTATTATGTCCATGGACTTGATTTTATTTGGTGACTCTGTTACCACAGATACTCATGTTTTGCATCTGGAACATGTAAGTTAATTTCCTTGGATATTCTGGGTGATATTGCTACAGGGTTGTATGAGTGGGACTGACATGCTTCTTTACCCACCACCCGCCCTACGGGATTACTAACCCCACACCTTTACTCTCCCTTCAGTTCTTCCTTCCCCATATCTCAAGAACACCAATCATATTGAATATACCCGTGTTATGTCACTGGAATTGTCATCAATTGGTGCATTTGCATGTTAGTCTTTTGCTCCCAGGGTATTCTTGGTGTACTATTACTAGGCTCTGTGATTGATGTATTCTTCATATAAAACCCCGTTCCGAATTTACTCAACTTGTACCCTCCTGCCACCACTTCCCATCCCCACTCTGCCTTGTGATCCTATTTGCCCATCCTCCACTCATAAATCTCAGTTGTTCCAAGAAGTACATCCACTAAGGTCATGTCATTGTAATCGCTGTGGATCGGTTGCTTCCTTACACATGCATTTTATAAGTGGAATAATTTGGTTTGCTGGGGTAGTCTGGGTACATCATCGATAAGAGTCTATGTGACTGGTATGTTGCATGGCACGTCATCCTCTACCCTCCTGCTCTATCTCCCATTCTTCTGCCCTTGTTCTTCTTCCCTTTCATTCTCAGAGGTCCCTCCCCCTCTAATATGTTAATAAATCAAGTATTCCAAGTTATACGGAATTAATAATTATGTCACTGGAGTTGCTGTGAGGTGAATATTTGGCTAATGTCACAGCTGGAATGAACTAGTCGATATCTTGGAGTGTTCTGGGTATATTATTAATGAACTGTGTGACCAATTGATATATTATTAATGATGAACTGTGTGACCGATTGCTTATATGCCATCCCTATCCCAAACATTTTCCCAACCCCACCCTTCCCCACCCTCTTTTCCCATTTGCCCTCCCCAACCCCTTTACTTCCTAGTTCCTGCCGGTTATCATTCCGGACCCATCCACTGCTCCTCCCTCCATTCTTGATGATGGGTGGGCGCTGAAATGATCAGGACACAATTTGCCTTAACCACTAAGTCTTTATTTATTGAATTTTTATTGTAACATCAATATAGTAAAGAGAATACAGTAATATAGTTTGAAGGGTGGGGTTGGGAAGGGGAAGGGAAAAAGGGGTGGGGTTAGGGAGGGGAGGGGAGGAGGGCTACTGACAAGGAAAGAACAAGAGATTTTATTCATCACATTCTTATAATTTCCATGAATATTTATCATTCAGCATTACAAGTTTTATTCCAGTAACAATTTCTTAAATATGCCTCTCAAAGTTTTACTCACAATCTATCCCTGGAGATAATTCCTGGGCCTTTATTAGACTGATCTAATCATCTTTGAACTTTCACTAGAATTTTATCCATGTCTAATTCACTCATAGAATGTTGATTTCCCTGCAGTTCCCTCTGAGTAGAATTTTAAAGGTAAAATTGTAGGGAGGGGTAAGAGGGACAAATAAGTACACTCGTCCACTTATTGTTATCTTATCCTATCTTATCCTAACTTATCCTAACTTATCCTATCTTATCCTAACTTATCCTAACTTATCCTAACTTATCCTATCTTATCCTAACTTATCCTAACTTATCCTAACTTATCCTAACTTATTCTAACTTATCCTATCTTATCCTAACTTATCCTAACTTACCCACCCACCTAAGATTACTTAATAATCCCTCCCAGCCTAAAATTCTTAATGACTATGTATCCCCTATTACTTGACTATAGAAAAAAAAAAAAGAAAAACAATACAATGTTCAAGACCAACTCAAAAATGTTCTACAATCTGAAACAACCAAAAGATTCCATTCCCATCAGATGTGTGTTCCCTCTCCAGCTGAATATGTAGCGTGGTTCCTGCAGACTCTTCTCTTCCGCAGGTGGTCCTTCATAAATGTTCAGGCCTCTCCAACAGGGTGCTCTCCATTGCCAATCTCGGAACTGTGTGGGATGCAGGATGCTGATGATGCACGACAACCAGATCAGTTCAGGAGTCCAAGAGGTACCTGCAAACTTAAACACAACTCTAGACTGCACCATACAGATGCCCCTCTCAAATTAGCATCTCAGCCAAATGCCTCCTGGTTCAAACCAAACTGACCCTTCATGATGTTAATGAAAAATTAAAATTTGGGCCCACAGCCAATTAGCTAATTTTGTCAGTTTGTATTTTCCTCCTTTTCCAACTTATCTTTCCTTCCCAATAAATGAATAAGGGCATTTTTGTTGGAAATGCCAAATAAAAGAAAAAAAGGAACAATTAATGTAAATTTGATCAACAGAAGAAAAACAAAAGGAAACTTAACAACTTAACAAACTAAAAGGAAACTTAACAACCTAACAAACTAAAAGGAAACTTAACAAAATTTCAGTAAATTGAAGAGTACTTATCCTTAACACCTAACCCTTATAGCTAGTATATAGGAATAGGGCATAGTACACACTGCCAAAAGTCATTAAGCAAGCTTCAAAACACAACCCAGTGTGCGTCAGAGCTGTTGTCTGTGAGCTGTGGGCCCACACCAGCATGTTCTCCCTGACTGTCGTGGTCAGCGTCTCCAGATATCTGCTTGCAGTGGTGGCAAATGTCCGTGTGTCTATGCCAGGGCTGCAGAAGATGGCCCATTTCTAGGCACTCTGCAGCTTGAAGATCAAATCAATTAAAACACATGAAGGATGAAACTGAGTTCTGAGGTAAACTGAAGTGACGCTTCACAAAAATCAGAAGCACAAATGCACCATTTAAAAGTAATTAATGTAAAACATGATGACTGGCAAGCTTTCTGGTCCCACTGAACAGGAATCAATAGCCAATTAGGGTTCCTCCAATTGTATATCTTTTTTGTGAATTTTAAAGGCCCAATTAATAGAATTTAGATTGTATGTGTACTTCCTAATTCAATGGAAATTCTGAAAGCATGGCCAACACTTGAAAACAAAATGTTTAAAAAAAATCTACTAAACTACTTAAACATGCAAGGGTAGGGGAGAGATGATGTGGATGGAAAAGGAAACTTCACCGTGAAGACAAAAAACCATGTTGTGTCCTACTGTTCAAACTGAGCTAGAGACTAAGTCTCAGCAGTCAGGCAGGAAGATGACAAATCCTGCAGCAGGGTGAATGGCAGTAGTAGTGAATCAAACAAAAAGAAAGAGGTTAGACAAATGGAGTTTGAAGTCGGTGAAGTTCCGGAGGGTGCAGCAAGATAATCACGGAAGCCTTTCCATGCTGCACCAGAAAGTCTGGCTTCCTTCATAAGGTGCCCGTCCTAGGATGCGGGCAGGTCGTGTCCTTCCTCCTCCTCTCCTCCCCTCTGTAAGAAAGCAGCAGGTCCTGTGTTTGCATCAGCTTCTCTGAAAAGAAATTAGCCAGTCTGCGATTGAGATGTCAAATTACTAACTGGCAGTCAAGATGGAAAACCGACGTTCGCCCTGCGTGCCTTTGTGCCTCAGGTGGTCTGAAGATCCAGTAGCACACAGTCATTGATTGAGAAGCTGCACAGGTCAAAGTTGAGGGCAGAGACACTCCGAAGGTCACGACAGTCTTTACAAGGTACTGTAAGATGGAGGTGGTGGAGGTGGCGGCGGAGGAGGCGGCGGAGGTGGCGGCGGCGGCGGAGGAGGATACTGGGGTACCGGATGAGGATGATGGCGGTACCAATGTGGACACCAGGTGATCACAACAGGGGTGAGGATCATTCTTCCATGTATATCTCGTCCCACTGGGTACCATGCAAACATCACCTGATGACCTGCGTAGGCATAGACAGGGATATGGTGATGATGGTGGTGGTACCCGTGAATGTGAGGGACAAATTCACCGTAGGTTGCCAGGTGTGCATGGTCTGCCATGTTTGGAAGAGTCATGCGAACGTACTGATTTTGGACTGTGCAGTTGTGTGGAGCTCTGCAATTGTACGTGACTTGGAGTTTCCACCCTCTCTTCACTTGCAGGACCTGGGCTCCGTTGGGAGCCACGGTCGGAGTCATGAGTCCATTCTTCACGTTCCTGTCCACGAAATCTCGCAGGGCAGCCATTTCAGATTCAGACAACGAGTACACATGTCCACTGGGAATGCTGTGAGCTCCAGGGATCATCTCTATGTGGGGGTCAACCAGCCGGTGACCCGGGTAGACGTGCTCATCCACAGGTGTGTACACATTCTGGACGTAGTAATACCTCACAGGGTGGAAAACTCTGTATCCATCCACGTGGTAGAAGAACGGTGGATGTGGAGGATAAGGCGGTAGCAACAGAGCAGGAGGTATCTGGGAATACATCCGGCAGCGATATCGGCAGTAATCGGAGTTGAAGACAATGGAGCGAGTGCTCCAGGTAATGTGAGGGTCGTGTGTGCTCAGCCAACGAATTCCCAGGACAATGGGAAAGAACGGAGACTGAGTCACATCAAAAGACAGTAGTTCTCGGTGGTCACCCAGGTCAACAATCAGGTGGTGTGTTTCTAGAACAATTGGGCCCGAGGCTATAGGATGCCCATCTATCGCTTCCACCATGATTGGCCATTCTTTGATTCTTAGAGGAATCCCATTTTGGATGACGTAGTCTTGATCGATGAAGTTGCCGGATGCGCCAGAATCAATCATAGCTCGGACAAACAGGGTGTGTCGGCCCGGGATATGGATCTGGAGCATCACTTGCAGGTGCGGAGTCGAAGCCTCGGGGGGTGGGGACCTTATTCTTTCTGGCCCAGTCGCTGAAGGTCCCTCTACAGCGGGGCCGGGGAGTTTCCCGACGGTGAATTTTTGGAGGCCTTCGCTGGACAGTTATCAGCGTAGTGGCCTCCACTGCCGCAGTATAGACATAAGTTCAGTTTGCGGCGTCTTTCTTTTTCTTCCTGGGTCAGGCGCATGCGGGCACCTCCCACGGGCTCAGTAGGATCAGGCTGGTGGTTCTGAGGCATCACCAGGGCCCTGGGTGGATCAGGTCGGTGCTTGCGAGCAGCAGCAGCAGCGGCGCGGGCCTGTCTTCTCTCAATGTGAATGGCAAGACTGATCAGAGCAGACAGGGTGTTTGGGAGCTCGTGGCGAGACACCTCCTCACGAATTTGTTCGCTGAGGCCTTCAAGGAACTGGTCAACTAGAGCGTGCTCATTCCAATCCAGATCATGGGCAATCATCTGGAATGAGTTGGCGTACTCGGCAACAGATCCCATGCCCTGGCGCAGACGTCTGATCTTGCGTTTGGCAGCTTCACGTCTCTGAGGGTCTTCAAAGACATGCTTCAACTCCATCATAAAGGCACGGTAGTTGTGCATCAGGTAACTGGATCGTTCCAGCTTAGCAGAAGCCCAGCGGGCGGCTCGGCCGGTCAGCATGCTTGTCACGAAGCATACACGGATACGATCAACAGAGAAATCTCTGTTGCTCCTCTCCATGAAGGTCTGGCACTGGGAAATGAACTGACCCAGCATGTCAGGGTTGCCATCAAACTTCTCAGGAAGGTCTTCAAGACAGTCATCGTCAAAGAAGATGGCTGGAGCAGCGGCCGCTGCAGCACCCTGGAGCGCAAGGTCATCGTCACTGTCTTCTGGGCGGACCCGGATCTGAATGTGTTGAGGTTCTGGTTCAACTTCGACTTCCACATGATCGCGAAGGTTGCGAAAGCTGCGCAGGCTGCGCAGGCTGCGAAGGCTGCGAGGACTGCGAGGACTGCGAGGGCTGCGAAGATTGCCAAGATTGCCAAAATTGCCAAAATTGCCAAAATTGCCAAAATTGCCGTTGTGGCCTGGGAACATCTCCACCTGGGTGTGCAGGCTGTTGTTCCTCACGGTCGGTCTGACCACCTGCTGCTCTCTGAAGCCACTGCTCTCTCCAGAGATCTCACCATGGCGGCGGCGGCGGCGCTGGTTGTTGTTGGGCACGCAGGGGCTCTTGGGCTTGTTGTTGTTGTTGTTGTTGTTGGGGGGAGGAGGGGGAGGAGGGGGCGGGCAGTCGAAACCACCCCCGGTAGCCATGGTGGTGGTGGGAGGGAACCTCCCAGGTGTTGCCTCACTCTGGGGAGGGTGCCCTGGATCCTGGGCCCCTCGTGGTCGGCGTCTCCTCCTGGTTCTCAAAACACGCTTATTCCTGTAAATGAAAGCAAAAGCATACATTCAACATATACATTCAAAGCAGTCGCTATAAACAATATAAAAACAATATTATAAATATATAAACAATATAAATATCTATTGATAATTAACAGAACACACACCCTCAAAAGGGGATGAAGGAATCACTCACAAAATAATAAAAAGCATACCACCTCTTGATGTCCAGACATCCAAATGCCTGTTCTCCTAAAAAAGCCACCTGCTCCTTATAATTAATACATGACCTTTATCAGAAGCACACTCATCTTTCCAGGCTATAAAGGAAAGTACACAATTGTAAACAACTCCATTTGTATGGAGGTTACACAGCAAGAAAGTTCCAAGGCAAAGATAAATAGGAAGTGAATTATGCAAAATAACTTTTAATTATGCAAATAATCCCAACACCATACCTTTTATTAATAAGGGTGTTAGGAAAAATAACTAATACTCTAGTCAATAACAATCCACACACACAAAAGAGGCGGGTATAAGAACCACAGTGCCTACACTCAGCAGCCCTGAAGAAATGAAGTACACACTTTGCCAAAGGTCACAACAGAGGTGCACACTTCACACCGGAGGTCTAATTATAAAGTCGACCAACAACTATCACAAACACAAGGCTGTCTAACTGCTTTGATGACCACAAGTTAATGTCCTCAGAATTGTCTGTGGGACAGAAAAGGTAATGAACAGTACACAGGGATGTCAGTTTACCTTATTAAGCAATCATTAATCAAATATTAATTGATGCCTCCTAAAAAGAAATAGGCTATACAATAGGACATCTTTTCTTAATGATGCCTGATAATACAACAAATTTAATTATGACTTAATTAAATAATGTAGGTATAAATCACTGAATTATACCTGTTAATTAGTTAATAAGGTTATTAATTTTAAAAAAGGTAACTTTCTTATAAGCGGGAAGGGGCTGTAATTATAGCAGCTTGGTCACCCAGAATTACAGATAATTAAAAATATACTTTATTATGTTTATTAATTAAAATTAGTCAAAGAAATACAGAAGTTTATTTATACTACAGGTCACCAGTGCAGCCTTTAGTTTTTAATTGAGATTTTTTCCGTAGGGCCCACCCACAGGCTTGTAAAATTAAGGTGGGATAGGCCTGGACTCCAAAAAGATGAGTGGATGTGGGGGGGGGAGGGAGTTGAAATGTTTTCATAATGAGGGTAGTGATAACCGTGGGACACTGTCTACTTGTGTACTTCCTAAAAAAAAAGTTAAGTACAATTAGATAATTATGGATTCATAAGGATCTCAAATCTCAATTAAGACAATTAAAGTAGTTATAGTAAAGAATAAGATATTAAAGTTTCACAAACTTTGAAATTAGACAGTCTAGCAAACTTTTTAAAAAGTTTAACTAAGTTTACTGAAGTTAAAAAAAACTTTTTAAAAGTTTGAACTACAAACAACTTTTAAGTTTAAAGCCTGAAACTTCAGAAAGTTTTGAAGTTCTGTTTTTGAAAGTTTGGACTTTTTAATAGTTACAAACTTTTAATTTAAAAAGTTCAATGAAAGGTTAATGACACAAAGTTTAAAGCTTTTGAATAAACAAAAGTTTAAAAATAAGTTATTTTTCTCTGACCAATCAAGGCAAAAATGGGCACTATTAAATTCTATGAAACAAAGATTTAAAGATGTTAATTAGAAAAGTTGGGTGGAAAGCAGCTAATATTTTACTCAATAGAATATTTTTAAAAAAGAGGAAAACTGTCATCCCATATGACACCTGTTCATCACCCTCGTCCAATCCCCTGCTTTCCCCCTCCCATCTTTTAGGCCCCTCCCCTGCTATGTCCAATCCCCCTGCTTTCCCCCTCCCATCTTTTAGGCCCCTCCCCTGCTATGTCCCATCCCCTGCTTTCCCCCTCCCATCTTTTAGGCCCCTCCCCTGCTACAACCACCTGCAGCCATTTTCCCTTTATCCCAAGCTGTCCTGTGGCCTCTCCAATGAGTAGAGCACACGAGGTCCTTAAAGGACAGGGAACAGTGTGCCATTTTAACAGGTTTAACACTTCTACTTAATCACTCTAAACAGATAACTGATAATATTCAAGTTTTTAAAAAAGTTAGAAGACACCTTGACCTGTGGCATTCCCAATTCTTTAAAAACAAGTATATTAGTAACAAAGACCACAGTCAAAGCAAAGCAATATTTTTTAATTAAATTGCTTTAATCTCTCCTCAAAAAAAATAACAATTTCAAACCAGAAATTAAAAACTTCCTTAAGATGGTCTCAGCATGGCTTGGTGTGGCCTAACCCAGGTCAGGAAGGTAGATAACCAAACGGGGTGGGCTTTACTGAAGCCAAGTCTGGTGGGGATTAACACTTACAAAAGACAATTCATTATAGGACAAAAATTGCATTAGCAAATCAGCAATCAATACACCATTTGTATTGATATTGCAAAATATCTCATTGTTTGTAAAAGATAATTTAAAAAGAGACTTGAGTTAAGGAAATGGGGGAGGGGTTGTACCCATATACCTTGGAGAAGTGTGCCCCTCCCACCAGGATACTCAGGGGGGCACCACCCATGCACCTTGAAGAAGTGTGCCCCTCCCACGAGGATACTCAGGAGGGAACCACCCGTGCACCTTGAAGAAGTGTGCCCCTCCCACGAGGATACTCAGGAGGGAACCACCCGTGCACCTTGGAGAAGTGTGCCCCTCCCACGAGGATACTCAGGGGGCACCACCCGGGCACCTTGGAGCAGTGTGCCCCTCCCACGAGGATACTCAAGGGGCTGCACCCGGGCACCTTGGAGAAGTGTGCCCCTCCCACGAGGATACTCAGGGGGCACCACCCGGGCACCTTGGAGAAGTGTGCCCCTCCCACGAGGATACTCAGGGGGGCTGCACCCGGGCACCTTGGAGAAGCGTGCCCCTCCCACGAGGATACTCAGGGGGGCTGCACCCGGGCACCTTGGAGAAGCGTGCCCCTCCCACGAGGATACTCAGGGGGGCTGCACCCGGGCACCTTGGAGAAGCGTGCCCCTCCCACGAGGATACTCAGGGGGGCACCACCCATGCACCTTGGAGAAGTGTGCCCCTCCCACGAGGATACTCAGGAGGGAACCACCCCTGCACCTTGGAGAAGCGTGCCCCTCTAACCAGGATACTCAGGGGGGCACCACCCATGCACCTTGGAGAAGCGTGCCCCTCCCACGAGGATACTCAGGGGGCTGCACCCGGGCACCTTGGAGAAGCGTGCCCCTCCCACGAGGATATTCAGGGGGGCTGCACCCGGGCACCTTGGAGAAGTGTGCCCCTCCCACCAGGATACTCAGGGGGGCTGCACCCGGGCACCTTGGAGAAGCGTGCCCCTCTAACCAGGATACTCAGGGGGGCACCACCCATGCACCTTGGAGAAGCGTGCCCCTCCCACGAGGATACTCAGGGGGCTGCACCCGGGCACCTTGGAGAAGTGTGCCCCTCCCACGAGGATACTCAGGAGGGAACCACCCGTGCACCTTGGAGAAGCGTGCCCCTCCCACGAGGATATTCAGGGGGGCACCACCCATGCACCTTGGAGAAGTGTGCCCCTCCCACGAGGATACTCAGGGGGGCACCACCCATGCACCTTGGAGAAGTGTGCCCCTCCCACGAGGATACTCAGGGGGGCACCACCCATGCACCTTGGAGAAGTGTGCCCCTCCCACGAGGATATTCAGGGGGGCACCACCCATGCACCTTGGAGAAGTGTGCCCCTCTAACCAGGATACTCAGGGGGGTACTTTTGGTTTTTAATAATACAGTACTAGCTAAACAAATTAAAGGCCTTATTTGGCCTGTGAGGTCACCACTTTAAGATTTGTGACCTTCCCCACTCCGAGACCCTAGGCTCACCCTATTGGGGGCCTTGCATTTTGGGGGTGGGGCTCTACTGTAAAAAAGAATATTTAATCAGAAAAAGTAATAGGGCCCTGGGAAAACAGTTAAACAGTAATTATAAACAAGTAATGAAAAGTTTGGAGAGCAACTGGGGCAGCACAAATTTTGACTTAATTTTAATTTGATTTATCCCTTTCAAGGGGCTAGATTACGAGTGGGTTCGCTGAGCACTCCCACTCCTGAAAACTGGAAGGTCACACCAAGCCACCTGAGACAGGGACCATTTTCACTTACAACAATTACATTTTAGTCTATTTAGAAATAAATAAGTACATCTGATTAATTATTAGGTCTTTACAATGACTTCTTCAAACTCTTCTTTAATTCCCCCAAACACATCAAAGTACAATAATAGTAAATAATCTTATATAAATGTCTCATTAGGAAATGAAACACCAATAAGCAACTCTTAGTTGCTTTAAATTTTAAATGTCCCTTTCTTAGTATTATGTGAAATGCAAATTCTAATTTGCATGTATTTATTTCCAATGTTTTGAACCTCTTTAATAGGCAGATAAAATTAAGGAGGGACATTAGGACGGGGAGAACTGAGGGCAAGAGCCCTATAAGTCCCCTTAACAAAATCCTGGTTCATAGTCTGTAATATATAAAACCATTTTTCTTAATTTCTTCATTAATTAAGAGACATTTCTATTTGGCTTCTCTGTAAATTACAGATGTTTAATTAAGCCAGTTGAAACAATCTATGTCTTGTAATGTAACCACTCTGTTACATCACACAAATTTTATTGTCAACATGTAGCATTAATAACCCACTTGCCCCAAATTTAAATTAGCTTTTTATGAAAAAAGCTAATTCCTTGGGACAGCAAATAATTAGCTTTTTATGAAAAAAGCTAATTACTTGGAATATCAAATAATTAGCTTTTTATGAAAAAAGCTAATTACTTGCAATAACAAATAATTAGCTTTTTATGAAAAAAGCTAATTATTTGGAATATAATTTTATTTCACATTATAATTACAGCTTACTTTACTGGAACTCAAAAACCCACTTTTTAAATGTGTGAGAGAGTGGCCAGCAGCTCAGCTCAGGACAGCAAAGCACCACAGGAAAAGGACCCAAAACTCAAAAGCCTGAAGGCCAGCAGCAAGACATTAATTTGCTTTGGCCATTCAACAAACAGTTACTGAATGCCTACTATGTGCCAAGCACAGTTTACTGTATATAGGCATGTCAGTCAGAGTTAATCACCTAGAATTCTTAAGGAAAATCAAGAAACTGAAACGTTTATGCTCACAAACTTCTCCCTCAGAGGCCAAGCCATAAACCAATGCCACTTCAAACTCCTAAGAAACACATTTCAAGATGCTCCTGTTTCTGTATTCACCAAAGCAGTCAATTCCAGGAAGTCCAATGGTGTCTTGAGAAAATAATTAAATATAAAAATATTTTAAATTTAATTTTTAATTTAAAATAAATACTTGGCTTAATTGCTTTAAGGCATCAGCCAGGTCTTCTTAGAAGTTCCCATATCCCACTATCAGTTTTAATTGTGGGATCATTTTTATTTAATAATGCAAGGCACTTATTAAAAGTGCTTATACATGCCAAGTATACTTATTATTGTTGCTAATTATTCTTATTATTCTTATATTTACTAGACACCTGTGGACAAAAATCAAAACTGCGCAACACTGAAACCGCAGGGAGGCGGGGCTGTACAGCCAGGCTCAGACAGTGTGGCGCACTTGCGCAGTGGAGGCAAGCCTGCGGGAGGGGCTGGGGCCCACACTGCGCATGCGCAGGCAGGATAAGGGGAAGGCGGGGCTCTGAGCCTCTTCAGTGGAGGAGTCAGGCATTAGAGAGGCGGGGCCTGGGCCTCAGAGGAGGCGGGCCTTGGGCGGGGCTGAGCAGATTACGTCAGAGGAGGCAGGCCTCAGGAGGGAGTAAGGAGGCTGCCTCAGAGGAGGCGGGCCCTGGGCGGGGCTGAGCAGGCCACGTCAGAGGAGGCGGGCCTCGGGCGGGCGGGGCTGGGAGGCCGCCTCAGAGGAGGCGGGCCTGGGGCAGGGCTGAGCTGGTTACGTCATTGGAGGCGGGCCCTGGGAGGCTGGCTCTATGACATCAGCACTTGGGAGGTTGGGCATGTGGAAGCAAGTTCTGGAAAAGCGCGTGACCAGCGAGGCGCGCGGACGAGGCGCTAGGCCTCGACACTGCAGAGGCAGGCTAGGAGGGGAGGGGCAGGTCTGAGACTGGCTGCTACAGGGCTGCAGAGTGTCTGCGCGCCTCCCCCCGTCCCCCCACCTCCCCAGACCGCCCCCACCAGCTCCCAAGCGCCCAATTTCCGCGCATGGCCGCAAGAGCAAGCCACCCCCCCCAACCCACCCAGCAAACCAGTTTGCACAAACTGTTGCTGTAGGCCTATCTGCGCCACCAAGCCAACTGCAGCGTCACCTCAATCAATCACCCCTAGACAAGGCCCATTCGGCCATCTCCAAAATCCAACACCCCTCCACTCGCCTGCCTGAGCAGGAATGGTGTGGGCAGAATTTTAAAGATTAATTTTTGCAGCCCAGGACTCCATTTTGTCGTCCCCCCCCCATCACGCAGCTAGCTGTCCTACAGAAAAACAGAAACGGGACCTGTTCCAAAAGGCGAACCGCGTTTTGTACCCCCCTCCAAGGAGAGAGTTGTACTTTCTCCCTCGTCTTTCCAAAACCACTTTTTCTGGAGCTCAAGAGTGCTTATGGCTCTGCAGCAGTTTGTGACGCATTTGTAAATTCATTTTTCTTGCGCGTTCGTATTTGGTTACCTTCCTACGGCTCAGAATTAAGTGCGTGAAGCACGAATTGGCCGCGGATTGCCGCGGATCGCTGCAGTTCGGGCTGATTTGTTGCGCATGAAGCGCAAGTTTGCACACAAACGCGCAAAAGGCGCCCATTAGTACATCGCAGAGCGCATGAAACGCCCATTAGCACACACTGAAGCGCAATAAGCGCCCATTAGTACATCGAAGCGCATGAAGCGCCCATTAGTACAGTAAAGCGCATTAAGCGCCTATTAGTATATCGAAGCGCGTGAAGCGCCCATCAGGTCTTAGCGCATGAAGCGCCCATTAGTAGTTCGTAGCGCATGAAGCGCCTATTAGTTCATCGCAGTAGCGCATGAAGCGCCCGTCTGCAGCGCAAGTGAAGCGCTTCTCCGTTTGTAGCGCATTGAAGCGCTGAAGAGTTGCAGAGCCGTCACTTTGCAGCGCATTTCAGGAGCAGATTGCAATTCGGTCTGTAGCTCATGTGCGTCTGCAGCTCATCACTGTCCGCAGCTCATGCGTCTACTGACCAATTCTGGACGCGGGTCGTGGAAACCGAAGCCGTGAAGGCTCGCTTTCCACACTGGCGTCTCAGGGTCCGGCCACTGAAGGCGTGGAAAAAAAAGATATGCGAGGAGATATTCCGGGGCGCTACTTCATCTCCCGCAGCTCCCGAAAAAAAAAAAACGGGGATTGCGTGTGATCGTTTAAAAAAAAAAAATCCTCACCGCATACTCACCACTCGAGGACCCCTCTGCGAAGCCGGGATGGATGACGGGGTCCCACACCTGGCCCGCGATGGTCCACTGGTGACCGCGGTCCGGAGAAGCTCCGGACCGCAGTCGCGCAGCGGACCTCGGCGAGGCCCGGTGGACCGCCTCCGATGGGCTGCCTTCCTCAGGTCGCCGTCAGGATTCTTCTGGGTTCTTCGACACACACCAACCGAAGTTGGAAACGCGTGTGCCGAGGGCTCGGACTGCCCGCCTTATATAGTCTGTTCCAAGGAGGGGGCGCCAAATCCCAGCGTGCTTCGCGGGCTTGCGGGGGCGGAGAGGGGGGGGCTGCGTGGGCGGGCGCCTGGGGGGATGGGGGGTGCGGCATGCGCTGCATTGGCCCGCCGCTAGGGGGAGCATGGGCCCGGATGGGGGGTGCACGGTACCGATGCTGAACCGGCCAAGCTGGGAGGAAAGAAGAAAGGGAGGGGAGGGGAGAAGCCGGCCTAGGCAGGCCAAGAATGCTATTATCGTGGTGGTGGGAGCTGGGAGACCCCTGTGCTTGGACGGGAAAGGGTCGGGGGACACGCAAGATGAGCCCCGCGACCACTGGCACGTTCTTACTGACAGGTTAGTGGCCTGCGCGCGACACGGAGGATTGGGGGACCACAGGCCGTCGCTTCCCCATCCCCCACTCGGGTTCCGGGGTACCAGGGCGCGCCCAAAGGGTGCTTAGCCCCCCTCTACGCTCAATGCCCCACAGCACCCCGCTCTTCGGGCATGCTGAAGCCCACTTCCTGGGCCCAGTGGGTCCCTCCCCAGGCTTGACCCCTGGCCTTTTCTTTCTTTCTGCACCCCCACGGTCCCTCCCTGTCCAGCAGGGCAGGAATCCGGCTCCAGTTTCTACTGTGAGCACCCCTCCTCCACCCCCCACCTCCACCCCCACCCTGGTGGTGGACATCTTCTGATCCCTGAAGCAGAGACCTGGGGTTCATTGCCCCTCGGGGTGGGGGTCTTTACCCCACAATTGAGACTCCTTGGCCTACTGCAAGCCAAAGGACATGGCTGACCAGCTGCTTTCTTCTTTCACAAAGATGCACGTCTTTTCTCCCTTTCGGGAATCTGATTGAGAGACAGAGACCACCGAAATATGACATTCAAAAGACTGAAATCCCCCCATTCTTTTTTAAGAATATTTCCTGGTGGCGCAAACCTGTTTTTTCTTAGGTCTTACCAAACAAGGAAGCAGAATCATAAAATGCTGGGAACCAAAGGTGTCCAGGTCAGGGTCAACCATGGCTGGGGGCCAGAGATGCTGCAAACAGAACCCATTGCCCTACTGAATACATTCTGAGGGGAAAGGCAGGAACAATTGAAAACAGCTGTGGGTGCTTTGGAGGTCTCAGCTACGGACTTTTGGTGGTGATTACAAGGTTTACACAGAGACCTCGGCTTTCTCCCCGCGCCGTTATGTTTTTCTAAATCTTGGGGGTGAATGAATGTTTTTGAGCACGCTTAACCTAAGAAACAGGTTGCTGAGACTCAACTCCAAACATTTGCTTGGCTTGGTACATATAAACTTGTAATTTTTGTTTTTAACGTTAGGGAAATTTGCAAAGGGTCAAAATCACTCAAATACTGAAGAGAAAGGAGGCGAAATAAAGCAACGTGGATTACCACTTAAGCTGCTCAAAATGTTAGGTGCTGAGAAAATTGACAATCTGTTGCTAAATCTTTGTCCAAAAAGTTAAAGTTAAAAATCAAATTGTCTACAACTGAGTTGGATTTATTCACCACAGATGAAAGATATTTGTCTTTCCAGACTAAAACTCGGTGCGTTTCAGGAAGATTCCTACAGCTTTTTCCCTTAAAGAAAAAAGCGAGACTTTGATTCATTGTGCACTACAAGATGGAAGGGACTTTGCGCTATACAAAAAGCGTTCAGCTTTTTAGCATTAAGCTAAAACTCATTGATTTACTGGGAACTAACTTATTAGAAATTAAGCGTTGACCCCCAGAAACAGAAATGAGGAGGTGTAGGTTTCCAGCAGGAAAAGGCATTTATCTAGGAATTTGGGTGAACATAATCATGTTTTTTGAATTTAAAAATGTTTATCCTCTTCTGTGAGACAGACTAATTCCAGGATTTTTAAAGGAATGTTTATTTAACAGTCGCTGTTCTGGCGGCCGCGGGACTGTCTTGTGCTTCGCAGTTGTTTCTCGTACGAAGTTAATTCACCTAGCTGTTCCTTGATAGCTTTGCTTTTTCCAAAGGTGAGATTTATAGCAAGCATGGATTAAAAATATAAGGAAATTCAAGTTTAAAAAGTCACCGAGTCTTTCAAAGTTTAAACTAGTTTGATTTTTCATTTCAAAATTTGAACCAGGATTTTTTTTGTCTTAAAAAGTAAAAAAGGCTTTGTTTGTATTTTTGTAATAATAGTTATTCTATTCATTGTCCAAATTCCAGAGAGAGCCTTAGTAAAGGCGACCGAGATCACCTGTGACACCCTCGCCTTGCTGTGGGGAGGCAAACTACCTCTTTGCTTACAGAGGTATCTAAAGAAGACATTTTTTTCAGAGGGTTGCATATATTTTTTTCTCAAAATTAAACAGTGGATCAAATTAATTTTCTCTGTGTTTTCTTTCCAAGTAAGTAGATTTTGAGCATCAAATAACATTATTTTTACAGTTTTCTTTAAAAGAAAATATTAAATTAATATTTTCTGGTTGATGTATATGAGCAGCCGTAACAGCAGCGGTTTCAAACCCACGAGCTGAACAGACTCCCTGACCTCAGTATTCTCACGTGTAGCTGTAATCCTGATCAATATCCTTGAGGTTTTTAATGTCTACTTATGAAAAGAATTTCACTTTGCTTCAAATTATAATTTTCCCATAGAAAAAGCAATCACAGATATTCAGGTAAAACTTTCTTGCTATCTGGAAGGAGCAAAACAATATTTAACTGAATAGAGAAAATTAATAGATACTTTAGATTTCTGTCGTTGTTGTCACCAAAATGTGCTTTAAATCCCCGTGTGTCCTAAATCTGATAGACAAGGCTCTCAAATTCTCTTGGTGTTTACTATGCAGGTGAATTTCAGATTTCCTAAGCGATTTTCCCCGTGTGGATTATTTTGTGCCCGGTTTTCACAAGGGTCAGCGTGGAAGCGTGCACTGTTCCTAGGCATGACTTACCTCACTAGGTACTAGCTGTCCTTTGTAGCTGAACATTTTGTCCATTTCTGTTAGAGTTTTCACTGGACCTATCAATTTCTTGCTTTGCCACCATGTTTAGTTTTCAGCAGTGTAGGTAGGGAAAGTACTTTAGCACCAAGTAGGGTTTTGATATCACACATAATATTTCTTCTGTTTGTATATTTTACCTATTTTATGGCAATTTGCCATGTATCTGTGGAGCTGTTGATTTGTATCTTATATTTAGGGTAAATTCTAGAGGAGTAAGGGATTTATATTCTAAAGCATGGGTAGAATTGTCACATGTCAAATAGTAGACCTCCTATTTGGACATTTTATCCTTTTTAATGAGAATTTGATATGCTGATTTGCCACCTGTAGTTGGCTTAAACAAGATAAAATTTTTACTTGTCAGAAAGTAGCTAGGGTGTGAATTGCTCATTTTATCCATTGTTGTAACCGTTTACCATGAATTTAGCAGCTATTGGTTTGCTCTTAAAGGTAGCACATCTTTTAGTCGGGGGAGTAAATTATATTTCTAAGCCAAATGGAATTTCCACTTGTCTGCCCGACTTTGCAAACAGGAATGAACAACACCACAAAGACGAACTAGATATAACCTGAGAGAGAAAGATAGCGTGTGCCCAGCTTTCAGCACTGGTTTGCACTGATGAAACTCATCCCTAAAGAAAAGATGGTAACGGTGAAGAAATCCTGGCTTGTTGAAAATGCTTCAAGTCAAATAGTCCAATTGTTTGTGGATCTCAGTACAGTATTTGCACATGCTGTTTTCAGATTGTTTGTGGATCTCAGTACAGTATTTGCACATGCTGTTTTCAGATTGTTTGTGGATCTCAGTACAGTATTTGCACATGCTGTTTTCAGATTGTTTGTGGATCTCAGTACAGTATTTGCACATGCGGTTTTTCAGATTGTTTGTGGATCTCAGGACAGTATTTGCACATGCGGTTTTTCAGATTGTTTGTGGATCTCAGGACAGTATTGACACATGCGGTTTTTCAGATTGTTTGTGGATCTCAGAACAGTATTTGCACATGCTGTTTTCAGATTGTTTGTGGATCTCAGGACAGTATTTGCACATGCTGTTTTTCAGATTGTTTGTGGATCTCAGGACAGTATTTGCACATGCCGTTTTTCTCTACAAGTATCCCACAATTGTTTCTTTTCTTTTTCCCTAATTGCCTATAGGCTCATACCCTTCCCGGTCCTTTTTCTTTAAGCTTACCCTTCCATAGTCTCTATTCTAAACCCCTAAATCTATATTCTGTTTATTTATCTTATTTCCTAGTCTCAGCGTGGAACAGGACCCTAGGTAATCAGATGAGACAGGTTTGTCTGTTCGGGTTTTTGGGCTGGAAGGAGTCTTTACACTTTGCTCTGTTTTATACTGTTTTTCCAATTTCTCAAGTCTCTAGCAGAGGCAGACAGAGGGATGGCTGGACACACACAGACACGCACACACGCTTTCGTGTGCTCATACACACAGGTATGCACATCATCCAGACTTTTTTTCTAAATTTCAGGATCCAGGTTTCTAGTCTGTTCTTTCCCTTATTATCGGGTTATTAAGTCTAAATAGCAATGTAGTGTTGAAAAAAATAGGAAAGAAGAAACGGGGAGAAAAGAAAGCGAGGCTGGTATTTCTAGGGATCAACAAGTCATATCAGAGACTATTTTTCTGAGTAGAATTTTCCGGTTGGAAAGAGATTCTCAATGGTCTAAAGCCATTTCACATGGACTGCTTCCAAGCCAAATTCTCTGTACATGATTTTCATTGTGAATTATTTTAAAGAACTTGTAACTGTAGTAAAGACAGCAATGAATTAAACAATAGCAACAATAAACCCCAACAACCTCTGCAGCCTGCCATAAACATTTTCACTGCTATTCTTTCTTTCCTGGCTTTTGCTTGGTGTGAATGTATGTTTTCATGGACTAGTACTTTTAAGCTGTGTGGACCTTTTACACTTTATTTGGAAAGAAAGTGAGCCTTGTTTTTAGGGAAGCAGTTTGCAGGCTGATGTGAGAGACTGGTATTCAGACTAATTACCAGGATCGGTGTGTGAGCCAGAGACTAAATGGGACCAGCGCTGGCCAGATGTGTACAGGTTACTTCCTGGGTCTGAAGAAGTGGGAACCGACTAGAACCACAAACCTTTGCCCTGGGTCTTCACTTGTTTAACATTGGCATAGTGATTTTGACAGAGATCTAGAAGGCTTGCTTTACAATTCATGGATGACTAGAAAAGGAATAGCTGTTGAAAATATATAGCAGAATTTAGAGTTAAATACCATTTAAGTTGAGTCAAATGCGATGCTGCAAGCACAGAATGCAGCAGCCAGTGTACTTTAATTCACTGATATGAAGAGGAGGGGGTGACTTTTGTGTGCTTCCTGTTTCTTAGGAAGATCAGTATGAAGCAACGGCATGATGTGGCTTATGAAAATAAAAATCCAAGTTAGACTGTGGTATTAACTTGTAATGTCTGTACATCATAAAAATTAATCGGGCCTTGTTCTAATCAAGCACATCTGGAGTATTGTGTTCATTTCTGGCTGTCAGTTTGAAGAGAGATGTTGACACATTAGACAACTTGCAGAACAGTCTATGAGGTTGGTGAGCATCTGGCAAGTACTCTGTCCTGGGGGGTATCCTCAAAGGGTCTGGAAATGCTTAGCTCCAGTAGAGTGGAAGTAGCAATGAGCTCCCTCTGCTTCAGAGAGCAGAACCAGCGTCAGTGGGTGAAAGTGCACATAGAGTCAACCCAAGAGCTTTCAAATAGTGCAGCACAGCAGGAACATCAACTCCACTATTCTCTTACAGTATCCGGAACATTCGCCTCCTTTGCAGTGGGGAATCTGAAGACAACTGGAACATTTTCATGTAGCCAGTACACAGACTTGTCATGGAAACCTTTCATCTCCCGACAAATGTTCTAAAAAAATGAGCATTTAAGTTGCAAGTTCATGTTTCTCTCCTCTGCGTTGCAAACGTGAAAAAAATCCAGGATCCTTTCTCCCTTTGTCTTAACTAACTATCCAGAGTCACTTTTTTTTCTTTCTCCCCTCATTCCCCGGGTGTCTTGTCTGGTTCAAGCAGACTTCTGCCTAGTGGTGGCAGATACTTAGGACTCCAGGGTTACCTGGCAGGCCGCTGGCCCAAGATAGCTTGGTGCCTGCCATCCTTTTCCTCAGAGGAGTGTGGGACAGAGCTCTACAGTAGCCCTTTCCCCCTTGTGGTATAATAAACTTTATAAAAAAGTTGAGGTTTTTTTGTTTTTTTCACTAGTACCATAAAATCCTAATCACCAACTGTGGCTTCCAGCCTGTGCTGTTTTAACGACAGTCAGCACGAGCTGGTTTCTCCCTGCCTCGGGGGCACATTCTTACTGTGACAAACAACAGGTCTCCGGGCAGATTTTTCTTCCGTGCATCTGCCCATTGATTGTTTATTTTGATAGGCATATCTAATTTGGAAGACGTGATTATTCAAGATGAATTCAGGAGGTTGTAGGACTTCCATAGGGGACCTCTTTTTTGAGCAGTATTTCTGACTTCCTAGAATCTGCATTAAATACTTGGGAACCTTGCAGACTCTGGAGGGCTCTGTGAGAGAGCTGAAGGGAAGGGAGGCTTGTGTGCCGTCCTTGCTAGTCTGCTCTCCCCTATTGCTTTCACTCCTGCCTCAGCCGGGAACTTTCTTCTCCACGCCAGTGCTCACAAGTCAGCATCCTGACTGCACGAAGTGAATTTTACTGTTAAACAACTTTCTTCTCTTTCTTACTCATTTTGTAACAGTGCCATACACTTCGGTGAGGTTGTAATAACACACACAGCCGCTTGTGGTGGCTGCCTTCCCAGTTGCTGGGGATGCCACAGGCATTCTTTGGCTCAGCTCCTATTTCCGGAAGAGAAACTCTCAAAAGTGAGGTTCTGGCATGGCAAAGCTCACCTGATCCACAGCCGGCTGGCTACTTACAATTCCTTGAGTGCGGTGCTTGCCCATGTCCCTGAACTACAAAGTAATAACCCCAATGTTTAAACTTTAAGACTTATTATCCTGGGAAATGACTATGCTGCTTCCAAACATTGGTTTGTGGTGTGGCTATTGTTACTCTCAGAAGCATTAATGTGTTAGTGAAGGCTATACGCTGTTCTTAGGTCTCTCTGGTGAGGTTTTTTTCTTCATTGTTGTTGTTGTTGTTGTTTGTTTTAAATCTTCATTTTAATGCATCTATGTTAGTGGTTTAAATTATTTTATTATTTAAAGATTATCTTTCACATGGCTCACTTTCTACCTAATTACCTTAGGCTAATCAGATATTTAGAATAGATCCTTGGCAACCTGTACCCCGGGAATCACCACAGCATCTATTGTGACATGGAAGGACAGACTTTCTTTTCAGATAAATGAAACGGCTGGTTTCAGAATTGTTTGGGAGATAGGCAGCTTTGGTGTGGATTGCTTCCCATTCTCTGCCCTTTCGCTCATTCATCCGCTCACCATTTGATTCTTATGGAGATCGGCATTCACTCTCTGAATTTGAAAGAGATCAGTTAATTTTCCTAGCAGTTATTGCAGAGAGTTTCAGTTCTGTATTTTTTTACAGCAATTTGCAAAGAAATATAGCTTCTGTTTTACCTTCGAATACAAAAGCAAAGAAAACATTAGCTCTAAGATTTTTGTTTTCTCTCTTTAGAGATCTGTGTTTCTCACTAGGCAGTAAAATTATACCGCTTGCTTTTCTCCCCCATGCAACAGTTAATCAGTGTAGCACCTTTGACAGCTTTGATTTTCGGCAGTTACACAGTTGATTCTAATCAAAGCCTAGCACTGCAGCAGGCTGTTAGATATCTTATTAGAATCTGAATTATACATTTTATTTTTTGGTCTAACAATTTTCCCTATGGATGTTTAGCCTACATGTAAACTGGTAAAAGCGCTCAGAGGTACAGACATGGATGTTTATTGCAGTTGATAGTAAAAATGAAAAACTAGAAAACCCTTGGTAATTTTAATGAATGAATAATTATTTTATACTTTGTTTGGAGATGCATTGGGTGTTTTTGAGACAATGTGACAGATGCTGAGAAATATGTGATCCAGCTATAGAGCTTTTTACACTATTGAATTGACAAAGATGAATCAAACTTTTTTCCTTCAAGATTAGTCTTTGCGAAGATTAATCAAATAATCACATACAATATCATACTCACTGGAACTAAGCTAAATGCTGCAGACACTGGCAGAGGATTTGGCTGGAAGAAGGGTGAATGGGCTTTTCAAGGAAGCTTTTAGATGTGAAGGGGAGTAAATGCTAGGGAGGTGAGTCAGGAAAGGGCCAGTGAGACCAAGGCTCTGCTGAGTCCCGGGGCAGCCAGAGCACGCTAAATAGAAAGTACTGAGAGAAGAAAGAGATGGGCAAGGATGATGCCAGCAGGTCAAGGAGCCAATCTCTCCCAACCTAGTAGACCTACTTAAAGAGGTTCATCTCATACTAACACCAACAGGACATCTCAGAGGGGGGTTAAGCAGGACAAGACCAGATTTGCATTTTAAAAAGAGTACTCTAACTGCTGTGTGAAGAAAAGGTTAGAGGCCTCTGAATAGCCGGCCGCTGGAGGTTGTTTCAATCCAGGTTGGAGATAGTGACTTTGTAGGCTAATGTAGGAATAGCAAAATGGACAGAGGAGGAACATTTTTGAAGGGTAAAATTTGGGTGAGGGTATCAGATTGAATTTGGGGTTGTTTGCCAGAAGGTTATGATTGCTACATTTTTGTCATCTGTGTGATGGTCGCTGTAGTGTCAGAAGGAGGTCTGATAGCTGGTCTAAGTTTGATCCGGTTGAATTCACAGTGACAGTAAATAAAGTATGATTGAGTCACAGGACAGAAAGCTAGGCAATTTTAACATGTAAATAGGTGCAAGTATGCTCTAAGAGAAAAGCAGAGAGAATCACATGTATGGGAGAACATGGTATGTATATTTATGCCTGTGTACCAATATATGTTTCACATGAATAAACCATAGAAAGGTACAAAGACAGTGCATGTTTTAGCCAGTGGGTGGCCTTGGTAGGATGACAATGGGGATGTGAGAAGGGACCCTTATAAAATAGAGCTTCCTGATGGAAATGCTATGAAGCATGACTCTTATAATACAGACAATTAATGACAGTTTAAAACAAACACTTGATGCGAGCCTATTTCTCTTTTAGATGCCTGCTAATTGGAAAGAGGGTGTAGCAGTATTGTGATTTTGATTCTGAAGAGCAGCAGCCTTAGCTGCATCTTCCCTTCCGTAGCCCGGCGGCTCACGCAGACCCCAGTGCTTTCCAATCCCTTTCCACTAGATCGCACTAGCAGTCTGGGTTTGTTCTTCTTTTCATCCCAAGCAAACGAGCACGTTAGGTGGCGGCGATGCCTATAGCTGCTGCATGAATGGTAGACGGCTTTTGTTAAAGGTCCCAGTGCGTTCCCTTTCAGCAGACAGTCCTGTGAAGCACAGGGGGGACTGCAACTTTCTTTCTAATTCATTTGAGCAAGGGAGCAAACCTTAGCTAGAGACCTCTGGTCTCAGTTCCTCTGTCAGATGTTGCAATTTAATTTTCACCCAGTCGTGGAATTATGTTTACTCCAAAACTGAATCGTGCACCTGGCAGGCAGCTTTTTCCCCTTTGGTTGCATTCTTCCCTCAGAAAAACACCTAAAGAGTTCATGAGATCTCAGAGAAGATGTAATGGGAATGGAATTCACATAGCATCTGCTTTCTTCAAAGAGATAAAGGGTGACTCTGAGTCGCCAGAACTCCCTGGCTGAGGGTCAGGCCTGAGGACATGCCTGGTTACCTGACTCTTAGTTCCAGGAGGCAATGGGACAGAGTTTCACAAGGCTGGAGGCACTAGGCTTAAAAGTTTTTGAGGTGCTTCCAGAATGTTCCCTAGCCCAGCATAGAAATATAGTTAAATTTCATGCATCACAGTTGTGGAAAAAATGAGAGTGCTATATAATGCCTGCTGAAGTGATTGTTTTTTAATTGGAGATCACTTGTGGATTATCATTTTGTGCTAACTTTCACTGTAAAGGTTTTATGCATGTTCTCTCATTCAGTACTCTGCTCTGTTCCTGTCCCACCAGAGAAGAAACTGAGGCACAGAAACACTGCATAGCCAGTGTTATGTGACTCCCCGCAGCACTGCCTTCCTGCCTCTCAGCACTTAACTCTCCTTTCTCCTCTGTGTCGCCTAATCTACCTTGCTTCGCGACGAGAAAAGGTCTAGTAAACTGGAATCGTATTAAATAGCTGCTCAGGTTCTGCTAGGATTTTTTGTTTTTGAAGTTCTTGATCTCAAGTCCAGCTGCAACAAGCACTTCCCTTGGGAAAACCTTTTCTGGCCCCTGAGAGCGGCTTAGATGACAGGCTCGGAGAAGCCTCTTCCCCGCCTAGATGCTTACCGACATGATGGCTTTCTTCTGTCAATGAATTGCTTTGTGTTTTCTTTTTGTTTTGATGCAAAAGCGCACCGGCTTAGTTTCTCTCTCCCAGCTAAAGCACCATCTTGTTGCTATTTCTAATGCACGAATCCAGCAATGCACTTTTTTTTTTCTCAGAAGCAAAATAAACTGTAGTTGATATGCTAGCAATAATAAGGATATCCGAGCTGAGAACATGCTGTTTACGCATTACATTCTTAGGTAGGGTTGATAAGTATCTAATAGTGATTTTGACATTAGCTGCAAAGTGGATTCAAAATCCCATCCCGCCACTTACGAAGCATGTCACTGGTGGCAAGTAACATCATTTCATAAGACTTCTTATTCTTATTGTGAATCGGAACTAATACTATCTATTTCACACAGTTAATTCAAGGATAAAATTGGTAAATATGTGTAAACACTTTTGTTCAGTGTCTAGCTATCATAACACTGAAAACATGGACGCTAATTTGAAAAGTTATAGGTGATCTTTTTTTTTTTTGTACAAAGGAAAAAAGCAATAGAAACAGTTTAGGAAACAGTTTTGTAAGGAGTAGGAAAAAAGCATAAAGAAAGGAAAGTGGGCCTGGAGATGCAGCTCAGTGGGTAAAGGGACTTTACTGCTAGATTTAAAAGCTGAGAAATCTGAGTTCAATCCCTGGAACCCATGTACAGCTGAAAAGAGAGAACTGACTTCACAATGTTTTCCTTTGATCTCCAAACATAGAGTGAGGCGTGTGCACCCACAGACATCCCTCTCTCACACACATGCCAACACACACTGATGATGATAATGAATATTTTTTAAAAAGGAAAAGGTCTTGAAGGGAGTTGGAGAAGGGAACACTGGGGGATGTGAGCTATGCAGTCAACAGAGGCAGCTTCTTTGAGCAGAGGATATGCAAAGAGATAACTGAAGCAGGGACCTGAGAGAGGCCTAAGAAGGCTTGATCACTCCCTGGTAAGGTGAGTGTGCTAATCAGATTAAATTTCATTTGACGTGTCCTGCTGTTTACTTGGACAGTGATGTCTGAGCAAGTTATTATTTATTATTTCTGTCCCTTGTCTGATTAGCTCATCAGCAATCAGCCACTATTCATAGCTCCTCAATTGCTTGTATTAAACAGCAGCTCCCCTCCCCTAGTCTGCAAATTACCCAGGTTGGGGAAAGAGGAATACTCTCTTTTCAGAGACTGCTTGCCCCTTCCCTTGCCAGATGAAAACTTCTGCTGCTACAAGCCTCCAAATGAATCAGAAAATCCTAAAACAAACTTTAAGTATTGTGTGGTTTCTAAAGAGCCCGAAGGCATGCTACCTTCAGATTCATTTGGCTCGGATTATTTTGGTGGGGAAGCATTGAAGAGCTGGCCCAGTGAATCGTGTGAACTGCTACAGACTTTACACTGTGTGAGGCAGGAGCCATAGAGCTCGCTCTTTGCCTTTACGCTCTTTAGTTAGAGCAAAGCATTCTTGTCAGTGTAATTGTGTCAAATGCTCACCGCTCTCCCTGTAACGATTTCAGAGGACTGTGTGCAACCTTCGCAGTTCGCCCAGTGACTGGTCTATTCAGGTTGGCATTGTTTTACACATTGAAAGAGTTGTATACAGGAAAATTATTTTTTTAAACTGAGTCATAACTTTTAAAAGATTTTTTTTCTCGTAGGAAATAAAACGCTCTCTTCAGTCTTCTAATGAGGATAAAGCTACCGAATATTACTTTTGTTTTTTCAGTGAGTAACCTCCATTTTCAGTGCAGATTGCAGGGATTTTTTTTTTTACACAAGAAATTAGTTAAGTGCTTCCATAATGTTGAGCATATAATTAAAAGCAAATAATTATTTTCATATTATTGGGATTTTTCTGTAAAGTGTGTGGGGCACTTGCGTGTCTAAGCAATCCCATTCTCTGTGGTATTCTGTCTTGCCTTTAATAACACTGCTTGTGAGCAGAGCATAATAGTTGCTCTTTTATTTAGATTTATCAGGCTTCAGTTTTTCTGAGGTCAGTCAGCTATTATATGAATTTTAAAAATGAATATGCACGGACCAGTGTGGTAGCTCCACGGTTAAGGTGCGTTTCCATGAAGTGCAATGACCTGGAGCCCAAATAAAACAGAAGGAGAGGATTGATTGTAAAATTGTCTCACAGATGTATAACATGGCATGCCTAGTTTCATGAACATGTATCGCACACCCCACTATATAAATAAACACTTTAAAAGAAAGCTCTGGCTTTCTCTTACATTAGAAAAAGAAAGATGTACTCAAAGCATTGCTGCTCCTAAGGTGTAGTAGCATCTGTGAGATGCATGCAGCTGTTTCGTCCTACCTTAATCCTTGACAGTTGGGGCACTAATCATATTTTTTAAAATATCTTATGAAAGATAACTAAGCTATCTCTATGGAAGACTCGGGAAGTATGGAAATGATACATTAGTTTACCAACCACGGACACAAAGTGGCTGCAAAACTCATACTAGGTTAGTCGAGTTCTGAAAGCGAGAGTAGAAGAAGAAAATCTCACGGATTAAAGTTATGCACATCAACCCCTCGAATCACTCATAAAGCACAGTGCATGTGGTTTTGTGCATCAACTCTGAGCGGTGATTCCTGTGTACAGCATAGTCTGATGCGGTTGAAGGGAGGAAGAATCAACCCAGTGCTATCTGGTCTCTCAACCCGTGCTTCCTTTGTGATGAGTCACCACCCAGTTCACAGAGAAGTGACAAGCCCCGTCTGCCTCCTGGATTTACTACCTTGTGCCTTAAGATTAAGCCTCTGTAATCTTCAAACACATTGATAGAGTCCCTTGGGTTTGTAAGGATTGAGTGAGACAATACATGAAAGCTCTTCACTCAAGGTCTGGCAGTGTGAAACAGTAAAATCTAAATGCTGCTGGAAAGTCCAGTTGAATTTGTCGTCTGCTTCCTGCATCTGTAGGGTGGGCTTCTTCACCATTCAGCAGCGGCTCTCATCTTCTGACTGTTAGGATAGATTAGCTTGGGGGTAAGGAGGTAGGGGTTTCAGTGCTGGTTTCCCTCTTGTTTTGATACATACAAGCAAATCAGACTGCTAACTCATATTCTTTCATGTTATACCAGTCTTCTGGACTTACTTCATAACTGTTTATGAGAATCACGTGATGAAATTGTGTAGCCCATCTACCCAGCTTTTATAGAGTCATGGATATCTGTTGTGTTTAGATTTGCTATAAAGCTTTTAAGGTATATGAGACATTTATTCTGAAGGGGCTGCCTAGGTGTGTAACCAGGCTTGCTGCCTTTGGAACCCAAAGATGAAGAGACCTAGAGAGGACTTCTGAGTCATGGGACATTGTTAGCAGTTTTTGGATTTTGTTTAAAATTGAAGCTATTAGGAATGCCTACCATGTGTTTCATCTTTAGAAATCCAAATTTCAGTTATAAAACTTATTAGGAACGTCACTCTGAGATTAGCCACTTAGTAGAGTGAGCTAGTTCACTTAAGTTTACATAGTTTTAAAACTGAGTGCCAGCCAAGTACTTTCCTCCAGTGGGGTGCTAGATCCTCCCACTTATTCCCCGAAGATTTATACTTGTTTGATTATGTGGGTTATGACCCAGGGCTTTGCAGGATTTGTTTGTTTGTCTGTCTGTCTGTCTTTGATCTCTTTACCCTGCTGTTACCTGCAAGCACAGGAATCAAAGGCATGTATTACCACAGTCCATAGAGTCTAGATTTAGTTGCATTCTTCTTTTTCTTTTTCATTTTCTACAGGTACTTGATATTTTTCATTTAGTTTGTTAAATATGTTACTCAAAAGTCAACGTGAAAAGAAAATGCATTCACAATGTCTGATTTCATGTCCTTTAGCGTTAAAATTTTCGGGACTCTACATGTTTGTTTTCAGTTGTTCTTCCTCATTCAAGAAGTATTTTCTTTATTTATATTGTCTGTTTCTAGCCCCAAAAGTTCTACTTTTCTTGGACTTGTGCCCCAATTATTACTGTTCTTTCCTTTATCTCTATATGCCTTTCTTTCTCCTCTCATCTTTTCCAGTGCTAACGTAAACCCTCGGTTTGCCTCTGCTATCATGACTCCACCGTTTCTCCACCCTGCCCGCCGCCACTGCCCACTTAGCTTCCTCGTGCTGACTGCTCTCACAGAGGGACTGCGCTTCTGCATCTTGATCTTTGCAGTTTTATCCTTTCTCCACTTTACTCGAACTCCACTTTCAGGCAGTCACAAGTAAAGCTCCTACATTTGAAAGCTAGTGGTCTTTTTTCTAATGCTCTCATCTTCTGACCACTTTGTAGCAAGTGAGGATATGGGTCAAACCCTCTTCCTTGACATTTCTTCATTGGTGTATGGGGCGTTTCAGACTCTGTCATTCGACCTGTGACTACCTTTGTCTTGTCTTTGTGGACTCACTCTCTGATTTTGATATATAAGTATTTATGTTAGCACATTCTACTTTTACTGTCCCTGCCAATTTTGTGCATTCTATCTTACTCATTTCTTTTTTAGTTTTTAAATGTACGTGTGTGCATGAACTCTTGTGCCCAACCTATACACAGATACCTGAGGAGATCAGAATAAAGCGTCAGATTCCCCTGAGTTATAATAGGGCATGATTACTTGAGTTGGATATTAGGAACCAAACCAGTGTCTTTTTAAAGAACAGAAAGTGTTCTTGACCACTGAGTCACTCCTCTAGCTCCTTATGTGCTCTATTTTTCTGCATTTTGGGTTTAGGAGAAAGGATAGATGAATTGGAGTAAACCCTAGGGAATTTCGCAGCCATGCTCAACCCAGAAGCAAATTCTCTGAGATGGCGAAAAGAGGGAGAGTAGACTAGAGAGCTGGTGTTGTCCAAAGAATGGAGGCTAACTCCGTGACTCTGACCAGGTAAGGGAAGGACTGGAGAGTCAGCAGTGAGATGTGCAGTTAGGATGAAGAGAAGCAGGAAGAACTTTGTACGTGCTCCAGACCACCTCATGGCTTAAGAGTGTCAAATGTCTTCCCTGGGGGCATGGTGTGCTTGAGCGTTGCACTGGGACTTCAGCTTTTCTAGTCAGTTCTGTTGAGAAATGACTTCAAGTCTGTACCTGAAGCCCCTTTATATTTGCTTGTGAACCAAATCTGTAGACCTGTCTTCTTAACTAGGTTCACTTGGATGTCCATTTGGTACCCTAAATTTAAAATATCTCCAATTTGATTATCATCTTTCTCCTGAAGTTAACCTTTCTTCTGGGTTTTTCTGGCCAATATCATTCTAGACCAAACCTTCAAAGCCATCTTTGATTCTCCTTTATCTACGTACCCTGAGGTTTGAAAAGTATTCAGTTTTATCTCTTTTGGGTCTTGTGGCTGGCGCCTCTTTGTTTTTCCCTTAGCTTTGAGGTGACTGTTGGGATAGTCTCAGCGTATCTATGGGCCCTATCTAATCCTCTTCATCGCTGCCACTTTAATATTTCCAAACTCAGCTCTGGGTTGATGTAATGCAAAATTCCTAACCAGAGATAATTGTCTCCCCTCCAGTGTTTCTGTGGCCCTTATGCCTTTGGCCATCCGCGGATATCATTGATGTCATTTCATAATCAATATTTCTGTATAGAAGTTAGCATTGAATCTTCACACACTGTAAGCGCCGTATGGACCAGGAACCATGCTTGTTTACTTGTTATTCCTGTAGCTTCCCCACATTGGCAGGTAATAAACATCTGCAGCTACTTTGACCAGATGTGGTCTGAGCCAAGTTAACAGTATCGGTGATACTCATTTTTTACTTAGACATTAATTTCATTTCTTTGTGTGCATTTGTTTTATTCTGAAAAGCTTTTTTATTAAGCTGTGCTGATGGCATAAATGGAACAGTTAACTGGAAGACCAGACAAGCAAACAGTTTTATTATCAGCAGAAAAATGGCTGCCGGGAAGAAAGACGGTGAGTTTAGGCATTCCTCTGCTTGGGAGTCAGTGTTCACGTCCAGCGTTCCTCTTGCTCTGCTCTAGCCCTGTGGCAGTGAGTGTTTAATAAGTCAATCTGGAAAATAGAATTTTGTTTTCCTAATCTTCTAAAAAGACTTTTGATCCTCTTGTGTTCTTAATACACTGTTTTCCTTAAAAACAAAACTAAAAATCACTCTGGATTTTAACCTGCGCCCCTCATCCAGCTTCTGTTGTGCCTCTCACAAAAATCGTCTTGAGTCTGCTCATTATAACAATCTATTGAAAACATTGAAAAAAATTAAGAAGTATAATTAACAATTATGATTTTAAAACACTTTATGTAAACTTAGAAAAATAGCCTTAAATATTTTGTCTAATTTTGGGTGATTTGATTGAAAACCAAATTGATGTTCTGCTATTAAATAATTACTTGGTACTTAATTTTTATTAGAAAGATGGTTCATTCTTGTACATTTTTCTATCTATAAATGTGTCCATTAGCAACATTACATGACCTTTGAAACAATACATTTGGGGAAAAGCCTGCCTAAGCATTTGGTTTTTTAGACTATCAGTTGCCATTGTAAACTTTCACTTCATATTTTTTGTTTATTCATCTTTAAGATCTTTCTCCTTTCCTAAACATTAGCTATATGTGATTATAAAGATTAACCAAATAATAGACTGGTTTCTGTAACTTTGGGGTCACCAAAATGTTTGCTTAATATTGATAGTGTTAAAATATTTTGAAAAGAGCAAATTCATATCATAAAATGTTCTTCCTGTAAGATAAAAAAATAAAGGAGTCTCTCCATGTACCTTTGAAGTTGGCACAAAGATTTTTATAACTGGTACCCAACTATGCAGCAACTAGAATCTTCGCCCTCCACGTGTGTTTCACAGTAGGGTAAAGTTTCCCAGGATCGCCTCTGTCTTTGAAACAAACATCTGGGTATCTTAAGGGACTTTCATTGCTCATTTCTGTATGGAGATAACAGCGTTATAACAGTAACTGTCAATGAAAAGATGCAAAATATTTGTCTTAAAAAAATACTAGAGTGCTCGTTCTTGGATTGCTCATGGTTCCTCTTCACACATCCTCTTTAGGTTATGTCCTGTGGATTCTCCCACAGGTTCTTCAAAAGACTCACTCTGATAACCCTTATTATTTTGTTAGTTTGACATAGCCACTTTCCTCTTTCTTTCTTTTTTTTTATTTTGAAGAGATGAATTTATTTTATTTATTTATTTATTTATTTATTTATTTATTTATTTATTTATTTATTTATTTATTTAAGATTTCTGCCTCCTCCCCGCCACCGCCTTCCATTTTCCTCTCCCTCTCCCAAGCAAGTCCCCCTCCCTCAACAGCCTGAAGAGCTGTCAGGGTTCCCTGCCCTGTGGGAAGTCCAAGGACCTCCCACCTCCTTCCAGGTCTAGTAAGGTGAGCATCCAAACTGCCTAGGCTCCCACAAAGCCAGTACGTGCAGTAGGATCAAAACCCAGTGGGTCTGTTGTGTTTGTGTCTTTCGTTGTTCTGGTTAGCACTCTTCCTTATACCATGTTCTTTCCAAAGGAATGGAGCCTTCTTTGGCTCTGCTATACCCATGGGATTCCAAAAGATTCTTCCACTGATCTTCACAGAATTGTGTAATAAATTATAGTGATCTTTTCATTTTTCATTCTTCATCTTGTTTTAAACAATGATTCTTAGGCCTTCTGCCATACCCCTCTGGTCCCTGTTTGATTTGCCAAAAATGACCTGTTTAAGGAGCTGTTAGCTCCAGCCAAGTCACTAAACCAGATCTACTCTGAAGGAGATGCATTTCCAAACAGACAGATAGACAGACGGACAGACAGCATCCACTAGAAACTCCAAAGGGTGATTTCTTTTTTTCAATGTCATGCTTACAATTGGACCTGAAACTAATGTTCAGTGTGTAACTTGAGACATACTCCCCCTAGAACTAGAAATAAAAACCCTTCTCAAACTATCCATGAAACCAGTTTGGGTTGTACTGCTCTTAACTTCCTCATCCTTGAGATGTTTTATCCTTCCATGTTTCTTCATCCCATCTAACATCCAGCGTCCTTCTGAGTGATTAGAATAACTTGTAGAGAAAGCTGTTAGTTTTACTAATGATAATGAAGAGAAGTGGTCATTACTTTAAGACTTAGCAACAAGTACTAGCAGCCTGTGCAGTGAGGATGTTGTCACTGCTGTCTCTGAGTTCCCGTCTCTGTCATGTCCTTGACTACAAATGCCAGTCACTATTCGACAGTTTCGAGAAATTAAAACTGTGATGTGTATCCTTAGGGTAATTTACATGAAAAGAAGTATATTTTCATATTTATATACTTAAAATTAACTTTTCTTTTTATTTTCATTACATGTTAATTATACGAAGTATATTTTTCCATTTGACACTTCCATATATTCATGTAGTGAGCTTTGATTGTCTTCTTGTATTCGCTTCCTCTTGTTATCCTCCCCTCTTTAGGAAGATTCACATTCTAAAATTTGTCAGCCTTAGGTTTACTGCTTGACATGCACTGTGGTTTCTTTTTTCTAAGAAATTAAGACAAAAGTCAAAATGATTGTGCCTAGGTTCCCTAATTATTTTCAACTTAAAGGTTAAACTTTAACTGAATATTCAGGGGATAAAATAGTATGCGCATTAGATAGCTTAATCTTCCGTCTTAAAGGCTGCTGTATTGACAAGTAAATGAGTGTCAGGAAGACAAAGCCGGCACACTGGCGGAGCACTTGCTGCTTTGCAAAGGACCTTGGTTTAGTTGCGAGAAATCACACAGGTGACTCCCAGCCAGCTCTAGTTCCAGTGCCAGAGCACACACAGTGAGACACTCTTACATATACACAAAATAAAGGTAAATCTGAGAGACACACAAACACACTCACAGAGAGAGAGACACGAGACTCGAAGATAGAGATAGGGTTCTTAATTACCTCTTTTATTCCATGAACGCAGAGGAACAGGAAGTGCCCTCGGCTGAAAATATTCCTTTGCCTATGATAGGAGGTAAAATTGGGAGTAGAATCTCAAAATTTTAAGACTCTAAAGGACCATGTACAATATATGTGAGACTCTCCTCCTGAATTTTAGCTACGATGTTAAGATGCCTCCTCCTCTTATAAACCACTATGTAGGCTTCTTCCTACTTGAGTTTGTTAAGGTTTGTGTGTATACAGTCGCCTTTTCTTGTCTGAAGTGTAATTAAGATTCTCTGAAATGAGAAGCTTAGATTATCTGATCAAGTTCTGGTTCTTTATAAATCACGGAGAAATTAAGAAAGATAAGGAGCTATGCAATATAAACAACATAAAACAATCTTATTGTAGCAGAGCCATTAACTACTGAATGTGTTAACTTGTGTTTTGTATTGTCAGATTGATAAACTCCATGGCTGATCTGTCGGTCCTGCATCTATACTTGTGAAACAAACATTTAGTCTCTCTGAGTTCACTTCTGTGAACAGCCTACACAGTAAAATGAGGGACTTATTCTTCCAGGGAAGCAAATGCATGTCAATCCTGGCTTGTGTCGGATGCTGAGGCCATGTCTGGGTCAGAAGGAGTGCTTTGATCTGTCTTTTAATAAAGATATTTGCATGCCTAGCTAGCATGGCACATAAAACTCTTTTCAACTTTTTGGCATTCTCCAAATCCCGTGTTCTATTGATCACCCATTAACAATAGTTTGTACCCTTTTTTTATTGACATTTAAGCCACACAAGCAAAGAGGAAAATACATTTGATTAGATAATCAAGAAGATAATTCCAATTTAGAAAAATTAAAATTAGTGTCTTAAGCTAGGGAGAAAATTTTTCATGAAGAAATTCTTCTGCCTTTTTATATAAAAAGATCCAAGCCATGTTTTCCGCCTCCCATGAATAGAAGTGTCTGTGTCTCTCAGCAAAGGAGGCACTCTAGTGCTTTCCTTAGGACGAATCCCGCAGCTTAGCATGGACAGTTTGTGACTGCTAGGGAAACAAAGCTGCCTACCTCTAAATGAACGGCCCGCTGGCCTTTGATACCCCGAGGTGAAGGGCTGACAGCAGAGAAACGCTTTCAGTTGAAAGCCAACATTTATAAAGCTGAATTGATCAAACCTAGCATAAATCTTACTGAGACGTTAAAAAAAAGAAAAGAAGAAAATACATTGTTTATCTGGTTGGATATTAAGATCTCTTAAAATATTTTTCTACAGTAATTCTCTGGTTTAATAATTAAATTTTAATTTTAAGGGTGTAATAACTTGTTAAAATGAATTAGGAAGGAATTCATACATTTATTAAGCACTGCAGATCCCGAGGTGAATTATCTTGAGTCAGAGAGCCAAAGGGATTCGTCTTGCAGGTTGCTCCGGTGCGCTGAGTAGCGGCTTCTCGGTGGTGTTGGCTATGCAGGGGCTCTGAGGCTCAAGGAGATTGTTAAGCCCCTTAAAGCTGTAATATGAAAAATGAAGTCTCATTTCCCCCGCTAGTACTTATGATGTTTGATTTTCAGGACACTCATGCCTAGTTGCTTAGGTCAAGCTTCGCTTTTTAAGTTATATTAAGAAAGGTGCCTGATCAGTGCTCTCCTTATAGCTTGAACATCCTGGAAAATCTTCTTCACAATTTTTATCTCATTTCTTCCAGGTAGTATTTTCCATTAAGATAATGCTGTGAACAGTTGGAAATATATATGCTGTCTTATTTAAATAATTTGTCTCCCTGAGTACTTTTTTGATAGTTCCCAATGACTGGACACGAAGGGCACATTGATAAAACTGAGATGATTTTAGAAAGAAACTTGTCATTTCTCATGCGAAAGCTATTCCTTATAGTAGCTTGGTGCTTTTTTTTTTTTTTTTTTTTGGCTGCTTAGGTTACTCCTGCTGGGAGTAATATTTAATCCGTAGGTCTGTTTAAATTATGCAGTCTGTTTCCCGCATAGCAAACATGAAGTTATTTCACTTAACCCTTTATGTTCATTTTGATTTGACAGCTCATGTTTACATAACATCTGGATTGAATTAAGACTTTCAATTGTACACTTATTTATTTCTGAATGTATTATAGTGCAGAGTTTATACTGCTTTTGCCTCAAGGAATGCCACTTTCCTGAGTATAGCAAGAGAGTCTATTCAAAGGCATACAGCGTGAGCTCGGAGCCAGGAAATACACCACAAAAGGGTCCTTGGGCAGCTAATGCTTCAAATGCAGGCTTCTGTTTTTTCACATCTAGCAGAGCAGTGCACACACAGAAACGGCACGTATCTTCTCTTAATTTAGCACACAGTCCACCTCGTTTGCTAGTCTGGTTTTTAAACCTGCATCAGGTTAATAATGGCAAACTTAAAAGGCTAGAAAAGCTGCTATAGAAAACATACTGATAGCAATGAGAAATGACAGCTGACAACTTGTCTACCGGTGGAGAAAACAAAATCTATAAAAACACACAGCCTTAAAATGCATTAGCCTACTGGGACCCACTCGTGTGATTTGTCAATGACATACGGCCCCTGTATAATAGAGTGGCATGCGGTAACTGATGTGCAAAATGATGACCTTACAATGTTATGAAAAAGGATCAACTGCTGCTACCTTAAGAACAGCAACCCTCTCCTAGCTCCATTCTGTGGAGTTCCTGGTAATCTGAGATTTTATTCCTTGTAAACCTTAAAATGAGAAGATGACAATATAAGTGGATGTTTTAAAGCCATCAATTTGTTGATAAAGCTCCTATAAATGAGCCATTCGCATAATTGGTGCCTAACAAAGACTACTTGGAACACTTATTGGCAATAATTTATGACATTCTCAAAGATTGCGAAGAAAGACGGGTTTAAGATTAAACGTAGCTGGAGTTCTCTGGCCTCACGCTCAGTGTCTGTTTTATCTTTATGGCTGTGTCCTTGTTCTTAGTGACGCAGAAGAAAGGGCCGGGACGTGTTCCTTGGACTCTTTGTAAAGATGGGATGGTATGTGTGTCTGTTTACCTATTTCAGTAATGATCACAGCAATCGTGAAGATCTCTTACAGCTTCTTTAGCAGCGTGATTCTTTCAAACTTCAGTGTTTGTGAAGTCCGCCCGTGTTTGCTTTTGTTTTAAGGTAATTGTAAGGAAGCACACTGATGCCACGCTTACCTTCTTCTTCACACAGAGAGAAAATTCCTAACAGAGACTTAGCCAGGGAAGACGGGCACAATTTAGCTAGTGTGAGGCCCCACTTTATTGGTACTTCTGTCAAGATCTATTATTTGATTCTTGGCTATCTACTGTCGTATAATACAGAGTTGTTGAAATGCCCTGACCTTTTCTATATTCCCTGTGACAAAACATGCAAAGAATATTTCTGTGCATAAGGTTTTGGTCTCTTGGTAATGAGAGACATAGGAGCTTAGGGAAGGTAAAATATTTAAATTGTTTTCCAACACTATTTTCCTTTTGGCTCTTATTTATTCAGACATGAGTTGTTTTTTAAAAATAAATTATATTGCTTATGGCAGTATATTTTCAAAAGTTTTAATCTTTATAACCATAGCCGTCTCTTCTATTTAACAATGCTGATTTTGATTCTCCATGGGTTAAACTTTTGCTTTAATTGTTTTGTCCACTAATGTTGCTAGATTTGCAGGGATTTAGCTCCATGCTGGTTTTCAGTTTCATTTGTTTCCAGTGACATGCTTGCAGAGGTGATGGATCTGCAGCTGTACACGATTACGGAACCATACAAGACACAGAGAGGCCAGACCCTGTGACCCTGGCTTGATTAGCACTACAGTGCTGTACACATGTATATTGTGGAGGTGATCAAATCTCTGTGCTGTGGCTTCTTAGGGTGTTTATGTTTCATTTTCCATATTTGTTATTAAGAAAGAGTATGTATCAAGTTTGTTGTTTGTGGATGCAACCTCGGCACCTGTGCATGCAGCGGGCATTAACTCTTAAAAGAAGCAGTCTCTAGGGGTAATGTGCGGACCCGTGAACATTATTGACATCGCCCATGTTTAGAAGAACAACAGCCCAAAGCTTCAAATTCTATGGCATTTTGCTTTTGAAAAGAAGCAAAGGTGTAAATACTGCCCAAATAGCCTCTCGTGAAGAGCTCCTTGTTTTGCAAATCACAAAGGAACAGGAAAAGGGCTCTTCTCTAAAAATGTTTTGTGGGCGCCCCTAATTTAAACCTATCATACAGAAAGGAAGTATTATTTTCACAAACAAAACAGTGGCTTAGTCATTTTCCATCTCTAGATGATGACTATATCATGCATCTGTATCGTGTTTTTCTCCATCGAGTGGCACACTATACTTAAGTGAAGAAGGCTTTACTGTGAGTTTCCAAGGTAACTGACCAGCAAGGGTACAGCTCAGTAGATTGCACAACGGCAATTGAGTATACATGAATAAAGAAAAATGTGCATGTCATCTCAAAGCCTGAGAGGGCCATGGTGAATTGTGGCTTAACACTGTGCATTGAAGAAAAAGTTTTTGTTTGTGTGTTTTGTTTTGTGAGGGCAGAATTTGAGGTGTTCTATACTAGTCATGGTGGGGTGATATAGAATGATAGGTGCCCTTTAATGGGTTCATGTTAGGCTCTATGAGAGCTATATAGAAAATAGAATTATTTCAGTCTTATTTAACATGAGAAACATTTCCTTTTGCTTCACAAACTGACATATATATCACTTTGTGTAGCAAACACTAAAGAAGGCTATTACTTTATGATGGAAATGGAGGATAGTAATCTTCAAAAATACTATACCTTAAATTAAGTGTCATATATGTTTAGCTCCCTAGCGTGAGACTTGTGTCTGTCTCTGCATTGCTTTCTATTAGAATGTATTCATTCATTCCAGAGGCATTTATAAACCTATTTAAATATGCTCAACACTCCTCAAGGTATTAAAAAATGACAAGGAAAATAAAACTCAGTGTTGCACAGCACGGTGTTTTCATCTCTAGGAAGATTAATAAATCAGATAAGTTCAGAAGAGATTCATTTAGATCATTCTAAATATTCCTGTACTTTGGATATAAGGTTGCAGTAGGAATTTTAACAACTGTCATATAGAGAAAGATAATTTCTCAGAAGCAGTTTGAAACTCTTCTCAATTTGATTCTTTTCCCAGTTTTGTTTTCTTCTGCCATGAACCCCAGGATTGTGCTTGTTTGGCTTACTCACTTCCTTTAAAGGCTCCCCATGACAGCCCACTCCTGCATCCTGCATGTTTTCATTGCTGAATGCCTGAATATCCTGTTTCTGGCTTACAAACAACTACTATTAGGAAAAATATTAAATCTCTTAATTTTTTACCAGATCTTTCCAAAGTCAGACTACCCTTGCTAGTATTGCCAGAGCATCTTATATCTCTGGGATAATACCTGGTTAAGAAGATGTTGGTCTCCCGAGTTGGTTTGTGGGAAGCAGGGTTGGAGCTCTGAGGTTTTCCCATTTCTGACACCATTGATATTTAGGATACATTGTGTTATTCAACTGGGGCAAAGAAAGTCAGATTCTCTTATTTTCCATCCTTATAATATTTCTCTGATTCAGTGATTATTATTTGGAATGTGATCATCATTTCCCCAGGTGAGTAACTTGTCTGTGAGCAGAAGCTGACAGTCGGAACACCAGTACCAAACACAGCAGTGTCTTTTAACCTGGCTAAACTATCTTGCAGCTTCATTTATTTATTTGTTTTTTTATTTATTTATTTGGATGCATAGCCTTTCTTGCTGTGGTTACTTTGAGACATGATCTTGCTCTGTAATCCAGGCTACCCTGAACTTATTCTATAACCAAGACTGTCTTAAAGCAATCCTAATACAAATCTCTTGTGTGATAGAATTACAGGCATGAGCCACCACTTCTGACTGCTCCATAGACTTTGAAGTTGTGTCTTTAGTACCCAAATTATGGATACATGAAACTACAAGTTAAATGTTTTAGTTCAGACTTCTTTTTTAGGGGTAGCTCTCCACAGAACAGAGGGACAAGGTTTCTCAGAGGGGGGGTACATTTTGTGGTAGCTTTTTTGTTTTGTTTTGTTTCCTTTTGAATACTAAAAACTTTACTGTCAATGATCTGGCGGTCTAAGGGCTTTTTGTGAGTTTTGAGCTTGGTGTGAGAAGTCTTGGGGTTTCTCAGGTTAATGGTGACATTTACAAATCCATCAGTGACTAAGGGGAAGAACGGGATGAGTAGGGTGTATCTGTCTAGAGGTTGCAGCTACTGCCAATCATGAAACTAGAATCCCAAAAGATATTGCAGAGGTGACAAGGGGTGCTGACAGTGATGTGTTGGTGGAGATGATGATATCAGAGAAAAAAAAAAGAGGTGGAAACTAGTCAGACTAACTTAGCCATTTTTGTACACTGAAATTTTATGTCCTAAGCCATAGTGAATCATGAAATTGGTCCCATTTCGCCTAAAGAATGACTTGCTCAGAACTGTGCAATTGTTGCTGCTTATTTAGGAGAGAGCATAATGGAGTAAATTATGCTATTTTAATTATTAGATGCTAAAATCAGGAGACATGAAATAAAGTAATTGTTTCTAGACAAGGTTTCAGTAATGCATGGAGAAAGTCGTCAGCACATCTTCATAAGTATAAGTGAGTCTGGTGAGAGTTATATGGGCTGACTTGCCTCTACTTGGAAAGCCATAGTGCTTATCATTTTAAAAGTGCTAATAATATATTTTCTTTTTAAAAAGGGAAAGAGAAAAAGCTCTAGTAATTATGAAGTTTGTCAATTCTTGTTATATATATTTTGTATGTAATATTTTGGACAAAAATAAATCATCAAAATGATATTTATGTTTTTATGCTTAATGGCAATTAAAAATACTAAATATAACATGTGTCATTTTACTTGTGCAGTATTTTAATGGTTTCTAAACACAAGTCGGAAAATTTTTCTTAGCTTTGTCCTAAAATTGTTTCCCTTTCAATCACATATGTACTAACACGTTCCCTCATGTGTTGTTTTGGTTCTCGGCAGTTTCTGCGTAGAGAGACCATTTCTATAGTCACTGCTCAGTCATTGAGGGCAATTCTCATTAGCACCTCTCTCTTCTCTCCCTTTGCTTTCAGTGTACACTCTTTTCTCAAAGGTGCACGCTGACCGGAACGTATACCCGTCTGCAGGGGTCCTCTTTGTTCATGTTTTGGAGAGAGAGTATTTCAAGGGTGAATTTCCTCCTTATCCAAAGCCCGGTAGGTTCTTGGCAGGAGGGAAGTAGGGGGAAATATTTCCTTTTGTTCACTGTACAGAACCTGAACGATATGAGATCAAACATGATTAACACTTTTTAAAATGATTTGGATATGTGAAAAATTGGTTGTTGTAGGATCTTTCTCATTTTCAGACTAGAAATTTAATTATAAAAGGAATTTTTTTTTTAATTTTAGAGAATAGGTATTTCTTAAGTTTCAGTCTTGAGTGTTACATCCCTGCCTGGCAAGTGACCTACATTTAGTCACACAAAAATAATTACAGCTGTACCCAGTTATGAGTTTCTGTACTCGGACTTAGTTTCTTATTTAATTCCCTGTTGGTTTAAATGTTAATTATCACGAGTACTGTCACACTAATGAAGATACAGAAAGAATAGCAAGAGAAAACATTAAATCAGTAACAAAAATGACTTTTGAAAATTAACTTTTCAAAATACATGTTTAATATTAAAATTCATACAATTATTCTTTGTGGGCTATATGGTGAATAGCAATTTATCTGACCACATTAATAAAGTGAAGATAGATCTGTTTTTAATAATTAAAAGAGTCTTTTCCTCTATTAATTTTAAAGTATTTTCTTATGAAATATTCATTTTTTAGAAAACTAGATGGCCAGGCCTTTCAGACAGCAATTGTTACATATAGGAAAAGTATGTAGTCATGACACATTATGACACATTCATAATTATCTGACCACTCCTCGGTGTTGCTCTTATAATGTTTGAAGATCAGGGAAGGTTTGTCACAAACAAATGAATGCATCTTGGGAGATATTTGTGAATGATACTTGTTTTCTAACTGGCAAAACTTCCCTAAAGTATCATCCTCAAAATAAAACCAAGAAATTTGTTAGAATCTACTATGCTTATTTATTTGATCTCAAAACCAATTGAATAATCAAAAGGATATTTTTATTATGTGTGTAATTAAAGTTAAATTTCCAGATAAATATTTTATTTGTATATTTAGGTTGCTACAAATGTCAAAAACTTTTTTTTTTCTGATGGAATGTTCTGACTGAAAGCACCAAAGAAACATGTATGAAAATAACTGTTTCATGTCTTAATTCTGTGTTCCTTATCTAGGTGAGGTTAGTAATGATCCCATAACATTTAACACAAATTTAATGGGTTACCCAGACAGACCTGGATGGCTTCGATACATCCAAAGGACACCATACAGTGATGGGGTTCTGTATGGGTCCCCAACAGCTGAAAATGTGGGGAAACCAACAATCATTGAGGTAATTTATTTTGAATGGGAAATGCTATTTTTTTGTCATTTATTTTAAATGTGGATATTAAAGTTACATGGAAGTGATTTTTAAGAGTTTTTAAAACATAGAAATGTACTCGCTAGTGTTTGACACATAATATTCTTCTTTATAAAGTTTGCTGTTTCAACATTTATATTAAAAATGATAAAATAAACTAGTAAAAATTATTAAAGAAATAGATTAATGTAAAATCTATTTAATAAGATAAATGCAAACCTAAAACATTTAATTGTTCTATATTTCAGTTATTTGTGTGTGTATGTGTGTGTGTGTATGTGTGAGGTGTACGTGTGCCTTGATGCATTTGTAGAGGTCAGAGAAGAACCTTCAGAAGTTTCTCCTTCTATCATGTATGTTCTGAGGCTCACACTCAGGTCTTTGAGCTTGGTAGTAAGTATATTTACCCACTGAGTCATATTGCCAAGTCAAGTCTATATTTTTTTATTCAAATTTTATACTTATTGAAAGAAAGTCAATCACTAGACATCTTAATTAGCAAACATCATGAAAGGTGACTAAGGCTGGAAGGATGAGTGACAAGTGCATTCAACCATGCGATATGGTCTAGGGGCTGAAGAGTGGGGGAGAAACACGCCTACCCAATACTAGCATAGAAGCTGCTGGGGCAGTTCATACAGTCAAGGAAGCCTTCTAGGTTTTGAAAATAGGGTTTGAGCTCTGGCTTAAAGGTAGAGAAGATGACAAGCATATGCAAGTTCATTTCCAGCACTGAAAAACAAAACAAACAAACAATAAAAGTACACCCACCCCATCCCGAATCCAAAAAACTGAGGGAGGTGTAAAAGTAGATGAACTCAGAGAGCTGTATTTGTGGTTAGAAGTTAAGGTACATTCTAGGGGACAGGTGATAGGCACAAGTTACTAGTGTTGCTAAGCAAACCCCCAAAGGCTGTGCAAGCTGTGATAGTAGGGTTAACCTGTATTCTGAACGCCTTTGGCGTGTTTTAATTCCCCAGTTTTTTTCTAATATCAGCATACATATAAGACATGAGAAGTTAAAACCCCCAGCAACAATGGTAATGGTAATTTGAATGAATAGTTCCTTTAAAAGTTCTAGTTTTAAAAGATAAAAGTTTCACTGTTGATGTGGGTGCTGGGAACCAAACTTGCATCCTCTGTAACAACAGGAAATGATTTTAACCGAGGAGCTGTCTCTCCAGTTCCTCTGTTGAGCACTTTTTAAACTAAGGATGAAATTGATCTTCCTTAACCTGATAATTTTTCCCAAAAGAATAGCAAACATCTTTCTCAGTGGGAGAAACATTAGAGAAATCGCGCTTAAATTTGGGAACAAAACAAGAATGACATCCTCTATATTTTATTATAGGATATATTAGAAGTCATAGCTAGTCAAGAGAAGAACATGAAATCAAATCCCCAATGATTTGAAAGAAATTGAACACTCAATAGTATAAAGTCTATTGACTATTAAAATATTATCAAAGGCTACCAATCAGCTGTGGGGTAAACATAAATGTGTTTTATTTCTGCACTGAATAAAAAGTATTGAGAAAATAGATGCTTCAAAGAAGCACATATTTTCAATAGAGACAGAAATTATAAGGTACCAGGAGTAAATAAAACACAATGAATACAAAATTTGCATAAATAGATGATAATTTCAGTGATAGGAAGATAGTGTGATAATGGCATAATTTCCCTTGATCTATAGATTTAGTGCACACCAATATAGTTTCCAGCGGATTTTTAAAAGTAGAACTTAACTGTTTCTTACATGTATGGGGAGGGCTATTTTCTGGAAACAACTAAGCCTTAGTAAAGAAGAATGAAGGGGAAGTTTTCTTTTCTCTCATAGGCATCCAGATTTCCAGAAACTCATGGTGGTGATCACAGAGTTTCAGTGGCACAGGGGTGGACAAATGGGCTGAAAGGTTGAGTAGCAAGGACAGAAACAGACCACACAAGAAACAGTGACAGATGTTTGAAGAGTTGGTGCCACACGTCATTGGAAAAAGGAATGTCTATTTCTTAACTAGTGCTCAGAAAATTTGTTAGCCACTTGAATTAGATCCTTCATACCAACCATAGAGTTAGATCCTTCATACTAAATGCCAAGCAAAAATATAGGTAGATTAGACATTAAATGTGAGAAACAAAAAAATTAAACTATTATATTAAAATACAAAAGACTCTTGCCGACTTGGGGACAAAAATAGATTTCTTAAATATAAACTGCATATTTTTGAGAGAAAAATGCATAGTTTTCACTCTTATATTTGTGAACTATTCATCAAAAGAGATTCTTTAAGAAATAAAAGAGCAGAAGATGTTATTGCATGTTCCTGACATAGGCATGTGAAATCGAAAAGAGACCCTCAATTCAATAAAAAAAAGATTTCACTGAACAGAACACACAAATAGTCATGAGACCAAGTAAGATGTCTATTCTTAACCAGTAATGAGGAACATACATATTCAGACAATAATGAGAATTTTACCATCAGTGAGATTCATTGCAGAGAAATGTGGAGGTTGACATAACTACTATGGGATCAGTCTTAAATTATGTCCCATGAGTAAGTATCAGTGTGTTGTGTCACAAAGCAGTCCCACTTCTAGGTATCCACCCAAACAAGCAACTTGTAAAAACTCACCTGAAGACATGTATGGACATACTCCTTGAACATTGTTCATGAAGCGGAGCACTGGAAACCCACAAAACAACAGACTCTAAAGGCTGTGAGCAAGAGCTAGGTACATGCATTGTGTTGTGTATATGTGGTAGATACTAAGAGCAAAACTGAACTGAGCCTTGTCCAACAACATGGATAAGGTTTAAGCAGACTGTCGGATGGGAGGTGGGGAGACAGACCTTCAGGAGAACATGTGGATGATATATAAAGTAATAGTCTTACAGTGTTCAAAAACAAACAAAACTAAGCAATATATTTGAAGTCTACATATTTTTGTAATGAGCAAATGAGCTCTTAAGTAAATAGGTAAATGAAATCTTAATCTCATTAAGTAAATGGGATTTTAAACATCCAGTTCAACTATTGCTGGAAAGCAGCCTGGGCCAACACAGGTGAGCCGTAATGTTGTCGAGGGGAGTTCTAGAACAGTCAAGACATTCTTATAAATCACCACAGACATTAAATAATATGCTTAATAAGTGCCGATGAAAACTCAGCACAATGTTTTATAGAAGACAAATATATCTATATAGTGTAAAAAGTGTATAGGATTTTATATATTATTCTATTTAGTCAAATTTTATGTCTTAAAACATTATTTAATTATATCAATCTATGAATTAATCCATTCAGCAGCTATGAATTTGAAATATTTAGATTATAAACATCTAAAATTGGTTAGGCATTACTTTAGAAAGAGAGTATGAAGACTAAAGCCTCTTCCATCTTGTTTTGAAGCACTTCATATTTCTGAAGTAAGGAAAATCTGATTGAGGTCATTATAGATCTTAAATATCTGAGCAGGAGTGAGGAAGAGCATGCTGTTCTGGGGTAGCTGCTAACACTAAACATTAGATATACATTCAGGTAATTAATTTTTTCTCTTAATATGAAATGTTCTTCACTTCCTCTAGTAATCTGAGATTTTTTAAAAAAGAAACTTGCAATCATGAAATTTGAGACAAATTGGGAAGGCTACTGTTTTTAATTTAAAACACTCATCTCTTCTGAGCCAAAAGCTCACAATAATAGCACATTGGAGAAGATCAGTCATTCTTTTTTCCACTGATAATATGATTATGATTATTGGGGGGAGCATGGCAAATTAATTAATTAGTATATATTATTTGTGTAAGCTAATGAGTAAAGGCTAATTTTTAAATCACAAAAATTTTCAAGTACAACTTATTTTTAATGTTTTCATTTGCTGTCTTAGAAAAATATCTCCTATTTAGTTTTGGTATCCACCATACCTGGTGGTCTATTGGTCAGAACTTTGCACTCTCTCTCCTCCTTATTTTGGTAACAGTCTCAGGTCACTGTTTGACTTGAGGAAGAAAGTGGCAATGCCAATGGAATTTCGACAAGTTGGAGAGAGAGAAACTCCACTAACTCTGTGGGTTAGTGTGCTGTTCAGAACAAACATTGCCAAAGGTTTGAAATTATTTATCCCCCAATTCTGAATCTTGCTGTTTTAGCTTTCAGTATTCCCAAGGAGTGTAACCTACTTCTGGCCAAGCTCCTGTTGATATGTAGAGATCTGCAGTGCCTATTGCACAGCTATTGATATGTAGAGATCTGCAGGGCCTGTTGCACAGCTCCTGTTGATATGTAGAGATCTGCAGGGCCTGTTGCACAGCTCCTGTTGATATGTAGAGATCTGCAGTGCCTGTTGCACAGCTCCTGTTGATATGTAGAGATCTGCAGTGCCTGTTGCACACAGGGGTCTCTTCTAGTAGCTGGAGTCAGTTTCCTCCCAATCTTCTGTCTCCGTGTCACCTACAGCTGCAGTCATCGTCAGAAACCTAGTACCTGGACTCTAAAGAGTTTGACGCTCTTTTGGTTTTGCTGAGGTACTCCGGATGTGTCTGCACCATTTAATGCCTGTTTCAAAGTTAATCATCCCTTGAGTTCTCCAGCCTTTGTTTTGTTTGTCTTCGGGAGCCCCTTCTGAGCTGACTTTGATAGAAGCTCACTGAGCCTGCAAATGTTTACTAACATGTGGCTGTATGAAACACCGATTTGTGGCTTTTGAGCATGTGCTCTAAGTTTATAGACGGTCACCCGCACTGCTTTACTCTGAGGTATATCTACATCATGAGAGGGTTATTTATGGCATCTTTTGACCGATTGTTGTGCAGTTCGACACTAAATGCAACATTGGTGTGCGTGGTTAAAATGTACTTTTCATGATGATTCTTAAATTCATTTACAAGCACAACCATATATTTTAAGTTTTTCTCTCTGTGTGTGTGTGTGTGTTGTTTAATCTTACTGTCACCAGCAAGTCACTAATGGTTCATAGTGACCCATCTATGTGCCCCCTCCTGTGCCTAATGGCTTTCTAGAAAAGAATTTTTTGTATTTAACTTTTTGTTTTAGCATGTTAAGTAGACTTGACTAATTATTTTCCTACAATACTGCTAAAAGTCCTAGGATTTTTATTGCCCAGGAAAGAAAGTTTTCTAGATAAATCAACAAATAATAAAAATAGGAAAAGCAATGATTTGTTTCATTTTGCCTTTATTGAGTTGTATTTTCTAAAACATTTCACTTTCTAAACATAATTTTCCTTTTCTAACAGATAACTGCCTATAATAGACGTACCTTTGAGACTGCAAGGCATAATTTGATAATTAATATAATGTCAGCAGAAGGTAAGTATGGAAAATATGTCGATCATTTCTTATTTTTAAGAAGGATTTCATTGCATTTATAAACATAAAATATAATCATGGATTGCAAAGCATCGCATACCTATTATAACTGATGAAATAGTAAAATGCAGGAAGAAAAGCAAGCCATTTCTAACTTTTTATAAAAGTGATGTGCTATGCTGACGAACTGAGGATGGCTCTTCCCAGATGCTGGTGTCTTCAAGCCTTGCTACATCAGTGCTGAAGGGGCCTAAGATGCTTCCAGGCTTGCTCTAACGCCTATGAGTTGAGTCCAAAGACAGAGTAGTTGTTCACTACTTTTATATTGAACGTCAATGTAATTGTAAGTAGCAGTTTAGCTGCAGGTGAAGATAAACTGATTTGGGGAGTGGGGTACACTGTTTGCTAATTAGCTAATTTTGCTCATTGTGTAAATAAGAGTCCATCAACAATTTAGAAGAACATACTCAAACTGTAAGTGATTTCCTGAGGATTTTGAAGGTTGGGGACACAGAAAGCATAAAATTATGCTTATATTTGACCCCATTTTGACAAAGACTAGGAAATGTATTTAACACTTAGAATGTTCTAACAAGGCTACCAACTTGAGAGTGGGGGCAGGGGAATGGTTCCTGGGAAGATAGGTTGAGGGCCTCAAGGGAGGAAAGGGGAAAATATTACCATCCCATATTCAGACTTGAGGGATGATGATGATTATTTTTTTTTGAAATAATGTTTCTCTGTGTAACCTTAGCTGTCCTGGAACTTGCTCTGTATACCAGGCTGGCCTCAACCTCGTAGAGATTCACCTATTGAGGCTTAAGTATTAAAAAAGAATGAGAAGACATTTTAGGTAGCATTAGAAAATTATGGGATACTCTACTTCTGTTAGTGAAGGCACCAAGAGGAGGGGAGCTATGACAGATCTTTTCTTCTGAAAAAGAGCAAAATAAGAGAGCATTCCTGATGGGGAATTACTGCTCCTGTTTATTAGCAGAAAGCAGACAAACAAAAGCATTTGCCAGAAACAAGTATTTTGAAATTTATAACTCAGCTAAGCTGAGCTACAAGTTGCTCTTAGACTATATCAAAGGAGAATTAAATACAAAAATTGGTAATGTGTACCTGGAAAGACTGCTTGAAGACTTGAACCTTAGGTGTTTTAATAGTACCTTCTGCAGACAACTGCCAGGTTAAAATGTAAAGCGCTTTTCTTATAAAAAACCAAGCACGGTGAAGCATTCCCTCCCCTCACTCCTGCCTTCTGCATGGTCTCTAGGCACCCATAGATCAGGGAAACTGGTTCCTGACTTAAGTAGGATTGGATAGTTGTGTCTAGTTAAGCTATTGTTGTAGAATTGGGAACTCTTGAGTGGGCAGAGTCATTGTCTTTTCCTTTTTCTTCCAATCTGTGAATTCATGGCTTGAGTCACATAGATACCCCGTGGTGACTTTGGGCTCTCGGACCCTGTAATTATAGGCTGAAGAGACCAGATCTTTGTCAGATATGGCAGACTGGAAGAGAGCCTGGTCTGCAGTTGGAACTCTGTCTTTCTCTAGACTGGTCTCTGCTGTAGAAAGTGAACATTCAGAAGCTACTATAGGTGTTAATGTCACCCAGGGATCCATATTCACCTGGTTCCTGGTATGAGAGAGAATACTACCCAACAGGAGGGTCAAGAGTAAGCCTTAGGGGCTCTTCATCTGCATGAGGTAGGTAGAAGCTGTCTTAGTGAGGGAGGAGGAGAAGATTTTAGAAGTCTCTATTTGGAATTTAGGCAGCTCTGCTCCACTTCTTTTCTACATAGGGTTCAGTGACCCCCAAACGGTTTGAAAACCACTAAACTAAAAAGGTCACACATTTGTCCTTGCCAGTCTGGACAAGATTCATATGCACTTGAGAATGACGGTCTTTGAACATGGCCTTCACTCATGCTATTTGTCCCAGATAAGCTTTAGAGGAAGGAATAACAAAGTTGTAAATCAGGGGACTCGTGCTCAGCCCAGCACTCTGGCCAGCTGTCTTCTACTCTGAGTGACCTCATGGGAAATTAGTCATGTAGCCTCACAGCATGGTGCTCAAGAAGACTGCATAAAAAGTGAATCCCTAGATTGGGGTTAGCACCTCAGAGGCCTGCTGCCACCAGTCTGTTGGCCTACTGTTCTCTTGGCCTTTCTAATTTCCAAATATAGCAAGCATGGGGATTTCCCCAGAGTTAGAAAGCTCTGCTGACTCATGCTAGAGAGACCTGGCACTCGTTCTTGGCCCAAGCTGCACGGGCCAGAGCCTTGGAGGGAGACGGTAGCAACCGCAAGGCCTGTAGCAGATCTCAGAAAGGGAACCACTAAGTGGAGCTGAATGGATCGGAAGAGCCAAAGAGTGGTTCTCCAGAAGTAGTACTGATGATAAGACCGGTGGGGTGGGGTGTGGAGGGGGTGGAGTAGGGGCTTTCTGTATTTTTATGGAAAGTTGAATGTGAAAAGATTTAGGGAAAAGAGTAATTTTATACATCTGGCATATCCAAAACTATATTTGCTATTATTTATAAATATTACATCATTTACCACTGAGAAAGCCTTCATCATGATTCACTTGTGTGACTATTTTAGGCTTGGGAGAAAGTGTCATATGATTAAGCTACTGTAGTATGTAAAGAGGAAATGCATTTGTATCAACTGAAATCTTATCTTCAAGGAGAGAATGAAGAATTTATGCTCTAGAAGACTACATATGGACCATGCACTGAATAAATCTAGCATAATCACAGACCAGATTAGTGCCTGCAGGAGAGGAGCCAAGGATTTTCCTTGAGAAGGGCCTTGCAGAGCTATGGCTTTGGAAATGTTTGCTACGTGGCTCTGGACAAAACTCTACAGCCAATGCTGGCTCCCTCACTGAATTTCTGGTGTCTAGAGTGTCCATTAGTATCAAAGAGTCTTCCAAGAAATGAGGTCATTAAGATGTTGGGTGATTATTATGTATTTTATCTTCCATTTATTAAATAAGAGTAGATTAATTTACAAACTCATGATTTTGTTTAAATAGAGAATGTACATAGTATAATTCATATTGAAGACATTAAGTCTGTTTAGCACTCAGAAATATTGATATAACTAGCCTTTTCATGTTAAAATAGGACTAAAGTCTTAATATTTTATAAGTTTTTACCATATGTTTGAAGTCTGCTAGGCACATTATAGACATAATCTCTAATTTAGAGAAAAATTGAATGAGATAAATTCAAATGATTGTGTCTTTCTGAACATCTCTAAAGAAAATCTTCCAAAGTGGAGAGAGAAGCCCTGTAGCCCTGCCGGAGACAGATGCCGGAACTTTACCCAGTACACCACTGCCACGTGATAATACATAGATTAAAGGAGATGGGTTAAATTTAGATGTAAGAGTTAGCCAATAAGAAGCTAGAGCTAATGGGCCAAGCAGTGATTTAAATAAAAAATAAAAAAATAAAAAGAAAGAAAATCTTCCACTGACAGTATGGGGGGTGGGGCGTGAGGGCAGAGCCTGCTGACCCTCCCACTGTTATAATCCACAGGGGTCTCCTCATTTGCCCTGCTTTGTAATCGTTTTCAAATTAACTCTTATTATTGTACAAATGATATTGTGTAGAAGAAGAAAACATTTTTACTTTTAAAAGGACAATCATAATATAGGGAAAATGTCAGTAATTCAAGACGAACACTTGACAAACATATATTTAGTAAGTGTTTCTTATATTAATAGACTGAATTTTTTATTAGGTTTGTTGAAAGTTATTTACATTTTTTTGTTTTTCAAGACAGGATTTATTTGTGTAGTCCTGGCTGGCCTGGAACTAGCTTTGTAGTTTCAGACTGGCCTTGAACTCAGAAAGATCCTCTTGCCTCTGCGTCCTGAATGTTGGGGATTAAAGGAGTGAGCCACACCACCTGGTTTATATTTTTTTAAAGGAGAATTTAGTGAATGTATTGAAAGAAAAAAAAAGCTCACTAAAACTCTGTGAAACTGTACAAGAGCTTTCTGATTTTCTGAAATATTTAGTACACAATAATCCAAATAGAATTGAGGTAAATTTTAGAATTCTCACTAGCTATATAATCAATATCATAGAAACAGCAATGATTTTTAGCATGTTCCAAAAAATATGAGAAATATTATAAAGACAAGGGTTTAGTCATCTTCTTGCTTTCTCTGGTTAAATTCTGAAATTATAAATTATCTCCATGAAGCATGGATTTTATTATATTGCAGATACAGTTTCAGTGCCTAATGTATATTATGTTCTTAGCTACATCATCAGTTATAGAGAAGTCTTTGAAGTCACAGCAATCCCTCAGTACCCACTAGGAATTGGTTCCTAGATCCCTTTGGATAATCAAATTGGAAAACTCTCAAATCCCCTGTATAAGATGGGCAAGTCATATGTAAAAACTTTTTTTACTCATGTAAAAGCTATTTTTATACATGATCTGCACAATTCTACCATATGTGAATTATCTCTATATTATGCATTATACCTGTGCAATGTAGGTTCTATATAAATAGTTGGCACATTGTTTAAGCATTAATGGATGAGAAAGTTTATAAATTTATACTGTTGAGTACAGACATAATTTTGTTGTTGTTGGATAGACAGGGTCTCATTATGTAGCCCTGGTTGTCCTAAAACTCACTCTGTAGACCAGGTTGGCCTCCACTTCACAGAGATCTGCCCGCCTCTGACTTATCCAAGCGTCTGGACCCATTCAGATGGAGAACTGACTGTTTTGTATTGCTCTCTGCTGTCAGGTCTATAACAAAACTCAGCAAAACTCAAATTGTTCCTTTTAAGAGATTGCTTCATTAAACATATGTGTATCCCTTTTCATCAACACTAGAATTCCCGTTGCCATATCAAGCAGAATTCTTCATCAAAAATATGAATGTGGAAGAAATGTTGGCCAGTGAGGTTCTTGGAGACTTTCTTGGGGCTGTAAAAAATGTGTGGCAACCGGAGCGCCTCAACGCTATAAACATCACATCGGCCCTAGATAGGGGTGGCAGGGTGCCGCTTCCTATTAATGACATGAAGGAGGGGTAAGACAACTTTTATCTCATTGCCTTAAATGTAGATTTTTAAGTATGGTGACTTTATCAAACTTATTGTAGATGGAAGATAGCCTATTGCATTTTCTTTTTAATAAGAAATAGATATTAGGAAGATATGAAGACATAAGCAATTTTCTATATTGACTAAGAGATAGTGTCAATGGTTGCTTCAATCACAGTACCCAGGCCCTGTGAATCTAATTGTAGATCAGGATCGACATCATAAATTATAGCACTGAGCCTTTTGTACCTTTAGAGACAAGATGATTATTTAGGGCCATGAATTTCAAAGGAAATTGACTCCCAGTTATCAGCTGGAGGACTCCCCGCCTGCTGGAGCTTTATTCTAGGAAACTATTTCTTCGCCTGCCACATTCTTTCCACCATGTGTTGGTGGCTGATGGCTGAAGTGGATTTGAAACCCATCCCTGTGACACTAGAGCCAAAAGTTTGGCCTTGTCACTCATACGCTGGGTGACATTGCAGAAATGCAGAACCCCTCTGTGCCTCAACCTCCTTTTCTGTTCCAGTGGGGATGACATTCTCTCTCAAGCTTCTTAAAGTGATTAAATGAGACAGTGCGTTTGAGGTGGATATGCCAACTCTCAAGCAGTGCAGAGTGTGACCTGTATAAGTAAAAACAGTCCTGTTGGGTGAATTGAAAGCATCAGTGTCAATATCACAGCAGACTTCCATCTTTAATTTCTTATCTGTAGGTTGATGGAGAATTGCTTCTTAACTCAATCCTGTGAAAGTGTCGTCCGTGGAGTAAATCACAGTTTGCACAACATAACCCCCTTCTAATTCTCCCGTCTCCCATAATCCTGGGAACACTTCTATGCAGGCGATATCTAGAATTAAGTAGGATAACTGGATTCAGAAGAATCAGATTTCAGGGCTGCTTCAGGGAGAACTTGCTTGGAAATAACAGCAAAGATCATAAATGAAGTCTGGGAGGGCAGGCAAGAGAGGGCTGGGGCAGCAGTGGTCTGTGAAGTTCAACTTAAAATTTCAGAATTAACTTTTATCTTGAATGCTATAGCAATGGATTTTGAAGTCAGTCAAGCACACATAGAAGTGCTTTGACGAAAATGGCGGGCTTATCTCTTGTCTGAGTGCTGGTTGGCTTTCTATATGACACGTAACTCTAGAGCTTAACTTTTCACTGTGGAGTTCCAGTGTGACTCTCTTTCCCAGGGAGTAAATTAAAAAGCATAACTGTGGAACAAGATGAGCAGGAGAGTCCCCTGAAAACACTCTCCCAACTTGCCCCCTTTTCAGCAGGTCCCTTAAGATGTTCCAAGACGACTGTCAAAACAACAGCCAGAGTTTGGAAACAACAGCATGAGCTCCAGACACCAATAGTTCCACTTCCTCTGGGCTCACACCGTCTCTAGTCAAACACCATCCCAAAGCGTTCCAACTGTGCCTAGCCTGAGCTTGACTCAAGTATTATTTAAAATGTAGAAAAGAGATAGGTTGCTGGCCTCTGGTACCCTCTAGAGATTTTGAAGTTTTAAGCAGGGCCTGAGCATATGACTCTAAATTAAGAACAGAATTTCGGCCCTCCAAGTCCTCGTTGAGCGTCCAGTCATTAGCTAACTGACCCGCAGCACCTGCTTGAGGGCACTATCCACTGTCAGCTATTTAAGAGCGCTTGCCCTGTGGCATTAATTTAGACCCTTGTCTCAGATCCCTGCCCAACTTGAAATGCTTTCCATGACTGTAGTTTAATGTTAAGCTTTACCCTTTGCAAAGTATGCACAGGAGAAGTCTTCAAAATAGTGCTTCTATAAATTGCCCCTGATGCCAGCTCTGCCCCTCTAGGGTCTCCACGTGAGCCCCAGTGAGAGAAGATCCTGATTGGGTTACAGTTGCCGGAGAAAAGCATGTTCCTAGGAATGATTTCGCATATTTTCTTTCATTGTTATATAAATTTATGATAACAAAAGTTTCTTTACCCACATTGCCTTACGAAGACAAATAAATTCCACACTTTTCTCAGCTCTATGTTGTTCTTTCGCTTTAATAATATATAATGTATATATGTAATTCACTTAATGTATTTTAAATGATATATCTGTGCATATGTAATTCACTTAATACATTTTAAAATGATATATAGTGTGTATAGTAATTCACTTAATATATTTTTTGCCTTTGCATTTAAAAATATCAGGAGTTATAAATATAGTTAAAATAAAATATTGAAAATATAAACAAGGAAGGACAGATATAACCAAGGAATTTCAGATATTGCTTTTTTATAATCTTATTTAAAAATAATATGTATGCTTTGGTAATAGCAATTAAGAACTAATAAATGTGTTCTCTTAATACTTAACATAAATCGTGCTCCAAGATTTAAAGGAAAAATAAAGATCTTGATGAAATTATTATTTTAATCATGGCAGCCCCGCAATCCTCTAACCTATTTTTGTCTGTGCTTGCTATGCGTTGTGACACAGCTCACAGGTGACTTGGAGTATCTTGGTAGTAGACCCTTTTATGCCCTTCTACAGCCTACGGTGCGTTACCCATCAGCCAGCAGGGCCCATTCTGGAGCATCCCAGCTCAACTTTCATGATGAGCATTTTTGCATCTCTACAGACACTGCTGACAACTTTCAAATTTCTTCTAAATCAAACAAGAAACAATTATAAAGATTTACTTCAAAGTGAGTAAGCTCCTGCAAGGAAGGCTGAGCCCTCTGAAAAGATTAATTTTCACTTGCCAACTCGTAATCCCAAGGCAAGTGTGCATGAACTCGGTGTTGCCTTTGCTCCTGACACAGAGCCAGAGGCTAAGGACTCATAGATGTATTTAGCCCTGGATAAAACTAGTGGAAAGAAGAGTAGGGTCATATTTCATGCTAGGCACAGTGTAGCTGCCAACCGTGGGTGAGTGATGTGGTGTAAATGGTGACTCTGAAGGGAATGATGGGGTGTGAGGATTAGAGAATATATTTACTTCTCATAGGAGATTGTCAAACCTATTTCCTCTGGTGACCAAAGCGTGCAGATCTAGCCTCAATCAGTGGCAGAGAAACTGGCTTCGTTTATTCTGTGAGCCATTTCATAAAATACTCTATCTAACTGGCTGGGTTTTGCCTATATGATGAGAAGTGAGGAAGAGAATGTTAGTCAGTGGCTGTTAGATACTGTTGTGATGGAAAGTCATGTTGCTGGACCAGGGTGCTTAGCTCAGAAGCTGTCTCATCTTTTCCTTCTCAGAGAAAGAGAGAGAAAGGGGAAAGGAGGGAGGCAGGGAGGGAGGAAGAAAGAGAGAGACAGATGGGGAGAGAAAGGGAGAGGGACAGGAAGACAGAGAGAGGAGAGAGAGAGAGAGAGAGAGAGAGAGAGAGAGAGAGAGAGAGAGAGAGAGAGAGAGAGCTAGCCAAATTGTGGTCATTCCTCAGGAGCTGCTCACCTTGTTCCTTTGAGACAGGGTCACACTGGCATGAAGCATACTGATTAGACTGAGCTAGGTACACAGTGAGCCCAGGATTTCACATGTCTGTGCTTCCCCAACATTGGGATAGCTATGAAGCTGCCACACCATGGAAGGCATTATAGTCTATGGAAGCTGGGTGGGTATCATCCTGAAGCAAAGGAATCTTTTCAGAAAATGGTTAATAAGATAACTTTTATGTTAGGTTCGTCACATACAGTTTGGAAAAAAAATAAAACAGAATGAAGGAGTATAGATAGATGTGCAGATTTTAGATGGCTCGGGGGCATGGAGCTTGGGCCATCTGAAATCCACACAGCATCTCCACTCCTCCCTGTCTCCCTTTACTATACACCAATTCTCACAGAATTTACAGTAATCCTGTCTTCTGGTCTCTAGGAAATAGCCACACTCTTTTATTATTAAGAAGGTAATATATTTTTACTGTTGATTTTTTCTATTTTCAGTTGTTATGAGAAAGTTTACTGTGAATGCAAAGCTTTGAATTAAAATGCAATTATTAATTTTAATAATCTTAATTTCTGGCATTTACTTAGTCATTTTGTTATATATCTTATAAATAGCTTTATAGATCTTTAATTTTATACCTTACTTTCTAATTAATTGCGATTGTATACAGAAAAAGAAGTAGGCTGAGAGGCAACTCAGAAGATGGTGTGTACATTCCTGGGAGACATGACATATTTTCAAGTTGGTTTGTATCTCTTGTAGGCACAAGGTCAGGAGTCGAATGTATTCCATGAGTAGGACAGTTATGAAAACCATATATTCATGGTGATCGTTGTCTTGCTGTTGCTGTGAAAGACAGTATTGAATACAGCTATTTTCCTGCTTGCTGGCTCCTCACATGAAATGTTTATCAGCAAGTACATTCTACCTCAAGGGAAACTGAGGTGTTCAAATTGTAATAAAACTATTTATAAGGCATTTTATCGAGAGTGCAGAAGCTCCTGGCATTTTGAAGCACAATACTTTATATTCCGCTAGAGTAGTGTTTCTCAGCCTGTGGGTCGCAACACCTATTAGGGTCACATAGCAAATGTCCTGCATATCAAAGGTTTACATTACGATTCATAACACTAGTAAAATGACAGCTATGAAGGAGCAGTGAAATAAGTTCATGTTTGCGGGTCCCCACGATATGAGGGACTGTTAAAGGGTCGCAGCATCAGGACGCGAGTTGAGAACACTGCCCTAGAGGTTTGTCCTGGACAGTCTGGCCCATCTCAACTGTTTAGACACATTGGAAAATTTGAAAACATATAGTTGAGTTCAAGATAATAATTAGCCTCATTTGATTTGATAAGATTTTTTTATACACACACACACAAACACACACATATGATCCCTAAAAGGAAAACATGAAAAACATGTTTTTTTTTCATGTACAACATTGGGTTGGTATTATTAAATATGTTCTCATACAAAACTATATGTTAAAAAGAGCCAATGTACCCAAAGTTGCTTATTCTACAAAAGAAGCAAGAAATCCACCGTTGGCCCATGAGACAGGTCCACTGTGTATTTGTCACTCCTCACTATGGCATGTGCACTCGTGACTCTAACTGATAAGTGCTATTCTCTGGTGCGTCTGCTCATCTGCAGTAGGTGGGCTTCCAGAGGACAAGGGCAAAGACTGGCTTTGGGAATTACAGGACTGTTGCTTTGCCCTCATCTAGGGTGGTGGTGACTCAAACTAAAGTGGTATCAGTGAGATGGGACCAAGTGACACTTGTGTTCGCGAGTTATTTCAGGGCAACTGTCAGCGACTGATGATGGATTGAGCTGTGAGGGAAGGAGAAGACTCAAAGATGATGGCTCTGGCGTTCATGACTTGAGCATCTGGGGTTGCCAGTTACTAGAGAAGGAGATGGAAGGAGGAACAGGTGGGGTGGGGCGGGGTGACTATGAGCTCAGTTCGGAACAGATCAAGTTTGAGGGTTTATAGATCATCCTAGTAGAGATGAAAGTAACTGGCACAGTGACCACTGCCATAGACATGTTTCCACTTCCAGCCTTGCTTTTAAGGCAACAACAGCAAGGAAGGAAAATGCAGAGAGCGGCTTTCCTCTCTTATTTATAACATCAAAAAATTAGAAACAACTGCATGTCCAACTCTGAAATAATTGCCAAATAAATCATGTGCACTTAAAAAATTATATTGCCATAAAACCATAATTACAAAGACTACAATATGGAAAATGCTTATGACGCATTAAGTGCAGAAGCAGGATACAAAATTAAATTTTAGAGATGATTGCAATTAGGTTAAAATATATGCATTTGAAAAATAGTCTGCAAGGTACATTGGAAAATGAAAATAGTTATCTTGGTAATATAAATGAGTACTGTTTTTATATTCCAAGTTTTCTGTAATGTTTTATATTGCTTTTAAAATTTAAGAGAAAACACATTTCAAAGTACCCAAACTTCATATGCTTATTTGTATTAACTTCAGCTGAATTAATCTAAAACCTTACTAATTATAAATGCAAATCACTGTCATGTTTGAGTAAGAGGGCCCTTAACAGATGTGAGAAACACATCCATTGTGTCTGTTTATGAAAATACTTTGCAGTGATCAGGAAAAATTGTGTGGTATTGGGCAGGCAGTTAGTAAGGGGATGGAGACAGTTTGCGGAAGCTGGAAAGCAAAGGCTTTATAAACAATATGTCATGGAGCACTTGGCTTTTCCAGTGATTTCTTACATATACTTCTGTTCTGAATTTTTCCTTTGATCTTTCACTTAGTGCATTATTTACTCTTTATTCCCCCAAAGGCATATAGTTGTTGTTTTTAAGTTGCTCTTTACATGAAAATGAAACTTCAGCCTGAGTATAAATTGATGGAAAGGAGAAACAGATTTGTGCAGCTGTGTTCTAGAACAATTGTCGCCTCAAATGTCGCTGTGATATCATGCTTTGAATTTTTATATCATGCTTTGGTTTCTTTAATGTTAAATGAAATAACAGTAGGCTCCTGTCTATTAACTTGCTACTTGGGTGACTGAGGCAAGAGGGCTGCTGTGAGTTTGAGCCAATCTGGGCCCCATAGTGAGTTTATATAGTAAGTCCAGATTATAAAAAAGAGATCCTACCTCAAAAAATTAACCAAATAAAATCTTTATTAAGGTAGCGTACATGTATGACATAATTCACCGGTTCAGAGTGGATCGCAGTAACCTGTGGGTGTATTTTATCACCTGGGAGTCCCCCCCACCCTGGGCACAGACGTCAGTAGTCACTTAACCAACATGCTTAGTTTTTGACTAGCTCCCTTGGCTGCTTCTTTCCATGAACCTTTCCTGTGCACTACACATAAATGAAATGGTGCAGGATGTGGTTGTTGTGATTGACTTTTTCATCATTTTCTATAATGTTTTGAAGTCTCATCCGTTGTAGAAAAGATATTCCGTTCTGTCTTATTATTCTCAAATATGGCTGCCTTTAGTTGTTTGTTCATAAATTGACAAGACTTTGGATTATTTTCACATTTTCACCATTAGAAATGCTTTTGCTGTGAACATCTAGCTACATAGAGAGCCATTTTCATTTCCCCAGGCTTATCCATGGGAATAGAATACCCGAGTCCTCTGGTGGAGGAACTGTTGGCTGTCTTCCCAAAGCCTTGAGTCCTTTCTCGCTCCAGTCACAGACTAGGAGGGACTTGATTCTTCTGCTCCCTTCTTAGCACCAGCTTTCATCTTGCTTTCAGGCTATCACCATTCTAGCAGGAATTAAGTGGTATCTCCTTGTGAATTTGATGTCTCTCTCACTAGGGGCCAATGATGTTGTATGTCTTTCTGTACATTGTTTGCATGCAGTGCAACAGAACCATCTTTTTCAGATTTTCTTTGGAGATACGTCCGTTCAGATCCTTGATTATTTTTTAACTGGGTTATTTGTCTTTTTAAGACATGAGATTCCTTTACATATTCGGGATGCAAGTCACTTATCAGACATGCAGTTTGTAAATAACCCCTTTGTGACTTATCTTTACTTTCTTGTTGTTGCTCTTTGAAGCATAAAATGTTTTAATTTTGATAAAGTTTAGCTTATCTAGTTTTTCCTGTCACTGCTGGAGCTTTTGATGTCAAAGCTAAAAAACCCATTGGCTGATCCAAGGCTGCAAAGATTTATGCCTCTTTTCTTCCTAGTTTTAACTCTTGCATTTAAGTAAGTCACTGTGTACATTTTTAAGTAAACAGATTTTAGAGAATTTTTAACTTCATAGCAACATTAAAGAGAAAGTACAGAGATGCTCTGTATGCCATTGCTCCCACACACCTGTAGCTCCCCTCGTTCTTATTATCTATTGCCAAAGTGGTACAGAGGTTGCTGTTGATTGACAGGACTGGTAGTCCATACCTTACATGGGGGTTCGCTATTAGTGGTGTACATTGTATGGATTTGAACAAATGAATATGGCATATATACACTTTTGTGTATTTTTCTGAGTGGTTTCACTGTCTTGAAAATCATCTGTGTTCATGTCTTCATCTTTCTTTTTCGTCTACCTGCTAGCAACTATCTTTTGTCTCCCCAGAGTTTGCTTTATCTGGATTGCCATACAGTTAATAGAGTTGTTTGTTATAATACTGCATGTACCCTTTTTATATTCTGTTACATGCATGTAAATGTCTTTTGCTTGATAATTCATTCCTTTGTGTGTGTGTACTGAATAATATTTCATTTTTTTTCTGGATGTACCACAGTTAGCCATTCACCACTAAAATGCACACAGATGGCTTCTGTGCTTGGCAATTATAAATAAAGATTCTGGATTCTTTATTCATTTATGTTTTTGTGTGGACATAAGTGCTGGATCCTTTTGTTAATAGCTGGGCCATAAGGTAAAATATGCTGAATGTTGTTAGAAAACTTCAAGCTGCCTTCAGATGGCTGCACCACATTATGTTGCTTCATTCAGAAAAGTTGATCTTGTGGTCCAGAGTTTTTGGTCTCTCAGTACTGCTTTCATCGGTTTCCCAGTGCCGTGTGATGTGGGACAGCTTTTCATCTTTATTTGCTCTCTGTATATTTCCTTGCTAAATTCTCTATTAAGGTATTTCTCCTTTTAAATTTAATTAATTAATTTACTTTTTAATTTCTTTTTGAGACAGTACCAAACTGGTCTCATGCTCACATACTGGGAATGGTTTTGGATTCCTGATCCTCTTGTCTCCACTTCCTGGATTCTGGATTGTAGATGTATACCGCCATGCCCAGTTTATGAGGTGCTAGAGATTGAACCCAGGATTTTGTGCACACGCTCTACCAAGTGAGATAACCCCCCCCCAACGCTGAGACACTTTTAAGTCAATTTCATTTTATTGTTTATGTTTGATAGCAGCTTTTATGCTATAGGAGGTTTGCAAATGTTTTCACCCAGGCTCTGGAAAGTCTTCTTGAAATTTTGTTTAATATGGGAGAAAATTTAAATTTGTTTCTTTTATCAATTCCTTTATTGTATGAATTATACTCTTAGTGTTTTGTTCTAGAAAATCATGTAGTATTTCTCTGTGTTTCTTTCTCAGAATTGTGTACTTTTGCAGTTTTTGCTTAGATCTGTGACTAATTTTGAGATGACTCTTGTGAAGAATACAAGCTACATATGAAGACTCAATTGCAGTTGTTTTTTATTTTTTAATGTATACATTTAGTTGTTCCAGTACTGTCTGTTGAAAAGATTAATTTAAGTTAGTATATTTGTTCCTTATTACTGGTCAATTAACTGTAACTTATATGGGTAACTCATATAGGTCTATTCCTAGGCTCTCTCCTTGGTTGCACTACCATATCTACAATTAGATTGTTTTGATGGCTTTGCTTTATTGTGAGTCTTGAGGTGGGATAGTTTCAGTCCTCCGACTTTGTTTTTGTGTTTCAGTGTTGTGTCTGATATTCTAAGTCTGTTCTCTCTGTGCAAGCTGTAGAACCAATTTGTCAGTAGCCACAGAACAAATCTCTGGGCTTTTGATTGGCATTTCATTGACATTATGAATCAATTTGGAAAGAATTATCATCTTCACAATACTGAGTCTTCCTATTGATAACACAATTTCTCTGCATTAATTTTGTTTTCTTATTTCTTTATCAGGCTTTGTTTTTCTCGTATATAGTTTGAATACACCTTTAACCTTTAGAGATTTTTATTTAGTTTATTTTTGTTAGGTTCTAATGTCAATGGGATGGTGCTTTTGGTTCAAGACTCATCTATGCTGGTATGCAGAAAAATGATTAGTGCATTTGGTCTTTGTGTTCTGTTGTACTCTGTAATCCTACTGTAATGAATTATTAGCTCAGAGAGGCACTTGTGCATTATTTTGGATCTTGTCATCTGTGAATAAGATGTCTTTATATCTTCTAAATTGGCATGACTTGTATTTCTTTTTCCATTCTATCTATATTAGCTGTAACTTCCAGTACAATGGTGACATGGGAAATCTTGGAGTTGTTTTTTTTTTAAACTATTCATCATTATCTGGGTTTGATTCTAAAAGATGCTCAGTACTGAGATTAGGACGTTTCCTCCATTCTCATTTTATAAGTGATCTTATCATTCATGAATGTTTGATTTTGCTAAATGATATTTCTTAATCTGTTAATAAGATTCAATTCACTAATATGATAAATTATTTTTAATTTTATTTTCATAACTGGGATAAATTCTACATGGTCACCTTTTATAGTTTTATTTATACATTGTTTTTTTTTTTTTTTCATTTTGTTTTGATTTCACTGCGTAGTGAGTGGGACTAGCCTCAAGCTCCTGGCTCCCCTGCTTCTGCCTTGCTAGACTGTTGGCGCCATCTAGAAAATGCTATCTTGGCTTCTGTATTCTGAATGACTTGGCAGGAAACTAGCATTATTTTATCAACTGTGTGGGGAAGTCTACAACTTGCCGTGTGTAGGTCTGCTGTTTCCACACCAAGGACTGACTACTGATGAGTTTTCTTTCTGGATTGTGGTCTACACCAATTCTTTCCTTTTTTACTAGTTGTGTGAGATGGGTCTCCCCCATAATTATTCAAGTTCTTGTGCACAATCAAAATTTGGGTATGGAAATGATTGTGATATTCCTTCATTATTCATTTGTGTTCATAAAATCTCTTATAATGTATAGCATTTATTTTTATATTAACAACTTGTATACCACCATTTACCTGTTTTATCATTTTTAAAAGAATTATCTTTTCATTTCTTTGATGTTCCTCTTCAGTCTTGTTTCCAACTCGTTCATTTCTTCTCTGAATTTTATTGTTGCTTTTTATTTGTTTACTTTGGATTTAATTTGCCGACTTGTTTTGTTGTGCTTTTGTTTCCTAAAGTGGCAGTATATGTGATTGATTTTAAATTGTTCTCTTTTCAAATATATGCATTCAGTGCTATAAATTTCCCTCTAAGAACTACCTTGGCTATCGTCCCAAAATTTTGAAAAACATTTTGCATTCTTTGTATTTATATTTTATGATTTATATTTTAACAAAAACAAACAAGACTTGTATTTTAAGATTAAAATATAAAAATATTTTAAGATTGTTCTTTGAGGGTTTTTGTTTGTTTGTTTGTTTGTTTTGTTTTGTTTTAAACTCACATTATAGGCCACTGTTGCTGGGTCTGGTTCAGACTCTGCTGGAAGTTTCTCAAGCTGTGGTGTTTACCTCCAATGTTTTTCTTGGCACCTGGACTGATACTGAGCAAAAGGAGCTGCTGTAGTTAAGTAATGGAGTAGTTAAGATGTGGGCCTGGGGTAGGGACTGGGGTCTGTTTCTCCAGCTCTGTGACTAGCCCTCTGTTTGAAGTGAGCCTGTGCCCTGGAGCTGAGGACAGCATCCTCTGTGATGGTTGGTGGAGAGTGGAGTTGAGTGTTTCCCTCTGGGGCTGCTAGACTCTTCCCTTAATCCCAGAGGTCAAGGATCCACATGGTTTCTCCTGAAGGCAGGCTTTAAAGAATGGAGTTGTTCCTTTCCCTCTTTTCTGCCAACAGCAGAAACACATTTTATTTCCTGAAGAAGTGGAGGCAGGCCTGCTAGCAACCATATTGCTCTGGAATTTGTAACTATGGGGTTTGTCTACACTGACCCTCCAGCAACTCTGTAACTGCAGCCAAGGTTCCCTTTTCCACCACCTCACAGGCTGGCTCCTCAGAGGCTGGGGGTTGCAAACTTCTTTTCCAGGAAGTTGTAATTCTCTGTATTCATCTGTTGGTCTCTCCAAGTCCAGAGCATCAGTTTTCTCTATGGTCTTATTTGTCTTCTGGGTCTAAGAATTGTTCTTTTGTTCAGCTTGTTCATTTTTTGTTTTTTATGTTAAAATATGGTGGGGATTGCCAGTCTTCTTCTGTGCTAACTAAATCCCAAACCAGGATTCTTCTTTGATCAGTTGTGGGTAATAGTTTTTATGGCATGAGATAATGGTGGGATTTAAAGTTTTCTTCATTTTCAAGTGGATACCTAATTGTTCTGCGACTTTTATTGTAAATATTATTCATCTTCTGTCAGACTTTCTGTGCCAGCAATTGACTAAATACCCCATGCAGGGCACATTGTATCTTTATGTTGTGACTTGACTGGCATTTGCAAACCTTCACTCTTCCTCTTCCAAATTTGTTTTGTTTACTCAAATTTTTCTTTTTTGGCCTTTTGGTTTTCTTGAACTTTCATGAGTCTTGGGATCTGTCTTTTTTTTTTCAAAGATAGCTGGATCCTGGGTAGGCTTATCACATTTTAGAAATAGCTATTCCTTATCTTTTAAGAAAAGAAGTTGTAGTTATTTTATAGTTATTTAGAGAATTTTTCTGTTTTCTCTTTTTCCTTGGAAAGTTGATAAGATTCCGATCTTGTCAAGATTCTGTGAGATTGTCCCTGTCACAGCAGGCACTGTCTCCCTTTGCTTGTGAAATCCTGTTTCTCAATTCTGTGGAATTCTTTCCTCATGATTCTCAGCGTACTCTTCAAGAAAACATGTTTTGGCTCAATTGTGTGACCAAACAATAATTTTCTCTTACATTAACTTCTTAGCTGCAGAGTAGGAGATCTGAGGTGAAGCCAAAAGCAGAGGGGTCTGTGTGCTCCAAACACTGACAGAAATGTACGGTTGACAAATAAAGTTGGAAGAGAGCTTGGCTGTTCCAGTGTGTGATGTCACAATTGCATTAGGATGAAATCAAATCAACAGCCATTACTCACAACTCTTATTTTAGCGATAGGGTTATTTTCTTAACAAATTTATCTGAAGAAGAATCTTAGTGTGATTAGTCTACCAAATATAACAACCAGGGCATATAGCACGTAGCAGGTTTGAATGCTATAAAAAGGATGAAATATATCTTTTAGGCATTCACACAGAATGGAAAGAGTACTGGGTCCACCTAAGCACTCAGTAAATATTGGCTGAATAAAGGAATGGGCAGCAGGAGGCCCTGCATACAGCGTTGCTTTGAATGCCTAGATTCCCACCTCAGAGATGATTCCAGTTAATCCCTCAATTCAGAAGGATAAGACCTGTTTTCAGGGGTAAATGTTTTATTTATTTTTTTCAGTATTTTCAATTTTCTTAAAGGATAACTTGAGAGTTTCGCACTTTTGCAGTGTTTATGTCATGGTTGGTGCCGATGTTGCCTTTTCTTCTTGTTTACGAGAAGTTGAAAATCCACAGAATCAGTTGAGATGCAGTCAAGAAATGGAGCCTGTGATAACATGTGACAAGAAGTTTCGAACTCAGTTTCACATTGACTGGTGCAAAATTTCACTGGTGAGTTTTTTGGTTTTTTTTTTTTCCTAAAAAAGATTTTGCTTGTGCAAATGTACTCAGTAGTGATGTCTGTGAGCATAAACCTGCAGCACTGTGTGAGCATAGTGTCTGACTAAAACCTGCAGTGCTGTCGGAAATAAATCCTAGGTTCTCTTTGTCAGCTGTGTGGGCTTGCTTGTTTTTCAGGATTTGGTAAATTTGATGATGGTACATCTGCTTAAGAAAGAGTCTCGCCACCTTTGTCCTCTAACCTTGTTTAGTTGCTGAGGCTGGATTATCTGGCAGGTGGTTCTGCTGAAGCTCTTAGACATGCAGGAGGAGGCTGTTAACTCAGCATACACCAGGGAGCCAGTGTGGTGTGAGCAGAAGGTCCCCTTAAATGCGCTGCTGCTGGCCCATGTCGGAGGGAAATAAGAGCGCACAAAGAAACAGTGATAGAGTTGCGTTCTGCTGTGAACTCACATGACAGGGCTCAATAGACAAGGAACAATTCGAAGGGAAGAGAATATCTTTCCCCACAGCCTTAAATAAATGTATCAACATTCCAAGTTTTTTTTTAATTACCTTAAAAATTTTTTATTGATTAAATTTTTCCTATGACAATAAAAGTATTTCTGTTTATCTATAGTGTATGTCTTTTTTATATGGTATTTTGAGCTTATTTAGATTCTTAAATTTTTATGACCTTTAATTTTTTAGTGACCTTTAGATTCAACTTGTGTCAACTTTTTGATTGGTGGTGAATGATTTCGATCTAAGTTTAAACCTGATGTCTGAACAGAGTTACTGACACATAAACCCAACTGTCATTTCATGTCTTAGAGAGGCAACTGCAGGTGACTTTCCAGGCCCCGGTGCTGGCCAGGGAGCACATTGCTCACACTGCAGCGCTCAGCATTCCGTGTGGCTTTCTGCCCTGTATGCTTTTTCTCCTGTGTTTTGTATTTTAGAAAAATTATACCCTTCTTTGCCTTCTTAAATCACATAAAATTACTTTTAAAAAACTGGTTTATGTACAATCTTAGGTAAATATTAACAGCTCAATATTTCAGTCACGGTACTAATCACCTAAGACTGTGCAGGAGCAGCTGGTTCCATGACTTACAAATGTTCCTCTCACCAAGCAGGAGCCAGCAGGCCCTGCCAGCAGCATTCTGATCATGGCGACGCTGTTACGTGAATTTATGTTTAGCAACACTGTCTAGCTTCCAAAAGTTAAAAACTGTTTCTGTTTTGAAAGTTTTGAGGTCAAGGCTTTTTATAATGGAAGAGTTTGGGGATTTTCATTTTAATTTTACATGTATATTTATTTATATGCCACATCATTCCAGAAAAATATTTTTTGAACATTTCTTACTATTTAAGGCGGCTCAGATGAAAGAGATGCGATGGTGCTTGCTTGTAACCCCAGAACTCTGTGAGTTTGAGGCGGGCCCATTCAGGCTGTAGCTGCCTAAAACTAAAATAAGATAAAGATAAGTAACACAGTCTTATAACAAACATAATTTTTTAAATGATAAAAGTAGGATGTAAATAAGGTTATATTGGACAGCCAGCTTCCTACTACCAAGACTAACATCCCAGGAAACCGAGTTAGAAGTCCCTGGGAGGACGCAGTGCGCTGGGCCCTCTGCAGGAGCGCCACGGTGAACAGGCTGTTCCTGCAGAGGATGCTCAATACAGCCAACGTAATTCTCCCAGCAGTTTGTTAAATCATAAAATGGAACAAATTTCACATGGCTGCCTTTCTAATGCCTTGCAGGAAACCCTCAGTAGAATGAAGTGTAGCACAAAGAAGCAGATGAGCAAACAGGAGATGTGTGAGCGAGGTGCAGGGTGCGTGCCCACTGTGGCTGGAGTAGGGCACAGTGTGCTGCACCACCCGGGGGGCTGTCTTCTGCTCCTTTTTCTAAAATTAATGTCAGCCCAGTAGAAGAAAGATTGAATAGTGCATTGGAAATTGTCTTTTCTTTTTCCTTTTCCCATTACCTTACATGCCGTCTCTGTGTCCTGGGTTATCAGCCAGGTGGTTAACGTTTCCATTAGGAGCTGGTCACAGGAAATTTAGTCTTAAAGGGACTTCAGCTTTGCAACAAACAAGCAAATACATGGACACACATATGCATACATGTGTATATGTGTTTATCTTGCAAACAGGCTTCTATAAAGTCTTTATTACTTAGATACATACTTTCCCTAGCTCCAATAAAGAACAATAAATCAGGATAATAAAGTAATTGGAAAACTAATTGGCCTTTGAAGGTAACTTGTCAAAGACTGTTTTTGTTGTGTTTAGACCTTAAAATCTCATGTTTGTAGCTACTAATTTGATGTGTAATTGTCTTCTTTTGTATCAGGTTGATAAAACAAAACAAGTGTCCACCTATCATGAAGTGGTTCGTGGTGAGGGGATCTTGCCCGATGGTGGGGAGTACAAGCCCCCCTCTGAGTCTTTGAAAAGCAGAGACTACTACACAGATTTCCTGGTCACCCTGGCTGTGCCCTCGGCAGTAGCACTGGTGCTTTTCCTGATCCTTGCCTACATCATGTGCTGCCGCCGGGAAGGAGTGTGAGTACTTTCAATAAAGACCTAAGGAGCGGGCGAGCCTGCTAGCACCACAGAGAAGAGTCCATTCAAAGCCAAGTGTGTCTAGTTCATAAAGCACACTGTAAATGAATTGAAATTTGATTCAAGTCAAACAGCAGTACTTTATTCCTTCACGATGAATTAATGTAGTTGTGAGTCTAGCAAACCAAATTAGGGGCCAAAATTATTCAGAAATGATTAAGGCTAGATATAAATTCATGATAGAAAAACAATACCAAGAATAATTGAGGCTAGACACTGTGGTTGTGCAAGCCATCTTGTGTGAGCAGAGACAGAAGTCTATTGACATGGTAATTGCATTTAAATAAATAAATTGTCTTAGTCAGTGTGATGAAAAGTGATAGTCAGAATTCTCCTTGGAGTCATTCTGCTGTCAAACAGGGTGACACAATCTAAATGTTTAAAATATATTAAAAAAAATAACCCAGGAGTAAATTAATGAAAATAAGGTATCATTTGAGTAATGAGTCTTCCCTTCATGAATAGTTAGTACTTTCAGGACATCTATGTCAATTAAGATAATCTCCCGAGATTACTTGGAAGTCAGGGTAACAAAGCAAAGGCTCAAAAACTCATAAAGCAGCAAGTAACAAATTCTCCATTCTTCATGTAGCTGATTTCATTATGTCATAGAGTTTATTTCAATCAAGAGCTCGATTCTTAATCTCCATTTTTTTCATTTTCTGTGTGTTTCTCATCAGTATTCCATCGCTGTATGTGTATCATCCTGGTAATATTGTGAACCTGGTGGCAAATGCTGCCCAGTTGCCTCTGAGTCACAACATCAGCACTTCCCCATCACACAAGGTCCCATGAGCATAGAGTCTTAATGTTCCAAATATCAATGCTATTATTTAATTCATAAATTTTGTTTTGTTTCTAGGGAAAAGAGAAACATGCAAACCCCAGAGTAAGTGTCTTCTTTCCTGTTATTTTCTTTGCCATCGTTTCTGTCACTTCTCAGTTTCCCACCATGCTCCGTACATGTGTCTCATGCTTTCTTCCCATTCACCATCGTTCCTAGTTGACGTCACCAACTCGAAAGCTGCTTTCTAAATAGAGGTTTAGGATGGGTAGACACTAAAATTAAAAAGGGTTCAAAACCTAAGGTAACCTAGATAAAATTAAACCTAAATTATTTCAGATTCAGAATATTAACATATCACTTATATTATGTGATTTCCCAACCTGCACTTCTATAAATCAAAGGACAGATGGCAAGGCCTTTCATACATGTTTTCCTGAGTCTATAGTAATAACCTTCCATAAAATGAAACTCCTGGGAGTATTTATAAATGCCCCCACCAGAAGAAATAATATAAAAAGCTATCCTAAGTCTTATCTTAATCATAGAAATAAATAGGTAACCAGTTTGTGACTCTTGCTGTAATGTTAACATAGTCCTTCATAGCTGAGTTTAGCTTGAGACTTAAATAAAGGTATGTTAGATGTATGTTTCTCTGAGCTAGTTTATAGAACACCCCAATGCAATAATGTCTAATTATTTTTAAAGAAAGTGTCTTTTTTCAAATTGTTACTTATTATGCCAGTATATAATTTTAAATATGTGTTGTTTTTATCTCTTTTATGTAGTATCCAACTTGTCCATCACAGTTCTATTCAGAAATCTACCAAGGAGCTTCGAGACATGTCCAAAAACAGAGAGATTGCATGGCCCCTGTCTACACTACCCGTGTTTCACCCCGTGACTGGGGAAATCATACCTCCCCTGCACACAGACAACTACGACAGCACCAACATGCCCTTGATGCAGACACAGCAGTAAGTATCCATGTGGAGGTACAATGCCAGAATGCATGGGTATTTTACTGATATCTATCAAAACCATTCCATTTAGCTGTTACGGGTTTTGCTCATTTATTATTGGAGTACACCATAGCATAATATCATGACTTGGTCTGACATAAATATAAGAGAACCATTTTCTAGATGTTTTTCTTTAGTAATAAAAATGCATCAAAATTAACATGTGAGAAGTTGACACTGATGATAATCTACATGGTTGTCCTAAGCAGATAGGCAGAGACTAAAGCATGGTAATCACATTGTTTCTAAGAGGTAATGGGTTTGATTTTTCTCTTAACTTTCACAGAACTATAAACTATTTTTTTCTGTATAAAAAAAAATTGTGGGCCAGGCAGGGGTGACACATGCATTTAATCCCAGCACTAGGGAGGCAGAGGCAGGCAGATCTCTGTGAATTCAAGGCCAACCAGGTCTACAAGTAGTGTGGGAAGTCCTTCTGTATATGTGTTGCTTTTATTGGTTAATGAATAAAGAGTCTGTCTTGGCCTGTGATAGGGCAGAGTAGAGCTAGGCGTGGAAAACTAAACTGAATGCTGGGAGAAAGAAGGCAGAGTGAGAGAGCTGCTATGGAGCCACCAGAGAGGGAAGATGCAAGCTTCCATCTAGAACCTTGCTGGTAGGCCACGATTCTCATGGTAAAATATAAAATAATGGAAATGGGTTAAATTAAGATGTTAGAGCTTGCCAATAAAAAGCTAGAACTAATAGGCCAAGCAGTGATTTAATACAGTTTCTGTATTGTTATTTTGGGTCTAAGCAGCTGGGAACAGACAAGTGGCCTTCTACTATATACAAGAGCTAGTTCCAGGACTAGCTTCAAAGATACAGAGAAACCCTGTCTTCAAAAAACAAATAATAACAACAAAAAAGTGTATGTGTATATGTTTGTACATCAAAACAAACAACTCTGATTTGAACTTTGAACATACAATTATTTTTATTCGGTTTGCTTTCTTAAGGCAGAGTTTCATGTAACCAAGATGGCCTTGAACTGCTGGTTCTTCTGTAGCTTTTTAAGTGCCGGAGGTACAGGCATACACCTAAGTGTCCAGATGATCATACATTTAGTTGTAGCAAACCCCTGATGCTTCAGGAGGGGCACTGTGAAGGTTAGATGCTGGGAAGGAAGGGAGGAAGTTTACACGCTTAGAAACTATACTTTGATATATGAAGTGGTAGATGAATCTGTCATTCATTCCTTTAGTATGTAGTTCTTTTTTATCTTATAATAGAATGGGTTAAATTGAGTTGCCCAAGAACTAGAAGCCACAACTGTATTTTTGTACGGGTTCCTAATTTTCAAAGTGAATGGTATGGAGACACAGAAAAATCTCTCTGTCTTTCTGACCCTTACTCCTTCACACACACACACACAAAACACGCATGCACGCACACACATGCACACGCACGCACATGCACACACACATGCACACGCACACACACACGCACATACACACAGATATAAAAGTAAAACCTGTTTAAAACTATGCTGGACACAAACATTTTTCCTTTGAGAGTTCTTATTTATTATTATGTAAAATGTATGTGCTAATAAATCAGTTCAAACAATAATCATGTAGAACTGTGTAAACAGCATGGCTCCATGCATTTACCCAAACACTCTGAAAATCTAACGTAATTGTAAATATTTTCTTAAATGTCTAACATCATCTACTTAGGGATGGTTGTATAAGCTCAGGCTATGTGTGTGAGTGACTAATTTAAGTCTTTCAATGGTGGTCAAACTTTGCATTCATTTGAATTCATAATTTTGAAAATAATTATTATAGTAGTGATATATGCAAATTTCACAATATTTAATTTTAATGTAGAGACTTATGTACATTTATCTTTTCTTTATAAAAGTTAGTGGTCAATTGTTATAGGCTAATCTAAGACCTCACTTACTCAAATTAGGGACTGATAGAAAAATCAGTAGTTTTAAGAATATTGTAATAATTCTCAGCTTATCCATCTATCCAATTTTTAGATGAAAATTGAGAATAATCTTTTTTATTCTCAGAATCATACTTGATATTTAACTACTGTCTCTTACATTGTGTAGAGGGCCAAAGAAGTGTTCACAATATTCAAAACATGAAGCTACATATGCTCAAAACCAGACTTTTGTTTGTTTTACCTTTTTCCCACTTATTATTTCGGGGAAGACTGCATGCCATAGTGTTCATGGGGTGGTTAGGGACAACTTGTAAGGGTTGATTCTCTCTTTCCACCATGTGGGTCCTAGGGATCCAACTCAGGGTAATACCCTTTGTAGCAAGTACCTTTATGGGCTGAGCTGTCTCACTGGGTTTTTCTTGAATCTGTGGAGAACATTCCGAGTTGCTAACTCTGCAGAGAACATGGGACTGGAAGTGTTTTTGTTGACAACATCACGATACTCTCAAACTTTAGAGTGCAGCGGTGGTTACTTACTGTGGTGTGTAATGCAGGTAGGCTCAGTGAGTGATGTCTCAGTGAGAAGGGGAAGGCTGCTGCCACTTTTAAAGATACCCTTTCCAGTTATTTGCTAGTTGAGACTAGCAAATATTTTCTTGAAAAATATTTATTTGTCTTGTGCCAAAACAGGATTCTATACTGTTGCTACTGGTAGATTTTATTTTATCTATCAGTGTATATAAAACCTTCTGTCTGGTTTATAAGTCCCTGTGTCTCGCAGGCCTTCTCAGAATCCACTAAGACCCACCATTATGCTGCCCAGCTCTTTGCAAATACAATAGCTTGCAACAATTTCAACGTATATGTGTTTTGAAGTCCAGAAAACCTTTGTATTATTTCTATTTCTGCTAATGGAAAAGCTCCATTAACTAACACTTCTATATAAATGGGGTCCATAGATAATTGATGATGTTCACAGTGATTGTTCTGAGGCACTGTGGGATCATCAAGTGTGCCTGACTCATCAGAGGAAAATTAAATTACATTCGGTGTCATTTCAGTGTTGAGTGTATATTATCTTTCTTTTATTCTTGGAAATAGATAATATGTGCACGGTCTCTATGGTAACTCCCTATAAGCCAGAATATGTGATTAACCTCATTTTCTAACTATGCCTGATAATAGGAAATTTATTGTGTTAGATTCATCCACACTTTTTTATGACAAAATTCAACTTTTATGCTTTAAACTGATTTTTTAAAAAAAGCTTTATTTTAGCACCAAGTAGACACAAATATTTGGGTCATTTGTATGGAGCTGAGTTTTCAAGGTGAAAATGCGGTATTTATCTGAGCAGGCTACGGTCCTCATGGCCAGGTGTGTGCCCGGATGCTGCTGCTTTGTGTTCGCTCATCAGACCCTTGTGAAAGGGCCTGCGTGTCAGCCTCACGCATCCAAGCACACCAGGTTTACCCAGCTACAGGATTTTGTGTTTATTCCTCAGATTTGGTAGCAGAAATAGTCAGGCAAAGTGAGATGGCTAAACACTTATGTGAGCTTATAAGTGAAACTTGGAAATATTCAAAGCTTCCCTTCAAGGCTGCATAGAAATTAATTTGGTCTTTTAAACACGTTAATGCCTTTGAGAGGTATGGAGCTCTCCCAACAGCTGGGTACCTACAGGCTGTGTTATCACTTACATGGAAATATCTTCCTTTTTTGACACAATACTTCACAGGGCTCGAGACTAACACCATAAATTATCCAGTTTAAAAAAATACTAAGCATGATCATTTGTATGCGATAACTTTAAGACACCAACAATAGACAAAGATAAACACGGTCAGGGTGGAGTATTCACCAGTGCTGCTATCTACTTCGGATAGATAGTGTGTGGTCATTGACCTCAGAGGTACTGAGCCAGCTCACAGGCACAGGAACATTAAAAGAAGAAGAAATGCAGTAGGCTGGGCAGGATCGGGAGGCATATCACGTGCTGAGCAAAGGGGTGCATTTGACACACAGTTTCTTTGGGAGGTGCAGGGATAATAGAGCCTGCAGCTGCTCTCAATTACTTTCTTTCTTTACCACACTGTGGTTCCGGGGATGCGTAGGACCAAGGTGAGGATCTTAACAATGGCGCTCTATTACCTAGTCTGCCGACATTCTTGTAGATTTTCCTAGTTTTCCAGTCATGTCCTTTTCCTCTTCCAACATTTTATTAAGGGCACAGTAGTCACCATGTTTCCTTAGTGCCCGCTGCACTGGTAAGTCCCTTAGACCTGTCTGATTGCCTTGATCGGGTGTAGAAGTACTCGCTAAGTGTTCTGAGGAATTGTCCTACCCTCCACCTGGTCACACGTGCTGCTTCCCCACTTTGTTGTCTGTCTCTCAATGTATACATGTCTGTTGATGCCCCTGCCACTGGCAGTTTCCTTAATACAATTAATTTCTGGAAATTACATTTTAAGATAATTCTTAAATGAAATTGAGGTAATGTGTTTAACTAGAGGCTTATCCAAAACTCCAGAAGATACTCTTTATAGCTAGAAGATTGAGTTCTGAGTCATAGAATTTTAAGTCCTCAAGTTGGAGACAATCAATCTAACACCATCTCCCTACCATGGTGCTCAGACCTCTTGGAGCTGTTCCAGTGACGAGGTCGGTCTGAAGTCTGGGTTTGGAGGTGAGTAGAAGCACATGTCACTAAGAGCAGGATCATGACTGCAAATTCGCCTTTAACAGCCTAGAGAATTGAGGGAGAAGACAGAATGCAAAGCCTCTCAGGTCATCCCAATGGGATTGCAATAAGAGTGTTGATGGCACATACATACACTCTTCCACCTAAAGTTTTCAAAGGCATTTTTTTTTCTAAGTTCCTCCGAAGGGCATGTTTGCAAGTATGAAATAGGACTGGATTTTATCTATAGAGTTTAGGTGGTTAAACATTTGGACTTTGCACCAAATTAATTCTTCAGCTGCTCGAAGAAAACACTGTGTGGAAGTGAGCAGTTGTACTGACTTGAAAGCAGTGGCCAAATGAGAGAAAAATGCCAAACCTTGAAAAACTAAAGTAAATAAAGGAATAAAAATACCTTAGGAATTGTGGTTAATGTATGGTTTTATGCCTTGAAAAGCAGAGTGGAGACCCCAAATACTGAATTTTCTAGAGGCGCCCTGATTTATTTTGTGTGTCAAGGAGTTGAGCTACTCCAGGCAGACGGTTCTCTTCCTCATTCCTTTGTAACCAGATCCACAACCCCTGACCTTTTCTAGGTGAAACCTCTTCCCGGAGGACGTGTTTGTAATGGAGCACAAGGGGAAGCCTCTAGACACTTCCCTGTAACATTTTTAACTGGTTGTATAAAAAATGTCCTTATCCATCCTACTAACCCTAACATCTAATCCAGGATAACTGAAGCCCCTCAGACAGACTCTGCTCAGATCCCTTTGCAGATGAACAACTATGAGAGCACAGATGAGAATTAGAATTAAAGCTAGGAAACTAACTTAGCTTTTATTTGAGTGTTTTCCATTTCTCTTCTCTTCAGTGATAATGAAAACCAAGTTTTCAAGGTAAAATTCTACATATAAAAAGTTAAGTTTTAATGAAAGTTAATGTCAGTTAGAGCTGACTGCTTCTGTAGGCCAAGACTGCAGTGTTCCTGCTGACAGGAATCATCAGCTGCCAAGAATATTGCAAAAATGTGTTTATTTATTTAAGTATACACTAGAAGTGATGGGCTTGTTGCTTCTTGGTGGACTCGGGTCCTCTTGGTTTCTACTGCATCAGGTTAAAGCTGTGATGAGTCCTGCTTCTGGACTCGAACAAGCACAGGGGAAAAACTGAAAAAACTAGATGGAGGTGTCTTTCTCCTTTACGTATCATATACAAAACAGAGTTGATTTTAATTAAAATGTCTTCACATTTAAACCACGATAGTGTTTTTGTATTCTGTGTGACCTTCCCTTATTGTTGATTTCTCAGAAAAAAGAGTTGTAGGGTCCAAGCCATCGTGTTCAAGGACAAAAAAAAAAAAAAAAAAGTTTGGCATTATCAGTTTTGCCAAAATAACAGGAAAATCTCCCAAATAATATAACTACTACTTGTTGCTAAATATCTCCATATAATTTTAAAAGACGACGCCTGCACACTGAAGGTCATTTTCTTTCGATTCTGGCAAAGAGTCTGTGCCTTTATACAAATGACTTTGTTTTTTGAGTCTTCAGTCAAGGCGCGGCATAATCGGTTGATAATCATCCACCTTACTCATAGAATTACTCTACAGGATAGTCAACAATGTAAATTACCTTGAAACAGTCGTTCAAACTACGAATAATTGTGTTCTTTCCCAAATCAATTATTTACTAATTTGGAAATTATTACCTTTGCTTTCTTAAAAAATGAAGCTTGTGCACTGGCTAATTCGGACAATTTTCTATTTAGATGCAGGCAATTAATGGCAATAAAATTGGGAAATAATTAATGTGAATAATTTAGAGAATTACAGTTTTTCTTAGCTTTCTATATACTGCTGCAGTTTACATGTTATAACCCTTCCATAAGTCCATTAATAACTTAATTACTCTAAATGGTTTTACGGCTTCATGAAGATCCTTTCTTTGAAGGAGTCTAGGTACTCTGTTTGAAGTTGGCCCCACTCTCCTGCCTAATTGCCGCCAGTGGCTCCCACATCCCCCACGGGTCTTCCTTCATCACAGTGCCAGAAGAGTCCGTTGTAGGCTGATTATTCAGTATGCCTGCTGCAGCGATTTTCTGAGCGCCCCCTACTCTAGGTGGCACACAGGACCTCCCAGCGACCAGGTGAACCAGCATTTGCTCTGCATCGCAGGCTGGCCTCTAACCCATGATCTCTAACTATGATACCGCTGGCCCCTCGGTTTCTTTCGTGTTCACACACAGGTGTGAAGTCCAAAAGTAGCTCAGCTTTTTTGTTGTTGTTTAACCTCTTTGCACAAGTGAGCTCTTTTTATATGACTCACCTACAGTTGTATTTGCAGGCTTTAGGGGGACCATGCATATCATCCAGTCAGATGCAGTGTTAGTTGCTTTGAACCCCCAGACTAATCCAGGTATACAAATGGCTCTCTCATGTACCTTTTCTGAGTTTCTTATAAGCGTTTAAATTCTTTAACAAACAATTTCTCATCATTCATCCAAGAGTATTTTGATTGTAAGTTTGACAGTGTAGTTAAAGAAAAAAATCAGGAAATAACAGGCACGAATTGACAGGCTCTAGTTTTTAAACAATATATTCTATTGACAGAATGTGCTGTGGGGCCCGACAAGAGTGTAGGATTCCAGTGGTCGTATCCCAACCCTATTTTTGGATTTAAGATATCCTTCCTCTGCAGCCTCTGGGAAATCGCTGTCTTTCACCAAGTGTCGGAATGCACATACTCTGGGTTTCCCCTTTCCTCTGTGAATTTTGTTAAAGTGTTGGTTTAATTTGCTATTAGACTAGGTGTTCCTGGAGCTAATGGAGAATGAGGAAGTGTGTTCAGAATGCAGGGGAAGTGTAGAGCAGTTTCAGGTGCAGACTAGACCCATGTCCGTTATGCCTGAGGACCTGAAATAAAGTTCGTCCACCCCTCAGCCCAAGGGCCCACGTAATTGCATTTGGACTTGTGTAATAAAGGTCTCTGCTCTTCCACTGTTAAATGCACAGCTGATCTCTTCATGGTTTCTAAATCAATCTTTTTACTTTTGTGACCAAAACCAATATAAATACATTGTGTGAACTTCTGAAAGAAAACTAATCAAAAGAAATATTCCCTAGGCCACAGGAGCATAAGCATAGCTAAAACCAGTAGCAGAAGAGGAGGTAATCGTTGGGATGAATTATCAGATAATTTCCTTGAGTGAGAATTGATTTTTGTTAGTTCCTCAACAATGTATATTCTAAGTGGTTTAATCACTTAAAGGCATTTAGTAGAGATTATGAGTTTAGGCTAGGCATACTTCTTTAATACCAGCATTCAGCTGAGGCAAATGGATGTCTATGCGTTGGAGGCTAGCCTAATTTACATAGCAAGTAAAAATCTGCTCAAACAAAAACCATTGGAAGCTCTAAACAGCAATAAGCTAGTAGGTGCTGTTTTCACTTCCATCATTATGTATGTTTTTCTTCTTTATTGTTTGTGGTGTGTGCATGTAGATATACCTGTGTGTGTGTGTGTGTGTGTGCATGTGCACATGTGTGTTCAGACTCAAGGTTGACATAGAAAAGCCCTGTCTCAAAAAAAAAAAAAAGTCTATGTTGTGGAGCTCACTCTGTGGACCCCAGGCTGGCCTTGAACTCACAGAGAGCTGCCTGCCTCTGCCTCCTAAGTGCTGGGACTATGTTTGGTGCATCACAGTTCTTTGTGTTATTTCATCTGAAAGGAGTCGCACTGCTAAAGAGAAACTAAAAGCTTGGACAGTCCTTACCACATAGGATGGGTTCACTCTAGGCTTTATTCCACCTGCAACCTAAATTGTATTTTCTCATGAACAGTATAAGTTTATGCATCTACATGTTAACAAATATGTGCATATTACTTGAGTCTTCGTAAGTATCTCACTTCTGCATATAGTCATTCAAGAAATTGTTGCATGTTTCTTCCCTCCTAGAGCTATTAACAAAATAGGATGGTTCTTACCAATACTGCAATATGAGGCAACAAAATAGCATATGCAGAGAAATATAATGGCAGTCATCACACGTCTAATGCAAGCTAAATGGCCTAAGTATCATTATCTAATTTAGGGGTGCTTAGAGACTGAAAATGTGTGGAAGAGGTCTTATTTACTTTTATCTTCTGCATGTATCTGTGTGTGATGCATGCATGTGCGTGGTCACATATGCAGGTGCATGAAGAATGCATGTGTGTATGTGGGGCTTCAAGGTTGATGTCAGGAATCTTCCTTGAGAACTCCCCGTCTTGTTCACTGAGGCAGAATCTCTCCGTTGAGACCAGAACCTGCTGATCCCTAGGCTAATGACCTCCCTCCTTACCAGGGGGACCCTTGTTTCTGTCTCCCTAGTGTTGGAAGTTTATGTAGATACATAAACTGACCCTGCCTGGCATTTATGTGGATGCTGGTAATCTGAATTCTGATCCTTATGCTTGTCCAGCAAGTGATTAATCTACTGAGCCATCTCCCAGACCCCCAAAGTGGTGGTTCCTAAGGTGTTATTTTTTTTAATTAAAATAATACTTCAATATTTCATACAGTCATATAAATCTTATACTCACGAGTAATATGTATCTGCTCTGTGCAATATATATCTTTTTTTTTTTTTAAAAAAAAAGAACTAATGAGATGATTCAGTGGCTAAAAGTACCTGCTGTCAAAGCATAAATGACCTGAATTCAATCGCTATGACCCATGTGGTGTAAGGAGAAACTGACCTCTGACCACGCCCATGCTGTGACGCACATGCAGGGACACAAACACACACAGACACACTCTAAAATATATCTGCTGGAATCAACTTAAAATTGAATTTGCAAAGACAGCTGCAGGCTCACTGAGTTGTTTTTTTTTTTTTTTTTTTTCAAACAGGTGGGTCTCTCTGTGTCGGGGGCAAGTTTATTCATCTTTCTGTGTGTGTGGGTGGAGGCACAGGTAGTTTTCTGACTGCCTGTGGCATACTAAAGAAACCAGAAATTTGACTTGCTGATCGATATAAAGAAGTATTGAGGTATTTGTTGCAAATGTGTGCTTTGAGAGAGCATGTGACAGCAGTGAACATTTTAAGGGTGGAAGAATGTGAACAAAGAAATACATCCGACCTATCAGACATTCCAAGGGAGGGATGCAAGTATAGAAAAAGGGGGCAGATTTAACCAAGACTGAGAAGTGTCCTGACATATCAACTGATTGACTTTGGGAGGAGAGAGAAAGGTTAAGGGTGACTCGTGTGTTCTCACTAGTCAGGTGGGAAAATGGCATTCCTTGGCATGAAGATACAAGAACACACTTGGGACATAGTGAAGAAAGGTGGTGATATGCTTTAAAAGACGTTACAACATGCCAGTGACAATGATGATATGAAGACATTGCATATATACATATATGTATGCATGGATACATACCTGCTCTATGATCTAGACCTAGTTTGAAATTGTACAGATCAATAATGCTGGAATCACTGTTTCCATCTTTATCCACTGTGTTTAGTTGTGTAATTTTGGAATACTAAGACTATTTCCTAATGTAAGAAGATGAAAAAAAAAGTACTATATCTTAGAGTTGTGAAGGACTTAATATAGTATGGTGAGAGTTTCATGGACATTATCAGGGACTGCTGTTTGTCTTCCTTGGATTTCAGTTTCTTCGTGTATAAGCTCCAGAGAGGGGAGCTGAGAACATCATCTGGGTCCTGTCTCTCCATGCAGGCTTCCATCTTAATGTGAATCATTCTCTCTTTACAAGTGTGGAAACACATTTTTGCTTAATTGTGTTAATCATTTCTAGGAACTTGCCACACCAGACTCAGATTCCCCAGCAGCAGACTACAGGTGAGTGCGGAAATGCTGATGTGATGTTTATGAATGAAGCTAATATATTAAAAGATAATCACAGTACTATATAATTGAGGACAGTTTTATCTTCATAAAGAAAGGCAAAACAGTTGTATCATCCCTAATTAGACTTAGAACCTCAGAATAATCGCTTAGATTATTGCATAAATTGGCATCAGAGTAACAAAGGATAGATGATCCTAGAGTGTAGTTAAGAAAGACTGCATTGAGTCCCTTTCTAAAGGGGGTTGGGGATAGTCCCTATTCTTCTCCTTGGTATAAAAGGTTTTTTAGCTTGGATGGTCCAGGATTTGTCTCAATAAGTAAGCAGGTGGAAGCTGACTCACAAAGGGAAACCATTGTGACTAGTCACTGAACCTTCAGACGATCAATCAAAAATGGCCTGGTTTTAAAGTCCTTTTAAAAGGCCATTCGAACATGACCAGTGATAACAAGATGGTGGACAATTCTCCCCGAGGCTGTTACGTTTCCCCAAAACTTGCTTTCTTTAAGTTTATGTCTTTCTAGTGTCCCTAAAAATGTCCACAGCCAATTATCTCATTCATCCCTACTTACTCATGATTGTCCCCTAATTAGTGGTTGATTCCTAGTTCTAATTGCCAGGCAACCAATAATGCCTTTGTGTCTCTTTTGGAAACATCAGAGAAGTTCTAAAAGTGTAGTGTGGAATTCTGAGTATGAATAGCGGCTTTGTGATAGGAGAGCCATCAAGTGAGCCTCTCAAAAATGTCAGCCACATGCACAAATGTATTGGATGTTTTCATTCAGAATTATTTTCTTTATTGCTGCTTTCGGGAATTTAAGGAGATTTTCGTTTGACAACTTTTCAAAGATTTGAGGCAAGTATAATAAAGTTTTTTTTAATCAGATTTTAATTATAAGATGATGTTTATCAGAATTGTTCTTACAGTTTTGATTGCTTGTTTTAATTTTTTAATTAAATGCTAATGTGATCAAGCAGATTGTTCAATATATTGATGGGTGCTGCTATTCCATAAACATTCAGGAGACTGATGAAAAAACAAACTTAGTTATAAATACATGTCACAGAAAGAGGAGAGTTTTCAAATTCCTTATCTCTACTAATGTCATGCCTATATTTTTATTTTTATTTATTTATTTTATTTATTTATTTTTTTTGGTTTTTCGAGACGGGGTTTCTCTGTGGTTTTGGAGCCTGTCCTGGAACTAGCTCTTGTAGACCAGGCTGGTCTCGAACTCACAGAGATCCGCCTGCCTCTGCCTCCCAAGGGCTGGGATTAAAGGCGTGCGCCACCACCGCCTGGCCATGCCTATATTTTTAAAGAGGAAAAAACTAAAAGGAATGTGACCGTAACAAAAATGATACAGCCCCTTCCTTTCTAACCACCACCAAGGTCTATTTCTCCTGAGATGTCTGTTTTCTGACTCTTTCTTATTTGAGGCAGGCAATAAGTAGAAGTCAGATAGTTTCTAGGAAAATCCTAACTCTATGTTGAAACTTGTAAACATCTAGATCTTTATCCACATGCGTACTAGGAGAGCATAGCCATCTGAATAGGTGCTGTTGGGGATGGCGTCAATGTGGGGTGCTTTCTCTGCCCTGATAGGAGGAGCACTTAGAGCTGAGTACATGTGGTAAGAAAACGCTTCCCCTTGGACAGCTTTAGGCTGCTCAGCTTCATTTTCAAAATTATTTTTCTAAGAAGGTTTAGGGGGCAAGCACTTTTGGTGAGGTCAGAAGAATTTCGTCCTTCTTGTTAGGCCTGTCCTTTCACCCTCCTGTCTCCTTGAGGTTTTTCTGCTCCTGTTATTGACTAGAGGGCACCGTCCCACCTTGTGTGTTCTGTTATTGTTTTCTCAGTGAGCCTCCAAAGGGTCTGAGAACTATGACACGCTGTTGTTTCAGTCTCTCATACATTTAAAACTAAGTGGAGCTAGGCCTCCTGGGAAGGGAGCTAAGGGACAGTTATATCCTATATTCTATTCATTTACATTAAAATGTTGTTTTTCTTGGCTTCCAATTTATTCTGTTCCATCTGCAAACACATGGCTTTGGGCCGGTTGTGTATTTTCATGAGTACAGTTGAGCTGTTCTGTTCCCTCACTCTGCTCATCCTAGCATGGTGTGGAGGGCCAGATCTCTGCATGATTATTATGGAGCAGGGACAGGCTTTTTCTGTGTGGAGGAGAGGCTCTCGGATCGTCTCCTGGAGAGCAAGTCATTTTGTTTGTAGCCCCTAAGTGGACTTTGCAAGCAGAAAGTAGGTCTGCAGCTTGTTTCCTGCAGCCAGTTGCTTTCTGCTAAATTTTCATCACAAGTTTAGCAAATGAGTTAGCCAGTGATGTGGATGCTGGGCTGGAGCACTGGCTGGGATATAAGGCAGGGAGGGCCGACAATAGTACTACCTTTTGGACTGGGTCCAAGACAGTGGGCTTCATGTTCTTTCTGGGTCTCTCTTTTACGCTGCCCTTCCAAACGTGGTGTTTTTTAAGCCACCATTAAAAGGTACAGTCATACACCCCGCAGTCAAACTCATTCTGCTTGTTTATTGAGGGAGAAATTTTCAGACTATAACTTTTGAGAAAATAAAACATTGCAGCCCAGTTCAGGAAAATGTTGCTAATTCAGAATTAATCCCTTCCTTTCTTCCTTTCTTTATTCCTCCCTTGCTTCAAAACCAAACCAAAATAATGAATATAATTATTTTAAATTAAGATGATAGAAAAATCCTCCTTGCAACCTAGGTTTTCAGATATGCATGTATGGTATGTATGTGTGTGTGTGTCCTATATACAACATGAAAGTAGAAGTCTGCTGGGGGCAAAGAAGGGGGTGAGTGGTGTGAAGCAGACCCCGAGGACGAAAAGGAGAGTACAAAAAAAGGTGATAAGGAGCCAGATAGGAACAACGTACAAGAGATACATATGTAGAGGTATAAAAAACGCACCATTTTTACATTAGCTAGAAATTTTGGTAATGATATAATATAAACTCTGTACTCATTTTAAAAGAGAAACTTTCTTATAATAATTTCTTACGTTCAAAGTCTAGATATACCATATCCTGCATAACTCATGCTCATATTGTCATCTTGATTACAGGTAAATGGTATCCCTGAAGAAAGAAAACTGACCGAAGCAATGAGTTTATAATCAGCAACACAGCGTTATGTCTCATTTCCTTTCGCTCCAAATAATGCATGAGCTTTTCTGACATCAGTTATGCATGTTGACTGTATTAAGTATATACCAAATACTACAACATATCTTTTATTTACTAATGTATTTTTTGTACTTAAAGCATTTTTGAAAATTTATAAGACATCAGTGACTTTATATTTGTTACAATAAAAAGTGATCTTTAAAATAAATATTAATGAAGTCTAATGTGCAGTGAAATTTTCTTCAGAAAAGTATTTGATTGCCTCCTGTGTGGTAGAAATCTATTAGTTGCTAGGAGCAGGACCGTTCAATGGGATTTTTATTAAGTGCTTCTTATGACTTTATAAATTGTGTTCCAAGTGAACAGCCCATTTAAATAATGCGTCAACTCCTGTGAACTGTACAGCCTGTTGTTTTGATATTGTATTTCATAGAGTGCTCATGCCCATTTTATGTGGGGTGGCCTGCGGTGTAGACTTGGCCTTATAACTGGATGTTTGCAAGCCAAAGACTGCTCCACACAGAGAGAACAGTTGCTAAGGCTGTAAATTAGCCCTGCAGTGTCCACTATGGGAAATTTCATGTTCCGGGTTTGGCATTTTCCTCATCCAATTTTGTTCTGTTTCGTGACTCCAACACTGAACTGTTCAGTTAATCTATTCTTATGAAAGACTTAGAAATTTAACTTTAGTAACTGAGCTAAGTCCTGGTAAAGATAAGCTAAGTCCGTGTAATATTTTCCAAATAATCCCTTTTCACTTTGGACCATTAATTTCCAGATCTTGCATCTTTGGGTATTAAGACAGCTGCTGTGATCTATAGGATTAGCATCTAGTGGACATGTATTGTTTAATCTGTCAACCAGACATAATTTTCTTGGGAAAGAATATACCTGCTCATTTGGGGAAGCTCTTCTCCTACATGATAAATCTTCCACATTGATTCTACCTTGCTCCCAGGGACGATCTGGGAATAAACATCTGATCCCACTGAGTCACAGTACTTTGTTCCCCAAATGCAGGAACTGGTCATGTGACACAAGTCGGGAAGAGCCCTCTCAGATTTGGGGAAGATCTATTTTTTTAAGATGACTTAGCTGAGAAGCTAGGAGCCAAGGACCAATATGGCTGTAGTCACAGACGCTACAGCTTTACCTAGGGATGGACTGGCTGTAACATGCTTTGTTTCTCTATTCTGGGCCAGTTTTGGGGTTACCTTGTAACTAGTCAGATGTTACACAAATAATATATAAATACCACTTCAAATCCAAAGCATTTCCCCCTCTTTTTTGCATATGACAAATTATCTCCTATACAGAGGGAATACTCCAGCGGGTCTTTGGATCACCTTCCTGTTTTCAGTTCTTTCTAGGACTGAGGATATTATATGGGCATGTGTTGGTTTATGTCTTTTTATTTTTTTTAATTGGATACAACGTCTTCCAGTGTAGCTTGTCTGGATGTCACAATCCCCTTCCCTCATCTACCAAGGACCAGAATTGCAAGGATGCAGTAATATACCAGGCTATTTTATTTCTTTTTTTTTATTTATTAAAAATTTCCACCTCCTCCCATTCCCCTCCCACTCCTCCCACTTCCCCTTCCCCCTCTCTCTCCAGACCTAAAAGAAGTCAGGGTGCCCTTCCCTGTGGTAAGTCCAAGGCCCTCCCCCCCTCCATCCAGGTCTAGGAAGGTGTACATCCAAACAGACTAGGCTCCCACAAAGCCAGTACATGCAGTAGAATCAGAACCCAGTGCCATTATCATTGGCTTCTCAGTCAGCCCTCACTGTCAGCCACATTCAGAGAGTCCGGTTTGATCACATGCTCATTCAGTTCCAGTACAGCTGGCCTTGGTGAGCTCCCATTAGATCAGTCCCACCGTCTCCATGGGTGGACACACCCCTCGCAGTCCTGACTTCCTTGCTCATGTTCTCCCTCTTGCTCTTCATCTGGACCTTGGGAGCTCAGTCCAGTGCCAGAACCTGGAAACAACCTAGGTGCCCCTCAATAGAAGAATGGATAAAGAAGTTGTGGCACATATACACTTTAGAGTTCTACTCAGCGGTAAAAAACAATGACATCTTGAATTTTGCATGCAAATGGATGGAAATAGAAAACACTATCCTGACTGAGATAACCCAGACCCAAAAAGATGAATATGGTACGTACTCACTCATTAGTGGATTCTAGCCATAAACAAAGGACATTGTGCCTATAGTTCGTGATCCTAGAGAAGCTAAATAAGAAGGTGAACCCAAAGAAAAACATATATTTATCCTCCTGGATATTGGAAGTAGACAAGATTGCCGGGCAAAAATTTGGAGCACGGGGGTGGGGTAGGGGAAAGTGAAGATGGGGAGAGAGAAGGGAGAAGGGGAGGATTTGGGCAAGCTTGGGGGAATGGGATAGTTGAGATGGAGGAAGGGTGGATATGGGAGCAGGGATGAAGATATCTTAATTAAGGGAGCCATTTTAGGGTTGGCAAGAGACTTGGCTCTATAGGGGTTCCCAAGTGTTCAAGGAGATGTCCCTAGCTAGGTCCTTGGGCAGCAGAGGAGAGGGTGCCTGAACTGGCCTTATCCCATAGCCACACTGATGAATATCTTGCATATCACCATAGAACTTTCATCTGGCGATGGATGGAGAGAGATACAGAGACCAACATTGGAGCACCGGACTGAGCTCCCAAGGTCCAGATGAAGAGCTATTTTATTTCTTAAAGATAGATCTCTTCTTCTAAAACAACCAGAGCATTGTCTCTTGCTGCTCCTTGGGAGTGTTCAGCTGGAGATTGTGTTAGGCTTACATCCCAATGGAAGAATGACTGTCGAGGCTCCAGAGGGTGCGGCACAGAGCCTGGCGTAAACTGCTGGCCCTGCTGCTGAAATCAAAGTCTTCTGCTCAATAAGTGAGAAAGAGTAGGATAAGGTTTAATCACCAGAGAATTGTGCATTGGGAGTCAGTACAATCACTCACCTGTAAAAAATTGTGGAGGGATTTGGAAAATTCAACTGGAGATAACGCTGATCTTTGCAGTGACCATGGTCCAAAGTCTTACACACTGTTGACAGCCTTAATCTCTAGAAAGCCACCTGAAAAGCAGTCTTCCCTCTGATGTAAAACTTAGAAGTCCAAAGGTTTCCTTTTAGTTGCTAATACCCTAGTGATCCTTATTTTGAGTTTGTGTGTGTGTGTGTGTGTGTCTGTGTGTGTTTTAAATAGGCATTCTGCCACACACTGAAGATTCCTATGCATCCTTGTGAGGAAATGATTACATGGTGGGTTTGAAGTTTCAAAATATAAACTTAAAATACCTTTTCAGTTGGCTACAATAAGGCCTGTCCTAAAACTGTAGTGTTCTGCAGTTGTGGAGATTCAATTAAAGTTGGATTTAGGGTTCAGATGTTCCCAGACAGTAAGTGTCTTCTGTCCTCACAAGTATAGTCACCAATAGAAGAGATGAATTGCCTTTCACGAGGGCTTGTGATGTGTCAGTGGTTGTGAGAGTTCCCACAATTCCACAAATCCCATGTCTATAACACAGCTCCCTAAAATTGACTAAAGGAGCATGACCCTTGAAAACACTGAGCCTCCTAACACTGTTTCCCACCAAACTTCTATTTTTGTTTCTGAGCCCATCACCTATTTTGCACATCAGAGGCTATCGTAATTAGTGAGATTGAACCATGAGCAACAGGGAATTATTAGCTAGAGGTACCACATGCATTAAGAAAATTAGGCACTCCAAAACAGTTCTGTTAAAATGTTCATTAAAATTTTGACATGTGCAAGTCAGTCCTAATGATAGTGGAGAATACCAGGAAAGCAAGTTAAGTCTGAGGTTGGGCTAAGATAATAATTAGAAAGCAGCATCTAAACCAATGCCTTTAACTACAGCTATAGCAAGTAGAAGCAGTGTGACTCTGTGGACTCACAATCCACGAGTTAAAGTACCAGGTTTCATGTTTGACTATCCCAGTGGAGATGGTGGATGAAAATATCTTAAAAAACAAAACTAAACTAAGAAGGATGTGCATGTGAAAGCATCTATGGAACATACTTACCAGATGCTTATTTATTTTAATGGCCAGTCAATGTTGGAAGGATACAGTGGTGACACCAAACAGGCACTAGTACCCCTCATGGTGTTTACATTCTGTTGGGAAGACAGATGCCAATCAAGAGCTCACAGAAAAAAGGCAAAGTGCAATCATGAGGACAACTGTGTGTGAAAGTAACTGATTCTGTGAAACATGCCTGTCTCAGAGAGTCCTCAACTGCTCAGCAAGGAAAGAGCTGCTTCCATGAAGGAGTTCGTGGTGACATCTAAAGGCCTGTAGAGCCTCGTTTGAAGGGAAGCGAGGAAGGATCTGGAGCATACAGATGTCCATACTACCAGCAAAAGGCATCCCAGAGACCCCAGTGCTGCCAGCATGGGTTGGTGAGGTGTTGAGCAGATCCAGGAGGTCCCTAGAACTAAGTTTTATGTGAATTTAAAGCAGAAAAATAAAACCTGAAAAATTTTAAGACTAAAAAGTGATGATGTCTTATTTTTCATAGTTTTCCTATACAAGTGATCTAGCAGTGGTGTAGTGAGCAGTGGGCAGAATGGGTGTTGCTAGAACAGTCGGGTCTATAAGACCTACAACTGGAGAAATAATGGCTTTGACTATGAGAGGGGATGGAGGACTCAAGGGCTACTTAGGAAGTAAAGGGCAGCAGCTGTATTGTGGCAAATGTGTTCTGGAACAGGAAGGGGCCTGTTCTGAGACATGATGCCAGGAGGCAAGCAGGGCCGAGAAAATAAATATGAGTTCTGATTTACGCATTTGAATTTAAGGTTCTTTTGAGAGAACTAAGAACAGCAGGGGAGTGGATATTTGAATTTAAAGTTTAGAAAAGAGATGAGGACCTGCGCCGTGAATGGCGAGCAATGGTGGAGGCAGTCATCGAAACAGTGGGAGTCCATGAAAACCCCACTCTCTGTATGAGCATTTCCCAGGTGTTATTCAGCCTAAGACTGTTATTTCTCCAAGAGAATAGGATACACGCAGTTGGTGGACGCTTTCAAAAAGGTAATAACAGAGTACCGGCAAAAGGCCTGTTAAAGGAAAACTAATTATTTCTGGTCAAGAGGATGAAATCTCTGGCCTGGGTAGAGGCTTAATAGTCCAAGCTATCCAAAACATTAAAAAGTGAACCCAGTTGGGCCTGTCAGTCACCTAAGGATCACTCCCAGGAAAGCTGGCTCTCCTTAAGCCTTGCTGAAGTGATCGGCGAAATAATGATCCCTCTCCCATTCCCACCCCCAAAACAGTCTTCCGGAGCGGCTTTCAGAGCTCTGGCTGGGTCCTTCCACCTTTTTGAGTCCTCACTCCTAAAGGCCTCTTTGTTCTCCTTGTTTGTTCTATTTCTTTCTGAGGATGGCCAGAACTTAAGGTGCTTTTTTTGGGGGGAGGGGGGGATTTCTTAACCTTCTTCTAAAGTTCTCCTCCCCATCTTGTGGCTGTCTGTCCCTTACCGAGCTCCATGCTGGCTTAGCTCTAGCAGAGTGGCTTTTCCCCTTCTTTTCTCCTCTGGACAGCTGCTGAGCTTCACAGCTTGCCTGCCCCGGGGCAGCTTTTAAACTTGGTTTTGTCTTCTTCGAATAAATTTAAGCTTTGCTTGATTTTCAAAGTCTTCCTGCCTCTTAATTCTTTAATCAGTGGAGAAAACTAACCCATCCCTGCACCCCTAGGTAATATGAGGAACACTATTTTACACTGTAAACCATGCAGATATGGATTGAGAGAAAGAATATTTGTTGCTTCCTTCTTTCCTTCTTTTCTTTTTTACCGGAGCATATGAGTTACTTCCTTCTTTTGGCTGTTTTGAATGTGAACCACCATTTTCAACATGCCCCATCAAGAGGCAAATGTATCATGTTTCTTAACATTGAACAGGTAAAATAGGTGCTTCTCAGACTTCTGCACAGCGAAACAGTGAAGGTACTGTGGTTTGTATGCGAAACATGCCTGCCTGAGACTAAATGAGAAGAGATATGGAAACAGTGAACTTAAAGGCATACAATACAATAACTGGTCTTAGCCTCCAAAACTGTCAAGCTTGCAGAGTCCAAGACTGAGGAACTTCAGGTTGCTGAAGATAGTGGAGAAGAGTCACAGGTAACATGTGACCTCCACCTGAATTCTGGATCAGAAGAAGCGCCTTATTGGGCCAATTTGTAGAATAAAAATAAGGTCAACCCATCAGATAATAGAATTCTATCAAAACTAAGTTGCTGGTGTGGATTCTGAAACACAGGTAATGTAAGAGCGTATTTCTTTTTTTTTTTTTTTAAGGATTTACACTAAAGAATTTAGAAGCAAAGTGTACGTGTCTACAACCTATTCTTACGAGTGAAACTAAGCCAAAGGTGAATGCATACATGTGCAGAAAGGAGAAAGCCAGTGTGGTCGGTAACACAACAGAATTTGAAGTCTGAGTATATCTGGATTGTTTTCTATATTTAAAGTTTTTGCAACCCTGAAACTATCTCAGAGATAAATTCTTAAAAATGTTTGTGGCTGGCAACATGACTCAGCAAGTAAGAGCACCTGCTCTCAGGCCTGAAGACCTGAGTTGGATTTCTGGCTCCCACATAATAGAAAAAGAGAACCATTTGCTGAAAGGTATTCTCTGACCTCCACATGCACACTGTGGCACACTCACACACATACTGTGGCACACTCATACACACACGCACACTGTGGCACACTCAGACATGCACACTGTGGCACTCATACACACTCACACACATACTGTGGCACACTCACAGTCATGCACACTGTGGCACATTCATGCACACCGTGGCACACTCACACACATGCACATTGTGGCACACTCACACATGCACACTGTGGCACACTCATACACACATGCACACTGTGGCACACTCATACACACATGCACACTGGCACACTCACACACACATGCACAGTGTGCCATATTCATACACACATAAAACAAAGTCATTTTAAAAAGTAGTAAAATAACATTGTAACCAAAATACAAATTCTGAGAGAAAGAGCAAGAAGTTAATGCAAAGGCAGCCAATCAACTGTTTTCATGCTGAGTATGCTAAAGGAATAGACATGCTTGCCATTGAGAAACATAGACTTGCTCGAAATTTTTGATAAACCGCACAATGTGAATGTGTGGAAAGGAGACCTGAAGATAACTTCCAGAATCATGACCTTAGGTTGTGAATGCATTTTTTGCCTCTTTACTGTGTTGGTGAAGGCATGAAGGATAAATGTAAGATTATTTCTGAAGATTTTTTTTTTATCTCTTGTCACAAATGACAACTCTTTCTAGGGAAAAGAACTTGTCACATGTGCCAATTTTTGTCAGTGTCCTGAAACAAGTTTTATGGGCTACAACAGATGGTCACACATTAGCTAGCTGTGATGTGCCTAGGTCAGACAGAACACAGCGTTCAAAGGTTCCACCATGGATAAAGATAGCGAGATCCAGTGGTCTTGTCCAGGTCAGACAGAGCACAGCGTTCAAAGGTTCCACCATGGATAAAGATAACGAGATCCAGGGGTCTTGTCCAGGTGAATGTGTAACACTGAATGTCTTCTGCAGACCTCAAGCGTGATAAACAAGTTAGAGAAGTAAATAAGGGCTATTACCCAATTTGTCTCTAGTAATCGCTCATTATTATGATCTCTGAAAATTATGGAAATTTGAAATGAATTAAAGTTGCTTCCCCTTTTTTGTGTGTTGAGAAATCTAAATGTTGAGAACAAGAACTTACAGCCCATTGTGGCCATTAAGAGAGACGAATTCTTCGCTTATTGTGTATGCAATTCCTACTGAGACATAACAACACACACCAGTGCCTCATCTTGATAGATGATAGTCATGGATTATACACTGGAAGAGCTTTCCCAACAAGAAATCAAATCCATCATGTCCACTCGTTACATCAGAATGACTCACCAGCTTGACGAGTCTGCTTTGTGAGAAACTCCAAGTTCTTAAAATTTCCAATGAAACGGGGTGGGGTATCCTTCAAACGGATTATACTTTGTAGTTCATTTCTTCATGCGTACACAGTTATCTGCTGCAACAATTCTGATGTGTACAAAGCCACTCTGAAACTTTAGTGATTTAAATAACTTTTTAAAGGCCTTTGTGAGCCATCTATTTAGGTTATATTTAATAAGAAGATCTTCTGATATTAGCTGGATTTCCGCTTACGCCTTGTGTTGGTTAACTACTGAATACAGTGGCAGATAAAGACCGTTCTTGTCTGAGATGCTGGGGACATTTACATTCTTCCTTCTCTGGATTAGGCTGTAAGAATGCATTTTCATAGAAAGGCAGAAATGGGAGTAGCTGAAATGTACAGAATAGACATACAAATCACTCTTTGTGACACATTTGCGAGTATCAGACCAAGCAAGTAAATTAGCTGAGCCCTAAATCTGAGTGAGTAAAGCATTCAAGACTACAGGGCAAAGTGTAAATATACAAAAGTTGTTTTGTTTTTTTTTTTTTTGTTTTTTTTTTTTTGGTTTTTCAAGACAGGGTTTCTCTGTGGCTTTGGAGCCTGTCCTGGAACTAGCTCTTGTAGACCAGGCTGGCCTCGAACTCACAGAGATCCGCCTGCCTCTGCCTCCCGAGTGCTGGGATTAAAGGCGTGCACCACCACCGCCTGGCTTACAAAAGTTATTGAACGAAACCAGTGATGCAGTCACTTTACCAGACTATACATTGATCCTAAGTATTCCATTCTTCACACGTGTAAATACACAAGGCTCCCAAACTCTTTCACAAATATGGCAACAGTCTTTGACAACAGAATCTCATACTCTACACTAGGTTAAGATATGTCTCCTTGGCTGTGTCTGATACATTAAATCTGTGACTATTCTGCTCTCTCTCACACCCTAACATAAAGTGAAGAGAAAGGGACAAGATCTGTTCTGAAGACACTTTGGTTAGGCAGCAGAGACATGGAGAACATACAGGCTGCCCATGATTATAAATACCTATGTAATCTATTTATTGTTGAATTCTAACTAGCTACATCCTTAAAAGTTGAGATTTCTACTGCAGATCAGATCCAAGAAATGTAAGCTTTCTCTGTCATTTTCTTCATAATTATTCCAACTTGGAAAAAAAAGACCTATCAATTCAAAGTGTGTCTGACAAAACTACCTATTAAACAATGCAAAGAAATTAAGACAGTTCCAGAAAAATAAAATCTGAGGAAACTTAAATATCATTAGACCTGACTGACGTGCTACTACAGAGTCCTTCAGGTAAAGACAGACAACAGGAACCTTACCCCTGTAAGGTTATCTTCAATGAGGGTGACTCCCCGAGTTAATATGAAAGCCAGTTCTTTTGTGATGGGTAAACATGAAACCCAGGGCTTTTTAAGTTTGACTTGGAGGCAAAGATTTAAAAGATAAATCACTAATCCATACTATGGAGAACACTACCAGGTACTTTACTCATTGCTGTGACAAAAAATTCCAGTAAGAAAGGCAGGTTAACTGGTGCTAGAGAAATCCCAGGAATCTACAAGGATGACCCCAGCTAAGACTCCTAGCAATAGTGGAGAGGGTGCTTGAACTGTAATCAGATTGGTGACCACCCTAATTGTCTTCATAGAGCCTACATCCAGTAACTGATGGAAGCAAATGCAGAGATCCACAGCTAAGCACCTGGTCAGGCTCCTGGAGTTCATTTGGAGAGGGAGAGGGGATCATATGAGAAAGGGGACAGGATTTTGATGGGGAAAATCACAGGGAAAGCCAACCCGAGCTAGCGGGAGCTCACAGACCCTGGACTGACACATGGGAATCTTGTCAGGGACTGAACTAGGCCCTCTGAATGTGTGTGACAGTTATGTGGCTTGATATGTTTGAGAAGCATCCCTGATAATGGGATGAACTGGCTTTTTGGACCTCATTCCCTATGGTGGGATAACTTCCAGAGCCTAATTTAGGAGAGAGAGGCTTGGTTTTGCTTCAACTTGGTATCCCAAGTTGTTGACTCCTCATGAGAAGCCTTATCCCCTCTAAGGAGTGGAGGGGGGTGGCGTGGGAGGAGATGGGGAAGCAGATAATGGGAAGGAGGGGAACTGGGGTTGGAATGTAAAATGAAAAAAATTAAATAAATTTTTAAAAAAGGAAGGCAGGTTAATTCCAGCCCCAGGTTTGAATATAGGGTTCATGGTGGCGGGGAAGTGTTTCCAGCAGTAGACAGTGACTGACTGGTCATACTGCATCCACCGTCAGGAAAAGAGGTGACTGCCAGTTCTCAGATCAGTTTTTCTTTTTTATTCAGTTTAGGACCCTGATGGCATGAAGTGGCCCATGTTCAGGGTGGGGTTACCTCCTCTGTTGAACTTCCATGGAAATGGGCCCCACGGAACACGTCAGAAGCATCTTTCTTGATTTATTCCAAATGCAACTAAGTTGACAATGAAATTAACACCACATGTTTATCATGTATAAAATTTTAAATGACATCAACAACATAAAACAGACAGAGACGTAAATTGGTATCAGCTTGAATTTCGAGGCTGGGACAGGACTGGTAAAGTGGTTTTCTAGCACCCGTGAGGCCCTGAGTTCAATCTCCAACATAGAATGCAGAAGAGAGAGAGAAGTGTGTGTGTGTGTGTGTGTGTGTATGTGTGTGCTGTCTGTGTATGTGTGTTGCATGTGGAAGTGTGGGGTCAGGAGTATGGGTGTCTCTCTGTGTGTAGAAGGTACACAACACAAAAGGAAAAACCAAAAACTGTTCACTGAAAAAAAAATCAACTAAACGCAAAAAGCAAGAATGAGGAAATGAGAAAGCAAAAATCTTTAGCATGTTTACCACAGTTGACAAATGGCAGAGTGAGGCTTATCCTACCAGAAATTACTTTTAAGGTAAATGGGTTAAAAAATAATACAGTTAGAGGACAGATGTGCTTGTTTTTTAAAACATTCTGCTGTGCCCCAGGCTGGTCTGAACACGTTCTCTAGGCAAGAGAGGCCTAATCTTCTGATCCCCTACAGCACTCACCCAGGGCTAGGGTTACAGCTGCGCACCACACACCTGCTTTATTTAGTGCTTAAAATCAAACCCAGGGCTTGTATGCTAGGCAAGCAATCTACCAACTAAGCTATCAGTTCTGGCAGGTCGATGTTTTAAAATGATTCAGATATAGTTAAAAATCCAATTTCATATCTAAATACACTGTAGGCTTGTTATGACATTTGCTGAGTTTATATAATGCACTTTGACAGTACCCCTCACACGCATCGCCTTTGCTGACTCTACACTCTGGCCTTCTTTCTCCTAGCTATGGGCTTTTGGAAAGGGTCAGAAGCCATTGGGTGGAGAAAGAAAGCCCCTATCAAATGCTCTTAGGAAGATAAGATAAGCACATCCAGACCGCGTGGCTAAAGGCTAGTGTGGTGCAATCCCACCTGCCGGTCCAGGCACCTGGAAGGCTGAGGCAGGGGGGTCATTAGTGTGAGGGCATCCTGGCTATTGAGCAAGACTTTGTCTCAAAAAAAACAAAATGTGAAAAGGACAGGAATTTAGTTCAGAGGTAATGTTCTTGTTTACCATCTGTGAGGACCTTCAAAACTGAAAAACGAGGTCGGGGTTGGGGGGAGAGGCAAGAGAATGAAATTGTATTCTGTATCATATTTGAAAATTTTCAGATTAATGGATAAAGAAAATGCATATGGAGGAGTTTTGGTCAGTAATAAAGAACAAAGTCATGTCGGTTGCAAGAGTGGAGGTAAATGAAGATTATCACAAAGTAGCTTAGACTCAGAAAGACAAACATTACGTGTTTTTCTTATTTGTGGGTCCTAGGTTTTATACGGATGCTTTAAATAACACATGCATATAGCATGGGAAGCTGGACATGAGTCTGGAAGAATGGGAGGGAGAGGCAAGAAAGAGAAGAGTAGAGTACAGACACGGCCAAAGTACAAGATCCATCTGAGGGGAAATGTCTAGGAAACCTGCTGCATCCATGCCAAGAAAATTACATTACAATAATAATTCAAAATGTATCAAAGGCTTCAACCCAAAACTACAAACTCAGGAATATAGAAAAACATTATCTTTGTTAAGATTCCCATATCAAAACCACTAACAAGGAAATGAGAAAAAAGTCTGAAGAATGGAAAAATGTTTGCCACTCTTTTATCTGATAAGAGATGTGCACTTTGTACAAAGAAGTACTCCAGTTCGGCAACAACAAGACCCCCTCACCCAGCTCAGAATCAACAACCTGGGTGCACATCTCTCCGAAGGGGACACATAAATGAGCAGAAAGCACATGAACAGATGTAAATCCAATTAAATATAATAAAGCCCACAATTCAACGTATGGATTAACTTATAGTTTAAGGTGAAGTGACAGTCTGCACTGTAGCTGGAAAGCGGCTGTGATCTCCACTCTCTTTTCATCACGTAGGGCGCAGTGCTTTGAAGGAGAACCCAGACGGCTGCTTGCTTAGCAGCCCCGTGCTTTAAGAGGGCACAGCAGAGGTGTTCTGACCCGAGCTGACTACACAGGAGCCATCAAGACAAGACAGCAAAAGTAATATGACAATCTGACCCTGCAAAGGCAGCGGGAACAGAAAATTAATGCAGATAAGAGAGTGCAGAAAAAAATATAAACATCCAAGAGAATCAACTAAACAATTACAAATGAGTAAAAAAAAAAAAAAAAACCCCAAACCCCAATTATTTTAAAACTGACTAATACAATGGTATAAAGATTTAATATAAAGATAACTTATATATATATATATAATGTATATATAATTCCTAGTTAGAAGATATGGTTAAAAAAAAAAAAGTCCTCACTTAAAATAGCGGCCTCAAACTAAACCAAACATAAACCAACAACAGCAACAAAAACAGCTAGTAATGAGTTGGCCTGGAAAAATTTTATGTAAGTAGAAATTTCAAAATGCCAGTTGACTATCACAAAAGAGGGCTGCATAAATGAAAAGGCTTCTCATCTCTTTGAACTAAGCAAACAAAGCATGCCATTTGTCCAACATTAGCAAAAGTGGTGTGCTTTGGGTATATTTGTATATGCATACATATGTATACACACACACGTGACTAGGGTATTTTTGGAAGTAGACAAACTTTGAATTTATTTGGAAAAACAAACATAAAAATTGTTAGTAAGCCTCTCATTTTTTAAGAAAAGAAAAATGGAGATGGATTTTTCACCAGCAACAAACATTTTACAGTACATTGTGAGATAAAGAAACTGGAAGCCTCTGTAATTAGAACTGTGAGAGCTCCAGCACAAAGGTAACTGGCACGGTATGTATGACTGTACTGCTTTATAAACACACAGTGCTCTAGGCACCTATAAAAAGAATATAAGTATATGAAGTATATAGGAAACAATGAGAAGTCACTTATGAAAAAGATGGACTATTTAAAAATTGGTTCTGGCAACAGAGTGGTCATCTGAAACAAAATTAGATTGAATTCCAAGAACACATTACCCAGGTCTCAATAAATGACTGTCATTTTCCCTTTATTAGCTTCCTTTGTTAAAAAAGAATGGGAAGTCCTATTTATTCAAAAATATTCAAATGGAAACGTCATAAGATGGCAGATTGACACAACCTATTCTTTGAAAATATTTTTTCTTGCAGAACAAAACAATAAACAAAAGACAGACTGAGAGAAAGTATATTTTAGATCACTGATAATGAGCTAATCTCCCAATTCTATTAAGAGTTGAAGAAAAAACAATAGATAAGCAAGTACTTAGGTCTAGATGCATGTACATAGCACACGAAAATTTATATACTGAAATTTACTGTGCAAAACATTGGTATAAGAAAATAGGGACTTTGTGGAGTGATAAGGGCATACAGATGGAATGGGATTAGTAGCCTCACAAGAGAGACATGCCTGGCCCCTTCCGCCATGTGAGGATACAGAAAGAATGCTGTCTCTGAGACAGGCATTAGGGCCTCACAAACAGGGTCTGCCAATGCCTTGATCTTAGACTTCACAGAGTTCATAAATGAGAGAAATAAATTTCTTGCTTATGAACCACTTTGTCCATAGCCTTTTGGCTATAGCAGCCTCAAGGACTAAGACAGAGGGGCAAGCGATAGATGCAAATTGTTCACATGGAGAGAAATATTAATGCCTTTTTTTGTTTAGTTTTTCGAGACAGGGTTTCTCTGTGTAACAGTCCTAACTGTCTTGGAACTAGCTCTTGTATACCAGGAAGGCCTTGAACTCACAGAGATCCACCTACCTCTGCCTCTTGAGTGCTGGAATTAAAGGAGTGTGCCACCCATGCCTGGCATATTAATGACATTTAAATCTACAGTAGAGTATGCGGTGATACTGACAGTGTGGTGAGGGAAAGCTACGGTGCCAGGAAAGGCCAAGGATGCATTGTTATTGGAAGGGTGCTTTCCCAAGGCCCCTAAGGAGGGCAAACTTCCAGAATAAAATTAAAAATGCATATTCCCTAAGACTCAGTAATTGCACGTCTGATAATCTCTCTTAAACCAATGCACTTATAGTAGAAAATGAAATGCAAGCAAAGCTACGTGTATAGTACTGTTTTTTAAAAAATATTTTTGTTAGAATTGACAGTATTAATAAATAAAGATGTTGATGGTATGTCACCCTGTCACCCAGGCCAATGACTTACATCCATACTATGCAATGATAAAAACTGATGCAGAAGACTGTGGAGGATGGTTCAAGAGTCAAAGTACTCATCTCTCCATTGTAAGGACTTGAGCTTAGTTCCAAGAACAGACACAGAATTTGAATAATGATACATAGTTGTAAATGATAGTGAGGTAGAAGGCAGACAGGCAGATTCTCTAGACATCTGGCCAGCTAGTCCAACCTAAGAGATGAAGCTCTAGGTCACTGAATGATCTCATCTCAAAAAGTACGGTAGATGGCACCTGAGAGTTATTCTTTGACTCTCTCTCTCTCTCTCTCTCTCTCTCTCTCTCTCTCTCTCTCTCTCTCTCTCTCTCTCTCTCACACACACACACACACACACAAACACACACACACTCACAATGAAAAGACAGCATATTAATAGAGATAGATACTAAGGAAAACTTTTAGGTAAGAAAAAGTTCAAATCTTTAGTATGTTGCAAATTAAAAATAGCAATTTTCTTGTGGCATATGAAGCAAATTTACAAGAACACAAAGAATTAGTAGATGGGTTCCATGGAGCTGGAATGTGGACATCATAAGAACTGCACAGGTGAGAAATGAAACTTTGTGCGATTTCTCCTCAGCCCTTCTTGTTTTCTGAACCTTCAAAACCTGCTCCTGAACAGAAATAAATACACAATGAAATGTTTTGTCCTTGAAAGAAGAGGATGGCGGTCAGGACTGGCTCGAGCATGCATCCCGTCTCTGCTGACTTCATGTGGCTCGTCTGGTATTTTAAAGATGACCAGAATGCCGAGACTGGGCAAGGGCGCCTGTCCTTCTTTCGGATTTCGCCATATGTCTCCACTGATATTTTCAACGCTAGATTCTTGCCAGAAGTGAAGCATGCACTTGTTTCATGTGTGAAAGGAGGAGGATCACTGCGATTGAAATTTTTGTTCCCTAACATGTCTGCTCTTACGCACAGCACTGCTCAGATAACAGAAGAACTGTGAGGCAAAGAAGAAAGACCACCCCTGGCATTGCATGACTCAGGGAAGTGAAAAAGAACTAAAAATGAGATGATTACACCATATGAGAAAAATAATTCACATTACTGAGTAATAGAAATAAGCAAATTAAGATGATAGAAGCAGGAAGTCTTTATCCGAATAAGTGTGAAAGTGTAAAATATCATACAGTATCTGCCGTATGACTGCCTTGTTTGGTTCAACAGGATGGCAAAGTTAGGCATGAACCGGGGACTGTCGGGATGCAGGGTGACAGGAAATTTTTTTCTACATATTAAAAACCTAACTAGAAAGTACACACCGTGTGAGCTGAGACAATCACTAAGGTCTGGTCAAGAGCTTCTACCCCAAAAAATTATAACTCTCATTAACATTGTGGCACTGTAGATAGTACACACATCCTGAGGAGTACCAGTGCATACAGCACACTCAAGCGTGTAACAACCAAGATCATCTGTGTTGTACGAGACAGAGTTTCATTACTAGAACAGGCTGCTGAAGATGCATAAGCAAGTCCACTGATTTAGTAAATTTCTTCCTTCTATCTAGCCAGAAATAGTTTGCAGTCACATAGAATAGAGAGTATTCATTTGACTGGAATGTAGCTGTGTTCGCCCTGTCTCATCAGATGGCCCGAAGAGCTGTGAGCTGTGGGTCCTCCATGTGTTGCATGCATGGACTCTCACAATAATATGCTATACTGAGGACAGAATGTGAAAAAGGTAGCCTCTGCTCAGACTTTGGTAAGATATACACGCTATGGACTCTGGGTAATAAACCTTTCAAAATAGGTCAGGCTCTTCAGCAAACCTTTTAGGAGTCCAGCAATGAGTATTGTGCCCAGGCATGTCTATCAAACCAAAGAATACATTACTGCCTCTAGCATCTTATACTACAAGGAAAGAAGAGCTCCTTAGTTAGGATTTTTCTTTTTAAATTTTAGAGACAACACATTCTTCTTCAAAGACTATTTCTCTGGCTATATGCCAAGTGACAAAAGAGGCAGCCAGCTTTTAGAGGGGCCCTGAATAGGAAAACACTTTGCAGAAATAGAGTTTTTAATAGGGATTTTATTTTTCATGTTTTCTTTTTTCCCTTTTATTGAAAATAGATTCATTTCTCACATAATACATTCTGATGTTTTTTTTTCATGATTTTCTTCCCAGTTTCTCCCCACTTCCCCTCCCATTCAGATCACTCTCTTTCTGTCTCTCATTAGAAAAGAACAGGCTTCTAAGAGATAATAATAAAATATAACAAAATAGAATATAATAAGATAAAACAAAATTATCACATAGAAGTTGGACAAGACAAGCCTACAGGATGAAAAGGGCCTAAAAGAAGGCATAATCAGAGACACACTTGAGTGGATTTTATTTTTTAAATTAAAATTTACATAAAGAAATGAAAAGTCAAAATAGAAGGCAAGTAGAAACTGGAGATAGTATTTTCAAAATTAGAAAAAAAGGGTTATCATCCTTATACAAAAAAATGCTTATAGATTACTAAGAAAGCTATACACCTTTACGTCACGTAAGGATAAGGGCAATGACCTGGCATTTTATGGTGAGAAGTACAAACTGCTAATTGTAGTTTGATTTTCCCATTGCCCTACCACTAAAATGCCATTTTCCTTTAGAGAATTTTTTTTTTTTCAGAAATGTGAGTTTCCCAGAGCTTGCACTATCTCCTTGGAAGGTCTTTCCTGATTCTTGTATGGAAGCAGCTTATTTCCAGGATATTTGAGAAGTGGCCAAGGAGACCAAAAGTCTAACTTCTTGTACTGAGTGGTCATTCAGCACCCGAGCTCTGTATTCACTATTTTTTAGCTGTTGCTAGCCTCTGCCCACTTTGTCATAGGTGACACATTATGCATGCATTCATGGATTCAAACCCCTCTGAGGGTAATAATGTTGGGTCACCAAAGGAAGAGGGTACTCCTTCCAGAGAGTAGTAAGCCATGTTTTTCTAGAATTTCCCTGACTCTGTCAGGACCAACTGGCATACTGGAGCAAGGGGAGAACAGGCAGTGGCATGAAGATTGTCAGAGAACAAAGCAAGTATGCACACACTTCTGCTGGAAAGACAAGGATGTGCCACCATCTTGAGGCTGTGGTTTGGCACCTGGTCTTCAGGACCACAATCTCTGTAAGGGGAAATAGTATCAACAGTTTTGGGGAGAGGGTTGGGGAAAAGGGCAGAAATGATACTAGAACTCATGCTAACTTAAAGAGAAAAAGAGAAGGAAAAATAAGATCGAGAAAGAGGGCACACATGCTGTGAGGAGGTAAAAAGAACTTCCAGCCATGTTGTTAAGGAGGAGTGAAGAAGGCCATGAAGACCTGCTGCAGAGACACGTAGTAAGAGCGTGTTGTCCAAGTGTGGCCACTAAGATGAAGAGTACTGTGGTGTTTCTCATTCTGACTGCTGTTAGCTATAGACACTCCCAAACCATAAGACTGCCTTGTTTCCAGAAAGGATGAGGGCAAGGTAGAGAGCAGTATCATCTGAAATAGACAAGAAAAAACAGGTGGCCAAGAATGCGGGTGATGTGAATAAGACACACCAAAGTTCTCTGTTCTTTGAGACAACAGCTTCCCTTCTAGTTCTTACCAGTAAAAACTAAGAGCCAAGGCACGGTGTCTACAGGCAAAGAAACTAGACTAAGTGCGCCATTGCAGAGGGAACAGAACAACTGAAGTGCACAGAAAGAGTTCACTGAGGCGTAATTAAGGTTCTGAGGGATATAGGGTGCATCTCATAGAGTTGGTTTGCAGGGTGAACTACAATGCAGATGATTGTCTTCAAATTCAAGGGAGATCAGGGACTTAGTAAGGAGTTACTAGCCAGATGATCTTTGCTGGGTTCTTGGTTAATATTCTGATGCACTGTCCTGGCGAATTTTGTCTGTTTGATTGGATTAAGAAAGGCCTAGAGCATTAGCGAAGAGCACCTTTGAGTATATCCATAAAGGGCACTCTGAGAGGTGACCTGAGTGGGGAAGGCCACCATTGTTTTCTGTTTGTTTTTGTTTTGAGATAGGGTTGAAATAAGCACTGAGTGGTCTTGAGCTCCATCCCCCCTTTTGTGAGACAGGGGTGTTCTGTAGATTTGAAACAAGCCCTAGAACTAGCTCTTGTATACCAGGCTGCCCTTGAACTCACACATATCCACTGCTTCTGCCTCTGGAGTGCTAGGATTAAAGGTGTACACCACTACCACCCGAGGTCACTTTGTAGACCAGTCCAGTCTAAGACCCACAGAGATCTTCTTGTCTCTGTCTCCTTAGAGCTGGGATTAAAGTTATAACCACCACACTCTGCAAAGACCCTGGTTTGAAAGTGGAAGGCACCCTTCCTGGGAGGGCAGGGCTGGGGCATGGGGAGAAAGCCAACTGTGCAGTCAGCATGCTTCCTGGTCCACTGAATTGTGAGCAAGCAGCTACCTCTGGCCTGTTGGCAGGGAGTTCTTGCTGCCCTGCCTTCCCCACCATGATGGGCTGCACCTCAAAAGAAGAATCAAAAGGAGTCTCTCCTTTAACCAACCTACTTCTTCTTTGATATTTAGTCACAATGGCAAGAAAAAGCAAGTTGTACAGGTTGTACAGATACATTTTAAAGGACTGGATGAAGTAACAACATGAATATTCTTAACATCATATTACTAACAGTTTGCTACAGCCAAACCCGTATACAATTTGCACTACTATGTGGGATTCACTGGACTCTTTGCCTGGGGTTCAACAACCCCAGGGCTCCAGAGAAAAGATCTTAAGATATTGGGCAGGAGCGACATCTTTTGGGGGAAACTTAGAGTTTAATACTCTTGCGATAGGCCAAGATTCTCCTTAGTAAGAAAAATAATATTGAATCTGTGCTCTCACACAGACAGATGGGCCATTTAGTTTCCAAATTTCTGCTAAATATAATCTAGTCTTAATTAATTTTAGTTTGGGAAAGGTTGAAGGAAGCATAAGAAAACACAGTGGTTATTAAGAAAAATTGCCCTTCTCGCCAGTTCCCAGAAGGATCCATAGAAAGACTGTATTTAGTATGCTGGTTTCCTGATGTTCTTCCAAGTTAAATTATTTGTGCAATATACATTAAGGCATGTGAATGAAGTGGCCTTCTGTCCAGAATTAGCAACCAACTGGAATCTAGAGACAACTTGGTATTTCTACACCAAAAGAGCCCTCTATATGCTCAGGGCATTAAATTTCTCTCAAATAGTCATGTTCTGCAAATTTACAGGTTGCATTTTTTTCTATTTATGTCTTTTGGCATGTTTCAGTTTTAATTTCTTATATAGTGGAATTTAGAGTTAAGTTTTAAATTTTCATATACTAGAATGTAGTGATTCTGAGTTTAACTTTTGGTTTCCTTTCACGTCTCATTTTTCATTTAAAGACAAGAACTCTGAGGTTAGTCTTTATTGCCAGCTGGACTGGCTTTGGAATCACCATGGAAATGGGCCTCTGCGAGTATCTATGGGGCATTCCCAGAAGTTTGATGGAGGTGGGGAAGTGGCACCATCCCATGGGATGGGGGCGTGACCTCTGTTTCCTGACAAAGCTGCTCCTGTTTCTGCCCCTGCCACCATCCTTGTCCACTACGGTGTGCTATACCCTCCAGCCATGAGTCACAATAAATACTTTCCTTCTTTCAAAAGCAACCATTGTCAAGCATTTTGTCATAGCCATGAGAAAAGTATCTCATGTAAACTCATTTATTTGAATGTCCTTTAAATAAAGTAGGCTTTTATATTGATCTCTATATTTTTTTCATTTTTTCCATATTGACATAATTGTAATTTAATAATGTGCTTAGATAACCAATTATGTAAGTCTCTTCCTCCCTATTACATTTAAAGATACTTACTGACCATTCAGATCCATGTACATATAACCTCTTTATGATTCCCATTTAAAATGGCACCCTCTGAGGAAGGCCTCCTGCTCCAGTTTCCATGAATAGGGAGGCTATTTGCAACTGATGGACCAGGATTTCCACTAGGCACGTCTCCATGGCCATTTCTCTGCAAATGAACGGAATTTAAGATAGAGAGGAGAATGAAAGAGGCAAGAAGTAGGTGCATATTTCTAGTTCACTACACCAAAAATACCTGTCACAACTTTCTCCCTTTACACAAGAGAGAAGGAGCAAACTACATCAACAGTAAGCCACCAAACTAAAGTGGACTTAAAGCTTATGCCTTTGTGTGACATCATTCATTTTGATTTCATTTCGCAAGTTCATACACTTCTCAGATTGAACATTGAAGAGTATTTTTGGCTTTCATAAAAATTCAATATTTTAAAAAAGTTTTCTTTTGTATTTTCATAGTTTTGGATATTTAAGTTCCAAGAAAAGATTTTCTACTTTAAGAAGGAACAACCAAAGGCGATGACCAGAGAGGGAATGGTAGTGAGGGGAGGGGTGACGCTCTACACTGCCGGAAAGGCTGTGATCAGTTCTAGCTGGAATTTCCATTGGGAACTCAAAGAACCCCATGCTAATACAAACTGCTTACCTGTTTAAAATGTTAGAGTACTGTAATTAACACTGTAAAAGCCAACTAAAGTATCACTTCAGCCCTTTGTCTCTGTCCCTAAGAGAAACATTTTCTCTTAGCGTCTACTTTCTTACCTCAAAAATAGGTTTAGTACTAGGTGTGACTTGGCAGTGTTGACTGAGCGGTGATGTCAGCAGACCATGTGCTCAGAGAAGCAAGGGTACAGTGGTTAGAAGAGAATCAGTGAATGAAAAGAAAACTTGCTGTCTTCAGAAACATATGCTCTAGGGAGTCAGCTAGACACTTCAAATACAGGTAGAGATGTGTGCCCATGGCCGCAGCCAGAGGGGAGGTGGAGACAGGCCAGTCTAGCCTAATGGGTGAACTCCAGCTCAGTGAAAAGTTTTGAGTTTCTCTCAAAACAGAGAACAAAAGGCTTTTGAGGAATGAGAGTAGAGGGCTCTCTACACGTGTGCTTAGTAGTGTCTAAACACGTGCACATATCCACCCCACCCCTCAACAAACAAAACCAAACAAATCACAGACAGGCAGTAACCCAGGTTTGACTCTGTTTCGGGTCAGTGGGCATCTTGGAGGTGGTGACAACGAGCTGAACTGTGACTGTAAGCCATGGTGTATATGAGTAAGGGTATCAAAGAAGTGCATCCATTTCTGTTGTTATAGAGAAATATGGTTACCATTTGCCCAGGTGGGGAACAACTGGGAGGTTTGATTGGTCAGTTTTTATTTGACCAATAATAGGGAAGCTTTGCACGTCGTTTTAATGGTTATATATACATTTTTTGAAGTAGTTGAACAGAGAAAGCAAATGCATATGTGAGTTTGAGTTCAGATAAAATATAAACTTCATAGTCCTTAGGATAGAGATGATATATTAAGTCATGATATTGGGTAAGGGACATTGAGAAGTGGGAATGGGGGTCAGATCTGGGATTTGGGAAATGCAGTTTAGATGCTAAAGATGTGAAGAGGACCCCAAACCAAGACTGGAGGAATGGCTCCTCAGATAGGAAGAAGACAGAGCAGAAATGGCAGAGGTGCTATGACAGCAGCTGCCTGGGGAAGATAGGGACAGCAGTGACAGTGGGATTTAGCGGGAAGGGGCTCCTTGCTTATCCTGACAAGAGCAGATTGGGCTGTAAGAAAAGTGAGGCCCCAGTTCTGGGGGTGCAAGACAGCAAGAGGAATCTTGCTGTAGCATGGGAGAAATAAGGCCTACTTGTCTTAGATAATGGCTATGGCTTTCTCTTATTCGCTGCCCCCATGTTCACAAGCAATGGCATTGTCACTCTAGAGTTGCAACTTCTATGAAGTAATGGAGCCTCGATGGTTAATGTTTAAAGAAAAGAAAGTATTTGGTCTCACGATGATGTTTCCATTTCACTTATTAAACGACTTAGAGGTAGGCAAGCAAAAAGAACGAGAACAAGGCGACCTGCAGAAAAAACAACAAGCATGGCTTTTCAGGTGCTAGAATTTATATCTGAGAGATGGCGACAGCGTGGAGTTTAAAGACTCAGTTTGTCCATGGCAGTTAAAATAATTCATCCATCTGTAATAATTCAGAATTAAAAAAGTTTCTGTATTTTGAATAGTATTTTATGAGAAAATACTTGTAAACAATTTTTATTATTAGATAATTCTCTAAAATACAAGCACCACTAGATATTAGTAATTGAAATCCTAATATAGATGATTTTTAAAAATAGTTTTAAAGATTTTTGCCTGAAATGATATACTTCTAAATAATCACAAAATTATTTCTATTTTTCTTTTAGTTATTCTATGTTTAGTGTGTGTGTGTGTGTGTGTGTGCACGCCTGCATGCACAGAGGAAGACTTGTGAAAATTCTGTCCTACCACTTGGGACCCCAGACATGGCAGCAAGCCCCTCACCTACTGACTCATCTTACCAGCCCCAAGCTTCTTTTTAAAATGTTTATTTGTCCCATTTTTACTTTTCAAAATTTAAGTAGGTTACTAATTAATCCAATTAAGGATTTTATAATAAATAGCCTTATTTCTTTTGAAAAATAGTTCTATACTGTTTCATGGTTTTTCTAGGGAACTTAAGAGTATTTTTAATTCCGATCACACATAACACTACGATAAATTTTGTTGAATACAAATATTTACCACTGCTTTTAAAAAATTAATGTCTAAAGTTTCTACCAATCCTTACAAAACTACCCAAAATATGACCAAACTTATAAATTCTGGAATAATTAATTATAAATATAAAATAGGTAACTAGAACCCATCTAGATTCTTAAAAACAATGGAAGATGTTAAGTTGGACAACAGGAAATATCTATTTCTGTATGTCAAAAATATTAGTATATTAATATGCAATTTAACATTTAACATAAAAATGTCAATTTAGTTTTTCTAACATTTCCTAAACTGACAAAAATACTAGCTTTCAAAGATGGGGAGAAGGGGTTCTCTCTGAGAAAACTGCAAGAACCTGTGATAATATTAACTCTTATTTAGTGTCGATCACATGAAGTTCTGTCCTCCCTCCCTCCATCTATGCATCTATCCACCTATCTACCTAATCATCACTATCTATCTAACCATCTACTTATAAAATATTTGTAAAAGTTGAAAATACTGATATGCTTATTATTAAAGTTAACTTTATCACATCTAAAAGCTTCCTAGCCTTGAGAAAAATAAAGAATTTATGGAGGAAAAAATGTATCCATTAAAGAAATTGTAGTGTTATGCTGTGATGGAATAGTGGCATATCAATATCATTTATTAACTCACAAAAACAAACAATCCATTCTAATACAGGGAGATGGGCAATGTGCTTGGACAGAAGGGCAAGATTTGCCACAAGAAGCGGGGCGGACATGGAAAATTGAGTAGCAAAGCAGCTTGGAGGCAGAATGGTTTCCTGCATGTGATTTTGACTAGAGACAACTTGAGTTTGAGAACTGTCCTCTCTATTTGTTAGCATACAGAAGCAGTTTTATGAAGATTGACATGCCCAGCAAGTCAGCATCTATACCAAGCAGAAAGAACACTTTCTTTACCAAACACAGATGCCATCCTTGTGGCAGCTGCTGCAATGCCCTCTTATCCAGAAGACATGCTAAACCAAGTTAAATATGATGGATTTCAAGTATAAATATATATAAAAACCCATTATGTTTTTATTATATTCTTATGTATAGTGCTATCTAAAAATGCCTTGCAACTTAAAAAAATGTCATGAAAAAATAATACTTTTTCACTTAAGTTTTAGGCTTGAGTTCAAATAGAAGAGAAAAACTTCGGCACCAGGCATTCTCTTGGGCATCATTACTAAAAGACATAGTTGCCTGCAAACCACAGAAAGAACTGGTCATCTTTCTCTTTCAATTGCTCCATCAGCAAGACTTCTTCAGGTGATAAAACGTACAAGCTAAATTAAAATGCACTCTGCTCATTGGCAAGCTACATGAGCAAGAGTAATGTGAGCACAGTGCTGGGAAGTTTTTGATTTATAACTCTACGAGTCTCTGCTTACAAGGCTGCCGTCTAGGAGGCAGAGCAATGAATCATTACAATTGTCTATCTGGGAAATGTCAAAAGATTAAGGAAGGGCAGAAGAACAGAGAAACAGGGAAACACATTTCTGTCAAATAAATATTTCTCAGTTAGTGGGAATGTATCAATAGCATATAAGGTTGGAGAATTATAAAACTTTTAAATAAAACATAGAAATAAACCATAATTCTTAAATTTCCTGGTTGGAAGACAGATTACCATCACAAGCCCTAATAACTAAATTATTCACTCTCAGCTAGAACTTGGTGATTTATCCCTACATATAAAGGGGTTGGTAAAGAGGATAACTGAAATAAAAATCATTTAAAAAAAACACACCCAAGACTTGCTATTTTGCCAATACAAAAATAAGCATCCACTGAATGTTTATTTACTGTTTAAATTACTCCTTACTGTCACACACTGTGAACGGAAAATACATCTTACCACACACAGGAGAAAAGCAAACAAGTGCAATCTTTCATACATTAAAAATCATAATCAGATCTGTACAAGAGATAAATAAATGTATACGTTTAACAGTTAGGTTATAAAAACCAACTGAACAAATCATTCATTATCCAAAGTCACTATTGTACTTACAATTCTAGGTCATACATTTCAGTCAAAGGACTTGAAACTTCACTATGCTGTACAGGTTCAGATTGATAAATATTTAAAAAAATAGAAGGGAATAATAGGCAGTAACCAAATGGCTATAAAGGGCTTTCCAGAGATTGGAAATAATATACAATACTTGATTAGTGGCCAGCAAACATTTGTGGATACACAGGGTAGCTTGTTATCTATCTTGTTAGAATTTAGGGAAAAGAAATAGAAGAATCTCGGATTGGAAGGAACACTTGGCCTTTTTAAAAATAATGATGGCATCCACAATGATCAAACCTTGTCACCAAGATTTAGAACAACTCTGTGAAGGGCAAAATGTACAAAGCTTTAGGTTTACACACCTGAAGACCAACTACAGCTAGGAAAAAAGTCACATCTGAAATACACAGCAGATATGAATACAAACGAGTTAACGACATGCTGACTCTCACTGCACATCATTGCACGTATGACAGAAAGGAACCCTGCAGGCCATTTCAGTACTAAGTTCTCAGAGAAGTAGTTCCATGAGCAGACACAGATGGGACAATTACTACAAATTTAGGGAAGATCAAACACTCAGTGGCATCACTAAGCTAATTAAATTACATATATGTTTACTGGAAGATCGATCATTTCCCTGCCTTCATATGTCAACTATAATCACCTATGAACGGAGACACAGGTCCAGTAGAAAAGTCTTTCCTACATGCATTCCTGTCGGATGCATCCTGGTTCACTGTTGTTGTGCATTTCACACTGGATATATGCAGCGCTGAGATGTACAACCACACGAAGTGAACAGACGTCACAAAACTATCCCCTTGTCAAATGTTTATATTTACAGAGTCATTAATATTTCCAGACAGATGATTTCCCCTCCAGGCAGTTGCAAAGTAAGCCCAAAGAGTTTGGTGTCAGGATCTTAGGAGCCGAGAGTCTTCATTTGTCTTGAACGGAGGATAAGAAGAGTAGTCCACAAAAGAATGCAACTGTACATGCCAGCCTTCTGAGGAGAGACGGGTTATCTTTAGGAATAAGGACCTGTGCTAGGTCAGTAGTGATCTGAGAAATTTCATGGGCCACACAAACAAAGATGAAAGTGCTGACAATGATGTTGAGGGTAGGGTTTCCAGGGATGAGTACCAAAATGCCCCTCGTGTCTGCGGCCAGCCAGATGTGATACTGACAGATAAACAGCTGGAAACAGAGCAGAGCAGAAACACTTGACGTTAGGTGTGCACAGAGCTTTAGTGAGCAAGTCACAAATGTCCCTAATCTAAATATGTGGTGATGCTTTACTCTGGGAGGCTTTTCTGACCCATCGGGTTCTCATAATGGCCCGGAAGCCTGATGTGCAGTTTGTTGCTTTATACAGTCCCTCTTCTAAGGCAGACAACGGAAAATGAGAGGATCCTGACCAGAGAGCTTGGAGAAACTTGCCTGCCCTATTTAAGAAGGTAACTCTATAAATATACTCTATGAAGTATCTGGTATACCTGTAATATGAATTCTGTAAAAGCATTTTATTTCAAATAACAAAATTCAGAATCTGCAGAGTGTGCTTCACACCCCATGGCTTAAATTGATTTTGTAGATAATTTTATCTTTATAGCTCAGACTGTAATGAATCTGAATTTCTTCCAACAGTGTCCAGTCATATAAACCTTACATTTACTACAATAAACATTAGAGAGCTGAATTCCAGCAGTATTTAATTATGGAGAAAAACAAAAAGTCAAAATCTCCCTGGTGTAACTTGATTTCTATCTGGTTAATACTTTTCTGCTTACTTCTTACTTCTTAGTTGGACTGAAAAGCTTAGAGCAATGTGAAGATGTTCTGATAGTCACTGACCTCTAGTTACTGTTAAATAAGACTTAAAAGCATCCCAAATGCTTTATGATTGTTCAAATTTATGTTCAAATACACGGGACATAACTCTGATCTGAAAGGAGTGCATCAGGTTTGCCCATTCACACACACACATGTACATGTACACTTGATTATTTGTGATAAAGCAAAATATTAGAGTACCAACCTCTAGTGAAATTTTTCCAAACCAAGCAAAAAATGAACTGTAAACAGAACGGGCATATCCAGGGATGTTCCTTATCAGAATGAAGGCTACAATCTATAAGAGAAAATCAAAAAGGTAAATATCATTGCATGTTTATTTAAAAGAATAAAGTGATGACTTCATTGTTTATATTCTTGAATTTGACATATAGTTTTAATTGATAAATATTGGCAGGATATTTTGGTTACAGTGCATACAACCTGGGTTTCTCAACACATGATCTGTATACTGAAGAGTAATGATGGTTTGAGGTAATGTAAGACAGAAATGTTTTACTTTATGCATAACAGAAACATATTAACCCTTTGCTCCCCACTACCAGATTCTCTATGGAGAGTTGATGTACTTTTGCTCTATTCATAAAGTATCTGCCAGGTCCATAGCCACTCTTTTTCTTTACATATTCAAAATTCCTATCTGTGCTTTGGATATGAAGTCCTAAAATGGACTGACTCACCGATGAGCTCATGGCTGGGGCCTGCATGGAGGAAGTAGGTCAATGAGGATATGAAGAGTAAACCTTGTCCCTGAACCTTCCTCTCTATTTCTGCTTCTTAGCCACCCCGGGGCAAGCAACTTTGACAGACCACATTCATTCCATGGTGCTCTGCCTCGTCACAGTCCAGAAGTGCTAAGGCCCACAAACTCCACTGAAACCTATTAAGCCATGAAGCAAAGCACGTCTTGCCTCCGTTAGGTTGGTTTTCTTGAGTATTTTGTACAGAGAATACAATCCTTCCTGCTCTGCCAGGGATGTGTGTGGGAGCAGCAGGGCCATGAAAACCATCAGGTGGCCTCCACAAGGCCTGACAGGTGACATCTCACACAACATTCCCACGCAGTAGCTTTCTCTCTGGATTGTTACTCCAAAACAATCTCCGGTTTGGGGGCTTCTAGCTGACACCCTTTCCTGCATCTTTTATGTGCAAGGGGGAAGAGCCTTGCATTTTTGAAACTTCCAAATCACAGTCTCATATCCTATAACCAACCGTTTATTAAGTACTATCCTTAAAATTCATCTTCCTTTAAAAGAAGCAAGACAGTACGCTTTTTCAAAAAAAGAGATTACATTTTCATCATTATATTTTCAAAATTTACTCTTTCTTTTAAAGATTTATTTATTTATTAGATATACATTGTTCTTCAGGCAAGAAGGGGGCACCAGACTTTACTACAGATGGTTGTGAGCCACCATGTGGTTGCTGGGAATTGAACTCAGGACCTTTGGAACAGCAGGCAGTGCTCTTAACCACTGAGCTATCTCTCCAACCCCTCAAAATTTTACTCTTATAAAAGGGTTGGGACATCCATTTAAACTTCAGAAAAGAACTCCTACTGAGTGATGTTTATCCCATGCCTCTGTCAAAGGATGCAGAAATTCTCTGGAGAGATAAGAATAAGGAAGTGAAAGGAGGTATTTGGCTAATCTGGCCAAAAGAAACTCTCACGCATTTAGCTGCAGGATACTTGGGCAATAGCATCAGAGAACTACCAACAGGGCCTGTTTGTGCCTAGGACTTGAGAAAAGGCACTTAACTGGGTCTGCTTCATCAGCAACACAAATGGGGAGGAGCTTTAAAAAGGAGACATAAGCATTAATATGAAAACACGCATGGGTGTTTATTGAGGCACTCACTGGAGATCTTTAAAAAAGCTTTCTACACGGTTAACAGCATAAGCATTGCACATTTAGAGGTAAAGTGTCATTATAACTAGCTGTCATGTAAAGTATTGGACATATGGATGCATATGCATGCAGTCCCTTAGGCTGCACAAATGGACATCCGGGAAGAGCACTTTCTCTCCTTAGATCTAGGATCCACCATTCCCAACATTTACTACATCCCTTTGTCCTACTGAAATGCTGTACTGTATCATGTTTGATAAATAAGGAAAATAGAAAAGTCAATGAAATAATCACCATGGAGAGCACAGTTGAAGTCTGAAAAGTCATTATTAATGTCAAGTGAATATAATGTTTAAATTTGGGTTAACATTAAAACTTCCTGTTTGCTATTATAATCATTTTTATACATTCTTTATGATTAATTACCTGTTCCATAGCTAGTCACAGCTGAAAATTCCTATCAAGGATGATGGGCAAAACCACAAAGCTCCGATTCAAAGATTGGCACAGGCTGGGGTTACACTCAATGGTGATGTAGTTGTCTGGTGCCTGCCAGACCACACACACACATTCTCTCTCTCTCTCTAATAACACACATTCTCTCTCTCTCTCTCTCTCTCTCTCTCTCTCTCTCTCTCTCTCTCTCTCATAACACACTCACACAAATTCTCTCTCTCTATATATATGTACAGAATGAGAGGAAAGGAGGTAGAGAGAGAAGGACAGAGAAATAGACAGAGGGAGGACAGAGGAGAGAGAGAGAAATGAGGAAAGAAAGACTTCTCATGAGTTAGGCTGAGAAATATTTTTAAATCAAATACTAGGAATTGTTGATGTGGCTAAAATCTTAAAATAATCCCCTCAGACATGTATGTAATGTATGTACTTAATGTACTTAATGATTATCTATTTATCTCTCTGTCTGTCATCTGTCATTCTCCCAGTTTCTCATGAGATACATACATATATCCTCTGTCCACATCTAAAGAACAAGCATGCAGTCTGGTCAGAAGGATGTTGCTATAGCATCTGAATTTCTTAGATGCTGTTGACATTTACAGTGTGGAACAAATATCCTTAAAAAGAAACAGTCAATAAAACTAATATTTGCTTTAATTTATATTCCTAGTTCACTCTTCTACCCTACAAGGGAGAAGCTCGGCTCTCACAACAAAGGTAACTGGATAGACAAGCATGAGGGGGCGGCTAAGTAGGAAGGAGATGATGTTATTCTGCTTGCAGCCACTCTCTGATTTCTCTCTCTAAAGTGTTCTGCCTGGTATATCATGAGTGTTAATGTTCCCTCGCATCCAGTGAGTCACAGCACTGACATTCATAAGTTGTACAAAGAGCTATCGGTAAGCAGTCCTCTTGTCTGCAGAAGCAATAGAAATGCCATTCAAAGACAGCGTTGGAAACTTGATTACCAATCATGCCTAGAGAATCTCTCACCTATTTGGTGCTACATAATACACAGAAGCTGAGAATAAATCCAACAGTCCCTGCACTGAAGAACACTCAGGATGTAGGAGAAGACACTCCAAAAACTCTCCATGCCCCTCTGTGCTAGACTACTTATTCTTCAAAGTTTAAGACGATTTCCTTCAAAAACCTTGCCCTTACATCAGTGAAGGTTAGGAAGAACGCCCACACTTTCAAAGCAATCTATACCTACTGTCCCCACACTGATGATCATGCCCTATGATGACCTGCAACTGATCATTTGCTTTGTAGAGCCGGCTTGAGTCTTCACCAGCCTCTGCTCCCCTTATAGGCACTATTCCCCACGTTTCTACATCTTGGGTCTCTGAGTTCCAGGCCCAATGGCCTGTTTTAAGTCCCTTCACTGTGCCATGTTCCCTCTCATTAGAGGGCCCGCCTAGCTGTTTGTTCCGTCTATTTTCAGGGAAATGATCCATGATCCCTGACCCCATTTGTTTGTCTTCCAGCTATGTCATATACCACCCTCTATTAAATTCTCATAAAGTATGAGATACTTCTACTCATTATTAATTATATATACATATAATATAACATAATTTGTTACAGAATATTATCCCCTCCATAAGAGTAGAAAATGTGCTGGATCTTGTCATCACTGGAATATCTAAAATGCAGAATCAAAAGATTTTATTAAATGAATATAAAACATTGCTAAATAAATGAATCAATGTTTACTGATCCACATCTCCATCAAACCATACATTTCTTGAGGAAGGGTGTCATCTTATTTAATACTGAACCATTAATTATCAATAAGGTATTTAGCACAGTAGGCAACTAATAAATAAAATTAAATAAATTCAAGTAAATATTAATAAAAGCAGTTATGAGCAGAGAATTAAAATGTTTTGTGTATGATGTGCATGTTTGCAAATATGAATATGTATGTGTATGGGAAAGAGGTTGAAACTGGGTGTGTTGCTCAATTGCTCTTCATTTTCTTCTTATGAGATATGTCTCTCACCAAACATGGAGCTCACCAATTTGGTTAGACATGCTGGCCTATAAGCCCCAGGGATCCACTAGCCTCTGCTGCCCAGAGCTGGGATTTTAAGCACATGTTGCTACATCTGACCTTTTACATGGTGCTGGGGACTGAACTCAAAAATCTTTGTGCTTTGTACGGTAAACATTTTACCAACTGAACCATTGCCCTAGTCCTGGAATTAACATTTTCCAATTACAAGTTCTTGGCTGTATAATTTTCAAACATGAGATATAATAAGCCTTTGATAGTGATTTTAATATCTCTAATACTGTAAAGGAAGATAAGATTCAGAGGTTAGGTAATTTCCCTGAATTTTCTGGGGTTTGAACTTTCATCTCTTCACTTCTGAAGACTATATTCGCACAAAAACTTTGAAGTGAAAAGTTCTCTAAATCAAGATAATTCTTGGGAGGGGAGTGTGAAAGCCATGATTTTATCACCTGGGAGACTGAGGCAAGAGGGTCATGAGTTTGAGGCCAGCATGGGCTATAGAGAAAAATCTCTAGAGAAAAATAAAAAAAAAAAATTTGTCTAGAGAAAAATCAAAAAAGATAATTACCTGTACCACAGAAACAGAAGGGTGGAGCTCATTACACTCGGCTTTGTTTTTACAACTGCTAGCCCAGATGGAATAGGTCTAAAACAAGAAGGTACAGGTCAAATCACAAAACAGCTGACCCTTAGAAGACACAAAACAATGTTTTAGTGGTTATCTGCTTCACAACATAGCAGCTCCCTATGTGATAAAGAAAATCATTAGAAGCTTTCTGTAGGCTTTATTCGTTTGTTTCAGGAGGACCAACTGTCTAAGCATGAGAACATGCTTAAGAGACAGGACAGAGATTTGACGCATCTGGTAATCCGGCCGTCACCAGACAGTGCTGGCTCTTCACATCACAGAGAAGATGATATAAGTTTTCCTAAACTGATCGTAGCTTTTGAATTCCAATCTAACTAGACTCAGCTACTGCCCATACTTTACTTATATATGTACATTATATTTAGAACTTATATCCAATTCAAAACAATACAGTAAAAAAATTTTAGTTTTTATTTAAATCAGTTGATTATATTTCTTTGTTTTAAGGTTTTTCTATAAGCCAATTTTCCCTATCAATTAATAATTTAGATAATTAGAAACTTACGTTTTGAAACTTACCAAGAAAGAGACTACTGAAATAAACAATAGAAAGTTGGAAATTTTGTTTGAAAACAAAGGTTCCCCCTTCCCTTCAGAAAGTATTTGTCGTCTCTGCAAAGCCAGATAAATGAAAGCAAACAGCATACCGTGGAAGACCACCTGCAAACAACACAGGGGAAAGTTGCTTTGACCAGTCACTTCTCAAACACTAGCAACAATGCCTGGTTATTTAAAATGTATTTATAGAAGTAGGAGGGCCAGAAGCTGACAACTTTAAAGTTGCCATGAAGAGCTTAAACTGTAAGAACAAACTTTGATAGTCAAATACAGCCAGTACTGCTCAAAATGCAAACAGGAGCAAGCAGCCCAGGCAGCAGGGAGGGAAGTGTTGGAGACTGAGCCCAGCGCCTTCTACGTGAGGAACACAATCTGTTCCACTGGCCTACACCCCTAACCTCAACAATTTAAACATACCAAGCCCATACAGTCTCCAAAACATTGAAATACACTGTACACAGCTTCCTTCAATCAAACCCCGCAACATCACTGCTAAATCTTAAGCTTAAAATGAAACTACTCTCAGAACCCAACATGGTGGAGCAGAAAGCACAAAGCTTTCAAAAAAAAAAAAGACATAACTAGGCATAGTGTGACTTGTCTCCGAAATGGACTGGGTCTTTACATTCCTCTGCTGCCTCCAACCCCCATGCCCCAAATAATAAAACCCTCTTGAATGTCAAAAATGAATTCCTATGTGGAGTTTGGCATTTGAAGTGAGTATGTGGAAAGCGGTCAGGACATAAGGGTGCAACCTTTATGAGTGGGATTAGTGCTTTTAAGAGACCCCAGGGAACATTCCTAGTGAGGGCTGCCCATGGCCCTCACCCAGCACTAAATCTGCCATCACCATGAACTTGGATTTCGCAGTCTCTGGAACTATAAGAAGTATGCTTTGTTGTTCAGGAGTCAACCAGGCTATCGTGTTCTGCTTTAGTTGACAAAACAGAAGAAGATAAGCACATCTAAGCAGATTGCATTAAAGAGACTTCAGCAGGGACATTGTATTTGTATGTGGCTTAGAGGTGCAATAAACTACACAGATGTTAGAACCAAGCATGGCACTGAATAGTTATCAAGAAAACATATTGAAAGATGGTGAAAGATAGAAAAAAAAAAAGCAAAGGGTAAAGTGATTACCATAGATGAGTGTTCTGCTAGATGGTTTGCATTTTCTTTTCAGGTTAAGGGCATGGAATAGGCCAGTACGTTGTTGTTGCTGCTGCTGCTTTACATGTCTCTCACCAATCTATATTGCACAACTTTGTATAATAGTAATCTTAGATTTGAGAGTGGATTGAAAACTCTTGGCAGCTCAGGGTATGTCTTTCTCTAACACACACTTCCCAAAATCAACATTTCATGAAACTCAGGAATGAATACTGTTCTGATGCTGGAGTATATATATGTGAACAACTGTCAGTCAAAGGCTACTTTACAGACAACAATGAAAATATTTTACACGCATGTACTGAAAAAGGGCATGTGTGTGGTCTGCTTTAACTCACTCTCAACGTGTTTCTTTATTCTAAAACTGAGCAGAAATAGACAAAAGCACAACTAAGCTCCTAACATTCGAGGCAGAAAGATATCATAAAGTAGATACATACGTAACGGTCTAACCTCCATCTGAACCACCATTCATACACATTCCCATTCAGCTCAAAACATTTGGAAAGTGGCCAGAGAGAAAAGATCTTCTCAAATGCACCCTAAAAAAAGGAATCCAGACAGTTAAGACAATGCAAATCAATGTCTGCTCTGCAATTTCACTCAAAGATACAGATTTGTTGATAGAGTTGCATAAAGCACGTGTACATTTTAAACTTCTGTTCAATTTATTTTTAAAATATGGCTTCATTTGAAATTCACTTAATAAATTTACTTTAGCTATGACAAATAAATATTATTTAATTAGTTCCAAATTTATTTGTCCTTCACAGGGTTTCTCTGTAGCTTTGGAGCCTGTCCTGGAACTCCCTTTGTAGACCAGGCTGGTCTCGAACTCACAGAGATCCGCCTGCCTCTGCCTCCCGAGTGCTGGGATTAAAGGCGTGCGCCACCACCGCCCGGCTAGAAAACCATTTTATTGGGGAGTTAGGATTTAATACACAAAAATGCTCATATTTACTTGTCAGACACAAAAATACAAAATGTTTTAGCCAATATGATATGAATAACCAAAAGAATGGTTAAAGTGAAAATATAATTTATTTTCCTCTAGCTGTCCTTAATTATTTCTAACGGTTAGAACTGAAACAGTCCCCTGGATTACTCACTCCGTCAGTTATCCCAATGCTATTACCACCTTTGAAACACAGTCTCAAGTTTTACTCTGTCCAGTTATTGAATGGCACCCTCTTATTAATCTGACAGCCAGGAAAATTTGGGACTGAAGGGGCAAAAGTCTTTAGGTACATTCCTGCACACTAATGAAGCCCTTCAAAGAGAACAAATCCTCAGTATTGACTAAAGAATGCCAGCACCCTCTACTAAGGAATGTCCTTTTACTAGACCTACTGCAACAGCACAAAAAATGATTACTGAAAAATAATTACTAAAACCCAAAGAAAAACATGAAGAATTTCTTTACTTTAACAAAATGCAACTGTTTCCATCTTAAGCACAACTTCAACTGCATATAAAACAGAGTTGTATCAAAATCTACTCTGTAGACAATGTTGGTTCATTCTTACCAAAAGTTGATAAATAAAGCCTCCTGGATTATGCATATATATAAACACATGTATAGATATGAGCAGATAAATAACATAACATACTAAATATAAACATATGATCTTGGCCACCTCATGTAAGAAGAATATCTATATACAAATGCATTTGTAAATTAAAATTTTACAAATAAATTGAAATTTATTATTTAGTATATCACCAATAAAGAAGTTTTATTGGGTACTGACATTTTGTGAAGACAGTGGGCTGACCAGGACTGTATCTTTTTTTTTTTTTATCTTGTTCCGGAGTCAACACTGACCCAGAGCTGGGGAGGTTTCATTACTCTCACTATTTAATAACGGGTCAGCTTCCTTTTTTTCCCATTTGAACGTACATATAGAATACTGGGTATTTGTTGGTACCTATTTCTTTATGCATTTCCCCATTGTTTTATTATTTTATTTATCTCACGTGGAAAAGAAAACTGGATGCCATGCCAAAAAAAAAAAATGTCTTAAATGCTTCTAAGTATGACAGTATGAATAAAAGGCCTAACAACCCTGCTCCAACCCCAGCCCCAAAGGCTCTGCAGAACTAGCTCACAGACCACTCCACACATAACAAACACATCTAATGGGAATTTGCACTTAACATAGCTTTATGCAAAACCTAGCACCGTGAGTCAACTGCAGCTTATGTCAAAACTATAGACATTCAAATTAAGATATTTTATTCTGAGTATCATGCTGCCCAAATAAAATGTCTGCCTGAAGGATATAACCAGCAGAAATCACTGCCATTCTGCTGAATCTACAGAAAATCTAAACCATCAAAATAAAGGCTATAAAGTCAGATGTATAAAAATGACCAAAATTTTTTAAATTAAATACACAAAACATAGCAAACCCTCTACACCCAAGTTCATTTTATTAACTGTCTCAAACTTAATTTGTTCATTTACAGAAAAATCCAGTTGCAGTGTGGTACAATGAAGAATGCACAAACTAAGCTGCATATTCCGTCAAGAGAATCATCGTGTAGAGTATGTCTCAGAAGAGGCATTCAATAAACATTTGATGGATCAAAGTCAAGTAAAATGGACCTTGAACAATTGCCAGAGGAAGAGCTTAAAATTGCTCTTAAAACAAAAACAGTAGTAACAAAGTAGGTGGGGTCTCAAAAGAACTTCCCTGAGCAGTCAGACACAGAGTGACACTTTTATTCCAATCATTAAAAACAAAGCTTAAGAAAGGCTCTAACCCTGTTCACACACTTTAGTAGATGTAAACTCTAAATCTACACACTGAGAAGATCATACAAACCTGAGAATATGCCAAGAAGCAGATGCACAGCAGCAAAAAAGCTAGTTTCAACAGCAAGCCGAGATGCCACAAACAATTTCCTAAAAGAAAATATGCAACATACAAAACAATATAAATTTCTGTTAACAAACTTTAATGTTTTTGTATCCTGAATGTTCCTCAAAATAACCCTTGCATATAGTATATATAAATGTTTTTAGGGGCATCAATCAAAGGTAGAGCAAAGGGAATCAGCGGAGGAGGATTGTTGTGAGGAACGGGGCTGCAGTGTGTGGCTGGCTGCGCACACACCTGCCACATGTCTGCTATAGATACATGCTTAGAGGTGCCTCTTGGATGCTTTTACATCCATTCGCTATTGGATGTTTCAACAGGGCATAAAACTATGTTCAACACAATGCTCAAACCCATGTTAAATACTAGCTTAAGGAACTCTGCTTAATCATAAAGTTCCAAGAAGTATAAGCTCCCTAATGGACTAGGATTAACCATAAAAGATATGCATACTTCAAAGTACATGTTCACGTTTATTCATTTTCATAAATGGCTTAAGTTTTGTAGGGAAATTGCACTCTAAATCTACAGAGTGTCCGAAGACACTTATGAATTTTAAGACGGTTCCACTGAAACAGAAGTCAATGAGAAAATATTTCAGTTGGAAGTCAGATACAGATTTAATATTAAAAAAGTCTTTATTAAAGGAACAGAAGATTACCCTTGAATGATCTGATCCTGGGAAGAACTAGGGAAACACCTGTGCCTTACTTGAACAAGATCAGTAAGAGTCTGTGAGAGGGGGAAATGACAATCTTACAGGGAAGTAACTGGGTCCTTTACATGTACAATAGGTTGATGATAATTCCTCAACAGTTGTGTAGAAGACAAACTATAAACTTTGACATACGAGGCTTTTGCAAGTAAATGTTTGCTCAAACTGTCCACATATGTAAGAAACCACACAAAACAGGGTTACCAGTATTGAAGCACAACGGAAGAGTCCACAGCCCCAGGTGACTGCTCTGCCTCCCTTACACTCCCCGCCACTCTGTTTGAAAACTGCCTTACTATTGAGAGGAAAATACACAATAGAAATGTAAACTAGTTATATCCTACCACGAGCTACCTGCCTGTATTATTTTAGAAATAGTTTTAAAACAAAAATGCTAAAAACACACATAAGTTTAATGATCTACAGTCTTCAATAAAAAACAGCCTTTACCAGTAATAGGAAATGCAGTACACTGAAAGAACATATTTATTAACATTAGTAAGACAGTCTATTTACCATTTGCCTTTTTTTGGATTATTTGTGGCCACAGTGCTAACGTGACATATATGACCATGAACCACACGGTGACCAAGGGGACAAAGTAATAGAATTGATAAGGTCGATCCATTACGATACATAACACCACAACCAGGAAATTGAGACGAAATAAGACCTATGAAAATGGAGAAGAAAACGGTTTTCATTCCCAATATACACGAAAAGCAAATCCCAATATACATGAAAAGCAAAGACAGACTTCCCTGAATACAGTAACACATCTAAGACTCAGTAACGACTATACCAGTGTATTTTATCAATCCCCAAGGTTTATTTGTCCTGAAGTCACTGAAGAGTTTAATATAAAAACCTATGCATTATTACACTAACAAAATTCCAGGAAAAAAAACCAGCCTTCACTATCCTGTAACTCCAGTTGTCATCTTTTTAAATAAAGGGAAGAAATCATACACCGGCCTCTTAGGGATATAGGCAGAGAAAGGACTGCCTCGAGAAAAAGGCGTCCATTCTTCTCCTGCTTGATGCTGATTTACCCATTTGGGAAAAGATGGATAGGTGTCAGAGGCACAAAGTAGAATCATTTAAGTTTTAAAAAGTCCCTGTGATTTTCATTAGAGCCATATCAAATATGAGTTTCAATTTATTAACAACATGTAGACTGTGAGCAGGCTCTCGTGAGTCCTGTGCCACTGACTCTATGACCCTGTACAGAGCATTGGCCTCTTAGAGCCTCTGTTCCCACCTATGATCATGAAAAATGATATCTCAGGGTTGCAATAGCAGTAACTAATGCTTAGGAACTGCTTAGCACAAAGCAGAAGGTCTGTAAGTATTAATCCTCTTCTCAGGCAGGGGGAAAGCACGTTCATTTCAGCTCAGTGGGTATCGCTCTACCAAACTGAAGACGACCACCACTGTGACCTCTGATCACTGATGCTATTATATGTGCTTCTAGGTTGTATTTTCCTTCCATCACGATAAACTATCTCAAATTACTACACAGTGAACACTGAAAACAACCTTAAAGCGATATTTCATAAATCCTTATGATTCATGATCTCATAATGACCATATTTATATTTCTTAACAAGTAGACAGAAAAGGATGCTGAGTTGAAAGAAGAGAACTGACTGCATTCTTACCTGACAAACTCTATGGATTCCAAAGTCTCCTTTGACCCAAAAGTAAGAGAAGTGCCCATATCCTGTCTGAAACAGATATGCAGCAACCAGAACCCGAATGTGCATGTACACTGGCAGGAACTGTGGACAGAACAGACAGGGACAGTGTGTGATGGCACAGCACGCCCATCGAAGACGTGATGCTCGAAGTAAACAAGACAAACCCCTTACCCTTGGCAGTGGCTAAAGGACTACTTATAATATTTAGTTTACTTAGCAAAACAATTAGATTAGACATATGAAATTATGACTAGAGCTATCTCTCACCACCCATCTTTGGGAAAGTATCTGTTTGAACTCCCTGTCACCCTCATTGCCACCATCTTCATCATGCCCAAGTCCTGGAGGTGCTCACTGCATTGTTTTTGGAGAACTACATCTTCACATTAAAATACTGTGATGGGGTATCTGTCAATCAATTATCCTTAAGAGGCAGGACCAAGTTATGGTGTGGCTTTCTGGGTGCCTGGAGAAAAATGCCCTGTGGCCCTGCTGCACGCATGAGCTCGCTCTCTCTCTCTCTCTCTCTCTCTCTCTCTCTCTCTCTCTCTCTCTCTCTCTCTCTCATCCTCCCTCCCCACTCTACACAGCTGAGCTTGGACTTCTCATTCCTGTTTCATGAGCTTGCCCCTTATAATAAAGAAAAATATAATTGCTCTATCTCTTAGCTAACCTGGTTAATTTTTGACCCAAGATAATTCAATAGCACTGCACATTTTAACCTATGTATGTCAGTCACAGGAAATGTTACCATATTTCCAAGTACTTAGGAACCTAACTTTACACTGCCATTCCACCTTTAGGAGTGCAACTACTATCGCTACGATATAACTACTGCATTCCTTTATAATCCTTAAACTCACTAAACTTCACTAGCTTGAGTTTTTAGCCACCTGATAACTCTGCAACTATCCAGCTTTAATAATGGGTAGAGCCATTGCAGGACAATGTGAATTTCCCAAGTGATTCTGTGGAGAATGAAATAACTTAAATGTATACCTTAAGGAAACTTTAGAGCCTAAAATGCATGCATTTTGGAATGTATCTCTTTCCTTCATAAAGGCTATTTTATTTGAGAACAAACCCTAGATCAAACCTTCAAACCTACAATCTATCATATACACTTCTGCAGAGCCTCTACTCTAACCAAACTGACAGAGCCTCTCCCTAAAACTGGTCTTGTCTCCTGTCTTCTGTTGCCTGTCAGTACATCCCTCAGCTCTCCCTCTAAATGTGTCTACATTTACTGGAATCTTATTTGCAAGCCAGGAGGTTGTGGTATCTGTAATCTTAGCATCTGCGAGGCTGAGGCCGAGGCAGGAGGAGTACGAAGTCTAGACCAGCCTGGGCGATACATAGAGTTCAAGGCCAGTGTGGCTTTCATCTAAGTGACTACTTAACATACCAAGGGCTACGAGGGCTAGCTCAGTGGTTGAGTCCTTGCCTAGCATGCTCAGGGCCTCAGGACCCACCACAGTCACTGGAGGATCTCAAGTCCTATCCTCCTCAGACCCTAGTTCAAAGTCTTCTCTTCACTCTTCCTCCTGTGTTACTACCGTGGAAATTAGCTGCATATCAGACAGCTTTTGTGAACTCTATTTCATCATTAGTTCTTTCTCTAAATGTCTTACATCTTAATCAGATAAGAAATTCTCAATGAAGGTACAACACAGAATCTCAGATTCACAGAGAAAGAGTGGAAATTTGGTGCTGAAGAAAAGTCCTCAGAAATTAGCCAGCAGAAAAGCATCTGCGTCCATTCCACTCCTGAATATACTGGACAGGAGCTCCTGCATGCATCGTAAGTTGTTTTGTCATTGTATGGTTGGTTGGTTTGAGGGGTTTTGATTTTTGTTTTTTTAACACAAGGTTTTGCTCTGTGTATCTCTGACTGTCCTGGAACTAGCTAGCTCTGTATACCAGACTGGCCTCAAACTCAGACCCACCTTCCTCTGCCTCCCAAGTGTTGGGATTAAAGGCATGTGCCATCATGCTGGGCTTGAATAAGTCAAAGATTTTATTTTGTTCTTTTGGAGGTAGAGTGGTCTGGGCTGATCTCAAACTTGTAATCAATCTACTTTGTCTCAGCTTCCTGGTTGTGGTGAAGACAATCACATCCAGGCTTAAGCACGCGCGCGCGCACGTACACACAATTGAAAAGAATTTGCGTGTGTGTGTACATTTGAATGTAGATGCCCATGGAGGTCATAATAATAAGTCAGATCCCCTGAAGCTAGAGTAATAGGTAGTTGTGGGCTGCCTGATATGGATGCTAGGACTGAACTTGAGCCCTCTAGAAAAGTAGAACATACTTGTAAACCATTGAGTCATCGCTCCATAAATGCTTCTATTAAGGTAACCAACTCCATTGTGAGAAGGTCACTCACTGCTATGAAGGCCCCTGTCACTAAAGTTGCAATGTGACTATCTACAGAGGCTGCAAGCTCTGCTCTCTGCAGCCGCTTGTTCAGCGAGCTAAAGTCAGCCCTTGAATGGTTCCTAAAGTGGCTTCTATGCCCTTTATAGGCTAAAAGAAACAGATGAATCCAATTTTAATAAATAGATTTCATTTACTTAACAAAAATATTTTAAAACTATCATTTTAACATCTTAAGTGGAAAAGCAATAGTCTTCACTATTTCTAATCTGACAAATGTGAACTCAGTGTAAATTGATTGTAATCAGTCATACTCAATCTGAACAGCACACTGCAGCTCTACCTAGCTCTGCCTAGTTTCAGTGGCTGCTTGGCTAACACAGTGGAGTCTGGCTGCAGAGCCACACACTTGAGGTCCATCTCTCTTCCTCTGACAGCTCTGCATGTATTGAAAATAGATGTCAAACCTACGCTAACCTTTCTCAGTCACCTTTACTACTCTCTAGAAAGCAAACTTTCAAGTACCTTTAAGTCTAAGGCTGGGACTACAGAGTTAAGCTTGTTTATTTATAATAAGTAATGCAATTCTATTATAGAAAATTTCCAGGTTCCTACCAGTGTTGGTCTGTCATAAATTTTACATACCATTTCTCCTTTTTACTGTGCAATATTTCAAACCAACAGAAAAGACCAATACAATGTACTCAAATAAACTATGCTGAAAACTCGTAGAACAAAGGTATTCCTAATATGGTATACCATATATCTTGTAAGAAGGAATGAAGTGCCTTACATGGTCACAATATTATACTAGCCAAGAAATTGTTATTAATATAATCTATGGTTTCTCTGGAAATTTTTGTGTGCTGGACATTGTGGTTCATGTCTGTGAGGTCAGAAGCATAAAGATTTAGGGCCAGTCTATTTATATAAAGAGCTCAAGACCAAGGTAGGCTGTCCAGTGAGAGCCTGTTTCAACCACCCAAGGCTTGCGGAGCACCTTAGTTAGTGGTGGAGTCCTGGCTTAGGCTGTGCAAAGCTGGGGCTCTGATTCCTGACCCGCAAACAGTGAGTCACACATGCACTCGACTCTCATCTGCTCTCTATCTGTTTTCAAATCCACATTTCCCTTTTATCTTTCATGTATCAAGATTACAACAAAAGTTTAGAGCTTCCATTGTATTTGGAAGTTCAGTTTCATCAAAGAGGTAGGCTAACTTTCGAGCCCTACAAATTTTCCTCACAATCTTTCATGAAAGTCTCAAAAAAGAAGGAAAAAAACCACAATGAAGCACAAATATCATTGTCTAGCGCAGATGCCAAATTGAGTCTCTCTGCATTTTAAGCATATTTGATATAAACCTTATTTTAAAAGAATGTATATGCCAACAATATGTTGATACTGTCTGCCTGGACTATTTACTAATTCTGGAATTTTAACAGGCTTCTTTCCAGCATGAAAAACAGGGAACAAAACTATTCCTTGATACACTTAATCTAAAACATTACGGCCGGAAAATTACAATACCATGCTGTTAGAGTTTTAAATAAGGTTACTCTCTCAACTACCCAGGAATGGAGCCCCCAAATATCTTGTAACCTCACGAACAACACTTTTCCAGTGAAGATACAGGTAATTTTTAACAACAAAATGTGTATAGCAGAATAGGGACACACAATTAATCATCACAAATGATCTGCTAATCTAAAGTATGTCCTTCTAGAACGGCGTGGGCTTTTTTTTTTTTTTAATTGTAAATGAGAATGTATTGAGAGGCAGGCTAAAAAGATGTATTAAATGTTGGGTTGCTAAATGATTACACGAGAATGCCAAATTGCCTTCATCTTTTTACAATCTAATTCCTTTCTGAAGTCACTAAATTGAGGAACTTAATCTGCCATGAATTTTTCCTACCTAATTTCTTAGATAGAAATATCACCATTTAATATGTCAGCAATTAATTATGTCTGTAAATGGCACGTTCTTAAAACAAGCCCCTACCCCCACTCTTAACTAAGTCCTTATTCATAGGCCAGTGGTATTTCTAGGTTCCTAGAAATAGTCACTTCTTTTTATTTCCAGAGAATTCATGGATTTATGCCACAAGTCCTAAGCCATCTGCCCTGAATTTCTTTCATGCTCTCAGCTTCACTACCTGCAGCTCAAACTTACAGTGGCAGGGACCACAGGAATCTCACCACTGGTGCAAGCTTATAGCACAACCAGAGAATTCCCAAAAGGAGCACAATTTCATTCCTTTGCTTTGTGCCTTCAAATAAAACATCCATAAAACTGAGAAGTTCAGCAACTTTCAAAAATACAAGATAAGGAAGACTATGGCTTTTTCTTTTTTAGAAAAAGATCTAGCAATACTACTTACTCACTAATTGCTGCTGTGCAATCTTAACAATACATCTCTCAGAGCACTCTCCTCTTGTCTGAATTTACCATCATTCAAGCACTGAATATTTACAGATGAGTTTGGTGTAATCAAAGGAGCAATAAAACAACGTGGTACTTCACAGATTATGAATGAGTTCCCAACGTTAAATCTTCACACGCTTTCCATGTGAGTCGGACTCCTCACTCTGAGAGCCTCTATGACAAGGCCCTGTCAGGCTTGCCCAGGAAGGTTAAGACATAGAACTAGAGTTTTTCTTAACTCTCCCACATCTGAGGCAGTCCAGATCATAAAATTCCTGAGAAGAAGGAAAAAACTAGAGCAAAAAAGTTCTAAGTTTTGAAGTTTTTAAAATATAAAACTAGTAGGGGCTGGAGAGATGTCTCAGTGACTGAGAGCACTTGCTGCTCTCGCAGAGGACATGCGTTTGTTCCCAACACCCACATCAGGCAGCTCGAAACTGTCTGTAAGTGCAGCTCTTGGGGATCCAAGTCCTCTGGCTTCCACAGGTGCTTACACTCATGTGCACATGCCCAAACACAGACACACAGCTAGACGTGATTAAAAATAAATGTTGAAAATTATTTTAAAAATGCAACACTAGTTAATTAAAATTTCTTAAAACACTGTGAAGGACAGACTATAAATTTGATTTCTTTTTATAGTAATTAACCTATTCTAAATCCTTTGCCCTTTACAAAGCTTCCTGACAACTTCAAATTAGCGATTCAATAAGATGATGTAAGATATCGGCTAATTTCTAAAGAACTTAGTGTAAATAAATACAAAATCAATCATTGCTTCATCTTTTTCAAAGAAAACTGATTTTGCTTTTAAAATGAAAGATTTTCAAAAGACCTGGGGGAAGCATGAGGTCGCTGGGTAGGAAGTGAGAAGGGCACTTAGGCAACACCACTTTCGATATGCTTTGAACGTAGATTCAAAGTACTTACTGTGCTCGCTCCCGAGATGTGGTAAATCAGAATCACAAGCTGCATCCAGCCTTTCCACTCATCAGTTTGTTCTCTATTTAATACTTTAGTCTGCATAAAGGAACCAAAGACTGCTTTAACACCCATCGGGAAGTCATTATTTGAGCAGGACATATTAAGAATGTAACATTTTTCTGACAGTATTTAAAGCTAATGTTCCTGTCAAAGAACCATGGTTGGGGTAAACAGCCTCTATTTCTCACTAAAAGACACAGTAAAACTATCCTAAATGTGACATCAACTTGAAAGACAACTATAATGAGATCTTGAGGGGTTTGGGTGGTCCTTCCGGTTCTAAATGGCACAGAAACGATGACAGATCTATTTATAGATCTAAAAATGGCATCCACAATCTTCTTTACAAAATTTTAGTATTTCAGAATTAAAAAAAGATCTCACGGTTCCTTTACACTTCACTGACAGAAAATGTTCTATCATTAGAACTTATTTCCCTAAGCACACTCTCACAGTATGATGAAGAAATGATTGGTCATCCTCATAAAGGAGCTGTCTTTATCAGAAGAATTCAAATAATATACCCTTGTAGAAAACTTAAGAAATAATTCTGAACAATGGGCACACTTCTAAATCAGAAAACTCAAAATGCCATGCGCAAAAGCCACATCATTATACAAGCTCTAATTTGTGTGGACACATCTAATAAGTACATAAATATGAAATAGTTCTCTCATAATAGAAGCATTTCCTCATATATATTTACATTTTAACTGACAATAAATAGCATCTAGTACTTGAAGGAATCATTCTACTTTCCCTAGCCACAAGCAGGCAAAACCAACGTGAGTCATGAAACCTTCTCCCAGGGCAAGCTTCCATCTGTCGGCCTGGGATGTTTTCACTGTTTCAGAGGGGTGGCTAAGAGTCTGCTAAGTGAACTGCAGGGCCTTTCTTCCTCATCTGTGAACATGCTTGTAAGCTCTGGCTTACAAACAGTAAATCAGTGACTATAGCTCTTTACTGCAGGTTCTCTAACGAGGCAGGAGGATAACATGGGCTAACGTAGACGATTCTTACCTCTTTTGTATTTTCATTGTAAAATATTCCCAAAACCAATATGTAGATAATTGGAATAAAGAATGATGAGTGTGTATAAAATTTGTTTTCCTTCATAAACAGGTTTGCACGGTCACACATATAGAAATAAGCCATAATCAGTCCAAGTTTGCAGAAAGACTGTAAAAGTGTCTCTATTGAAGACACAGGAGTATTGAGAAGAGTCTTCTTTTCCTCACCACTTTCCAAGTCAGTACATGGCTTATTCTTCCGGTGAGCGTTACGATGAATGGCATAGAAAATTAAATACCCAATAATGGATAAGGTGAAGAAACAAGCAGCTAGCTTCTGTATGAGCGTGAGAGGAGGCCGAGGTTGACAGCAGGAACCGTCCACAGGCTTCAGAACTTTATTACAATACACATTCATGAGGATCATCGCACTCTGTGGACAGACCAATTCCTTCGGTTATTATCTTGTTCGTGACACATTTCATATTCCATTTTCCTCTGTGAATACTGGTGAGCTTTTGACATCAAAACCAAAATCTCTTGTATTTTTTAGACTCCCTTCCCAGACACACATGCGAGTGATGGTATTCCTGCACTCTGTATGAGCTAGTTTGGGTGTCTAAAACTTCTCTGGTTATGGTCACAGAACGAAGCTTGTTTTATTATGTGACCCACGGCACATGGGAAGCAACACTGCCTTGCTACTTATAATGCACTAACACGGTTTTGTTCTTTTAGAGAACAACAACAAAAAACAATGAAAAATAGCAAAAAGCTCACAGATTCGATGACTACTAGTAGATCAACTTAAAAAAAAGGAATACTGACAGATGAAATATACCAAAGAATTTTAATTAGCAGACTTCCAAAATCAGAATAGTTAAGATCAAGTCCCAGTCTTGACATTAGAATGCAATATAACTATTACTGAAAAAATTAATAATTCTTAGCTAACAATATTGACAATATGCCTTTTATTTAATTCACAGCTTATAGACAACTTATGAGTACAATTTTAAGATATCTATTGCTAATAAAATTGGAATGCTCAACAGTTTGATTATAATAAACTTATTGAGGCGAGCTGTCAAGATTCTGTCTAGTTAAAAGATTGGTCAAACTCTAGGTTTATGAAAACTCCAATGTGGGCATCTGAGGGCCTCAGATGCTGCCACAGAGCATAAGCTGTCAGAGGATTCAAGTGTTTAGAAAATCCTATCAGTTTAGCCTTTGGACCAAGGAAGTTCTCCAGCTGGTGTTCTCAGGAACCCTGGTCTACAGATTCTCTTACAAGGTCTGCAACTCTCTCCAAGTCTTCAAAGACCATTATATATATAGAGAAATGGGGTTATGCAAACACAGGCATTTTCCTGCAGAAGGACGGTTACCACAACATTTGACACGAGCCCTTTCGATACCTGATAAAGTGCCTTTGCAACCTAATCCTAAAGGGAAGAAAAGAGGCTTCATAGCTACACTACATCCAGTTCATGGACTAAAACAAGGGACATGAGTTATTTTTTTCCTTAAAATTTAAATTCTTCCTTACAAACACATTTAAGCTTATAGAATTCCTTGCTAGATCTTGCTAAAATAAAATAATCATCTAATGCCAAAACTTTTCAATTATAAGAGTATGGCAATATAAGTATGTGATTAATTCTTCTCGTATACCCACACACCCCTGAGATCCACTACTTTTTAGAAACTCAGAAGCCCTTCAAGGGTGGGTCCCTATTGCTGAAGACAATACACACTTAGGCACAAGACTCTGAAGATTCAGCTGAACCTGACCCTCAAGCCTCTCTCCTGTAGTCTAGCCTCTATGGTACCCGAAAATACAACACAATCTGCCAAGGGAGGGAAACAACCAAACAGTTCTACCCACCTGCAACATCTGGGAACCATGACAATGACCAGCATGGTGAGGTAACTAAATGTAAAGGTGCATGCACTAAGTGGCATTTACATGTTGGTGCTAACCAACAGCTGTATAATTGGTCGTAAGCCTTCTCAAGAGAAGGGAAATCATGACTGAAACTAAGCCAACTTCCCAAAGCTAGTAAGGTCATGGTCCTTAAAAAAAGAATCTACTACTAGCACTTTGGTAGACCAGCATAATTCCTTACTACATTCTAAATCTTATCCTCCATACAGGTAAGTGTAGCTACCACCCCTTACCAAAGAGGCCTCTCTTTACAGAGAGGATGTAAATGGAACAGATGGACACCATGACAGAAAACCACAACTGGACACACTTCAGAGATGCTTGAATCGTAGGGAGTCCAACTACAATGGACACATCTAAATCACCGCCCTACACCTACGGTTCTGGCAATGTTGTGGAAGAAGGGGTAGAAAGGATGTAAGAGACAGAACACCAGGAAATCTGCTTGGGGAGCAATCTTTTCTTGAAAAGGTTGTACAAACAAGACTGGACCAAATCAATGGACATATTAATGTGGAAGGGTGAAAATTTCGCGGGGTCCCATTCCTAGACAAAGAACTACAGATTGCTGATAGGAGGAGAATTAAGTCTCTTCCAGGGATGAGCCCTCTCATTGGTTGTCAGCCCTGAAACCACAACCACACACACACACACACACACACACACACACACATACAAACAATAAAACAGACTTAGCAGGTTGTATTTATATATTTGTGCACATACATCCATATATATATATATATATATATATATATATATGCGTGTGTGTGTAGCAGTAACAATAAAGAAAAAGAGGCTACTGACTTTGAATTGGGGGCATATGGGAAGGGCTGGAGGTGGCTCCTGGGAGGGGCCACAGGGAAGAAAGGGAAGAAGGAAACTGATGTAATTCTATTTCAATTGAAGACGTGTACTTTTTTTAAAAAAAGAAATCACTCTAAATCTTTTGTTCCAGCATACAAAGTGATTACTTACAAAGTTTTTCTTCTCACTTAAAATTTCTGCATCAGGCACCCTAATCTGTACCTTGAATAATGAAGTACAAGAACCATAAGGTTATAAAAATGATTTTTTTATCTGAAAATGTGTGCTCCCCACTTCAGTTGAGTCTGCATAAGGGATGGAGAACATAAAGCAGTCCTCTGTGCATGCTACGAACTCAGAGCTTCTCAACCGTGACTGGCACGCTAGAGGAGGATTCGTTTTCTCTACTACAGCAGCGGAGTCTTCAAGCTTTGGAGAATAAGACACTTTTTACTTACTCTAGCCTCATCTAGGTAACAGAAAGCAAAATTATTTCTACATGTACATTTAGACAGCATGAGTAATTAGGACTGTAATCCTGTTTTTATGACTCATGGGTGTTAGCAATTGAATTCAGTCTCTCCTCCTGACATCTAGGTAACTCTTACAGTTTCTCTGCTGGATTCGGGAAGGTGTAAGCCATCCAAAGACTCCATGATGGTTTCTTGAGCAATTAGTTTGGAAACACTGAACAACTTGACATTGGACTTGGAGTTTTTGGCGCTGCTGTTCAGAATGCTGACTGCAACTTCATTGTAGGCATCTATCTTCTCATTTGTGATCATTTTCCTGTTTTCACTCAGGAGATCCTCATAAACGGGATCTGCACATGGGAAACACATTTCAAAGTAACACTTCAAAGCTTCTTAGCGGTAAAAGCAGGCCACACATGCTACTTAGTCCACATTCCATAGTCTGTTCTTAAACTCGAGGTAGGACCAGGTACTTAGTAAATTACTTCTACATAAAGCTGGCTGAAATTGGCAATGATTTCCTATCTTCCATTCAACTTCTGAGCCAATATCTTGCTCAATTTATAAAACTTTTATCACTTTAGGGAAAACATTTTCGTGTTGCAGCATGGCCCAAGAGTTTAAAGTTCTTGATGCAGATGATAAGAAACTACAACTGGATGATGGAAGGATGTCTAATAAGGAACAATAACCAATCTGCTTCTGTGGCCCCAGTGCAATTCTGGGACGTCTGTTCAGGCAATCTGGAAGTGACACACAGGCCCAGGTCTGTCCATTTCCATCAACTATTATATGTTAATTCTTTCTCATTTTCATGAGAGAAAGGTTTGTCATGAGCCTATAAGTTGAACAAAGATGGTGCAACAGTTCCTTACTACACTTTCTTATCCCTTCCAATTTGGAAATAAACGTAAGAGTTTTTGACAAAGATATTGAATTGCTAAAATATCCAAGGCATTTCATATTGTGTGGAACATTAAATAATGGGCACTCAATAAATTCCTGAAATGAGCTGACTTAATGCGACTTTCATACCCAGTATAAACTAGATGATGTCAATTTAAAGACAGTGCGGTTTCCAAATATCTTTACTTCTAATGATTACAATATTATACAAAGAGGGTCAATATTTTCCCTGCATTTCTTTAGCAGTGAATGTGCCCTGTAGAAAGGAAAACAGTTGACAAGAAACCTCATTTGTCTTCAGGGTTTATCTCTTCACTGCATTTTTCAGCCACTCTACTGGTTGGAGGACATTTTTTATTTATTTTATGCTTCCTATAAGTTTATTTCTTAAATTTAAAAAAGAAAGCAAGACCCTCTGGTTTATTCTAATCTTGCAAACATTATTTCAAAATTCATTCTCAGAAAATAGCAATTTTGTCTCTTGAAGAAGGATATAATAAAACCTATATCTTAAAATATATATAAAATGACATTTTTTCATTATTCATTCCTTACCTTGTAGGACCCAATAAACATCGCTAGTTTTTGCCAGCTTTTCTAAGAGTGGAGCTATGGAGGTGATGTTCACTCTATACTGCGCCAGCGCTTCCTCGCTACCATTGTGAATCTTGATGGACCACTAAGAAGCAGCGGAAGTTAAGCATTAAGGCAGCACTTAGCACAGAAAAGTAAAGTGTATAATGCACCTATTGTAACAATAATTTTAACACAATTCTCATTTTAGTTAATACTAGAATAAATTTAGTCAAATTATTTAATGAAATACATGCTCACAATTATAAAAATTCACTATAAAACAGTCTTTGAATGTCTAACACTCAATATAATTCTAGATAGAAAATAATACTGCAATTTAACATTAAATTTATTCAGTTCATTCAGACCTTTTTATTAAAATTCATCAGTCTGGTTAATTATAATCAAAATGGAAATTAAAATATAAACACAACCAAGAATTGTATTTAATGTAAATCAGCTTTCTCTTAGCATGTACGTAAGAGAGAAGCAAAGGTCTCGCTGTAAGAATGCAGACAAGAACTTACTGTGGCTGCGCCTGCGACAATCACATGGGGCTTCGCGACCGAGTCCTAAAGGAGGAAAGCTTTATAGCCACACTACATCCAGGTCATGGACCGAACACAAGCAACACCAGCTACGGTCTTCCTTATACACCCTTGTCCCTTACCAATGCACCTTAAGTCTACGGAAGCCCTTACTGGAGTATTTTTACTACATGATAGATCTCTAACAGCTAAAAGCTTACATGGCTACACGATTACACTGCATGAAAAGATACTTATGTAGTTAATTCTTTATAGTGTTCTTAGAAATACACACACACACACATGCACACACACACACACTACTGAAGCTGAACATGACCTGCTATCATTCTGAATTCTGAATAAGTTGCTTAGAGTGAAGCCCCAGTGCATCACGTCAGTCAGCGAGGAGGTGTTCACAGAAGCTAAGGGTACACAGTGCAAGAGAGAAACAAAACACAGTGCTCTAAGCAAATGCAATCTGTTGGGAAGGCTAAATCTAACATGAATTTAACAAAATGTACTGTTAATTACTAAAGATCACATGTGGGAAAGAAGAAAAACTCTAGAAACAGTCACTGGCTGTGAGGTGCACTATCTGTAAAAGTTACGTCATGTATTAGTGCAACCGAATTGACAACATATACATAGTACTGAGTTTTAGTATCTTCTCTTAAAACATTTCATTTTAAAATACAGTCTTAGTGCCTTGTGATAGGCAGGGATGATATTGAACTTGTGCAGTAAGGGCCCATTTAAAAAAATAGTAAGTTATTTCTCAGCTTGGCAGGAACAGTCAAAATACCATTTTTTTAAGTTTTGAGTTCAATGCATCTTTGCGAAAAATGAAAATAAGCACTATATTAAAATCCTCCCTATAGAATAGTCAGTTGACAACTGTTACTTCTCATCATGATGTTGACGCAGGCTGAGAGGGCACCTCCCTTCAGGTAGACATGCCCATTTCCCACGCGCTTCCTTTTACAGCACCATACTTCTTAGAATCATTCTTTCCTTCTCTCACCCCTAGGTAGCTCCCTTTTTTGGTCTTAGAGCAGTGATCCTGAGTCTTACATTCTTCCAGCACATCCTCTTGCCCTCTTCAACATACAGTTTGACCCTCCACACAACCCCCAGCTCACGTCCACAGCTCCAACTTCATCTCCATATTCACCTCGCCAATCTTCCTCTAAGGAGCAAGTCCAGAAATGGACTTCCATTTCTCAACCCTAGCCTCATACTCTTTCCTTGACTGAGCTCCCTTCTCACTTCTGCAGCTCTGACCCATGCATGAGTCCTCTCCTCCGAAACTCATAAAATAGCCTTCCTGTCCTGTCCCACCTTTCCTCCTTCAACCCGGAAGTACCGAGTCATCTTTACTCAGCAGACCATTCTTCCAGCTCCAGCTCCCTTCCCGCAACCTCCGGTACTTAAAAGCAAACACTTATTTGGGAGAATAGTCTTTCCTCTGCAGGACAGTTTCTTTTTCTTTTGTTTAAATCTCATGTTACAGGGTTTTAAGTTTGAACATGGTCCATCATTTCAACTGTTTTAGTGCCCAGTGATGAAGTCGGAACTGACAAGTCTGCAGTTTCATTCATCTTACCTAGTTAAAGTCTCACCACAGCCTGTCCACCTCTGAAGTCTCCTCCTTGCACTCTAACAGTTCAGCCCCTTCTCTCTTGCTTTTCTTCCTTCCCCTTCTCCTGCCACTTCCGGATAATTCAATTTCCCATAAATTTTCATCTCTAGTCTCTAAATTTCCTACTTATTCAGCTTCTTCTGTGCAAACCGCTTCTCTCCACCTTAATCCACACCAAAACTTCCCAAGATTACCCAAGTACTTTCAGCTTGGTTTTTCACTCACCTAAGGAATCCAGCGTAAACAGATAGCTTCTTCAGTTTAGGCCACTTCTCTATTCCTTCTCCACTATACCTCAGCAATCGTCTGTTTACCAGTTTCAATAGATGTCTACTACCCTCAAGATATAGAATACATTCAATCCAGTGTCCTTACCTTTAGGAAATCCACTCTAAACAATTTAAAAGTAGTTTATTTTTAAAGGGCAGGAAAATAAAGTTAATGTAGTTTATACTACTATTCTTCTGGTATCAACTTACCCTATGTATTAGCAAGTCTCCCCCAAGAAAAGAACTAAAACCAAACACACATAAAGAAGGACTCACAACTGAGCTCCAGACACACTAAAACTGCTGCTGGCCCCTGACCATTCTCAGTACCATTCTTAGGTACCCTGAGTTGATACTGGTCCCCTGTAACCTTCTCAGCTGCAGTCCATACATCTGAACACCTACCTTAAACAAATGAATTATAAATGGTGACTAGGTTCCAACATGACCCTAAAAATGCATATCTCATCCAAAATGTGGTGTAGACAGAAGTTTCTGTCCCATCCAGACCTGCGGTCATACAGTCCCAAATAAACACACAGATATTAATTATAAACTGTTTGGCATATTACTCAGGCTTATTTCTAACTAGCTCTTAATACTTAAGTTTACCTATAATTCTTGCCTATGTTTAGCCATATGACTTGGTACCTTTTCTCAGTAAGGCATTCTCATCTTGCGTCCTCTGCATTTGGCTGGTGACTGACTCTCTGCCTTTCCTACTCCCAGACTTCTCCTAGTCTGATCGTACTGCCTAGAATTCCTGCCTGCTACTGGCCCATCAGTGTTTTATTTAATTGGTATGAGTGACAAATCTTTACAGTGTATAAGAGCATTATACCACAGCAATGTGGTTCATTTTTTTTTTTTTTTTTTTTTTTTTTTTGGTTTTTCGAGACAGGGTTTCTCTGTGGCTTTGGAGCCTGTCCTGGAACTAGCTCTGTAGACCAGGCTGGTCTCGAACTCACAGAGATCCGCCTGCCTCTGCCTCCCGAGTGCTGGGATTAAAGGCGTGCGCCACCATCGCCCGGCAATGTGGTTCATTTTTAAACATAATACTGAACAGTGTTTTGTTCATGCCAATGCAGATGCCTCTGGAAAATGAAGGCTTCATCCAAAGCCTGGTATTAGCTTTGTGGAGAATACTGCAGAGACTGTAAGATGGACTTACAAGAGTCTTGAGATTCTCTGACATCAAGAATATACTTGCTGTTCTAAGTTATGTACATATATTATAGGCTAGAACATACTACTCCTATTTATTACATCATACATGCAATGATAAAAAGAAAGTCTTTGAATGTAAAACTAAGAAAGTCCCCTTTAGTGCTTGTTTATGAATAAGAAACCCCAGAAAAGTATCAAGAGACTATGTGTTATTCTGTGTGATTTGTGTTTGTTTATCTTCAAGATGAGGGCTCACTACATAGCTTAGCCTTGTACTAAATCAATCAATCTCAATCTCAACTGATGTTACTATCCTCTCTCTCTCTCCCCCCGGCCCACACATTCACACACAATCTGAACTCAGGGCCTAACTCATGCTAGGCAAGTTCCTGGCCCCTGACTTACATGCCCAGTCTCTGGCTTCATATTCTCGAACCTTCTTTCTTATGTATGTCGCCCTCTGAGTTTGAATTACCTAAGTGACAGCAGCAAAGAGGATCCTATACAAAGAGAGTCTAAGTATTACCTACCTGTTGATAATGGGGCAGGGATATTTAATAACAGCTACTCATCATCCAAGTACACAAATCAGTCCCACACCGATTAGGAAAAACAATGTTCTCAATGGCTTGTTAAATTTGCTTATAGACACAAAAGACTGTTTTCAGAAACAGACCTCAGTCCACACCTTGATACACTGTTTCATAGAACCATTAACTTCTGGATGCCAAAGAAAATCCTGGGAGAAATGTTAGAAATAAAGAAAAAGCAAAAAAACAAAACAAAAATAGACTTTTATTTCCATCATTCCAAATAAAAATCAACATTTTCTTACAGAGTACTTAAAAGTAAAATGTCACGTTGCCTAGGACATCTTCTTTTGTCATTTCAGTTTAACCAAGCATTTCATGACAGTTCTTGTATGCATTCATCTCCTCTACTCCCCACATTTGAGCAGAAAAATCCTTACTCAAACCCCAGAACTGTCCTCAGAATAAAATGTGGGATCCCTTGCACTTGTTGAGAAGACACAGACTGTGGCCTCTACCAGCCCCTCTGCCTTTCCCTCTGCTGCTCCCACCCTTTCTCACCATGACCCTCTTGGTTCCCTGTCAGCCCCAGAAGGCGCCTGTGTGCTCCACGTCCGGGGTTTTTGCACACGATGTTTTTTCCCTGGGCACCGCTCATCCTCCTTATCCTTGAGGCCTTTACGAAAGCACCATTTATTAAGAAGGAAAACTACTTTCAGCTCCTTCCTTTGTACAGGACTTCTGCCCCACTCTTTCCTTGCAATAACCCTACCCCACTTTCATTTATGTAGGACTAGAATGTCCTGGAACTTTTTTAAGTTAAGGACATTTTTTTTCTTGAATCCCTAATTAATTCTCACTGTGACTGAGAATTCAGAAAACGTCCATATATCTTTTTAAAGTATGTGAAATTAATAATTTATTAATTGAAAATTATGGAGCAAAACACAATAAAGCTAAAGTGTTGCCCTCTTTCAAACACAATTATTTTTTAGAGGCACGGTTTTACTTTTCATCCCAGGCTAGCTTTGAAATTTATCCTCTGCAAGGCTGGGATCCCAAGCATGAGCCACTCATTAGCTTGGCTTCCAGAATTTCCTAATGCTTATATTGAAACAGATTCACTTTATCTTCAAAGCTCGATGTGACAAAAGACATTCTCTACAAGAGGCTCCAATCATCTTGGGTAGACACTGTCTCCTCCATCTTTACTGATGCGTGAGGAAGCTGAGTCTTTTCACCTCTCTGAGGCTGTGTGGGTCCAATTCTCAACTCTATGGAAGACTCAAAGGTCTGTGATCCCTGTCCCCCCTTTAAAAAGGTATTTTTCTTACATAATGTATCCTGATTACTTCTCTTCCTTTACTTTTCCCAATTCCTCTCCACCTCCCTACATATATTTATTAATGGACATTAATCCTAAATTCACACTGGTTTCAAATTACAAGATTATTGTTTCCTGGATAAAAATTTGAAAGACCAAAATTTTCTAATTTCCATAAAAATATCCACAGACATTCATTCTACTACTTTGCTATCTATACGTATTTTAAAGAATACACTGAAATCGATTTACTATGGATAAAATGTACAGACTATGAGTTGATCTCCAAATAAATTTGCCTTTGATATAGCTTCCACATTTGACTCATTAGTAACACGAACTTACCACTTTAAGTGATGCAGTCTTGTCTTCAAAAGGAATGCTTTCATGCTGCCACAGGAAGGAGACAGCAGAGAAACATTAGTTTCTAAACTCATCATCTATCTCCCCAGTGAGAAGTTTGTTTCTTAAGTGTAGAACTTTTCCCTACATTGAGGTAATAAAGATATTCTCCTATTATTTTTTTTCCAAAAAGTTTTAACGTGTTGATCATTCTAAATTTACCTAGAAATTATTTTATTTGATGGTATGAGGTAGGGATCTAATTTCAGTTTTTCCCATGCATATTAGCAAGTACTTCCGCAAAATTAATTAAATAGACCTTCTTTTATCCAGGACTCTTGAGCAGTGTGTGCGTGTGTGCGTGTGTGCTGTCCTACCTATTAGTCTCTTTCTATGCTAGTGGAGCTCTGCCCCATCATAGCATTACCTATTCACTACAGTTAAGATGAAGCTTTATATTAAACCACAGATCCTTCTTATTCTGAAGATTCGCTGGCATTACTGGTGGTATGTTGCCCTTCTTTATAAAATGTAAAATCAATCCAGCAATTCCACAACAAATTCGGTTAGGACTGATATTGAACCTACAGATCACGCTGCTTAAAGCTGACAACTTTATACTCGGAGTCATCTCACCAAGGACACATCTACCACTGAGTCAGAGCTGTTTCTCTGTGTAACAACCCTAGGTGTGCTGGAATTTACTTTGTAGACCCAGGCTGGATTCGAACTCACAGATATCTTCCTATTTCTGCTTTCCAAACTCTGGGATAAAAGGCATGCACCACGATGCCTGGCAAGTTATACTACTTTAAGAATGTCATTCAGCAAAGTTTTACAGTTCTTGTGCATACTAATATCCCATATTTCCCGGTTGGCCTTTGTTCTTTTTGGTAGTTCATATAGTATAACTTTTAAAGTTCTAGCTCCATATTACTGCTCTGTAGACCATAACTGATTCACACCTTTGAGTTGTGCAAGTAATATTTATATATCCATCCTATCACCAGCTACCCTCCTTCGTCCAAGAACGTAACTGTGCCATATGACTCCTGAGTTTTCTTCTCTCCAAAACTTACATTTTTACATTTTTTTCAACTAGTACTACTAATAAAATGTTGAAGAGAGGCAGTAATAATGAACATCATTGATTTTCCCCTGATTTTAATGAAGATGTGTCTAACATTTCATCACTAAAAAATTTACTGTAGGCTTCTAAAACTTTTATCAAGTTCAGCTCCAATAAATTGCCAAAAAGAGATGACTGGCACCAATTTTCTGACACAACTGAGACATGCTTCTTAGTGGAGTAACGTGGCTAAACCCAGCCACAGACTCTCCACAGTGGCCATCTAAGTCCCAGCCATAGACTCTGCACAGTGGCCATCATCTAAGTCCCAGCCACAGACTCTCCACAGTGGCCATCTAAGTCCCAGCCACAGACTCTCCACAGTGGCCATCATCTAAGTCCCAGCCACAGACTCTCCACAGTGGCCATCTAAGTCCCAGCCACAGACTCTCCACAGTGGTCATCATCTATGTCCCAGCCACAGACTCTCCACAGTGGCCATCATCTAAGTCCCAGCCATAGACTCTGCAGTGGTCATCATCTAAGTCCCAGCCACAGACTCTCCACAGTGGCCAACATCTAAGTCCCAGCCACAGACTCTCCACAGTGGTCATCATCTAAGTCCCAGCCATAGACTCTGCACAGTGGCCATCATCTAAGTCCTAGCCATAGACTCTCCACAGTGGTCATCATCTAAGTCCCAGCCACAGACTCTGCAGTGGTCATCATCTAAGTCCCAGCCACAGACTCTCCACAGTGGCCATCATCTAAGTCCCAGCCATAGACTCTGCACAGTGGCCATCTAAGTCCCAGCCATAGACTCTCCACAGTGGTCATCTAAGTCGAGGCTAAAACACTGAAAAGTCAAGACTGTCCACAGCTCAGCCATGTTTGCTAGTTTTGTTTGCTTGTCGCTCCTTCATCGAGAGCAATGGGAAAGTTTTCAATTACAATACACCTCATAGTTTTTAAATTTTCTTAGTGATTTGACCATTTTTCATTAGAAAGCAACTTTCTGTATTGGTAATGTTCTTGGCTAAATATTTATTTTCTCTTGTTTTAATATAGCTTATTTTCTTCAGCAGGCATTCACTGACTACTCTTTTTGTAACTAAAGGCCTTCCCGTTCTTTATTTTAGGTACACTTTCCTAAATAGGAAAGTGTTCTTTTCAGAAAGAAATCTGGAAATCTGTGCTCAGTTTAAATTTTTTGGTTATTTGTGTTTATTTTTATTTTAAATAGTTTTACCATCTTGCTTGGTTTCTACCTTCTGTACACATAAGTTTTTAATGTATGAATAATCTTTGTAAAAACATATTTTTTAAGTTTTTAGTGCTGGTAGTATATGCCTTTAATCCTAGCATTTGGGAGGCAGAGGTAAGCAGACCTCTGTGAGTTTGAGGCTATCCTGATATACAAAGCATGTTACAGGACAGCCAGGGCTACATAGAGAAACCCTGTCTTGGAAACCAAAAAAAAAAAAAAAAAACCCAACCAACCAAACAAACAAACAAACAAAACCCCAAAAAACCCCAAAACACTTTTACATATACACATAAGTGATGTATTTATGTGTATGTTACATTTGAGTATATATGTACACATATGTGTATAAAATACATACTTGACACCAGACTCGGGGAGATGTTCTTTGCTTAACTATTTCTCTGCTGTGTTTGGATTTGGAATTTATACCTCTTAACTCTATTCAACAACAACAACAACAACAATAAACACAGGATAGGCAACGTCTGCCTCTGTGGTGTGTGGGAAAAGGGAATATACAAAAGATAATCTGGCAAAGGTTTGCTCAGAAGTTGGAATGAGTTGTTTCCTTGATATCTGTTCTTTAGAACTGGGACACACTATCTTTTCTTGCTTCTTTTAAAAATGTATTTAAGTTAAAATGCATCTTGTTTGATAATTTACAGGATGACTGGATATTCTTAGAAAAATGCTGCAAACTTAAGTATTCCATTAGGAAATAAAACATTTCATAGTGTATATCATATATGTGTAGAGTAAGCCATTGTAGTTTTCTCAATAACTGACAAACTCAATATACTGACTTCCAGAAGGAATTCTAAACCTATAAATATTAAACTGTTTCTTTGAAATCAAATTTTGTGTGTATAAATATTAATGGAATATATGTTTACAAACACCAAACAATATATAGCTAACGTCACTGTTTTCTATTATTCTCATAAGGCACAGTTTCTAAGGATATAGGACCCACTATTGACACCACTCTGAACATCTCCGATTTCTCAGGAAAGTTCATGTCACAGACAGATTCCCCTTGCAAACTCATGAGCTGCTCCTGTTGGTCTGCACGGTGAGCCTGCATTATCCATCCTCTGCCACCCCCTCTCCCTGGATGTAACCACACGCTGTCTGAAGACAGGATAGAAAGACATATAATAGAAGGATATAGCAGAATAGCTCACTCCCCCAAATTAGCTAATTAGTAGATGGAAAGATAGTAATCCTTGTCAGTTTTCACGGCAAGGTCTATTTTTAAAATGAGAAAGTCCTCATCAAAGGAGCAGGATACATGCACTACTGTCTCTGTTCAGAGCTCAATGCCAGTGTTAGGAGGGCTGCAGAAGGCAAGATGCCAGTGTGCACTGCTAACTACAGTATATACTGAAACACCGGAGCAAGAATAAATAACACTGAATGTTTAAAGTCTTTCACGCAATATTTGCATTATTCTACACTAAAAATTTTTAAGAAGTAGAGTTTTTACTCAACAAAGTAAGTGGAAATGCCTTTTCTTGTTCAAAAAAATTAAGAAAACTAGAAAATCTAAAAAAAAAAAATGAGGTCAATACCTGGAATTACATATAGTCACTCAGTAATATGTGGCTTCTAAAGACAGTTAGGTCGATACACAGTAATATGGTGAACTATGATAAGCAGTGGGAGAAAGCAAGATATTAAATTATACTTTGAAAGATTATGATACATTAAATATACTAAAAACAAAAATATATTAAAAATATATTAATTAAACATTAGTTAATAATTTAAACATATTAAATAGTTAAAATATGTTAAAAGCTAAAAAGGAATGTGTCAGGGTACTAACAAGGGTTGAGGTACTTTCTCCTTATCTCCTTACTAAGAGGTTTCACTAACTTTCCATGAGAAAAACTGATTCTTGAGAAGAGTCTTGACAGTACCTGAGCCGCCATGTCTTTCCCCCACCCCTATTACAGCAAATGCTCCTCGTTCCCGGCATCAAATAAGAAGGGTCATCTCCCCACTATCAGTTACCATGCTCCTCCTGTAGATACCCACTTGACAGTGTCTGAACCAGCATGGGGAAGGCACAGGATTAGGGGGAGTTACCTTATTTCCTTCTTCTTTAAACTGGGGGTTAATTATTTTTACAAAAGAATAAAATAATTGACGGATTCTGGAATCTCCGATAAATGCAATGTGTTTATCTACAAGACAATTCTTTGCTTCACTGAAATTGAGAGAAAAAAAAACATTAATTAAAACAAAGTCAACCTAACTGAAGTTGAAAGAACATGGTTTAATGTAAAACAAAAAACAAATAAACAGAAAAGCAGCACAACCTGTTAGACAGCCAATCACACAACTTTAGAATTAGGTAGCCAAGTCTGTTTAACTTGCTAGACTATGTCCTCATTACCAACTAACTCAATAAGACCCCGTGCGTTAAACATCCGAGAAGCATTCTAACTCTACTGGCCTTTGTCCCATTGCTCTGTGCTGAGGGCTCAGGAATCCAGGTTACAGAACACATCCGCTCCTGACACATTCTGCCCTCATTACCTGTTATCTCAGATAAAGCTATTTGGTCCAAGCCCTTCCTCTAAAGCTGTGGGGCAGCTCCAGGCCAGGCCAGGCCAGCTCTCCTCTCAGGAAGTCTCCACCCACCTGCAAAGCACTGTATCACCTTCATGTTTGCTTCTCACTACATATTAAGAATTATGCAAGGAAAAAAACCAAGCAATATGAAGACATTTTACCTCATTTTGTATTTATGCATCATACAACTGTGAGGTTGCCAAACTTTGTCTCCAAGAAATCTGCCACTTGAGAGAAGGTATTCACAGGAATCATTGCCTGTAATGGTAAAACACCATGGTGGTGTAAACATTAGTTCACTTAGTTTTTATAGTTTGCGTATTCTGGTCTTATTCAGAGTCCTTGAAGTCAGGAAGTAAAGTTTTCTAGACTTCCTTATGCCTCCCACAGGCACACAAGTGTTTCACAGAAGCATGGCACACATCAACATATCAGCAAGCTAGAGGAAAAGAGTCACTTAGCATTCCCACTTCCTGTAAGGGACTTCTTTTCTGTCTGTTGAAAATAATTCTCTCATACAACACATTCCAACGGGTTTCCCTTCCTCCCCTCCTCTTAGTTCTACCACCACCACCCCTCTCCCCTAGATCTACTCCTCCTTCCTTTCCTCTTCAGAAAAGAGTAGGCCTCCAAGAGATGACAGTCAGATAGGACAAAATAAAATACAATAAGCTAAGGCAAAATCCCTCATATTGAGGCTGGACCAGGCAACCCAATAGGAGAACAAGAGTCTCAAAAGCAGGAAAGAAGGTCAGAGACACATCTCGCGCTGTTCGGAGTTCCACAGAAACACCAAGCTAACAGCCATAACATGTATGTAGAGAACCTGGTGCACACCCATGCAGGCCCCACGCTTGCTGCCTCAGTCTCTGTGAGCCCAGATGAGCTCTGCTTAGTTGATTCAGTGGCCCTGTTTCCTGGGTGTCCTCCATCTCCTCTGACTTCTACAGTCTTTCCTCTTCTCTTCCACAGTGTTTCCTGATTTCAGAGGAGAGGGACCAGTTTAGACTCTCTGACTGTGGGTCCCTGCATCACTTCATCTGCTGCAGGAGGAAGCCTCTGGTGCCTACTAAGGACTTCTAACCCCTAGATGCTGTGGTCACCGTTTTGATGGTTTCTTCTAGCTCCGCTTTCTTTCCTCAGACATCAACTCAATCTGAAATAAGTTTTAGGGCATTTTATCAATTTGTTTCTGACTGAGAAAAATAAAGCATAAGGGCTAAAGGAAAGCCTTTGGAAATGACTCCCATTACAACTACATTTCTGCATTAGCATCTAGAAACCTGGTTTAAACCTAGGGTTAGAGTTCCTGGCTAGGACCCCTCTGGCTCTGTGTAAACTGGGAGAACCATTCTACATCCTTTGGCCATTTTATTTTACCTTAACCAAAGACCCAGGACCCAAAGGAAGAAAGGGAGATATTTGCATTAACTGCAGAGTATAGGAAAATAGGAGTTAAAGTTAATCTCTAGTTTCTTATTAACAGTTAACAGCACGCTAAAGTTGGTTTAATCATGTTAGGGCAGGCTAAGTGCTCCAATAAAAGGACCACTGCAGAGCTGACAAACACTCAGTATGGAGGCACTCGGGGTAAGACTCAAGGAACTGAAAGATGGCTGCTGTTTCTGTTTCCTTGGAGACTGCATCCACCCAGGGCTCCTGCACAGCACAGGAGCAGTCCACCACTGGACTACAGCCTCGCACTCACACCTCTTTTTCTCAGTCTAGTTATTTGTTTGTCTCGACTGCCATAATACACACCAGAAGGATAAACAGTCAACACAAAAGTGCTGTTGCTTCAGTGTCCCAAACAAAACAGAAGGGAGAACTCCCAATGCTGCCATCTTACTGGTGAAAACTGTAACAAGTGCAGGATACCAATGACTGAGTTTTTCTATTGCAAATGTATCTTCAGCAAGTTTTATATTTCAAAGATTCTAACAAGCTATACTAGATATAAATAGTTCTCAATTCATTCCTATTTTTAAAATCTAGTTCTAGATCCCCCCCCAAAATTAAAGCACACAAATAACCAAAAATGAATAAAGGAAGGATTACAGAAAAACACAATTAAGCTATTCTCCTAAAAATATTCTTCTGCATGTATTTTATGATAAGCCTACAGCAAAACTATTATAAATTATAGTATGTTTAAAATGAGAAAAAAATTGATATTTATTGCATTTCTACCTTTTCAGATATACATACAAAACCAACTTGTGAGTTAGTAACAACTACTTTTTAGAAAATATGAGTGCAAAAGTGAGGTATCAAATCTGTGGGTATTTCTACCCTTCTATTTTTTAATAAAAGCCTAAACAAAAACAGTCGTTTTGATCAACTCGCAGCGTCTTCATGTGTGCAGATGGAAGTAACATGCCCATAACTTAAAATAGTTAATTTCTTCTCCAGAAATGCTTGACATGCAGAGTTCTTTTCGTTCTTGGCACAACTGCCAACATTTGGCTCCTTGGGCCATCTACCGAGAAACAACAGGTCTAACGTCCTGGACCCACTTTAGAAAAATCCTATAGCAAAGGGAACTTGAAGAGATCAGTAACCAAGCTCTACCAACACGGTACTCCAGAGACAAACAGTTTCTCAGGGAACAGCCTTCTTTCATATGCCAGTGAAAGCCAGTTGGTAATTGACGTTGCTAAATATGTAAGAGTGGCCTTTTCACATTTAACAAAATAAAAATATCAGGAATAAGTACTCACACACCTAATTAAAAATAAATTAACATGATTTACAAAATTCTCTAAAACTCCATATTCTAAAGCACATTCTCTTAGGAAGGAAATGCTTTCAGATCAAATTAGTAAATGCATACATAGTTGTTAAAATAAGACAATGTATTACTTTTTTATTTTTACAATATGCAAACCCTTTTCAACTATATCATAAGCAAAAAAGGAATCTCTAGTTGCTATTTTCAACTGCCTAATATAAATCTGATAGTTATTTTAATATATCCAACTTAGACTACAAAGAACTTGGAGAAATCAAAATAGTAATACAACTTTTAAAGACAATTCCCAAAGAGCTGGCTCCATGCTCAAACTATCTAGATGAATGGCTATCTTCTTCTTTTCTCTGTTATGCTTGGTATAATCTTTCTGGTTAGTGAATACAGATACTCCACTTCTTATGCATGGTATTTCCCAACAACAGAAAGGAAAGCAAGAACAAACCAAATAAATAAGCACACCAAGAAACTAAAAACGCCAGTAACAACTAAAGAAAATCTCCAATAGGCTTCATAAGTAACAAGTTGCTTTTCAGACTGAGTGGCCGTACAGTTGTGTTGCCTCCCATCAACTCTAAAAGCACTAGCTCATACAGCATGCGTTCATTATGTTCCATAGAAGAATATGTCTAAGATTCAGCAAGTTTATTCTGTGCTGAAAACATCACTTAAATTTTTCTTTAGAGAGCTGAGCATCCTAAATCCTAACATTTAAAAGCAGAGGCAGGGAGATATTTAATATTGACATTTCATATGCTTAGTGATGGAAAGAAAATCAATTTCAGAAAACTTAAGACATTGAAGTACATTAATTTTACCACTTTAAAGCTTTTCCAGCCTCTGGTCAGAAATAATGTGCTTACTCCAGAACCACACAATAATGGACATCTTAAAGAATATATTTTAAAACTCATTCAAACATATCATAAGACATACTAATAATTAAAAAAAAACTCTTCTTCCTAAAGTTGAGATTAGAGCACAAAATTTACTTAGAATCACAACTGAACCAAATGCAGATAGAAAAATAAGAGAAAATAAATTTTGGATGTCTACTCACCAAATAGGTGTTTATGAAGTTCCTACTGTGTGTTAGGCTCTGGCTGTTTAAAAACAGTCAAGATACACTTGGGAGCTCAGTGTGTGTGTGGAAGAGAAGAACATCAAGTCTTGTAAGTACAACACGGTGAGCACGTACAAGTTGCTCTGGAAGAGACTGGTTCCTCCTTATTCTTATTACTGTGAAGGTTACATTTGAGTCAAGCATTGAAAAGGCCCTGAGAATTGTAATCCAAGGAAAAGGACATTGCAGGTAGAGAAACGCAGCGAGAGCAAGAGTCCTCTTACACTGTGAGCTTACAGCTGAGGGAGAATGGGGAGGGAACTAAACAACAAAAGCAAGTCTTTATAGTTCTATACTGTAACTTCAATATTGTCACTTGGTCAGAAAAAGCAAAACAATGGGGATACTCTTTACTGGTAGTAAATTAGTACTTTTAAATTATCTAGCATTAGTATTTTAAATTAACATCATCTTCCATAAACCTTCCACCAAGCTCCCAGAAAGGCAGACTATAACATAATGGCACCAAGCTCTCTAACTAGTCCTAAATCATAGCTCAGTCGTATATTCTCAGGCAATTTACTTCTCTGGTTTCGTCTTTAAAATGTAAATAATTCTCTAATTCACAGAATTTATGACACATTTTTTCATAGCAGGAAAAAAATGTTACCAATTAAACTTTGACATGCAATCAAAGTTTTAAAGACTCTTCTTGATTACAGGAATGTTAAAGGGGGGAGAGATGAAATACTGCACCTCACAGACGCTGTAAATATGAAATGAAGTATGAAACCTTAAACATTACCTGCATACAGTAAGTGCTCAATTTAATGCACACAATTGTGAAGCTTTACTCTCCAAAATGTGTAATTCTTTTATATTGAATAACTTTCAAACCAAGAGGTGTAGGGATGTGTGTGTGTGAACTCATTCTACCTTGATGCATGTTCACACCCACACACCTAAGACCCTGATGTGGACTATACCTCCACCATCCAGCTAAGATAGGAAGCCGTTTCTTGTTCCAAAGATTTCTATGTGATTCAAGCGCATGTTTATATGTGAAAGGCAACTACATCTGACATGGCTTGACACTGCCAAGACATGGATGTCTAATATGGTCCTGGTAAGACGTTTATTTTTCCCACACAGACTCTGGTTTAAGTTCTTGATACTGAGTCTGCGCAAGTTCCCATGCCAGGGGTACTGCTTCCCATTCAAGGCAGCGGGGAGGCCATGAGCCACCGCTGCAGGAGGCTTTCCAATCTCAGACTGCTACACTGACTCAGAGGGCCCATCCTACATTCTAGTTTCTCTGCTGATGGCAGCTCTGATAGTATTAAAAATTAGTATTCCACGTTATCAAAGACAACAAGCACAAGGAAAAACTGTACGCAAGCTAGCTGTTTCCATTTAGGACAGCAGCATTACAGTAAGGAACCTCAGCTCTGCCGGCATCACAAACACAAACTGAGCTGGACTACAGTCAGCTCACACCAAACCAACATAAAATGATTTATCATATCTAAAAGAAACTTGTTTTCCAAGTTATCAAAAGTCAGTGCATCAACTCTGTTAAGTGTATTTTATACATGAAAACATAGCGTTCTTGGTGGCGGCTGTAGACGAACCTTTCAAGGCTTTCCCAGGTCATTTGCTAGAACTCTGTAGAGGGCTGGATGAGAATGGCCACCAGAATATTTATAACATAGCAATCCAGTTATGGCGCTAGAGTATAGGATCTGATAGACTCAAGAGCAGGCAGAAACAAAGCACTGAGTTTCACCAAAATGGCCTCTACTTTCAGAGACTGCCTGAGACGAGGAAGGAGCTCAGATTCTAGGACCCCAGTGACTGCAGATTTTGCTAAAAGGGCTGTACAGTATAAATGGGTCCCGCGCTAATGTACACCTATCCACACTTGACTAATTATGTCGGTCACCAAGAGCTGTCCAGATAATGGCGTTGGTGGTATCAAGTGTCAAAAATAAAAGATCCTATCATTTCCCTCCTACTCTCACTGTCTGTCCTGGTAGCATTTTTCATAAGGGGGGGGGTCAATCAAAAAGACAAGCAAGTATCTCTTAATAAATGAAGAATAATAGTTCCTTTCCAGCTTGCTACCACGATCTAGACCCATATTGAAGGCCTGCTTTCAAAAAGTTTACTACTTGCTTCGACTGCCTGTCTCTGTCAACTTCCACCTTCTTCAAACAAACAAGCAAGCAAACAAACAAAAAAAAACCCAAAATCCTTGCCTCAGTGCCTTTATTTGTAAAAAGTGTGCAACCCAAACTCTTGAAAAGTGTATGACAGGCTGGTGACACCTCCCCCAGCGGGAGGCAGGTGGGCTACCCTTTAGCCACAGTGGCTCTTCTGGCAAGGACAAACAGGGCTGCCAGGCAGCTGGGTCCAACCGTTGGGACCTGAGGTTGCAGGGCAGAAGCCAGACCCCGTGGGCGCCCGGTGTGCGACCCCGGCGTCTCGGAGGCGGCGCCGCGGGCTGGCCCGGGGGGCCCCGCGCCCGACCTCCCCCGCCGGAGCGCGGGCCGGGCGCGGCTCCAGGTCCCAGCCCCAGGGCGGGCAGCTGGGGGCCGAGGGCCGCACGGCCCGGCCCGGCCCCGCGGGGGTCGCTCGGGGCACGTGGGGCACCGCGGGGCCGCGGGAGGCCGCAGGCGCGTGGGCGTGCTGCGGCGGGGGGCGGCCTCCCGCGCGCGCTCGGGGCCGCGGCGCCGCCTCCCCCGGCCGGCCCGGGCAGGGGGAGGGCCCGCTCACCTCGGTAGCGGCGGGACGCGAGGTGGCACGCGGCGAGCAGCAGCACGGCCACCAGCGCCAGCACCTTGGCGCTCCTCACGCTGAAGTAGTGGTTGATCTCCCGCTTGCCCAGGGTGTAGGCCAGAGCCGCCATCTTGGTTCCTCCATGACAACACTGCGCGGCGGAGCGGGGAAGGGGCGCCGCGCAGGGGCAGCACCGGGGCGGCCGGCGCGGTAGCCAGCCGAGAAGCGGCCTCCAGCTGCCTTGCCCGTCGCCCTCGCCGCCCGCCGGGGAGCACGAGCCTGTGGCGTCGGCGCGGCCGGCCTCGCCCGGGCCCTCGTCGGCCTCCCCCCAGCCCCGCCGCCGCTGCTCCGCCGTGCCGGTGCCCCAGGCGCCCCGGCCGCCTGTCTCCTCCCCTTCCTCCTCCCCGGTAGCCTCCTGCCTTAATAGCGGCTGCGCCTGTGAGGGGGGTCCGGATGCCCGGGGCTCCGGGGTCACCGGGCCCGCGCGGGCCTCCGGGGTCACGGGGTCACGGGCGCCGGCGGACGGCGGCGGCTGCACAGACATGGGGGTGTGGGGAGCGGGCCAAGGCCTGCAGCCCGGCCGGGACGTCGGCTCTGCGGCTGTCTCCTGGGGCACTGGCCGCTACCTGAGCCCAGGTTGGGGCAATAGAAGTCCTGTTCCGGAAAGTACACTCCCTACTTCCCTATCACACCCCTTTCTGAACTTGCTGCTCCCTGTGCCCGCCCAGAGTCGTGGGGGCTTAAAGCCACGCGCGACCAATCTGGCCAGTTCCCCTGAACCTCCCGTGGAACACTCAACCCAAGAGTCAGGGGCCTCCCTCACTGTCACTCCCCAACTGCCTTGGCTAGGCCCTCTGGAAACTTTTATTGACCCAGTTGTCCACTTGCAGTGGGTGTCGATGCAGTCAGAACAGCATGGAAGGAACCTGACAGGCTTAAGTCAGGGTAGGTGTCGTTATGAGAGCCCCATTCTCCTTCCTGTTTACACAGAAGCTGGCCAGGGTGGCAGATTGGTTGTCCACGACAATCCTGGTTCCTAAAACTTGGTTAATGTTTTGTGATTATCAATAAAACCAACGTTCCGCGTCCCAAGACGCGTTGCGGGCCAGAATGGCTGTTGACATTGTGGTTAGCATGAGTCAGTTAAGTCGGAGGTGTTCTCAGTGTTCTTCAGCCGTTCGAAACTTGTGCTCATGGGCCCCTCTCAGCATTCTAGAATATTAGAGAGAAGGGACTTACAGATCCTGTCGACGCATTCCCAATTCTCCATTGAAGGATCTTTTAAATTATATTTCCAGCCACGAGTTTCGTATCATGAAAGATTCTTGTCGCTTAAATGAAATCACATACATCACTGTCATAGGTATAATGTTAATAAGCAGTAAAGTTAAATAAGTGTACAAACATTTAGGCACTGTTCGCTGCAAATGGCCGCTTAATTTTGGCTGTCTTTCTTCTGATCTGAGCTTGATCACATGCTGGCAGAATTGAATCAGATACGGTAACAACCAGATAACTGGGCTAACAATATGTGGCCTGCCAATCACACCCTAGGCAATTCTATGATGTCATCAACAGCAGATTAGAATTTCTGAACCACCTTCAATAACTAGTGTTAGCCCCCACCCCACCCAGGTTGGTGTAATATCTGGCAAAAATAAACCTGGTGTTGTACTTAATTGCGGTTACCAGAAGGCTTTCTAAAATATTAGAAATAACTGGGAATGAATCATTTCTCTAATTCTTCAGGGTAAGAACCTGAAGGATCAGTGAAGCAGCGGAGCAACTGCTAGTGACCTGTCTCTTCTGTTCCTCCATCGGAAAAAGGGTGTGATCCTCTCTTTGCCCAGCCGTGCTACTTCCTGTCTCCTGTCTGTCCTGTCCTCCGAAACCTCTATGGTTGATTTTGGTCGGCTAGTGTAGCTTCCAAAACTGTTGACCACTCTCTCATTTGGTATCTATCCATCAAATTTTCTTTCATCTCTAGACCTGTTTTGTTTGTTTGTTTGTTTGTTTGTTTGTTTGATCCCTTCTTAAGAGCACTAGCCAGGCGCCAGTTGTCAGGCTGCTTCTGGTGTTTCTGTGGTCTCAGCATCAGCTCACCATAGTTGGGTCCCTGTTACTCTCAGGGATCCTTAAACACACATATGCATGCACACACACACACACACACACAGAGAGAGAGAGAGAGAGAGAGAGAGAGAGAGAGAGAGAGAGAGAGAGAGAGAGAGAGAGAATTGTGTGCCTTATTAGTGTGTCTCTGCCCTCTATAGAGCTGTCCACTGGTTCTTCCAGTAGGATAGTCTTGGTTAGCTAGTTGTTGTCATTTCTAATGTAAACTCATCACAGGCCCCCTTGTACTGTCTACTTCTAGCCTATACACCTCGTCATTTCACTGTCGATGGAATTATCCAGGCAAGTGTTTGCATTGCCCTTGGTCTCCTCTAAGTAATCCTCAAGTCTGTTACCCCGCCCATCACCTTGCTGTGTCTTTTCTTGCTGAATGCTAAACTGATAGAATTAAGTCTCCTACTCAATTACTTAACCCTAAGGTATCTAGAATGTTCATCAATCCATAGTTGGGTACTTCCTTTCTAATAACATTTTAAGAAGCCAGGAGAAAAAAGGAGAAGGGGAAGGAAACATCTGATGTCTCTTCCAACTGTTAATTACTTTAGAACAAGTTAACAAATTATTCTTTTTTTTGTCCTTTCCATTCTTGGTCAAAGAAAATTTCCTCACTCCCCTTTCCCAATGGTGTTCCTTTTATCTGTGACAATGTCCCTCTTCACAGGTTGCCAAGTGCTCCCTGTTTTCAGATACTCCTGACTACACCACACAGTCTTTTCTCTTAGCCATCAGACATCTGAGAGGAACACATAATGGTCACTCTCTTTGGGACTACTTAATGTTTTTGTGAGTGGGGAGAGTGGACTCAGTCTCCCTATATGGTACCAGCTGCACTGAGCATGTGATCCCACTATCTCAGCCTCCTGGAGGCTAGGATTATAGGCATTAAACAACACTTCTTTTAATTCTTTTTTAAAATTAATTATTTATTTTTATTTTGTGTACATTGGTGTTTTACTTGCAGGTATGTCTGTATGAGGCCATCAGATCTCCTGGAACAGGAGTTACAGACAGCTGTGTGCTGGTACCTGGTTGTTCCTTATTTAAACACCAGAGAAATGAGAAAAGTGACACTGTATCTACTGTTTTACTTTAACCACCCTTAAAATATCAATCAGGAGGTTGAAGAGGTGGCTCATTAGTTAAGAGTGCTTGCTACTCTTCCAGAAAACTACAACCTTGTTTTCAGTAGCCATACAAGTCACAACCTCCTGTAACTTCAGCTCCAGAAACTTGAACACTCTCCTCTGGCCTCTGTAGGCACACGCAAGCACACATAGACACTCACAAAGTATTCTAAACAAGAATATATGTATGGTCACTAAAATCTCTTAAATTATCAAAGTAAAATTATCAAAACTACTTGAAATAAGAATTTACATCCACTCTTTGCTAAGGATGGATCCTACTATAAGTGTGAAGCACTTTGGTAGGAGAGCCCCTACTGAGATGAGGCCATCAAAATTAGGTCATCGAATAACTGAGTTTCCAAAACATGAATGAACAGATTCTCTACTCTTTTAGCATGCGCAGATGCCTTAAATTACATGACGTGAGTATATTAGTTGAACAGTACATAGTTTTCATAGATAAATATGTGCAAGTTGGAAGGATACATGCCCAACTCTTTTATTGGTATGAGCATGCTATCAGAGAAGATGGAGTAACTTATGAATCAGCATGTTCTCTTCCTTTGCCTTCCCAAACTTGTTCTTTCTCCCCAGAATCTTGCTTAGGCACAAGCCATTGCAACAGACTTCTGCTGGCTCCTGTCTGATCTTTCACTTTTAAAGTCTCTCCTCTCTTTCTCTACCTTCTTTATCTCTTCCTTCCAAGCCCCCCCCTTTCTTCTCCTCTCTCTTCTTTATATAATTACTACTAGAATCATTTAACATAATTGGTCTTGCCACTTCTCCACTTTAAAACTTGGGTGGTTCACCAGGGAACAAAATGAATTTCCAACCTTGCAACATGTTTCAGATGTCTGTGACCAGACCCAATTACCCTCTCCTTCGGGCTTGTATTTATCTAGCTATGTTGATGCTCTTCTCTTCCTGTTCAAATTGAAGTGTGAAATGCCCTGAATGGGCTGTGTGCTTTAGTACTTGGTCCAAAACAAGCCAGGCTGCTCTAGGAGGTAGGAAAGTCTTCTGGCCAGGAGCCAAGCTGGCCAACCTCGGACTGTAGGTGTTGGACTTCAGGATTATAGGTTGTCTTTAATTCAGACGGTCATTACTTCATGATCCCCAGAGATGTGAGGAAGCAGCTTCACAGGTCTGCAGTCCTTTCTCTGTCACACTGGACTGCATTCCTGAACCATGAGAAAATACTCCCTTCCCTTAGGTTGTGTCTGTCAAGAATTTGGTCATAGCAATGAGAAAAACAACTAATTCCATTCCCCTGGCTTGAACTATTTTTTTCTTCTCACCAATATATTTATTCTAATTATTTAAAATCTTTCTCTTTTGAAGGTTCTGCTTCTTCCATTCCTTTGTACCTCTACCTCCTAATGGAATAGCAATCTCTACCTCTTCAGCTCTCATAGCACCATCTTCCTGTTTGTGCTTAGGAACCCATTCTGCAGAAAGCCCAGGCCAATAACAACAACCGCCTTTCTTGCCTGTGATACCAAAGGCGTGGAGACACCACCAGTTCTGTTTGGAGGGAAGAAACACTCCAGTGCGCTGGCAGTCCACTCAGTTACTGTGTCCGTTGTCTTCTTCAACATGTCTTTCACTCTCAATTTTATGTATTAGTCCTTATTATACTATGTTAATTATTCCTTTCATATTATATTTTATATTATGCTTGGAAGGCTAGAGTCTTCCAGAAGCACAGATATAGAAAGGACTCATGTGGGAAGGAACTTGAGAGAAGTTATTGCAATGTTGCCTTTAAGAATTGTTAGGGGGCTGGAGAGATGGCTCAGCGGTCAAGAGCATTGGGTGCTCTTCCAGAGAACTCAGGTTCAGTTCCCAGTGCCTACATGACAGCTCACAGCTGTCTGTAACTCCTGTTCCAGGAGATCTGATGGCCTCATACAGACATACCTGCAAGCAAAACACCAATGTACATAAAATAAACATAAATAGATATTTTTAAAAAGAATGAAAAGAATTGTTGTTTACATCTAGGCATATTAAAACTAAAAAACATCCAGTACTTGGTATAGATCCATATATGAAATTCTGCCTCAAACTCTTACCCTTTCCCCACCCAGAACAGAAGTCCACCAAGGGCGTTTCAGCTCTTTCCGCCTTGCAGGTGATCTCTGAGGTGAAATCAGCAATCCCCCACCAGTGAGCTTTTTTTCTGCTTTGTTTTCGAACTGGAAAGAAAGGTGTGGTCTGACAGTTACTTTGTCCTGAATCTCCCTCACAGACCAAGAAAAATTCTTTCTGTGGAGTAGGGGGTTTCAACTGTCTGGGAATTTCAGTTTACTGCTTCTGAAGAGGCGTGGTGTCCCTTGGGTAGGCGAACAGAAAAAGAAGAACCATTGAATTAGATCAGAGTGTGGCCCCTGAAATCGGCAAAAGAAAGTTTTCAATGACTTACCTGACTTCACAGCCATTTGGCCAAAATAGGAAAAGCAATGATGGTTAATTACCTTAGACTTGTGCAGCTGCAGTGTCCAAACGGCCCTCCACCTCATCCACCTCAGGGGAGTCTAGTGCAGTGCCGTGGACTACCTGCAAGCGTCCATAAACAAATTAGGATGGCTTTTCCTGTGGAGCTGTATAGCTCCCGGGGACATGTGGAAATGCATTAGGTAATGTCTGTAAAGCACTCGAAAGGTAGCCACCATTTCCTCAGGGATGCTTCATCTCACATGCTTCCAATTCCAGCTAGCACACTGATAAAGAGCAGTAGTCAACTGCACACTTAGTGGGTTGCCTGGGATGACTCAGGGAGCCTTTACACTACGCCCAGAACTCATGATCACTCTGCTCATCACCAAGTTCTGTCTTTCTACCTTGTGACATTTAGATGCCACTTTCAGTTTACAGGAGCAGCAGCTGTAACTTCGTGGTCCTTAGGGAAAAACTTTACTATGGGGGTAGAAGAATGTGGTAAAAAGAGCGTGGGATTTTTGAAAGAACATTTGGTACCTGACACCTGGCTCTCACATTTATGAGCTAAACAATCTGGCAAATCGCTTTACCTGTTGAACTCCTGCTCTCTTATTTGTGAAAATGAAGACAATAGCACGCGTCACTCAAGGTTGTTTGCATGTCTAGGTGAGTAATGTATAGTTCTCGACAGTTTAATGATGCCCAGTGAAGCTGCCTTCTTCCTTCAGAATTCGTTGCAATTAGTCAACTCAAACGCTATTGTTCTTAAATCTTCCCTCTGTCTGTGCAGGTCCACATGTATCTCAGAGATTGACTGATATTAACAAAAAGTAGCCAAGTCAAACACACATACATTCAGTTAGATTGTAAAATAACCTTTGGTTGAACCTTAGAAACCACCCCCCCCAAAACCAGAACACAATACAATATTAAAGTTCTCACTTTTTCATAATTTACTTTTAAAAAAATCTTATTTTTTTAGTTTTAAGTACTTTTTCTTAATGATCCAAAGTTGATCATAAATAACCTCTTGAGATTATGTCTTTTGAGCGCATGTGTGCTGAAGTTTGAACCCAGGGCCCTGCACATAGTATATAAGGCTTCTAGTAGGAACTGTACCCCACCTCATTGATCATACACAGATACACAAAGAGCAGGGACGCAGACAGAGTCTCATATTTCAGCTGGTTGTTTCCACAGGTCAGCAAGAGGTACTAATGAGATGTGCCTCTTTGAGCAGTCAGTACCCATCCACTATGGAGGCCAAACAATTAAATTCTGGCAGATAATTTCATCAAAGAATATTGGGTTGGTGATTTAAATGTCTCTATTATTTTTCTATCTATCCAAAGACCAGTAAAGCAAGCTCACCAAGATGTTGCCATTTAGATTCTAGAGGATCCCTTTCACTTGAAGTATCCAAACAATCCAAGGCTGCCAGCTGGCCACCAAACAATGTTGATTCTCACTGTGAGATTTTACCAGTAAAATTGTCAGGTGATCTTGATAAGTATTGTCCTATAACAGATAAGCTCCCCAAATCTTATTAAATGTCATTTATTCTCAAATATGACTCCAGGTGTAATCTTTTGAAGTTCTTTATTGGGGTGCAATATAAGATTTTAAAAGGTGTGTGTGTGTGTGCGTGGGTGCAATCATGCCACAGTGCGCATGTGAAAGTCACAGAACAACTTGTGGGACTCAGTCCAGGACACTGAAAGCAGTTCCTAGATTCTCAGCATTGCAGCTAATGCCTTTACCTGATGAGCCATCTTGCTAGTATCTCTATCAATCTATATCTGTATGTTATCTGTACTTATCTATCTCTATATAGATATATCCACCATCAAAACTGAACACAGTAATATTCTCTTTGAAGGTGAAACACATGAGTTGGGTTGTAATAGACTTTTTCTTTTGGGCCACTAGCCAGCTCCCAAATCATCATATGTAGATTTGTTATTAGTTTTGAATGCGTAGCCTCAGTTTAGCTCCCATTTTAATCTGTTTTTTTTTATCTACATTTTGCCTCTGTTATGGAATAATCTTTTTATAAACAGCTATGATGTGTCTTTGATTGGATTAATAAAGAGCTAATGGTCAATAGCTCAGAAAGAGGATGTAAGGTGGGACTTGCAGACAGGGTAAAGAGCATGGGGAAAAGCTGAGCTTGCCATTCAGATGCAAAGGGAGCAAGAGATGAATATGCTGGGTTGAAAAGAGGTGCTGCCATGTGCTAGAGTGTAGATAAGAAATATGAACTAATCTAAGATGTAAGAGCTAATTAGTAACAAACCTAAGCTATCAGCTGATCATTTATAGTTAATAATAAGTCTTTGTGGTTATTTGGAAGCCACCAGTGGGACACAGCTTACCAGTAGTTCCAACGAGAGACCCCATCTACTTGTCTCGGGGCTTTTTACCTTTCTTTGTTTCTGTATATCTCCCTTTCCTGCTGTCTGCACATCTGGCTGGCAGCTGCCTGGTTTCTGGCCCCCAGCATATCCCTCTCATTCTCCTTTGTTCTCTCCTCCTTCTCTCTTTTTCTCGAGCCTAGATTTCTCTTCCTACTTATTCTCTCTGCCCACCAACTCCACTTATCCCCCTCCTACCTAGCTATTGACCACTCAACTTTTTATTAGACCAATCAGGTGCCTTAGGCAGGCAAGGTCAAACAAATGCAACACATCTTTACATCATTAACAATGACAGCAGAAACAAATGTAACACCTTTACACAGTTATAGCAATATTCCACAGCTTAAACATCTAACACATCTTTACATAATTAAATATTCTGCAACATTTGTTTTTTCTCTCTGGGAGTAAGAATATATTATGGAAAGTGCGATCCCTCAAAGATTTCTAGATGGCCTTATGGGTAGGTAAGGTCTGAGATATGCAGATTAAGAGTATGGTATTTGTGGAAATATATCATATAATTTGACCACTGTTGGGCAATGCTTACCACCATGCAGAAGAAACTTTTTAAATGTCTAGAACAATAATTCCGGGTCTCACTCCTGTCTTTAGGTAAAGGAAGAACTTTTAGATTTTTCAAGTGACATTGTAAAAGTAATTTTAAAATCTTTGAAGTTTATTTTTCTTAAATGAGAAGATTATCGACAAAAAGCAAAATCAAAAGTCATCAGAGTGATTTAGATCACCTACAAACAAGTATGCTTAAGAAACAAATGTATTTATCAGAGTGATCACACAATATTCTAAACAACAACAACAAGACACAGAAGAAAGAAAGAAGTCATAGGTCTTTCAGAAATGGGTAAGATTAAGGCTTTGTTACCTGATAGCTTGACAAAGTCAACATGAGACACAGGACTGGAAGAGATGTGAAATGTCTTTCATGTAGGAAGATGATGTAAATGTGAAAGAATAAAGTTTATTACCTATGCAAAATAGTTTTGGAATTTAATGTGTATAAAACCACTTTCTAGTTTCATATTAATATTATGATGATAGTAATAATAGCAATAATGATGATGGTGATGATGATGATATAGATACATGTATTTTCTGCCTTAAGTCTTGAGTTAATTTACAAATAAGCTCATCAGAAATTCTGGCAAAATTTGAATATACTTCCTTGTTTCTTTTCTAACTCATATGCAATAAAAGAAAATAAATGTTTCTGCACATCTACAACTTTGTAGTTCTATTGGATCTTGTATTATACAAACTTTTTAAAATATATCTTAGAAAACCTACAAACATTACTTCAAAGTAACCCCCCTATGTTTGAGATGGGTCTTCTTATGTATTCCAGGCCTCAAACTTGGAGTCCTCCTGTCTCAGCATCCTGAGTGCTGGGGTTACTTTGAATATCAACATCACTGGCTGTCTTCATTCCCTGGAATTTAAAAATACAATTCATGGCTTTTTATTGATAATTGCACTTTTCTTTTTTCTAAGTTTTGTTTGTTTGTATGTGTGTCTATGTGAAAGTATGTGCACACGATTCCACATGCCCGTGGAGGCCAGAAAAAGGTGCTGGTATAACTGGCACTGGAATTAAGATGATTTGAACCATCAGGCATGGATCCTGGGAAGCAAACCCAGGACCTCTGCAAGAGCAGTCTGCTCTTTTCAACTCCCACTTGAACTTTGCTATTATGGATTTAGTATAACCATTGATTACTCATGCACATGACAGCTTTAAGCCAAATTAGTTTCTATTTCTGACAGGAAACTTTGAGTTCAAGAAATGTCTGTTCTATACAGTCTGCAAATTTAGTGAAACTCTTGAATAAACACATAATCCCGCAGAGTCACGAAGATCCAGTTTTCATCTTTTTGAGTGTTTGCAAAGTAAATACAATAATTAATATGGACAATTACTAACATGAAACAATTGAATATATTTAGAAATTTGCTACTGACCAAATGTTAGCTTCTTTTTTGCTTAAATACAATGTTCAGGTTCTTCCTTGTGTCATTTAATAGTTCAGATGTCAGTTTCTGGACCAGTGTCCCTCTACGCATCATTAAACATCTTCAGAACTACCCACCTCCTCTGTCCTACAGAAAAATGGTTACAAATATCTCTAAATATGTTAAGCAGGTAACTAACGACCTCTCCATAATATTTTTCCCGTGCTGTGATTTTCCCCTATGTCCATTATTAAATGTATATGCCTTTTCTCTTATAGACAAATAAATGACAATAGAATAGTCTGAACTTTTATAGTTAAATATATATCTTGCTTAAGTTGGCAAACTTCACCTTAGAAAGTTAACCTGTCAGTACCGTATCATCTATATTCATGTAGTTGAATGGTTGGGGTTAAAATTTATGTAAGTTTTTCTTTGTTTTCCAATATCATATCAATTTGATTTCATTGTTTTAAGTTTTGACTAGAAATATAAAACTCTACACAAATAAGTAACTTTACTATTTCTATCAGAAAAAATTTAAATAGTAATTTCTAGACATAGTTTGTTCATCTAGCCAAAGGGACTCCTATAAGAACAACAGACTGCTTACCTAGCCAAAAAGTTAGCTTTATTTTAAAATTATTAAAACTTAGGAAGGGGGTAACTATTAAATAGAGCCTGATTCAGCTTTAACACTGATCAAAACAAACAAACAAACAACAAAAAAACAATATTCAAGTCAACAGCACTTATGAACTTACAGCTTGTGACAGCACACACAAGACCTGTGCAAGCCTAATCCAGATTAAATTCCAGCATGGAGTGGGGAGTTGGATATGAGGTTTCACCCCCAGCTGAGAAGCTATTGGCTATCCTTAGTATCAAGTAGAAAGGGCAGCTTTCTCTAGAAGCGCCTGTTAAGTCTGTCATACTCAGTGGAAAGCTGCATATCCAAGAATATTTGGGCAGCATGACTTGGTCTTGATGAAAAAAAAGGAGAAAAAAGTAGGGAGGACCTGAAGTCGGTGAGAAAGAAGGGGATGGAACCTGGGAATAGTTGTGAGGAGGGAGGAAGGGTGGTTATGATAAAAACAAAACAAAACAAAACAAAACAAAAAAACCCAGAAAACATTGCATGAAATTCTTCAAGAACTTAAGAGAAAAAAATTTTCATGGGGAAGCTGCCTTTCCTTGTGTCTCTCAGTCATCAATAATGGTGTCCTAGCCTGTTCTCCAGCTCAGTTAGTGTCCTGTCTTGACAAGCCTTCCTCAGCCACTTATGAGGTTCCTCAACCCTGGTGCCCAGCCTGCCTATCTATCTATCTATCTATCTATCTATCTATCTATCTATCTATCTATCTATCTATCTATCTATCCATCTATCTATCCATCTATCTATCTATTTTGGGGCTCTCTTTAGTACACCTAACGCATTTAGCTTGGTTCACCAACAGGAACTGTGAGTTAAGAGATGTTTGCTATGTTGAAAAGTCTGTGACAGTGTTGTGCAGCGACAGGAAGCAAATCAACCACACCATCAAAAGCAGAAGAGTTACACGACTGTTTTCAGTTCAAGAGTTATCAGACAAGCCCCGTCTGTATGAACGTTGTCATTACCATCTGAACTTGTGTTTTTCTATATTCCCACTTGTGATTCTCAAGTCTCCCAAAATCCTTGTAAGTCTAGTTCTATATGCTCACTTTATCTACTTCTTAAGAAGCCTGTGAAGCCCACTTGCACTTTTTTCATGAACCGGTGAGAGCGCAGTTCTTTACAACGTATTGTTTATTCCCATATTTCAGAGGTAGAAAAATATCAAGTTTATAAGATGAAGGTAAAGATTTTCCACAACTAAAGACAGGCTCATCTACTGAGAGTCCACTGTACTGGTCCACAGACTCAGCTAAGTTAACAACTAAGGCACCCCTGGAAAACTGCTATGCCAGATGGCACAGAGATTTGTTACTCTAAGCAGACACACAATGTTTTCTTGGAGCAAGTTGTACTCACAAATAGAAGAATAAATAAATTAGGAAAAGGCTGACAAATTAGATTTTTTCTCATCTCTCATCCAACAGAAATTGATCCATATTATTTGCTGGAAAATATTACCCAATATTATACCATAAAACTAGATTCACAAATACTGCATCATTAATGAGGAATTATTTGTTCAATCCAAAGTCAAATGTACATGAGAATCTCTATTGACTATGAAGCTAAGACAGTCCTGGGGCTCTGATATTCCTACCTCTTCTCAATGAACTCAACTGTGGTACTAGACAACACAGGAACATGTGAAGTCATAGCTTAGAGCCAGAGAAAATAAAATTTCCCATAGAATACTGAAGAAAAAAAGATTTTGAATGTTTAGCTATCACGTTAATCCAGGAGTGAAATAGTCAAAAGGGTGTGACAATCTGTCACTGTTTAATACATTCAAAAATTCTGGAATGTTAAAATGATCGCTGAGTTTATGGCTCAGGTGTAGAGAGTGTGCTTGGTAAACATAAAGCTCCAAGCTTTGTTGCTGCAAAATAAGGAAACACATTAAAGATTTTGTTTAACAGACTTCATTTAAAAGGTGAAATGACTGGGAGATGGTGGTGCACGCCTTTAATCCCAATACTCGGGAGGCAGAGGCAGGCGGATCTCTGTGAGTTCGAGACCAGTCTGGTCTACAGAGCTAGTTCCAGTACAGGCTCCAAGTCACAGAGAAACCCTGTCTCGAAAAACCAAAAAAAAAAAAAAAAAAAAAAAAAAAAAAAAAAAACCAGTGAAATGTTACATGTTCAATGGAGTTTTCTTTTAATTATATATCAGGAATGTTTAAATAAATGTTCAAATAAAAGTAAAACTGGTTCTTTAAAAAGGGCAGGTGGGAAGTAAAAAAAATATCCAGCTCGCTCTCCATCACACAAGGATTAATCATTCATAGATGTTACTATGCAACCAGTTAACTGTGGTTTACAGTTGTGTAAAGTAAGGACAGTGAAGGGCAGGAGTCAGACGCCTGAAGGGCTGTGATGTGGGATGTCCTTCTGTATATGTGTTGCTTTTATTGGTTGATGAATAAAGCTATTTTGACTGATGGCTTAGTGGAGTAAGGCCAAGCAGGAAATCTGAACAGAGATACATAAAGAGAGAAGGCAGAGTCAGGGAGGTGCCATTTAGCTGCCAAAGGGGAAGGATGGCAACCTTATCGTGATGATACACAGATTAATAGAGATGGGTTAATTCAAACTGTCAGAGCTAGCTAGGAATACTCATTAGCAAGCAGTGTTGTAACTGGTATAGTTTTTGTGTGATTGTGGTCTGGATGACCAGGAAATAAAACTGCAGTCTCCATTTACAAATGGTGCCAAAGTGGGGGGCAACTATATCTACGTAAAATCTGAGAGCTGGAGAAGGGATTCTAACATGAAAGAACAGAGTTAAGCATGACTTCTTGGTAGAAGCATTTTTTCAGGTCGCCTCTGTTTTCTAGAGGCAAGCAGAAGCACAGCTCCATTAGGAGAGGCTTCCTGACTCAGTGTTAGAGGCAAACACCTCACAGCCCTTTCAAGAGGCCCTGCCACCAAACACTTAAATAGTGTTTATGAGCAGCTGCTAGCATGTTTCTTGGTGGTGGCATGGACCTAGAATGTTCACTGAGTTGTAGAAAAAAATGTGGCTTCTGCCAGTACCTCCACCATGAAGTTAGACTCTCAGGAAGCCAAGGAGTGGGGCAGATCCAGCCATCAAAGTCATGGCTTTAATTCTAGCCATCTTGCTTAGCAGATTAAAGACTCATGAGGTCAGAGAAAGATAAAGATATACAGTAAAGAGACAGATTCAGACAGAAAAAAAAGAAAACCCTAAATAGTATATAGTGTGTTTAAAAATATATGTAGGCTTGGAAGATAAAAGAAAAAGTATAGAGAAAATTCTTTTAAAAAGGAAATAAGAGTCATTAGGTGTGATGGCACATGCCTTTAATCCCAGCACTTTGGAGGCAGAGGCAGGCAAATCTCTGTGAGTTCCAGGTCAGTCTGATCTACAGAGTGAGATCTAGAACAGCTGGGTCTACACAGAGAAACCTTGTCTCAAAAAAACAAAAATTAAAAAATAAAAGGAATAATATAAAAAGCCATATGAAAATGGAAAATGTACAAAGAGTCTTGATTATGTATATTACTGTGTTTTCTTTGAATTTTTTGACTGTTAATGAGTTAACTGCTAAAAAACCTTTGATTCTGGGGGCTACTAGGCTAAACCAACATATATGTTTCAAAATTTGGGTCTAAGAATATGTTACTTTGGAAAAAAGGTTCTACTTTTGTTTCCATGGAAGATGAGAACCTATGGATTCCTTATAGACTGTGGTTTGATGATACAAGAACCCCCCCAAAAGGACTCCATAAACCCTAAAAACATTTCATTCAACAAACATCAGGAAGCAGTTTGGAGAAAACTATACCCAAATTCCCAAAATGATTGTTTACAAATGTTTGTTTTCATTTAAAGGGGGTTGGCTAAAAATCATTAATGTTCACAGCCAATCTCTCTCTCTCTCTCTCTTTTTTTCTCTCTCTCTCTTTTTAAAGGGGGGATATGATATAGAGATGACTACTTTGCATTGGTGCAGATCTTGGTATATTGATACAAATTTAATATCAATTTTGTTACACTGTGTATATGTTTTTCTGCTCTTGTTTAAGGTATTGTGTTTGTGCAGCTCATTTAAAAATGTAATGTATAATTAAGAAATACAGATTAATAAATAGGCATATATAATAACTTTTAATTATGTTAGTTAGGTTTTCTAAATATCCATATATATATTTCAGCTAGATAGATAATCTTCAAAATCTCAAAGACCAACAGAATATGACATTTAAAATGTTTTAAGAACTTAGACTTTTTTTTGATAGTGAGACATTTCTGCTTCTGGCAGCATCAATTACTTCAGAGATGTTGATGGGCATTAAAAAAACTCTTTACAGAATTTGATTTACCTTCAATGTGAGAAAGCTAGTCATTTAGGCAAGAAACTGCTCTTGCCTGGACTGCTTTATGATATGCTGGATGAATTGGACATGCAGGACCCACAGAAACGTGACTGCTGAACATCCCAAAAGACAAAAAGGTCCTTCAGGGTTCCTGTTTCACAGAGGAAACTGCCAGACATTCTTCAAAATATGGAAGGAAGTAACTGATGAACTTTGCCATTACAAGGCAGAAGAGATCTTCAAATTTCCTGCTTTACTGGAAAGTCTGCCAGATACTATGGGCCTATAGGCTGAAGATGAATGATGTCTCAACATTTCAGAAGAACGTTGGGTGACTATCCAGGCAGTGAGATATCTCTATCATTTCTAGAAATTTGGAAGTTGCTTATAATGAATCTCCTGTTTACTTAAGTAATATTATATCTTTCTGGGAACTTTGATGGAGTTGAAGACAAGATAGTTACAATTGTAGTTTTCCTTGCTAATGATAAAGATAAATTAGATATGAAACTTTAGACCCACAAAGACAAATGATAGAATATTTTCTTTAATTTTTACCTTATACAAACAAATAGACTAAATATTGTAACTATTTCTCACTTGATAACTGTTTTGTTATATGTAATTTTACTATTTTAACATTAAAACCTTCCTTTTATTTAGACAGAAAAGGGGAGATGATGTGGGATATACTTCTGTATATATATTGCTTTAGTGGTTGATGAATAAAGCTATTGTGGCCAGTGGCTTAGTAGAGTAAAGCCAGGCGGGAAATCTGTACAGATACATGCATACATACATATATACATATACATACATATATATATGTGTATACACACACACGCACACACACACACACACACACACACACACACACACATATATATATATATATATATATATATATATAGAGAGAGAGAGAGAGAGAGAGAGAGAGAGAGAGAGAGTAGGCAGAGTCAAGGAGATGCCATGTAGCTGCCAAAGAAGAAGAATGCCAGAACCTTACCAGTAAGCCACAGCCTTTGGTGTTATACAAATTTATAGAAATGGGTTAATTTAACATGTAAGAGCTAGCTAGGAATACTCCTGTGTCATTGGACAAACAATGTTGTAATTAATATAGTTTTGTGTGATTATTTGGGTCTGATTGGCCAGGAAACAAAAGTGCAGTCTCTGTTTACAGAACTGTGATGACAATACTGTGTGATATTATTTATATAGCCACAGTTGTTCCCTTATGTTGAGCTGGACTTGCTTTATGATAAGAAGTGGTAAAGTAGATTGTGTGCCACTTTAGACAAGAAACTACACAAACTAGTAATGTTGTGGATGTAGTAGATATAAAATAGGTTTTAAAGATCATACTTGGCCAAGGTTGTTAAAGTCTTGGTGGATTGCCTCCTATAGTCTAGACTTACATGATGTTGAAGACATTATGCAAAGAGGTGTGAAAAATGTCAAGAGGGATCATTTGAAAAGAAATTCCTTAATACTGAAAACAAAATGTCTTGGGTTGGTGCTGCCATCCACTCCACCAGTATGGTTCTGTCTTCTGGTGGCCACCACAGCAAAAAGTGTCATTTCAGCTTCCTTGCTGCTGAGTATAGCCAGGCTTTCCCTTCAGAACTGACTGCTATGTAACTAACTATTGTTTATCCCTTGAAGTGAGTTACTTAGGGAAGTCGTAAAGTGGACAAAGGACTCACTCACTGCTCATACCTTTTTCACTGCTATAAATTTGACAAAGATTCTGAGTTTACAAAATTATTTAAAGAAATTGAAGAAACACTAAACTAGTTTTGAATGTTTTGGAGAAAAGAAAGTGATGTATTCAAGCATCCTCTTCATATTAAAGATGTAAATAGAATCTGATTATCTCTTTACAGTTATGTTACTGCTTTGGTGCTTAAAGGTTATTTGAAATAGAACTACTAATTTGATTATAGACTAGTAAACTTGAGGTTCTAGTTATCCAACATTCCAATATTTTGACTTAAAACAATCTTCTCTATTCATATGTGAATATTGGGTACTACTTTTTGTCCTATGTAAAGAAAGAAGGGATAGAGAAAGAAAGAAGGAAGAGAGAGAAGATCAATGACGAGCAAGAGGAAAAAGAAGGTAAGAGAAAAGAGAATTATGGTTGACTGAAGTGAAAAGGAGAGAAAGGACAGGAGTGACAAGAGCAGTGACCAACTCCCACTTAGATCTGCGTTGGTTTCTCATGCACTGTGGAAGAATGACATTGCTCACTCGTTTAGCCCAAGGTCCCCCTTCCTTCCTTTTTTAGTCTTTTCCTGTACACTGAATAATTACAAAGTCCTCAGCCTACAGTCTTCATTCATCTTCCTTATTCTAGGAATGGCAAACAACAGCTAAGGGCAGCCATCTCCTTGTGATTGCTTTGCTGATCTCTAACTTCTGGTCAGCTCCCCTCTCTAGCCCCTTCACTCTCTGTTAGATGTTTCTGAGAAAATGGAGAGAGATAAAGAAGCTACTGCGTGGACTGAGTGACTGGTACTTAATTCTCCTCTCTGTGATGTGAGTTGGACAAATGTCTCCTCAGAGGCACGTGAGCATTGGTTGGTGCTCCAAACCAAATGAGGGGAGCTGTAAGACAGGCACCCAGAGTTTGGAGGTCCCTGTAGGAAGTGGAAGGGCATCTTGTTTTCTAGTTTATCATCTGCTTATGCTCAGACTTGTGGAGCTGCCTCTGTCATGGTAGCTGAGGAAGGAGTCTGATGAATGACATGACATAAGGAAACAGTACTCTGCTTCCTTGGTCTGGCAAGGATGGGAGTGTCCCCATTCCTGACAGACACCATAGGTTATAGTTAGACTTGAGCTAACTGTCTGTGCCACAGTCAATGAGTAAATAACGGTAGGCTAGGTACTATTGGAGGTCAGGAATAAGACAGAGGAGTTCTTTATCCGGGAATTTATGTGCTCCTCTGAAGAACTGGCAGTTGGTGGCTGTTGTAGAGGAATGTCAAAGACCAGGTGACTTCACTCAAAGAAGTCTCAGGGACCATGGAGAATCTTTAACAAGCAGATGCAAGCATTTTCCCTATTATTTTCTTCTTTCTAGAATGTTTAAAGGTATAGGAAGAGGTGGGAAGGAGAATATGGGAAAGAAATGTCCTGTGAAAGAGGGTGATGCTGGGGTTTAAAATGAAGCAGACTGAGCTTTAACAAGTGAAAGTGACTCATCAGCTTGGGTTGCTGCTGGAGTTCTGTTAAGAGGCAAGGAAGGAACATCTTGCCGTCCAAAGATGAAGGCAGTAACTGGGGAAATGTAAAATCTATTTTGTGTTTGCTTCCTCCATAAAGACCAAACTATAATAAGCTGATCACAAGTAAGTAGAATTGTTTTGTCCAGTGTTAATGGTAGGAAGCAAATAGAGTCACAAGTAAAAAGCAGTAGAAAACCAGTCTGGGTAGGAGAATACTGCGAATGAGGAGAGCATCTTTGGGCTAGAAGCATCCATGGGAAGAACTACTCATTCAAATTATGGTCAAGAGTGCTTTCTACATTAAGGCTGAGAAGGAAGCCCGTGAAGGTTATGCGGTTACCACAGTGAGGTGTGGGCAGTGACAGATGACATTTCTAATTGTGTGATCAGAGACCAGAATCAGAAAGACTTCAAGGCCATGGTCTCAAAATATCTTCAGGCTTTTCCTTGGTCCTTGAATCCTTATAGAGGATTCTGAATGTATTAATCTGATTTTATTTAATGAATCAGACAGGTCATAAATGCTAAACAACTGTGGCCTCAGGGATAAGAAATTACCCTGAAAGTTCGCATTTGTTTCCTTATGATTTCTTAGGTCTTATACCTAAGTAGTTATAGAAATTTGTTTATGGTATTGTAATTTCCCTTTCAGTACTCCATACCCAAGGATTAAGCCCTTGCCACTATGAGTGTGTACACACACACAGGGAGCTGTGATGGATATGTAGACCTTGATTGGTATAGCTATCCCATAAAAATAAACCCTTAATCCTGTGTGTTACCATAACTGTGCATGTTAATCATGCAGAAAGAGATAACTGATGTGCTGACATGAGGAAAGTATGTCGAGAGCAATGACAACACACTGTCGAAACGTTCTCTTTTGATAGTTAGGCTCCAAACCCCAGAATGAGAGCACTTTTTTTCCTAGGCTTAGAAATCCCCAGAGACAGAAATCTCTGCCACGAGTCGTACCGGCTCTCATTTGTGCACAATTCCTAACCACAGTAAAGAATGCTCAGCCTGCCAGAGACGTGCACTTAGCTCTCCTGTACCAATGTTGCTGGCTTCTTCTCTAATATCTGACACCCCCCAAACAGCATAGCCCCAACACCTCTGCCTGCCACATCTATGCAAGTAGTTGCTCTGAATTCAACATGATACCTTCTAGTTAATCCTGGAACATTAGGTATTGTAGCTGTCTGGTGAAAGAAACAAAAAAAAATTCTGTTCAGTATGGAAATAACTGTAAAGCGTATGATAAATGAAGGCTTATGAATAGTGTATCGGTTATTGCCGTCATCATTATAGCAGTATATTTCCTTGGGTTCTTGTGGGAAATCACTTTCTTTGGCACATTCTTGGGAATTATTTCCTGTGCTCCATTAACTCCACAGGGTGACATCCTAAAGTGACGGATGTACTTCTGTTGTTTCGTTAGAGAGTTTTGTAACGACCCTTACAATTCCTTGTTAGAATGCATATTATATTCTTTTTGAATATTATCCGAGAATATGATTCATAGTTTAGCCTTAACTTTTATATTTCTTTTTTAATCACATGACTAAGAAGAAGCCCTGCTCTGGGAGGAAGAGTAATAAACAGCAGCACAGGCAATTCTTACTCCCACCCTCTTGCCGCCACTCTGGTAGAGTCCTCCGACTGTCATGTCTGGTTCTCTAACTCACTTTAACATCCATTTTTTGCCTCTCCTCAGTGCCTTTTGGCAATCCTCAGTAGTTACTAAATATTAGCCATTTGAAATTCTATAGGTGAGGCAAAATGTAGGGATAAGAACTGGGGAGAACGATGCTGTGCCCAGGACTGCTCTGGTCTGCTGCCACTGCTCTCTGAGGCATAGGTTTGTTGTAGTCTTGCTTGCTGGAGCTCACTGTGTAGAACAGGAGCATTCAGTGGTTTGGGGTGAGATCAAATCAGGTACCTCCAGCTACTCTCCAACTACTTTATATACAGAGCATGTGGTTTGCTAAGAGTCTGTTGAAGTAAAGTAATTAAACCACTAATGATGAGTGTCTGCTATGGTTAAACTACTGAAACCAGAGAAGCAGCTCACTTTGGAATTACTGTCCAAAGTTATAAAAGGGACTAGAGAGATATTGAGATAAAATCAATAGAATGAGATGAAAATCATTATAATGAAGAAATAAGAAAAAGAGAGAGAGAGAGAGAAAAGGAAATACAAGAAAATGTATTTAAATCACTTAAACTCAGCCTGAGGAACTTTCTATTCTCCTGCTTCAGCCTCCCCCAGGCCTGTGCAGTAAGATTTTATTGGTGGATTTGAACAGAGTGCCTAGTATAATAGTAATGTTTGTTAGGATTTTCCGCCATATAAACAGGGTAGTTCTGCAGATATATAAATAGCAGCAAAATCTCTTCAACATTTGGTTTCAAGAGCTATTCATGACCAATGGGACAGCAAAGGACTTCTGAGGCTGACACATTAGATTAAGCTCAGAGTTGTCATTTACCTGTCATGTAGTTAAAACTGAGGCCTATCAATGTTATTTCATAAAGACACTCCACATATATTATGGTAGCCACCTAAGGAAACATAATGACCTTCTTTTGTCTCTGTCTTGGAGTATCTTCAAATAAACACAAACACGCACTTTAAATGCAACATTCTTGAGAATGCTTACTGCTGAATATGCAGAAGCAGAGACAGAGTTCCTTCTGACTGCCATGGAATCCCCTTACCATTGTTTGGGTTTGTCCTCCACAGTCCACCTCTCATTTCCCCCTAGAAACAGTAGGAAAAGCAAGTAATCCTCAAGATAACACTAACATGAATCAGATATGTTCCACCTTGGTGAGCTTATAAATCTGTTTTCAGATGTTCAAGACACAGAAAAAAATAAAATAAAAAAAAAGCAAAGGGAAATAATCTGTATTATCAAAGCTGGAAAAGCAGACATAGACAGTAAATTGACCAAAGTAAACTGAAAGTATGGAGAGTTTACAGAAACACTTGTTCCTTCTGTGCACAAGATTGGTAAGCTTGGCAGCATGGGTTGGGGGCATGGTGATTACTGACTTTCTCGACTTTAATGTTTTTCTCACCAAATATAACAATTGACAGAAGGTGGGATGAGAAACCACAAAATTAGATTTTTACCCCCAATTAGATGTGAACAATATGTTCTCTGTGTGGTAAATTCTTGTGCATAAGGGTGACTAGGAAGCCAACAATTAATGGGGTGCCATGGTTAACACTGTTCCTCAGAAGCAATAGAAATGTCAAGTCAGACCCTGACTGTGGGTGGGATGGCATGCGGCCCAGGCCAACAGCTGCCTTTCTTGACACTTCACAGAACCCTGCAAGGGGCCTTTGCTTGGGTGAATTTGTCCCAGCAAATGATCTGGCTCTGAGCTTGTAGAGGCTTGAAACTCTCAAGTCTTTGTCATCTCAGAAAAATAGATGTACTTCAGTGGCAGATTCACGTAAACCAAACTCACAAAGTGGATGTCTAAAATTGAATGCTATTTTATTGATTTTTTAATTGGAAATGCAATTGTCTCATTACCCAAAGAACTATCATCTATGATCAGCTCATTCTTCCTTCATAGAAAATAAAACATAGTATGTCAAATTATTGCATGAAAATTAACTGATGATCATAAAATCAGAAGAGTTAAATAAACATCCCTAGTCTATAATGAATTCCACAGCAGTAAGCTATGCTGGAGTGAAGCCTTCGCTTCCGTCTCTCTTTCTGTATCTTATTCGTCACTGTATGAGAATAATCATTTAAAGTTCCTCTTCTGAGAGAGAACCTGAAATGGTCCGATCCTATAGCCATACTGATGAATATCTTGCATATCACCATAGAACCTTCATCTGGCGATGGATGGAGATAGAGACAGAGACCCACATTGGAGAAATGGACTGAGCTCCCAAGGTCCAAATGAGGAACAGAAGGAGGGAGAACATGAGCAAGGAAGTCAAGACCGCGAGGGGGGCACCCACCCAATGAGACGGTGGGGCTGATCTATTGGTAGCTCACCAAGGCCAGCTGGACTGGGACTGAAACTGCATGGGATAAAACCGGACTCTCTGAATATGGTGGACAATGAGGGCTGCTGAGAAGCCAAGGACAATGGCACTGAGTTTTGATCCTACTGCATGTACTGGCTTTGTGGAAGCCTAGCCTGTTTGGATGCTCACCTTCCTAGACCTGGATGGAGGGGGGAGGACCTTGGACTTCCCACAGAGCAGGGAACCCTGACTGCTCTTTGGGCTGGAGAGGGAGGGGAAGGGGAGTGGGGCGTGGGGAGTGGGGGGAAGCAAGGAGGAGGCAGAAATTTTTAATAAAAAAAAAGAAAAATAAAGTTCCTCTTCTGTTGTCTCTCGGTCTTAAGGGAAAATGCCATCTTTCATGCTCGGAGCACAGGAGACTTCTACTTTTAACTTTTATTCTAATGAGATATAATTTATAAATTCAGGTTAAAGAGGCTAAAGATTCATAAGGCCAGTTTCATAAATATGTAAACAGGCAGTAATAAAAGCCACAAGTATCCTCAGGAGGTAGGGGATTAGCAAAGTTGGGGAGGTGCCCTGACCTCTGCCCACCAATAAAGCTAGAGAAAACTCTCCATTTTTGCACAAGATGTTCACACTGGACCTGAAACCTTTCCTGTCCCGAGAAAGAGCTCAGAGGTAAGGAGACGTCATCATTCCTCTTCCTGCCTAGATGAAATGTTCATAAACACTATGCATACGTTCTTCTTGGACCCCAGACTCTTATGTGCCTTAGCAACAGCAAACTGATCCCCACTAAGAACCAGTGAGCCAGTATCATGAATTCTGTGATATGCAGCAGACCTATGGTGTAGGTGAAATTAAACTCTGCTGTGACTTATATCTGGCTGACCTTTGAGTTGTTGGGAAGCTCATACTTAACGTGCAGTTTCACATTTCTTATCCTGTGATGATTTTAATTTTTCCCTTGTATGTTTAGAAATGTGAGCCCCTGGACAAAGGACAATGAAGTGGGAAGGACATCAGCTTCTCTCAGGTCCCTTTCCACAGCTGCCTCTCCAGAGTCCAGGGTGTAGGCATTCTAGGCCATGACTGACACTTGGGTCAGTGATACTTTGATGGGTGATCTAGAATAGATTGAATCCAAACTGTCCTGGTTCATATCTTTTGCCAAGAAACAATGTCCATTCTCTCCGTTTAAAAAGCATATTTTAAGAATGCTGTGTAGAAGGGAGGTTGCTTGTTTGTCCTGGCCATCCAGAACTGAAATAATCACACAGAAACTGTATTAATTAAATCACTGCTTGACCCATTAGCTCTAGCTTCTTCTTGACTAACTCTTACACCTTAATTTAACCCATGTCCATTAATCTGTGTATCGCCATGTGGCAGTGGCTACCAGCAAAGATTTGGCATCCATGACTCTGGTGGCTCCATGACTTCTCTGACTCCACCTTCCTCCTCCAGCATTCAATTTAGTTCTCCCCACTTAACTCTGTTCTACCTTATCAGGCCAAGCCAATTTCTTTATTCATTAACTAATAAAAGCAACACATAGACAAAAGGACCTCCCACACCAATGCTATGCCTTTGTTCTGATTCTGCTTCTCGCCCAGTACCAAATGTCTTTCTAGGTTGTCTTTTTTTTTTTTTCAGGGAAAATAGTTGACTGAAGAGGAGTTTCTGGGGTGGGGAGGCTGGGAGGGCATGAATGTTACAGTTTAGGAAACTGCCTGGTTCAGATATGGAAGAATCTGGTCATAACTTATATTTTTGAGAAGAAAAGCAAAAGGGAGGGCCTGTGTGCCAGGGAGAGCTTGCCCAAATGTGCTAGGAGGAACATGGGCTTTGAAGATACGTGGACTGAACCCCACATCATCATAGCACACATTACTCTGATGACCACCTCATAGAAGCTTCCTGGGTTCCATCTTATCAGCCAAATGAGAAATGCAGACTTCCAAGCCAGAGAGTTTCTGAAAGCATCAAATGGGCATCTGTGAACCAGTGCCACCACCACACCCTCTACTGTGGCCTTCAAATGCTGGCTTTCGTCCTTGTGAAAAAGAAGACTTCTGGCCTAAAAGCCTGTCCTTCTGCGTTGATTGAAAGGTCCCCTTAATGTGATTGCTCTGATAGAACCAGAGGCAGGTTCTTTCTCACCTTGTCTGCAGCCAGCCCTGCAGGCAATCTCTGCCGCAGATCCACTTAGTGACTTACCGCTCCTGTCACCATCCATACCAGAGGAAGATTGGTGCAGTTCTTCAGTGAGGAGACTATTTCATTCTCCTTCTGTGCCAGTAATGGCCCTTACCCTTGGGGAGAGGGATAACTGGGGCTTCTGAGTTATTGGAAAGTTTCATCTATATAGTTTTGCCCTGTTCTACTTCTATCTATTTGATCTTATTATACTGTTTTGTTGCTGTCTTTAATAGTATTTCTTGATTTCCCAGTATTTCCAAGGTTAAGGAAAGCAGAGATGTCACTTACTTTTATATTCTTATTTATCAGATCATTCTAGATGCAAACAGTGATACTGAGTTTTTCCATGGCTTTATAAACAAGTGACTTTGTGTACAAGTTAGCCCATTGATTTCCTTAACTTCTGTACACCCCTTGGATATCACACCTTTAGTTCTACAGTGATTTAACATTTTACCAAGGACAGTCAAATCTAATCTCACTAAACTTGTTTTTCAAATGAAAGAGCTGTGATTACCTAAGGGCCTGGAACATTAAGTGAGAATAGAAAAACAAGAGTATAAAATCAGGAAGGTTTTTTCCCTCAGAAGGAACACAGACATATAATTAAAACGATTTTCAACCTTGTAGACACAGCCTAGATTTGACTATACCCCAGGATGGTAAGGGACACAGTGAAAACTTTGTTATCATAACCGAAATGGAAAGTATCTTATTAAAAAATATAAATATATTCAAATATAATGTTTTATACTCTGGAGTCAGTTCCTAAAAAGAAAGCATTTGGACAGAATATATTCATGATATACCTATAAATAAATCTAAGCTGGAAAAGCTGATTATTTGATTTTGAAAGAAGAGATAATAATCTGCTATAGTCACTACCAAAACCTCAAAAGAAGCCATTGTATATTTGTAGTTGAATTTAAGATACAGAAAATTCTGTTAACGCTTTTCAACTCTTAGTCAATACCTGAGTGAACCAGGGCTGAGGAATGTTGTAAATCAATAGTCAGTATTTTGACATGACTTCTGTGTAACTCTTCAAGTAAAGGGCCCGGAGACTCAGTGCCGTGTGACTGTCAGTGGAGCCCAGGCAACTTGCCACCTGTCCTCCCCGAAAGGAGGGAGGAGGGAGAGAAAGACAGGGAGAGAGAGAAACCCATGGGAGCGAGAGAAGACTACCCACTTGGGATCTGGTTGCTTTTCACATGTTGTTTTCCACCCTGCTTGCCTCCTCCACCGATTTCTCACTCCCCGCTATTTCTTTCACTACCAGCACGGCAGAGAAAAACAATGTGGTGATTGGTGCATGTTGGTGGATGTTTACGTATTGGGGCTTTGTGAGCTTTTTCTACTTCTGTTCACGTAAGGCACACGGAGCAGGGGCTTTGCTACAGTTCTGATGGGGCCTTTGGCCAGCTGACTGATAGCTGCAGGATTTGGACATTGTTATTTAGGATGACCTTTAAATGTGTTGCATTATAGATAATTGGAACCTAAGTTAGATTTCAGTATATAGCAAGGTGGCTGAGGAACAAGGCCTGGACCAGAATCTGCATAAGGCTTGGTCCTTATTAGATGTGTATCTTGGGTAACTCCTTTAACCTTTTTTCTTGCCTCAGTTCCATCCTGAGTTTCTATCTACTTGATATGACCACCTTGTTGTGGAGCAGAATGTTAATTTTTAAAGTATTAAAATGTGTCAGAATCATGACAAATGCAATTTAAACGTTTGCTATTACAGGGCTGGAATCTCTTATTTATTAAAAAAAAAACCGTGAAAATCAGAGAAAATGTTGTTATATAGTGTAGCAAGAGACAAAGTCTGGCTAGAATGGATCGCTTGCAACTTAAAGACTTTTCTGATCCTGTTTCCTGGAATTCTGCGCCTTGTAATAGAAGAATGAGCAGTGTATATGAGTTACACGTCCACACTTATTTCATGCGATAACGACACCTTTCTTGAACCATGAAAGGAGTCAGGTCACAAGGCTTTTCCCAGGGAATTGTTGGTCTGGGTTGCTATTCCTTTATAGTTAATTAATTCTTGCTTTTTTATATGCTGACACAAAACAATCGGTATAGGAATGACTTTCATAACACAGGGGTATTACCTAGCACAGCGATCCAATAAATGTGAAAACCAGAAACTGTAATGAGCACAGAATTCACATTTGTGATAAGTATGGATTACCAAGTTGTAAACAGCTCATATTGAGCACTGTCAAATGCGATACTTCCTTTAGTGAGTGTGACTGCATAAATCAAGCATTCTCCTTTCCACAGTACTGTGATCAGCAGTGTCCGTGACTTACCTTTAATCTTCTCGGTGGCTCTGTGCACTGTGTTTTATTGTCATCTCATTTAAGTCACAAACAAATACAAAATCAGTGAAATTCAAACCCTAGGTCTCAGCACTCTGAAACAAACACACTTTTAAATTTGAGTTGACTATCCTTTGATGGTTCAGGAAACATTACTGATGGTAATGCTGTGTCCCAAAGACACCAATAAGAATAGATACTACTACTACTAATAGATGCATTTTTTGTTTTTTTGACTTTTATATCAAACATTGTGTTGAGTCTAATGATAACTCATCTGGGAGCCATGTCAATAAAAGAAGTTGTTTAAAATTTGTTCATAAATATTCTTTCTCTCTAAATATTTATGTATACATATGTGCGTGTGTTGAAGAATTTTGGATAGAAGGTAAATTTCTATCCAGAATAAAAAAAAAAAAAACAACTTCTTAAAAAATTCTGGGACTGAGCAGATTGTTCAATGGTTAAAAATACTGGTTGTTTATCCAGAGGACCTGGGTTCAATTCCCAGGATTCACATGGCAGCTCACAACTACTTCTAACTTCACCTCCAGGGGATCTGACACCCTCATGCAGAAACACATGCAGTCAAAATATCAATGCACATAAAATAAAAATAAACATGTCATTAAAAATTCTAGTTCTCGTAAAGTTGTTGCTCCAGTAGTTTAATCTTTAACTCTAAGGCTAATAATCTGCCAGGTCACATAAAAGTCACAAACTATATTGGATTGTTATCCCCCTACCTTTTCTTTATGGAGACCATTGTCATACCTACAGAAACTATAAGTCTACAAGGAATTTTATATATTTTATGTCTGATTTTTGCTTTCACAGATAGTCTTGTTGTATGATCTAAACTTTTATGGATCTAATCATGAAGCCCAGATTGTACTTGATTTCTTGGGAATTCTCCTGTCCTAGCCTTCTGAATATTGGTATCACAGGCATGAGTCATTGTGACCAATTGAGGAATTTTAAAAATCTAAACACTTACATATATTTTAAAAAGATTAAGGGGTGAAATACATCTTTATATTTATCCAGATATCAACATTTCTAAATATCTTCACTCCCTAAGAACTCCAGTTTTCATATGGAATCATTTCTCTTTACCCTGAAGGATTTCATTCACGATTTCAACAAATCAATTAGGAAATTAATCTTTGTAGCCATACTTAAACACCCTGTCATCTCTCTCTCCTCTTGTAAACATACAGTCATGATGGCTGTATATGGAGCTCTGATTATTGATGCTTTTGTCTACCACCATTTTAACTTCATGGAGTTCTGTCCTTCACCGTTTCAAATGTGAAATCCGATCATCTGAATCATTGTTCCTTACTCTTTTGTTTTTGTTTTGTTTTGTTTCTTCATATGATTTTATTCTTATCATACAAGTCAGTTCATAAGTAGTATTCAGTTTCAAAAGCGCAAATAAAAATTCCAAGGGAAAAAGTAACGAGTAAAAAAGCTAACACATATCTTTAAAGGGATTTTTAAAGTGAAATAACATTAACATTATCCACCTCCTCTGTTTGCTCAGTTTTTTTAGGAACTATAACTTTTTGCAGCAAAATACTATCTCAATTTGGATAGATAATACTAAAAAATGCTATTAACATAATTTTAGTGTCTTTCCCTAAAATTTGGATAGCCATGGCCATATTTAGTGTTTGCTAAAGAAATATAGATACTACCAAAACCAGTGTTCACTGTGTAAAGGACAGATATGAAGTCCTGACACAGAGAATGCTTATTCAGCATCTTCATCTTCCATGTTGGTCTGCTCTAGGTGATGCATCTCTCTTTCTGGTAGTAATCCATATTCATTCAGGAAAGACTCCACATCTCCAGCAAAAAAATTCTTCAGCGAGCCATTCCGCAACACTAATAAAATTGCTGATGAGTTCCCCACCTTTGTATACAAGCAGGGTGGGGAGAACAACTGGGGAAAAGCGGTCCCCAGCACCGGTATTAGAATCTTTTATAGAACTTGACCATTGGATACTCCGCCGCAAGGCAAGCTAAACTGCTGTTGAGTGTGTCACAGCCTTTCACACCGTCTTCATAAATGGTCACCACAATCGTGGTGACCTTCTGCTCCTTTTCAATGGTCTGCAGGAACTGGTCGCCTGTTTCCAGCTCATACACAAACCCATATCTAGGCCGCAAACTCAGCTTCTGATGCATATCCTGCATGCGCTGTGTATGGTATTTGCGCAGGCAGTTTTCATCTTCTTTGTCTTGGTGAATTAGTTCATATTCTTGAATGCTCATCTTTTTGTCGATTCTCTCTTTTGAGTCTTTGTCATCTCTGCTCTGAGGAGAAGATCTTTGTCTGAGGATAAGATCTTTGTCTGAGGATCTCTTTCTTACTAGGTGGAATTAAATCGCTATCTTTACTTTCTAATTTAAACTTTCTCCAATCATTGATAACTCCTTTGGGTCCTGTGTGTGTGGCCTGTCCTTCAAAGTCCTCCTCTATGCTTTGGCTTGTGGCTTCTTCCATGTTATGAGTTGGACTGGGTGTAATCTCCTCTTGCCCTTGGGCCATCTCCAGTTGCTTTGACAAGGTCCCTGCTGGCTTGTATTGTGCCTTGTTCCTTACCTTTGTGTTTGGTAGCTTGCTTGCTTTTCTGTCTGCTTTTAAGATTTCCCCTTCTACTTTGGCTTTCAGCAGATAGACTATGAAGTGTCAGTCCACAGCCTTTTCATATTTATCATGTTTGGGATTTAACCAGCCTCCATTGACTGTATTTTTTTCTTCTTCAAATGGTGGAGATTAGAATCTGTTTTTTTCAAGTATTTTTCTCTCTGCATTCTTTCATCTCATCCTGGGAATCTAGTTTTACACACCATAAATCCTGTGATACTATGGCAAACTTTTCAGATTTCTGAAACTTTGTTTGGCTTATTCCATTTTTTTTGAGGGGGTGCATTGTAGATTTGTAATTTGAGCACATTTTCTCTCTGTCTCTGTCTCCATCTCTCTGTGTCTCTGTCTGTCTCTCTCTCTCTCTCTCTCACACACACACACACACACACAAAGACACATTCATGGTCTTGCTGTAGATCTCAGGTTAGCCTCAAACTTGTGCCTATTCTGCATCAGTCCTCCGATTTCTGATATTACAGGTGTCTCTGCTATATTCTGTTTCTTTTGTGTTATCATCAAGTCCACATTTTCATGTTTGCTTGTTTTGTTGCTACACTAATAGATTACTTTTTGCAATTTCAAAGATTTCATTTTAAGTTTTAAAGTGTGCTTGTATGTGTGCACAGGCTCATGTGTGTGTGCAGGTGAGACCAGCAATCAACTAAGTGTCCTCCGCCTCATTTATTTTTAAACCAGGGCCTCTCATTGAACCTGCAGCTTGCCAATTAGCGTGACTGGTTGGCGCCGATATTCCCTGCTTCCCATACCCAGTACTACAATTGCGTATGTGTGCCAGCATACCTGACTTTTTGTATCGATTCTAGAAATTGGAACCCAACTTTTTATACATGGAGCCACCTCACAGTTCAAGTTTTAGAACTTTTAGTTTCTCCTTAATAATTTCTGTATCTCTACTTAGATTTCCTATGATTTTATTGGTTGCTGACAGATATTATCTATATATAAATATCTTCAGCATAATTACAGTAACAACTTTAAAAGTCTTGTGTGTTAGTAGTTTCAACTTATTTCATGGAATTCTGCACCCCACAGTTTCAAATGTATATGTATGTATATATATATATATATGTGTGTGTGTGTGTATAAACACATGTTCATATATATTCTTTCCTTTTTATAAAATCCCATACCCTTGAATATTGGTGATTTTTTATTGTTAAAATTGCTTCATAGTTTTTCAAAGTATGTTCAGTAATTTTTGTATTGTACCTTGGACATTGACAGTGTTGTGTTATGTATTCTTCTGTAGTCTTTTATGAGTTCTGCTTTTATTTTCCAAAAATTTTAGCTAATTTTGTGGTGCAGGGAATTGAAGTCAGGGCTCATGCAAGCCGAGAAAGCACTGAGTTGCACCTCCAGTCTCTGTTCCTTGGCTGCAGCAGGCTGTAGACTTGCTTGGCCTCCAGCTTCAAGTTCTAGTCTATTGAAAGAAACTCAAGTCATAGTTTAAGTTCTTTTTATCAGTGTTTGAATTTTTATGACACTTTTATAAATCACCTAGAAACAAGAAATATATATTGAGATATAGAGTTCAATTGTACAAAGCATAAATTAGTTCAGTGTAAATGTACAGATGGATGGACCTTAGTAATTCTGTGCTCTTAGACATCACTACTGCAACTCTGCCTCAAAATGTTTCCATCACCTCAGAAATCCACTTGTTGTGAATATTCAGTTTTCAGCACTGCTCTAGAAACTAGTGGTCCCTGTTCTAAGTGTATCTAGTGTAGAGAGGAAGTCTGGGAAAACTAAGAGGATTTGGGAAGGGAAATGAATCCCTTATCCTAGGTCTGGTTGAAGTCTCTTACCAACTGAATGCTAAGAATTCCAATCCAGTTAACAAAATTATCCATTGAAGTTGCCTACATAGAGATAATATTTCTTTTATAGGGAGATATTTCAAATAAGAATATGAAGATAGCTGGACCTCATGGTAACACACTTTTAATCCAGGCTTAGACATAGGAAGAGGCAGCAGGATTTCTGCATGTCTGAGGTCAGCTTTGTCTACATAGTGAAACACTTGTATAAAAAATTAAATGAATAAATAGTTAAAGTAGCAATGAACCATATTAATGGTGCAAAAGTACATGACCAATGTGGACTTCTCTTTTCACAACAGTTTTGTGGTAATCACAAAAGGAAGATTACAAACTCCAGGGACTCTAAGAGATATGTCATGGGATACATCCCAGTGGCAGAGCACTTACCTAGCATGTACTAGGACCTAGGTTCAATTTCTGGTACCCTAACACACACACACATGCATGGACACACACAGTCACACACATACACACACACATGTGCATACACATGTACATATACACATACACAACGACACTACACGCACACATATATACACATACCCATGCTTACAAACTCACACATACACAGACACACACACATACACACACTCACACATACATGCATACATACACATACACACCCACACCCATATCCCCCCTCCCAAACATACCCACATGGTCGGTATGTGTTCAAGCTCAGGGTTGTATGTATATATATGTAGGCAGAGTGCTTACTTAACATGCACATATCCCTGGGTTCATTCTCCAGCACCAAATAAAAACACTGAGAGAAAGAGCAACAGGAGGATGAGGAATTCATGGTTGTCTTTGGCAACATAGCAAGTTCAATGCCAGCCTGGGTTACACGAAACCCTGTTTCAAAAAATAAAACAGCAGCAATAACATAAATAACTATAACAAAAATCATCTGTGTATGATACAATGCAATACAGCTCATTAGTGAGTAATATCTACTTTTTATTTTTTTGGGGGGGGGAGAAAAAGCTGGTTTGACTGGTGCTCATTGATTAAAGTTCTTGCCACACAAGCAAGAGAGCTGGAGCGTGGATCCGCCAAACCCACGTAGGTTCCTGCTGGCCATGGTAGCCAGCCTGCTTCAGAAAGCAGAGACATGGTTTTATGTAGCACGCCAGATCCATGAGTTCTGAGTTTGATGAGAGGTTCTACCTCCAATAATAAGACAGAGAAACAATGGGATAGGTTCCAGGTATCACCTTCATGTTTCTATATGAATGTGTATGCTCACACACATATGAACATGTATAATCACATGAATGCATTCATATCATGCACATATGAAAAAAACATTTTGGAGAAAAGGTCTCACTATGTAGCTCTGACTGTCCTGGAAATTTCAGTGTAGACCAGGCGGGCCTTGAACTCACAAAGATCCACCTGCCTCTGCCTCCGAATGCTGAGATTAAAAGTATGCACCATGGCACACAGCAAAAATCATATATTTTTAATGGTACTTTGAAAAAGCACTTGGCAAGAAATGAGTCCTAGTGGGACTTCCCTAAAATATATATTAATGATGTAAATTTTATATAAAGACATGCTGACTTAGCTCTTGGTGTTCTATGCAGGGGACAGCAGTGAATGCAATGATTTGTAGACTAAAGACAAAGCCTCCTGTGCCAATAGTTTGATTTATAGTTAATATGCCAGATGTTTTCAGTGCCCATCACACCGTCGTCTCAGAAGTAAGGAAGGACAGGTTGGGTGACCTAGTTCTAAAAAACCTTCTACTCAAATGTGTGATATTTTCTATGTTTTTTCTATGTAACTTTTGAAATTTGATAGACTGTTTCTATTGCCTGCAGCTCTATCCAAGAGTACAGAAGACACATGCAAAATATTAACCAATATTATTAGTCATGACTATCAAAATGTTTCTTCTGATGAGGATTATTTGAAAAGTAATGATTGACAAAAATATTTTTGCTGTCTTCATCTTTCCTTATGTTTTGAAAACTGGGAGTATAGCTGATAAGTATCAGAGCAGAAAATAATCCTTTCAGCCTACTCATTGGCATTGATACTTTGACAATTACCAAAACCTTTAACATTTTATTACAAACCACATGAGTGATGAATATCTTCTTAGTAAAGACCATCAGCTAGACTTAGAATTGCAGAATTAGCTTTGACAGTTTAAAGACTGTATAATGATATTTATAAGGAAAACTTTGAGACTCTGTAATAAGCAAATAGATTACTATATATATTCAAAGCAATACTAGCCTTTGGGTGGATTCTTGAAGCTCTAAACTCATGCAGATTTACAACTTTATAAAATTGACTTGTAAAAAACAGGTAACAAGAATCTGGCACAGTGTTTTGTTTTGTTTTAGACATGATCTCACTATGTATCCCCCACTGGACTTGGACTCCCAATGTAGACCTATGTGGCTAGGTAAACACAGAGCTCCAGCTGGAACACACAGAAATCCACCTGACTCTGTTTCCCAACTGTCAGGCTTAAAGGCCTGCCCCAACATCACCAGCGTTATTCATGGTGTACTGAAGAAGTATGGTTAGCCAACACTCTGCCCCTTGGTGCCATGATTTCCCCACCATTATGAAATTTAAACCTCTGAAGGCATCTTGTATCAGATGCTGAAAAGAGAATTTTGAAATCTTATGATTATGCAGATTTTGGAAAATAAGATTCAGGATTTATGTGTTATGTTTGTGCAAAGGGAGCCAGAGTAATGTTAAAGGGACTGAATCCCTAAGGGGTGTTCTACTTTCACAGCCTCTGGAGAGCTGAAAGTCAGTTTGGTGAAAACACAACACAGAAATGGAATGAACATAGACATTGACTAAGACGTCAGATGTGCAGCATTTGAATGTGGCATTGACAGCTTTGGTCAAGGAATCACAGACTCCTTCCATCTCGGGTCTCTGAGGAGCACAGAAAAAAAGGCACTAAAGATTATACTGGGGTTTATCCATGACTTTTTCTTCATGATATCTAGTGAGAATGTACTGTAATAGTCAACGTGTCCTGCAAACAGATAACAACTAGATACAGAGTCTACCTCAAGATTGGTGTTAATACTAGGAAACTCATAATAAACAACCAGAAGAACTATCTACATTCAGTTTACTGATGTCTGTGCATAGCATGGAGGTCATAGGGCGATGATTCCCAACCTGTGGGTTGTTACTCCTTTGGAAGATATCTTCCATATCAGATATTTGCATTATGATTTATAACAGTAACAAAATTATAGTTCTGAAGTAGCAACAAAATGATTTTATGGATGGGGGTCATCACAACATGAGGAACTGTATTAAAAAGTTGCAGCGTTAGGAAGGCTGAGAACCTCTGCTCGTGGGGTGAGGTGATGGATCTTTCTTACTCTCTCTGCACCTTACTTTTTGAGACAGGATTTCTCACCATTAATTGTGCCTCCCTAGCATGGTAACACAGGAGGCACAAACAAAGGATCAGACACAGCTTGTGCTTCAGCAGCAAGCAGATCACCTGCTGTGCAATTCTCTAGCCTTCTACTTTGTATTGCTATGAGAATCATATCTTTATTTATTTCTTAAAAGTTAGCATTTAATCTGTGCTTCCTTAGGCTTGACCTTTTGTGTAAAATTTAAGAAGGAAAGTTTTGGATTTAGATGGACTTGAGACCAAGCCAAATGGTGCAATGATAATCCATGAAAGCAGGAAAAGCCAGAGGCCCTTTCCTTGCCCAGGTGTGAAGTGTGAAGGCACTTAACAAAAGAAAGCACACTGTAAGATAAGAGAGGCTGGGCAGCTATATTGCCAAGTCATGTTAGTGTTAACTCTGCTGCATGTATCTAGAGTCTTTTTTAACATCCTTTCTTGTTCTACTCACATGAAAATTTTCTGGTTAGCTCATGACCAGCAATTTTGGCTACTTCTGATACTATGCATCAGCAAAAGAGTCTGGAATAAGGAACATGATTATTTTATTTGCAAGTCTCATGAATCTAAGGCACATCTTTATTTGTTTATTTATTAAAGATTTCTGCCTCCTCCCCGCCACCGCCTCCCATTTCCCTCCCCCTTCCCCGATCCAGTCCCCCTGCCTCGTCAGCCCAAAGATCAATCAGGGTTCCCTGCCCTCTGCGAAGACCAAGGACCACCCACCTCCATCCAGGTCTAGTAAGGTGAGCATCCAAACTGCCTAGGCTCCCACGTACTGTCTAGGCCAGTACGTGCAGTGGGATCAAAAACCCATTGCCATTGTTCTTGAGTTCTCAGTAGTCCTCATTGTCCGCTATGTTCAGCGAGTCTGGTTTTATCCCATGCTTTTTCAGACCCGGGCCAGCTGGCCTTGGTGAGTTCCTGATAGAACATCCCCATTGTCTCAGTGTGTGGGTGCACCCCTCGTGGTCCTGAGTTCCTTGCTAGTGCTCTCTCTCCTTCTGCTCCTGATTTGGACCTTGAGATTTCAGTCTGGTGCTCCAATGTGGGTCTCTGTCTCTGTCTCCTTTCATTGCCTGATGAAGGTTAATATTCAGGAGGATGCTTATATGTTTTTCTTTGGGTTCACCTTCTTATTTAGCTTCTCTAGGATCATGAATTAAAGGCTCAATGTCCTTTATTTATGGCTAGAAACCAAATATGAGTAAGTACATCCCATGTTCCTCTTTTTGGGTCTGGCTTACCTCACTCAGGATAGTGTTTTCTATTTCCGCCCATTTGCATGCAAAATTCAATAAGTCATTGTTTTTTACTGCTGAGTAGTACTCTAATATGTATATATTCCATACTATCTTCATCCATTCTTCCATTGAAGGGCATCTAGGTTGTTTCCAGGTTCTGGCTATTACAAACAATGCTTCTATGAGCATAGTTGAGCATATACTTTTGTTGTATGATAGGGCATCTCTTGGGTATATTCCCAAGAGTGGTATTGCTGGGTCCAGGGGTAGGTTGATCCCAAATTTCTTGAGAAACCGCCATACTGCTTTCCAATCTTAATTTCTTTCTTGACCCAGGTGTGGTTCAGTAGTTGACTGTTCAGTTTCCATGAGTTTCTGGGGGCAGCATTGTTGTTGCCTTCTAACTTTAATCCGTGGTGACCTGATAAGACACAGGTGGACACTAATATTTTTTTGTATCTATGGAGGTTTTCTTTGTTTCCGAGTATGTGGTCAATTTTCGAGAAGGTTCCATGAGCTGCAGAGAAGAAGGTGTATTCTTTCCTATTTGGGTGGAGTGTTCTATAGATGTCTGTTAAGTCCATTTGCTTCATTACCATCAACAATTCTTAATTCTCTACTAGGTTTCTGTCTGATTGACCTGTCCATTGGTGAGAGAGGTGTGTTGAAGTCTCCTACTACTAGTGTGTGTGGTTTGATGTCTGCCTTGAGTTTTAGTAATCTTTCTTTTACATAAGTGGGTGCTTTTATATTAGGGGCATAGATATTCATGACTTTATCCTGATGAATTGTTCCTCTTATGCGTATAAAGTGTCCATCTCGATCTCTTCTGAGTGATTTTAGTTTGAAGTCAGTTTTGTTAGAAATTAGTATGGCCACACCTGCTTTTTTCTTAGGACCATTTGCTTGAAAAACCTTTTCCCAACCCTTTATTCTGAGTAGATGCCTGTCTTTGTGGTTGAGATGTGTTTCTTGCAAACAACAGAATGTTGGATCCTGTTTTCGTATCCAATCTCTTAGCCTGTGCCTTTTTATAGGTGCATTGAGACCATTAATATTAAGTGATATTAATGACCAGTGGTTGTTTACTCCGGTTATTCTTATTGTTTTTGGTAGTAGAGTTTGTGTGTCTCCCTTCTTTGAGTTGTGCTATTGAAGGGTTGCTAGATGCCTGAGTTATTGTAGGCAGTGTTGGCAATGTTGGATTCCTTGGGTTGTGATTTTCCTTCTATTACTTTCTGTAAGGCTGGATTTGTGGCTACGTATTGTTTAAATTTGTTCTTATCCTAGAATGTCTTGTTTTCCCCGTTGATAGTGAATGATAGCTTGGCTGGATATAGTAGTTTGGGTTTGCATCCATGGTCTCTTAGTTTCTGCAGTACCTCTATCCAGGACCTTCTGGCTTTCATGGTTTCCATAGAGAAATCAGGTGTAAGTCTGATCGGTTTACCTTTATAAGTTACTTGGACTTTTTCCTTTGCAGCTCTTAATATTCTTTCTTTAATCTGTCTATTTTGTGTTTTGATTATTATATGGCAAGGGGATGGTTTTTTTTTTTTTTGATCCAGTATGTTTGGTGTTCTGTATGCTTCTTGAATACTCAAAGGAATATCTTTCTTTATGTTGGGAAAGTTTTCTTCCATAATTTTGTTAAAAATATTTTCTGGGCCTTTGAGCTCTTCTTCTTTTTCTATCCCTATTATTTTTAGGTTTGGTCTTTTTATTGTGTCCCATATTTCCTGAATGTTTTGTGATGAGAATTTGTTGGTTTTGTTGTTTTTTTTTGATCAGGGTGTTTATTTTCTCTATGGTGTCTTCAGAATCTGAGATTCTTTCTTCTCTTTCTTGTATTCTATTGATTATGCTTGTTTCTGTATTCTCTGCTCATTGACCTAGATTTTCCATATCCAGCTGGTCCTCAGTTTGTGTTTTCTTCCTTGCTTCCATTTCAGTTTTCAATTCTTGAACTGTTTCCATTACCTGTTTGATCATTTTTTCTTGGTTTCCCAGGGTATCATTTACGTATTTACTCATTCCTTCAAAATTTTGTTATACTTCTCAGCCATTTCTATGAGGGCGTTTTTTACATGTTGTTTAAGGGACTCTATTGCTTTCACAAAGTCAATTTTTTCCTCTTCTTCTGTGTTAGGGTGTTCAAGTCCTTGTTTTCTAAGATCATTAGGTTCTGGTGTTTTCATGTTGTTTTTTAGATTGTTGGGTGAATTCTTGCCTTGGTGTCTGCCCATCCCCTCCTATCGATGCTATCTAATGGGTCTTTTAAAACAAGATCAGGTTTCCCTGCTGGCCAGAGGCCCTGCTTTCAAAATGCCCTTGATCCGTTTCCTGGCTCCTGCAGCAGGCCAAGATCCCTCTCACCACTCAGAAGGGTCTTCAGGACCAGGACCAGGCTCCCCGTTCACCAGGGACCTCGCCAACAAAAGGCCTACCCCTCTGCAGGCCAGTCACCAAAACAGAGAAACTCCTGCTGCCCTCTGTCCTGAGCTCCCGACCCAGCACCAAACAGGCTAAACTGGGTGATCCTGAGGCCCCACGGAAGGGAGGGGGAGTGAAGGAGGCCCCTGGGTGCAAGCTGGGATGGGTCAGGGAGAGAGAGGTCGCAGTAGAGGAGGAGCAGCCTCAGCAGAGGGTACCAGCCCTCACAGACTAACCGGGGTTAAAGGGGTCAGGGAATGCCCCTGCTCTGTTTCCTGTGTCCCTCCGCAGGCCAAGAACACTCTCTCCACTCAGGAGGGTCTTCAGGGAGAGGACCAGGCTCCCCGTTGGCCCGTGGACCTCGCCACTAAAAGGCCTACCAATCTGCAGGCCAGGAAAAAAACCTACTTGATTTAATTGTAGTGGGGTGATCTGCTCTCAGTGTGGGCTTCACTGTTTCATGCTTGGAGTATCCCGCATCCGCTGTGTCTGCGTGCCGGTGTCTCCGCCGCTTGGGCCTGCATGCCGGTGTCTCCTCTAAGGCACATCTTTAGGACAATAGCAAATGAAACTTTTGACTTCTGCCTCTTCTATAGCAGAAGTATAGGGAACGGTTTCCCCATCATTGCTGCTTATAGGACATGCTCAGGATATCAACTCTCTTAGCACAGGTTTAGAGGTTCTGAAGAGTTAGAAAAACACAAGGATTGGGGTTATGTGTTGTTCAATCAAGATCTAGCCAAAGTGCACAAAACATGCATACAAAACAAAACAAAACAACAAAAAAAAACCATACAATGCAAAACACGTCATCACTGCCCAAACCAGTAGGTAAAGCACTGGGGCTATTTGGTAGTGCCAAAGATTAGAAGGCTCGGCCTTTGACTTGGCAACTCTTCTGCCTCTAAGCTACAACCTCAACCACGTAGTGTATCTTAGTTAAATCCTGTCTTCCTGGTTTTAACAGGAAAACAAGGCACACAGTATGATGCCTATGACAACTTCTGCCTCCTCAGCTCCCATTTAATACCTGGTACTGCCTGGTGCAAGGGTGCCTTGACTGTGGTTCTTAGGCCCATCCACTTGTTTTTTTAGACGGCAAGTCCCACAGGCCTTTAGGGGCCTACATTTTTGGACAGCACTTGTGACCCCTTCCATCTGTTTATTCCTCCTAAATTTTTTTTTTTTTTTTTTTTTTTTTTTGCCAAGGATGAGGATAAGGAGGAATAAAAAAAAACACTCCTCTTTATACAGATTGCATTTACAGTCAGGCATTAGCCTGTCCTTCATATAGTTCTGTTCTCTGCACAATAAAGCTTGATGGATCATTACCTTTAGAGACTGAACCATTACCAGCCAAAATATTAGTTCTCTTTCTTAATATTCAAACCCTACCTCTAGGAGAGACGAAATATGTATATCCCATTATCCCTTGCAAGAAAGAAAGGAAAGAAAAAGCAAAACCAGTTGGAACTTGCATTTTTACAATAGTCACAAAATTGGTGCCTTGACACACAAATACTCTTGATTAGGAGGTTTGACGCGGTGGAAAATTGGGTATTGGAGTTAAAACTCCCCTAAATTATCCTGTTTTCCTTGGGTTCAGAATACAGAAGAAATCGTCTTCTGGTATAGAAGCCCTTACACAAATTTCTTGAGGTCTAATGTGTATTAGTTAAAACATTTATAAGTGTTGGAATGGCATCATAAATTCACATACTATATGAGAAGGTACATGACTTCTTGAGCATCTGGGAAGCCCTCTTGAGTTGAAAGCATATATGTGTACCTGTGTTTGTGTGTGTGTGTTTACCTGTGTGTGTGTGCCTGTGTGTGCCTCTGTGTGTGTGTACCTGTATGTGCCTCTGTGTGTGTGTGTGTGTGTGTGTGTTACTACAAACATGAGAATTCACATTTTACAGGACAAAGACTATGGATGTCCTCTTGTTAATTAAGATGAGATTTTGCTACTAAATGATTTCAGGTGAGACTTTATTTGGCTACCAAGGAAGTTAAAATTATTTTACATTGCTAGAATTTTGGAATTCTGGGTAAATCACCTTGGCTTTTTCTTGAGTTTTAAGAAACTAATTAAAAATCTATTATCTATTTAATAAATAGTTTTGAGACTTAAAATATAGATATTTCAAAGATTGGTCCTATTTTTTATTTAACAAGTTTTAACTATATCTTAAGCTGTGTATGCAATTCCATTGTGCTGTGGGTATTTTGTGCATATAGCAGGTCTTTAAAATTTGTTGAAGCTTCTTTGTAGGTAACATACAGTTGGCTATTACAAAATTCTTACTTAAGCTAAGTGATAGTGATGCATGCCTTTCATCCCAGCAATCAGGAGGCAGAGGCAGGTAAATCCCTGAGTTTGAGGCCAGTCTGGTCTACAGAGTAAGTTCCAGGACAGCCAGGGCTACACAGAGAAACCTTGTTTCAAAAAAATAAACAAACAACAACAAACAAACCAAAGCAAAAAACCCAACCTCCAACCCAACCCAAACCAAAACATCAAGCAAGCATATAAGCAAACAACCACCTCAAATCCTATTTCTATTAAGGTTTTTATTCTCAGAGTAATAATCACCTTGTTTTCTGAACACCCTCTATATTATTTTCAATCTTACTCTGTTTACTGCTTACTGCTCTAAGACAAGTACCTTGGAGAACCCTGCCAATTTCTTCCTGGATTCTGAAGTTTATTTTCTCTTTAGTAAGTGTTATATTAATAAGTACTTGACATTTCATGGCTTTCATAACAATGAAATAATTTTCTTAACTCTTGTTTGTTTTATTCTTATCTCTCTGCCTTCCCTCCCTCCCTTTATCCTCCCCCCCTTCTCTTATTTTCTTTCTTTTATTTGGTAGGGTGTCTTGTAACTCAGACTGGTCTCCAACTCACTACATAATCAAAGATGACTGTGATCTCCTAATAAGTCTGTTTCTGCCTTTCCATGCTGGGATGAGAGGCATATGCCTCCACACCTGATCTGTGTCACAATGCAGAGCAATTCAGGATCTCATGTATTCTGGGCAAGTACTCTACCAACTTACCTACACCCCACGCCACCACCAAACCTCCTCCTCCTCCTCCTCCTCCTCCTCCTCCTCCTCCTCCTCCTCCTCCTCCTCCTCCTCCTCCTCCTCCTCCTTCTTCTTCTTCTTCTTCTTCTTCTTCTTCTTCTTCTTCCTCTTCCTCCTCCTCCTTCTTCTTCTTCCTCATCTTCTTCCTATTCCTCTTTCTCCCCCTCCCCTCCCCTTCCTCATCTCCCCCTCCCCTTCCCTTCCTCCTCCCCCCCTCCTCTTCCTTCTCCTCCTCCTTCTTTTTCTTTTCTTCTTCTTATTCCTCTTCCTCTTCTTCCTTTCCCTTCCCCTTTTCTTCCCTCCCAGCTTCTTTTCTTCCTTCTCTTTCCTTTCCCATTTCACTTCCTATTCCTGCTCTTCCCTTCTCCTTCCTTCCTAAACTCTTGCTTTCTCTTATGTGGCAATATGGGAACATTATGTTTATGCTGCACCCTTTCTGTCTGAAAACTTGCCCGTGTGTCCTTGGTTTAACATATACATTTTGTTAATTAATAACACTCTGTAAACAGAGCTTGATAAATTTAAAACAAATGTGAATATTTTTCTCATTCATTTTTATTGTAGTTACTGATGTTTGGATCATTTCTGTCTTCTTGATGATTTTTAATTTGTTATGATTCTTATTGCTTCTTATTAATTATAATGCTTAAAATCTAAGTTTTCCTTAGGTTTTTATAATTTTTTCTTAAACTGGAAAGAAGAGAAAACAAAGCCCCTGACCTTATTATATTATTCTATGGAGTACTGAGAACACTTCATAGATTACCTGATGACCTAGAGGAATGAAGCAAAGTTGAAATTTTTCTTTACCACTTGATTTGAGCAAAGACATTGTGAAGTTATGTGATTATTTGTAGATATTTTGTTTAGACATGCTGTTATTATACTTTTACTTTATTCCTTTTTGTATTGAAAGGCATTTTGTATGAAAGCAAACTTCTCAAAAATATAAGATTATCAATTGCATAGAAGTAGTTAAATAATACGATAATATTCTAAACCAGGTGGTACTGGTGCACGCCTTTAATCCCAGCACTTGAGAGGCAGAGGCAGGTGAGTTCAAGGCCAATCTGGTCTATAGAGTAAGCTCCAGGACAGGCTCCAAAGCTACACAAAGAAACCCTGTCTCAAAAAAAAAAAACGCAAAACAACAATAACAAGATATTGTTCTAACTACTTATTAATGAGGGAACCAATAAGATGTCCAGAAAAGTTCTAGCACCATTCAAAAAATGACATTTAATAAAATTGTGTGACAATAAATTTTCCTTACGTATTTATTTAATGTATATGCACACTCATATGTGCTTGCATACATAGAGGTGCATATCCGTGTATATGCATTTGCATACATAGAGGTGCATATCCGTGTATATGCATTTGCATACATAGAGGTGCATATCCGTGTATATGCATTTGTTTATGGAGACTAGGTCAGCCACCATAGCAGTCATATTTACAAATAATTATATTTTATATAATTCTTAAAATATTATATAAAATTATCTACCAATAATTATCAAATGGTATTTCTTTATTGTTATCTTTAGACTTTTATTAAAAATATTCTAAGGGATAATTTTTCTTTTTCATTTGTTTATGAATGAATATCTGTTTTCAGTTCAGTTATAATTGACTTCTATCATCATTTTAATATTGAAATTTTTCAAAATTTTCCAACTTGACTCTTGCCAAAACTAGGTGCTGTGCTGTTTAGATGTGCCTATTTATGTCAAGTTTTTTCAAACTTATTGTCACACTATGATATTCCAGGCTTTTCCACACTTTTTTCACTTCAAACCACATATTAGCTGTTTTCTCAAATGTCTTTGGTTCCTTTCAAGGGAATATATAAGCATGAAACTTTAATCAGGCTATTGACTTATGGTCATCATTATTAGAGTCTACTATTTCTAGATTCTGTCAATGGATGAACCTAAGGAATACAGGCTTATAAATACATACACACATACATTCCATATACATACATGCATATAAACATATAAACTCATATATGTATATATGTGTACATATATACTCACTTAAGTGTATGCAAATGCATTCACGTGCCCAATTGTAGCGAGGCGATTCAGAGCTTTTCAACCATTTCTTGTTTTGATATTGCTGCTCACCCTTTGAACATGGGGAAATCCGGCTCCCATCAGACATTTGCTAACTTCTTTTCTTGATCCTCTACACTAATGGCCACAGGCGCTTTCTCTTTGCTCACTGGTTGCATCTCCTCTCCATGACGCCTCTCTTCTCTGTTTCCATGTCTACTTGAAACCCCTCTTTACTGTCCCCCTAAGTTTATAAACCCACAGTTCTCTGTATCCTCAGTTCCCTCCCACCTCTGAGCCTTTTCCCGTGATGCCATCTCTAAAGAAAGCAAGGTAAAAAGAAGAAAAACAGTAGAAAAATGTTCTCCATGCTTGGAAATTGTACTTAAGCTTTGACCCTTTTCCTAGTGAACATGTCATCTAAATTAAGGAATTGTACCAATTTTTCTTTATTTGGAAAATCTTTGCTGCAAATTTTGACATAGATATGCAGTTTTGCTTTCCATTTACAGAAACTCTTTAAATCAGTTAACAGGGTTGAGTCTGCTTATATTCTTAAAATTTCTCAACCGTTTATGCTTCATTAACTCTGGTTTGAGTTCTGCAAGAATTCATCAGCGTTGTGTTCCTACTTAAGCACTTAACCTGCAGTGGATTTACTGTCCCCTAGTCTCCTTGCTAAATTGTGTATCAGTGTGAGCATATTTTGAATGTCTAAGAAGTTTAGCTTAATGTCTGTGGCACCTCTTGTTCTCATTTCATGAACTCTTGGTTCTTTGTTTATGTACTTGATTAAATTCTTAGCTTTATTTTCCTCATAGCTACCAATATACTTTGAAATCTTTCCTACTAATTCACTTCATTCCTATGAGGTGGTACACTTTCATGTTGTTGCCTTTGCTTGCAAAATCTTATTTGGACATTTATATCTCCGTCAAAATTCAAAATTCCCCAGCATTAGGCTGTGGCTGTGGTTGTTTCATTCCGGAATCCAATTCGACTCCATGTGGCAGTTATGTAGTTCTTAAACAACAGGGCGTGGCTGTAACATGAGCACTATCGTCTTTCAGAATGCCTGTGCTGACTTAACGTAGCAGTTGTGACTGTGACACATTCCGGATAAAAAGGTTTCAGGGATTCCCTGCTTACAGTGACTTTCAATTATCACCACTCATCCCACAGCGACTCCTAAATTTATGGCTACAGTCTTGGCTAATTGCAGCGACTACCCATCTTTCTTTAAGGGATACCCCACAGTTTCACAACTTCAAGTTTTTTCCCTTGCCCCCCCCCCTTCCCTACCCCCTATCTCCGCCTGTTATTTAGTATGGAAAGAAGACATATGTATTTAGTCTGACTCTTAGAACCAAGATCTACAAATGAAACTGTGTAATGACTTTAAGAAGAAATGACATTTTCTGCTTATGGCTTCAGCATGTTTACATTTAACTCATCTTATGTGGCATCTGATTCCAAATCTTTCTCATTCATAGTCAAGTCGAAAGCATGTTTCCTAGAAGACAGACTTTCAGCCAGATCATGATACATTGATTCTATAGCATGGGACAGCCCTGGGAATTTTGACCTTCTCTCTTATTTGCTTAAAGCACACACTTTATTTTCATATTTAATTCAATTAAATATTTGTGGATGTTAAATAGCTTTTCTTGAAAGGTAGCCAGCAATTTTTGACATATATGTATTTAGAGATTTGATTGTGGTTCTTTATAAATATGTGTCACTTTTGCTAATCTCGTCCAGCTTTAAGATGTGATGGCCTATTTTTAAAAGTTTGGTAGTTTCTAATGCCTTTAGTTGTATTTCCTGGAATCTGGCAGATAACCCTTAGTTTCTGCTATGATAATTAAAGCATTCCATCTTGGCTAGGCGGTGGTGGCACATGCCTCTAATCCTAGCACTCAGGAGGCAGAGGCAGGCAGATCTCTGTGAGTTCTAGGCCAGCCTGGTCTACAGAGTGAGTTCTAGGACAGGCGCCAAAGCTACACAGAGAAATGCTGTCTCAAATAACTTTTTTTTTTTTAAAAAAAAAAATCCTTGCTCATATTCTCCCTCCTTCTGCTCTTCAACTGGACCCTGGGAGCTCATTCCAGTGCTCCGATGTGGGTCTCTGTCTCTGCCTCCTTCTGTCGCAGGACAAAGGTTCTATGGTGATATTCAAGATAGTCATAGTCTGACTACGGGACAAGGCCAGTTCAGGCACCCTCTCCTCCACTGCCCAGGGTCCTAGCTGGGGTCATCCCCATGGACTTCTGGGAGCCCCTCCAGAGCCAAGCCTCTTGCCAGCCCCAAAATGGCTCCCTCAATTAAGATATCTTCTTCTCTGCTCCCACATCTGTCCTTCCTCCATCTCAACCATCCCACTCCCCCACGCTCTCCCCAACCCTCCTCTTCCCCCTTCTCTCTCCCCCTCTCCCCTTCCTCCCACCCCACCCCCACCCCCATGCTTCCAACTTTTGCCAGGCGATCTTGTCTGCTTCCAATTTCCAGGAGGATCTATATGTTTTTCTTTGGGTTCACCTTATTACTTAGCTTCTCTAGGATCATGAAATATAGGCTCAATATCCTTTGCTTATGGCTAGAATCCACTAATGAGTGAGTACATACCATATTCATATTTTTAAGTCTGGATTATCTCACTCAGGATAGTATTTTCTATTTCTATCCATTTGCATGCAAAATTCAAGATATAATTGTTTTTTTACCGCTGAGTAGTACTCTAATATGTAGATGCGCCACACTTTCTTTATCCATTCTTACGATGAGGGGCATTTACGTTGTTTCCAGGTTCTGGCTATTACAAATAGTGCTGCTATGAACATAGCTGAATGAATGCTTTTGTAGTATGATTGGGCATCTTTTGGGTATATTGTGGTTCACCCACTGAGACAGTGCGTGAGCTAATGGGAGCTCACCAACTCCAGCTAGACTGGGAATGAACGAGTATGGGATCAAACTGGACTCTCTGAATGTGGTTGACAATGGGGGCAGACTGAGGGGCCAATGATAATGTTACTGGGATTTGTCTCTACTGCATGTCCTGGCTTTTTGGGATCCTATTCTCTTTGGATACATACCTTCCTAAGCCTGGATGTAGGGGGGAGAGCCTTGGTAGGTCAGAGTGCCTTGCCCTCTCTTAGGACTGGAGGGGGGTGAGGGGAAGGTATTTGCGGGAGTGAGAGGGAAGTGGGAATTTTGATTGGTATTATTTATAAAGTAATAAAAAAAAGAAAAAAATTACCTGAATAAAAGTTTCAATTACATTAAAAATTTTTTAAAATCCATTTTAGTGCACCTTCATGGTGCAATCCTTTTGAAAGTGAGAATCTGAACTCAGAACTTAAGTCCCTGTGCAAACAGATAAGGTGCGATGCAAGCTGGCACAGTGGCAGATGAAGAGCAAGGCTCTTTCTGTCCTCGGAGATACATTCTGCACAGTCCATGTCAGCTGCATCATGACGAATCCTCAAAGATTTCTGGGCATGAAGCACGGAAGTGTGGTGGTGTTGGGGGTCTGTTAAACTGACAAAGGAAAAGTGTCCTAAGAGGTACTGAAGCAATCACATCAGGTCACTACTTTAAGCCTGTTCTTCCCTGGACTGGCATCAATCTCAGGCTAGACCAAGAAATAACTTCTTGAAGATTCCAATCCAGAAGGAAGGGAAGAAAGTGTTTCTTCCCTGAATTGAATACAAATCCCGGGAACAAACTTGGGCCATATGGCTCCTGACCCAGACTTTTTTGTAGATATTGATCATTATTGTAAGGGAAAGAATGAGGTGGTACCCAAAACAGAGATTAGACAGAGTGTGGAGAGATAGCTCTCTTGGAAGCTGCTGAGGCGCAGTTCATAACAAGGAGATAGAAGCTGGGAACTAAGGCCAGTAGACTGTCTCCGACATGACTGGTTTTGGAAAGCACAGAAGCCATGCTTTTTGGGAATGTTAGCTCGCATCTGTAAGACATTGGAAAGTGTCTGTTTTAAAGTGATTGCTATAGAAACAATCAAATTAGAAAGATGTTGGAAAGCCTCAGGTTTTCTGTCATTACTCTTTTCTGTTTATTTCTAGAGGAACTTTTAGTTAGGGTCAAACAGAAAAAAAGAAAAGAAAGAAGCACATGAAGTAAAATAGAACAAACAATTGTTTTTTTAATTGATTCAAATACAGCCGAGTGTTTTAATTTATTATGACGATCTGCAATACTGTAACTGCTGCTCCATCTGACTGATCGGGGGGTAAATAAAGTTAAAGCATCTAATTTGCTACCATACTAAGGCATAAGCCAAAGGGCATGGCTTCCCATCAATCCTGCACACAGAAGACTGTTTCTTTACTTTTATTTTTTTATCCGATCTCCATTACTCTTGCTTCCTGATCCACCCAGTGACATAAAATGATGTAAAACAAGATTGTAATGTACCAATCCTGTCTTAATGTTCACTTGTGACACCTCTCCTTTGAGGTCTTAGCACAAATAAAAATAGGGCAATTGAGTAAGTACAAAGATATAAGCAGCTGCTGGCTGTCTTAACCAGTACTGGTCTTGGCCTTTGCCCAGCACTCCTCTTCCAGCACAAATAGGCAGTACTGAGTCTGTTTCTGGCAGGAGCACTTTATCCTAAGAGGCTGAAATGTTATCTGAGAGTCAAGGTTCCTCTCTAGCCTTTAAAATAGTAAACAAAAGGTATAGTCTGCCTTAAAGGTATTAAAGGTTCTTACGGGTATCAATCGGCTCACAGGGCAGTATCTGGGATGCGTGGAGAGAGCGTTCTGGAAAGAACATTTTAGATTAATGTTTTTGGGGGGAGCAGTGTAATCATGGGGGTATTTCTTCACCAAGTTTCTGCTCATAGATAGAACCTAGCTACTTCAAAGTATACCTCCTTCTGGGCACATGTATCCGAATGGCCTACAGATACCAGAATCCTTTTTCCTATTATGCTAGGGGGAATAAATAGAGACTTAGCAGCCACCAGGCAGGCTGCTGACACCTGCTCAGGGCAAATCCCAGGCCAAAATGCTTTCTGTCTTCCTTGCACGTTCTGCGCAAAGGAACTCCCTCAACTTTGTTTATCCTTCATCCAACTGGCAGATCGTATTTCATGGCCAGCTGGTTCTCTTTGAGGCAGAATTTGGCTCCTTAAATATAGTACTTGTCTAAAGAAATGTTTAAGCTTGTTTACTGAAGGACATACAATCACCTTTTCATGATAACTTCCTTCACTTTTCGTTAGTGTAATTGGAACTAGTCACATGCTTGGGGATAAATCTTGTTTTATTTTTCCCATTATGAACAATATACAAGGACCAGACATTTTGTTTCCATAGCTGAAAAATCCTTGTGGATTTTCAGAGAACTTTCTTCTTGGGATTGTGAACATTAGTTTAACAAGTCTAGTTAACATAAAGAGCCCAATTAACTTGGGTGAGCCTTTTCTTGTGCTTTTATTTCCTTATGTTGCTCCGTAGAACTTTCCACACTCGTCTCCCATTCCTTCTCACTATAAATGTGTGTGCTCAGAATTCAAAATTTAAGTTCCAATAAAAAAAATATCTTAAGAACTATCTCGCAAACGCCTGCTATGATCAGTCTGGTATTTACCAGACCGCCTTCTGCATAAATGCCTCCTGGTTAGCCTGTCATTTGAGTGAGAAAGATGCAAATAGCTTTCACTGATACGCATTACTTTTTCTGAATTAAGAAATGCATTGTAATATCGGGCCTTTTCAAAAATCTTCCATTATGGGTTGTTTTGACATTTCCGCTGCTCATTTTCACAGAGCCCTACCCTGTCACCATGAGCTCCAGACTCATGATTGCCGTGGACTCAGATGTGACAAAGCTGCAGACTGTTTCATTAGGACCAGTTTGCCTGGTTTCACATAAAAAAAGAGCTGGGAAGTGGCGGTCCCTGTAGATCAGAAAGCAGCCACCATGAACCAAGCTAAATGAGACACCTCTGATTTCTTGGGCATGACTGAGATGGTTGGAGCCACAGCTGTGCTCCATGTACGCATAGCAGAAATTCTAAAATGTAGAGTTCTGGAGTTAGGCTCTGTCTGAGTTCATGATCCACACATCCCCAGTAACTTACTGTGTTCTTGTGAATAAGTTCTCTTAACATCTCTAAGCCTCAGTTTCCTCTGTGTAAAGCAGAGATAACAAAAGTGTCTCGCTCAGAGTTGACATGAGGATGGAGTGAGCTCATGCGTTGGAGGATACCTGCCAGGTTTTGCACCAAGGGAACACTCTGTGAATGTTAGCTGTTAATTCAGTTGGCCATAACCACTCCTCAACTCCAAACTCCTAAAGCTCTTGGCATCTGTAAAGCACATGCGGTCACTCAGTCATGCATTAGTTCCTTCATGACTGTTTACTGAGGCAGTCTTAACTCCCTAGATTGCTGAATGTGACTTAAATAGTGTTTGAGAAAGTGGACTGCCTGTGTTAGCACAGTTCACAACTAAATTGACTTCTAATCAATATTTACTCAAGTTCCAGGTTAATATTTTAAAAGCTCAAGGAAGTAGGCTCAATACTTTATTTATTTGTTTGTTTGTTTGTCATTTTGAGACAGTGCCTTTCTATGTAGCCCAAACTGCCTGAAACTCACTATATAGACCAAGCTGGCTTCAAACTCAGAGATCTGCCTCAGAGATTTACCTCCCAAGTGCTGGGATTAAAGGATTGTGGCACCACTCCAAGTTAGGTGCTCTCTAAATGAAGATAAATATTCAAGTTATAGAAGACCTGTACTAGTCTTCATTGCTTGAATGTTGGATTTCACCCTGAAACTCTCCATGTTTGTAACTATGCTGTTGACAAGAGACTAGCAGAAGAGGGTGGTTCTAATGGGAGGGTTTAGGGACCCTGTGAGATGGGAAAAATAGTAGGGACACAGGCAATGTCACTGTAGAGTCCCAGTAGATGCTATGTAAGATTTCTGCTTGCAGTTGAGCTTCAGAGACCTGGAGCTGGACTGATGTACCTTCTTCCCAGTGGTCCTCGCCCTTGAGGGACTTCCTGCTCCAGTGGCCCTTGCTCTTGTAGCTTGGCTAGCTTAGTTTCTTCGTTAATAATTTTGTCATCTTTTCCATTGTTCTTTGCCTGAATAATTTTCTACTTAGCCCTTACTCAGATAAGCTTGAAAGTGTACCCCATCATTTGGTCAAAAGTTCTATGCAACTTTTGATTTTTTTGCCTTGCTCTCTCAGCCTCAATAGAAACAAGAGGGGCCAATAGACTGGTTAGCCAACTGCAGAACAAGTGGGTATGTGGGATCAACACACAACCTGGACTTCATGAAAGAGTTGAGAATAATTGCATCCCATCCCTGCTCTTTGCCATTTAGTCTTCCCTGTCTTTGAGGTTTTGTATTGATCAAGGAATTGCCATTTAGTTCATTTCAAATGACCTAGCAAGAAAGGGGAGGGATTATGCACACTCCCCACCCCCAATGCTCTGTGTCTATTGTATTCGTCTTGGAGACTGAGTATATAAACATATAGACCAAATTGTCCCTGAAAGAGTTCCACACTGCTGTCTTCATGAGCTAGTGTTTGGTATTATAAACTTGTGTTCTTAAAAATGCAAATAATTAGTTTAATCTTATCTTTGTTTTTGCTTCTAAAATAAATGCAAGGTGCTATTTCACACAGTCCTTTTCAAGTATTGCCCATGCGGTTGCTTCTGTTTCTGAAAAGCCCTCTGCTACTCCTACTGCTTTTGGCCACAATGCTGCTTAACTATGGGCTTTGGACATTTTCCTGACAGTTCAAATGTGCTGTTTGCTCAACACAATGATCTCCCTTATCACCATGTATTTTTGTTGTTGTTGTTTTTGTTTTTTTGTTTGTTTTTTTTTTTTTTTTTTTTTTTTGGAATTTTCGAAGCAGGGCTTCTCTTTGTAACAGTTCTAGCTGTCCTAGAACTAGCTCTTGTAGACCAGGCTGGCCTCTAACTCACAGAGATCCACCTGCCTTTGCCTCCTGAATGTTGAGATTAAAGGTGTGTGCCACCATGGTCCAACTACCATGTGTTTTGCTTTTAAACAATAGTTAAAATTATAGGAGACTTGCTGTGAGCATTCTTCTCAGTCTTATCTGGAAATACGTAACACTAGGTTTAGAAGCATGTGAGACACATGGTCTTTTTCTTTCTTTTCTTTTGAGATTATAATATAATTACATTTCTCCTTTCCATTTCCTCTCTCCAAACCTTCCCATATACCCTTCCTTTCTCTCTTTCAAATTCATGACCTCCCTTTTTCATTAATTGTTATTGCATTTCTCTCTCTCTCTCTCTCTCTCTCTCTCTCTCTCTCTCACACACACACACAAACACACACACACAGAGCTAGAGAGGGCTTAGTCATTAAGGGCTACACTCACATTAGTGGTGGTAATTTTGTTGCATGTTGCAGAGTTTTTTAGTTGTGATTAGTCTTTCAGGTCTTACCTTTTCAGTTATAGTCACAACTAGGGCAACAGCAACTGCCAGAGTTAGGGTGTCAGACATTTGGAGTCATCTTCTTTGCTGGCAGTGGCTCCATTGAAAAGATGGAACTGTTTAAGTTGAGGTTGCCACCCACTGGTGAAAATGGAGCACTTCCATTTAAATGAATATTTGGGGTTGGAGGGTGGGGGCTTTCTGTTTTCAGAGTGTCAATTTACACGTTGAAGTTCTTTCAAAGACTGGTTTCCAATTCCCTTGCAACAATAAAGAACTCCACAGTTAGGAGCTTGGCTGGAAGAAACCATTTAAAGAGTTGTGTTTACATCTCCTTGAGCCTCTGCAAACTTAGAAAGTGAAAAGTGACAGAATTAAAAGGGTTGCGGTGTTCTATAGGCAGTTGCTACTGAGTTCTAAGATGAAAGCAGTTTTCTTGTTTCCTTCTAACTTTGTGACTTGTGTATGCCTGCTGCGGAGAACTTGCATCACCCTAAGAGGAACAGTGTTGAACGTGTGTGCCTACGTCGCAATGTAAGCCTTTAATAATGGAGCTTTATGAAGAAAAAAGCACCCAACCTTCAATCAGAGTCGCATTAAGGAGACAAGAAGAGGAGGAAAGCCTGGGAGTGGTCTGCAGCTTTCATCACTCCACTGGCACAGATCAAAACTCAAATGCACGCATAAGAATTTACGATGTGACAGAGGCGCCATGTCAACCTAGGCAAGGACGCCTTCTACCTCAAGTTGCGTCCCAAACACTTTCCAGATGTGACGAGTTGCAAATTAGATGAATAGAAGTGTGCACACGATTGTGGAAGCAAAGCAAGAACACTAAGGAAAATGCAAAGGTAAGTTTCCTTGTGAGAACATCATCCATGACACAACGAGAAAACAACCTTAGCAGGCCAACTGACAGAGGGAAAGACACCTCTGCCAAAGACCTGAAAAACACATCTCCCCTCATAGGCAACCAGGGTGTATGACTTCACACACACACACACACACACACACACACACACACACACACACTTATAAAATTGACCAGGGCTTTAAATATTTCCTTGCATTAAAGCTTGTGGAAAAAATACTTTATATTGTAGAATGATGTTGGGATTTTAATTTTTCCCTTAACATAACTATAATACTATGGACTGTATGTACATCAAAGTTTAATTAATAGGGTTTATGTAGCCATACGGCTGTGTTCAGAGTCATCTCCTTAGAAAAGTATTATTCAAAAGTATAAATAGTAATTTTCTCTATTATTAGCTTTTGGTGAGAATTACTTCTTTATCATGAATGGATTTTTTGTTTGTTTTTGTTTTGTTTTTTGAGACAGGGTTCTCTGTGTAACAGCCCTGGCTGTTCTAAAACTAGCTGTGTAGACCAGGCTATCCTTGAACTCACAGAGATCTGTCTGCCTCTGCCTCCCAAGTGTTGGGATTAAAACTGTGCACTGGGATTAAAGGCTTGTGCATGCATTTTAAAGAACTTTTTGCAACTAATATTCAAATGTGCAAACTACTTTCTAAAATATCTTTAAAATGAAATAAAAATATATATAGTTTGATTACTTTGATAATTTTAAAGCATGTGTATATAATCTATTTATATTATATATCTTACATATGTTTATATATATTTTGTTTCTAGTTATGTATGCAGATTTTTGCATGGTCTCCTCTGTGGTTATATTTTAGTGGTTGTTAGTGGTAGCCATAGGTAAGAGGTGACTAGAGGTTATTTTCTTTTTTTTAATTGATTTTTATTGAACTCTACATTTTTCTCTACTCCCTAGAGGTTATTTTCTTTATCACCCAATTTATAATTATTTTGTTACTGTTAAGCAAAAATGTATTTGATATATATATATATATTAATAATCATATTTAATGACATGATTTTTTCCATGACATTAGTAAAAACGTCAGAGGGACACATCAAAATATACATAGTTTGCTTACAGTTTGATAGGAATAGAAATCCTTGTCTACTTTGTGTGTACATAGAAATACAGTTTTAAAGATTAGAAGGGCATGTTTAAAGATGTTCATTGTGATTTCTGTAGTATCAACATAGTGAAGTTTTCTTCGCTCATTTCTAACTTTTTATTTAGAAATAATAACATTCATAGATACATCAAAATTGTGCACATTAAATACCTGCATTATTCTGTTAGTTTTATTTTGGTTAAGTTGCTAAAATACAGAACTAGCAATAGCATATAAAGTAGCTTTTGTCTACAAAGGAAAAAGTTAGGAGTGCAGCTTACTTTCTGCAAGCTGATGAGCACTTCATCTCATCTGTAGAACACTCCAGATGTTGGAGCTTCTTCTTAGGGGCATTTAGCACGGTAATCAACAGGCCCGGCAGACCAGTTCTCATGTGTTTGAATCTGCATACTCCTCAGAATGGGAGGAGGTGATGGAGTGCTGTGTGTGTCAGTGCTTGTCAAGATATGCAAATCTCCAGTGAGAAATGGAGCCACTGCTCTATGGAACATCCAGTGATTTATCTTTCTTCATCATAGGATGGCAATTTCTTGTGAAGGAAAATCTTGAGAAAATAAACAACAGGGAAACAACTTCGTATGTGAAAGTCTTTTATTAACATACCTCATGCTTTAGCAGTTATTCTGTGGATTATGTGAACTGTTAAATAGTCCCTCTGCAATGCAAGTATAACTGTAATGTTAATAGAATACATTTATTTTTCTCAGTCACTTAAAGAACTAAATTAAATAATACCTTTGACTTAAGAGAGTCAGTGTTTTCTGATAAAAGATTTCAAATATCCGGCATGTTAAAAGTGTTGCTAGGGACGTGAAAGATGATATTAGACAAAGAATGACACTGTCTCAATCATTTTTTAATAAAGGAAAACCTACAGTTCTCTGTGCAGCTGCACGCTGCTTGGCTTGACTAGTGCTCAACACTAATATGTATTCAGAAATACAGAGATGTGGCTGAGCACTCGAAAGACTTCTATATAGGTGAGCCTGTGTGACAGCTGACTGCATGGCCAGCTCTGCCTTCCCTGGGAGGTTAGCCACCGTCTCTAACCAAAGCAGCTCATTTTTAAATACGAATACACAATGTAGGACACATGGGAAAATTCACCCCTGAGGCGTCTCAGGAGTTGATTGTGATAAAAATTGCTTAATTATTTATTAGTAGTTGCTTTATAAATTACTCCAGTTTGACCGGAGGGTGTGAACTCTGGGGTGAGGAAGAGGAGCATGGGAGGGGCAATAAGCAGGGACTGCGGTCGTGCTGAAGGCTGTTTTGTTTTGTTTTAGCATGGAGAAGCCTTTCGAGATCACCCTGTATATATCCTGGGAACAAATGTTTTAAAAGGGTCTAAAAGATCAGGTTTGTGTTTTCTCTGGATGGGCAATGCAAGACGGATCTGGAGGGAATGAGAGGGAATATCCTTATGGACATCAAAATTCGGAAGAAAAGTTGAACAAGACCTGGGGACTCAGGGGAAGCAAAAAAAGCCACCAAATATTTACAACAAAGAAGGCAAGGAAAACAGAAGAATATAGGGTCTGATGGGATATGAGGGCCAGAAAGAAAGAGAAGAATTGAGTTTTCTGCTTCAGAAAATCACTTAGTGCAGCAGGCGAACCCTTAGCTGATAATGAAATCACAGGTGCTGATGTCAATTAGACGGGGGAAACCTAAGTGGCAGGCTGACCTACTTTCGTGATGGATACACATTGTCACCCAGAAATTTCATAAGAGTAGATTGTATAGACAAACACATAATAAACAATGGCAATAGAAGGACAGACAGAGCCCTCCAACGTCATCACGAAAGGACCTTTAAGTGGAGTGGCTGTCAGGGACAAGGACAAAGATGGAAACAATTAGGTTGTATTAATTGTATTTGTCCTGTTGCAATGGGAGAGATTTTTTCTTGCTCCACTAATGAGCTCTGGTATAACGACATTCTCCTTTCACCTCACTTATTCATTCATTCATTGGAAAAAGGTTTTTTTTTTTTTCCTTTACAGAGTAAATATGCAATAAGATCAAATAAAATTTGATGATTGCCAACAGATGGTGAGGGGCTCAACTTTGGGACCATCTGATCTTTTGCTTTTCTGTTCTTTCCGGCTGTTCTTCCTACTTAATTACCTTCCCCTCACTTCCTAATCCTTTCCATGTAATTTTACACCGAGATTGGGTTCTAGCAGTCTCTATTACTTTCCCACAACCTCCACTGCTTTCTGATAGGATATACTTTCTGATAGGATATACTTTCTTTGTAGCTGTGTTGCTAATGGCTCCAAAGAGCCTGGTTTCTGCAGAAACTTCAGTCTTACTTGAACTATGTCTTTGCTCAATTTATTAATTCCAATTAACGTTGATAATTTAAAACCCACTCTTACAATTTAATCTCCATTGCACATCTGACACGATGGCTCAGCTGCCACTAATTTTGCATAATCAAAGAAGAATTTTAACTTATCCATTGCTTAAGTCTTTCTCATATGAGGTGTTTATTTTTCCCAATCATGGAAATGTACCTACTAGAGTACCTTATGTGTTCCAGCAAGAGATGTCCTTTTATACGACGAGGGCATCTGCACATCTTTTATGGATGGAAGACAAGGTACTGCAGTGGTCCTTGTCTTAATGGTATTTGAGGGAGGCACCTAAAGGGTAGGAACTGATGGGAGCCTGGGAAGACCCTAAAACCATTTTCCATAGACTCCACAGGTCTATTTACATAACCCACACCTAGAAACAATCTTTTTAACCTCAACAAGGACTAAGTTAACGGACATTAAGTTAATATCCAGTTCTATAAATGGAGGTTTTCCTGTTCCTGTTTTGTTCTTTCTAAAGTTCTGTCCTTCTAAGGTAAAACAATACCCATCCCACTGATGAAAACATCCTATATCACAGATGTGTTCTTATACTTTTGCCTTTGTTAAGCAGTAAAAGTTTAATTATGCCATTTTTCTTTTGATAGAGAATTGGTCCATTAAAGCTACACATTAAGCATTTATAATAAAATAAGGCTTAATGTTAAAGATACAATGTTTTTGAATGCTATTTAAAAATAATCATTTTTCTTTGTAATGAAAGTAACATATATTCATTTAATGCTTCTGAAGGCTACAGAAAGATAAAAGAATTCATTGTCTGGCAGTATCCATTGTGTCATTAGTGATGATGGATATAAATGTTTTTGTACATATGCTTTCTCGGTTTTTATACACATCTGCATTAAACAATGTTTTGGACTTACATGGCATATAACAAGTTATACAAATAATCACCATATATCATTCACACATATGCCATGTACAAGGGATGATTTAAATAAATTTTTTAAATTCTACTTTCATTTTGCCTCTGAATGCATGTTCTAGAATAAGTATGAGATGGGTTTGAAATTTGGTGCTTTCTAAACCAGTTCCACTTTCTGCGGTTGTCATAGTATGTGCCTTACAGTCCAGTGACTACGATAGGAATATCCCTAAGTCCAAACCAAGTGTTTTCTTATGCTCATTCACAGAAGCTGCTGTGCAGTGTGAGGAGAACCATGTGGAAGTCTTGTGTGTGGGAGGTACTCTGAGATTTTCAGCTGGAATGACTGGCTTGATATGATATTTTTTCCTAATCATCTACTGGTTTGAAAGTGTCACATCTGCAAGTGGAACAATTACATTGTACTTGTTTATTTTAAAACTTGGTTATTAATTTTTTACGTTTCATTAGCCATACTTTGAGAGCATTCAAAATAACTATCTTCCCATCCATCACACGGCCTCCCTACATCTAATTTAATGCTTCACTCTTATTAGGCCTTTGGTTAATTTCCAAAAGGTTGGGATAAATAAAGCCATGACAACTGGCCTGAGACATGACGTTAGGGGCAGATCTTATTTTTACACAACAGCTTGAGGCTGTTGCAGAGTCATTCACTGAGACACATTTACCTCTCTACTGCTGGGAACATATAGGAGGGGTAATGATGACCTTATGGCCCATTAGGGCTTGTCTTGAATGAAAGCAGAGCAAGAAAATGTATTTTTTTTTAAAAAAATACAATCTTTCAACTTTTTTTTTTTCAGACCCCTTGCCATCATAGCTATTTAGGTGTTTGACGAGTACTTGGTCACAGCATAGAGTGTATCTGCGGGCTGGAGGATGGGGGTTAAGAGCTGGGGTGCCCTAGATCTTTCTGTTGGTTTTTTCCTACAAATCATCATGGCATTTCCCAAAGTTAGAAGATGCGTATAATTTCTGTGCTGTTTCTGTGGACATGCGCAGGTCACTTTCCAAGTGTAGGATGTCTTTGGATAGCTTTGCTGGCCCTCAGCTGGGACAGCTCTGATCTGGGCAGCTGAAGGGAAGCCAGAGTCAGACAATTTTATGCCAAGCTCTTCATGTGGGTCCCTGAGCAGAGTTCTTTAGGAAAAGCAAAGATTGACCACTTAACCTAATGTGTAGGTGTAAAGACTTCTAAGGCTCTACACTGATAATTTCCTTTCCAAACAATTTTATACTTAACAATTGTGTACAAAAACACCTTTTTAAAAATTCTTACCAGGGCTATTCTTTAAAAGAAGTATAGTCATATGAATTATGTTTTCTGTCCTTCCATCCCTTTCTCCCTACCTCCCACCCTCCTTTTTACTCTTCCTCCCTCTCTTTCTCCTTTTCTTTCTCTGTCATTTCTTTGTATTCTTCTCTTTTATTCTCTCTGTCTTCTTTTTATATATTTTTCAGATGGTGTCATTAATGTAGCTAAGACTGTCCTTGAACTTGCCATCCTCGTGCCTTAGTGTACAAAGTGCTGAAATTGCAAGTGTTCCCTGCTATCATGACTTGTTCTATTACTTTACTAAAGAAGTATATTTCCTTTCTTTTGTATTTTAGCATTCCCTTTTCTCATGTTGTTTCAAGTTCGTTGTGCCTGTCTTACTGCAAGCTCTTTTAAAAATTGCCATCTAAGGGCTGGAGAGATGGCTTAGCGGTTAAGAGCACTGGCTGCTCTTCTAGAGATCCTGAGTTCAATTCCCAGCAACCACATGGTGGCTCACAACCATCTGTAATGAGATCTGGTGCCCTCTTCTGGCATGCAGGCACACATAGAAGGAATGTTGTATACATAATAAGTAAATAAATAAGTCTTTAAAAAAATTGCCATCTAACACTTGTTCATATTTTAAGACATTATGAGAAGAAAGAATGTTCATATATGCATTGTTCAGGAGAAGGAAGAGGTGGGAAGAATGTGAGAAGGACACACAGGCTGCAGGCAGTCACACAGGACATGTCTGAATACAGTGGTGTTTCTGATTTATTTAGAACATTGTGGCTTTTATAATTAGCTGGTACTAGTGAGGCCACTTCATTCAGGGCTTTCATAGCCTCAGTTCCTTGAAGATTGCTTTCACCACAGCATCTGATACACAGGTAGCCATGAACTACCTGGTAACCCATGGACTTTCATGAAGGTGTGTCTACTCAAAACACACTAGCATATGGGTTTCTGGGGCTCTGTGAGCTGAGATCAAATCCTCTTCACAGGAATTAGAAGATGGGTGAAATTATCAACTAATAGCAAATTATAAAGAACAAATACGCAGAAGGTGGATGAACCAGCTTAAAGGTGGAGCTTGTAGAACAAAGGGCTGAAAGTCACAAGCTTGTGCTGAGGAGATCCCCGAAGGTCCATTACATACTGGAAGCAGAGAACAAGCCATGCTCCAGCCCCAGGCTTGGCAGGATGTACCCAATTCACTTCCCTATGTATGGTCTGTCACTTGAACTTTCTCAAGTACATTTCTGTTATGTACAATTCAGTAAACCTAATGAAACAAAATGATTCTAAGGAAAAGTTGGATATGGATTTGGATATCAGTTAGTGTAACTCTATGAACATATTGTCGTTTTCATGGCTAGTTCTTCCAGCTAACAATAGTTCAACATAAAATCCTTGTACACACTAATGTCTGTATTTAGTTGTTAGGCAACGAAGGTAAATCAAAGCAATCTCCTGAAGCATACGGTTGAATCACACTCTTCTACATAGCACAGTCGTCGGTGGTTGCAGATTGTCAGATCAATGATGACCAACGAGTTGCTAGGCAACTTGAAAGACAGCAATCTAGAGCAGAAGCAGCTTCACTCTAAGATGAATTCCTCTTTGAAATGTTTATAAAAACTGAAGGGCCTGACATTTTCTGGACTTTGAACACTAAGATATTAAACTGCCACAGTTTAATAAATGCTGGCATAGACATGTGACTACGGGGGTCACGGAGTTGAAGGACTTTATTTCATGAAGACAGGGAATGTGGGCTTTTGTGTTTGCTTTAGGTCTCTTTGCCCCCATGTCCCATGGGGACAATGTTGAGTAACCCAAGTGGACGTGCCACAGTTGAGTAACACCTCACCCTGAAGCTAAGCAAACCTGTCTTAGGGGGCTTGAAGCAGGACCTTATCTTTGCTACACCGGACAGTCACTAGTCCTTTGCTCTGGAGACTAACATTATCTCTGTCTCCCAAGGCTCTTCACTATCGTTATATAAACATCTTTGAGCAGATAGTGCAGGACAGCTGTCGTCAGTGCTGCCTGCCCCTGCTTGCAGTAAATGAAGAAATGACAAACATCCAGGGATAATTATCTCTGGGGGAAAAAGCTCTTTCTTTGGGTGCTTTTATCTTTGCAACCATTTCAAAGGTCGGTTCCTGTATCTGCTTGCTTGAATATTTCCTTGTAGTCCATTTTTTATTTGCCTTAAAACTGTTTTTGTTTTATTTAATACCAGGGAATCTTTTCCAAAGAAGAAAGGAAAATTAATAGAAGGATCCCAAATTATTCTATAGTTTCAGAAACAACTCGAAGCCCCGTGGTGCTCGGAGACCTTTGGCGTGAAGGCTGACAGTCGCCTGTGGACAGCTGCTGAGGGAGCGCCTTCTCATGGGGGCTCCGCTGTTCCCTGCCGTTCGCCCCTCCCAGAGAGGTTGAGCGATTTAACTTGGCTAAGGTTTTCTCCTGGTTTCAGCCTTATGCCTGGGAGGGCATAGTCACGAACACGCAGACTTAGTACATTTGTCTGTTTCCATTGAGGACTGGTTTCATGGGAGCTTGGCGGCCTTCCCAATTGTTTTCTATTATATCTAGATTCATTTTAATTTGTATTTCATTGCTCATACAAGAAACAAGATTACTGTTTTGAGCTTTGTTTCATTTCATTAAAAAAAAATCAATTAAGCCCTGATTTGCTTTGTGTGTCATTTTCTTGGCTACCTCTTGCCTTTTCGTAGTTTCTTGGAATCATTTTTTAGTTAATTTTAAGCCATTTCAAGGGTTTTAGGTGAAGAGAAGGGACCTTTGGATTTGGGAGGGAGACTGGAGTTGTGGCTTTCCTGAAAGGTCTTGTTCTTGAGCAGTCTGCTGCAAACAGACCAGCAGAAGGATGATTCTGCTGCACCGAGTGGCTCTCAGCCAGCCAGGTATCTTCAAGACCATTATTAGAATTAAAAAAAAAAAAAAAAGTGGTACTTCTAAATATTTGATATAAATGAACACATCCTTGGATGTAAATTTCAGTAATTCATAAAAAAAAAAAATAATGTAGGCTAGCCATTTCTAAAGCTGCGAGCTTCCTGACTGGGATTTTCCCCAGAGTGAGGACTAATGTCACCTTATCGTTCACATGCACGGACATACATGAGACTTCCCAAAGAAGAACCCTGAAAGTAAATTAGCAGACAGACAATGTCATAAGCTTAAATTTCAGCACTTAATCATGCACTCTTGCTAATTTTCATACTCCTTTGTAATTAACATTCCTCCTGACTGGATTAATTGGGTTTGCAGTAAGTAATCACATTTGTGATACTGCAACTGTTCCAAATGAATTGCTCACATGTTCAATGAGCTGTTATGTCTTCCTTTTCAAAGCTGCTTAGAGAGTCCACAGTTTGAGAGCAGTGTAAGTGCTCACTTTGGGGAGAGTGACACGGGGGGAAAACAACGTGGCAGAATGGTTCCCAGATTTGACAGTGCGTGAGAATTACCTTGGTATATTAATTATCAATGGAGGTGTCCTGAGCACTCTAGAAATACTGGTTTGGACAGTATTTGGAGGGGTCTGGAAAAGCTTTGCAAAATACTACATACTACTGAGCAAAAGGCGTATAGCTAACTTTGCCAGTGAGGAGATTTTTTGGACCAATTGAATTCTAGTATATGTAATACAGAGAAGTTAAACCATCTGCATTTTTTCTAACCTGAAAAAGAGACTAGAGATTTTTTTTAACTATCCCCAAATTTATCAATCTATTTTTACAGAATTTGTCTCAAGTTGCAAATTCCTCACCAAGCTGAGAATGAAGAAAGGTCTGTAGCCCCACCAACCTTACAAAGTAGGAGTTTGATTTGTGCATTGGTGAAAAAAACCCACTTTGGGGCACGACTTTGCCTTTCTTTCTTCAAAGCGTTAAAGGATTTTGTGATATATAGCACTCTCCTGCTTAAGGCAGAAGAATTGAAGTTACTTCTTATAATGTATAGTGTTCAGTTGGATGTTATTGTGATATTTTAGCTGGAGGAAAATCTGAGAAAAACATGTGGACCTTAATATTTTAATATATCACGCTGAGCAGTAACTGAGCGCTAGCAATCTGGAGAAACTTGTAAAATGAGAAATTTTGTAGACATTATCTGAGGCAGTTTTTTTTAAAGGTTCATTTGATTATGAACAAATCTTATGGTGATGAGCAAAATAGTAAATGGAAATTTTAATTTAGTTACATTGATAACAGTTTAGAAATTATTCCAGACCTCTGTATTATAAGGGAAAGTAGATCTATAATCAGTGATCGAAAAAAGCATGATGGAAATAATTATAATCAAACCATCTATGTTTCTTTGAAGTGGATACGTTTATAACATGACTCATATAGCCATGCAAGCACCAGTGATAATAGGTGATTTAATGATGTCTAAAGCCCTTGAGGAAGTCATATAAGCTGAGAGAGTTCCTCAAGGATAGGAGTTTAATAATTATGATCGTTGCTTGTGCTGATAATACTTGAGTTAGTATCTCCACGGCCATGGTTTTAGAAAAATCCAATTGTAAAGCCTGACTGTCAGTCATTCAGCAGGCCTGTGTGCCGGGTGCACTGTGTGGAAGGGCTAGTCCCCAGTAAACACAAAGGCCGTGACTAAGTTCAGGGACCTTCTTTTTAAAACTGAATGTGCTCAGTGGCACGTAGCAGCGGTCGATCTACAGCAAGTCCCTCCTTCTGTCAGAAATTTTATTTTTTTAAATTAAATTGTGAAAATGAGATAGCTAATATATTTTTATGCATCCAATATTTGGAACTGTTAATAAATGTCAAGTGTGCTTTCCTTAGATGGTGGAACAGAACTTGGCAGATTTGGAAGGGTTTAGAAATGAGCCGGTGTCTGTAGTATGACATGAGAGGATGTTTACTAGCTTTGATGGTGGAATTGAAAGTCTGTAGGGGGAGATTGAGCTCTTGAGGGGTTGATGATAGGAGCGAGCGATCCTGGTGGTGGAGTGAGTGCTTAGTCTTTCCCACCCTGACAAGCAGCTCCGTGGCGCTCTGTCTTACTCTCACACCAGCCATCATCTCTGTGCACAGCAGTGTGCCAGATTTTTACAGACGAAGGTCGTGAAGAGGATTACAACGCAGACGGCTCTATGTCTGAAGTCCTTGGTTTGGTTTGGTTTTTCAACGTTCTCTTCCCTTCAAAATAATCTTTGTAGCTTATCCTTCATCCTCTATCCCTTTCCCTTGTTAAAAATCTTCAAAGTTTGTTGCTCACTTCAACTCACCACGACTTGGGGCAGCTAGCTTCTGCAGAGCTGGTCAACTCTGCACCTAGAAGGCTGTTGTCCTTGGGACATCCGCCGCTTCCTGTTTATCAGTTCCCTGTGAGAGATCTTGACGATAGATAGAGAAGGCTACTGAAAGAGGGGGTAGTCAAAGGTTAGGGAAAAAACTGCGTGGAAGTACACCAGAAAGGAAGCTGCACAAAGGAGGTGTATCTGGGACGCGGTTGTGAAGAAATTTTTGTTTCCCGCTTAGGAACCGAGTTCTCCCTTCAAATGGTGCGCATTGGGGTATTCTACTATCCAGCCAGCAGGGGGAGCAATGGACTTGGAGCGCCGTCTTGTGGGTAAAGTCCCTTGACTCGGTAGTGCCTTTGTTCATGTCCATCTTCCCTCCCATAAACAGGTTCCATTCGAAAAAAATTGCCTGTTTTCTTTTCACCTTTTTAATGGTTAATTAAGATACCGGTCACCACGAGAAACATTACACTCGAAAACAGCCCTTGCTTGAATGATAAAACACATTTTGTATTTATGAATTTATTTTAATACCTGATGATTTTCATTTTGAAATTTATCTTTCTAGATTCCACCAAAATCATTAATTCTGGCCAAAACTTCCTTTATATGTTGGACTCAGAATAATAGTATTGTTTAGGAGCAGTCAGATGAGGAGACTAGGTTACTAAACATTTGAAAATCTGGGAAGCAATTATTGTCTTATAAAAAACAGGATCTTGCTATGTAGCACGTAATGCCCTTGGTGTTCTTGCCTTTTTTTCTTCTTCTTCCTCCTCTTCTTCTTTTGAGTTTTAGACAAGCCTGGTTCTCACAACATTGAAGTATTCTTGTAGATGTTAATTTAAAGTTACATAATGAACAAATATTTATTTTACCTAGAAGGGATGTACTAATGATTGATCATCATTCACTTGTCTTTCTAGAGGTTCTAGGGCTTGGTTTGTTTTTATGTCACAGAGTCTGAGGCTGGCTTGACCAAGCCTGTCTGGGTTTAGGACAAAGGTCTCACTCCAGGGGACTAAAATGACAAAAAAGAAACCCTGCTTTCATTTGGGTGGTGCTGACTGCCTGCCTCACACCGTAGGGGAGAAGCATGGAAGAAGAGGTTCCTGAGGGTGACTGGAAGACAAGTGGTGTCACCTACACTTCACACAGTACCCCCATGAGTGCTGCAGGACTTTCCAGGGTCCTCTGACATGGGCAGAATAGCTGTGCCCGTGGAAGTGTCCAAAAGCTGGAGTGACTGATAGATTTTGATTATAGTATCCAGCCTACAGGCCAGAAGAGGGCGTCAGATCTGATCTCATTGAAGATGGCTGCGAGACAGCATGTTGTTGCTGGGAATTAAACTCAGGACCTCTGGAAAAACAGCCAGAACTCTTAACCTCTGAGCAGTCTTTCCAGTCCCCCCAAAGCCAGACTGTCAACCCCATCTTCTCCTAACTAAATAGGCTTTGCCAAGGCCTGCAGGCTAGTAAACCGATGTTCTTGAGCACAAATTACCTGCTCATTTTCCTGACCGTCAGGGGTAAGGCAGTCATTTGGAGCTGTTTACAGCCCAGCATTGCTGCAGGCACTGGCGCCCCCTGATGGCACAGAACAGTTGTACAGGGCTGGAAACTTATTTTAGTTATATTAGCAGAGGGGCAGGGAGCAGAGCTATCAACTAACTCAGCATTAGCTCTTGCCTATTGGTACTGTAATGCCAAAAATATTTCAAAATAGAGGGCTCTGACATGGTTTAGATACATCTATCTACAAAGCTGAATAACTTGGGTAATTAAATGAGAGTTTCAAAGCTGGTTTCAAGAGATGTGCCAACCATTTTCTTCCAAATTTCCCCTGGTGCCCCTGTCAAAGGCAAAGCCTGTCCCTAGATCAGTGGTTCTCAACCTGTGGGTTACAGCCGTTTGGGGATTGAAAGACCCTTTCCCAGGGGTCATCTAAGATCATAGGAAAACACTAATATCTACATTATTATTTATAATAGTAGCAAAATTATACTTATGGTGTAGCAATGAAAATAGTTTTATGGTTGGGGGTGTCACCATAACATGAAGAACTGTATTAAAGGGTTGCAACATTAGGAAGGTTGAGAACCACTGGTCTACATGGCTTGTTGTTCTGACCCAGAATAACATTTCCAGCTTTTCACCTGTAATACAATTCCTGCACTTCCTTTTCAGTGATACTAGGTAGAACAGGATTAAAAACAAAGTCTTTCGGCATTCAGCATTGCTCAGATGTCTCCTCTTTACCAGAACATTAGTATTAATTTTAGAATTTTCAATGACTTAATGTTCCCTCCCAGGACCCTCTTCTTGTGTACCATCCTCTTCTGTTGCACACCTACATGAGGTAGAGGTGGTTATCCTTCATTTGGCAAAGGGTCAGAGAAAGTCATGTATAGAATCTGATAGCACTGGGGATTAGCCTGGAAGAGAAGATTGATCTTGGGAGGTTCAAAACTTCAAGACATAATTCTATGGCTATTTTCTTAGTACAGACTCTCGCAATATTCATTGTGGACTGATTGAGTTGATAAATGGAGGATTGTTTTAATATGCAGTTGTTTAAAGCGGCAACAGTTGGCCAGAGAGGGTTGATAAGTGAAGTAAATTCTACTAAAGAGACCAGTTGGCCACTGTTTTGCTTGAGACAAAGATTGCTCTCCCAAGAGACCTTCCAATTTATTAATAGTGTCCTCTTATCCTCACCTTGGCATCTTGTCTAAAATGCTATCCACGCTAAAATTCATCTCAACAACTGCGCTGTACAGGCCTTGAGTACACCGCTGTCAGGTTCAGCTTTGCTCATCATTCCTAGGGTTTAACAAAGGGATGGGTACATGCTAGAGACTAGGCAAGCTTTCCTTGACCTCATTTCTAGAGATGACCACTCTTCCATCAAGATTGTTACGGTTTGTTGACTACTAATTTCTTTTAAGGTAATTTGTTATATATGATACAGGTCATAAGACAATATTATAGCAAATTTGGAAAATTTAGGAATTTTTATAAACACATTTAATATATCTGTATAGATGGGCTTTTAAAAGTAGGGTTTCTTCTGTTTAGCCATCCACATAATTGTTATTAGGACATCAAAACTTATTTAGCCATTTATTGTGTTATTATCTTGAATATAACATTTTCTCATCATTATCTATTGCATGTGTTACCTTGTTGTTTCCTCCTTTTGTGTTGTGATACAGTGGTGATGGTGTGAGTACTTAGCCATTGCTCATAATGAGCTTAGAAGCTGTTGGCAGAGGATACCCAGATGTGATAATTCTAACAGGGTTTTGGGCCATAGTTCTTAGTCATGAGATGCTGGTCTTCTTCCTTAGATCACAAGCAGAAGCCATAATTACATTCACTACGGAGACTTTCTAACAATTTGACCTCACGCCCTTGCTCTGATATTTCAGTTATTAATCTGAGAGTCCTGGCATTTGGGTGACAGGGGCTTTAGTTTTCTTTGTCTTGTGTGATTGGGTGTGTCGATTCGTTCTCATCAGACATAGAATGCTAGCAATATCAAGGGTGTGCAGAGACTTTAGGGAACGGTTTCCCACTCAGCAGAGAATGAGACGTGACTCCTTAGAAGACCTGGACTTGGTGGATGAGGAATGAACACCCTGAGGAAATATCCCAGCATTCAGATGCTGGTGGGGAAAGCCTCAATGATGTTACCATTTGCTTAGTAGACCTTGCTACCTTTGTAGAGTTAATGTTAACTTTTTCCTCATGTTCAGTCTTTTGCTTTTAAACTAATTGAATATTGAGATGACTTCTACCTGGAGGCAAATATTACAATAACAATTACGTTCAGCAACAGGGAATAAGTTCTAAATGAATCTTAGCATTTTACTTGACACATTACTATGTTTAAGTGTGTTAAAGATGTCATTGAAAGGTGCAGGGGAGGAAAGTGAACTTGATTTGGCAGGTAGGTGTTCATGGTACTATTATCCACAACTGTCTATGTTGATTGACAGCACACACATCATCTCTTAATAGGCATTGTACTCAGTTGCATCATATTTAAGTGTGTGGCATTTTTACTGAATATTTGAAACTAGTTTAATAATATTAATTGTGCATAGACCAATTTTCAGCCATGGTTACAAAATGCTTGATGGATCATAAACTAAAAGTTTCTATGGACCTTTGCCTATAGAAAACAGAGGTCAACAGTATCATGCTGCTTATAGGCCATAAATCCCAATAAGGACAAATGCATTACCTCACAGGAAAGAATTCTTCCCCGTGTTATCAGTCTGGAAGCAGAAACACAGGCTCGGAGGCTGAAGGTTATGAGCTCCAAGGAATGCAGCAAAAACTGGAGCTCAGGTCTCCCGAGTCCTTCCTTGTTCTCTGCTCTACCTTTTTTGGTAGTAATTTCTTCCTCATGAGCACCCTTGATATAATGACTGGAAGAAATCTATATTCACATTGCAAAGAGTATCAAAGCAAGGAATTTTACTCAATATTATTTTCTTTTGGAAAACCAAACATGCTTTATTTCATTTTTCACAATTTATTTAAACATCTCACATATACAAAATAGGTACAATTTAATTTTTTTGCTTGTCCAAGAAACAAGACTTCTTTGGAACTATGAAAAAGAATGAAAATGAGGTTAGCAGAAAACAAACGCTGAATCTAAAGAAGAGAAAAATGTGGGGCAAATGATCTGCATCCCTTTAGTTGGGGATAAGATGGGATAAGGGACTGCTAAATTAAATTTTAAAAATTCACACAATACACCTCAATATGGAGGAGTATTTCTTCTGTAATTCTTCTAGCACCGTTGACATTCTTCAAGTATCTGAAAAATTAGCACCTTTGTATCGCAAGCAAAGCAAAACGAGTACCTCAGTTCATGCCTGTCGGGGTCAGTTCTCAGAAAGGGCCTACACTCTTACTTTTGAGGTAGTTTAACCCTTTGGAGGTTCGGGCTTTAAATTTCCCTCTGTGGAAAACAGTCAGAAGCCACAAGTGGTGCGAATGTTCATGGTTTTTTTTTTATTTTATTTTCCAATTTTTATTTTGGATTTCTTACAAAGGTTGACAATTTCCACAACAGGTGTCAGATTTAAAAACAAACAAACAACAAAAAAAACCACATTGCAAATATTTTGGGGAAGGACAAAGGAGGGGTCTTGATCGGATCATATTGCACACTGCTCTGACCACTCCTTCTCTCTGCCCACAGCTGAAGATGTAGGTGCACAGGAGACATGGAAGGATTCAGCTTTCAGTTAGAAAAGGGGAGAAATGGCTAAGAAAAAGTTTGTCAGGGTTTTTTTGGTTGTTTAATTTAGGTTGAGTTCACTTATTTGAAGCAGACTGGGCCAACGTCCACACTGAATTCTTGGTCAGCACCACCAATGTCCAAAGGTGCGATGTCCAGGAACGGCAGCCGAGATGGTTTATTTGTTTTGTATTCAATGATTGTCTTGCCCCATTCATTTGTCTTTTTCTGTTTAAAAAAAAAAATGGGAAAGAAAGAGAATGTATAAGGTGGCATTACCTCAGCATTTGACTTATAGCCAAGCATCAGAGTTTAGGAGAGCTACTGTTTGGCTGGCCCACATTTTCCCGAAGGTATGTGTCCCTGGTTAAGAAGTTCATTGCTGGCATCATTACAGTGTCAAGGGTGTCTTTCAGGGGAGGGTACTCACTTAGAATAAGTTTCAATGTATTTGGACATACATCTCAGTAACATTTTTACAATATCATTTTCAAGGTATATGTATGGTATGTATGTGTGTCTCTGTGTGTCTGTGTATGGGAAGAGAGAGTTGGGTAGGTATATAGTAATTTTACATTTAAAATTCTATTCTACTTACAGCATATTGTATAAAATAAGCTACACACCCTTTTCCATATAAAGGAGGTGATCTACACAAACTTGAATGTAGGCCATAGTCTAAGGTGTAGCTGAGGTCTTTCAAATGTCAAAAAGTTTTCAATTCTGATATAAGCTAATCTCTAACAACCCAAAATATTGAAGGGAAAGCAATGACTGTGTAGGCATGAGAGTCAGCTCAGTATATCAGAGTTTCTTGGAGGCAGTATCTAATAAGAATTTCTGTATTTATCAGAGAATTGTCAGATGAATTTGAATGTGTTTATAAAAGAAAGGCCAATAGGTCTCTCATTCCTCTGCTCACTTATAGTCAAACCTAGACTCCCTCATCCCATTCCCTACATTTCCCCATTACTTACAGAGCAGCCATCAACAAGGACAGTGTAGGTGAACCTGCTGTTGCCCTCAGCAACAAGTTCAACATCATTGGAGCCCTGCAGTACCACAGCCTTGTTCAAGCGACCAGTTTCCTCATCCAAGTATGCAATGCTGTTCTTGCAGTGGTAGGTGATGTTCTGAGACGCACGGTTGGCTAGCAGGCGCATGAAGGCGAGTTGAGTTGCCATTTCCTTGGAGGTTACTCCTTCCATGTTGTATTCAAACTACAGAGAAGAAGGTGAGAACTCCAGTTGAGTGGAAGACTCATTAAAACTCAACTAAAAACAGTGTGGTGTAAGGAGAAATAATGAAGTCATCCCTGTGGCTGAGGAAAAGGGAGATTTTTAAGAACACTCAATGCACTTGTTAAAATCTGAGCTGCCTTGAGGGTCATAGGATCTACCCGCTGAGGGTGAGGTCATCGGAAAGGGCACCTGACTCAGGTTGTTATGTGTGTCTGTGAATGTTCCTTCACTGGAGTTAGCGACTGTGAGATGCAGCCAGGCTCATTCTGTTTCTAAAATGTACTGAGTTCTAGTGTCATTCAGTAACATTGGTGGAAAAGTTTGATTAAAAATTCAGGAAAGCTGCCCATGTTCTGAAATACACATATGTAGCTGGGGGGGGGGGGCAGGCTAGCTGCTGGCCAGTGCACCTTTACGTGAAATGGCCTTAGCCGTTTCTCCAATGATTACCCATTAAGTCAAATTTGAATAATAATGTTGAATTAGGTGGATGTGTCCAATCTTTTAATGTGCAATCTAAAATAGAATTGGGACTTGTTAAAAGAGCAGTTTCTTTTAATAAACCCATGTGGGTAAAGGATTAATGTACAAGTAATTAAAAAACAAACGACCCTAAGAAAATCATATTTAGTAGAAGAAGGAGTATTTGGAAAATTTTGTACCTGGCTGCCTCCATTGATAGTTTCTCCTAACCAGATGTGCTTGTTGCCCTGGGCACTGCTGTATGAGCTCTTGGCTGGGATGTTTACAGGTTGGGCCTTGATGCAGGTTTCACCAGTAGAGAAATCACAGAACACTTTGATGGCGTCCATGGTGCATCCTTGATTAGGGTCAATCCAGTAGTAATCTTTTCAAAGAGAAAACACAACTAGTAAACTCCTCACTACAAAATGGAAAATTGAATAATAATTTGTTACTCATACTGATCCCCACGAGAACATTTTAATGGTATTGTTCCATCACCTACTCCACATTTAATGGAAAGAGGGTAGCTATGTTTAAGACTCCCCTTTTCTTCATAAAACATCCAATTAGGATGTTTTCACCACCAGCTGAGGCAGGAGGATCAAAGCTTAAAGGCCTATTGGGACTTGAGTGAATTCAAGGCCAGCCTAGACAACTTGATGAGATCTTTTCTCAAAACAAAATGTAAAACGTGTCTCGGGGATGTTGTTCTGTGTTGGACACTTGCCTAGCATGTCTAAGACTTCTATTTAATCCCTGGGACTACAAGGAAATAAACGCAAACTCAACAAACTTCAGAGTAGGTGTATGATGGGAGAAGAAAATGGTGTTTCATTAACTAGGTCTGAGTCTTGATAGTGTCCATGTTTTGGGGCTCACTTTTATCCTTACATCAATGAAAATTGACTTTGGGAAACTCAGCTGTGTGTGGTATCTGTGTGGTTTGAAGATTTTGACTCACCGCTATTCCACTCTGGGTGGCTGAGTCTTAGGTCCCGGCACGTGCGGGCCGGGTTCTTTCGAGAGCCCTCTGGAGTGAGAAGGGTCTCAATCTGGTTATTGAGAGATTTCAGAGTTGCATCGACTTCATAGTCCTTGGGTCTGAGTGAAGGCTGGGAGCGAGGCTGGTCAGCCCTGTAGAAATCTCCTTCAAAACCAAAGTCATAGCCACCTCCACTAACACCAGGAGGGCCAGGAGGACCAGGGGGACCAGGAGGACCCTGTGAAAGTCAGAGTGGAAGAAGGGGTTTTTAACGGTGATGGGAGGAGAGGTAACCAGGACAAAAAAATTTAAGATGTGCTTTGTATAAAAACATGTTCTAATAACGAGAAATAGAAACAAGCTTATGTAAACAAACAACTTGATCTCTGACACAGAGATAGGCTGAAAAAGCCCATCACATACAGACAGTAAAAAGCTTCTCAAGGAGCGACTGGAGTAGAACTACTCCTTTGGGCGACTAAAATATCCTCAGGATCTTCTGAAGAAAGCGGCCCTTTGGTCAGGGATGCCCTAACCTATCTCTCCAAGTAATACTTACAGCGGGACCTTGGCTACCCTGAGAGCCACGAACACCAGCAGGCCCGACTGGTCCAGGATGTCCAGATCGCCCATCTTTGCCAACAGGGCCTGAAGGGCCAGCAGGACCCTAAAGAAGAAGGGTACCAAGAGCTGGTCAATGAGGGAAACCCTGCAGGTGACAAGAGCTCAGGGCTCATTGCCTGGACAACTCTTTAGTTCAAGAGATGGACCTTTCACTTTGATTCACTTACCCTGGGACCAGCGGGACCCACAGGGCCAGGAGCACCTTGGTCACCATGTAGGCCCTTTAAAGAGAGAATGGAGAAAAATCATACTTTCAGAACACATGTCAGGAGATAGCTTTTTTTTCCAACTTGATTGGAAGACTTCAATTTCAATGGACTCTGGATTGAGAATATTGGAGATGTAAAGTGGAGCTCTTTTCTCCCATTATATCTATTATGTTCAATTATTTTTCTCCACAAGCTATTTCAACAGTGCGGTATTAGTCATCCCTCTAATTATATTTATTTTAAGTGGGGTTGAAGGACACAGTTGCCAGGAGATTTTAATATACGTATGCTTCTTTCTCTTTTAACCCTTACTACCTTGTGTTGGGACATGAAATACTATCCTCTCTGAGAGAGAAGGAGTTAGCTAAAGAATTGGAATGGCTATGGGAGGCAAGGTGTTTTAAGATAGTAGCAATGGGCGTCTGATCAGGGGTCTTCTGAGATGAAGGTCATTCAGGTCAGAACTCATGCAGGAAGGTCAAATCTTGCTTACAGCGAGACCAGGAAGACCCTGTAATCCGTTGTGCCCCTTGAAGCCAGGAAGACCTCTGGGTCCTTTGTCACCAGGTTCTCCCTTGTCACCTCGAATGCCTTGAGGACCCTATAAAGAAAGAGAAAGAGATGGGTTTCTACCCCTTTAGAACAATAACAGTTTTCTTCAAAAGGTATTTAATTCATTTAAAAAGGAAATTTAAGGCATACAAAGATCTAAATGGACTGCTGTCTTCTCTGGTCATCTCCTTTAGCTGAGCAGCACATAAAGTCCTGATGACTTACTAATATAAACAAGCAGAATCGTTTTAAAAAAGTAAAATCATGCGAATAAAATAATTTCTCTGCATGGAGTAAAATACTGAAGTCTAGCCTGTATACCATCTGTTGTCTAAGTAGATTGTTTGGAATTATTCATCTTAATTCTTAAATGCTAATTATCACCATGTACATACACTAGGACCTCTTGGACCAACAGCACCAGCAGGACCAACAGAACCAGCAGGACCCTGTGAATTAGAAAAGAAAAACAGAACTCATCAATTAGGTCCAAATCCTTCTCTTGATGACCCTCAAGTATGCAGTCATAGAGAAGTCCATGAGGCTAACAGCATTAATATACTTACAGGTTCACCACGGTTTCCATGTTTTCCAGCAGGACCCACAGAACCATGAGGACCAGGTGCTCCGGCAGCACCAGTAGGACCGACGTTGCCAGGGTAACCACGCTCTCCCTACCAAGGCAACAGTGAAACTTAGCATTAATCTACCAGTATTTTAATCACTCTTAAATCAGAGAAAGATAAAAAAGTATACTGACCTTGTGTCCAGGTTGACCATCACGACCTGGGGCACCATCGCTGCCAGGGTTACCCTATGAGAATACAATGCACATTAAGACTCCCAGCAAGGTTTTGTGGTCTATTAGCCCCACTGTCTCTGTTACTCCACTTTTATTATTCCCAGTGTTCAGACAGTCAAAAGAAAAAAAAAAAAACGAGCAGAAACCTCCCAATTTAATTTTTTGAAAAATATTCTAAATATTTGGGTCCCCAATTGAAACTATGCTAGTTAAAGGCCATTTCCAAAATGAAGTAATACCTATAGTTTTACTCAAAGAAAAATCTATATGGGGAAGTAGATTATCTAGTTAGGAAACCTCATCTCAGCTAGAAGTTAAGCCCCAAAAAATTCTGTTTGGTTTTATTTGCAAACAAGTGTTGCACTCACATCGCGACCAGCTTCACCAGGGGCACCATTAACTCCAGGGCTACCCACAGCACCAGGGGGACCACGGGCCCCAGGAGGACCTGCGATGCCCAGAGGACCAGGTTCACCCTAGAGCAGCAGAGAAGATAAAATTACATCACTATCATAAAAGAGAATGCAAATCTCACCCTCCCAAAACAAGGCCCAGGGAACTGAAGTTGAGAGAGAAGAAAAACTGGATGTCGATGGTCCACAGCATGTAGGAAACACGGTTGGCACCATGCTTGCACTGTCTCTACCCCTATGGGCCAATTGTGTGGATGTGGCTGTGTGCATGGTGTGTGTGTGGGAGGTCTGATGGCTCCACCATCCCAAATAAAATTAATTCATGGAGTTGATTGTTTCTGGATAAAAGATAGTTCCCAGCTGCTGTCATAAATGGAATGATTCGTGGACTTTCCGAGTCTTATTCTTCTTGCCGGATAAACTATGCCAGCATTTCACATTGCAGAGAAGTAAATGCAATTAGAGCTTGTATCATTCTTAAGTATGTAGAAAGAACAAAGATCATTCTGCATAATGCAAAGCTGCGTCTTTATAGTGTGTGTCGAAGTAAGGTGGTATTAAAGCTTCCGAGATAAGTGACATGGGATCTGTATAAAGAAAGCGCCATGAATAAAAACCTTAAGTGGAGTTATTCAGTGATCAATCTGTCACGTTTGAAGTGGCAGCTTTTAAAATCTTTTATTGTGTTAATGAGAACCAGAATGGTGTCAAACACTCACCAGAGCACCGGCAACACCTGGCAGACCACGTTCACCTCTAGAGCCGGGGAGACCAAGAATACCGGGAGGACCGAGAAAACCCTGAGGACCTGGGGTGCCAGGGGGTCCCTAGATGAGAGAAAAAGAACTGTTGATTATTACTGATAAGACTCTATCTCATAATGTAGATTAGCTTGAGGATTCTGAAAATGAGGGATCCTGGGTTTAGGAATAAGCCAGTGACTTCTAATCGGTGCAATACATCCTTGGATATCCTTTCTCTAAAGATCACCATAAGTTTACATTTTGGTGTGTATATATGTAGTTGACAGTAGCAGCCATTCACAGAGGGGGCCTAAATTTTATAGAATATGCAGGAAGCACATTCTGACCTTGACTCCTAAGGTTTGACGTGGATGTTTAGAACAGCTGCTTAAGAGGTCTAATTAATAGACAGAAGGATGGCCACAGCCATAGGATTCTGTTCGAAATTTTAGGTCCCCTGAGAGCAGAAAGGGCTGCTGCAGTGAAGCGGCATTCCTGCATCCTCTGTCAATCTTATTGTGTGCTTTCAACGCACCTGTTAACACCATGACACCATATTGTGTGCTGGACAGATTTCCTGGCTCAGGCCAGCTCAACTTGAGCACCTGCATTACTCACTAGTAGACATATCCCGCTTGAGCATTGGTAAAGAGACTTTATTTTAACTCAACATAAGTGTTAAGAAAAAGGAATTTGAAATCACTTACTGCAGTACCAGGTTCTCCAGAGGGACCCTTTTCACCAGCGAATCCAGGGGGGCCGGATGCACCTGTTTCTCCAGTTCTACCAACTGGACCTTGGTCACCACGAGGACCACGGATCCCTTCTTTCCCAGCAGCACCAGGGGGACCAGGAGGACCAGTAATACCCTGTGATTAAATATACAAGGTCATTTACTTTCTATTTGCTCCAGAGCTGGAGAAGAGACGCACAGCTCCTGGATGTTAGGACTCAAACAATGTCACGCAGAAAAATGATATCCCAGTCATTTTTGTAAATTTTAAGATTCTCATAGGTAGAAACTGTTCCTGCCTACAGGCAAAGCCAACTGATAAGGCAGAGTCAGCAGGGAATTTCAGCGATGAAGGCAATGCATGTCATGTCACTGGTACCCTGGTTAGTGGAATCACAACCAAGAAGAGATTTAAGTCTTAGCAGCAAATGAAGGGACTTTGGATTTCTGCAGACTCTGCCCAGTTCTTCTTAAGCAAAGACAACCCTGGCATTCTGTTCATAACTGAGGAACTGAATATGCTCTTGACTAGGTTTAATTAAATGCCTACAAGGAATGAAAGATTTTTTTTCTGTTATGAATCTCTAAAAGATTCCAAGAAAACATTTTTTGCTATTTCTTTTTTCCTGAAACCTTAACTAGAATACTTAAACCTTGATAATTAATTAAATTCTCTTGAGTCCTGACAGGAGGGACTGAATTAGAATTAAATTAGGGGCCAAACCACCTTTAAATTCAGAAACAATTATAGCTTAAGAATGGAGGCAGGATGTTAGCTATGAAAGGGTAATTAGATATAGAAATATCAGATATGTGACCAAAGTTCCTGTTTTTTCTTTTCCTTTTCAAACGAAATTGTACAGGTATTTGCATGAATAGCAGCTACTAAAATTGATACTTTAAAATATAATCTGTAATGATTTTGCCTTAATCACTCATCAAGGATAATTTTAAATCAGGAAGCACTAGCAAAGATCAAAACTTTGTTTTGATAACTTTGTTTCTAATTTCCTAGTAGAGGCCTCCAGGTCTTATGGTAAGCGTAAATGCAGATATATGTTTGGAGTGATATACTTACACTTGGTCCAGGGGGACCAGTCCGTCCAGCAGCACCAGGGAAGCCAGTCATGCCCTATGAATCAAGCACATTACAACTCCACAGTCAAACCAACTCCAAGAATTAGGATAAGAGAGCCATTATCTCTTTGGAAAATCATCCTGGGACTAGAGATCGGGCCACAGAAGAGAGAGCACTCATCACTTAACTGGGGTCCTGAAGGCTCTCCTCTACACATTTATCAGTATGCTACTGGTTGTAATACCCATACTTTACATTAAGGTCGATGGTAGTTTTTGAAATGCTAACAGGTTGTCTGATGGTGATAGGGGAGAACATAATGTATTTTCATTATGATATGTGAATATTTATTGACCAATTGCCTGGGTGAAGGGGAAAAGACAAGAGAAAAAGCAGTGTTTATTAACAGAAGTATAAAAATAAGCCAGAGCACTGACTAAATGGGGAAAAAAAAGAGGGATTCATTCCTAGGGACCTCCTGGTCTCTAAAATGTGATGGTAATCCAGGATGGGAAGGAGACTTGGTCAGACAGAAGAAGTGAGGCATTAGCCAAAGGAAAAAGGGTACGAAAGAAATGCTTAGCTGTTTCCCAATTAAACTACCTGGGTTTCTGCTTACTCCCTTGACTGAGGCAGTAGCAACATCTGAGGCCGTAGTTGCATCAGGGGCTGAGCTAATAGCCATGTAGCTGACTGGAGTCTCGCTGCTGTCTAACTTCATGATTCTTCTGACTAGAATGAATATGACTCTTGGGCATCCCCTCATTACAGTCCAAGATATTTTCTTTTTGAGACAGGGTTTCTCTGTGTAGCTTTGGTGCCTATCCTGGAACTAGCTCTTGTAGACCAGGCTTGCCTTGAACTCACAGAAATCTACCTGCCTCTGCCTCCTGCATCCTGAGATCAAATGCACCACAACAGCCCAGCTTCAAATTTCCCAGGATCTTAAAACTTTCCAACTGTCACTAGTCCATAGTTAAGGGAGAAAAATGGTGAGTGAATTGTAAATACTCACAGGGGGTCCTCCATCACCACGACCTCCAACGGGGCCAGGGGGGCCATTTGGACCCTAAATTCAAGCAAAAAGGAGGTATGAAATCACAAAAAGGAGGTACGAAATCACAAAACAAGTGAATCTTACAAATGTTGCTCCTGTTTTCCAACAGATCATTTTTATCTTTTCCTCTATCCTTGAGGAAACTTTAGAACCGAAACACAGTTATCTATGTCACATGAAATAAAGGTTCTTTTCTCAGTATTAATAACCTTATAGATTACTAAGAATGAAAATAAGACATTTATAAAACTTTCAAGTGGTGTTTAAATGTGAATTCTTTTTTTTTTTTTTTTTTTTTTTTTTTTGGTTTTTCGAGACAGGGTTTCTCTGTGGTTTTGGAGCCCGTCCTGGAACTAGCTCTTGTAGACCTGGCTGGTCTCGAACTCACAGAGATCCGCCTGCCTCTGCCTCCCAAGTGCTGGGATTAAAGGCGTGCGCCACCACCGCCCGGCTAAATGTGAATTCTTAAAAAATGTCTTTTATCTGGAATGCCTAGTAGGCCCCTTAGTAGGCCCCTTAGTAGGGTTAAAAATGTCTTTTATCTGGAATGCTTAGTGGACAGTCGGCCCCTAATGGCCATGCAATGAACTGTAAAAATGCTAGAGTATGTTGGATAGCAGTGAATTCAACTTACAGATGGCCCAGCAGCTCCAACAGGCCCAGCAGGCCCAACGACACCATTTTCACCCTTAGGGCCTTTGGTTCCCTTCTCTCCTTTAGCACCAGGTTGGCCAGCAGCACCCTGTTGGAAGACCAGCAGTGAGCACTGGCATTCGGACTCACTGTGAATTTGTCAGATTAATCTGCCCTAGGTGACACTCACAGCAGGTCCAGCAAATCCATTGGGGCCAGCAGGACCGACCTCACCACGTTCTCCCTAGGAGGAAGGTAAAGTTGTTATATGTGCAGTTTCATGAATGTCTGTAAATCGTGAACTCTGAGTATCCAGAAAGCTCTGATTTCTACTTACAGGGCTACCTCGAGGACCAGCTGGGCCAGAAGGACCAGCAGCACCAGCTTCACCCTGTAATGCACAAAGGCCAGAGATGAGTTGCTTAATGTGCCTCTCATAGATGGTGGGAGGAGGAGAGAGGCCAGCAGACAGAGGGCCATTTTAGCGTTTGCAGTTACCTTGGAAGAGACTAATGCACATTTCAGAGAATAAAATGAGGTGAATTCTTCCTCTGTTTAAGGCTGGCTTCATTTTAAACAGCGGAGTGGTAATGGTTGCTCACTTGCAGAAACACTATAAATCAGTCCCCATAATACCAGGAGGAGGACATTTTAATTTTTAGATGGACACAGGACTGATCTATTTGCTGCAATCTTTGCAATACAATAAATAAGTTCTATTTTAAATGGACTGTTCAATGGGAAATGGGCACACTATGTATTTTATTGATTTTCTTTCCTTTTTACAATTGAAGGCTTTGAGAAGGCTTAGTGCATTAGGATATTGTTAATGGGCAACAGGGAAAGTCTTTAAAACAAATGATAGGGATAAAGGTATAGATCAGACAGCCACACAGCTGGAGGCCCGGAAAGTGAGCACAGCAGCAGCATTTGTTTCTTGCTACTTTCATCTTACACACCAACTAGGTTTTTTTTTTTTTTTTTTTTTTTTTAATGGTTTTTAGACCCAGGCACAAAAAATGAATAGCTGGGGCTCTCTGGGTCTAGGGCAATCAGGGAATTTTAAATAGTTCTATCAGCTCAGAGAACTACAATTCAGTGAAAATGTGTACAACTAAGTTCAGACGCATGCTTACCCGGTCACCTGTGGCTCCAGCAGGACCAGGGGCACCTACAGCACCAGGAGCACCCTAGAACCCAAAAAGAATCAGGCTTACTGAAAACAATACCCACCATCCAGACTGAACTCTGTCCTGCTCCTCAAGAAGTGTCAAAAACCTGCATTGCAAGCTGGGCGATGGTGGCGCACGCCTTTAATCCCAGCACTCGGGAGGCAGAGGCAGGTGGATCTATGTGAGTTCGAGACCAGCCTGGTCTACAGAGCTAGTTCCAGGACAGGCTCCAAAGCCACAGAGAAACCCTGTCTCGAAAAAACCAAAAAAAAAAAAAAAAAAAAAAAAAAAAAAAAAAAAAAAAAAAAAAAAAAAAAAAACCTGCATTGCTTGTGGTAGGACATCAAGAAAACTCCTGAGACCCAGCAAGGTGATTCCGCTGGTAAAGGTGTTTGCAGTCAAGCCTGATGGCCCGTGTTTGATCCATGAGACCCACATGAAGGAAGGACACAAGCAACACTAATAACTTGTCCTCTGACCTCCACATTTAGCCATTAGACAGGCGCATAGTCTCTCAATGGGTGCATGCGCACATACAAACATACATAAGCAGAAAAAGGGAGGAGGAGGTGGAGGAGAGGGAGGAGGAGGAGGAAGAGAGAGAAAGAGAGAGAGACAGAGAGAGAAGAGAGAGAGAGAGAGAGGTTGATTTATAATAATAATGAAAAAATTAAGTCCTGCATCCATGTTGGTGCCGCTTATCAAGGTCCGGAAGACAGCTGAGGAAGCCCTACAGGACCACTGAGGAAAGAACTGATAAAGGTCAGAGAAATGTGAAAGGTTTGAGCAGGAGCAGGATGTGGGAGTTCTGAACTCTCCCTCACTGGAAAGATCCCTGGAGGGAAGCAAATAAGTAGCCTTGTTTGGAACTGTGAGGACTGCAGGACTCTAGGCAAGGAATACCAGAGATGGTTCCAGTGGCTTGTCACCTTGAGGGAAGAGGTGACAGAGCGTCTAAACAGGAAGCCTCACAGTTCTGGCTGCTCTGGAAAGATAACTATCCTTCCTCAGCGTCATCTGTGACATTTAGGGTAGTCACAGCTGCCGTTAGATCCAATCTTCGGGCAGACAAATGGAGAGTAGGGCATCACTGGGGACTGTGGCTTTTTAAAATGTAAGAGAATTGTTGCTTTTCTAAAAGCCCCTTTATCACTTAAAACAAGCAATCAATGTCCTTCTGATCCTACAGCTCAGTGTGCAGTTTAGAGTTGACATATTGGATACGAAAGATGGTAGGAAAAGTCAACATGTGATTTTTAAAATGTGTCGTGTTTAAATTTTCTTTTGGAGCATATACGATGATCTTATTAGTGATCTAAGAAGTAGTGAATTCCAGTTTTACTAAAATTGAATGTTTTTGTAGTTCTACTTTGGAAATTTGCTGAATTCAAACTGAGTAAAATATAAAAACAGAATTTAAGCACAAACATTAAAAACAAAATCCTACTTACACGAGCACCATCTCTGCCAGGGTTTCCAATTTCACCTCTGAGACCAGTTTCACCCTGAAATACAAGGCAAGAGCAATGTTGTGCTTTCTGTCTAAGTTTTTGGGTGGAAATGAACTGTAAGTGTTTTCACCGGAGGTTTTTGCCTGCCATAATTTAAGAATTTTAGTGGTTTACATTTCCTACCACTCTACAGGACACTGAATGAGGAAAGCTGTATGAAATTCATTTTTAAGCCCCCTTTCAGACTATTATTGAAGATTACAAAATAAATATCCCTCTGATTCCTAATGAAGCAAGTTTCAAATGGATGAGGACAGAATAAGAAGGCAGCATGGCAAAGGGCTGTGGTGCCCGGTCACTCACACGATGTAATGAATGCCATAGCACGGTTGACAGCTGTTCAATAGAGCTTCCTCCATTCATTAGGGCAGGATGAAGCGTTATTGTTAGTGGCATTAAAATGAGCCTCATGTATTACTCAACACCATCTGCTTGCATGAAATTCCATGGTAGGAAGAAATTTTGCCAGATTAGTGGGTTTAGACATGAGTAGGGGCGAGGTGGCACAGGGGAATGCACATAGATGTCAAAATGTTACCAGAACACCTGCTAAGGATGGTAAACAACTGGGCATCCTCGCCTGGAGTGCATGTACATTCTGTGTCAGGGTCCAACCCCAAGTGGTACCTTTTCTCCTTTTCCTCCTGGTATGCCAGCAGCACCCCTCTCGCCCGGAAGACCACCAGGACCAGAGGCACCAGCAGTGCCCGGAGCACCGACTGCACCAGCTTCACCCTGGAATCAAAACCATGTCAAATCAATTATTCCAGTAGCTAAAGAAGAGAGCCAAGACTCAAACTCTTGAAGAATTCCAATTTAAACATTGAATAGATAGCATTCTCGGCTATGCGCAGTCACAAAGGAGTGCCATTGAAGGGAGGAAGGATGGAACAGGGGTCGCTATTAATGACGTGATGACGAAAGAGAAGAGGGTGAGAGGCTGGCTGCCACTCTTCCACAGCCCACATCTCGTCCTCTTAAGGAAGACAGGCATGGAAAAGAAGAAAACAGGACAATGGGAAAGAGAGATTAAAACAAATTTGTCCACAACATTTTCAATGATAAGTCTCTTGGCCCCGGTGAGTGACATGGAACGAGACCACATTGACCGGGAGATGGTTGTCTCCTTAAGAGTAGCTCTAGGGCTTCCATTTTTATATTAAGCTTCACAGTTCTGTACACGGCAAACCTGTTGGTCAGCTACTGAGATGAGTGGATCCCTTTGACAGCACCGCAGAATGTCACCATATTCCTTTCTTCTTGTCCCTTTTATGTTGTTTTCATTTTCCCCTCAAATACCCTTCCCCATAATGAAATAGCTTTTTGAAACTATTCTTTACATATTTTCCCCTTGAAGGTAGGAATTGTCTGACATACAAGTTGCCTGCTTTTCAGAGATGTGTGATCTTATCTTTTTAAAACTTAAACTGAAAATCTACTTTGGAGCACAAACTTGTAGACTTGTGCCTTTGGGATAAAAATTTCAGTCATTATAAATCCTATTATTAAAATTTAAACTACTTTTTAGCAATTTTCCTATATGGGGTTGCATGTTGATTAAGCAGAAACTTTTTTCTAGAAATGTAAAGGATGGTTTTAGATTTAAACAAAAGCATAAAGAGTGTAATCAGACAATGGCAAAAGCATACTAATTCGTTGTTGGCTTCTAGAAAAAGATTTTCCTCCCTCTCCAAGTTGACCGGAATCATATTGTTAGTAGGTAGAAATCACTACACGACTGGAACTAAATAAATATTTGCAAAAACAACCACTCTTCCATTGGTCCTCCTTATTCTGGAACACATGGCCCACTGCATTGCCTTGTAGACTGTAGTTTTACCTTGTTTCCATCGGGACCTGGGGCTCCAGAGGGACCACGGCTTCCAACAGGACCAGATGGGCCAGCAGCTCCACTCTCACCTGGGGGACCGCGTTCTCCCTGTAAGAGAGCAGTTCGAAGCCACTCCCAGGCACCTTCTGACACATTCTTATTTGCTTAGAGTTTTAGATTGACTTATACCACATTTTAGCAAATTAATATATCTTTCCACTTTTCATTTTTCTCCTCATATAATGAAGGGAAGGCTTGAGATAATCCTTAAGACATAAACTTTTAGTGTTCTGGGACTCAATTCCACAATTTGTTGCTTTGAAAATATTATAGTCGACATTTGGAATCCATTTACTTTTAAGGGAATGGTCTTTTCTATGCAGCATCCACAGGCAAAATCAGATGCCAGCCATGCTTAGTAATCAAAAGGAAAGATTATGGAGTTGAATGGCTATGCCATGAACAGGTAAGATCACATTTTCATATCACTGCCCCTGTAGTAATGAAGTAACAGAGGAGTCGACATATTCTGCTACATATATGTATATAGGTGTTCATTTGTGTTTATTTAGCTGCATGCCTCTGACTTTGCATCTAGCACCACAGCGTAACGTTTCATGGCCCTGAGTCTTTGCTCCATGTTCCACATTGCGATATATTGGAGGGCCTTGCTCTAACTCTGCTCAATGCCACTGTTTTTTTTTTTTTTCTTTTTCTTTTAATTAACTTCTGGCTTCCTAGTTATGGTGTAAATAGCTTCATAACAGGATACTTTGATTTAAAAAAAATCCCTCTAATCTTTCTAGCTGTACTAATATACATAGGCAAATAAATAGTTTTTCCTTCATAAAACTGGAATTATGAATTTAGCTTTAGACCCTCAACACCAACACAACCAACAAATATTCATCTTAGATCTTCGGTATATTTTTCTTGGCTGAAAACTGGCAACTGTAGTAAGTGCATCACATTTGTCTGTATAAATTATTTATTACAACACATATTTTTTTCATTTATTTTTCTTATAACCATAAATTTGTCGAATAGAAAATATGAGCAGCTAATGGGAACTTTTTACTATTCACTTGGAAGCCCAGTGATATCTATGGAAAAGGTTAGGAATGTCCTTTAGGGGAGGTCATGAGTGGTGTTAGGGACAAGCACTACTTCTTTAAAAAAAATAAAAAGTCAAAAGTTAAAGAAATTTAACTAAGAAACACTTACTCTTGGACCAGCAGGACCAGGGAGACCAAATTCACCAGGAAGACCCTAGGTAAAAACACAACAGTAAGTAAATCATGAAATATATGTGTTGTCCCTACACTCACTTGTGGTTAAGGTATCTACAATTTTCTGAATTACAAAATAAGGCTGTATGGGCTCCACTCACATAAAAACCTGGTGTATGGGCTGCACTGTATAACAAAACCTTTGACTCTATGAAAGATATAAAAAGACACTACCACCGCTATCAAAGATGTGTCGAGGCAGACCTTCTATCAGAATATTTGCTTCCTATTATTCAGCTTTCTATCTTTTTAAAAAGCAACAAAGCAGGCTATTTTTTTGATAATGTGCTAAGCAGTAGCAAACACAGCCAGGCATTGCACATTTTAGCTATATAACGGGCTGCCTTCTTAATAGAAATTATCATATTCTGTATATTACCTAGTTAATTGTATACCCATGTGTATCTCTTTTATTACTGTCCAGCTGTCTCTTTAATGTGGTTCACTGTTGACAAAAGAGACCAGGCTACAGAATGTAACTAAATTGAGGCGCATTCATCACAATTAGAGAAAATGACTCAGAACTCATACTCTGATTGTGGAGAGCAGTGTCATGTTTGAATGCCAAGCAAAACATTAAAAGCAATTTTTTCAGGCTCTGGTTTGATGGGAAATCGGTGCATTTATGTTTTCACTATGGAGAAGGAAATAATTTGTATTTTAATATAGCAAAGAACACACAAAAGTAAGGCTATTACATGAAATAGTCAATAGGTTTTGCTTTCATATTGTCATATTTCAGTCAATGCATAAAATAAGGCAATTTGAACAAAATATAAATAAGTTCTTTTATTCCCTTGTTCAACACCAACAATGTAGACTGGTATAATTAATACGTGAAATATAAAATTTTATATTGTAATTACATGGCAATAGGGAATTTAAAAAGAAGGAAATGCATAGATTTGATCAAGTCATTATCAGAGCTAACTCACCCTTTCTCCTGGCTTGCCAACTTCTCCAGCGGAACCTGATGGGCCAGGCAGACCCTAAATGAAGAGACATGAAAAATCTCAATCTCACAGCCATATTAACACTCATAATTGGGCTTGCAAAGGGAATAACTTCATGAACACTATTCTGCCTTATTAAATCACTCTAGAAATGTTTGCATTGAATAACTGTGCCCTTTGCTTGAGGTCTGAAACCATATTCTGCGTGTTGTTGTGGTGGTGGTGATGATGTTACAGTGAATTAGATGGGAACACTGTGGTTAAAGTCAGAGTATTGCATGCTTGTTGACTTACCTGGAAGCCTGGAGGACCAGCAGGACCCTGTTCACCTTTGCCACCTTGGACACCCTGAAAGTAACAGAGGAGATAGCACTGATGTTAATGCCTGCCCTATTGGTGTCATAAAAACATGCGCTGGTGTTGAGAATCTAATGTTAAATTCATTTGTCAAGTTAAATGACGGAAAAACTACTTATTTGTCTATGCATGCTAGCATAGCTAAAATGGTTATGGTGTTTTATTTTTAATCAAAGTATCCCATTACATTGTTAGTTGCCACATATGTCGGAGGCTAGAGATAATTTCTAAAAACAATAGTACCATAAAGCAAAGTTAGACAGCAACGATGCCAGTGCCAGAAGAGCTAGCACTGCTGTCAACGGGTCTGCTGTCTGAACCATGGAAAGAACGGCTACTCTGAAGGACACGGCTTGCTTGCTTTAGAGGGCAGTGAGAAGAGCACACACCTGGGGTCCAGGGGGGCCCTGAGCACCATTGTTCCCATCAGGACCTGGAGCACCCTAAATAAAACAGAAAGCTCAGAGTTACACACAAGCCAGATAGCTTAATATGCTTCAAAGTGCCTTGAAAGCCAATTCCTCAAGACATATTTATCACTTTAGGATTTATCATTTTAGAATTAAAGTAACTCATTGTGAGTTTCACCAAGTTCCAAATGCTGCCTATTCACTTTGATGTAGTTTAGGAGAAGTCCACAAATAGGAGGCAGTTTATGGAAGACAGAGAATACCAGCACATATTCATATCCTCTTAATCATAACATGAATAAAAAAGACCAGATGCACCTGCATCTTGGAATAACAAGTTATTTATTAACTTGTTATTTATTATCAGTTATTTACGACTGCTTTGTTATAATTCACTACCTTCTCCATGTAGTTCAAAATAAAGACATTCCAGCATGGCAAAAAGACTCTTAGGATGCCACTTTGGAAAGTAATAATGACACCAGAAGATAGCCTCAAACAAAACCCTTTTTGGGGTGATTTTTCTGTAGAAGTTCATACCTACCCGAGCACCAGCAAGACCAGGATGGCCTTTCTCACCAGCTTTGCCAGGATCACCCTATTAAAAAAAAAAATATATATATATATATATATATATATATATATATAAAATTTCATACATATGTGTGAAAAAGAGGCCATGATCTCAAGAGGGGACCAAGACAGGGGCAGATACAATAGAGGGATTGGAGGGAGGGAAGGCAAAGAGAAAAAGATGTACAATAAAAAGAATGTGAGAAGATTTTATGTCCAATTTTCCATGGCAGTTTTGAAATGTTGATTTTGTTGTTTGTTTGTGTAATTCTCTGACGTTACTCAGCTTTGAACTTATTATCTAAGACATGTTCCAACTCCAAGAAGTGATGCTCTGTGGAGGTGTGCGGCTCAGGTAGCCTGGCTTCCAGCAGCCTAAGGCCACAGTGACAGGAAAGGTTTAAAGGAAGGAGGGTTCTACAGCTTTCTGTGTCGAAAGGCCTGATCTTGTGGTAAACTGCTGAGGACAGAAATCCCTGACAGTGGCTGAGATGTAGTAAACAGGTATTAAGGGAGAGGAGGTCATGATCCTTACAGAGGGACCTTTGGGTCCAGGGAATCCAATGTTGCCAGCTTCACCTCTTGCTCCAGCGGGGCCGATTGGACCAGGTCTGCCGTCAATGCCAGGCAGGCCCTGAAATCAGAGTTTCAAGTTACTCATCACCCAATGGCTTCCTGCTAGCAAGCTTAGCATGTTTTCAGATGCTGAAACAGATGATGTTTTCTGAGCACACAAAGCTTTCCCTGTACGGTGTCAATCAATTATGACTCCATTTCCCTGTCCTAAACAGAATGCCAGTACAGAGACACTCAGTCCAATCTCAGATGTAAGCAATTTGCCCCCTTCCTTCCCTTTCTATCCCCTGTCACTCGTTTCAATTTCTCTAGTCATGGTTTCTCATCCCTTCTCTGCTTTTGGTCCTGCATCCATTTAGACTCCAGAATTACAATCTATTACCTTCTATTCCCAAATGATGTAGAGGTGGTTGATATTTATTTTCAATGTATTCATGTATAAATAAGCCACAAAAATAGACTTGATGAGGGTGTGATAAGGGTTCTTGAAAATGTAATGGAAAATGAGCACTACTTACGACAGGTCCTTCTTTACCAGATGGGCCAACATTTCCAGGAGACCCAGGAAGACCCTACAAAATAAACGAGGCCTTTTCATATTGTTCCTGTAGCGCCCACACTCAAGGCTTGAATATTAATTGAAATCTCACACAGCACTTTCTCCTCACTTCATGTTTGTTGCCAAGGATGAATCATTAGAGATATCAGCCTTGCTGGAAAGTAGGAAAAGAATTCTGAAATCTTTCTCCTATTTTTTGTCTTCCTTTGTATTTTATTTTTGTGTATCTGATCCACTTCTAGGAGTCAGAAGAAAGGGTTAAGCAACATACTGTTTGGCCAAAATGTACCATATTTTTCACTCCATGATAGGAAGAGGAAGAAAAAACTAATACTTTTGGTAAGCAATTTCCAAGGTGAAATTTTTTATTACTATATATGGTGTTCCTTATTACTTGTTTATGGTACAAAGTTGCCATTGATATTCACCCGTAAGAGATAATGGAGAAAAAAAAACGATTCCATTGCTATGGATTTGAGTGTATCTGGATCAAAAGGTCTCTATAGCTGGTGTGATGCTGGAAAAAATGGTTTCACTTAGAGATCTAATAAAGTAATAATGTATAGCCTTAATACATTTCATGAATACCTTATCTAAAACTCACAAATTAAGATAAAAGATACGTGCTGGTAAGAGAACCAGACTAATTTGGATATTTTTAAATAGATCTAGTTTTCCAAAATTTCATAGTCACTGTTTCAGGTCAGGTAACACCCAGGAAACCTATGAACTAGCCAAATACACAGAAACTTCTTTGGGGCTCTGACAAAGTTGAATAAAAAAGGCCAACATCAACACATCGACTAACAAGCTTACTGTTTGGTTGTTACTGCCAGTGGTAAGCAGCCCTTTAAAATAGCATCAATTCCAGACAGGACTTTACGAGGCTTTATCTGAAACTTACTCTGGGACCCATGAGACCAGCCTCCCCAGGGCGGCCAGCGTCTCCATTAGGACCTCGGACTCCAGCAGGACCACTTGAACCACGATTGCCAGGAGGGCCCTGTTAATAGGGGAGAGGCCGAGTAAGGGGCCCAGTAAGGTATGCTGAGGGCACAACCTGCACCAGCATTGTCAAGGTCGTTCTTGGCAACTGAGTGAAGGACATCTCACCATTACACCAGCTCTGCCATCAGCTCCAGGAAGACCACGAGAACCAGGGCTGCCCTGTAAGGAAAGGACACAAGGCAGTGGGATTAGAGAAACTTTCCATCCCACAGGGCAGAGTTTACTAACATGGGGCATGATTTCTTCAAAGAGGAAGGTATCATTACACACCAAGCCAAGATGTTTTACCCAAATGCCCAGGGAATGCACAGATGAGCATACGGTGAAAATAGGTCAACATTGTTTCCAGACCCATTTAATAACATACCAGACTGAGAGTCACTAATTTAATAAAACAGATGGAAGGCAGATGCTCTTTCATCTAGGAAATACACTCAGAAATTCTGACCAATTCCCAGTCAAGGGGCGACATGATGATCTTGCTGTGTCTGAGTATTCAGAACTTACTCTCAGCCCTGGAGGCCCTGCAGGGCCTGCAGATCCAGGTTCACCAGGGGAACCTCTCTTTCCTTCTTCACCACTGGGACCAGGAGGACCTTGGGCTCCAGCAGAACCCTGTTTAATAAAAAAGAATAAGAGCAGAAGAACATTTTTATATATTATCTAGCAACTGAAATTGAATTGGAAACTGAGAAGGATCAAATAACAAAATTGTGATCATAAAACCACTTACAGGCTCACCCTTGTTACCAGTCTCTCCTTTGGAGCCAGCTGGACCGGGTTCACCCTAAGATCCAAATAAAACAGTGGTCAAAAGACAAAAAGGGGCCAATACTACCTAGCAAACAAGTCCTTGGGATGTGTAAGCTTAAGTCATTTAAGAAATCCATCCATAGGAGGCGGGTAGTGAAGAAAGGGTAAGACTCAAACGTGGCGTTACCTCATCTACCTATGCACAAGCTTCTAAGCTAGCAGAAGGAAGGAGCCTGTGTGAAAGTGTGGAAAAGGGACTATGCAGGAACATAATGAAGCTGTACAAGAAATACAAACTTTTGTCAAACCTCACAGAGGGAAGACAATAATTACAAGAAGAAGTCAAAGAACATATGAAATACTAGAGTCAGTATCTCAGGATAGAAAACACTTACAACCAGTCCTCTGGCACCAGTAGCTCCAGCAGCACCAACGGGACCAGGAATGCCACGGGGGCCAGGGAGACCAGGAGCCCCAGCAACGCCAGGGAGGCCCTGTGGGAAGAAAAGACCCCCAGCATCTCTTAGGAGGAAGTGGGCTGCAGAGGCGCCCTAGGTGAGTGCCTCTAACCCAGAGCAGTAAAGGTCAACCCCTTAGAGGTACTCACAGCAGCTCCCTTAGCACCAGTGAGGCCATTTGCTCCAGGGTTGCCCTGCAGGTGGGTGGGAGGTGAAAGAGGAAGGGAAAGTCCCAGAATTAGAGTGTTTCTTACCTCTTTTGAGCCCACCTTCAGTTATTCTACTCAATGGTGTTAATTTCAATGACTGCTTACAGGAGGTCCAACGGGGCCAGAAAGACCTGGAAGACCCACTTCACCACGGGGACCAGCAGGACCAGAAGGGCCGGGATTGCCAACAGGCCCAAGTTCACCCTAGGGACGGAAGTAACAGAAGGAACAACTGGGAATTAGCAGTAAATCACAGAACAGCACACCTGTTATCACCGCACCAACTTTTAGGGATTTTCTTCAAAATAGCTTATCTGGTTTATTATCACACGAATTTGAGGTAGACTTTCTAATTTGCAAGCTATGTTCTGACTTTCTGACATTATCCTTGTCACCACTCAGTCCCCGCTAACTTAGGAAGCATGGTCAGTTTTTGTTTTTTTGTTTGTTTTGTTTTTCTAGACAGGGTTTCACTGTAGCTCTGGAGCCTTTCCTGGAATTAGGTCCTGTAGACCAGGCTGTCCTCGAACTCACAGGGGCTCTGCCTCCCCAAGTGCTAGGATCAGTGGCGAATGCCACCCCTGCCCGTCTAGGAAACACATTCTACAGGGCCTCAGGCGAGTCAGTTTCTAGGTTGCTGCTCTGTCTATAAATAGTGTGCAAGCACACAGTTGAAAACTCTGTATCATTTAAAGGGTGGGGCTGATTGAGGGAGTTGCTAGGCAAATTGTCTCTCTTCCTGCAAATACTACTGATAAAATCACATCACACTAAAGAATTTATCACGGCAGGGACAGCAGCCAATGTTTTTACCTTGGGACCAGGAGCACCTGGGAAACCGGGAGGGCCGGCAGATCCAATGGGACCCTGAAATCAAAGCAGAAGTTCCCCTGAACTGGATGAGGAAAACAAGCACCAAGTTCTACTGAGGAAGGACATCGGCTGTTTCCAACACAGTTTTTCTACATGCATCATTCAGTAGCTCCAGGAATTTGAAATAGCTCTGCTGCTTATAAACGGACACTTCCAAAGGGAACATTTGGCAAAAGTGCTCAAAACAATGTCAATTCCTAAAAATTAGAGAGCATAGCTCCTGCCCCACACCTTGAAGCCTTGTCAACTCCCCAGTGCAGAAACTTACAGCAGGGCCAACAGGACCGACACTGCCGTCACTGCCACGGGCACCCTAGGAAGGAAGGAAAGATGTGCAGTCAGGTGGAAGCTAACAACCGCCATGGGACGACATTTTAAAAAGATTTACAACGAAGCAAAAAACTGGATCACTTACAGCTGGACCGGGGGCTCCGACTCGTCCTCTCTCTCCAGGAAGCCCACGGGCTCCCTAGAAGCAGAAATATTGTTAAGAAAATCGAGAGTCTCAACAAGTAACAGGCAGCATTTCGCTTTGCTCAGTTTCTAACACATGCACAGATTCATTAAAAACACAAGCCTCGTTCTAACACCAGGTCAACGCTGAATGAAGATGCAGAGGAGCATAAGAAAGACATCAAGAATACAATGCCCGGAGAAATGGCAGCTATCACAAACTTGAAAGCTGTTTCAAGATGCAAAGAGTGCACATTTGGGTTTCCAATGGACTGATCAGTACTTACCGCTTGGCCTGGGGTTCCGTTTTCACCAGGGGCACCAGGTTCACCCTATATGCAGAAGAAAAATTGAATCCGTGTTTGTTATATATACCATTTTTCAGTCTGCGCAATTTTTTACCCTCTTATATCAGTTTGAGCCATTCATATGTTTTAAAACATCTTTTTATGCATATAGATTTTTTTCTCAATGATCTCAGACACATATGTTTTTTAAAAAGATAGGAGTTCTGTTTAGTTAAGACACTAAAAAGTTGTGGTTATTTGATTGTACTCCTCTCCAATTTTATCTTTACATTCTATACATTTGAAATCAGATTAGGAATATTATTTTAAAAAGAAAATACAAAAAATACATTTTCTTTCAGTACAGTCAAATTTACCTTCTTCCAATTTGAATGCTCAGATTTATCATTTCCATTAGGATACACACAGAGTAAAAGCACCACAATAATTTTATAGCCATTGGATTTGTTTCTTATTGCGAGTGCTAGGCAGTGCTGGGTACTTCCTGTTCGGGGGAATGTAAAGGAACTTTTCTTCAAGATATTCTAGATTATAGAGAAATGCTGAGGAATAAATCCAAAGTTTGGTGCATGCTAAGCAGGTGCCTACCTTTTGGTTTGGTGCATGGGAAGATGTTCTTTAGGAATGAGAGACATGGGATTTCTTGAGTTTAGTTGTTAACCACCAGATGCTAGACTTTGAGCAAGTCATTGGTTCTTTCTAACCTCAGTTTTCCCCATCCACACAATGAGAACACCTACGAAATGCCTTTTAGCTCTAATAGTGTATGATACTGTGATCAGCAGTCTGAGCTATAATTCTGGACTCATGGGAAAATGCGTTTGACCTTATTCATTTGTGTGGCAGCTGGGAAGCTAGACCATATTCTCCATATTCATGTTCATCTCTGGTCCCGCTAGCATTTGTTACTCATTAATTTGTAATTACGTTGGTATTCACTTTAATATCACATTATCTTCTTAATAGGAAAGAGAACCTTTTATGGTTGGAAATGCTGTCAGAGAAGGAGCTAAGCCATGAGATAAAACACTTCTGAGACTTTAATTACCTAATTAAAATTTTTTGAGTGTGCACAGATAAATCAGAAAAAAAGAGGTTGAAAAGTGAATTGTGACATGAATGTGTGTATCTAATTAGTGCAAGGCAAAGGGGTCTCCACTTTCACGCAGCACACCATGTTCTAATATTTGATTATGTCTATTTACCTTTGTTTTGGTTGCAGAGATCGAATGACATTGTAAGGAGAGGAAAGAAGAAGGCAGAAGGAAATCTTAACACTGTTTTTCATTTGATTTTTAAAATAAACATAAAAGTTAAATAAGTCTCAGCACTTGGCCTTTTGTCATAAAGCCTCAATGTTGTGCCACCAAGGGATTTGAAGAATAGATGAGGAGACAAGATACTTTTTGAAATATGGGTTGTCTTCAGTGAAATAGCCTTCTTGGTAGTATTGGTAGATTTAAAAAAGTTGCTTACAAACCGTGTTCCTAACTCAGTCATTACCTTTACACCCTGGGCACCAGGCTGTCCCTTCAGTCCATCCAGACCATTGTGTCCCTGCAAGGCAATGGGTACTTTTAAAATGCTTTCATGTTGTCATTTCAGTCAGATCAGAGTCTCCCATCTTTGCAGTTCTTATATCTGATGGACAGAGCCTGTGGCTGCTGAGGTAGATCGGGGCCCAGAGCTCCATCCAGCTCAAGTGAGCTGGTTCCACTCCCCCAGGTCAGTCACCACGACTGCAGGCAGCAAAGAAAGGAAGGATGCTGGACAAGTTTCCTTCCATCCTTGTCATCCTAATAATCTCATGGTTTTTAGATACTTCTACCTGTTTAAAAATAAGCCACAGTTTACAGTTTTTCTTCACTCATCCCAGTTTTTCGTGAGTTCTGGTTCCACTTTAATTTCCAGCAGAATTCAGAGACATGGAAGCTCTGTCACCCAGGAATTTAAATACACTCGAGTCCTTACCTCTTCCCACCCCCATAAGCATGTTCCCTTATTTTGATGGAGAATGTGCTCACCCGAATGCCTTTGAAACCAGGGAGTCCAGGAGTTCCAGGGAAACCCCGAGCACCCTTGGAAAAAAAAATTCAGAAGCAAGTGAATAAACTTTATCTTAAAAGTTAAAAGACAATGCTTTCCTCTTTCCAAACCAAGCTATTATAAGAGTAACTAAGATGATGGCATTTGTAAAAAATATAGAAACAATTTAGTTGTTTACAGTTTGATTGATGCCATGAATAAAATATCTGCATTCTTTCCTTGTTTCTTTCCCTTGCCTTTAATCAGTGCCACAAGTGTGAGCGGATCTGTGCCAGCATCAGAGGCATGGCCACTCACAGCTAACTCTGTGCTACGTCTCACCTGTGGTCCAACAACTCCTCTCTCTCCAGGTCGTCCAGGTTTTCCAGGGTGACCCTAAAACGTGAAAGCAGCATAGGATCAGCCTTTACTTGGTAAACCGTTAGAAGAGAAAGATACACATAAGAGTGGGGGCTTAAATACATGTTTAATCAACCATTATATCTCAAGTACAAGCAAGCTAATTAGTATTTCACCAATGTAATATTTCCCATATGGGGAGACTCATGTCAAGCATATTTTGAGCCTTCAGTATGGAACTAAATCTCAGTCTAAACGCTCCTGTTGAGATGGAGCATTTAAAAGTTGTTTCAGAAGAGCTTGAGAATAAACACTTACATCCTCACCAGCCTTGCCAGGGGGCCCAGCTGGACCACGAGAACCTGCAGGACCCTAAGGAAATAGGAGATGCATTATGAGATGAAGACTGTGTCCACAAACCTCCCAGCAAATATGTTTTTCACACAGGAAGAAAATGTTCTCACCGTTTGGCCGGGTTCACCAGGCTCACCAGCAGGTCCCTGGAAACCTTGAGGGCCCTGAGATAAGGGAGGAGGAACATTTATTTATTTATTTATAATCAAACTATGGAATCAAAATCAGGTCACCGCACATGTTACACAAATAGTTTGTCATCATCCCCACCACATGAGAGTAATGCATAACCTTATATTTTATATAAGATGATTGTAAGATGTTGGTACTTACAGGGGCTCCAACAGCACCAGGAGGGCCTCTGGGTCCCATTAAGCCCTGCCAAGAGAATAGACGTAGTTAGTACTAAGAACTCAGGTCCTTTTGGACTGGGAAAACTGGATTTAGAAACAATTCTGCTGAGCCATTTACTGTTTGCCATGGACAGATGAACAAGACCATCCTAGTTTTACCTCATAGTTTTCCTCCCTCCCAAGGAAGCATTTTTTTTTTAAGAACCCAAATTTCCTGTACCTGCATCCTTTCTTGCCTTTCACTTCTCCTTTTCTCACCAACTGAAAATTCAGAACTCAATGAGAGTTGTATGGGGGAGCCACAGACTCCTCAAGATGTGCCGAAATGGGCATCTGGAGGTTGTCAAAGGCGATGAAGAGAATTGCTCTTTGCACAGATCTGATGGCTGACACAGCATTTTGGCTAAATTCTCTTCATTGTACGCCATCTCTCCATGCCATATTTAGCTAAGAAATTGATTTTTTATTGTCATGGGGGCATAAATTTGAAAGGATCAAAAGTCTTCCTTAATGATTAAAAGGAGGTTAATTATAACCTTAAAGCCCCTTTCAGGGCTGCTGGTGACTGATGAAAATGTAAAGCAAAAGTGGATATAATGAGGGGTGAAAGAAAAATGAATTATTATTGAGGCAGCCTATTGGAAGAATCTATCACAGGATATTGAAAACATGATACAAATGACAGTAATTTGCTTTTTTTCCTCTTTGGGAACACAAATGTAAGGTAAAACAGAATGCTATGAGTTTTGGGGATAAATGTAGTTTTATTTTGCCTCTGTAGTAATCAATGCTTATGTAAGCTCATTTGCAGGACCCATTTCTCATACATGGACAAATTTTGAGTAATTTGTTTACGATGTATATCAATCATGAGGACCTTGTAGTGAGCCTACCTACTTTTAAATGACTATAGTGAGACACTACATGCTTTAAAAAGCACATTGTTCTCATTATGAAGATTATTTATTTTGTTTTAGAAATTGCTTCAGTGTTAAAAGGAAGTTGTTGCTTTTCAATGAAAGTATTTTTATATCCATTAAGTATAATTTTCTTTGACATCATGAATTTTTAATTATATTTATTCATCTTTCCCTGTATTTGCAAGAGCTTCATTTACATAAAGGATATTTTATTTTGTGAAGGCTGTGAGATGAACCATAATTAATTCAGAAAAGGACCCTTTGGGGTTTTATAGTTATTGATTTTCCAACATGGAAAATTATTTTAACACTTTATTGTTGCATATCTTTTCTATTTGTTAAGCACATGTCTGTTGATTGCTTATGTCTGTGGAAGTATGGAGATGCACAAACTTAAATTATACTTTACTGATACTTTAAAGTGAAATATTCATTTGATTCTCCCCAGAGAGAGGCTTTAAAGACAAGAGAATCTGAAATTCATATTAATTTCCCCCAGCTTCTATCCACCATCTTAATTTTTAAAATAAAATAATATCTACTTCTGCTTTATTTCCCATTTTCTCTCTTCTTGAGAAATGGGTTCTACTTTACAGCTGAGTAATGCCCAGCACGAGCAGAAACAACTCATTTCAAACGTCCAATAGAAACAAAGCCAAAAGAATGCCTACGTTTTTCATTTCATATATGAGCATTTTAAATTACTGGAAAACTCAGGAAATTGGAAGTCATCAATTAAAGCTCCATTATTTCACAAGTGAGAGCTTTAATTCATAGAAAATACTGTCTTGCCCTTATAGTACATTAGTCTATTTCGGCCCATTAGCTCCAGAAGAATATCTTGTGAAGACAGAGCACTGATGTAGGACCCAGGTAAAAGCTGTGTTTTAAGGACCATGATAACTAACAGATAAATGTTTTTGGAAAACATAATTAGAATCACCAAGTTGTATGCATGTGTATTAAATTCTACAGTAGTTAATCAACCTAATGTTTTTATTTCTGGAACATTTTCATTCTTTCAAATAAACTATTATACATTTTTCATGATTGTGTCTATGTTTTCTTTATTACATCTCAGTAATGTTTGGTAGAAGATTCATTTGTTAGCTAGGTCAGGGAAGCTTTATAAATTGTTATACAAATGGCAGAATGTGTGCTGGTGACATAAATGGTAAATTGGACTCATTCTCTTCTATATTGGTTAAGAAATAGACAAAAAGGGTATTTTCATCAGAATGGAAGAAAAAAAGAAGTATTCCTTATATCATCAAGTCCTCAAGGGTCCTCCAGAATATGTTTCGTTTGCTGTAGTTCTGAACCGATTGGGGACACCTCTTGAATACTTGTGACGAAGGAAATGTTCTAGTCAAGGACTAAATACACGAGGTATATGTTGCCTCTCATGCATCTTGCTTATTGGTAAAAAGGCCCCAGACTCTCCTGTTAGAAGGTGAAGGGACTGAAACGGAACTTGGGCCCTTCCTATCAGGTGCAGGAAGCACGGTCAGTCGTTGTGTCTCAGAGCTGCGTCACAGTTTAAGGAATACGGAAGTAATAGAGAAATGGATAGATGCCAATATTCCGAGTTGATCTGCCTAAGTTATGGTCATTATGTCTAAAGATTATTTCTTATACATAAACATCTGTGTTTTTATGAAGCATCTTTGCTGAGAAAATAAAACTCTTAACCTGGACTTGAGTTTTGTTATTTAAGTGCAGAAAAAGGAGTTGTTTCGTGTATTCTAAATATGGAGTGTTAACTCTCGTTGTAAAGTCTAATATAAATTCCCTCTATAAGCTTCTTTTTCCCTCTAGGAGGAAAAGAGATAAGCATACCATTGGTCCAGGGCCAGATGAAACTCCTTTGTCAAGATACTGAGCAGCAAATTTCTGCAGGGAACAAAACACATACAAGTATATATGTCAGTGATCATACACTTAAATTTTCCATTCTGCTTGCAATAAATTTCCTGATAGCCATGTTTCAAATAGAAGTGACTTAGAATTCAGAACTGAGCCCCCCAGCTATCACCTACCTCTAGAGTGAGGAAGGATGGCTTCCTAAACCTTTATAGTCCCTTAGAACCCTTGCAAGCGAAGCAGAGCTCAGGAGGACAGGCTGTGCTAACAGCTGCCACTCTAGCCCACAAACCTCTAAGATACTTCTTTGTTCTGGCTGGAGTCTCAAAAAAGGATATAAAGAGTTTTTAAGTTATAGGAAAATTAAAATGCCCCTTAGAAGATTAAACTTTTAAAAAATAGTTCCCAGTAATAACCTCCCTGTTAGCGCTCTCCCTTGGAGGGGTAGCAGTATAAAGAAGGTGCTTTTCAATACACTCAGTAGATAAGCGATCATAATAAGATCTTTGGGAGAAAAAGGTCTTATTTTACTGGCATACAGTTGGGTATTAGAATCAGGGTTCTGATTCATAGTGCTAACCAATTAAGCAAATATGTTTTCCTTCCTGCAGTGAGGCCATTTGGCACTCATACCATTGTCAAAGACATAAAGCTAAAAGAAGATATTAATGAAAAAGGGAAATGCACTTTTCTTAAATAGTTTCAAGCAAATTAAACCTAAAACCGCTTTGAATGTTGGTGCAGCAGACTCAGCGCCAAGGAGAATAAAGAGGGTTGGATGTTTGTGAAATTGCTTCAGATCAGGGGCTTCACTTATGGAATTCCACCTACTGATCAAACTCGTTAATAATGCAACGCCTCTTATTTGTGCCTTACTGATAAAAGATATTAAATCCCCAAATTAAATAACAGCGCTGATGGTTGCAGCTACCGTTACTGAACACAAAGACCTGGCCTGTAATCGACAAGGCCTCGAAAAGGGGACAGGCAAAGCAAAAGCTTGAACGGAGAAACCGAAGAAATAAAATAAAATACACTAATTTCCAAATGGAAGATTTTTTTCTTTAGCTACTAACAATGAATTTTACAATTAATATTTTTCTAACAGAGCAAGACACTAAAGTCAGAAATAAGTTAAAATTACTGAAGACAGCTTACCCCACCAAGACCAGGGGGGCCAGGGGGACCAGGTGGACCAGGGGGACCAGGAGGGCCAGGGGGACCATCTGCACCATCTCTGCCTCGGGGACCTGCTGGACCCTGTTATAAAGAAAAGGATTTAGGACAGGGTTAGAGTAGCCATGTCAAAGCCTGGATAGTATGTAAGAAGAGGCCTAAGAACACATGTGCTAAGGTCAGGTGTTTAGACTTGTCTATGTGAATAGGTGGAAATATAATTTGCTGTATCCGTCATTGATTGACATATGACATAGGTCTAACTTAGAAAGACCTTTAATGATTGGTGTGTGGTAGCTAATACAGGGTAGAAACAGCTGATTCTGTGAACTTTGCATGTCACGTGTGTATAGAGACACTGTACATTGATGCTGGTTCCTGACTCTTGTGAAAGCATTCAGTTGTTTCAGTGTGTGGTGTGTCAAGAGCAGAGTAACTGATAAGATCATTTTATCACAGGATAGGAACACCGCTTTAACACTATTCATGTTGTTTGGATAATTAACTGATATAATTATACCACTAATAAATTGAATAGAATATGTATAAGTCCACATTTCAGGACAGATACAAGATGCAGTTATTTATATATTGGTAAAAATGTTATATAAATGTAAATCATGCAAAACCACGGAGTTCCGCATATGTAACAATGTAGCAAGAATATGGCACACAGAATGGCAGACTGGCCTGTGCACGTAGAACAGACACAGACAAGCATGCTACTGCCAACTGCTTCACAATTATTTCTGATCTATACAAAGATCTTCTTTTCTTCAGAAAGAAACAAAACATATTACAAAGAGATCTGTGTGGTAGGGGATACATTTCCATTATACATATACAGGGCAGGTCAAATTAAAACAAAGAAAAATAGACTTGCAAAGAATTGGGCTGCCTGTAATAGCGTTTCTTCTTATGAAAGGGTAATCTTGACTGAAAAGGGATATTGATTATATATAATAATGTTCATTTACTTCTTCTGCAGGACATTATCTACTTAAAAGGTGGTGTAATTATCTGAATACATAATATTCTTACACATTGTCAGCCTTCTGTAGCTCCTAATATGTAGTTATTCAAATATGGGCCAATGCCCTTTAATGGTTCAAAAATTACATACCCTTTCTCCACGTGGTCCTCTATCTCCAGTGGGGCCCTAAAAGAAGACAAAAACGGCAAAAGAACACATGTCTAAGTAATTTACAGTGAACAGGCAAAGCAATTTTGAAAATAATGAGTTGTTAAGGCTGATCTAAAATATTATCAAACAAAAGCCAAAAGACCTGAATAAAACAGTAGATGATGGCACATTTTTTTGTTAAAACTATATGCAAGATTTTCCAAACTGAAGGACTAGAGGATGCTATAGTCTCTGGTGGTCAAATCAACACTGTCCACTGTGTTTTAGTAAAATGATTGTTATAGATAAAATAACCATACTGTTATATCTTTACCACACAGCAACAGAGTCAGATCTTTAAAATAAACTTTAATTTACTACTTATAATTAATATAATATGCATTTTCCCATCAGAATATAAACAAATATTTAGAAAGCCTTTTAGTAGTAGTATGTAAATCATCGATTTATATAACATAAATGTAATTAGAGATGCTTCTGGAAGATAATAAAACTTAATTACATCAAACATTAACACTATTCTATTTTCTGGTTTGGTGAATACGTATTTGCATTGGTAAAATCTTGAAAAAGCATTTTCTTTCTTTTAAACTTTGTCAAACTTACACTATTCTGGTAATATCAAATACTTATGGAGAATTATTGTACTCTTACCTTTCGTGCAGATTCCTAGAAAAGAAAAGGTAAATAATGATTATTATGAGAAGAATTATGCATACTTTCATAGATTAAAGGTGATTAATATTATCATATTATATACAAATTTATCTATAGATGTCACTACATTATTCTCTATTATCTTAATCTACTATTTTGTAATAAAATATAAAAGCTTACCAATAAACAAAATGCCGTCTACAAAACCAAATATATATACTTATAACTATGTTGCAATTTCAATTCATGAGCAAAGAATTTATTCATTTATTCATAATTCTTTGCAAATGAATCAAAAGGAATTGTTTTAGAAAAAAACAACCTCATTAGCTCAGCGAGATCTTGTACTTCGGAGTAGCTGGTGCTAAAAGCCAAACTTCATCTGGCCCATTTACTCTCTGTTCCCCATGCGTATTTTATGAGACAGGCTTTACTTAGTAGCTCCACCCACTTAGGAAAATGTGGTAGTATTTCAGTAGAAACCAGAAGGGTTTGGGCCACTCTACCCTTTCATAATTTCCTTGGGAAGTCAAACTGGCCAACTTCGCTCCTTAGGAAACATTGCTGAGATCAAGGCAATCAAAGTATGCACATCTTATTTTTCTGAAAATAATTTTACTCACCTCTTGTAAAGCTATAAAGGAAAGAAGAAAATAAGAAATAGTTATTGATATCATTTCATTATCAGTTACAGTAATTAACAAATGATACATGGTTTATAAGATTGAATTACCTAACTAAAATACCCCTTCTATTTCTTCTTAAGAATATACTGATAACTTCCAAATTACTCAGGTCAAAGACACACCAGGGAGCATCAAGATGACTTGCTTACAGTTTTAATATGTAAATATATTTTGAATTAAATGGTTAATTATTTACTACTTTATAAATACTATGAAATATTAATGTGTCTGGAGGACATTTAAGATGCTCAGCAACTATGGTGGAAGTGACCTAGGTAAATCGTTGACTCTCACATCGATTGATTGATGAGGAAATAATTCATGTCTTGGATAGCCTTTAATACATAAAAATCGAAATAAACTTAGGAGAGGATGCGTCTTAAAGCTGACTTTGTTTTCATAAAACATTGGAGTGACTTAGCCCTTTTCCCCCAAAGGTCTAATTTACATACATGAAAGCAAATTGATTCAGGAATCGGATTTTTTTTTTGCTTTAAATAGTTCACTTAAATTAGATAAGGTCATTTGATTAACATGCATTGAATTTGTTCCCTAAGAAGGATCATTTTATAAAAAGAGGAAACTATGAATTAAGATCTTTAGAAATAATGAGAACAATAAATGCCCACCTCCTCTCCACAATTACTATGAGACTTTAAAGGCTGAGCTCCCACCCTGCAGTATAATTGTAGGTAATGTGGTCTATAATTGTGGTTGGACATGCTCCAGGATGATTCACCCCAAAAAACTGCTTGAATTTGGTGGTCAAGACCTATGTCATTTGGAATGAGAACATCTGTTGCAATGGTCACCATTTGGAGGGTGGACTGCATCCAGTCCTGACATTTGAGGGCAATTGATGAGAATTACTGTTAAATTGGATAAATAATATGTTTGGTTTATTGTGTCCATCGAAGAAAGAATAGTTTGCCTGAATTGATGAAGAGAAGCCCACCAGCCTTACAACCTTTGGCGACTTTCCTTCTAATTACTTAGTTGTGAACCATTTGAACAATGTGTGATGGGCAACGTTTCTTTCACACACTGGTTAGTGTTAATTAGAAGGTGCATTGACATTCCTATTTCTACTTTCCCAAGAGCTATTATATTTTTCTGTGGGCATCTACTCTCTTACTCTCTGATTTCATATAAAGCGAACTGATACCGCTAACTGTTCACTGCAGTTTCTCCTTAGTATCCTCAGTGGGTATATAAAAGTGGATGAAGGGAACATGCATGCAACACAAATCAGACAATGGTAGACACACGGCATGTGGGTGGGGCTAGCTTTTGAAGTACTGGATGTGGTCAGGCACCCCTCAACCCTCATCAAGCCAACATCTTTGACTAGTTAAGTTATGAAGCAGTTTGCAAGATGAAACCCAACTGATTTTCTTTATTCTTAAGACATGAAAGTCTAGTCATGCACACTTGAAATAAAAAGTAGTGTTGAAATTGGCACATTCAATTTCCATACTCGAAGCCACACAGCAAATGAGTAAGAGCCTCATGGGAAGAATTCCAGGCTCTCGAAGGTTGACATTTCTCAAATCTGTTGTTTTCATGTCTGATTACCAGTAGGAACATGTAGAGAGGGGTAACTAAACAGAGCTGATTTTAGTTAAGAATTACTATTTCCATGACCATGCAATGAACGGGGAAGTTAATTTAACTACTCAGAAGACAAAAGTAGAAGCCTAGACTCCCCATTTCTTCATATACTCCGAATGACCCCTCCACATAAGTCCTAGAAGTGTAAATCACTCTCTGGACCTAGGGAGTCTTTAACTGGAATTCCATTAGCTTAAGGCCCGGTCCCTGTGCTTTCATTTTACTCCCTCCAGGGGGCGCCTTTTCATCATTATCTTCATCAACGTCATCCACCAGCACTGACGCCCACGCCCACAAGAAAATGGAGACGGGGTGAGTTTTGTATTGTTACATTAAAGGACTTTCTAAACTAGGCCTCAAGTTTCACAAGGTGGTCACGAACACACTTCTGGGGATTGAAGAGTGGGGTACTCTGATTCTTTCACTGTCAGTAGTGTTGCCTCCTTGGGAACTTCAGGAACCCGGGGATCCAGACCAGCAGTCTAGTGTTAAGGGTAAGCATTCCCGACTCTTGGCAACCGTCAAGCCTTCCATGTTTCCGTTCTTTTCCTCTTGTCTGCCCGGGTGTTTCCCCACAGGGCAGAGAGCGTCCTCACAAGCTGCATATGGAAATGGGCGAAGTTTCCCCTTGACAGGTCAGGGCGCCCACCTATCCTGCCTCTCTCCTTCAACTCCCCCAAACAAGCGGAAGACACTTACATTGGCATGTTGCTAGGCACGACGTTACTGCAAGCAGCAACAGAGTCCGCGTATTCACAAAGCTGAGCATGTCTACCACTTAGACATGCAGACTCCTTGTGTGCAGAGCCCCTGTGTCACCAGCGGAGGTATCACCTGGCGGGCGCTGACATGCAATCGTGACCGGTCCCTCCAACTTAGCCGAAAACTCCTGCTGCCGTGGTGCTAAAATAATAAAGCCCAGACCTGCCCTATTTATATGGCAAAAGTTTCCCCTGTCGGTGGGTGCCTCCAAAAACGTCTCCACCAATGGGAGAGCTGGGGCCAGGGGCCCCAGCCTCAGTGCTGGGAGGAGACTGCGGGGGCGCAGGGGAGAGAGCGGAGGGAGGAGGGACGTGGCCACGGGGCTTCTTAAATTGGTTCCATTCTTTTTGAGGACGTGGACACTTTTGAGGCTTTCGAGGGGAAAGTCTGACTCTCTGTCTGCATACCTCCGCCCTCCCCAGCCACCCGCCCTCTCCCGCCCTTGCCAAGTTTGGAACCACTTGAGGACACCTACGTGGGCACTTTTCAGATCTGGGCAGAGAGGCAGGTGTTGAGGGACCTGAGGAGAGAAGGTGAAAAAGCAGGAGCTGTCCAGTCCTGCTTCACTCTGTGCCCTGCGGGCCGGGCCGTCGGCAGGCTGGAGGGGGCTGGGGCTTGAGAGACCGGCGACAGCGTGGCGAGGTCTAGAGCAGCCCTCCCGGGTTGACTCCACCCTGCCCCCTCCCCTGCTTTGCTTTGGGGCCTGCCTGCCCAATTCTCTCTCTCTCTCTCTCTCTCTCTCTCTCTCTCTCTCTCTCTCTCTCTCTCTCTCTCTCTCTCTCTCTCTCTCTCTCTCCCCTGTTGATGGTGATGGAGCGGACATTCCCATCCAAAGGATCAACTTTGACCTATTAGATTTGGTTTGTTCAACCCCCAGGAAGTCCTTCCCTTCCCAGTTCCAGTTCTGTCCACAGACCCTTTACAGGATTTCCAGCCACGCTTGAGCCCCTTGACCTTGCTGCCCGTTCATAAGCACTCTCAGTCGTTGCCCAGTACCTCTCTGCCTTCATCCTCACACTTCTTTCTCCTAATTCTGTTTAGGAGAAAATGTGAAAAGGAGTGTTAAAACTTTTTATTAGGCGCCTAGGATGTACATCCCAACTGGCCTCTCCGGACAAAAGTTAACTCTTCACAGACTCCCCTTCCCCCTCCGTGGCCTTCATACACCGGCTCTGGGATGAGACTTTGATCCTGAGGCACTGGAGTAGAGGACCTTGGTTTTCCAGGGTGGTGGGAACGACACACTGAGTGCTCCTTCCCCAAGCCTCTTAGGTTGTCTTCCAAGATCCCGGGGGCCCCAGGCTGCTTTTGGCCTGCCAAGCATCCTTCCCGAGGCAGCAGAAACCTAGTCTGAGACCTATTCTGTCCCAGAAATCACATCCTTAAGCCAACTTTATCTTCATGAAGCAGAAGTAGGAACCTTCTTTCTTCCCCCACCCCCTCCTTTTCTGTTTCCTGGTGAGGAAAAATTTCTGCCTAAGTAGGTTGACTTAGTCAGCAGCTGCTATAAACCAGAGGGACTGGGTATTGCTAACTGGCTTCTCTTTCTAAACTTAAAAAAAGTTAGAAGTAGAAGGAAGGATAACTAAAAATTTCAATAATGTTATTTTTATCCAATTAAAAATACGCATTTGAGAGACAAGTTAGGATGTGGTTCTGAAATAATGTGTAGTGAAAGATTTCTGAAAGAGCACCAAGGAAAGAAAAACTTCAAAACTATACATCTGATTTTTTCCTGCATTAATCAGAGGCACAAGTTATCATTCTTGCTAATGTGCTGGCTTACTTTTACAGGGTGTTGTTTGTGCCTGAAAATTAGATATTAATTCTGAACAAAAGACTCAGGCAGGTAAGAAAACAGGTTTATGAAAGAATTTCCCTCAATGTCCTTCAGGAAAGTTATTGAGTAACTCTTCTTGGGGTCAACTTGACCATTTGCCATAGCTACCCAAGACCGTAAACATTCCATTTTGATCTATGGTTTTCTGTGATTGTCAAAATAGTCTCAAGAGTAGAACATCCTTTGAAAGTTTGATTATATTTTCATTTTTAGGAAAAAATAAATAAAGAAAAAACTCCTATGTGAATTTTTGAGAATTAGAGAAACCAGTACATAAATCCCCTCCCCCAGGGCTGGAAAGTGAACTGAGAGCTCATAAAGCATTCCTGGAAACTGATGCAAATACCAAAGCTCCAGGGCTCCCTCCCTGCTGATGTGGCAGGGTTTGCAGCAGGCAGCATCAGCACCGGGGTGGGAAGCCCTAGACAGAGCAGAGAGTGAGGAAAGAGCAATCCCTCTCTCTCTCCTTCTCTTCTCCCTCCCCCCTGTCTCCCTTCCTCTGTCTTTGTCTCTGTCTCTCTGTTGCATGTGTGTTGTGTGTGTGTGTGTGTGTGTGTGTGTGTGAGAGAGAGAGAGAGAGAGAGAGAGAGAGAGAGAGAGAGGAATTCCAGCCATCTTATTGCTAATTTGGACAGTCTCCCTCAGTGATCACCTACCAGGAGCAGATCATCCTTCATCGGGTTTTTGTCTATTGGGAGACACTCTAGTGTTCTCTAACGCTGGCCTCTAGATACTGTCTAAATATTCTGTGCATTAAAATAACAATTTTTTTAGTTAGTTCTTTGTTGTTATAGTTCAGGGGTGGGGGTGGGGCTGAGGGAGCTGGGAGAGTTGAAGCAAACAATTGAACTGAACTGACTGTCCAGGTCCAGATGATACTTAGGGAGAGGAAGGAAGAAAAATGGAGTAACCGGGCTAAGGTGCAGGGGATAATCAAAGCCTTCCATGGCTTTGTTGCTAGAACACTGACACCCATGTTCAAAGCCCTGTGTCGTTTTCCGAGGAGAGAGAGCTTTTATCACCCGGTGGGAGCTGAGTAGGCCTGATGGCAGCCTTGGATTCAAGAAGCTCCTGGCAGCCAGGCGGTGGTGGCACACGCCTTTAATCCTAGCACTTGGGAGGCAGAGGCAGGTGGATCTCTGTGAGTTCGAGACCAACCTGGTTTACAAGAGCTAGTTCCAGGACAGGCTCCAAAACCACAGAGAAACCCTGTCTTGAAAGACCAAAAAAAAAAAAAAAAAAAAAAAAAAAAAAAAAGGCTCCTGGCATATATCATGTCCAGCAGGGTATTCAGCTTTCATTGGATATCTAAGGAGAACCGGAGCTGCAGTCCCTCAAGCAATGTCTAGGATTGTGCTGGGCACTGGACAAGTTGGAAGCACTAGAAACGGAATGACTAGGCACTGCCCTCGGGGGTGGGGGGCTTATGGTAAGCTGGAGCTCCAGATCTAGGTGGTAGGATCAAGGCAGGCTTCTCTGGAGCTGCACTGTCTTATCAAGTCTTCACATAAAAATGTTTTATAAGGAGAATGGAGAACCAGCATTGAAGCTAACCCCTATGATCTGAACACTTGGAAGGCTGTGGGAGGAGGGTCTCGAGTTCAAGGCCAGCCTGGGATATATAGCAAGATCCTGCCCAGAAACAGCAGAGATGGGGAAGCAGTGAGGGGGCAATCTGAAAGACACTGGAGGAGTCTGGGCTAGCGCAGTGCTGTGAGAATTGAGAGCAGAGACTGAACTACAGGAATACTTTACAGGTGGAAGAAAGCTGCTCTGATGCTTGATTGTGGAAATAGAGCGGGAGGGAGGGTGCCAGAAGCACCAGCCGGCTTCTGGTGATGAAACTGACTGAAGCAAGGGTCCATTTAATTGGGAACATTTGAGAAGAGGATGATTAGGGTGAGGGAGAATATGCAGACTCAGCCAGCTACGGGCTAGGCAAATGGATAGTGTCTGAAGTCCACACTTCATGTTGGTCTTAATTTATGGGTAAAAGAGTCATGGGATTCCTGATATCATGTTATGAAACCCTGTAGGTTGCGTATGTGTACGGAAAGCACAGTAGGAGTAACAGAGAAGGCAATGGTGAGCGCCAGCATGTGAGGACGGGAATGAAGAGGGAGGCGAGCTCTCCCTGCCTTGGATGGAGGACACCCAGAACATCTCTGCCACCGAGGTTACAGGGCACAGGTTGTTGAGGAGAGAAAGAGCAAAAGTTATGCAGGGCTGACAAGTTTCCTATTTGTCTGGGAGGAAAATCAAGGTTAAGAAAATATATAGACCATCACCTTGGAGGGTATTGGTGAAGAAGCTTTCCTGGAGGGAGAGTCAGGGGGAGAAGGCCACTGAGAGAGGGGTGAGGCAACAGACTATGGGCTACAGGACTTTAGCTCCATCATGGCTGGGGGGAGCCAGGTGTAGGTTGAGGGTAAGGCTGGATTAAAGTGCTAGGGGATTATCCTCATGTACAATAAGATCACCAGGAGTAGCTGTGTAATTCTGATGCTAAACCCCACTTGAGAAACCTTCAGCTTCTTCACATAATCGCATTTGCTTTCTGGCATTGAGGCAAGGGACATTCAAGTGCATATGGATTTTCTTCCCAAGTTGATACTGAATGAATAATCAAGTGTTTCTTGTGAAATCTCTTCCAAACCAGTAGAGAGACAATTCATCCCACCCCTTATGAATTACGTTTTCATCGGCAGTGCTCCATTTTCCAAGCTTAGAAATACGGAGTAGACACCACCCCTTGTTCACACTGACGTCTGTGTGTGCTCCTGTATAGGTTGCATGGAAACAGGTATTTTGCAGTATCTTGTTATTGACTGTACTCAGCCCCATAACTCAGAAGGATGCACTTGGACTCACAAATTTTAACTTTCAATTAAGTCTACCTCTTTTGAAGACAAGATACTGATTGCCTTTCTTCAGGCAGTTCCTGAAGCCATCTTTCAGCTGAAGAGTCCCAGAATGCTGATACATTCTGGATGTCCTCTCTGACTTATAGGAACTTTGGTTGACTTGATTTTCAGACTCTTAATTTTAAAATTCTTTTCAAGTGGCTGGGGAATAAAATGAGACTTCTATTGCAGTTGCAAGAAAGAGCCTAGATATTAATGATTGATTAATCAAAACATGAAGTTGAGTAAAGACATATATTCTGTGGTTAATATACTACATATAGAAAAATGATAAGGATTTAATTTATGTGCTATCACAATTTAGTAGTCATATAATCACATTTTATTGAAAATAACTAGCAATTTAACAGTAGTACCAACAAGCTTTTTAAATATCTAAAAATTCCAATTAAGGACCTAGCTGGGGACATCTCTCTGGACCCCTGGGGACCCCTCTAGAGTCAAGACTATTGCCAACCCTAAAATGGCTCCCTTAATTAAGATATATACTCCCTGCTCCCATATCCACCCTTCCTTTATCCCAACCATCCCAATCCCCCAAGCTCTCCCCATCCTCCCCTTCTCACTTTTCTCTCTCCATCTCCCCTTTCCCACATCCCACCCCACCTCCCCAGTTCCCAATTTTTGCCCAGCAATCTTGTCTACTTCCAATATCCAGGAGGATACCTATATGTTTTTCTTTGGGTTCACCTTCTTATTTAGCTTCTCTAGGATTATAGGCTCAATGTCCTTTATTTATGGCTAAAAACCAATTATGAGTGAGTACATCCCATGTTCATCTTTTGGGGTCTGGGTTACCTCACTCAGGATAGTGTTTTCTATTTCCATCCATTTGCATGCAAAATTCAAGATGTCATTGTTTTTTACCGCTGAGTAGTACTCTAATATGTATATATTCCACACTTTCTTCATCCATTCTTCCATTGAAGGGCATCTAGGTTGTTTCCAGGTTCTGGCTATTACAAACAATGCTGCTATGAACATAGTTGAACAAATACTTTTGTAGTATGATAGGGTATCTCTTAGGTATATTCCCAAGAGTGGTATTGCTGGGTCCTGGGGTAGGTTGATCCCAAATTTCCTGAGAAACCTCCACACTGCTTTCCAAAGTGGTTACACAAGTTTGCATTCCCACCAGCAATGGATGAGTGTACCCCTTACTCCACATCCTTTCCAGTGGAGAGAGAGCCTGAAATGGCCCGATCCTATAGCCATACTAATGAGTATCTTGCATATAACCATAGAACCTTCATCTAGCGATGGATGAAGATAGAGACAGAGACCCACATTGGAGCACTGGACTGAGTTCCCAAGGTCCAAATGAGGAGCAGAAGGAGGGAGAACATGAGCCAGGAAGTCAGGACTGCGAGGGGTGCACCCACCCACTGAGACGGTGGGGCTGATCTAATGGGAGCTCACCAAGGCCAGCTGGACTGGGACTGAAAAAGCATGGGATAAAACCAGACTCTCTGAACATGGCGGACAATGAGGGCTGCTGAGAAGCCAAGGACAATGGCACTGGGTTTTGACCCTACTGCACGTACTGGCTTTGTGGGAGCCTAGCCTATTTGGATGCTCACCTTCCTAGACCTGGATGGAGGGGGGAGGACCTTGGACTTCTCACAGGGCAGGGAACCCTGACTGCTCTTTGGACTGGAGAGGGAGGGGGAGGGGAGTGGGGAGAGGGGGAGGGAAAAGGGAGGCGGGGAGGAGGCAGAAATTTTTAATAAAAAAATTCCAATTAATAATGAACAACACAACTACCTATTATACTGCATGCTAAGTACTGCATCAAGGGAGAAACTTTAAACTATCTCAGATCACCAGCAATCATTATCTAAATCTTGCTGGAGCATGTTTTGTTATTTCCAATTTTAGAAGGAAAAATACTGAGACTTAGATTTTCTTGATATGCCACAATGGGCCAGTTCCCCACAGCACCACACACTTCTAAGCATTCTTATTCTCCTAATATTTAATACTTACTATCTATGACAAGCCCACTTGATTGATCAATTGAAAGGATAAATTATTCATTAGTGGCTTCTTTTGTTACATAGAAATTACTTATTTAATGCACTCACCTATTCTTAGATCTAGCAAAGTATCTGCTAAGTTAAAGATATTCAACTAACAATTATTCAATAATGAAGAATGACTTGAAATAACACAATTGGAGAATATGGAGTTAAATATAAATACTAGCTATTTCTGTCAGTGATTTTTAAAAACTATTTGATCCACACATTAATAAAATATATTGATAGAGGACCAGTCAAGCTAGTTCACTGAAAAGTAGCATCTTATTATTTTCTAATATTTTATCAACCTTTTATTTTGTTAAGTCAAATGTAGACGCTTGAAGCTTTTGGAAGATAATTTCAACAACTTCCAAATCACTGTTGGTACAGAATATGGAGTCAAGATTTGTTTCTGCCATATTTCTAACAAGAGTCTGTAATGAAGAAGTTGCCCAGTAGTTACACAGATTGCTAGATTTTCTAAGTGAAGTCACATATGAAGCTCAGGGCATGGTGGCACAAGTTTGTAAGCCCTGTGCTCGGATGGCACAGACAGTCATATCCCGAGGCTCACTGGCCAGCCAGTTTACTCTACTTGCCCAGTTCTAGGTCAATGAGAGATCCTGTCTCAGAAAAAGAAGAAAGGAAAAAAAAGTTCTTTAATATCTAAAGAACAGGTTGTTCTCTGGTTTCAACATGGCTTTACACACACATATATCTGTATACACATTAGTACATATGCATCATGCAGTCACATGTAAAACATTTCAAATCTTCTCTTTTAGTTATTTTAAAATATGTAACACACTATAAAATACAAATATATAATTACAGCCACCACGCTGATGCCTCTTTATTGAAACTTTCTACTCTTGGATAATGTTTTTCTAGTCTCCTGTCCTCCTTCACCACTTGATTCCACTCCGTTCTCTTTGGTTATGTAGATTAAAAGCTAAATTTCGGGATATGCTGTTAATTGCTTCTTACTGGATTTCAATTTGCAATGTGAAAAGAAGACACTTTTCTTGTTGATTTTAAACCTGTTTGAAATCATCTGGAGTGGCTTCTGTGGGGAAATGGGTGCCTAAGGACATACTTTTTCACTTCAAGCAGGTTGACTGACAGGAGCAGATACTGAAGTTGGAGCTATTGAGTCTGGTGACAGCCTCGGCAATTCCAAAGGTCTTCTGACTCCTCTTCAGTACAGTGTACCTCACGTTACAGCACATTGTGGACCCTGGGTGTTATTGCTCTTTACTAAGTAGGTCAGGTAAGGTAAGGAAGACTCCTGGTTCACTACAAACTCATTACTTACTGCACAAGATGCCCTCAAGGCCCATACTTCACAGACGCATGTCTTCAATCTGTTATTTCTATGCCATGTTTCAATACTTGAATAAAACCAGTACTTCAGAACCTTAAAAAAGGTGTCTGTGTGTGTGCATGTGTGCGCATGTGTGTGGTAGGGGTTTCTTTGGATCTCTTTCTCGTGTTTGAGCTAAATGATTCACCCAGTTTTACAGTTTACTGTATGTAATTCTTCTAATTCATGTTGTTATAGCTAAGTCCCCCCCCCCTTTTGTGTGTGTGTGGTGTGCCTGGTTTCTCCATGTCTGATAAGTCTATGCAAGATGCAGTGTGGATTACTGGGACTGATACATGCTCTTGGCAGTTCTCCCAATCTTTCCCCTTCTTTTTGTCCAGGGAGTTGGAATCATGCTGTGTGTCATATCCCTGGTTGTTGTGGATTTGCTGCCTGGGTCACCTACAGTGCTTCCCTAGGACTCTCTGCTCAGGCATATGTTCTAACACCTTCTCCTTGCAGGACCTCTTTGAGGATAGCCCTGGTATGCGGTCTCTATGGGTTCCCTGCTTCTAACTTCAGCTGCTTGCTGAAGCTCTTTATTTCTGTTCATCCCGATCCCAATCTCCAGTTTCCTCTCAGAATCTCCATCTGAGAAGAAGGGGATGAGTTTTTGGCAGTTCCCCCCATACCTTGTTTGAACTGTATGTTCAACAACAACTGTGGAGGTCTTGTTGTGTGACAGTAATGGATGTGGAGACAGAGAGGTAAGATGGAATTTCCAATCTCAGGAAACTATCACTTGCATAGTAGATTTTCTTCAGTTTTGAGGATAAGGAAAATCTTTTTGAAGATTTTAAGAGGTAATAAAGGTAGGAAGCGATTAATGCAAACTCTTATAATCCTTCATTGTTCTGTGTCTGAGATAGAATGTTCAAGGCAGCACACCCAAGAAAGCATAGCCGACACCCTTCATGTCTTCCATCACTAGCGATGGTTGTGGTGCTTGTCCTTTCATTCACTCAATACAAATTTCTCCAGCTCTTTCTTCCCTGCCATTTCACAACGAAATGCCCATAAATTTGCTTTGTTTTACTGAAGACAATATGCATGTGAAAACATCTTGCCAGTATCTGGCCTCCCCTCCCCCAAGTGTGCAATGCCTTTCCGATTTCATGATTTGGAATTGTTAGCTCCTGCATGCTCAGTCCCACAGATAACTTCCCAAAGCTCACACCATCAGGCCTTTCTTGCACAAATACTGCTTCCCTCTGCTTCAGCAGCTATGGGAGTGCCATTTTCAAGTCTCAGTTTACATTTCCTCTGACTCCCCTATTTCCTACAGCCTAGAGGCAAAACCCCCCTCTTACTGCCCTGCCATCTGCTTTACTCTATGTTTTTAATCCCAACATCCAGTTTCCTTTTTCTAATTATCCCCATCAGGAGTGACTCATAATTCTTATATATTGAAGTGAAATTTCTTGTGGCTGGGAGAAAGCACACAAAACTAAATTTACATTTATTGAAGTCCCTTGTTCCCTAAAATCCGGAGTGAAGGTAATTCACTAATGGGGATAGAATAATTTGCCTACCCCAAGAAAACAATGCATTCCTATTTCAAAGCACAGAGATTTTGTGTTTATGTAGTGAGTAATGTATTCCCAAGGCTCAAAGGAGTTCGTAAGGAGAAAGGAGAGTGAAAAGTAACTGATGCTTTTTGAAAACGTGGAGGAAGCTTCTAGGAGGAGGAAGTACTGGAAGTGAGTGCTAGAAGACTTCAAGAGGTGGAAGGGTCATGTTCCTAGGGAGACGACACAGTGCCTGTAGAAGGAGGCGGTGTTTCTCATAAGGCACACCTAACCACTGTTATGATGATTTCCCACTCAACAGTGGCTCGCAGCATAAGGTGATTTTGTTTCATGGGTAGTTTTTTGGCGATCTTTGGAGTCATTAGTGATGTACATGGGTATGAGCAGGAGTGTGGCATCCAGGGTAAAAGCCAGGATACTGCTCAACATCCTTTAGTACACAGAGGGAGACGACACAGAGCTTTCTACACTCATGTCAGCAGTGACACAAACAAAGGAAGACTCTTGAGGGCTGGGACCTCGCCTGTGTCATTCCTGACCGCGTCTATGCCATCTCCAGGTTTGGAATAATTGTTGACACTCAGGTGACATGTTTTAAGAGATCGGAGAAAAGAGAAATTTAGAATTAGAAGTTGAGGCCTAATGAAAGGGTATTTGGAAAATCACGTGGTTACCGAGACAGAGAGAGATCAGGAAGGGCATCTTGTGGCACATTCAAGGATCCTCTGATGTCTAGTCCCTGAAAAGCCACTGGAGGATTTTGTGCAGGAGACTTTGACTACCTGGCTTATGCTTTAGCAAGCAACAAGGCAGCAGCGGGAGGAGCCCACTGCTCTTTTCTCAGCACCACTCTTAGAATGATCTCCCACTGGAACAGTAGGTCTCAGCGTAAGACAAAGCATTTACTTAGTAAGGGACAATGATTCTGTAGGAAAAATAGTCTAATTACTTCTCTCTCTCTCTCTCTCTCTCTCTCTCTCTCTCTCTTTCCCTCCCTCTATCCCCCCCTCTCTTTCTCTCTTTTTGTCACAGGATCTCTCTATATAGCCTTGGCTGTTCTGGAACTTGCTTTCAAGATGGCCTCGAACTCAAGAGATCCACCTGTCTCTGCCTCCCAAGTACTAAGGTCAAAGGCATGTACCACCACTGTCCAATCTTGTTACTTTTCTTTTGCTGTGGCCAAAAGTAACTTTGGGAGGAAAGGGTGTATTTGGCTTACACTTCCAGGTCAGTTTATCAATGAGGGTAGTCAAAGCAAGAACCCCACGCAGAATCTTGAAGCAGAAATCATAGAGAAAGATTGTATGTGGAATCATTTTCTGCCTCCATCAACTTCACTCTCTTATATAGTTTAGAATCACCTACTTAGAGATGGTCCTCCAACATCAATTAACAATCAAAAAAAAATCTCTCACAGCCAAGACCATATACCAACCTGATAAATGCAGTTTCGCAATTGAGATTCCTTTTTCAGTTGACTTGGACTGTGTAGTGATATTTCATTTGTATTTTAATAGATCTTGCCTGAAGATTAGAGAGCAAAACAGCCACACTAGTCAGCCATGCAGACAAGACAATGGTGACACACACCTTTAATCCCAGTAGCCATCACCATATAAAGCAAGCCGTAGTGGTTCACTTCTTCATTCCCAGCATGAGAGGATTATAAATCAGGATGAGAAAGGAACTTGCTCTTTCAGTTTGAGGATTTCTTTTGGGTGAAAGCTCTCTAGTGGATTGACTGCTTTGCTTTTCTGACCTTCAGGTTGAACCCTAATATCTGTCTCTGAGTTTTAATTAATCATGCTGCATTTGGTGCCTGACATGGGGCTCAATCCCATGACCCTGAGATTAAGAGTCTCATGCTCTATCTACTGAGGTATGTGGCAAGTTGACAGTTAAAGCTAACAACGACACCAGAGAGAACATGGCCTAAGCTCAGCAGTGGAGACAGAGAAAAGAGGACCTATGGGAACACATGGCAAGGAGTTAGAATTGACGGGACTTGGTGATCAGTTCAATATGGGATATAGGATGAGGTTTTTTACTTAGGTATTGATATTATTACATAGGATGAAAAAGACAGGAAGAAAATCAGGGTTTGTATGTTTGTATTTATGAATTTGTCTTTGAACATTTATTGAAGCATTAATTTAGGTCCCCACATTCATAGACATTCGATTAGTCCATTAACTAAGCTTTGAGGATATCAATATAAATAATCCTAGTTCTTAAAATGTTGCCATGTCCATAGTCTTGTCACAATAGACAAAGGTGGAAGCAACTCCTGTCCATTGACAGGTTACTGGATAAACTAAATGTAGTGTATTCGTAAAAGAGAGTCTGTGGAGTCATTGGAAAGAATGAAGTAAATACATATTATATAAGGAACCAAACTCTTGAAAACATGCCGAATGATGAAATTTTTTTATACAAGGTAAGATATTTAATGACATACTTACATGAAATATACAGAATAGATAAATATATAGATATAGAAACCATTAACAGTGGGCAGGCGCCAAGGAAGAAGAACAATGGAGAGTGATTGCTTAATGGACATTAGACTTCTCTTGACAATGGTAAAATATTCTGGCTCTAGGTGGGGGTTGTTATAGCATACACTGTGAATATATTTAGAGAACACAGAATTTCACATGTTAAAGTAACTCTCATAGTTTAAGATAGTTAATTCACATAACAAAAAAATTGGAATTTCAGGTAAACACACCCCTCCTTTTATTATTATAGGAAGCACTCAATCTGATGAGAAAGACAAGTGAAAATGTAGTGAATCAATGGCGACAATCTATAATTGTCTCTGGTAATAGACAGTGTTCTTCAAACTGAGAAATTATCTGAAGAAAGCTCCAACAACAATGAAAGCCTTTGGCAGGAGCCGGAGAGAGAAATGAGTTAAGAAACCATTTTCTCTATTTTTATGGTGCTGATTGCTACACTTCATGTGAGGCATAATGGAGTTATTCTTGAGACATAAGTGAGTCCATCAATGTGACTAGTCAATGACTGAAGTCTTAAATAGGCAGGTTCACCAGGCCTTGGAACTTGAATCTGTTCCTTTGATAGCCTTGATCCCCATGATCAAGATCCCTAAGAAAATAAAGGCAAATTATGGCAGCAATAAGTAAGATTACAGAATTTAAAAAAAATATTCAAAAATAAGTAGTGCAAAGTTAAGATATCACTGAAATTTCCTTTAATGTTACTTTAACCTTGAAAAATATAAGAATTCTCAAATATCTAATTTGTTTTTTTTTTAAAAAAAAAAAAACAAGGAATGGAGGAGGCTGTGGAAATGGCTCAGTTGGTAAAGTATAGTGTAACCTGAGTTCAGATCCCCAGCATACACAGTGAAAAAAGAAAAGAGAGAAAGAGAGAGAGAGAAAGAGAGAGAGAGAGAGAGAGATCAGCACGATAATAGGAAGGGCAGAGTGGTGCCACAATCCGTTGAAGACAAATCCCCAGTGCAGAGCGATAATATTTATGCTTTTATTTTTCTGTTCTTCTTTTAAAAACAAAAATGTTGATTTTTATATGTTTATAAACCTTTCATTTATAGTAACAAAAGCCTAGAAGCACTGAATAGTTAGGATAGCTCTATCCCTTAGAAAAAGAATAGATACAAGCCTAGTTTTTCAATGAATGAAACATTCATTCTCTTCTCTAGCAATGCATGTATTGAAACATAGGCACTGACAGTACAGGGATATGTTAATAGAACTGCCTTCAAGTTATTCATAATTGTGAGTGTGTAACAAATAAACAACATGTAGAGATTAGTATTAATGGTCTTTGCGTGGGAAAACAGAAATAAGACTAGTCCAAAGAGTTAAGGTCATTCCCCAAGGGATGAGGATAAATCTTGATAGGCCACAATCTGCTGGGTTTGCAATCTAGGAAATAATCAAGAAAATTAAAAAGCACAGTAATATGCTCCAATCAAATTATTCTCTCATTCTTTCATTAAATATGCTTTTTATGTCTCAGACATTGTGGCAAGAATTGAGAATCTAGTCAGAATGTTCCTGTCCTTATGACCTCATAGTCTATTGAAAAACCAGACATTAAACAGCCTGGGCAGTAAATGCTGATGAACTGTCTTTCAGTAAGGATGCACGACGGTATGGGACACACGACATAGGCATAGCACACAAAGAAGTTAAATAAGGAAATGACAAACTCAGCGGCATCTCAGTTAGCTGGCCTGCTAGAACAATATACCACACACCAGGTAGCCTAAAACAACAGACAGTTCCTTTTCTCTGTTGTTGTTTCTGAGAAGCCTGAGATCAAGGTGCCAGGGGGTTTGGTCCCCAGGGAGGGACTTCTTCGACTAGCAGAGTGGGGGTGGATGAAGAAAGCTAAAGAGCCTTAGGATGTGAGAGTTAGGACAGAGAATGAATCAGAGTTGACTTCTCGGTTTCTGCCTTGTTGTGGTAACATTTTTAAAATAAAGAATCCTGGTGGAAAAGAAGATATAGGGATTTGAAAAAACAATCTTGTCTTTGAGCATATTTTGTTAGAAATGCTTGCATGTAATTTCCCACGGCTAGAAGGCGGGCCATCAGTGCTGGCCTGATACACAGAATTATCCCTGTTCATTATTATTTGTGTTTACATCACTTTCTTGATATTCACATGTTAACTTTCCAAAATTCTTTCATAATACTCACAGTCCTTGTTCTTTTTTCTGGGTCTTTTAATACATTAATGTTTTTCTAGATGCACTCATGTGAAACCTCACTTCCAATTCTTCTAGAGTCTTAGTTCCAGTTATTAAATAATTTTGTTTCTACTTATGAATTCTTGTTTCACCCTTGTTATTCCACCTTTATCGCTACTAAACAGGAAAGAAAAATTTTATTAAGACATTATAATGTATCAGATATTTAAAAGTGATCAAGTATAATAGTATCAAAAGGACAAATAAGAAAGCAAAATGACAAACTGATATACAGTGGCTGTCCTAATGAAAGATGAACCAACTGAAGTCATGAAAGTAAAGGAAAAGTTTACAAGAAAAGCAAAACTCCAGCTAAGTAATAATGATGGCTAGGAATGGGGTGGCAGAGAAGAAAGTGGGGGCGAAAGAGGGAAAGGGCCTGTGTGGCAAAGGAAGCCTCCATGCACAGTTACCATAGCTTGAGTAGAAAGTGTGTAATGGAAAGCTGCAGAAAACGAGGCTCCAACAGAAGCAGATCAGCACTCTATGACAGGAATGCATTGCACCACACAAAAACTGGCACTCCAACGTCCGAGCCACTCTTGCCACTTTTATTACTGCTTTGGTGTTTGATAAGTGTTTACTTTACATAGCGTTTAGAACGATCTTTCACAGCATGTCCTGTACACTATCCATTTAGCCATAACAATGTTCCTTTGGGATATGCTTGACAATTTTGTCAATAGCAGCAAGCAGCCAACTGGATGCCCTATGTCTTCCAAATCAAATTACCAAGGCCTCATCATTCATCTATTCTCTTTATGCATTTCTGCCAAACTATGTTTCAGTTGTAATTGTCTCGCTCAAAGACTTTCACTGACTCCTTATGTTCTATATCAGCAAGAAGAGTCTCTTTGTTTGACATTGTAGGGAGTATCTATAGAAATTAGAATCAGCATATGTGCCTAAACATATTTTCTACTAAATAAAATGCTTTATATTATCTATTGCTGCAGAGGAACTATGCTAAAATTAAGTGGTTTACAAAAGAAGTATTATCATATCTTTTAGTTTATGGCCCTGGAACTCAAACAGGTCTTAGATGGATCATTATTCTGCTTTACCTTGCATTTGCTGTGGGCCCTGGGGATCATCTGGCAGCCGGTCTAGAAGGAAGCATCCAAGATGGATTGTTTACATGTCTGACACAAGGCTAACTAGAAGACTAGGCTCAGCTGAATGTTGACTGAAATGCTTGCATCTGGCTCTGAGTCAAAAATGAGCTCTCCACCTTTGGTTTCCAGAGAGAATCTTTAAGAAAGAAAAGCGAATATTGCAAAAGACTTAAGTCCTAGCCTTGGAAATTTGATATCATCACTTCCATTGTATCCTGTGATAAGGACACATGCACAATGCTGACTGAGATACAAGAAGATAGGTTATAGAGTAGATTACCTGGAGGCATGCTTCATTAAGGAGTGCCCTTTAAAGATTAATAAACACACTTGACTGTACTGAAATGAATTTTCTTCGCACTCACCTGTGCTACATCTGGACTATAGTCATTTTTATTTTTCCACCAGACTCCATCCTAACACTCAAGGATAGTCGAGTTTCACACTGAATATTTTAAATCCTTTGGTGGATTCTCTAGTTTAAATTTTTTTTCCATTGTTTTTGAAAGATAGTACCATTTTTTAGTTTGGTAGTGGGAATAGAAAGATAAAGACTGAGTTGAAGTATCCGTGTGGACAAATTCACAGCTTTGAATATCTGTTTTATGTAGTGAATGCCAGCAGCATGAACAGAGTTGACATGGTCACTTTGCTGTCCATAGCTGTACCATTTGTAGAATTAAGAAACATCAGATAAGCAGTTTGGTTCAGAGGGAAGACTAAGTCCCCTTAGAACATGATTCTTTGGAGCTGTGATGGGAAGATACCTACAGGAATCTTACAAGTAGTAAGGGAAGAGAAATGGGATGTGGGAGAAGGTATGGGAGAGACATAGTGGTCTGGAGTTTGCTGGTTTGTTGCGGGGGAAATTCTCATTGAATCTGTGAGGTTGAATAAATAGTCTAGAATGGAATTTGTAAAGATGAATTTAAAATTAGTTGAAGATAGATTTGATGAGAAGGTAGTTGAGGGCTTTCAGAAAAGAGAGAGAGGAATAGGTACAGAGATACAGGCTTCCATGATTCAGAGAGGAATGAGGCTTTAAGATAGAAAACAGCCTCAAATGTTGTATGCTGAAGAAGAACTGACAAAGAACTTGAAATTAAAAGCATTAAGATGCCATTGACTTACTGGCTGCTGGGAGGTGTCATTTGAAGGAAGCCAGATTACATCTACCATGAATTAGCCATGAGTTCAGGAAGTGGGAGCAGTAGGATCACTCTGAGCATCTGTGCAGTAGACTTACAAACACAACTACTTGCTTATTTATTTATTTAACATTTTATGGTGCTGGAGATTGAAGGCATGAAGGAATTGAAGGATTCTTGCATGCTAAGCAAGTCTTCTACCATTGAGCTAGGTCCCTAAGGCCTATACACAGACCTTCCAGTGTTAATGTTCTTTTCTGATGATATCATTAATGGGAGTTGTGTGTGTGTGTGTATGTATACAATGCAAAATCCTGCTCTGCATTAACTTCCCACACTTCCAAAGTAGAGTTACAGAAGGCATTTAAAAATATATGCTAATTTTTTAATTTTATGTGTATGAGTGCTTTGCCTGCAGGTATGTTTGTACAACATCTGTGTTTACAGTGTCCATGAGACTACAAACAAGGGTGTCAGACTCCCTGAAACTGGAGTTCTGGATGTCAATGTAGCTTTATGTGGATTCTGGGAACTGGGTCTTCTGCAAGAACAAGTGCTCTTAACTACTGAGTCATCTCTTCAGCTCCCACAATGAGAAGTTTGAAGTGTAGACTTGAGAGTGTGCAGGATAAAAATGGCTCCCTGGGTTATGGATACCTAAGGACCACAGACTTCACAAAACTCCATGGGGATAAAATGAAATTAATTGTTGGAGTAGAAAATCATAAAATGAAAGCTACGGCAAGGATTCAAGAAGCACAAAAAAACAAACTGGAGACAAATCCCTCCAACTGAAACACACTATTTTGAGCCATTACTTTATATAGAGTTTTCTTCTCTCCTTCCTCTTTTCTTTCTCTCTCTCCTTTTCCCTCCACTTCTTTTTTCTCTACCACCCCTCTCTTCTCTCCCTACCCACATCCCTCTAGCAAGCAACGTGGACAATTTTAAGAGAATCTATCTTTAGAATTTCAGGCTCATTACCCCGCCCCACACCACCTCTTTCTCTGCTCTAGGCTGGGGGAGGAGGGTAAAAAGAATGTGGTCTCTGAGTCTGTATCTCAGGAATCATTTCAAACCAAACAGTTTCTAAGTATTTGCTGTCTGGACTGGAAATGGGGGCAGGGAAGTGGGCAGAACTTTGGCTGAGGGGCCATTTGTCATTTCCTGGGAGGTGCTCCACATTAACCCTTCAGAGAAGAATTTTAAATAGATTCTAGGCTTTGGTTAAATCAGGTCCAACCCTGGGCTATTTTTTTTTCCCGGCTTTTCAGAATCTTTTGTTTCCTTACACTTCTTGAGAGGATGGTTGCTTTCTCTCCAAGGGAAGCAGGTGGTGGTGCCATGTAGAAGAAGAGGGACAACTAGAGTGTGTCGCCTCTGTGTGCTCACACTTAGTTGTGATAATCCAAGACAGTATCACACTGCACTGATCGCTTCTACATATGGATTACTGCGTAGAATTACGCTGTGTGTATGTTTTCATAAGAAAATCTTTATAAAGCCAAGCGAGTGCCTGGCGTTTATCTGGGAGGTGCAGGGCAAGAAAGGGTTACACGAGCCTGTCTCGTCTTGATATGTAACAGCTGTGAGAAAGTACAGCATCTGCCTCACACTCAGCTCTGAGGTGCACCAAGTGGCTCGCCCATCTCCCATCCCATCCCCCAGGGCTCCTTCCACTTACTAAGGTTCCCTGCAAAGTTCAAATCTGGTGTAAACAAAGGCAGAAGCTTTGGGATAGCCAAACACAAGATGGAGTTGAGAAAAGCAGGCAGCAAAAGCTTTGCGAGCTTCAAGAAGAGCCATTTGTGCGTTGTTTTCGGAAAGGAAGCTTGCTTGTTGTGGCCATACAAAGAAAATGAGGTAGAACTGAAGACCCCAAACCAGAAGTCACCTGTAAGCCAGGAAGGTCCACACATTCAATCATGTGAGCAATTAGGCAGCTTTTTGCCTTATGCACTCACAGCAGATAACAACTTCCATGGTCCCTCTAATCAGTGTCTTACAGAACTGACCTTGCTTGCTACAAACAAACAGGGACACAAAGATGGAGTGTTCACCGAATGGCACACCCTCAGGTCAGCATAATAATCACTTAGGCTGTGGAGAAATCCACAGGATTCATGAGGTCCTTTACTAAGCACACCGAGGAACTATAGCTTACATTTTCTCCAGGTCTGAAACAGCGCTTTAAATAGCACTCAGGAAGAGAGGGTAGAATGGCAAACCAGGCTTTCCCCCTCCTCCCCACCCTTCTGCTCCCCCTCCTTCCCCCTCCCTCTTTTGCTCCCCCTCCTACTCCCCTCCTTCTCCCTCTCTCCTGCTCTCTCTCCTACTCCCCCTCTCCTGTTCCCCCCTCCTTCTCTCCCTTCTCCTGCTCCCCTTCTCCTTCTCCCCCTCCTTCTCCTCTTCTCCTGCTCCCCCTCTCCTGCTCCCCCTTCTCCTGCTCCCCCTTTCCTGCTCCCCCCTCTCCGCTCCCTCTCTTCTGCTCCATCTCCTGCTTTTCCCATCTTCCCTTCTCACCCCCCTTCCTGCTCTCCTCATATCCTCCTCCCTCCCCCCCCCACATAAAGTGTAAAAGTTATCCTCATTGATTGAATAAAATAATTTAATTTCCAAGGATAGTGTGAGTGAAGCTAACTTGCTACTATTCTGAGGCTGGGGAGAAGAGGGAAGGAGGAGATTCATGAAGAGGAATTAGAAATGGGAGGGAGGGAGTTTTTCAGATGTGTGCAAGGAATGGTCCAGGTTTGGAGGCTGAGCACCAGCTTCCTCTGGGAGGAGCCTCTTGAGCCACGCTGGCTTCATTTTGGAAGGGAAGTCTGTGGAGCTATGGCCAGGCAGGGTTCCAGCTGGTCAGCTATGTGGCACTGCTGCTATTGTTGAACAGAATTCTTTCCCTATGACACATCTGTCTCCTCAATTTAATAGAAACTACAGCTCTCAGTACTTTTCTTGCCCTGAACTTGAAGAAAATCAGAAAAGCGAAAGTCAGTCTTCTACCCTCATTTTATAAGGAACTATTTACTGACCCTGTCATGTGACGCTGCTGTGTATAAGGAGAATTTTAAGAACACAGGAGGAGAAGCACGTTTGATCACTCCCATCCGATAGATATTCAGAACGAACCCATCATTTAACATGGAGAGCAGTCCTTTAGTTCTGATTGGCTGTGTTTAGGGGACTCTGTGTGGCGCCTTGCTTTAAATTGGTTGTGGGAATGTAATGATCAGTGTCCTATTGCTTCAATTCTGTGAGTTAAGTGGTAGCTTCTGCAGCTAGGTTATTAATCTTTTGACAAATTACGAAAATCCTGGCAAGAACAGAGATGAGAGAAGGGTAAGATCCCTGTGCAGTATCGCCTGCATCATCTGTGAATTAGGAGCAATGTTTTATCAGCCCACACACATAGAATGATGAGCAGAAGCATCGCCTGGGAATTGATCAATTGTTTTTTTAAGACCAGGTGGAAGACTTTGCAAATTATAAGCACAGGGCTTCTCAACGGGAAGAACAGGAAAGGCATCTCTTAGACTTTGAAGTAAAGATGGTAGCCACATTTGAGGACACTGATTCATGCATGGTTTGAATCTGAGGCCTCAGTTTCTCATTAATAAAATCCCCCAATAAGAGAGAACTTTGTGTGGTTGTTTATCATCAAGGTAGTATTCTTACCCATTCTGGACCTAACCCAAGACACATCAAAATGAGATTTCAAAGTCACACTCAGTGACCTAAGGTTTAATGGAGTCTGATTCTAACTGATGTTTATGAAGCTCTGAGCCGGTATGCCTACTGGTTACTTGGTCATTTTGCTTTCTTCGGTTGTTCCAGTAATTATCCCCTCTCAGCCTCTCCCATCTTATCTCCTCATCCTGTTGGGCACTGATAACAATCTACATGGAGTGCTGTTTCTTCTTCAGAATGTCTCAGAGACTCCAGTTGCTGAGCCTGTATATCCGGATAGCTAGTCTGCCTAAAAGGGGCTCCTGCTATGATGCACAGCCACAGAGAAGAATATACTAGGGGGAAGAAGGGGTGGCAGAGAAACATGGACAAGGAAGACTTGAGTGTTCCCCATAGAATTGTCCGATTTGCCTATAGTTAAAATATGCCGTATGCTGCTGTGGGAAGAGGAAGACTTGGGCAAAGGAATCATGGAAGGGAAGCATACAATCTGGTTAGAAGATGTAGTGAATTCAGGATTCAAGCCCCTGCTCTTTAGTGTTTGGTGTAGATAAGTTCATCCGTGCCACCACCTACCCCATCTTTCTTGAAACTAACTCACTGGGTATGCTAGTTTGCTAGGGCTGCCCTAATCAAGTGTCATAGACCTGTAGGCTTAAACAAGACAAATGCATGGTTTCACCTTTGTAGAGGGTGGAATTCTAACCCAGGTGTTGATATACTTGTGATCTTCCTCAAATGCATGGTCTCACCTTTGTAGAGGGTGGAATTCTAACTCCCAGGTGTTGGTATACTTGTGGTCTTCCTCAAATGCATGATCTCACCTTTGTAGAGGGTGCAATTCTAACCCAGGTGTTGGTATACTTGTGGTCTTCCTCAAATGTATGGTCTCAACTTTGTAGAGGGTGGAATTTTAACTCCCAGGTGTTGGTACACTTGTGGTCTTCCTGAGCAGTCTACCAAGGGCCAGGGTGGGGATGAGCCTATTCTTAGGCTCTCAAGCTGGCACAGGGCATCTGTCTTCTATACCCTCTGCCCACATCAGTCTGTACACAAACTTCCTTGTTTTATAGAGACACTAATATTGCCTTACAGTCCACCCAAACTACCCAATTTTAAATTGTAAACCTATCTTCAAATAAGATCTAACTTTGAAGTACTGAGGATGAGGGTAAATATGGGCTCACATTCTCCTCAGATGACCCCTCTCCCAAAAGGAAAGTACGCAAGAGTGGGGCAGGCGACATTCAGGACAATTCTTAAAAAGTCTTTTATTTGGAATTCAATTCCTGGCTTTATTGTAATTCTAGAAACAAAGAAGGTAGATTCCTTTGGCTGAGGTGATCCATCATTTGGCAAAAGGGCCCACTTATACCATGAGCTTCAGCATAGCTAACAACCTGAGGAGTTTTCATTTTCAAACCAGAACTGTTGAGTAAGCCATATCTTTTTTTTTTATTAATTAATTTATTTAATTATTAAAGATTTCTGCCTCTTCCCCGCCACCACCTCCCATTCCCTCCCCCTCCCCCAATCAAGTCTTCCTTCCTCCTCAGCCCAAAGAGCAAGCAGGTTTCTCTGCCCTGTGGGAGGTCCAAGGACCACCCACCTCCATCCAGGTCTATTAAGGTGAGCATCCAAACTACCTGGGCTCCCACAAAGCCATTACGTGCAATAGGATCAAGAACCCATTGCCATTGTTCTTCAGTTCTCAGTAGTCCTCATTGTCCATTATGTTCAGCGAGACCGGTTTTGTCCCATGCTTTTTCAGTCCCCGGCCAGCTGGCCTTGGTGAGTTCCCGATAGAACAACCCCAATTGCCTCAGTGTGTGGGTGCACCCCTCGCAGTCCTGAGTTCCTTGCTCGTGCTCACTCTCCTTCTGTTCCTCCTTTGGATCGTGAGACTTCAGTCCAGTGCTCCAATGTTGGTCTCTGTCTCTGTCTTCTTTCATCGCCTGATGAAGGTTAATATTCAGGGGGATGCTTATATGTTTTTCTTTGGGTTCACCTTCTTATTTAGCTTCTCTAGAAGCCATATCTTTTAGATGTGATAAACTAACTTCTGGGACCATCAGACTAATTTCTCCTTCTAGGACTCTGAGCCATTTAAGGTTCGTGTATTGTGGGAAATTGTCCATACATTCTTCTAAGAACTGTAAGCCTTATTTTTGCTTGCTTAAGCTGCCAGTGACCTTGTCACCCATGACAAGTATGTCGCTATGCATTGCTAGTGATTTTAAACTCTTTCTTTTCCAGTTTCTTTCTCATATATATATATATATATATATGATATGCATATTTATATATATTCATATGCATATTTACAGCAGTGCTGTATTTTCTTTACAGTATTACTCTAACTTCCTGTTGGTTATACTCTTGTAATAACTGGCATAACAGAAATAGAGATTGAACGTCTGTGTTCGTCCTGGTCAAAAGGCATCCATTTCACTCAGGTTGTCAAGAGAAAAGGACAGAAGCTTAGACAGCTTCTTATCTTCAGTGCACAGCCGCAGAAAGAGAGAAGAGTTGCTAATCAGTTTCGTGAAAAGGGCAGAAAAGAAGTAAATAAAGACTCACTAATTCTGATTTAGTTGTGAATTTGTGATTATGTGAGCACACCAAGTAATATCAATGGGATCATAATGGGAGGAAAAGTGTTTCCAAGTAGACAGAAAACAAGTAGGTGAAGAGGTAATTCTGTCTGGCTAACAATAATACCCTGAGCATTGAGCATACTGCCTGGTAAATCGAATCTGTTCAACAAGTTGACATTGAAGGAAAGAATGGAACAGATGAATAAAAATCATAAGATTCACAGATGTTGGTAGCTTCTGTGCTGGTGCCCAGCTATGATGTTCTAATTGCAAATCTTCCCTCGTTACTTATTAAATCTGAATCTCAATGAAGCAGTTCTCAGTCGAGTTTTAATTACCATTGGTTCTTTAAAGCAATAAACCTGAATTTCATTAAAAGAATTACATTACCTAAATTTCATTAATTCATAGTCTTTTCCTCCCCCTGTCCTTCATTTAGAATGGCATGGTAAGGTCTAATTTCATTGAAATGACCCAGAGGGAAGAAAGTGGTACCAAGAAGGAGACATGAAAACTGATTAAAAAAAAGATTCCAATGCTTGTCTGAAGCTGTCTTCCTTCATGAAAGTCAACTCTACCGAGAGTGGGAGGACTAAACCACACTTGTAAGGATATAAACTGAGGACTATGAATGTCTGGGGACCTACGAAACTGGCAGGAAGCACAGGGGAGTTAAGAATCATGTGAGAAAAGACACGCTGTCTCGCCGCGTGAATCCATCAAAATAACAGTTCTTTACTCAGCTTCGCTCAAGTTCTCTAGATTCCACAAATGAATTAACACATCGCTGCCTTTCTCAGTGTCTTCACGTTCTTCCTCTGATTCAAGTGCCTGTGCCTTCACACTTGTGAGAGAAGCAGGAGCAGGTAGGTTTAGGGCGTTCTCTTGCTTGCTTGGAGTACTTGCAAGGCAAAAGCAGAACTGCATTCTCAGTGAAGCCCTCCTTACCACAGACGGGTAACTAAGCCCAATGCCGAGGTTTACTCAGCTGCGGCTTCCATCTCCTGGTCTCATGAAGAATAAAAGCTGATTATAGTCAAGAAAATTGAAGAGAGAGATGGGCACTGGTTTCTTCTCATCAATCTCAATGCCCATTTTATTTGGGTCTATGATCCAGTCTTCCTCAGTTAGCCACAGTGTCCCCATTCTTGGTACTAGGATTTATTTTCCGTGTTTACCAGGAATGCATTATCTGTGCTATGTTCCAATGTGATGTAGCTTTTACGGGAAATTGTTTTGTTTTCCTCTGAACATAAATGTGTTGTCCTCACAACTCACTCTTTCGGACTAAGCAAATGAAACCTCTTCCTGAGCAGGGCTTGCATCCTTGATGATGCAGGACACATTCTATCGGGTGTGCTGGAAACACCACCACAATAATTAGACTCATACTCGTGATAATCAGCAAGTTTTGTTTTTTTAATTTTTCACTGTGGAGCATGACCAGAATGGTACAGAGCAGTAGCCAGAGGAGCCCTGCCTTGACCGCGCTCCTTTTCCAGGCATGGAATGCGCCTTTAAGTTTCATCTCCGCTATGGCCTAAAGATACTGGATGCCTTTTATTAGCTAAAATGACTTGAGAAAATCTGGGTATCCGGATAGCCAGCTCAGTTACAGGTCCAGAAGAGAATTCACTCTACTTAACTCAAGAGTCCCAAGGCCTTTTGGTCAAGAGCTGTCCCTCAATCGTCAGCAGTTCCGTGGCAAAAACCAATTTGCTAAGTGTTGGGACCACTTGAAGCTGCCCCTTCAAAGTGTCATTTTCAAGAGCGTAAACAAAAGCTACCACTCTGTTGTGATCACTTTTAATTTTGTGAAGCCTAAGAGTGGAATGAAGTGGAAATGTGGGTCGGTTAGAATTTCTCCTGTCACATGTCTCTGGGCACCTAACAACCCTGTAGTTGCTTTTCCTCCTGTGCTGGAGTGGAGTGACCAAAGGAAGGCAGAAACAAATGTGCACAAGTCTTGGTGACCCGCCAAGAGGCTGATGTGTTCTCTGCAGATGCCCACGCAAATACAGCAGATAAGCTTTCCATAAATCCAACCAGTCTTTCTTCACCAGGTGACAGACAATGTCGAGGAGGGCTCTGGAAGTCTGGGCCCTAAGGTTTGGCCCACAAAAATTCACTTCCCTTCCAAATTGTCTCCAGTCTCATTTGCTAAGCATTCTGGGACTCACTTCTTAACTGATTGCAAATGTTTCTGAGGTAAAGTTTTCCATGGGAGTCACCAAAAAGGTTCAGTAGTGCTTATTTTTCCGAGGTTCAGTTTGAAAAGACGGTGTGGGTAACAATGAGACTCCCACCCCCAACCGCACCCCCATCCTCACCCCAGATGTGGGTGTAAGAAGCTGTTAATGGGTTTGGTTTCTGTTTGTTGAAGTGCAGGAGGAGCGCTCACAGAGAACAGGTAAAGTCATCAAAAAGTACTTGGGCTCTGACTGGGGCTTGGCCAGATGGATTTCCAGTGGTTTAGGAGTAAAACCCAAGAAAACGAGGAGAGGTTTCCAGAGAAAATAGTGGAAGCCGCCAAGCCAAGCAATCTTCTTAAAGTGGGGAAAAGCAGGACTGGGAGCCTGCAGGTTGGAAGCAAGAAACTGTCCTTGCTTTCACGCCTGCCCTTGTAGACCTGAATACTGGATTTTTTTTTTTTTTTTTAATAAGGCAGCAAAATTGAACTGCCAGGAAGAACGGGGCTGTCACCTGCCGTGTGTCTTCATTAAGAATTGAAATTCTTCAAAAATAAGCTTTCCCATCAGGATTAAAAGACAGAAAATCTATCGTCACAATTTCTGGATGTTTGTTCTTATATTTCCCAAGGGTCAAAAGTCGTCATTAAAACATAAAGTTTTCAAATTGGACTGCCTTGAAAAGAGCATTGTTTTTAAAGGAATCTTAAGTAGCAAAAACACAGTTTTCCTTCACAAAGCAAAACTGTAAAATAGTAGGTAGTCAATTAGCATATTTGCCTAAAACATTGATGCTTTTGTTTTCTTTTAAAGAAAGGCAAAGAGTGAAATTAGTAGTTATGACAAGTCTCTTGTCTTTCTCTCTGGATAATGCCAGCGACGGTTTCTTTCCTGTAGCTCAACATTCAGCATGGCATAGGTACAGACTCTTCTTAAATAAGTTTCTCACTAAGTTGTCCAGGCTGGCCTTGAACTTTTTGACCTAAGCTTGCTTTGAACTTGTGATCCTCCTGCTTTAGCGTCCTGAGTGCGAGGCTACAGTCATGTGTCACCATTCCCAGGTGAAGGTTTTGCTGTTGTTGCTTTTAAACTTTATCATTTAGGGAGAAACCAACGTGTCTTCTGGTGGCAGTGTGGTCTAAACAGGGAGGGAGAAAGCTCTCTCAGGGCTTGCTACATTCTTCTTAGGGCTAAACAGAGGTGGGCTGGTTCAGACTCACATGCCTTTGACTCTTGGTGTGTCATGTTGCTGTCTGTGTGTCTACTGACCTCCATACATAGGCTTAGTCTGGACACAAATCCCCTTATCTTTTGATGTGACGCCAACACTGAGGTAGTTTCAAGAGCAGGAGAAACAGAACTGAGACCCCCCTTTCCACACCTTTGGAAACGTTGCTAGACGTGTGTCATCTATTGGTTCAGTGATGCATTTAGATTTTGGTGTACCATGCAACTCTCTGTGAGAATCAGCCATGTGAGGGTTTTTCTTGGGGGGGTCCCTTGACTTAGGACCTTGTCCCAACCAATGAAGATCCATAGATACCACTGATCTGTAGTCCTGGCTGCTTCTGCCTCTGTGGCGTGTTTGTGGGTTTTAGGTGAAGAGGCAGGCAATACATCCGAAGAGATGCAGAGGTGAAGAACTTTGCAGTACACTTGTGTGCTGCAGCTAAACCAGGGCCTGCACTCCAGAAACTCTCACTTTCTGGCTGCTCCAGCCTTGGCCAGAAGGACTAGATGGAGGTGAGGCATTTTGAGGGATCTTGGAAGATGGCTCAACTGGTGAAGTGCTTGCCACAGACACATGACTTCAATCCTTGGAAGCCATGGATTTAGCACAATTTAGTATGTGCAGATACTCCCAGGGCCAGAGAGATGGAGACAGAGGATCCCTGGATCTTCCTGGACAACCTAGTTAAGTCGGTTAGTAAGAGATCCTGTCCGAAAAAATAAGGACGATTGAGGAAGACAGTCAAAGTCAACTTCTCCCCAAGTGCACACACATGCATATGCAGTTGGTGGTAAAGTTTCTATGTCCACAGGTTCCTCTGGACTCTTGCTAAGTGCTCTGAAGTTCTCAAGATTTTACTTTTCATGTAAATTAAGAAGTCTGTCAGTTTCATGCATCCTGATGGGGAAAACACAGACAGACAGACAGACAGACAGACAGACAGACAGAGAACAAGAGAGAACAAAAACAAAACTCTTATATAAAAGGCAAAGATTATTTGCTATTGGTTGGAATTAATGATAAAATTTTTGCATATTTGATTGCAGGCATGGTTTTTATTCACTTTCGTGAATGATAGCAATTTTGTCACTGTGGGACAGAGCAAGCAATAATTATTTTCAATAAAGAACTATGAAGTTATTGCCAGTCAGGGTTCTGATTCCAATCTAATAAGATAATTTTCTGTTTCCTTCCTTTGTTTCTCCCACCCTCCTTCCCTTTCCCCCCTTTCTTTCTCTCTCTCTGTTTCTCTCCCTTTTTTCTCCCAGGAATTCCCTGAGCTCTAGCTGTCTTGGGACTCACTCTGAAGGCCAGGCTACTCTCAAACTCAGAGCTCCACCTGTCTCTGCCTCCCAAGTGATAGGATTTAAGGCGTGTGCCACCACTGCCAGCCTCTATTTTATTTTTGTTACTGTTGTTATTTACTCCTTTTTAGTACTGGAGGTAAAACTAAGGGCCTCATGGATGCTACACAGCATTATACCAGTGGAGCTCTATTTCCAGTCCTAGGTTATATTATCTTTCTTTAGGGCTGGTATACCAATCTGGAGCTTAAAGAAAAGAAGAAAGAGATGCCACGTTAGTCAATTGTCTTTCTGCAGCAGTAAGAAGGAATCTGAGACCAGCCTGGTCTACAAGAGCTAGTTCCAGAGCAGCTAGGGCTGTTACATAAAGAAACTCTGTCTGGAAAAACAACAACAACAACAACAACAAAGCAAGCAAACAAAAGGAATAAAGAATTCTTTTTTCTTTTATGCTCTCAGTTCAAGGATATATTCTACCATGATGGAGTCAGCATGGCAGCAGGACCCAGGTTACTGGGCACATTGCACTGCAGTTGGGGAACAGAAGAAGAGGAATGCTCACATCCAGCATCCTTTCTCCTCAAATATTTTATTCATTTGTTATGTATATGGTATTTTAGCTAACATATGTATACATACCATGTGTATTCATGGTGCCTGTGGAGGCCAGAAGAGGACACTGGATCCTTTGGAACTGGAGGTATCAACAGCTATGAGTCACCATATCAGTGCCTGGTACTAAGCCTGGGCCTTCTGCAAAACACCAACTGCTTTTAACCTCTAAACCATCTTCCATCCCTGTCCTCTTCTCTTTTTATGTGACCTCAGCAAATAGAAAACTGTTTCCACATTTAGGGTCTATCTTCCCAATTAACCTAACCTAGAAAATCCCTCACAGAAATACCCAGAGATTTATTTCCATGGCAATCCTAAAGCCCATCAAGTTGACAATCAAGATCAAACATTATTGATCTGAAGGTTTGTTCTTTTTGTGAGGTTATACTAATGGTCACAGAGTTTCTCAGTATTCAGTAAGTGCTAAGCAGCAGGAGCGAATGATTCTTCACCAAATAATGAACTTTCTTCTTGTGTTATTCTTTCCAAGTTCATGTCATAATAAACTGCCAGTGAGTATTATACTTTGGGTGATATCTTTTCAATATTCAGGCATTAATAAATTACCACAAGATTATTAAATCTATATCTTATTACCTTCCAAACTACAGCATTATCCCTACCGATTACTATGGGTTCAAGATCTGGAAATTGTTCTTATCATTGTCCTTGACTAAACTATATAGATGAGAAACCAATTTCTATTTTGATAGTTTAGTAGCTAATAAAATTAGGCCTTTTGCTAATGATGGGTTGTAAACTTTAGCAGACTGAAAACACAAAGGAGTGAGGGTTAACAAATGGGACCATTGTGTGTGGCTCACTCGAGGAATGAAGAGATAAGTACAACTAAAACTGCGCCGCCACTCAAAGATCTCCAGGTCAGGTTCTGTTCTCAAGAAAATAATTTTCCCTGCCTCGGGTGAACATAGGATTTTAAACCAAAGTTGTTTATGTTCTGCGAAATGGAACTCTTAATAAGGGACTTGTCCGACTCTTTTTCATCAGTTATTTAGTCCAGAGTGCATTAAATTGCAGAGGTTAGAACATGCTAAGTGTTCTCTGATAACCAAGAGGACTTGCCTAATGCACACTGGTGGAAAGGGGAAAATGACTCCACTGCAGGCAGCTGTGGGTGATCTTCCTCAGAGGAGAAGGACAGAGTCAATCTTCTCTTTCATGTGCCACTCTTTCTGCCTGCCACTACTGTTCTTCTGGATGTCTACTGTGAAGGATGCAACTCTCAGTGCAGCCCTCGGAGAATCTTTACAGACCACATTGATGCTCGTCAGAGATGCACAGCATTACAAAGGAAACTAGCAAGCTGGCTTTTTAGGATTCTTTTAATATGGTTATCAGGAAATTTCAAACTCATTACATGTCTGTTACATTGAATTTCTTCATAAATATCACTAGTTTTATTTCCCTTACCATGTCTTCACAAGTGTAGAAAAATTGCACGCTTTTAACCCCAGCACTCGGGAGGCAGAGGCAGACGGATCTTTGTGAGTTGGAGACGAGCCTGGTCTATAAGAGCTAGTTCCAGGATGGGCTCAAAGTTACAGAGAAACCCTGTCTCGAAACACCCCCCCAAAAAAAGAAAAAAGGAAAAAGAAAATTGCTTTGTATTTGTTAAATTACTTGCTTTTTTTTTTTCAAATATAAGATATGTAGCATGCTTTTCCATGAACATCAAATTGACTGGCTTTCCAAGAGCTCTTTAAGGTAAAAGGTGGAAGAGATTCAGGTTCTGGGGATTTGCCCATATTGCCTTGGATGCTCTTGATCTATTGTGTGTCCTTTCTGTGTGCCCCTACTAGCCATGAGTCTGTTAACATTGTGGTCGTATCACTAATTCATTCACTATCAGTATCACTAATTCATCCTTTCCATTTTTTATTCTGCTCATCTGGCATGAAGTCAAACACTCCCTGTGTCGGCCTGCAGCAGCTAGACAGCTACATAGCATCCCTGCTCTACAGACCTGCTCCAACTGTGCAGTCAACAAGAGGCAAGCAATGTGCCTTTAACTTGTGCCTTCATCATTTCCTCCTGGATTTTTAAAAGAGGATTGAATACTTAGATGAGGCTTGGACCTCTTCTCTTCCCATTTCCAGACATGGCTATCTTTCCCTCTATCTTCAGCTAAACATTCTCCTTTCCCCCTGTGTTCTGGCCACTTGAGTTTGGATTTGTACACTATGTCTGTCTCTGGAATAGGTTCCGGCATGTGCCCACCATTGGATGGTAGCCATTCCTGTTTAGGTTCTAACGGAAGTGGATGCTCCATGCCTCTTGTTCAACTGTCCCCCAGAATCTATCACGGTTCACGCTGTTGCATACCTTGACTGTCTGCACACTGTTGTTTTCTGCTTCCTGTGGACGTACCTTTGCAGCTTTATTCTTTGTCTCCTGACTTGAAGTGTCAGAAATCTTGAGCACTCTTCATGGGATACTCTGTCCCCATGTTCTCTCTTTATGCCTTGGCTTCAACTGCAGCCCCTAGACAGATGACTCACAAACACAACCTCCGCATACCTCAGACCCACATTTCCTGTGACACCTCGCAGTTGATGTCTGAAGACAGCTCAAGCTCATTAGATCAAGCTGGACTCATTATTTCTCCTCCTCCTCAAGCCTGGTTCATTTAGAATAAGCTGTTTGGAGGAGCCCTGCCCTTTCACCCTTAGAAAGGTCACAGTTGCTTTGCAGTCTGACAGCCCTTCCAGCCTCCTTGGATTCTTTGCCCAATAAATCTATTTCACATTTAATTTCATCTTGCTGTCTGTTTTTATTTTGGATGAACACACACTCAAACAAAAATCTTAATTAGAGGATAAGGTAACAAAGAACAAAAGCATTTTAACAAGACCTCACAAAGCTCCAGTCTTCTGTTTTTACAAAGAATGTGGGAGCCTTAGAAAGGTTGAATTGGGATGAAAATGAACAAGACATCACATTTACAGCTCATAGGTGTAAGCTCTGCCTTTCTGCCCCATTTTCCTGCTTGTGAGTATAAACAGCTTTCTCAGAGACACAGAGTGGGCTTATTCTAAACAAACTTTAGACATCTTAAAGGGTAATTTTAACAAAAACTATAATGATATATAGCATACACATAGAAGCTGGGGAATGTTCTTGTATAACATAATTTTGCAAAGCAAATGTATCTGTGTAATATCCTTCTGTAATAAGATATGAATACCACCTACACTGACAAATACTCTTTGGATGTCCTTCTAGGTCACAGCAACTCCTTACTCTCTAGGAAGCCTCATCCCTGAGGTCCAACACTGCAAACTCACTTATGAAGTAATGAAGTTCATTAAAAAAAACAAAAAGCCACAGTGCTCTAACAAAGTAGTTTATGTACTATAAAGCTAACCCACCATGAAAACCTCTGAACTATTTTAATCATGTTTCACTGCTGGAGTTAGCCGTATTTTGACGTGATAACATTTTGTAAGAAAGACATTGACCCCTTTGCCGGAAATTGGGAATGCTTACTTTGGAAAAGATACTTACATTTCTAAGATTTTTCATCATCTATAAAATGAGACTAGTAATATTAATAATAATACTAACATCATTGCATGATTCCAATATATACATGTAATATTAATATATTAACATGCATTAATATAGATTAACATAATATATACATTCATATATTACTTTATTAAAATATATTCTACTTTATTAGTATATTAATATGTTAATATAAATATATATAATGCTGGTGTATAATGTAAACATGTAGTATGGCACATATGATAATATAATAAGATACATAATATAAATATGTGATATGGGATTCCTCCTGTATGCTGTGAATACCATTTGTTAATGAATAAAAAAACTGGCTTGGCCTTATAGGGTAGAGTAGAACTAAGTGGGGAAAACTAAACTGAATGCTGGTAGAAAGAAGGCGGAGTCAGAGAGAAGCCATGGAACTGCCACCAGAGACAGACATGCTGAAACTTTGCTGGTAGGCCGCAACCTTATGGTGATACACAGACTAATGAAGATGGGTTAAATTAAGATGTAAGGATTAGCCAATAAGAAGTTATAGCTAATAGGCCAAGCAGTGATTTAGATAATCTAGTTTCTGTGTGATTATTTCAGTGCTGAGCAGCTGGGAACCAACAAGCGGCCTCCTATAACAAATATGTACGAATATAACAGAGAACAATGCTAATATATATAAAGTTATACTATGATGTGTAATACACAACATCATTTTTATGAATGCTAGTTTTGTGGTAGCACTCTGTACAAAGCATACTGAATCCATTTCAGGGGCACTGACTTAGTGACCTATGCATCCTCGGACTATTGGCAGATTTTGAGCATTTCTGTTTCCTCTCTTCTAAGGATAAGTAGGGAAGAATTGATGAGCTGTTTCTTAAAGTACAGAGCTCTGCATATGAAAATATTAAAGATACCTTTTAAATATAGAAAGTAGAAATTTTGTTTGTTTCAAAACAGAGCAGTGAAGACAGCTTTCTATTCTTTTAAGAAATTGTCCTCTAGAGAGAATAAAATACTGGTTTTTTAAATCCCTTGAGAATATTTGGATTAAATTCTGATATGAAAACTGTTTTTTTACCATGTAAAGAGATGTTTAGATAAAATATATTGAAAAAATAATCAAAAGCAGATTCTTGTAAGAATATGAGAGACTAGAGTTAATATCCATCAAGATGTGCTCACCTTTCTCTGTCTATTTCTCTTTCTTTATCTTTGGGTTGTTGTCTTTGTCTCTCCGTCTCTGACTCACTGTCTCTCTGTCTCTCTCCTGGTAGCATAATTAAAAATGGAAAATGTGTGCTTCAAAAGAGCCTGAAATCTTGGGATCTAGTTCCTCTCCTACTGTCTAGGTAACTATATGGGTAAGTCTTGCTACATTTTAAGATTCAGTTTCCTTCCTCATAAAGTGAAATTATTAGCTCAATAATTTTTGTGACGTTGTTGAGCACATCACTTTTTATAAGACCTTTCAATGAAACAATTAAAATATATAAACATATATGTTAATTACTAATGGGATAAATTTTTGGAGCATGTGACTGATATAAAAAAAAGTACCAAAGATAAAAACTTACTTTGTCAGCCTTCCCCCCCCCCCCCCCCCCCCGGTGGTAGATTTTCAAATACGATTGAGAAAGAGATTGAGAAAAAGGGACCATGGATACTAACAAAACAAGAAAATAGCGGTTTATAATGCTGAATTATCTTTTTATTTCTAAATACAGTTTGGACCCAAGAGTCCTCAATTAGGAGTCAGAACAGGCACCATAAAACAGCCAGAAATGTGATTTTAATTGCTGTTCTTATAGTTAGAAATGTGATATCTGATTGCCATTTTACCCTCATCAGATGGTCTGGGAGATACAAGAGATTGGGCATAGCCATTATTCTCGTCAAACTCTGCGAATCTTTAAGAGAGACTGACCCAAAAGCCTAATTGGTTGAAGCAGGGACAGTTTCATAATACTTTGCAACAACCTGACACTTGTAATTAATTAGAGAAGAATCCAGACAGAACATGGAACCTTATTTAGAAAGAAGAGTTGAAAGTTTTCTAAATCAAATTATGTCACAGTTGACTTTATTCACAATAAGGTTATGCAATGTAACTATTGAATCAATATTTCTAATGAAAGTGTTACTGGCTTCCCAGTACAGTTGTGTATTGGATCAAGCAGGCTAATGTATCCAGACATGGCTCCAGGATGCTGCAGTTAGCTGTGGTGTGTAGAGGGACCACTGAGCAATCCTGGGTGCATCAATTAACCCAAGGAGATGTATGTATGCCAAGTCCAATTGCTCAGACAAATTCCAGTTTTTCTATGCAGATTCTCTCTGCTAATGTCTGATTGACCAAAGTCAATCATATGACCAAGTTCACAACTCAGGTTCTCAGAAGCATAGTTTATTTATCTTAAGACCATGATAATTAACATTGTGGATATGCAGTAAAGAAAATGGGTTAACAGTTTTCTTTAGGACAATTTGACTTATATGTGTCAGAGTAGAGAGGGAGACAAAGGCAAGAAAGGTTTCTTGGGGTTGGGGAAGAGAAGCAGAGCTCTGAGGCAGTCGATACCTTATTTCTGTTGTCATTGCTGAAATAATTTCTTCAACTCTACATAACTAAGACAATAGTACTTCTAACAAATTTAACAGGCAAATTCTTAGCACCACCAGCAATGACTTTGATGTTACTATATCTCATAATAAATTCTTACCTTATGTGGCCTAACAGTGGCATCTGAGACTATTGAACACTATCTTCAGAAATCCATCACATGGATCCACCCAACTCCAAGCAAAAACTGGAAAAGCAAGGTGTCCATGTCTCTACAGGGATGATCTATGTCTTCTCCCAAGGTTCTCAAAGACGATCTGGGGCTGCTCAGTTCCATAATTATGGGTTGCGCATCCCTGTGTCTTCCATATACAGATGCTGTTATCTGAAGTTGAAAAGCCTTTAAAATAGGGGATGGAAGTAAAATGAACACAGGGGGAAGAGAAACCAAAGAGTGGCCGTTCGTAGGACGGCCTGTAATTAGGAGACTCTGCAGTGTGGGCTCCATGCACTAATGACCTGAGCAAGTGGTTCAAACATTTGTGTGCAGAGGCTCAATCTGAAAGACGGGAGCCACAAGAATAGCACCCACCACATAGGATTGTTTTGAAGACAAAATTAATATGTATGAGGCACTGAGAACAGAGCTTTGCACATGGAAAGCCCAGTAAGTGTCAGTCATTATTATTTCATGAATGGAACACTTAAATTCTAAATAATATAGAACTGAAAATAAAAGTGATAGTAAATTTATAAAATTTTAAAGCCCCTCTCATATAAAGCCCAGCGCAATGAGGAAGTCTTCCTGTTAATGTGCTTTATCACTGGTATTACGGAAACAAATAAGCATCAAACAAACAAAAAGTAAAAACAGAAATGTTTTTACTTTGCACATGTGGCCCTTTGGCTAGAAGTGAAAATTTGTTTTGAAAGTGGATCCAGGGAAAGGGAGTACAGCCGCTGAGTGGGTGCACTTGGGACACAGTTGGGATCGTACACCACATTGCTTTCTTGAAACTGCTTGGTGTTTGGTGTCAAGGGACAGTACTGAGGGTCCGAAGCCCACGAGCTAGAGGCTTCCTCAAATTCAGCCCCCCCCACCCCCACCCCCCCCCACCCCCCGGCTGCCATGAGCCTGAGAGATGGAAGCATTTATTCCTGTATTCCTGTCTGTCAATAGGGTGTTACCCCTGCTGCCTCCTTTGTCTCCGTGTTTCCAAAATGAAAGAACAGCCAATACAGCCTACTGAAACAGGATGGCTTTCCAGTTATGTGGTGTGCTTCCTTGCAGTTACTACCTGTGACAAATGTGGTCCTGAGTGAGTCAGTGAGGCTTTGAAAACACTGGGGGTGGGTGGGGAGGACACTGATAAATTTCCTGAAGGCTATTCGGGTGAAATGGCATAGGAGGTTAATTGTCTGATTTATTTAAAGGCTTTTAGCTGCTATACAGGAGAAATTACCACCCTAAACACAGCCCCAAATTACTCTCGGAAGACTAAGTGATAAAATCAGAATTGGGTCACAGCGGCCTGGCTTTTCAGAGAACAATCATTCCCAGGGGGAGAGGTCAGAGCTTTTCGAGCAGAGGTGAATGAGTCGGGACAGTTGGCTGCTAACTTTGACTTTGAGTCAGGATATTACAAGGATTGACCCTTGTAAACGTTCCTGAGGAAGAGACCAGCCAGAAACTCCTCCTGTTGAACTAAGGAAAACATCAGCCAGCTTCACGTTGGTAACGCACAACTTCTGAACAGGCCTTTAAAAGGCTTCTGCCCCCTCTCACCCTCCCCCAACCTTCTCAACTGCTTCCTCCCCCTTTGCATTCCCCTGGGTGAATTCCTTAGTCTTTATCTCTCCCTTTTCTTTCATTTGCCTGTTTATCTCAAAAATCCTTTAATAGCCCAGAGTGAAGCAATTCCCACGCCAGGGAAAGGCTGGGAGAACTTACACTGGAAAGACAGACAGCCATCATAGTCACCCCAGAGTAAACACGCATTACAGTGTCTGCTGAAGCAACTTCCCCAGGCCTCCCCTTTAGGAGTGCCCAGCCCTACTAGTTATTATTCTGGTGATTTGGGATAAATTACTTAAATTCTTATAGCCTTACTTTTCCAATCTGTAAATTTGGCATAATGCTTCATTGGGTTAAAGGTTAGAGAGAAGAAGCTTACATGCAAGGAGTGTGAGCGGTTTGTTGTAGCAGTAATAATAACACCTAGGTTATGCAGGGAGAGGAATGTTGGCCAGAAGGAAAGATAAACAGTACTAATGAAGATGAAGACGAATAAGAAGCACAAAATTGTTAAAAGTGGGGGGGATATGGGTCCCATTTGGATGTGAAGGGCCACAGAAAAGCCACTGGTTTTCGATGGGTTTCTGATTTTGGTCTCAGATGCAGCTGTTGGCCGAGAGTGGAAATTCAGAGCAAATATCTGCTTTAGATCTTTGGTATTGAAATTTCCTATAAAATATTTAGGGAAAGATGCTTAGAAGGTGATTTGGAACCTAAGTAGACAAAAGTCAGCAAATTGTAACAAATATTTGGTAACCGCATGGACTATAATGTGCGAAGTGATAGAAGCAATGTTTATTGTTTTCTAACGGAGAAGTATATGAAAATAAATGGACATATTGTATAGCCACATAAGCTCTGGTAAGGACAATAAAAGATACGGTTGGAGTATCTGGTATCAGAACAGAGCTGTGATGGGGGTGAATTTGAGGTGGTGGAAGCATTGCACTCCCAGAGCGTCACAGCTGTGGACTGTGGGCATGGAATGGAATCCTTGCTGCGTGCCTTTCAATCCCTAGTTCTTGGAGCTGTGTCTGCATGTGGTACTCTGTCATCTACAGCTGCGGAATAACTTATTGAAAGAACAACAAAAATCGTCTCATTGTGACTGTTCATAGAATGTACACTGGAGATCACAGAAACTTGATCTTTAAAGTAATATGCTGAAAAAATGTCAAATTTCTGCAGAGAATAAATATTAAGAGGATAAGAAAGATAATGTGATAATTAGGAATGTGTTTGGCTGCAGGTAATAGGAAAACCTGACTGGGGTAGCTTACACTAATAGAAGTTGTTTTGTTTTGTTTTGTTGACACCTTTTAGAGACAGGCTTTCTCTATATAACTCAGGTTTTTCTCAAACTTCACCTCTGTTGGCCTTTTGAGAGCTGGGATTATGAACTTGTGACACCACATTGAACAAGTGGTTTTTGTTGTTGCTGTTGTGATTTTTTCCCACAAAACAAGAAGTTTTAAAATGGATAGTTAGCTGGGAACTAAGAAGATTAAGTGCAACGACGTTCAGTTTTTCCCTGTGGTCTCAGAGGAGAGGCTCCAGTCATCATTTCAAGTTCAGCAAAAGTAATGAAAAAGAGGCAGCAGTGATGTCTATGCCTTGTAGAAATAGGGTAGACTTATTTTATACGGAATTGCTAAGAACTGTTGTCATATGGCTACCAACTACAGAGAGGTAATTTAAGAGAAGGGATTGGAGCACTTGACTTATAGCAACTATCTGCTACATTAAACAAGAATCATGTCTTCATGTGGATGGCTGTGGAGGGGAGGAAAGTCACTTTGCTTTGGAGAGAACATTGATGGGTTGCCCATATCCTGAGGGATGACCCCATACACATACATATATGGGCAGCGCTAATTGGACTTAGTCGGTTATAAAACAAAAGAAGGAGGAGGAGAAGAAGAAGATTTGAGAGAGAAAGTTTCGAGGAGGCAAATTGGCAAGCAAATCAAACATCACCAAGTTTGAGAAAGATGAGCTCTGAAACGAGCTTATGGATTTGACATTTCCAAGGGCAGAGACCTTGCCCGTTATGCTCTGAGCTGTATTCCAGGCACCTGCTCCAGCACCAGAAACAGAGTAGGCGATTAATCACTGACTAGGGAAATTAATCTGCCTGTGGTGTATTAGATGTATTGCATGCATAAAGGTCTATATTGATCATGCAGTATAAATTAAATTCTAATTTTCTCTAAGTAAATACTTTCTGGAAAGAGTGAGCATCTAGAGAGTTATCCTCATATGCACATTAGAATACAGTTAAGAGGAATAGACTACAGCTTATAAAATATTGCCCCAAAGCTCAATGGAGCAGAGCAAAGGAACTGTCTGGAAGAACTTGTTTATTTTAATAGCTGCTCTTAGTAGATATAGGCATTGTTTAGTCATAAGGAAGTTGTTTATGTAATAGGTATAACTATTAGTTTATAGTTATAAGAAATATTTTTAAAATTCCATCTTTAATATGATAGAAGATTCCTAAAGTATTTAGTTTAGCCAATAAATATATTTCAAAGTCTTATAGAGTTTACAGACCTCATTTAAAATTTTTCCCATTTTATTGGATTCTCTCAAAAATATTGAAGGTGACTATAGAAAGTGTCATTGACCTTCCCCTAGCCCTTCATTTTGTCATTGGAAAAACTCAAAATATTTTAAATAATTCATTCACATCACACAAGTAGTAATGGAATGAATGAGGGTAGGACACAAGTGTTAATTCCCAGTTCTCAGTTCTTTACCAAATAAAGTTTGCATCTAAATACAAGGAACTAAGTTTTGTGTAATTGTAAACCATTGTGACTTAAAACTCGTGGCTACATCTCCCATCTGTCAAGTGGGGCAAGCATATTTTATCTTGGTAGGTAAACTGACTTAAATATTTTACATTTTTGTCTTTGCTTGTCTGTTTTTTGAAGGATGCAAGGGAACCATGGTGATGGGGACAACCTCAAGGAGTTGCGAATTGGTCCTCGAGCTCTGTGGATTGAGTTTGGGTCATCAGACTTGATGACAAGTTCCTTTACTTAGAGTCGTCTCTCTGGTTCTCGGTTAATGGATTCTCATCAAGATCCCTTCTCTTTGCAGAGACCGGTAAGAAAGATGAGGGCAGAAAGTCTACCTTTATTGAAAGTTTATCTCATCCAGGAATACAGTGTTTGAAGAGGTGTGAAGGTCGAGTAATTGCACTAACATGGTTTTACCATTGGGGAATCACAAAGTTTAACTTCCTTTCAATTTATTACATCCTCTGAATGTGGCTGAGCATCATCTGTGAATTATTTTCCTCAAGAATAAGGACAAATTTTATACAAGAGGTAAGTAAGGTGACTTGATCTCATTAGAACCTGATTAGAATGCTTCCTGGAGAGCATATCTTCCTTATGGCTTCTCTCTCTCTCTCTCTCTCTCTCTCTCTCTCTCTCTCTCTCTCTCTCTCTGTGTGTGTGTGTGTGTGTGTGTCTATATTTTTCACAAAGAATTCTGCTATGTAGCCTGGGCTGCTCTTGAACTCATGATCCTCTTTCCACATCCTAGAGAGTGCTGGAACTATAGGCCATGCCACTCTGGGCCTGTACCTCAATTTCAAGTTTGAACTTTATCTGACTTCCCTCTGTTTGCAATATTCTGCTCATTGCCATGGGCAACTAAAATGTGTCCCTGAATCTTTTTTTTTTTCTTGTTGGTGGTGGGGAAGTATTGAGCTGTTTCCTTGGATCCTTCAAGTCTACCTCATCTTTGAATGACCTGTAACTTCTCAGGCCTCGAGGCTGGGGACACTTTTGAGATGTGGAGAAGGTAAATGAGAACTGCTGACCCAGGTGAGCAGTGGAACCCAGGGACTCACTTGTCTTCAGGTGACTCTGTGTGCTCCGAGGACTTTTCAGGTGAACATGTGCATCCTGGAGATAGCATAGCTGTGTTCACATCTATGGGTCGTGGTTGGCCCTCCGCAGTAACACTCCAGAAGTATCCTCTTGAGAACTTGTTAATAGTTTATCTGAAACTGCTTTTGAATCAGCTTATTAATATTTTTTAGATTTATTTTATACCTTTCCTCCAGAGTGTAGGGTTGAGTGCTTTTATTCATGCAGCAAACTGTTCTTAATGTTGTCTGTATGTCAGCTGCTGGCCCCCAGGATGGAGAGATGGACCAGGCACTACCTTTCTAATTAAGGAATTTATAATCTGAAAAGAAGGTAAGACACATAAATTATGGAAGGCAAAGAAGTATGGTATAGGAATATTTATTAGTAATATTTTACATGTGAGTATATTTAATGAAAAATAAGATGACGAAAACATTAAGAGGATTAAGAATATACAAGAAGGGTAGCCAAGAAGAAGAAACTTTCAGCAGAATATAGTACACTCACATTCTGCATTGGTGACCAGTTTCATTTGCAAAATTTTTATTTTGGAAATGAACAATTGCATGGCTGACATTCTGACAAGATGATCTTGTCATAAAGATATGGAGAATTTATTCAAAGGCAAGCATAATTCCTGGGGCTTGCCAGTTGGCAAAATTCAGCCATTATAAACTGATGGATTTTTTTTCCTTGCTCATGGTCCCTCATGTTTGAGGACCACTACATAAATTTTTGTCAGTAAACTTGGGAATCATACAGAAAACTTAGAAATATTAAAAATACAAACTAAAATCATGAAAAAATATCATAACAAGGAAAACTTCAAATGTCTTAGGGAGATTTAACCCCCCTGAACTCTCCAAAGGGAAGCCACATCTATAAGTGAGGCCTGTGCTTGACATTTGAATGTAACTTGAGGAGAATAAGAACTGGCAATCCTTCCAGCCACCAGGATGACTATCTTCAGATTCTTTTCCTCTAAAGACACTATGTTGTGGAGCCTAAATTCTGAAGAGTAAGATGTAGGATTAAAATCTACGAGTGTCAATATCTCTTGCACCAAATAGTCTTTAAAAATTGTTATAATGAAAGTAGATACATATTAGATGGATGTGTCTTCAAGATTGACTTATCTACTATTTCTTGTTCCTCTGAGAATTAAAAGACAAATCTATTATGAATTTGTTAAAAACCTCTTACTCCCAAGGACTTTGTTAAACACTTAGCATTAACAGAGAACCTGATGTAGGTTATAAGTAGCATTTTCTTACTAATCTAGTTGGTAAAAAGGAGTAACAGCTTTATTTTAAATAAGTTTTCAAAAAGTGAATAGATTTTTCAGATGTCTGAGATAAGTTTTAGTAGAGAAATTTGAAGACCTACCAAAGTTCTTTTCTGTAGACCCTGCAAATAAAATTGTGCAATTAATTTATTTGTACATTGAGAATGTACTGCCATCTGAAAAATTATAGGTGTATGGAATCACAGGAGAAATGCTCTATTAATTCATCAAAAGGCAATGTTGTCATTTTTCCTTCCTGCCCAATTCGTCCCCAACAGCTTTTCTTTTTCCAACATGTCTTTATGGACGACCGACCTAATGTGTGATGTTACTACAAGAAGTTGTCGGGAAGGAGACAACCCCAAGAGGTGGTGACTGGCTTTTAAAGAGCATGATATCCTACTTGAAAGAAAATTAAGATTTGAAAAGAATTTGAAACTGTTAGGAATATTTCTTAGATGAACCTCTCCGCCGACAGAAATAATTCCAATCACCAAATCATACAGAATTAAAGAAGCCCATATTTAATGCAATGCTCTCGGGTGGGACCTGGAAAGTATGGAGAAGGGAAGGGAGAGAGAAGAGGAGACCACGGGAAACCCGGAGAACACATGTTCATTCTCCCGGAGGCAGTGTAAGTAGTCTGTGTGGGAGTGGTCTTGACCTTCCCTGGGGAGGGGTTGCCATTTGGGGGGCCCTCTCGGAGGTGGAGTTTGGACCAAGGCAACTCCCAGGAGAGGGGGCTTGAAATAGAATTTTCTGCACAGTATTTCAAAGATGGGTGCCAGGGGCTGGGATGAAGCCCCCGACTATAATATTCCAGACTCTTTGTATAAAGGGGTGTTAGGGAGCTGGGGTGATACTTTTGACCAAACATTCCAGGCTTTTTGGATAATGGGGTGCCAGCAAGCTGAGGTAAAGCCCCTCAACCAAACACTTTAGACTCCTTGGATAAAGGGGCGCTGGCTCAAATCTGGCTGCTTTCTGTCAGCATGGGTGACATGGGAGAGGGGAGAGCTGGGAGTTGGTGGGCTCACGCTCAGTGAGAGGTGTGACTGGAGCAGCATCCAGTTTACTGTCATCCTGGAGACCTCAGGCAGCTGTTTCTTGAGGAAGATGGGAAGGCAGGTGGCTAGGAGAAAAAAATATATTGGTATTATTGGCCCTATGAATGTAGGTGTCTGTAAGAGAACTGGAACAGATTTACATCTTGGTGTCATAGCAAAAAGGTTATTGCTTTAGGTTAAAAAATGTGCACATTTTAGAAGACAAAGGGAGTTAGACAGTCTAAACTTCTAAAGATACACCCGAAACCTGTTAGTCCTGGACTATGAAGCCTGTTAAAGAAATATTCCTAACAGAAACCTCAGCTTATGATTTATAATAGACTGCCTTACTCAGAGTGCATGAATGGCGGGAGGTTCTGGATTCATACCCCAGCATCACTAAAACAACCAAGCAAATGAACAAACAGCACAAAGTATAAAAGACCTGAATTAATAAAATGTTTTTTATCATTATTATTTTTTAATAGTTTAACTTTATTTTATGTGCATTGGTGTGACGGTGTCAGATCCTCTGGGACTGGAGTCACAGACAGTTGTGAGCTGCTATGTAGGTGCTGGGAATTGAGCCTGGGTCTTCTGGAAGAGCAACCAGTGATCTTATCTGCTGAGCCATCTCTACAGACCCCTAGTAAAATGTTAATATCTCATCTTTTCTAAAATGATTCTCCATATTTTTATTGTTCTCTGCTCATTCGCCTATACCGAGAAAGAGATGACTTAGTTATAGCTATTCTGTTGGTACAGTGTTGACTGTAAATACCTCCGCACTGTGATGGAGAGGCAGAGGGAAGGGGGAGCATTTACATTTTAACCCCTTTTGCAACTGTCTGCCCAGTCTTAATTCTGAGTAGTCTCTTCCTTTCAGAATTTAGGAATGCGCTGAAGTGAAGGCACCTTTGGGCTTCTACAAGGGAGGGCTGTGGGCTTCTAGGGTTTGAACTTCTTCCTCTGTGCCTTCTGTACAATGGTTTGCAGACTGCAAAGCCCGCAGAGGCCAGAGGCAGGCTTTTGGCTCCGCCTTCCCCTCCCCCCACCCCTTCCAACTCATCACATGCTTATATAATCCAAGAAAAATCTGCTTTTGGTTAGGATGCAGTGGAAGGCAAAGTAAACTTTTTTTTTCCTACGTTAAATGTTCCAAGTTTGTACGAAAGTTCTATCAAAGCAACTAGCTAAAGGGAGGCAGCTGGAAGTCATTAGGGAAACTTGCTGTGGACGCTGATTAAAGCGGGTGGAATTTGCTTCCCCCCTTCCTCTTTTTATAGTACCCTAAGCAAGTTAGTGTTCCTTCTGAAATTCGAATTAGTCCTCTGACTGTGAGGGCTGGAGAAATATTCTATTCCTTTACAACTGGATCCCACTCCCCTGATTTCCGAGGCCGTTATTGCAAATGAATAAATGAACGCGTTTGGAACTAACTGGTGTTCTGCGGTGCAAGCCTCTCTGTCACTGTTACACTTGCGTCTTCCTGGTCTTGGTCTGATTTGAAATGATCACCGCTGAGCAACGTTAACAACACTTTGTGGTTGCTTCCCTGGTCCGACATAAAAAACGGAAGCCTAGTTTTTAAGAACCCAATTTTCCTCTCTGCTTTTCTTCTTTCACGTTTACACCAATTCTCATGACAAGAAAGAGTTACAAATGAGTTCCTCTAAGTTCCAGCTCTCATGGGTTCAGGCTCCAGAACATTAAGGGGAGAGGCTGAAGTCACAGCCCATTGGACGACCCCTGTGGGTGGTGAGCCCAGGCCAGCCTTCATAAACAGGCCAAGACCCTGGAAAAGGAAACAAAATAGTTGACAAGCCAAGAGCTTGTGAAGTGGTGTCTCTTTAGGGAGGAGTCTGCTGGGAGGTTCGGGAAGGGTGCAGTCAGGGAGACCATGTTTCTATGGGGTGCATTTTTAAAATACTATCTGAAAACAAGCTTATTGTCAGTTATAGTGCAGTAATGGATGCTGTGGTGGGCTGAGAAGTGCGGAACCAAATATCAAGATCTGAACTGGCAGCAAAATGAATTTACGCTATTGTTTGACTGACTGAGTCGGAGTTAATGAGAATCTGGACTTCCGGAGACGCAGTAGGGGGCTGGGGGAACTGGGCAGAATCTTTCTCAAGCCTTCTTAGTTTATAGAACAGCACAGAAAGCAAACAATGAAAGGCAACATCTCCCTCATGCTTTCTGGAATACCTAGTTAACGACAGTAAAAAGAAGGCTCTGGAATTTAGATGTTGGACAACATCCTTGTAAGAAACAAGTGAAGTCCCTCCAGGGTCTCAAAAGGTCATTTTCATAACTCCCACTGCCCTCTCACCCACTCTACACCACAAAGATTTTTCTGTCCCTAGTTGAATTCCTGATACACAGTAGCTCTTTTGGTTATCTCAGATAAGGAAGCGTCTTGTGTCCTAGCCTAGCCTAGGCAGGCGAGGTGCTCTGGTGTTGGAGGCTGTACTTTTCTGTGATAGTCTCCATGCTAGTGAAAGACTTCTCACTGCCCCCTGCCCCAGGTCTGTAGGAGGTGGTGGCAGGAAGAGCTGTCTGTAGTTCCCTGACCTCCTGCCTCTTCCCTTCCACGTTTCCTCCTAAGCCAGCTATCTGCAGCTCTGGAAAGGATATGGTGGTAGTGGCTGCCTTGCTGGAGGATACAAAGGAAAACAATGGGTTTAATCCACCCCTCGTGGAATTAACAGACAGCTGTTCTTGCAGGGCTTGGTAGATCTTTAGAACTGACACTTTTTCCCGCTCCTGGCAAATAGTAATGCTTTGTTTGAAATATTTCCAACCTCCAACCCCCAAATCCACGAGGAAGCCAATCTTCAGGCCTTTGATTTATAGAGAAATCCTTCCTGCAGGCTGTACCACAGTTGCCTTCTTCTATGTTAATCTCCCTCTACTTGATGGTACACTGCTGTGTTATGACTGCGGATCTCTCACAGTTACTTTGCATAGTATTTAGAAAACTTTAAGACTGACTCTTTTATTCTTTTATTATTATTATTATTTATTTTACAATTTTATATGCAAGAGCTGCCCTTACATTATTTTCACCCCGCACTATACCCTTTCTAGCTTATCTAACATCTTCACATTCCAACACAAAATCACGGCCCTTTGTTAATTATAATTATTATATATGTTTATGCGTATACATATGCATAGAAAAGTAAGCCCATTTAGAGTTGTATATATGTGCATGTGTCTCGGGCCTACCCGTTGGGAATGGAGCACCTCCATCATAACACATCATTTCCATTAAGCAACAGCTGCAGCCTTTCCAGAGTCCACTTCCCCTGTCTTCCATCAGAGGAAAGTCAGCTAGAGGCTGCCACGCCCCTCTGGCTCCTGCCAGCCTGGGGCACAGCAGAGCTCTCTATAGCACCAGTGGAGATGCTTTGGCTGGTCTAAAACTAGTACACTTCCCAGCCCTTTCCCTCCAGGGGGTGGGGACATAATGCTCCTTAGCACCATCCCCACAGATTCCAAGTTTAAAAGCCCAGCTCCTTAGTCAACCCCCAACTTTTGTAGCCTGGAAGTGGGTGGTCAAGCCAGGATAAATATACATATTTAGTAAATATGTAGATATTGCTACCTCATCGTTATTTCTTTGTAAATGCTGTTGAACTTCACAATGGATTAAAGACATGTTTAGGAACCAAGTTCTCAAGGCCTCTGAAAAACTAGAGAAAGAATTAATTAAAAATAATTCTGTTAAGGCTTGACTTCCTGTTTTCTTTTAGGCAAAATTATCAGAAAAGAATCAAAATTTCCTTTTCCTTTTAAACTTTATTACCCCTTAAAGAACTTTTAAAATATTAACATATAGTCCATATTTTCACAAAAATCCTACAAGCTGAACTAAACACATATAAATGCACACTATGTCCATGCATATACTAAACATATATAAACGCACACTACGTCCATGCATATACTAGACATATATAAACGCACACTACGTCCATGTATATACTAAACATATATAAACGCACACTACGTCCATGCATATACTAAACATATATAAACGCACACTACGTCCATGTATATACTAAACATATATAAACGCACACTATGTCCATGTATGTACTAAACACATATAAACGTACACTATGTCCAGTATATACTACACACATATAAATGCACACTATGTCCATGTATGTACTGCACACATATAAATGCACACTATGTCCATGTATGTACTAAACACATATAAACGTACACTATGTCCAGTATATACTACACACATATAAATGCACACTATGTCCATGTATGTACTAAACGCATATAATTGCACACTATGTCCATGTATGTACTAAACATATATAAATGCACACTACGCCCATGTATATACTAAACATATATAAATGCACAAGATGTCCAGTATATACTAAACATATATAAACACACAAGATGTCCACGTATATACTAAACATATATAAACACACACTATGTCCATGTATATACTAAATGCATTATTAAGACACAACTTTTGTTAAGGCTCACAAAACAAAACACCAATTTGACTGCAGACAAAGTCTATAGTTGAACAGACAAACTATTAGATTGATTAAAGAGATTTTCACACAAGGACAGTCTACTAATTTGCTGAGAATTGTATCTCAAGGTTAAAAAATTCTGGCTACATTCTAAAGCAGGGAAGATCAATTAGAACATTCATTAGATTCCTATTTACACTTTAATTGTCAACTCTGCTCATTTGTTCGAAGCCTTTTTTAGTCATTAGTGTCTGTCAGTAAGAAATATGTCTTAATTTCACTTATATTCATTTATTCATCCTTTCGTTCAATCAACAAACATTAATAATGTGCCGAGCGCTTTGCCAGGTTTACAAGGCTGCTGATGAGCGAAGACAAAGCTTTGCCCTGAAGGACACACTCACCTCAGATCCCCATGTCATCAAAATTAGTATGGAGACATTCAGTTTTCCTAAAATTATAAAAATAACTGCCTGGAACAATAGAAACACACAAAAGGACCCTAATAAAAGTTTGTGCTTATTGTTCTTTTCTGCATGTAGTAATTAGCCCGTTTGCTTTTCAGATTTAAAGTATCTCGGTAGGCCTTGTTTCAACTGCCATTGGTCTTGTTTCCACTGTGGATTGTATAGTTCTTGAAAGGGGCACTATGTGTCTCTATTCGGACTCTGGAGTACCCTGCAGAGTCACAATGTCTCACACTTTCTGTCCAGGAAGAAGAGACACCTCAAGATGATAATGAAGAGAACAGAAGCAGTTGCATTACTTAGACTCTGAGCAAAGAAGGTTTCTGAGCAGAACTTCTGGACTGGGGCGGGGATCTCGTACATATATAAATGGCAGAGGAAGGGGTGAGTTCTCTTTAGTCACTGCTGTAGCACAGGTGCACTGGATTGCCTTTGGGATGGTTACCTTGATGTCTCCATCTCCCCTCCATGCTTTTGCGTAGACTCTGGGCCAGAAATGGGTCATAGGCCTGCATTTCTGCTTTCCACTGACTGCATACTTCTAAACACTCAGCCATCAAATCACAGACAAAGTCTCTTCTTTTTAAGTTACCTCATACAAGAACATAAATTCATATTATAATGTCTATTCTAATTATTCAGTTTGACAGGGAACACAAATTGCTTCCTTTCACACATCATAGTCCAAATCCTTACTTAGAGAGGTCCATGAACTGTTGTTGTTTCTGACGTGGTAGGCATGCGGCAACACAGGAGACATGAAGTAGCAGCTCCTAGGCCAAGGCAGGAGTCCTCATTTGGTCTGTCAAGAAAATTATCTATTTAATATTTTTGAATCTCAGTTTATTTATTATTTATTTATTAACAAATATTTATTTCGAGATATTTGCCAAGATAGATCAGCAGCCAAGGGTGCTTGCAATGCCTGCCCTAAGACAGTTTCAATTCCTGGAGCCCATATACAGGCGAGAGGCATGAACTAACTCAACAAAGTTATCTTCTGACCTCTACATTCCTGCTGTGGCAATGTCCCCTTCCATGTTACACACACACACACACACACACATACACATTTACACACACACTGAGACACTCACAAATAAATACAATACAATATGTTCCTTTTACTTCATTGAAAATCTGGAAACAGTTCAAACACATAGAGAGTGCAGAGACTGCTATGATCTATGGACATACTGCCTTTGTTACAATTTAATGGTATTACCTTTAAATTTAATTAAATTGTGTTATACTATTTGGCTATTTTTGAAACTTCTTTTGTTTACTTAACATTTTATCTCCAGTCTCTTTATCATTAAATACATGTATTTCAAATTTCCCTTTTCCTGTGTTTGAGCATTTTGTTTGTTTTGATTTTCTACTATTTTCAATTATTCCGTATTGGACTGTTGTAATATGAGCAGCATCAAGGCTGCATCCTGCCACCCGGCTAGCTTTACCTGAAATAATTACACGGAAACTGTATTCTTTTGAACACTTCCTGGCCCATTAGTTTTAATCTCTTATTGGCTAGCTCTTACATATTGATCTAACCCATTTCTAATATTTTGTGTAGTACCATGAGCTGGCTTACCAGGAAAGATCTTAACCTGCGTCTGTCTGGAGTGGGAGAATCATGGCGACTCCCTGACTCAGCTTCTTTCTCCCAGCATTCTGTTCTGTTTACTCCACCCACCTAAGGGTTGGCCTATCAAATGGGCTAAGGCAGTTTTCTTTATTAGTTAACCAATGAAAGCAACAGATAAGATACAAGAACCACCTCCATCATTGGACCAGTATGAAGGTCTGAAAGCGTCAATGAAGAGGTAGCGTTGAGTCTTCAGCTAATACTGCCGTTCCTGTTAGCAACATGCTCAGATTTGAGTCCTCAGAAAACAAGTGCCAAGATAGAAGTGGGTATCTAGGAAATTCATTCTGGAAGATTCTTCAGATGATGGGAAAGGTGTCTGGTGTGACAGAGAGTACTGTGAATTTGTCATCCATGAAAGAACAGAGGCCGAGTGGCTGACTTGGAAGGGCCTCAGGTCACAGCACAGTTCTGAGGAAATACCAGCTAGTTTGGTAGCGCTTCCCCAGGTAGAGGCTGTTAGTTGGAAAAGCAAAGTTTTTAAGTAGAAATGGGTCACCTCTTACCAAGACCACATTTTAACATGGACTGGAGACATGGGAGGGAATTATTAGCTGGGGCTAGCATCACCTAAGTGTTGAAATAGTTCTCTTGAAAATCTCAGCAAGTCTTTCTGTGACTACTTATATGTGTTTGCGTGTGTGTGTTTGTGCATACGGGCATGTGTGTGTTTATCTGTGTGTTTGTTTGTATGTGTGTGTGTTGGTTTGTGTGTTTGTGTGTACATTTGTGTGTGTTGTGTGTATTTGTGTGTGTTAATGTGTATGTGGGGGCAGTAACTTCAGTCTCTACAGACTGGCAAAGGGCAGCAGAACCAGACTAACTCTGCATCCCAGAACCTCTTAGAGATGTGGCAGTTCCTGTGATCTTATTTTTCTTGCATAATGAACTTGCCCTCTCTCATTTGCTCTAGGGTTTCCATTTTATTTCTTTTGAGGCATGCTGTGTATTGAACAATTGTTTCAGTTTATTCTGTTTTATGATACATTTCTGCTTTACTTAAGAGGAATGAGTTTCTATTTCCCCCGTCCTCTGCATTATCAGAATCAGAAAGAATTCATTTTTCATCGGTAAAATGAATGCATAGAATCAACAAGAATCAATGATCTTCCTGCTTTGTCACCTTAATTCTAATAAACAAAGCAAAACAATGAAGCAGGATAATAATATTCATTGAGTGTGGTTCAGAGACAACCCAAAAGACAAGCTAAAAGAAGGGCCGTGGAAAGATGATGGACACAGTCTGAATCAATATGCCAACTGCATCCCCAAAGTGTAGTTGCTGAGGATGCCCTACTCTAAGGGTATCTCTGAGGCTGAAGTTCATGGTTCAGTCATCTCAGTATATCTTCCCTGAATGCCCTTGGCTTAGTCATCGTAGTGTATCTGGCCAAAGGTACTATTTAGGTTTAGATTTAAAAAGTTAAATTATTAAACTGGATGTTTTAGAAAAGTGAGAACCAATATTTTGATTAGAGAAAGGAAGTTTAGTTCAATATTTAAAGATTTAAATTTTACATTTTACCAGTCCATGTATTTAGGTTGTATACAATTTACCTTAATATATAGCTCCATTCGTTTTACAGGGGTGGAAAGATAAAACTTGGACCAGGAATTGGAAGTGATTCAACTTTAACTTCATTTGAAATGGCCAGTGCATGATAACTCTTCTGGAAACTCAAGTTGTCTCTGCTGATGACCAAGAGTCCTCTACATGGCTATTCACATCATTTTCTGACAACACCCATGACCATGGTGGAAAAGGAGGCAAGTGGTGTCACAGTGAACATCTCATGGATTCCGAATTTGAAAACCCCATCACTGCCTTACAGAGGCCACAGAGGCCCACTTAGACTGTCTCTCAATTACAGTTGCTCCTTATTAAAGAGGTTTCCCTGTAAAACTTAGCTTCCTTTCTTCAAAGGAATCATGAAGTCTTCTCCATCAGTACTGAACTTTAAAGTGTAGATCTCAGTGAATGTGTTTTCTCACCAAGTCCTTGTAGTGCTTGTAGTTGATGGTTGTGCACATTTGGCCACGAGAACAGACACACCCACAGTTGTTTTCACTGGGAGTTGAGTTTGTTGATCCAAGGTTCCAGGATTTCCTGTTCCTCTCTAGCATTTATGAATTCAACTTCCAGTTCCAAATTTGCAAAGACCACTTGAGGGTTTAAGTAATGCCTTTAATTACAACGCAAAGTATAGGCAATTGCATCTCATGAAGCTAACAATTACCCAAAGTGTATTATTAGAGTGAGTTATTGAAGTCTGCGTAGTTTGTGAAGCACCCATCAGAATAACCGGGGGCGAAGAGAGATAAACTAGATCGCAACAGTGAAGCTGGAAACAACTTTGATTATGTCTGGAGTTATATGGTAATGATTCCAATTCTTGGGCATTGGGGTTCTTTGTAAGACATCCTTACAGTCCCATTTGCTTGCCCTTATTCAGAAATAGAGATACAGATGGTGTTTTCATTAACTTTAAAAATATAAACCCAGTGTGCTAATGTGGCAGCTTACTACACTTTTGCAGACGTTAGTTTATGTAATTTTCAAAATTTCCCTGGGACATAGGTGATACCACTCCCTTGAGATGGAGTCTAGGAGGAGATCAGCAATTGCCTGAAATCACATACTTTAGAAGCAGTAATGTTGAATTGCACCCTATCTCTTCTGCTGGAGATTCTAAACTAAAAGGCCCATTATATGATCAAGTGACTAGAAGGTTGAAACAATTCTTCAGCATTTCTCTGGTGATTTTTTTTTTAAAAACTATGTAAATACTCATAAGAATGACACTAGAAAATAAATACACTTATTCAAGAATACATACCGATAAATTTTTTGTCTTCTCTTTTTTTTCTCCCTCTCTGCTTCCCCCCTCCTTCCTTCCTTCCTTCCTTCCTTCCTTCCTTCCTTCCTTCCTTCCTTCCTTCCTTCCTTCCTTCCTTCCCTCCTCCTCCTCCTCCTCCTCCTCCTCCTCTTCCTCCTCCTCCTCCTTCTCTCTCTCTCTCTCTCTCTCTCCAGTCTGGACTATTTTTCCCTGCTCATGTTTGTGCGTTCTCACACCCTAAGGATGGTGACGAACAGTCTGGCATAAAGGCAGAAAGATATATTTGTAGTCAGATGAAGTTTGATTTTTTTTTTTTTAGTAATACAACCCCTGGCAAGTTCTTTGGCTTACTTATTTGTAAAGTGGGAAAAAATAAGTAACCTAACAGGAGTTTTAAGAATAAACAAAGGAGACAGGATTTGTCAAGTGCCTGCCACTGTAGGCACCGAATACGTGAAGCCTGTTGTACTGAAAGTGGCACAAATGCGGCATTATTTCGACTCGGGCATTTTAAAGGCAGAGGTAAAACAACATCATGCTACATTTGAAATAACCTAAGTGACTTCAATTGGTTGCCTTTATCCAGATTTTCAACACTCTGGTTTTCTATCTATATTTTTACTTGAAGTTCTAGGAAATGAGCTGGGAAAGGCCAAGTCTCTCTGAGAGTGTGTTCTATACGTCAGTGGACCCTCTAGGTATGCCTTTGGTCGTAATATTTGAGCCTAATATGCACAACTGATACTGACTGAAAGTAACAGAATGTTTCTCAAATTGAATGACTTCCATAGGTCGATGATATTTTTACTAAAATTGACACCTAAGATACGAGTTTCCTTTGCTAATCAGAATTTCTCTGTCTAGACTAGTAGGGCAGAGTGCTGGAGAGTCTCAATGGTGGCTCAGTGAAGGTTCCCAGGGAGCACCATGGAGGTGATGGAGGTGGAAGTTCATTTTAATAATATTTGATTTTACTTTGAAATGTGTGTGTGTGTGTGCGCATGCGCGCGTGTGTGCATTCATGCATGTGCTTGTGTGTGGGTATGTGCATTTGTGTACATGCGCCTACAGAGGCCTGAAGGGGTATAAGAGCCCTTGAACCTAGAGATATAGGCTATAGTAGCTTCCTGATCTGTGGGCTTGGGACTGACACTGTTTCCTCTGCAAAAGCAGAGCATTCTCTTAACCTTCCAACTCTCTCTTGAGCCGCAGACTGTGAATGTGTGGAAAGAAGAGAGATTGCAGGATGTGCTTTTCATAACTTCTCAAAATTTTATTCATTTTTTACTATTGTTTTTGTGTGGTGTAGAATGTATGGGGTGGGGTGAAGGTCAGAGGTCAATTCTGTCATGTTAGCTCTTTGCTCCACCCTACATGGGTTCTAGGAACCAGCTTGAATTTTCAGACTTGCACAGCAAGCTTCCCTGGTGAGCTATCTGGTCAACTCATCACCTGTATTTCATAACAACCCTATTGTGAAATGACCCCATCCAACCCCAGTTCAAGCTAATTTCCTATCTCCTGATAGCCTGAGTTTGGATTGGGAGCTTTGAAAGAAAGGCTAAGGAATGTCACTTGAAGATATAAGGGTAGAATTCTGGGTTAGAGTTCTTACAAGAAGTTACACAAAGGCAACTCAGGGATAGATTGTTTATTTAACTTAATGAGGTTGTGGGGTTGGCCCCCAGCATGAGATAGGGGCACAGTAAGCTCATTCTTCACTATGTGAGGTCACCACAGGAAAGTGACCATCTGCATGCCAGAAAGTGAGTCTTTATAAGAAACTGATCCTACTGAACCTTCAAAGCTTCCAAAACAATAAGGCAAGTTTCTGTTGCTTACACTATCCAGTTAAGATTAGTTTGTAGTGGCAGTGGGGAAGGGAGGGATTAACATGAGCCTTAATGGATGTTTCCCATACAAATGAGGAGATTGAAGCAAGTGGTGCGGAGTCCATCCCTGCCTTAGCCCTCTGTCTTTTCTGGGTCAGAATGGGACGGGCATGGGAAGGAAAGCATCTCCTAACATACATGTTTGTGTCTTTTCCCGTTATCTTCTTCAGCTTTCCCCCTCAAATCCAGGTGTCTTCCTTTCCCCACTAGGGTCTTGTTTCTTCCGCATTTCTACACGGCTGAAATCTCCCTGAAGGACATTTTCTTTTTCAACTTTGTTAGAATTCTGTGGAATCTAAAGGTGAGGTGCAGTGAGAAACATCGCATATTTCTGCATCATGATTTAGTGATTCAATTCCACATGCAATACGGTCCTTAAAGAATTTAAGGATGATTGATTTTGGACTGTTTTTTTAATAGCATCTAGCCTGGTTTCTAGTATTTTAATTACAAAGTAGTTCTTTTAAATTTCGAATTCTCTGACTGTGTGGGTGCAAGTGTCCCCATAGCTTATGGGAATGCCAATATCAAGACGCAGGGCAATGAACAACAGACACATCTTCAATCTTGAATACCCAGAGCCAGCACTGTTTACATTACTCATTTCTCTGATGCATCCCCATAGATGCTCCATTTTACCATTTCTTCTGACTTATCTTGCTCTTCAACTCCCTTGCCTCTACCTATAATAAATCATCAAGTCTTAGAGACACTACTTTTTAAATACTGCCTTTCTTGTAATCAGTCTTCTGGTCTCTAGTCCTCTTGTTGGGATTCCAGCCCCTCTTACTGCTAATGCGTTGCTTCTCCCTTGCTTTGTGTGACTTCTGGAACTGAGGTTATCTAATGGACACAGCAGGGCACATGTGGTATTGCAGGTACTAGTTTTTATACATAGATTCAATTGGCTGTAATCTCTTTTACTTTCTATTCTCCAGCCCCATGTTATGCTTGGAAATCATAGACAGTTGAAACACCGTGTATGTTAACTATTAATGTGTGTACTATTAACTATGTAACAGACCCTGTGCCAGGCACGAGCAATGTAGCCATGATCAAGATAAGGTCCAGTCCTTCTGACATGCACAGTCTGTGGAAAATAGAGGTAAGTCCATTAAAGGTTCTACTAGTTCATCTAGCTCTCAGATGAGAGACTGCTTTGTGGTCCTGGGAAACAAAGAGCCACCACCTGACACCGACAGAGAAGACATGTTTTTATCTAAGTTGGACCTCAAAGTTGAGAAGGTCCTTTTCTGGTCCAACCAAGGCTTTAAAGCTGAGGGCAAGGAACAGTGGCTTCAGGCAGAAACTGTGTAACTGACAAGGGTGGGGCTGAGGCACAAGATTCAAACCAGAAGGCAGTGTCTTGATCATGGTGGCTGGAGGAGTTCTGGTGAAAAGGGAAGCAACGAGGACTCTCCCTGGGCCTGAGCTGTGGCTCTCTGCACAGGGACCTGTCACATCTTCGCTTCATGAGCTTCTAGTGCAGACGACTTCAGGGTAGATGTCCAGGAGTCAGCACCAAGGCATCTTCTGCCAAAGGACTTCGCACACACCAGAGAGAATGAGACTTGCAGAAGAAAGGCCCTGCTGATCATCTTTTAAATAAGAAACTTGGGTTGTTATTCCTTGAACATGCTTTGTGAAACCAAGAAATTGAAACCTAGACTTATTGGCTCACCAATACTGTACATATGAACTGAGAAGTACCACAGGTGAGTGAGGAATAAGGCAGAGATAAAGTCAAGAAAACGTCAAAGCGATGAAAACAAAGAGATGAGAAAGGCTCTCAAGCCTTGGGCGCACAGATACCTGCAGCACAGCTACTGCGTCTTAATGCCAACTCCAGATGTTTCTTTCTTGCTCTCTTCCTCCTCTTTTTTTTCCTACCTCATGTTCCTTCTCCACCACACCCCAAATTCTTTCATTCTCTTCCCAGAATGAATATGTTTAAAGGTTTTGGTCTCCACAGCATCTTCATAACAGTTTTCTTCTCTAGAGCAGACTGCCACCAGCCCTAATGCTTTCTTCTCTTTGAATGTATAGGCTTGACTCCTAGAAGAGGGCAGAGTGTAAGGCTTCATTTCTATATATTCAGGCTGGATTTGTGCCCAGACTGGGCTGTGTTCCACACCAGTAACACCTGACTCCAGCACGCAGCACGGAACGAGCTCTAGCCACAAGCACTGTGCGACTGATTGACGGTGTAGTCAGGACAGACTGGGCCGCAGCTCCTAAGCCTTGTTTGTCTGTAGACAGTGCCTGTGGCTGAGAGCATGGCCTTAAGATTTTCATTAGTTTAGATGATGCATAAACCCTCCCATTCTGTCTGCTGCCTGCCTCAAAGATCGATCCTTCTAAAGATATAGGGATATAGTGCAGAAATAGTTTGGGGGTCTATTTTAATTGAAGATTTGTATGTGTTTGGAGTAATGGGAGGGAGACCACCAAAGGGATTTCTTTTTTCTCAATATGCCTTAAAAGCAAATCAATATTTGAAATTTATATATCCCTGGATGTTATATTCATAAATGGCCTCTTATTCTTTGAGATTCACATTGCTTTGCTTACTGCACTGGCTACATATCCCTAAGAAAACTTGCCCTCAAGTCTAGAAGTTTTAAAATATTTACTATTTTAATTACCATAAAGCATCAGTCTGGACATGGCTTAACTGGGCTTTCTGCTCAGAATCCTATCATACGGCAAAATACTGGCTCAAGCTTCTGTCTTGTCAAGGATGGATTCTCCTCCAAGCTTCCTCACTTGTTGTCAGTGTTCTTACAGTAGTTTCTGGCCAGGGGCACTTGCTCCTTGCCTTGTCCTGTTGTAATATAGTTGCCTGCTCCCTCCAGATTAAGAGCTCTGGGAGACTGTGCTGCCGAGCAATAGGGAAGCCAAATTCTTCTATTGGCCATGCCAAAATATGAGAGTTTATCATCTCCCCCATGTTCTCCTAATTGAAACACAGTCAGTAAGCTTGGACTACAGTCCTAGGGTGACGATTACACAAGCTCATGGATGTGAATTTCAGGAGACAAGGATGATGGGAAATGCTGTAGAATCTCCCCACCATTCAAATTTCTTAATTCCTAAGCAACTTTTGTTAAAGTGTTTGGGGAAAGTCCCTCTCTATAAACTGAAGTTTTAAAAGACCCCTTATGTAAAAAATATGCTTGGCTCCCCAAGTTTGATTTGAAATCTATGGGCCGTTTTAAAATATACCCTGTGTAAATTTCAAGTGCTCAGAGACTTATTGAGGTCAGAGAACCCACTGTGGAGAGGATTTGGGAACTGTGTCCCACCTAAAAGAGACATACTATATTACACAGTTGCTCTGCACAAGAAGCGTCTAAGGAGAATGGATGCAGACCCACTAGGAGCCGAACTGTGCAGTTTCTTTTTGAAGATATTGCAGAATCCTTTGAGCCTTGGCCTCTTAATTTCCCTACCTTCATTTGCCTACACCTAAACCAAGACTTAAAATGCCTACATTATGACCCTTTCTCTGTCTCTCTCTCCCTCCCTCTTCCCTCCTTCCCTCCCTCTCTCCTTTCCTCCTTCCTCCTCCTCCCTTTCTCCCTCCTTCTCTGATTTTTGTTTCTGGAACTTTCTGAGGCAATATGCTGTAGGGCTTCTTTGTTTCTTTCTTTCTTTCTTTCTTTCTTTCTTTCTTTCTTTCTTTCTTTCTTTCTTTCTTTCTTCCTTCCTTCCTTCCTTCCTTCCTTCCTTCCTTTCTTTCCTTCCTTCCTTTCTTCTTTTCTTTCTTCTTCTTCCCTCCCTCCCTCCCTTCTTTTTCTTTCCTGTTTATGACTTGAAGGTAAACAGTAAGTGTGATTGCAGAATGTTTCTTTAGGAGAGTTCTGCCAGGGTAACCTCTCATTTAGTTAGTGAGGAAGAAAAAGGTTGGGAAGTTTAAGTATTTTCCCATGTTCATGCAGATTGGAAGGAGCAGGACTTTTCAGTTCTCATACCACCACCTCCTCTACGATGCCCTGCAGCCTTAGTTCATGTGCCAACATGAGAGATGCCATGTGGCCTTCTTGTACACCACATTGGCCTTCATGTAATGTATTGTGTCCTGTGTCAAGCACTGTGTTATATTCAGACATATAGGACTATCCCAGACAGTTTGGGCAATAACTATTTTATTTCTCATATCAAATGTTTCTAGTTCAATTTTCTGGTATCTTGATACATACAAAATACCATTTATTTCACCGAGCTTTAGGTCTCCTTTTAGAATGGGGAGAAAAAATATTGAGCACATTTTAGTAATACCTGTTTACTACTGGATAAAGAAGCTAACACAAGAAAAGTATGAAAATTCTTGTTTTAATAGGAGTCTACAGGGAAAATAATCTACATTGAACCACAGATGCTTCCAAGACATCCTGATGGGGTCATACGCACAGAGCCTGTGTGGTTCTGAACAGTTTAGTGTAACATACCACTTCTGTAGGAGGAACAATTCCCCAACTCTAAGTTGGGTACTTAAGAACTGAATCATGTATTGAACCGAGATTATAAATCTGTGTTGGCTTATGAACTAAAAACTATACGTTTTTTATCTCAGTTTCTGAACTTCTCTGTTTTGCAGGTGACTTCTCCAGGCTATGGAAAGGAAAAGAAAAATGAAAGAGCATTGCCACTTAAACACTCTCTAGCCTTGCTCACTTCCTCTTCCCCCTCCTTAATTTCAGGAATTTATGGGAGCCATGCTGAACTTTCATAAGCTGTAATATTTCTGCAGGAAACAATAACAGCCATGTTAGATATTGTGCCCTTCTTAAAATAAAACGTATATGCCATCTTTCCCTATTAGAAATCTCAAACCAAAACTTAAGATGCAGTAAGTATTGCAGATGATGTTGATATGTATGTCACTACTTTGTGAAAATGGAATTTTTATAGAAGTGTCGTGATGCATTCAACTTCACAGTGACAAAATGATCTGTGGTGGAACTGTCAAATAGTCTGCTAACTTGAACTTAAGGATTTTTGACTATAATTGTACTATTTTAGCACCTTTCTGGAACTTTCTAGGTCCAGAAAGGGTACCTCAAGAAGTCCTACAGTGTTTGTGGTGTGGGACATTTAAGAAAGGCATTATAATAGTGTGCTACAGGTGCTTGTAAGATAGAATCATCTTCTCCATTTCACAAGAGGAAGAAGAAATCTGCTATCAGAAGAAAGCATGGCATGCTCACACAGATATTGGGATTAGATCCTAACTTTTCTGAGTATTAGGGTAGTGCCCCACTAGTATGTGTGTGTGCACGTGTAAGCCAGAGGACAATGTAGATATCAAGGGTAGTCCCTCAGGTACTGTCCATGTTTTTTGCTTGTTGGTTGTTTTGTTTTGTTTTGAGACAGCTCTCTACCTGGTCTGGAGCTCACCAAGTCAGGTAGGCTAGCTGACTGGGGAGTTGGGAGTTCCAGGGAACCATTAGTCTTCCCCTCCCAGTGCTGGAATTATAAACATTGACCACTACACCTGCCTTATTTATTTTTAAAAGAGGACACGGCAAGCACTTTCCAGGCTGAACTCTCTCCCCAGCCCCTCACATTTCATCATTGAAATACTTTTAGAAAGTGATAGAGGTGATGGTATTCAGAGAATAATTTTTAAAAGCACTCACCCACAAACATAAGACAGGGTGAAATGTCCCTTCCATGCCCAGATCTTATGGGGTTCTTGCCACTCCTCCACTCTCCTCTGTTGGTATCTGTGAGTGTGCTGCCTTTTCTCTCTAGATTGGATTGCCCTTTATTGTCTTCTCTGCTTGTTGAAATTCTGAGCACCACAATAGTCTATCATATCACATTCGATTCATTTATATTGTAGTCCTTTTGTTTGTATTGAATGCTTCCTCCTTTAACCTTGGGTTGCTCAAACAATGTCATTTAGACATCATTTTGGGGGATGTGCTATTTTGCGGTGGTATATTTGAGAATTATTCATGTTCATATCTGAACCTACTCGGGAGGTCAGCTTCATAATAATAGACAACATGGTTTATTCTTTTCCAGTAGCTTGAACATAGGAGCAGTCATATACGTGGGATGAATTTCTCTGAGTGAGAAGTTTATGAAGACATACACTAAGAAGAGAGGATGTAATCATCACCTTCCCAGACAGTAGAATTTTGAATACCATGGAATGGTCAAGTAGCTAGCACTGCTCAGAGAGACAGTGGCAGACTTTCGTAAGAGTCAATTGTGATTAGGTCGTGGCATTGAGAGTTGAGGAAGAAGTCAAAGGTTCCCTCAGAGGAGCCATTATTCTTCTCCAGTGGGGTTCTTATTATGTGTCCCAACTACTGGGCTGAAAGCCCTGAGAGGGTGCTCTACTGGAGCTGCACATTTCCTAGCGCAGAGAGGGCGAAAGCAGGAACCTAGGGGGCTTTGTTAATTGAACGACTAATGCATTGCAGTTGAGTCTGTCACACTGAGACTAGGAAAGGGGAACACATGTCGTCCACAGATTGCTTACGCGTTGATGAAGGTCTCTGCCTAAAGTGTTCTGATTTCTGGTATGTATATTTGGATGGCTTATGCCTTTGTGAATCTTGTTTGTTTTCCGTCCCTCCTCCCACATGCCTTTCTGTTTTAAGGCATCTTTTATGCCAAACAAAGTAATTCCAACAGCTGCCTCCACTTGGGTTGCCATTAGTATTGTTTCTCAACCTCTTGTCTCTCCAGGTTTATTGAAAATATTACAGAACAGCAGGGAAGATTCAAATGGCTCTGTGTGACATTTTAAAATCACTCCCAACTTCCCGCTGAGTGACCTGCACTCTACAAGGGCTACTGAAGTAAGGTCAGGATTAGGCTTAGGATCTACTTCAGTGCTGTCCCTATCCAGGACTGAGATCTCAGGAACATAACTGTTTCCTCTCTCTCTCTTCCTCTGCAACATGATTGGGACAACTCTCACAGGAACTCTCATCAGCTCACCAGATGTGTGACACAGCCTGCTATCCTGTTCAGAGATTCTTGCTGGGACACTGGCCTTCTCCTTAAACAACATGTGCTGGTGTGGAAGTTGTTACCAGATGCTTATATGCTTCTCATTCATGACCCAGGCTGCTGTCTTCATGATTCCAGTGAGAACATGGCCTGTGTTGACAGGTTTGGGTAAAAGTATTCTGGTTCCTTCAACTATAAGTAAGTAGCTTTTAGTGAAGTTGAGAAGCAGAATTTGCAGAGAAAGACAAGTCAACTAACTCAGCACAGGAATTGACTTTCAAGGGTTTATAAAGTACTTCAGTTCTTTCAGCAGACTTTTGGCATGCTGAATGTCTCCTTCTATGTCATTTTAATTATTCATGAATTTTTCAGTTTAGAATAGAACCATCAAGAGTGGAGAGATGGCTCAGTGGTTAAGAGCACTGGCTGTTCGTCCAGAGGACCTGGGTTTAATTCCCACCGCTCACATGCAGCTCATAACTGCCTGTAACTCTACATCCAGGGCACCCAACACCACCACACAGACATTTATGCAGGCACAATATCAATAACATAAAATAGAAGTAAATAAATCATTAAAAAATAGAACCTTCAAAAGAATTGTCCTTCCAGGACTAGATATTAACTATAATCAATGCTTAAAAAATAAAGGAGCATGGTCCCTAAACCTAAGTGAATATTGTTATTTAAAATATTCTGCAATGTGTTTACAGGGAGCTCATTAAGGATTTAATATGTACTCCTCTCGAAGGAGACAAAACCATAGTATATGTGGCTTTCATCAATGACTATCTGCAGCACAAATAATAAATACTGGACCAACTATCATGGAGATATAAGCCAAAATAATCAGAGGGGAAATTTTCATGATTAATTATTTTTTTTTGTTAGCAGATATTACATATTCATGAAGTACATCGCAGCTGTTTCCTGACATGCTCTTTTAGGGAAAAGGCATGACGTTATAACTATACCTATAGAGGTATAGTTAGTCAAATCTTGTTAACTGTTGGCAACGCACTCAGCATCACTTGTGTATTTCCTTCCACATTTCTTAATTTTATCAGATCATGAAATGTAAAGAAAATTGTAATTAAATGTGAAACTGAAACAGCTTTTTGGGAAGGAATTCAGAATGGTCTTATCTTTGGCACAATGACTGCAGTCATGTATGTGGCAATCTAGTGAATATACAGGAACATGAGTTGAACCACTACTGGTTGTATTTTCAATCAGAAAAAGTCATATTTCCTGGTATTTAGGAGGATAAAGTAGCTAACCCTAAACTGAATCTAAATTTTGATTCCTTCTATCATCACAGCAAAATACAACTAATGTATCACATATTTTAATTTCTTTATCTTCAGAACTGATATTTCAGTCATCTCTGTATCAAATACAGACTGTAAATTTCCAGGTTTCCATATATGGTTTGGATTTTTTCCTCTATTTCAGACTTGTGCGTCCGCTTGCATACCTACACTGTGTGTGCCAGACATCTCAAGCGTGACATATCCGAAACGGAGCTGCTCTTGACATACACACTCCATCACAGTTTCCCACTTCCAACAATCACTACATCATATGTTTGCTCATGCTGGGGACTTCGAGGCTCTATTTGACCTGTTTCCTACATTCTTTCCTGTAAGATGTGTAATATAAACAGAGTCTAACCTCTCTATCTCATTCTACTGTTTCGGTCTGAGCCCCTCTACGTTTTTGCTTGGACATGCTAAAAGAGTCTCAGAGGGCCTCTGTGTTTCAGACCTTGTCCCCTGTAAAATAACTCATAAGACTGACCCAATGAGAAGAACCTGAAGAGACTGTGCACTTCGGTCAGTGTAAATGCTCAGTTTCTTCTGACTGTATCAAGGCTCTACATGACCTGCTTTTCGTTCAGCTGCCTGCCATTCCTCCCAGCTGTTCCGTCTGTTCCCCTGAGCCAGGTTCACTATGGTCTTTGTTATCCAAGACAATGCATCTTGGATAACAAAATTCATCTGCCTACAAAATTCCCCCCTTAATACCTGCATGGTTTACCGTCCTCCTTCAAACCAAACTTCATCTTAAAGTAGGTTCTTTGTGACCCTTTTGAAAATGACCACCTGTCCATTTTGAGTAGATACAGTATATCTTGTGTTCACATCTACAGGATTTATGCAGCAGAAAATTTGTTTTTTCCTATTTATCAGTTTCCCATTATGCATTTTGGAAGCTAGACAAAATACCCCTTGGCCTATAAAACAAAACAAAATCATACCAGACCACTTTAACCCTGCTAAATTATAATAGTTATGCTTGAATGTGTGAGGCTATTATTGGAAAATCAGATGAAGACCCATTTACCCAGAAGCCCCCAGCTCCTGGATCAAGTACCAACTCATAGTGCGTGCTAAATGCTGAGGCAAATGTTATACTTCTGGAATAAGTCTAATTTAAAAGTTTGTTTATTTTGCCAGTTGGCAGACTGGATTGTTGGAAAGCCTTGAAAGCAGAATTTGCATGCTCTAGACATTGGTTTCCTCATCTGTTAAACGAGAAAGCTGTGACAAAGTGTCTCCACATCTTTTACCACCTTTCCTATGACAAGAGAATCATGAACATTTCTCATATTCATAGGTCTCCAACAATTGTTATGAAATATTTGCATGGTAGTTGATGAGGCACGGACTCCAGGCCTTGTGGAGGACAGCTCCATTTCTGTTGAATCTCTTTGTAGCAATTTCGTACTACAGTTTGGTTTGTCGACTTAGTTATCCCACTGAGACCTTTGAGTTTAAAGTGTGCCTTTACAACACATATCATCCCCTTATTTTAATTGTTATATAATTACACAGCAGCTCATGTTTCTAGTCATCAGAAAACGTTGTGATGATAGCCCATAGAAACTGGTAACATTTGATTGCGAGAGTCACAATGTTAGCATCCCAATCATGTTTGGATGCTATATCTGTGTATATCTGTGTCCATTTTAACATGATCCACACTTTTAACTTGAGAGTGGGCAGTCCTTCATTTTCCTTAACCAAGAATGCTGATGAATAATAGCCAAGTTGAATGATGAGTCACTTTCAGGTTGGCTATTATTCATGAAGTCATTAATTTCAGTTAATGAATCATTTTTTCTTTGTGAACTCTCCTTAAATATAATTATCAAACTATAACCTTAATCGGCACTTAAAAATAATCTTTGTATAGAATTGGAGCAATGGTGTTTTGTCATCAGCGTCCTTGAGACAACTGAATGCTTATGACATCTAGGGTATGATTACATGACTAACCAAACAAATTGTAGAAAATTTTCTGCTTTTAATTCTTTTATTCTTTATAGAAGTACTGTGGCAACTGACGGAAGCTTGGTATTTATAGGATAGTCTTTTTATATTTTCATCTCTCATATTTAAAATATTTTAGGTATTCTATCCAACAAATTTCTTGCAAAAGTTTTTTTTTTTTTGAGAATAAAAAGGAGTAAGATTAAGATAACCACTACCCACAGGATAAAACCTTGACACTCAGAAAATGTCAAGATTTTCACAAATTCACTGTCTGATTTTCTGTTGAGCCTTAAGACAGGTGTTAGGCATTTCCTCTTTTAAACATCCAATAGTCAGTGTGGTATTGCCTTGACCAAGGTCGCATATGAGGCTTGTTGAGGGTTAGGGGATGTATGTTATTACTGGAGTTCTATCAGGAGAAATGTATTGAAATGTCCATGGATAAATCAAAGCCTCCTTAGTAAGCTTCCCTAACTTTTTCCCCATCTTGCAGAAAGAATATGATGTGGAACTCTTGGCCTAATTGAAAGCATATGTCATTACACTTGGCGTCTCCAGACAGGCAGGCCAGCATCAGCTGCACTGTAGAAACTCGACACTCTTAATGTTTTCTCTTTATTACCAGGGAGAGTTTAAAGAAGACTAAACGGCTCATGAGCAGTGGTAGAGTCTAAGAGACACTTTGGGTTATGAATTTCTGGGATTTTGTGCATGATTTGTGTTTTTATTTTTTCCAGAATTCAACTGTTTTCCAGTTAAAATCCCTTTTTTCTTGAGGAAGTTATTTCCCTCTAGTATATATTAACGCAAACACAGAATTAAGAAGTTTCTTCTTTTAATTATTTTAATAATAGTTTTAACCTATTATTCTATGCTGAATTATTGTCTTCTTCCTTCAATCCTGCATGAGGCCTCACTAAAAATCTTGGGGTGTTTGATTTTGTTTGGCTAGAGTACACTGCTTTATTCTTGATGGTTCACATGCATGGGTGTGGGTACTGTTTCTCTGGCCCATGTGTCCAGTTCTAACTACAAAGTACAGACCTTCTAGATCAGTAGCAATAGGAACTTAGCCCTTCCCTGTCCCCTCCCCTTCTTTCTGGCTTGGCATTTGATGTGTAACTCAGGATGGCTCCAGACATGTGATCCATCTGCTTCAGCCTCCAAGCGTGGAGCTCACAGGCAGATCCCACAAGGTCCAGTTAAGCTACCCATATCTTAATCACCTAAGGCCAGTTGTCAGGGAAAAGTCCTCAAGGTTTCCAGTGAGATCTGGCTTTAAGACCTTTAAGAAAAAAAATCTCTAAGCACAGGCTATCCAAATATATAAATATATACATAAAAATTCCAGAAGGTGAAATTCAGTCTCCTCGAAGAATGGAAAAGAAAAGAAATGTGCACAGAAATAGGAGGAAGGAAGAGAGAGGGCAACGTGGCTGTTGGAATCATTTAGTCCTGAAACCAGCAGAAATACAGTGTGTCTCTCAGCTTCTGCATAGTGGATAAAAGTTTTCCAAATGATATAGGGTTGGTTCCAAGAGGGAGGAAGCCACGTTTACACTCACTCATTCCTTCATAACCACAGTATTGCAGGCTGTGTAAGCCACTGCTGTTTTCCTCGTCCTCCCAAAGCAGAGGGAGGTGGAGTGCATTTAACTATTAACTATAAAAATAGCTTCTTCATTATTTGTTCTCAGGAAAAAAGGAAAAGTTCTATCTGTATTTGACTCCAGCTCTGCATTTTGTCCATTCCCTGCTAAAGCTCCTACCTTAACAGAACCCCAAATTTCACAGATTTAGTAACAATTGGACCAAAGAAAGAAGAGGTCAAAGAGGTCAGAGCCTGTATGAGCCCCACCCCTGGTGAACCCAGAGAGAAAACTTAGGAATAATGTCTTGTACCTGTCTCTGAGATACCTCTAATTGGTTGTAGCAGAGGAGTCGAGGGCCTCACACTACTATATTTTGTTTGGTAGTTCCGAGGAGGCAGAAGGAAGTTATTTCTGTTTAATATTTTTCTTTCCCTTGCTAAGCACTTTGCATAACTTAACCGAGGATTTTTTAGTCAAATCTAAAATGCCTTGGTAAGGAGTTAGGAGCAGTAACTTTTGAGAATGCAAAGAAAATGAGTTGAGCTTTTATTTGGGTTCTTTCATAGCTAATGTCCTCATGGATTAATTTTTGACTCTGTGGATCTCTGGATTTTTCTGAGACTCAACAATGTGATTCCGAGTTGTGCCAACCATGGCGTATACTGTGCTCTACAGATGAGCTGCACTAAAAGTAAACAAATGGAGCTACAGTGCTAGATCGCAGGGGAAGAAGATCCTTAAATAAATCTTCCGTTTCTTTAGCTTTCCAGTGGGAAGAACATGGAGAAGGCAGAGGACAATTTGAAGTAGTCAGTAGTCCTCTCCTGGTATGTACATTTGGGGGATTGAATTTAGGTCCTCAGGCTTTGTGACGGGCACCTTTACCTGTAGAACCATCTCTGTGACACAGCAATTATCGTTAGTGTTGACTTTAGGAGTTCAAGGTCAACTATTTGTGTATAAAAACAATGTTCGTTCTTGTCCTCAAACACACTAGCATCCAGTGTGTGTATAACGCATGGATGCCAACCACACGATAGAGAACAGAAAATCAAAGGACTGTGTGGGAAAGGATTTGCCAGAGACTTCACAGGTGTCCATCTTGATCAACAGCAAGAACTATGTGGTTTATTCATCTCTTGGAGATTCAAATTCACACATGATTGAAATGATCATTATTTTGGCACCTGGGGATTAACAGTCTCCTGCTCCAAGTGGATAGTTTAGTGGCTACTTCCTACTGATTTATTCATTATTTTTCTGTAATGGATGGGTAATGAGAATCTTATTATGAATCAGATTTTGAAATATTTTGCTTAGTTTTGTTTTACAGACAGCTATTAAGTAGGGATAATTTACAAGACAACTTCAACATATCTTGATATAAGTATATTCTGGACACATTAGGCCTAGCATATCTTAGATCTATAATTGAAAGCTAGTGATAGATAGGACACTGAAAAATGAATGTTTGATGAAACACCATGTTTTCCTACAATATATCATTCTTCTCTTTCCTGATAACAGCATTTCCACCTGTCCTTCCTTTATAGAATCTCATTGTGTTGCTCAGGGTGGTCTTGAACTTGTGGTCTTCTTGGGTCAGCCTATCAAGGTAGAGAGAGCCAAAGTGCTCCACTGCTTTTGGCTCCACAGCATCCCCTTTCACTTAAAGAAATCATCTTAATGCCAATTCTGGTAAAGATACCTATGTTTCTCCTGGCACAGAGTAGACATCTATGATCATGCTTATGACTGATTAATCACAGTGGTTCTTTTTCTTGACAACAATGATTGGTTCAAGTGTTAGTCCAACCCCAAAGTATTGGCTGATATCCAGTGTTCCACTGTCAGCTTTTGCACTTTTTCCTCTGTGATTATTGAGATGAAGTCATTTGTAGGTGTTTAAAGGCTAATTTCTCTCTTTACATTTACAGGAAGATCCTTCTAAGAAAAATGTACAGAGAAGCACCCATGAATGTTCAGGAGCAAGAGATAAAAAGAAAATAAAGAATATAGATGAGAAAAGGGAAGGAAGAGAGAAAATTAGCATGTGTACAAAGCATAGGTGAGAAACAAGAGATGCAGAAGAGGAAAGAGGCGGGAGAACTTCAGATAAGCATCTGAGTGCTTCAATGCACAGCCAGCAAATTTATTTTTAACTTAAGTAAGGCTTAGTAGGCTTTCAGTGATATGGCATGAAGGGAGACAAAAGCAATCTCAAGCAGACCCAACATTTAAGAAAGACCTGATGTTGTGGAGGCAGGGCCAGGAAAGGGAGGTAGGTACAAAAGTAGAGAACACAGTGACTGGGAATGTGTAGACAATGAAGTTGCCTATGCCAGGGAAGAATTCTCAAGGGATATAACATTTAAACCTAAACTGAACGATGGCCAGTGGTGGGGGAAAGCTGAGGTGGGAGCTGTAGATAGTAGAACCTCCATGATGAGCTTTTGAAAAGGTTACTATTGCCTGGATAGTGTCAGAAAAGGAGGTAAAGTCGCTGGAGAGATAAGCTAACGGCCTGTCTGGAGAGGCCTTGGAAGTCAGGGTAAGACTGCACACAATATAAGCACTACTTATTCATTCTCTTATTTAACTTGTATCAAACACTAGCTATTCTCCAGACTTGGGGCTAGGAATTCAAGAGAGAACACAACTCCAGAGAACACAAAGAAGGCCAATGCCAGGCATGGGATATTTTCCTTTGAGTTACTGGTTAAGAAGTTCCGAGAGACAATACAGGGCATTGGCATTGCTCTTGGTTTCTTTCCTGAACTTGAGCATAAGACTTTAAAGATGAAGCACAGGACTTGGAAAATCAAACTGGTACTGCCCTGAAAGCTTCCTGTGTAATGGCTAGCCTTCATTATATTTGAAGTTACTATGTATGCGGCTAGTGAGAAAAACATTTTCAACAGTCATACCATGCTTTAAATCCTTCAGGCTACAATAACAATTGGTTCAGAAACATATGCCCATTAGTGCATTAGTGTCATTAATATTTGGGTAGCCAATATCTGTCTTATTGGACTTAAGGCCTACTTAATAAGCAGGAACTCATGGCTGGCTGGTTCTGTAAACCTAGCCCATAACTCATGGGTGGAGAGGTCACAGACTTACGGCCCACTCCTTCCATTCTGGTAAATTAGGACCATGTCCAACTGCCTTCTAAATATTTATCCTTATACTCATAGATTAGTGAAGTTCTTACCCCTCATCATCATGGCCAACAACTGTTCCTAGTACAGAGAATAATTGATTGTGGCGTGCCCAGCCTGAATGGGACATCTATAACCTTATCCTTAGTCAACATGACTGAATGAGGGAAAAAAAGTGTATAAGAGCCAGAGGACCAGCAGGACAGCTGTGAAATGCCATCCTTTGGCTATGACAAGGATGATGTACCCACGAGCTTTATGAGGTCCTACTCTGAGCTGAGGAACTGAAAGCGTCAAGAGCTGTTGAGAGAGGAAAAGCCACTGTTCTTCAGGGACAAAGACCTGATAGATGCCCAGGTCTGAGTGGTTAGCTGTATATAGGCAATACTGATTGCACTCAGTAGGTGTATATATAAATAGAGGATTTTATAGACGAATAATCGAGATGTGGGGAGTAGACATGGAGGAACTGGAGGGGAGGGAGGGGTGAATATGATCAAAATTGTCCTCATATATGAAATAAAATTTCTGATTAATGAATTTATATATTTTTAGTTTATCTCTTAATATTTATTTATGAATATATTTTTTCTTTTTGTTGTTTTTATTGAGGTATGTATTTTCTCTACTCCCCTCCCTTCCTTCTCCCTTTCCACTTTCCTTCATAATCCCCACACTCCCAATTTACTCAGGAGATCCGATCTTTTTCTACTTCCTTTGTAGATTTGGTCCTTATATGTCTCTCTTAGGGTCCTCATTGTTGTCTAGGCTCTCTAAGGTTTTAACCTGTAGGCTGGTTTTCTTTGTTTTATGTCTAAAAACAACTTATGAGTGAGAACATATGATATTTGCCTTTCTGGGTCTGGGTTACCTAATTCAATATGATGTTTTCTAGATCTATCCATTTGCCTGCAAGTTTCAAGATGTCATTATTTTTTCTGCTGTGTAGTACTCCATTGTGTAAATGTACCACATTTTCTTTATCCATTCTTTTGTTGAGGGGCATTTATGTTGTTTCCAGGTTCTGGCTATGACAAACAATGCTGCTATAAACATAGTTGAGAACATGTCCATGTGACTGAGAATCCTTTGGGTATATGTTCAAAAATGATATTGCTGGTTCTTGAGGTAGGTTGTTTCCTAATTTTCCAAGAAACCATCATAATGATTTCCAAAGCAGCTGTACCAGTTTTCACTCCTACTAGCTAGAGAGAACACAAGTTTGTCTTTGACGATTCTACAATACAATAATTTATTTATCATTTATTTTGCTCCCCAATGCACATTCATTCTTTAAGAAAATTATAGTCAGATGATCAAAACACACTGGGACCTCATCAGTCCCTCTGTTTGCTCATCTGAAAATGGACTAAAGTGGCTCCTTTCAGGAGCATGGAGAACTGGAAGGAGGGCATTCTGCAGTAGCTGAAGCTTTTTCTTTCTCTAGTTTTTGTTGAATATTCTAGTTCACTTGCTCAACAATAAGCCATCAAGTCCTACAGTTAGTCCTACAGAGAAATAATACAAATATCCATCTTTAATAGATTCTAATTCATCTGGAAACACACATAATATCCTTTCCATTATGTTAAAAGCTATCCAACAAATTGGTCTGTCCAGTTATCGGGCTCTGAAGAATGTGTGGATTAATCAGCAGTATTGACTGAGGTGATTAAAAGCAATGTCCTGAATTAGCGACTTTTGTAAGGTGCACATACAAAAAGAATTGTTTGTGCATTAATTCACATAGTTAGCATGGATTTAATTTTTTTAAATCTATATACCCTGGAGCAAAGGACTGCAGCTGGTAGATTAATCAGCAGTGAAGAGTAAAATTACACAGTCTGAAGAATTCTGCTTAGCAACCCCCTTCCCTTAATGCCTCTGGTCTGATGGCAATGATGCCGAGAAGTGGAATGGTTGCTGTCACACCTCGTGACAAGTGCCGCGTGGGCCTTGATTAGATGGCGGCTGGTCCTGCTATTCATTGTCCAGGACACTCATCTACCGGAGTGGTGAAGTAATGACCACAGCACTGTCATTAATCTAAACACTGGGTTGGCAGAGAAAGAGAGGGAGAGGGAGAGAGTTATAGAACGAGAAAGGGCTGAGACAGGACAGTTGATTCATTGGAGAAACCACTGGAGCTGTTTGAAGAGTTTGCAGAGGGCAGGCATCTCTCTTTTGACTGTGAGAAATATTAGAACAGTGCCTGGGGCTGCCAAGAGCGGCAGGCTTCTTCATTCAGCCCCACTCCCCCTTTCAGCAGTTACTCACACAGCGCCCAGTATGCAATAGGAACTAAAACAGATGGGATGACTGGAAATTTAAAAGCAGGTAGAAAAGGATGAGGAAATATGAGCTTGTGATAAAGATAATATATGCTGTGATAAGCCAAGTATAAGGGCTAGAGGAGCCTGGCTAAGGGATCGGGCAAAGACTGATAGGGCAGATGAGTTATAAGTTGAGCATGAATCAAAACCAGGATTTTCCAGTGAAGTCAGTATTAGCGTGAAAGAAGGCAATTGGCAAAATGATCATGTAGATAGGCACAGCTATTTAAAGCTGTGATCAGTGCTTGGGTAGTGGATAAAGGACAGGGCGATGAATTTATGGCCTTTTCATAGGACAGAGTCTCTGGCCCTGAGCACCTGCTGAGAAGGGCATTTTCGGAGAGAGACAGCATTCCTGTTTGGTTGTTTTTGATCTGTGCCTTGTCTACACTGTAAACCCTTTGTCGTATGGTTGCTTTCCCTTTGGTGTGGCTTGGCTAGTGAGACTCCATTTGATGAGTGGGGCTGAGCTAGATGTAACTTGGGGGAAGAGGTGTGGGCAAAGCCTTGTACGAGTGTTGGGCAAGTGTCAAGACAAAGACCTGATGAAGAAGAGGCATTAATGATGAGTACAGATGTTGACAAAAAAAAAGTCACAATCTAAATCCTCCTATTTACAAAGCCTGTAAGTTTGGTCAAGTTAACAAAGCATAACTCATATTCCACAGACCTCTGATGTGAATATAGTAACAAAAATACTTCTTTATAGATTGTTCCCATAATTGAAAGAATAATGAATGAGCAGCATTTTCTCAGTAACATTGTTATTATTTCCCTTCTCTTCTGCCATATCTGCTTCCACAGGGCAGGAGAAAACAATGTCAAAATCTCATTCCCAGGCTTTGATATTGCCATTGTAGTGGTAGACAATCCCTGTGTTGCAGATACACAGTTCTAGCTTAACACTATTGGCTACGTGTTGGTCACAAATTTGAGGGAATATTGGAAACTCCAGATCTAATTAGTGCCTCCTAAGGTGCTAGGCTGGAATATGATTTTTCTCTGAGAGTGAGGGAAGGTGGGGAGAGTGTCACACGTCCTTTGTGGGAGACACAATGACTTCTGCTCCGGAGCACAGCCTGTTCTCCCACGACTCCAGTTAATGCATTATGTTTTTCTCTTCCTGAGCAAGGACAGCAAGCGCAGACCTGAGCGTACCATAATAGTGAAGTACTGATTGTTTAAGAGGCAGAAAGGTCAGGAAGATTCAGGAAGGAAGAACCACAGGCTAGGATGACTAATTCTGAGTCCTGCTGGAAGATGAATAGGCTCTTATTTACTGGCCTCAACTCAGTGACTACCCAAGAAAAGAGGCATAAAGGTCCCCATTTGAAATGACCAGGCATCTATAGCTAATGACTGTATTCAGTTATAGTGCATGGGGCAGGTGTATGTCCCCCTCTTGGGATGCTGCTTCCTGCTATTACCCAGATAGCTACTCTTGTTTTCCTTTTTTGCCTTTTTTTCCCCTGCTAAAATCACAGAGCCTCAGAAAGTAGTAGCAGGCCTTCGAGATCTGCTAATCAAATCTGAGAGACTTGAGCACCAATCTAAGCTCATCAGATGACTTAAGAGGCCTCATTTAGGCAGGGTCTGGAAAGTCCCCTTCTAAAGCTTCTGCAAAGTGAGAATAATCGTCATTAAGTGCTTCGGATTCGCGGAGAAAAATGGATTAGGGGCTTGTCACGGGAAAGATAACTAATGTGCTGGAGATCAGGATAGGCCATAGAAAGAAACATTTCTTTAGAATAAGAAGAGGAAAAATTGCAACAGCCAGGGAGGATAATGATTAAATGTTAAGAAGCAATTCCTACTGGCTTGATTTTTGCAGTATAATTAAGAGATAGAGAAAGGGGGGGGCGGGAAAAGGATGCGTGCACACACACAAAAGAAAATAACTAACACATACAGAGTATAATCTCGGGAGAAAGGTGCATCCAAGGCTCTTTGTTGTTTATGAGTACTTATCTTCCTCTCTGTGATACAAAACTGTGACATCTTTTACTAAGCTAAGTGTCCCTTAAAGTCCCTTGCCAAGCAAGGTACCTCTCAAAATATTCTTGCTCAGTCTTGTCTTGGGATGGGGAGTTATTTGAAGTTGTTTTCTAAGTTCTTTTGTGGATAAAGATCTCATGGACAGACAGCCCATTTTCTCCTCTGTTGAGCTACCTGTACTGCCGGTCTGCTTGGTGCTGTTGTTGACATCAGTGTGATTTTAGGCCCTGAAGTCAACGGTCCTTTGCCCCTTTTCTAACTTCCTCCTTTGAGACAGTGGACTTGGATTTTTGTCAAGGAATCTAAAGCCCACCCTGTAGGTCTTTTAGGATTTTTCTCTAATCAAAACGCATTTTATTCTTGTGAGAATGTGTAATGACATTAGAATAGATACACAGCTGAAAGCCTATTGACAGGAAATGATGGAAGAGACCACTCATTTTCTTTGGTGTTAAGTGTATCTTGGACAGAAAATGATTAATAATTAGACTTCCTATTTTTTAGTTATAATTACAACAAAAACTGGCATCTAGGAGGGAAGGAGAGCTTGCTCTTCCTTAAGTAGGCATGGCGTTGGTAATGTCTGCCCATGATAGGAGAGCACTGGAGAATGGAGTTCTAGATTTCATTTCAACTGCACTCCACCTAATTGAAACTAGAGTGCTTGGCTATGAAGGGCATAGTTTTGTGTTAGGCTCACTCTCTCTTTCTTTCTCTCTCTTCTCAAAATGAGTCTGATATCATCGTTTTATGGTTTATTTGAGGAGGTAAACACAGTGGAATAAGATGGTGATCATCCAGGACTTATCAAATGCACTGGGGTGCCCAGAAGATGTGGCTTGGGGCTGTATATCAGTTTGAGTTTTATGGAGGTGTATTGAGGTTGCTGCTTTAAGATTTGATGTAGTATAAACATGAGGACCCATGTTTAAACCCCAGAACCCACATGTAAACAAAAAAATAAAAAAAAGTAAAGAAAAATAACAACAAAATAAAGCAGAGCAAAATAAAACTAGTCTTGGTGGAGTGTGCTTACAACTTGCAGGCAGGGTAACAGAGACATCTACTCTCTTACTGCTGAGCTTCCCGGCAGTGGGAGTTTTATCTCAAAAGCAAGACGCATGGCAGCTGAGGAACAGCATCTGAAGTTGTCCACTGCTTCTCTATGTGTACTCTCATGTAAACACAGGCACATGCATGCCACACACACACACTAATAATTCCATAGAGAATCACCCAGCTGGAGAGTCTGGAATAGTCTTTTATTTCCACGAGAATCTTTCAGAGAAACTCAACATTCCCATGGTACTCTCTGACTCCAAACTTGGATTTTTAAATTACTATTTAACTTATTGCAGGTATATCTTAATTTTTTCCGTTAATCTTTTGAATTCAATTTAGAAATTTTATTACTGTGTTAAAACATAGCATTTCAGCAACCACTTTCAACTAATTCTTTGAAACATAATTAATTAAAAATGTTTAAATATTTTAAGCTGAATATATAAATTTAAAGTGGCTAAGCTTTTGGAATTCTCAAGCTATGTAATTAGCAAATGATGTCTTTTTAATTACTTAAGTTATATTAAATTAAATTGTCAAATATGTTGAAGCTCAAATTCTTTGTAAATGCCTTGATACTGTTTATAAGCTTCCTAAAAGTCTTTTCTGCATTTGCATTAAAATAAGTCATTTAATTATATAATTTAAATGGAGATTGCAGAAATAATTCATTGGCTAGTCCTATGTACCAATTTCTATTATGTACCAGAATATAAAGCTGCTAAATATATGTGCTCCTTTATGTATCTAATTTCCTAATTAGCAATATGGCTTACATATATTTACTCGTCTGTATACTTGTTTCTAATTCTCTAGGGTAAGTGACATTTCAGTGGCTACCAGATTCCATATAGTTTTCTCGTGACAGGTTCTTGTTCCTATTTAGTGGAGCAGCAGGCCAGATTAGTGACATTTCCTGAGTTTTGGGGCAATTAGAGCTGTACATGAGACCAGCATCCAGCCAGGAAAATGAAAGTAATGACAGTAACCTTCAAGAGAACTACACACAATGTCTCTGTGAGAACTGGGTTTTTTTCCGATCTTTCCATCTTTCCTCTTTCTGGTAGGTGCCAGTTTGGACCACGAGTTCACCCAGAAGATCAAACCTAAGTTCCAGAATGGTGAAATGGAAGGAACTGAGATCCTTGGTTGCCACAGATGTAGCTTGAACTGCCTATTTGCTGTGTTCTCTCAGAAAATAAAATAAATTTTGTTTATTACATGTAATCAGTTCTACACATAATTAATTCTATTCTGAGCTGATCGTTCTACCAAAGGGGCTATTTTATCTTTTTATATAATGTAGTTGCCTGTTTCTGTGTACTGGTCTGACTTATACACCAAATGTGAATGATTTAAATAATTTTGATCATTTACCTCTTATATTTCTACTAAGTGCTTGTGGTTGACTAATATGGAGAAGACATGATGAACTCTACTTAGTTTCAGTCTAAATAAACTTCCAATTTTCAAAGGGCCCTTTGATTTAATTTTAGAATGTAATCTGAAGTTGCATTCTCTTACCCAAGCACTTTGCTGCCTGGTAATATTCAAATAACATATTTGCTGACTTTTCTACTAGGTTTTTTCTGCTCCTGATCATAATTCTTTATGATAATTAAATGACATCTCACTGTATTCTGAAGATTTGTTATTTGTTTTACTTTTACAGATTCTTTGATTTTTTTCAAATGCAGACTTAGTTTTCTGGAAGACCTCTGAATTTCCCTTTTATACAATGCTCTGTCTTTGGGTTTCCCAAGGGTACAAGACCTTAGAGATATTCTGCAAAGAAAATGAGTCAAGGATTCACATACTTTGAAGAAATTGTGCGCCCTTTTTGCAATCCCCATGAGCATTGTCATGTTAAAGCCCCTGGAAAGTGCTGCAGTAAGAAGATGTGTAACAGGGAGCAGGACCCCTTGTTCGTCCAGGCCTGCCCGGCTAGCTTACATCCAAAATAACCACATAGAAACTGTGGTTACTGCTTGTCCATTAGCTCTAGCCTTGTACTGGCTAAATTTCACCTCTTGATTTAACCCATTTCTAATAATCTGTGTATTACCACAAGGTCGTGGCTTACCGGAAAATTTTTAGCATGTGTCTATATGGCGGCTCTCTCTAACTCTCTCCTTCTTTCTCCCATAATTCAGTTCTGTCTTCTCCGCCTACCTAAGTTCTGTCCTATCAGGCCAAGAAGTTTCTTTATTGATTAACCAATGAAAACATTACATAAACAAAAGGACCTCCTACACCAGAGATGTATTTAGTTTTAGGCAGCTATTAACAAAATTTGAGCTCTAATTTAATTTTAAGAAATATTACAGAATTTGTAGAAACTTCTGAGAATGTAATTCCAGTGCTGGGAAACCCCTTAATGAGCTGGCTACCCTGAGACACACCTGTTATCCCAGAACTTGGAAGACTGAAACAAAAAGATCATGAATTCAAAGCTTGCCTGGGTTATGTAGGAAAACTGTTTCAAAACAAAGAAACAAACAAAGTAAAACAAAATAGAAATAATGAAAACACTGAAACAAAAAAAAAATATCCTGGTGAAACAAAAACCAAGAACTCCTAAGTGTATCCCCAGATCAGTATTTAGTTCCGTCAGTCTGCACTGCCTGAATTTCTCTTTGTTCCTTAGCTGCTTCCTCTGTGTTGTCTGCACCCTAATTTCTGTGAGGATATCAACCAGACTGGATTGAGACTCATTAGAGCATTCTATTTTTTTTTTTTAACCAAATTTCCTCTTTGAAAGCTATCTCTCCAAACATGGTCACATTCCGATGTAGTAGGAGACCATGGATTGCTTCAAAGGAGAAGCAATGAATCAACACTAGAAACTAAGAGATGGAGAAAAAGGTAGACAGAAGGATCGTCCCAGGAGAGAAAACTGAACTCAAGGACCTGGAGCAGATGGAGAGCACGCAAGCGAGTCATAGGGTTACGAGTGGCACGGATGACGGAAAGGCTAGCCAAAGGAAGCCAGACACGGTGAGGGAGTTTAAGCACCTTTGGATTTTCCTGAAGCAGTCAGATTTTTGAAACAGTGGTAGGATGGCTAGATTTGCATTTTGAAAATGTCACACTGGGTGAAGTTTGGAGGAGTGACTGGAGGAGTACCAGCATGGATTTTGGGGTGGTATATACAGAAAGAAGGAAGGAGAAGGGCATAGAACAAGGCCTGGAGGTGTGCCATGGTTGACGCCTATAAAAAGAAGGATGAGCCAGTAGACAAAGTTTCCTGAGAAGTTGTCTTGAGAAACAGATAAGAGGAGATAAGCTGGAGGAAGGCATGGGATTCTTCAGAGTCAAATACAGAATCACTACACAACCCACCTGTTCTGCTCACAGGCACATCCTCCAGAAAGCGAACCAAGGTGCCAAAGAACAATGGCACCCTTCACTGTACTGGTGTCAAGAAGTTGAGGTAAACCCACATAGAGCATCTATTTTCTGTAATTAACACCTAAGATCTCCATGTGCTGAGGGGGCAGTCTTTAAAGGATGGGGTAAAGATTCAGGGAACATTTTTAAAAATATAATATGTAGCCAGATTCAATGGAGAAAGTAAGAGTGTAGACCAGAAGTAAATATGAAGATAGCTAGAGCCAGGTAACTTTAATTGCTATTGGGTTTTTAAAATTAAAAAGGAACTAACATTGTAATCTGTTGTTGTGAGTGCTATCTTTTTCAGCCCAGATATGTTTGGCTACTCAGTTGCAGAGAAGGAAAAAAAGAGTTGGATCATCTAGAAGTTAGACTTTGCAGGATTAAGACATAAAATGCAAGAAAGTTAAGATATTGACAAATGTGCAATTAAAACAATAAATAATGAAATGAAGTTATCTCAGGAGGGAAATAAGGAAAGACAGTTGATTAAATGGGAGAAAGGGAGATCGATGCACTAGAAATCCAGATGAAGCTGAACAAAGACCAGAGGGTGCCTCATTCAAAGTACAATGTGCAGGAACAATTGAAGGAGAGGACCGTGGTGGGAGAATTAGTGATGTTTCTGTGAAACGGGCAAAGGAAGTAATGATATAAACATAGGGCTGGACTGAAAGGTAGGAAATGTAAGGTCTGTAAGGCTACTAAGAGCTGTCAAGCTTTGGACAGGACTGCGGTGACAAACTAAGCTTTCGGTTAGATAGAAAGGGTGACAGCAATGATGGATGGGATGATTAAAGAACAGTAAGGCCAAATGGAGTGACTTTGATGAACAGGATTTGAGAAAGCAGGCTAGGAAGATATTGGTTTGAAGGAGCTAGCAAGGGACATCGAGAGCACTAACTATACAGGTAGACTAATCACAGCACGAGGTAAAAAATGGTACATGGTTGTGTTGTAGGAAAAGCAACACCAAGGAAGAGAAACAATTCAGTTAAGGCAGGGTGGAGGAGGAAATCCTTGTAATAGAGACCAAGCATATTGAGAGAGCATCAGACAGAAAGAAAGGATCAACAGCAAAGGAACTTTCCCAAGTCTTATTTACCTTGGGAAATGAACTCAGGGTATTGGTTCCAGAGATCCCAAAGAAAAAAAGAGATGGAATGGTTGAATGATTATAAAGAGAGAGGTGGGTTCTTAGAAATCAGAAGTTGCTAGTTCTCCATAAACCAGTCTTGACTGTTTTCTTTCCTTTTTTATTTTTCTATTTTTGTTATTTAAATAATTGTTTTTTCTTTTTCTTTTTTTATTAAGATATACATTTTTCTCTACTCCCCTCTCTTCCTCTTCCTTCCCTTCTATCCTCCCCTGTGACCTCCACACTCTCAATTTACTCAAGAGATTTTGTCTTTTTCACCTTCGTGTGTAGATCCATGTATATCTCTCTTAGGGTCTTCTTTGTTGTCTAGTTTCTATGGGGTTGTGACCTGTAGGCTGGTTTTTATTTGCTTTATGTCTAAAAGTCACTTATGAGTGAGTGCATATGATATTTGTCTTTCTGGGTGTGGGTTACCTAACTCAATATGATATTTTCTAGATCCATCCATTTACCTGCAAATTTCAAGATGCCATTATTTTTACCACTGAGAAGTACTCCATTGTGTAAATGTACTGCATGTTTATCCATTCTTCAGTTGAAGGGCATCCAGGTTGTTTTCAGGTTCTGACTATTACAAATAAGGCTACTATGAACATAGTTAAGCACATGTCCTTGTGATATGATTGAAAGTTTTTGGGTATATACCCAACAATGTTGGGTCTTGAGGTAGATTGTTTCTTAATTTTCTGAGGAATCACTATACTGATTTCCAAAATGACTGTACAAGTTTGCACTACCACCAGCAATGGAGGAGTGTTCCCTTTATCCTACATCCTCCCCAGTATAAGCTGTCGTCAGTGTTTGTGATCTTGGCCATTCCTACAGGTGTAAGATGGAATCTCAGAGCTGTTTTGATTTGCATTTCTCTGATGGTTAAGATGTTGAGCATCTCCTTAAGTGTCTTTCACTCATTTGAGATTCGTCTGTTGAGAATTCTCTGTTTCGGTCTGTACCCCATTTTTTTAAACTGGATTTTGTGTTCTTTTGATGACCAGTTTTTGAGTTCTTAATATATTTTGGAGATCAGTCTGATGTGGGGTTGGTGAAGATCTTTTCCCAATATGTAGGTTGCTGTTTTGTCTTTTTGATTGTGTCCTTTGCTTTACAGAAGTTTCTCAGTTTCAGGAGGTCCTATTTATTAATTGTTGCTCTTAATGTTGGTGCTACTGGGGTTATATTTAGGAATTGGTCTCCTGTGCCAATGTGTTCAAGTGTACTTCCCACTTTCTCTTCTATAAGGCTCAGTGTGGTTGTTTTATGTTGAGGTCTTTGAGCCATTGGACTTGAGTTGTGTGTATGGCAATAGATAAGGATCTATTTTCATTCTTCTATATGTTAGTATCCAGTTATGCCAGTACTATTTGTTGAATATACTTTCTTTTTCTCATTTTATATTTTTAGCTTCTTTGTCAAAAATCAGGTGTTTGTAGGTATGTGGATTGATATCCAGGTCTTTAATTCGGTTCCATTGGTCCTCCTGTCTGTTTTTATGCCAATACCGGCTGTTTTCATTACCATAGCTCTGTAGTGGAGTTTGAGGTCTGGGATTGTGATGCCTCCAGAAGTTCTTTTGTTGTATAGGATTGCTTTTGTTATCCTGGGTTTTTTGTTTTTCCATATGAAGTTGAGTCTTGTTCTTTAGAGGTCTATGAAGAATTTTGCTGGGCATTGATTGAATCTGTAGATTGCTTTTGGTAAGACTGCCATTTTTATTATGTTGTTCCTACCTATCCAAGAGTAAGGGAGATCTTTCCAATTTCTTTCTTTAAAGTTTTAAAGTTCTTGTCATACTCATGAAAAGTTTTTACAGCCCAATAAACTCTCTGCCGATGCAATAATCCAAATCGGACCAAATCAAACCTAATTAGAAAAAGCCCAGGTTTAAGGGATGCCAGGGGTATTCCTACCCCCAAAGAGGAGAAGGAAGATCGGAAAACCACAGAGAGTGGAAAGGAAGACTGGGAAGACTAATTGTTCATTCTCTGGGGGGGGGGGCAGTTTAAATACCCTGTGGGAGTGGTGTTCATTCTCTGGGGGGTAGTTTAAATACTCTGTGGGAGTGGTGTTCATTCTCTGGGGGGTAGTTTAAATACCCTGTGGTCTTGATCTTGGGGAAGGGTCACCATTTGGTGGGCTTTCTCAGAGGTGGAGTCTGTACTGAGACAACTCCCAGGGAATGATGCTTGGAATGAACTTTTCACCCAAACATTTCAGACTCCTTGGATATATGGATGCTAGGGGCTGAGGTGAAGCCCCAACCCAAACATTCCAGATTCTTTGGATATATGGATGTCAGCAGCTCTGGTCTTTCACTTGTTTGGTTAGTGTTACTTCAAGTTATTTTATGTTATTTGTGACTATTGTATAGATTGATGTTTCTCTGATTTTTTCCTCAGTCCATTTATCATCTGTATAAAGAAGGGCTACTGATTTTTTTTTTTGAGTTAATCTTGTATCTTGCTACATTACTGGAGGTGTTTTTGAGTTGTAGGAGTTCCCTGGTAGAATTTTTGGGTCACTTAAGTATATAATCATATCATCTGCCAACAGTGAGAGTTTGACTTCTTCTTTCCGATTTGTATCCCCTTGATCTCCTTTTGTTGTCTTATTATTCTAGCTAGAATTTTGAGTACTATATTGAATAGAATTGAGAGAGTAGATCTCACAGCGATCCCACTGAAATCAGAAACAAAACAAGGCAGTCTTGACTTCTTGTTGAAAAAAATCATCGCAGCAGCTGGAGCCTAGGCATGGAGCTTAGAGGTCCAGTGCTCGCTTAGCATGTGTAAGGCACCTCAGTTTGAATTCCAGACATGCCACTGCTCGGTTCAATGTCTGTCATCCAAAGTCCATTCAGATGCATGTAGCTTCTGGTCATCACCTGTCTGTCTGTATCCTGGGGACTGAATGGAGGGCTTTGTCCATGCTCTGCAAGTGCTTTGTCACTGAACTATGTTCTGTTCCCAACCTTCTGACCTTTCTTAACTCCCAGCACAGGTTCCCCCACTCACTGTGGCAGTGACTTGCTGTTCCTAAAACGTAGGTTGTTGACTAGCACTATCTGATTGCCATTAGACAGGCCTTCTCCTCTAGTGTATGGGAACACATAAATATGCACTCTCTCTTCAGGTTTTCGCTCTGGGTGATGCCCTCATGAGAAGGATTATTCAGTTGCCTTGCTCTGTTTGTGAACTTTGATACTTACTCTATGGACTCTTTGCTTCTACAGTCAGTAACACCTACAAACACTCGGGAACATCACTGTTGCCTTATTCTGATACTGTACATTTCTATCTTGAAATGAACACAGTCATCTGTACTTTTAGATGTCACCTTTTCGAAAGATTGAGAGTCATGAAAGGATATCAAAAATTAATAGTGACACAAAACCATCTCTTAATATAGAGGATGGTCAGAGTTAAAGCAAATTTTTTCTTGGTAGTTATTTTGGGTATAAGCAAAATGGAGCTTCAAATACTGAATTTGGTGCAGGAAAATCCACATTTCTACACAAGGCGATTTTTCTATCTGGCGGGCTGTCATGAGCTGCGAGTTCTTTTCCCCCCCAGTGTTACTTTTTTCTTTTTACTCAAAACAGCAAGGAGATTTGTGTGTTATTTTGAGTTGTTTAGAAACTGTATGTTTCCTTTTCTATAATACTCGGTTGCTTCTGACTGCTGGTGAGTTGTCCTGTTTGTGTGTGTGCCACAGGGTCTCAGATCACATCCGTTAGTTTGGGAGAGAAGAACCAGGTATAGGAGGGCACAGGAAGAGGAACATAAGAAATCATGAACAGATAGGGTGGGAGAGAGATTGAAGCAGGCCCTGGAGGTAGTGAGGGGAAGTAGTGCAGTCTACCTTCCCAAAAACCAACCAAAGCCTCACAGGAGCCAGGAACCCTCGTGCAGACACAGGCTTCACTGTGGGAGCTCAGGCTCTTTTATCTTCTAAAAAGCACACCAGAAAACAATGTTTAATTGAGGGGAAAATGGTTCTGCTCTTGTGAGTGAATTGTTTTACACGTTTAGGAAACTTGGTGGGATGTTTCTTAAGCCAATAGAAAAGTCCGGAGAAGAATGACTTCCAGTAGATGCTTCCATGAAAATAGATTAAGGTCTAAGATTTTTAGAGGAATGGACAAGAACATTTTGGGTTTCTGTGGGAAACCTTTTTTATATTGATTAGGCAAACCAAATCAGACAAATAGATACACTTGGTCAATTTAATTTTCCAGGCCATATCACCACAGTTATGAGGTGGTGGTTCAGTGACCAAGGGGGATGAGGCATTCTGGGAATCTGGCTTGATGTGATTATTGAAGTAGTAAAGTAGATCTTTGCAGCTGACAGACAGATCTGTCTACCCCAAGCCTAACATTTGCTTTGTTCATACTGTGATGCTATCTGTGCACACTAAGGAAACTTCTGCTAGATGGTGGGGCAAAAGTCTGAGGAAAGCAGCATTAAGAAGGCTAGGGTTTCCTGTTTTGCTAAGTTGGGGGGCATAAAGAAATCATATAATTTTTACGATAAGTAAGTTGGGGCTATGATAATGGACAGAATGTTGGACCTAGCACCAATTGCCCCATGTGAGATAGATACACAACCACACTAGAGGGACATCTTATACATCGCTGTAAGCAAAGGCCCCCAGAAGAATTTAGCCAGCTTTGTAGGCCTTTGAAGAAAGAGTAGCATTCAAAGGGACAGAGAGGGGAGGCACATAGAAAACACATCACTTCATAAAGGGGAACAGCAAGTAGATAGATTCAGTTGCTTCTAAGTTTACATGACATACAGAAACAGAAGCAGGAGGAAAAGAAATAAAACAAAACAAAACAAAACAGGATTTCCTCAGATTATTAAAGATCTGAATTCCAGGTTAAGATTTGGGATAGAGAAAGAATGGCCATGGAAATATCTTTGAGCAGGTAACAAGATCAAGAGTCCATCATAGTAAATCCTGGATTTTCCCATAGTGTTACAGGATAGATTTTTAGCAGTATTTAAGTTTGTGTATAGGCTGATAATATTGTAACTACAGAACACAACACTGTCCCCTGAACAACAGTTGCACTTTTACACCAAAGCAAATTCCAGGACAGTCAGAAATGTTGCACTGAGAAACCCTGTCTCAAACAACAACAACAACAAAAGAAAAACAATAAAAAATTAAAAATAAAAAATCAGCAAACAAAAAACTTAATTATAGTTGAACTTCTGCTTTTGGGAAAATTTTTTATTTATGCAATCAATCTCTCTCATTTACTCCATTCGGAGGTACAAAATAAGGCCATTGTTTGCAAGTAGTGATTTGGTTTAACCCAGACTATTCCCTTGTATTTGAGAGTTGTATTTTATCCTGTGTCTTTCTGATAGCCTTTGTGAGCAAACAAGACAGACGCGATTAAGAACAATGTGTGATTCTTTCCCTCATCAGCGTAGGATGGAGTCCTTTAAAATTCAAGGAGAGCGAAGAGGTGGAGCTTCAAGGCTACAGAATTACACTTCGGGATGACATTCATGGCTCATTCCCCTCCTTTCCTTAACCCGCTCTTTCTCTTCTTTTCTACCTCCCCTTCTTCTTTCTCCTTTCCCTCCCTCCTCTTCATCTTTCTTCCACTTTTCCTATTCCATCTCCTTGTCCTTCTTTTCCACCTGCTTTCCTTGTCCCTGTTCTCCCTTCTCCTCTCTCTCATCTTCTTCATTGTTTATATTCTCTCTTTCTTCTTGGCTCAGTTGTAGAACTCTGTTTTTGATGCAATGGTAACTGTTACCTTAGAATCTTTCAGTGTGTTCACATTGAGTTTTACTGGCCTTTTGAATATGTCTTCAGAACTCGACCATGGAAATGTTAGACACTCACTGCCCCCCCCCCTCCCGAATGTAGGAGGAAGGGAGAAGCTTTGTTTGCTCTTCTTCCCTCTTCCTACTCTCTCTTCTTCCTTCATTTTCTCCTCTTCTTTCTTCATCTCCCCTCCTTTTCTGTTTTTTTTTCCTCCTCTTTATTTTCATGTTGGGGAAAAGGTATAGTTTCTGAAACATTTTCATCCTGACACTGGTGTTGAAATTCGTTTCCCTCAAAGCTTACAGCATTAGAACTATAGCATCACACTGTGGGAGAGCACTTAGACGCGCTGATAGGAGAATTGACGCTGCCCACCCATCCTACATCCCCATGTGGTCCTAGGTGATGCCAGAAGGACCAGTTTTTCTTCTGGCCTGAATTATGCTTTTAATTTTAGAACATTGTGGCCTGCACTGTAAAGGTGACCATGGCCTGTGTGCTTAAGAGGTAGGGGCTGTGGAAATACTCCCTTTGGTCAGGCTGTGGGTTCTTTAGTGAGAGATTGCATTTGTCTGAACTTCCCTGTCTGAATCACTGTCCTGGGAAGTCAGAGTTCAACCTCGGGGAGCCCCACAGCCTTAAAGACACAAAGTTCACATTCAACTAAAAGGCTAGGAAGGCTGCACTAGCTTGTCCTCTGTACAATATACGAAGCTGCGCTGTCTGTCATGAACATCAGTGAACATGCCATCCTCCCCGCACAGATCCCTGGGAACAGAGAAAAACACAAACTGAATTTTGCAAGCTTTTGTAAAATGAAGGTCACCTATATCTTCCATGTGAAGAATATTTACTGTGTGATTAAAGTTGCGATCCATAGGGGGAGAAAAAATCATCCGCACATCACGATTTTCCTCCTCCTTAATGCTCAACCCACTCACATCAAAAATTCACAACAGGTAGCATCAGTCTCTTCTCCAAATGCGTCATTCCCATGTCACCTGAGGGGGGGTCTCAGGTCTCCACAGCTGCTGCAAACATGTGTTGTCGTTAGCTTGAACACTCCCATCTTAAAGTCAAAGGCCCAGCTTGCTGGCTGCAAAAGTATAATGCCCTGGAGCAGCCTCGTGTCACCACGACACCAGGGAGTGTGTCTGTATCTACTCCCTCCTCTCTGGACCATTCAGCGTCCCACCAGACAAATGCCTATCTTCCACATTGCGCCTTCAGCACTGTCTCCTGCACCTGGCATGCTATACTCATGCCACCATCAGTGTTCGCGGGGCTAAAACTCAGTGCTACTCCCACACGGCTGGAACAACAGCACCTCTATTCCTAATGCCACTCCCAGATATGCAAAGACAGACTTACCTCTGTGATCCGTTCAGTAAATGTGGGGGGTAGGACCAAGTATTTTCCCCCGGGCTTGACAGATTTTAGATATGTATAAAGAAGTAACTTATATTTAACATTTTTATTTGAGAAACTTTGATGTGTACTTCAATTTACTAGCTATCACCTTTAAAACTCTTTGACATGCAGAAATTATCTGGTTGATTTATCATTGTCTTCTGCAGGGTGACTCATCTCCAAATGACATGGCATTTGCCTTTGAAATCAGTACTCTATTTATTTCATTGTTCTGAGCCTTCCCAAATAAATCTGTATTTTTGATAGAATAATTGTGAGAAAAATAATAATGTAGCAACTGTTTTGTAGCCTATGGGTTATCTGCAGTTCATCGCTCCTCAGCTTCTGTTGCACAAATGCTTCTGAGGAGCAAAGTGGTCATACTCTGCCAAAGGAAATGGCCATCTTAGTGTTGTGCCAGGGCCAGGTAAAGATATGTGTCAGTGACAACGGAAAGAATGGCAGGGTCCTTTTGCTGATATCCCTTCCCTCCTGACTCCTTTGATGAAAAAAATAATAAAACTAACTGAAAAGTTTCTGCACCCCAATAAGCCTCTCCATCAACCTAATAATCCAAATCAGATCAAACCAAAATAGAAAAAAAACACAGGTTTAGTGGATACCAATGCTCCCGGATGGCTTCCCAGCCCCCCAGAGAGGGGATGGGAAAGAAAGACTGGAAAACCACATGTCTGTTTTCTGGGGGGGCAGTTTAAATACCCCGTGGAAGTGGTCTTGAGCATCTCTGGGGGAGGAGTCTAAATTTGGCGAGCTTTCTGAGATGCAGTAGGGTTTGGAGAGAGATGGGGAGGAACCTAGGAGTGGAGCTTTTTCAAGAACATTCCAGACTCTGCATATATAGATGCCAGGGGTGGGGTGAAGCTTCCACCAGAATGTACTAGACCCTGGGTATATGGATGCTAGTTCATATCTGGCTGCTTCCTGTGGGCATGGGGTGGTGTGTGTGTGTGTGTGTGTGTGTGTGTGTTTGTGTGTGTCTGTATGTAAGTATGTATATGTATGTGTGTGTGTGTGTTAGAAGAGCTCGTTGGACCCTCACATTTCTCTGTATGTCACATTGTCTAAAATCAGAGATCTATTTTCTTACTCAAGACAGAACTTGATAGTCTGTAAAGCCTTACCTTTTCCTTCTCTTATTATATTAGAGGGATCATGTGTGTGTTCATGAGTTCGCATGTGTATGCGGTGTGTGCAGTAATCAGGGACTGGTTTGCTGTCCTCTACTTTTTTTGTTTGTTTGTTTGTTTGTTTGTTTTGTTTCTCTCACTGGCTTATTGGCATGAAACTCACCAAGGCTGGCTGGCCATAAAACGCATGTATCTGTTGCCCAACACTGAGCTTACAAGTGCACAGCCTCAGGCTTGAGTTCAGGGGACTGAGCTCACGTCCTTGCTTGTGAAACAAGGCCCTTCACTGGGGAGCTGACACCTCCACATCTGTTTTTCTTCAGAAACTTCAGCCCACAGCTAAGGATCTGAATTCAGTGTCTGCTCTGATTGGAGGAACCTGGGACGGTATGCTGAAGCTGCAATGCTGGTGTCCACAGACCAGGGCGCCAGAGCTGTGAAAGAGCATGCCCCTCTCAAAAGAAAAGAAAAAAAAAAGTGACTGTATTTGAATGTGCAAAGACCCAGATTCCAATGGAAGGTCAAGGCAGATGTGAAATATCCAGGCAGCTTCTTGAAGAAGATTACTAAAGTGGAACTCTGTGAGGCACACTGACTGATAGAAGGAGCTTGTTTCCTCCTAGGCCTCCCCGCGGCCGGCAGTCCTGTGTATGTAGGGCACCCTGGGGTGGTCTGGCTTCTTGGAGCCCTGCTTCCAGAGCAGAGTGAAAGCAGATTCGCTCTTTACGTTTCTGCTGTTGGGAGTGGGAATTAGAGGGTGTACAACTTTCTGAGGGAATTGCTGCAGATCTCACGGGACGGTTTCTCAGCGAGGGAGACCCGTTTCTGAACCCACAGCTCCCCCGCATTACTTTAAGCTAACGTGGCAGAGACGGCTGGGAGGTGGCTACTGGCTCAGGGCCCTGAAACACTGAGTAATTTGGAGGATTGCTGGGACTGCAGGCGCCGTTCCAGATACTTCCACGTTGTCCTACCATGAAAAAAAAAAATAAAAGAGGAGGAGAAAGAAAAAATATCCTTCCACTATCCAGGCCAAAGACTGGGAGGCAGATCCTTGGCTCTGAAACAAGACCCGTCCCTTTTATGGAAGGACAAGGCTGGAATGTTCCACCACAGAAGAAAAGCCGAGGATAGTTCAGTATATTTTACAGAAGAGAGGGGAGCAAGTCAGGAGGCGATTGATGGGGGTGGGAGGGCTTGAGGGGAGCACTACTTATTTTCCTCAAATTTCTCTATTTACGGTCATTCTCGACTTGTAATGACAATGAGTTGAGCTCATTGCCCGATCTCCTCCAATGAAACAGTTGACCACTTTTATGAAGCCCCCCGGAAATGTGTTAGCGACTGTGGACTTAGAGAGAAATGGGAAAAAATGGCGGTTGGAAGGAACAAAACAAGATCGATTGCATAGCAAATCCTATATATAATCACCCAGCATAGACAGCAAGCTCCTTCCACTGTACTCTGGATGAGGGTTTTTTTTTTTTTTATCTATCGGAGAAGAGGAAGGTACAATTAAAGGGGTGGGGAGTGGTGTGGTGGTGGTCATGTCAAGACGTTATTGGAGTCAAGCAACTAGACTGCCTGACTGTGTGGACCAGGGAGCTCAGTGGTGGGGTCAGAGGCTCGAGAACATTTGCAGCACAGACTCAGAGCCTGATATCATTTTAAATTGAATTCCAGATTTTAGCTCAATTAAAAGCTACTGCGAGGATTCGAGGAGAGAAATGATGTGATCAAATTATTAGAGCAGCATGGGTTTTATATTAATTAGGAGAGACCACAGAGACTGGAGGGATGAGAGCGTCAGCAAGGAGGTAATTCACTAACCAAATAAACTCAGGAACCCATAAGGTCTTTGTGAAATGGACAAATTAAAACTACAGTGTTGCCTGACATTATAGAGAAGAGAGGGCTTTTCCCCCCTTCATTTATTTTATCTGATTCACTTACCTTGTGAGTTCTCCGACTTGGACCATCAGCTTGATTAGTTCCCTCTCATCTGTCTATAAACGCCAGCAGGACACCCTTCCGTCCATTTACATGTGTGTTTGTGTCCACAGGCTAAGCAGAAAGGAAGAGCAGAATGGCCAGACCAAGGATTACTGAATTATTTTCCCACCCCAGTTTGAAAAGAAGGAATTTGTGTTTTCGCTTTTTCTCATCATCAGGCCTGGCCCTTAGGGGGTTTTTAGTCTGAGATATGAATGTGTTCACCAGCTGGGAAAAAAATCTGACATTTACTTGATTTTGTCCCTTAAAAGAGAGAGAGAGAGAAAGAGAGAGAGAGAGAGAGAATTGGCAGCATTATTAAGCAATAAGTTTGCTTATTTACTTCTTTATTCCCCCATCCCCATCCCCCACCCCTGGTTGCAGGCTTTCTCCACAGCCCTGAGAGACTTCTGGTCAGTTTTGTAAAGACAGTTTCCCTAAGTGCTGCCTCTGGTAGAGAATGCCACGTAGGCTTCCTGGGTTCTAAAGACTGAGAAACCATGTTGGCTCCATTTGCAGCCTTTTTCTTTTTGTGGTTCTGGGTGGTACAGCCCAGTTGCCGACATCACCCATTCCTTCTTCTGGGAATAGCCTTAATTGTACTTGGCTTGGTTGACATATGGGCCTCTGAAAAATATGAGGCTGATCCCTCTAGTGTTTCCTTTTGAAGATTACAGTACAAAGTACTGGATGGAGGAACACAGCGGCAAAGAAGTGCAGAGAGTGGCTGCAAAACCAATCTGCTCTAAAATGGCTTTATTGAAATGACCTTCTACAAAATGGCCTGTACTAGACAAGATTTCTAACCAAAGAAAATGCAGTCACTTTGCTACAGCTTTTGTACATGTTGGAGGTTTGCAATTGGCGAACATTTTGAGTCAGGGGAGCAGGCGGCATTGAGACTTATCAGAACTAACAGTAAACAGTTGAAATAATATTTGCCAGAGTTACCAGAAGGGCAGGGGCATTGTAAACTTGCCTTGTCTTCAGAAATAAATTCACAATACTGGTTAGGGTGTCTGGCTATATTCACAGGATGTTGTAGAAAAGGGAGACAAGATTTCACAAGCTTTTACATTCTTTCCCTGATGCCTCCTGATGCTCAAAAAAAAAAAAAAAAAAAAGAGTATGCTATCTTCTTCATGTTTTTCTTTGACATTTTCTTCTACATTCAGACATTTGTTAAACAGCTATTCTATTCCAGACACAGAAGATATAAAAATGATAAGATAGAGTCACTTCCCTCGACAGACTACATCGTCCCACTAGAAGACAGACTCTTAGTGATAATAGAGATTTATACATACTGCCTAGGACACAGGGGGAAATGATATTAATTATTAATGTTGGTTATCAAGGAAGATGAAGTATTTAAGCTGTGGTTTGAAGTCTAAGCAGAAGTTAGAGTTCTCATTAGAGGCAATTCATGGTTTGACATTGTTGACTGATCCTTAGTCAATGTCCGCTCTGTCAGCTCCAGTTTCTGGGGAAATCTATGGCATGTGCAATGGGCAGCTCACTTTTTGTTTTTGTTTGTTTGTTGATGATGATGTACAACCTGCAGAACAATTCCGCTTTATTCCAGTGTCCCTTGCTTTCCCATGTGAAATAAAAAGAGCCACACGGAAGATAGGCTAGCTTTGCATTAAATGAACATGACGTCAAACTGGGAAGGATTTCATGAGTAGACGTTTGGGATGCTGCAGCAGCTCTGGGTTCCAGCATAAGGAGGTGGGGGTGATAGTGTCACTAGGGAGCCCTATTCTTTTGTAGGGGAAGAAGTGGGCTCTATTGGACGGAGTCAAGAGACTTTTTATTTAAAGGTCTCCTCCAGTTCTGAGAACCTATAAGCAAATTTTCATACATTTGTTAAAAAAGGACTGATTGCCCCAGATAGGAGTCTAGGAAACACCAACCCCTGCTCCCCCATAGTCCAGCACACTGCTATTACAAGCAGACATTGCCTTAAAAGTCCATTAGGAGCACACACACACACACACACACACCTGCCCCAAGGTCCTTCCTTGTCTTGTTGACAGTGAGATTGATTCACTTACTGAAACCATGCAGTCAGTTTCAAAGACTCTTGGGTTGTAGTTAAACACATGGAGTTTATTTGGTTCATTAGATAAGACACATTATCAACAGTCGCTATATTTACATTTGTACATGTTTAGTCAGAAATCAAATCACAGTTATAAAGTCTAGAATCATATTAAGGATCTTAAGAATTATAGGATGCAAAATTAGGCTTTGATTCAAAGTGAATATCAGTACATTATGCAAACTATATTTTATGGGCAGTTAATGTAGTATTATTATTATTTTATGAAGACTTAACTCTAGTATTTTGGTGGCTCCCTGTTATTATAACAACAATACAGTTTAATAGCTACAGTTCCAGAATACAAACATAATGAAGTTACTGAAGTGGAAAGTGTCATGGGAGGTAGGATTGACGCATGCAGTGAATAGGAGAGCTGGGAGTCAAGAATGTAGGTGGCTCCTGCTTAGTTCTGCCTCTAGTATCCTCTGGACACCAGAGCCTCCTCTCTCCTTTCTATGGGGCTGACACCCTTGTGCCTTCAGGATTCTTACTCCTGGGTTAAATCATAGTGCCCACTGCTGCTTTCATCATTCCCATTTAAGATTAATATCCCACGCCAGGCAACAGTGGCACATACCTTTAATCCCAGCACTCGGGAGGCAGAGGCAGGTGGATCTCTGTGAGTCTGAGGCCAGCCTGGTCTACAGAGTGAGTTTCAGGACAGCCAGAGATACACAGAGAAAACTTGTCTCAAAAAAATCAACCAACCAACCAACCAAACAAACAAACAAACAAATACATAAACAATAATATCTTTCTATGATTGTAGAACAGATGGAGTCCTAAATTAATTTTGCAACCATAATTTAAAAAAATTGAAAGAAAATATATATTTTTGTAGGGGGTATGAATAATTAGAGAGGGAGTACAGCAAGTGAGGGAGCATCCATTAGGAAAGGCAGCCCAGCTTTACTCTGCTGCTGAACTTTCAGGAGCATGATTCCTCCAAACAGTGGCATTTTCAGAGGTTCCTTGTCTTACAACGTGTGCCAGAACTCTTCCTTCTTAAGAAAATTATCTTTTTAATTTTAATTTAATTTAATTTCACTTACCTTTATTTTATCTTTTCTCTTTTTACCCTAGAGGTCACTTGCATATATATTACGGCTTCCAGCTCAATATTTTTATGGGATTCCTGAGTGTGTGTACTAGTGAGTCTCTATTTTTTATGCATTCTCTTGGGCTTTTCCTCTTCTGTTTGTTTTGTTCAATTACAGTGTGTTAATTTTTTTATATTATATTATATTATATTTTTATCTCTTTGAAGCTAGATTTTTTTTTTCTGAAAGACAAAAATGAGGTGGATCCAAATGGATTTGGAGATGGGGAGGAAATGGGACTAGTAAAGGAATGGGAAATAATCAGTATATGTTATGTAAGAAAAAATGTATTTCCAATAAAAGAAAAATTTTGAGGAAAAGAGTAAATATGAAAATGTCCCCTTTAATCCTATACAAAAGAGTAACCACAATAAAATGTTTAAAGTACTTTTTAAAAAAGAAAAAGAAAGCAAAGGAATATTATTCCTAATTCTTGAATTTCCCAGGGTTCTGTTAGCCTTTGCACATAAATGAGGCCTCATTAATGTCCACCTTCCTACTATTATCGATTTCCTTTATTGATTTGAATGACCTGTAAACTTAAGCATTCTCAAAATGCCTGTTCTACAAAATACTGGAAAGTGTCTCCAAGCAGCTTTCCCTTGTGTGAAGTAACAATCAAAGGCTTCCTTTGACCCTTTTCTAGGACACACTATGCAGCGCCCCCTTCCTGCACTGCCTTACTCACAGTTTCTCACCTGCTGGTCATGCTGTACTGGGAACACTGGCTACCAACATTCACTCTGAGAACTTTTCCCGCACTATAAAGGTTCTTTAGAATCCTCAGGATGCCAAACTTGAGTGTGTGTGTGTGTGTGTGGGGGGGGGGAGAGCGTGAAAATGGGAGAGAGGTGGGAGAAAGTAAAAAAAATAAATTCGGTTTTCCCTGACTTTGTGCCTTGGTGTGTTACTGAATAAAGCAATTAGAAAGTTTTGCTTCTAACTTGCTTTCCCCTGTAATTTCATCTTATAAGCAGAAACAAAAAAATCAAACGATAAAAACTATAGGGTTCAGAGTTCTTTTTTTCTTATGTGAAATTGAGTAACTATTCATTTTGCTTAAAGTGGCAAGAGATGCCAGCTATTTAAAGCTCTGGGCTTTATTTAGTATCCGCAAATACTGAAATCTAACAATGAAAACAAGCCAAGGTGTGACTCTGAATTAGCAATTATTAATTATTCATCAATAAATAGCCTATTTATATAAAAAGAATTGGTACCTTCAGTTGGGGAAAGTCAAATTTAAAAGTGAAAAATTAAATCAAAAGAAAATGATCAGAGAGAGAGAGAGAAAGAGAGAGAGAGAGAGAGAGCAAGCTTGAGGCTGAAATGAAAGTAATTTGCTGTGATGAAAAGGAATTAGAGAAGACTAATGGAAAAAGAGGTTTTCATGGGTGAAACCGAGATGCTGGGAGACACTGTCTGCACCAGTAGGCGACCCTCTGTCTTTATCTGCAGTGGCACTATATTGTTAAATCTTGCTTGCTCTTTGATAGCTCACCTTAAGGGCTAAACTAAGAAATCCAATTACTTTTCTAGAAACTGTAGTGATGACCAACTAAACTGTGCCCCCCGGGGACAGTATTTGTATCCTTTGACAGCAATTAATGAAACCAATAAATCAATTAGTTAAATTAAATTAAGGTCCAGCCAGCTGTTACTACAGCCTAACCATGTACAACTAAATGTAATTATATGGGCACCCTGGACATGAAACAGATACAGTTCCAATGATCTTCACTGCTCTTATATCCTAATGTCTGCTCTTACTTTATAAAATTTATAAAATTATAGCTATCCTACCTTTGGCTTGACTTTGTATTATATGAGCTTTGCTTGGGGGAGGTTCTTGGCAAAGGGCACTGGTGACCAAGTTATTCGTCTTGCCCTGCTTTCAGACTAGCCACCCTATTTTACCAAATCATCTTTTTTACCTATTTTGTTGGAGACAGGCTTTGCACTCTACAGCTATCTGCCACACAGGCTGGCTTTGAGCTATTGGTCCTCCTACCTCAGGTCTACTAGTCTCATTATTTCTTACCTATCAATACTTTCTGCAGAACCTTTATATATTTATCAAGTATCTATGCTTATGGCTTAAATATAAAAATAAAGGAGATTGAGAGAAACCACAGATAAGTAATAGCTGTAATGGGGTCTAGTCATTTGTAGCAGGATCTCCTGCTACAAGGATATACAAGGAGAAATTATGATTTAGTCTGGATGAACCAAGGAAGGGCAATAGAGATGACATGTAAGTTGAAGGACTAAATAAAAAAAAACCAAACCAAACCAAACCAAAACAACAACAACAACAAAACCCAGTATTTCCAGTATAGGCAGGAATATGTGTAGAACCTAAAGTTAAGAAATTACATTGATTTTTTTTAAGTCTTGTGATTCTGAGTATCTCTGGATAGCAATGTTGAAAAGGTATATCTATTGAGAAAAATCCACAGATACTTGGGAAAACTTATTTAGTAAGGGATGAAATAGGGAACACATACACTCACAGATACAGTGGGGAGCAACACTGTTGCTTCTCCATCCACAGTGGAAGGATGAAGAAAGCTCTGGACCAGGTTACCAAATAACACATCAGAAGCCTTACATATCGAAGCAAGGGAGCATGCAATCTTAATCTATCTTAATCTATCTTAATTCTTTTTAATCATCAAGTCAGAGAAAACAGCCCATAGCAGGTCACCTCAAAATGTCACTGGCTAAATGGATAGAACTCCCACAACATTCTTTTCCTGTGTTTTCTAATTAAGAACATTCTAATCCTAACATGAACTATATATGATAAGAACTATCAAGTATTGCTCATAAGAAAGAAAAGGTAATAACATAAACAAAAATGAAACTACAACCAATAAGAACAACATCAAGCAAGAAGCACATTCTAAATGTCCAGAGCATAGGTAGCACTCGTCTTGAAGAGACCAAGTTTTGTACCTAAAATTCTAGAGGATTGTTAGTATAACTATCTAGTCTTTAACCCCCATAAAAGACCTGAGAAGGAAAATAATATTACCTGAGTAAACAGGAAGTGCAAGCAAATGACTTCTGAAAGATGCAAGATGACAAAAAAACACGTGGCTGCCTGGACAGTCTCCCAGTGTTTCTCTGTAACATTGGAGAATTCAGCTTTGGTTGGAGAACTAGAATATCTGATGGACCATTTTCAGAAGCAGAAAAGACTGTCCTACCCTGTCTTGGCAAGGTTTAGCAGTTGCTTTTCATTGTAGCCTCCTTGTCTTGTTTTGAATGTGGAGCCCTAAATTCTAGACCTTTTCATCTGAAATGGGTCAGTTAAGATATGTGGTTTAACACACACAATCTAATCTTATGCGTAGGAAAATATGCTTGTGAACAATGGAAAGAATGGATTGTAAAGAGGACCTCTAGATGCTTATTTCAATGGTATAGGACCTGAATCAGAATACTGGTCATAGGAATAACTTTGACACCTTGCCCAAGTAAAATGATTGCATGTAGTTATGATTCAATACTGAAAATTGCCAGTAGTAAAACAAGAATTTATGGGCAGCTCTGATGCTTCTGAAGGTGTGTGTGTGTGTGTGTGTGTGTGTGTGAAAGAGAGAGAGAGAGAGCAGAGAGAGAGAGAGGGTGGGGAGGGAGAGAGAGAGGGAGAGAGAGAGAGGTGTACACTTGTCTGCACATGCATGCAAAGGTCAGAGGTTTCTGTCAGATGTCTTCCTCCATAACTTTCTACCAGACAGGGTCTCTCACTGAATCTGGAGCTCACTCTGTAGGCTAGAATGGCTGGCAAGCACACTTCAGGCATCCTCCTGTCTCTCTCTCCCAGCACTGGGATATAGTGCTACCATTTCCAAATTTTAAAGTACATGCTGGGAATCTGAACTCATGCTTGTGCAGCAAGCACTCTAGACACAGAGCCATTTCTTCAGCCCTGCAATTATTTGTAATTGCATGCAATGAATATTATAATGGCATGCATTTTTACAAGCGTTTCGATACTACCGCATTGCCTTGCTGTACTGCTAGGAATAGAATTCCTTAATCCATGTTCTTTGGTTACAAGTAATCTGCATGTATCTGGTTCTGACTGAGCTGACTCATTGAGGTGGTATCCAGCACCACTGTCCTGTGACTCTGGAACCAAGAAAGACCCAAGTTTACAGAATAGTTTATGTTTGTGCATTAGGGTCAGCATCTAAGATAAAGCGAGTTTTGAGGATGTAGATCAGAGGACTATTTTCCAAGCTGAGTAAAGTTCAGGCTGCAAGCTGAGGAAATGAAATGTCTCTTTTTTGAGAAAAGTATGCAATCACAGAAATGAGTAACAGGTTCACTGGCCCTTTGAAAAATACGTGCAAAGCAAAATGAAGAATGCTTGCTGAAGAATGAGCTTCGTGCCTCTTACCTACTTTACTAAGGCCCCAAGATTAGGGTTCTGAGGGCATCTCTGTATTATTTTTATCTCACTCTTCTTGCCTCACGCATGTGAAAAACAAATTGCATCCCTCAACTCTGAACCTGGACTAACGTCATTCTCCTTTATATAAGAAATGTCAAAATCCTCTTATTGACGTCCTTGTCATCCTTCAGTAGTTGAACTGAAAGCCTACTCCTTTTATGAAGTCTTCCATGATTCATCCATCACCAGAGGGGTGATGGCCCCTCTCTTTTTGTCACTTATGTACCTTATAACTATTTCCTCATGACACCTATTGCTTTCTTCTTATAAAAATAGAGCTTTTTCTCTTCCTTCTGAGACATACTCTTCTTATGTACTCAGGCTGGCTTTGAACTTGCAATTCTCTTGCCTTAGTATCCCTGGAAGTGATATTATAGGCATGCTCCAACATACCTGAGTTATTATTTTTTTCCTTTATATTTAGTTTTTATACAGCTTATCTCTTCTCTCAGTTTCTCCAATGCGTAGAGCCAGGAGCCAGGAACCAGGGGTTCTTCAGCTTTGTGTCAGCATAGGACTCTCTGCAGGTATGGCATTCCTAGGATAAGCTTGTCCTGCTCTGTGCTGGGAATGAAAGGGTACCTATCTAATTTTATCCTGCTTATATTTTCATAGCTCTTCTTTCAAAGGAATTGAGTCCTTTTCTTACTTCCCTTTTTGTTTCCCCCAGTTTCCCCCAATGCTTCTTCTTGGCCAATGTTATCTTTTTAAAAAAATTTCCCTTGGAGATCAATTTATCCTTTACTAGCTTTTTGAATGACTTGGCTGTTGTCTCCTCTTTATTTGTTTTTAGGTCACTCAACTCTTACGTTGGTTTCATTTATTCTCAGGAGAAGAATCCCAGTCAAGTCTGGGAATATCCTCCCTTTATTGACAAAAAGTGCTTATCAGATGCCTCAACAGGAGCTATATGGAATCATGGGAGAGAAAATGGCGCCTCATGTCTCTGTCTCAGACAGCAGCATTTGCCCTTCCTATGTCACCCTAATAATCTCACTTCCTTAAGAAAAACACTTGGTACTCACCACTAAACTATTTAAATTAATTGTAGCCACTGTAAGAGTTCTGTTTCATAGTTTGAAACACAAACCCACACTTAAAACTTGGGTGGAAAGTAATCTTTTTCCTGTGTGTACTGTTTTTGGCTGGGACTGGGGTTGGGATAGTGGGATGGGGTATCATACTGTGCACGGAAGAACAGCATCCTCTGCTGGTCAGAGTGCTCCTGAGGCCCTTATAGCCAGAGAGTGGAGAATCAACAAAGCTCTGAAAAATACTTGGCTGACATTTCTATTCCAGGTTGGGAATTGAGGTTTTTAATGTTCACATGTTAACCTCATTCCATGGGGGATATTCCCCCTTTTACTTCTTTTCTACCCAAGTCCTTCCTGTGAAGAATTCACCTTGTTTGTCAGTCCCTTGGAAAGCTACACAAGGTTTGCATTCTGGCTCTCTGACAATGGCTGTTGGCTTTAAGAGAGTGACTCAGTGTCTTAATCAGATATTGTGTTAGAAGCCAGCTCTGATGGTGTTTTGGGGGATTTGTATGTGACTCTTCATTTGTGAGGACGTCTCTCATACTGATATCCTTTTGGTATTTACAAACCCTTGGCTGGACTCCACAACCAACCATCATTAAATGAAATTTCCATCTGTAACAAATTTGCATGAAAATGAGTATATCCTGTGTTTATTATAAAATTCAGTACTTGACATTTCCTTCTCCCTCACAAAGACCATGTTGGCTCAGTATGCCTTCTCCTACCTTGCATTTCTGAAGGTGAACTTGCTCCAGATTGCTAGCTTTACCATATTCATCAAGGAATCTTGCAAAACAACATGTCTTTGGGACAATACAAGAAATATGGTGTGGGAGAATTGATGAAAGACAGTCAGTGGGCAGTTGAACTGACTTTTGTAAGATTTATAAAATGTCAAGCCACACCCACCCATTTTGTCATTGTTTGACATATGCCCTGTATCTTCCTGGCTAACAGGATGGCCTTTCTTCTTCAGGAGAGCATTAACAGAAAACTTCTCCATAGGAAATGTTCTCAGGAAGTTACGTGTGTGGTGTCTCCATATGATCATGATGGTTCTACAGGCTCTTCTGTGATGCCTCAAAGACTGGCCTTCCTCTGGCCATTTGAAATCAAAGCAAACACCAGGGACATTTCAGCATATTTGCTATATTTAAAATTAGTTTTCATTTAAGGCTTTTAAAATTGAGAATGCTACCCATTTTGCTCCTGCGGTTCATAGTATCTAAACCAACTCTGGTTTTATCAAAAAAATGTCTTTGATTTTATGGAGAAGGTTAATATCCAGTAACCAACACCCACAACCATGCTTCTGTCTAACCATTGTAGCTGTATTCACTTACAGTTCTATATTCTAATTTCTTTATGATGAAGTAATTAGCATTAAACCATCCTTGAGCTTATTATGATTACAATGGCTGCTGTAATCATAGTTAGTCATAACCATAATTATCATCACAAATATAGTGGCTATTAAAGTAAATTTTAATAACTCACTCTATCATTAATGTAATTGTTATTGCTAACTTCATGCCCTCTTGTAAGCTGTGCAATAATGAATAATTGACACAGCCATGGAAATATGAATCATGAAACACAGAGCAGGAAACCCCATTCTCTGAACTAATAAAGTACCAAAAGTTTACAGATAAGTTAGTAGTTAGAAATGACACATTCTTCTCAGTACTAGTAGGTTTATGAATAATCTTGTATTTTATAACTTAACTTCTGTTTTGAAATTTATTTTAACCTGTACTATATACAGACAAGAACCTAAAAGGACAAGTAAGAATTAGGGACTCAGAAGCACATGAAACCATATGGTAGAAGCAAGAGAAAAGGGAGAGAGAGAAAGAAAAGAATTTTCATTTATTTCTTGGAAGCATGTTTGACCATAGGCAAAATTTAGCCCTGGGGAAATCTTATCTTACCTTTAGTCTTTTACATACAGTTTATTTATCCTCAGCTAAGGCCACTGTGGTGGAATCCCATCAAAAGTTAAGGCCATCATGGTGAGTCCATCGGCTATTTGTTTCCACATAGGATCACTGAGCAAAGGAAATGTGATGGTACAGGTGTCCTTGACGGGTGTTCTCTTGCTTACTGGTTCTCAGGACCTGAGAGAGCTATCTATGGGCATAGGGTGCACTTCCCCTAGCTGCACTAAAAGACTTGGGAGTGTTGGGGGAAGAATAGTGGCGGTTCCAAGAGTTTGTGTCCTCTACTGGCCAATCTCATTATCACAACTTAGTGCAGGTCTTCCTTGCAGTACTGTGGGAACAAGCTTACTACTGCCATAGACTCAGACATCCACACTGTCTCTTCATCTCCCATCATTGCGGTACTGTGGGAACAAGCGTACTGCCAGAGACTCAGACATCCACACTGTCTCTTCATCTTTCGTCATTCAACCATTTTGTGTCTTCAAGCACTTTCATATACTCCCAAAGTGCTATGAAATTCTAATGTCCTTCTTATGACCCTTTATAGCTTTCTTTGTTTTTGAAGATTCCCTTCCAAACTGCTTCCCAGCTCACCATCTCCTCCATGGCTCTAAGTATCACACTTTTTCACAGGGTATTTATGTTTGTTAATTCTGTTGTTCCCCTAGGAAAATATCTTCCCCTATTTTTCTTGTTGTATGACTACTAGTCCTTCAAGACCATTTCTTTTTTAAATTTTATATTTCCATTGCTCTTCTCATTCACTTAAAAATGATAGGCATTGCTGTTTATTTCAAATATTCCTCATTTATAACACTATAGCACTGGTTCATATATATATATATATATATATATCACTCACCATGAGTCAGGCACTACTCTAGATATGGGGAGTGAATGACTAAGGAAAAGATTGTGATCAAAATCATCTTCCACTCTATATTTTGGGTTGAGCAACTACAGCAATTGATTTTCTATTTTCTAAAGAAAAAATATTGAGGGGAGCAGCTATGGAGGTCAAAAAATCAATAGTCCCATTTTGGAGTAATTTTCTGTCTCTTGTACAGCATGGTAGCTATACAAAACACAGCTTATTGTATGCTTGAAAGTCACTCTGTGTCGCTATGGTTTTCTCTACACAAAAATGATCCTATAGAGATAATGCACATATTATTTAGGTTGATTGAGTGGCTCCACAGTGTATAGCAGTTTCAGGGCATCATATTGCACACGTAAATATTTACAATTTTACTTGTTAACATCAATTAATAAACACATTACTTGAAAAAAATGAAGCTTTTGACCTGTTGACTGAGACATGCCATTGTGGGGGCATGATATCATAGATGGATACTTGAGTCTAATATGTAAGATAATATCTATATATCTGAGAATCTTTAAATACATGTGTATTGGGCATTTAAACTCATTAGATTGATTCAGAGTGAGAACAGAAAGCGAAGCAATCTGTGAACTGAATCTTGGAGTCACTTGAAGGCTGTAAAGTCAAGAAAAAAAAAACAGAAAATAACATAACTAGAGCGAGGCAGTGGTAAGGGCGAAGGTATTTCAGAAAATGTTGCATCCAACTTTATCACTGGGATGACAAGCCAAGGAAGTGAAGTCTGAGAGCACACCCGTGGAGCTACACTAAACTAGGCACCGGAGACGTCATCAGTGATTGACTCACCTCTTCAGATGCCCGACAGAAGGACGTTCAAGGAAGAAAGTGAAGGGAGCCTAAAGAGACAACATTATGTAGCATTGTTGTATAAAACTGACAGGGAATTCAGGCAGTGGCAGTAGGAGACATGAGTGGGAGATCCCACTCATGTTTGCTTGATGATGGACTGACCTAGCAGAGCTAGAGCACTTAGTGAGACCTGTAAGAGACCAATAAGCACTGCCATGAACAGACTGGCATGGCTAGGCATGCCTATTTATCCGTAGTCATGACATAGAGTAGGAGAGGTGGCTTCTGATGCTGGCAGCTCAGTAGATTTGCTGGTAACGTTAGGTGATGCTGGCAGAAGAAATTAGCTGGGTTTTTTTTTTCTCTTCTCTCCCCTTTTCTTCTGTCTCTTCTTTCTCTTCCCTCCTCTTCCCCCCTCATCATCACTTCTCTTTCCTTTTTTTTGTGAATGAAATAAGAAACTGGTTTAACTGAGATTAGAGAACCATGGAAAAGACATAAAAAGTTGAGAAAAGAACAGAAAGAGTTAAATTGTGGCACGGGGAGAAAAGAAGTGCTCACCTTCCTTGGATTATTCTATCCATTTCTCAAGTCTGCCTTCTCTGACTGAACCCTTCTCGCCGACCTTCCAGCAGGGAATTATCTTCAGAGATGATGCTTAAAAATGTAGCGATTTGTGGTTCAAGGATGCTCAGGAGTTGTTCTGTAATTACACTATTCTCTCTCACTTGAAAAATATTCACAACCTCTCCAACAGTTTAGAGTTTTAAACTAGGAATTTATCACTCTTGCATCTGAGCCACATTTTGCAAAAGCATGTTTCTGATACCATCAGATAAGAGTGGAGTTGTGAGATACCTCTCCTTTATGGATCGACTCTGCTTCCAAAAGGACTCTTTGCTGTGAGACTTGCTACCAGATGGGAAATTCCATGCTCGCCATGTTAACATTTTCCCACAATTGCTGCAAAATAAATTCACTTTAAGTAAAATGAACATATGTATGTAAAACATGATATCATTGTAAATAGATATGCAAACTGAAGTGGTAAAAGCTCATTGCTTATGTATTACAGAAACAGAGTGGAAAGAAAAAAGGATGACTTGTTAGTGACCAAAGCACGTCCAGAAAACACCATTTACTTTGCCAGCATGACTTCAGAAAAAAATGCTTGGTATGGTTTTAAGTTCCTTAGATGTTGCAATCTTGGAGAGAAAAATCCTTTATAAAACAGCAGTTCTGAAAGGTACTGAAGCCCTGCGTGGACTGGAGGAGCTGGAGAAGATGCCAACAGTGAGCGGTTTTGTACACTGGGGAACTCTTATTTACAGAGTTAACTTTGCCAAGGCTTGCTTTGACAAACGGAGACCTCTGGATTCCTGGCCTCTTGCACAGCAGTCACAGTCACCAGCACTGCCTCTTCTTTCCCCTCAGGCTTTTGGTGCTTTTGATTGGACCTATGTCCCTCAAGAAACCACATGGCTCGCACCATGTCTTAGCCAGTATTCTTTTGCTGTGAAGAGACAGCAAGACCATGTCAACTCTTAGAAAGTAAAGCGTTTCTCTGGGGCTGGCTCAGTGAGTTTGTCCATCCTCATGGTGGGAAGCCTGGCAACATGGCCCTGGAGCCTTGGCTGAGAGTTCTACTCCAGGTCTGCAGGTAGCAGGTAGACTGGGCCTGGCCTAGACCTTTGAAGCCTTAAAGGTCACCCGAAGTGACACACTTCCTCCAACAAGGCCACACATCCTAATCCCAATCTTTCTCAAATAATGCCACCCTGATGACCAAGCATTCAAATATTTGAGCCCATGGGGGCCATTCTTATTTAAACCTGTTCCTAGTGTCAACCCTGGTACCTCAGAGAGAACTCTGGGTGACCCAATTGGAAGACTGAACTCACGGCATCACTCTTTATATTTTTCTTGGCTCCTAAGGTGGATAAAATCCTGAATTACATTATTTGTTTCATAAATAAATTTCAGTTGTGTAAATATGTAGACTCAATCTTGCCCAGAGAGGTTCTCGTGACCCTCCAGCATGTGTGTTAGAGTCATCAAACATTAAATATGGTGCATATGAAAGTAGAGACAACTCGACTTCATCGTAGTCAAAGTCAGGTCCGATGGGTGAAGTTAAGTGAGCATTCTTCATGAGTTCTCACTCAGCAAGACTTGGTCCTGTCTGGACACTACACTATACCATCCAGATTTGATTCATCAACCCTTCCTTTTATTCCAATAGCTAGAAGAATCTAGGTCTGGTTATTTTGATTTTAATGTCTAATCGTAGTGTGATGAATGAATTAATATAGGCTCAGCGTGGAACTTCTAGGAGCAAAAATGTCAGCATTTTGAAGCCATGAGACTCAGAATTTGTTTAAATAATGCATTGTTCGGGCACTCATCTGATGTCAATATGAGAAATGATTTTCTTGCCTTTGTCACCAGGTGATTAGTTGCATTGGGAGCAAGAAGATGGGGGAGGGTGTGTCTGTGGGGAGAGAACTGAACTCTGAATGCACTGGTTGCTCTGAAATCAAATAAAAAATAAAAATAAAAATCTAATTTTGTGTTTATTCAGCCACTGGGAAAGAACACAGTGATAACAATATCCCATTAGAGGCAGACATTTGAGCTGAACAGTTTTTCCTTAGGTGATCTCTGGATTCTCTCTGGGCTGCTCCATATCTTAGTGCCTTCCTCTGCTGGAGTGGGGACAACATCTCAGCAGAGAGAGAACATTAAGACATCTGAACCATCTAAAGGAAGGCAAGAAAAATATAGTTCCAGAGAAGATATGGAACCACTGGAAAGATAAACAAACAAATAAAACAGCCATGCAAAGTGAGCATGTGAAATCAGGCTGTCAACCCATTTGAAGGGCCAACTGCTACTTGTTTATAGACAAGATGAACAATGCCAGTTTCAATGGAGGCAAACTGCTGTGCAGAAAGCACAGACATCCTCAGCTCTGACTCCCACCTGCCTGTAGAAAAAGGCATCTCATCTATGTTAGGAAAAATAACGCTATCAAAAAACAACTCATAAAGAAAGACACATGAGCTGCTTGTTTCCTAGTCTGAAGGGAACCAACTGTGGCTTTCCCTTCTGTTTAGTAAATAGTGCTCTTCACTTTAAGCTGAAAGTTGTGTCTTTAACATGACGTTCTTGTGAGCAAGCCCAGGACATTCCTCCCTAAGTTACTTCACAGGATGCGAAAACTTTTTAATAGAATAGCCAGGCTCCATGTGTGGCTCTTTGAGTTTAAAATTGAAAAGTATTACAGTAGATAGTTAACACACACTAATATCACATGTTTCGTGAGTGCTTAATAGCTACAATGTCCTCTGGTCACTGTCATAAACAGTGTAAACAAGAGGCATGCCCACTGTCACTGAGAATAGCCTAGACTAACATCACTCTGAGAGCAGTCTTATCTTCAGGTGCAGGGGTATTTCAGTATTTCTAGTTAAGACTAATTTCTTTTTTTCCCCCTTGAGTTTTATTTGTGTGTGTGTGTGTGTGTGTGTGTGTGTGTGTGCAGGGTGCCATTGACTTCACGTCAAGGTGCATTTGTGGAGATCATATTTTTACCTTCTCTCTTGCTGAGGGAATCTCAACCAAGGCTCGAGTTGATTGTACTATCGTACTGTGTACTCCTGGCCTTTGAATTTCTGGGAAAGTCACTCCTCTTCCTTCTACCTCATTGTAGAGAGGCTGTGATTATAGATGTATAGCACTGCATCTGTCAGCTCCAGGGACTGGAGAGTCTTTTACCCAAACAACCCTTCTCCCTGACTCACTGCTTTCTTTTAAAAAATTAAAAGCAAAATTAAGGCTGAAGAGAAAGCCTAACAATTCAGCGTTTGCTGCTCTTTCGGAGGACCCACGCATAGTTCTCAGCACCCACATTGGGCAACTCACAATACCTGTTCTTCTAGCTGCAGGTATCTATCATCTATCTATGTATCTATCTATGTGTCTATGTATCTATCATCTTTATCTATTATCTATCTACATGTATTCACACAAACATGTATGTAGTACACATACATATATGTGTTCGTATAAACAGCACCCTCCTCTGGCCTTTGTGGACAACCAGAAACAGATGTGCATATATACACAAACAGACGTAAGTTAATAAATAAAATAAATTTAAAAAAACAAATATTCAAAAGAAAATTTTAATTAAAAAATTGTGTGTGTGCATGTGTGCGTGAGTGTTCTCACCTGTGGGGGTACACCACCTCCACTTGCCAGAGGCTGACACTTTGATCCACTCCACACACACCCCCCCCAGCCAAAATAGCTTCTCATTGGACCTGAACTCAGATTTTGGTTGGCCTGGTCGCTCAGCAAGATCCTGGGATCCTCCTGCCTCTGCTGAGGTTCCAGGCTTGTGCTGCCAATATGAGTTGTATGGAGTTTTGAGCATCTAAACCCAGTTCCTCCTACTTGTACAGCAGGCTCTTAACCTGTGAGTCATCTTCCCAGGGTAGAACAAACAAGCTGGGCATGGAACTCAGGAAATGTAAATGATAATCATCATATGGGGAATTCTGAGCCCGAACACCTAGCTGAAACCTCTCAGGTGACCCCAAGTTTTAAAAAAAATTACTGATGTAACTGGTGGGCACCATTTTTGCGAGCAGCCTGGACTTGAAGTTCCTTGTTTTAGTTTGTGAGCTCAGCTTCTGGGCTTCATGAAAGTCGGCTTCCAACCTGTGGTGCTCATCAGCAGTCTCAGCTCATCAGAAAGGCAGCTTTGTTTTTCTCGTTTTTTAGATGAGGAACCAAAGCTTGACAAAGCAGCATGCCTGCCAGCAGGCAGAGGCCAAAAGCAGGAGCAAGCCCAGGTCTCTCTCAGTGTGACTTCATTCCTGCACATTGTAATTTCCTGTTTAAATTGAAAATTTTCAATCTGAACCACTGAAGAAAAACAAAAACTAGCTATCTGGATGTCACTTGTGATCTTATTTCCTGGACAAACATAACAATAGCGTGTGAATATTTTTAAATGTAGTGAAGAACTTGCCACCCTTGAACCAGAAAACAATGTCCGGTAATCAAATCTTTTGTAATGCCCTTCTCCATTGTTAGATTTGTTTCATGCATTTACCTCATCTGCAAGTAAAGAAATTAAAAACATCAAGCAAATAAAACTCCCTGACTCATTTTACATGTAAAAAAAGTGTGTGGGGGGATATTTTTCAAACTTTATTTTCAGTGGTGGGATTAGAAGCCAAGCTGAACTTGATAAGCCAGGCACAAGTGTTGAAGCCTGAACACTGTTGTTTGTCACAATTTAGAGCTATGTGAGGAGTGTTTTGATAGATCCTGGTTTAGTGTTTTCAACATTTAAATCATCATTCAATGTCCTTGTAACTTCCTGTTGATAGCCTCTAATTCTCCTTTTCTTTATTTCCAAGGGATTTCTGCCCTAGAGTGGTTAATTTTGTCATGTGAAGAACACAATATGATGATAGGAAGCCCACGGAGGAACTTGAAAGTGGCCCGTAGGAGGAAGCAAGGGGGCCACTTCTACCACTCCTACAGGCTCTGACAGGAGCACCTAATGCTTGTAGCCATCGTTAGGGCACAATGACAGATGCAGAGCTTTAACCTTGCATCTCTTGATGAGTTTTAGATGATTCCCTTCTTATACAGTTGTTTGCTATCAGTACCTGTGACAGCGGTTGCCATAGTAGCAGTAAGCACAGCTGCAGTTCTGAGTTCACCGTGTCGGCTGCTAGAGTTTTGCTCATGCTCTTGCTGTTCTTGTGACAACACTGTGCTGCTGGAGGTCAGAAGCTTTGGGTGCATGATGTGTAATGCCTAAAATCATTTTGTGTATAGATGTTATTACTCTCATAAGAGAGAAAGGTAACATTGATTGGACTGGGGAGCTAGCTTCAGTTCGTGAGTGTTTGCTGTGCAAGCCTGAAGACCTGTATTTGGGTCCTCAGCACCAAGATCAAAACTGATCCAGGTACTGGGAAAGCAGAGATGAGTGGATCCTTGGAGTTTGCTGGTTAGCCAGCTTTGATGAGTTAGTAAGATCTTGGTTCAGAAAGAGACCTGAACTCAAAACTTAAACGAACATGACTAAGCAAAACACCTACAAAAAATTGACTTATGTTATTTAGTGTTTGCAAACACATGTGTTCATGAACTCATGTACTCCCCCAAACACATGTGAGTGTGTATGTACACACACACAAACAATCATCACCCCCACCACTTCCCCAAACAAAACACCAAACTGAACACTTGGGGTAGCCAAGCTGGTACATTACTAATTTTGCCTGTAGCTGTTTCCAAAACTCATACTCTGTGCCTTGCTTTGTGACTCACCTACCCTTACAATATAGCCTTCACCCTAACTTCCTTTCTACCTGAACAAAATACACACGACAATGAACACTTCAAAGGCTTATGCAGGAAGTGAGGATAAGGGTCTAAAAATGGTTTGTTTCCTTTGTGCACTGACTCTGCCTTGTCGTGACCACTTCAAAGTTATCTTAATGTCATTTCAAAGGCAATTGAGGGTGTATCCATGGAGATGGATGGCGTCGGCAGCCTGTTGCTGAATGCATATTAGGTTCTATTCATAGATATCCTAGCAACCAGAGCTCAATGACGCACGGAGCCTGCGAGCTTGTGTTGTGCTCATGTAGAGAATTCAATCACTTGGATTTTTATTATTAATATTTTTAGAAAGCCTCACTATATTAGCTGTTTGAAATGCATTGTTATCTGAGCCACTATCGGCAGCTGGCTCCAGTGACATCTAAAGTCATGAGGACTTGCCGGTGTTCAAAATGCTTTTGCAAGACATTATTTCCATTTTAATGTTTCTGACAGTTAAAGGTTTGTTTGAGAAAGAAGGAAATTAAACAGAGAAACTTTACTCTAGAAGAGTGTGATGTTCCAAAGTTCTCTCTTGTGACAAACCTAATCTAAATGACACCAATATCCAGGTGAGATAACACACTGTACCTTCTGGTTCAAAGGGATGCAGTAAAGCCAAGAACAGTAATTTAATGCCCTCTCCACAAGACATTGCATAAGGAAAGAGTGAAATATTTTACATATTAAGGCTCATTGGATGGAAATGTTACATGGCTTAAAGGACGTTGGTGTTTGTCCTTCACTGTTTAAGCCAGCCTAAATTAGTGCAAGCTACTTGGCAGTGTTTTTGAAGCTTTAATTTGTGCTTTATTGGATACCTAGTAAATACGCAGATAGTCCGGCGCAGTGACATATGCAATGTTCAAAGCAGTGTGTGGCATTTACACATAGCAGAAGAGGAAGCAAGCTTTCTTCATTGTTAGTGGGAGTGCTATGCTATGTAGCTATCAAAACCAGCATGGCTGTTTCTCTAAAGGCTGAAATTAAAACTACTGTATGATCCAGCTAGAGCAGTGCTGGGTATGTACTCAAAGCAGTCTATATGCCGCCTTAGAGATACTTGCTCATCCGTGTTTATTGCTTCTCTGTTTACAATATGAAGGAAATGGATTCTGCCTGATGTTTATCAACAGATGAATGCATGAAAATGTGACATCTATGTACAATGGCATTTTATTCAGTGGTGAAGAAAAATAAAAGGAGATTGGCAGGAAAATGGATGAAACTGAAAAAACAACAAAGACCATGCAAGCCCAGAGTGACACACCCTGCATGTTCTCTGTGGGGCTCTCAGCATTGACTTCTTACATATGTGTATTCATGTACGAGCTAATGTGTGTAGAGTTACCAAGCTAGAGAGGGGTATGAGATGGGGCAAGAGGCTTAGGAGAGGGAAGGCAGGGAGAGCAAGAGAATACATGGGGTCTGGAAGAAAAGGGAACTGCTGGGCCTGAGAAAACTTAAGCAGGGCTGAAGAGCAGGGAGATGAGGGAGGAGAGGAATAAGGGGAATGTCCACCTAATCTGTATCAAACCACTGTGAGGGAAACATGCTTTGTAAGTGAATTGAAAAATAATAGGAAGAAATTGAGAAACACACACACAGATACATGCTCTCTCTCTCTCTCTCTCTCTCTCTCTCTCTCTCTCTCACACACACACACACACACACATGCACAGAAGCTCTCTCTCTCTCTCACATACACACAAGCTTTCTCTCCCCCCACACAAACACATGCACACACCTTACCAATTGTACCTGTCAAAACTGTAATTATTTAGCTTCTGATTGTATGTTTTGTATGGGTGGTGTCCATGCTTTGACAATTTTAAGAGAAACACAATTAAATGAAGTATCCCAAACGAGAATATTTTAAAACAGTCACTATCACTAATTATTCCAATTATTTTATTAATTAACCTATGTAATTCACCAGCTTTCCAATTTATCGCCTTTTTGCGCTGGCCTTGCCACTCCGCCCAGATCACTGTCAGATTGTGTTCAGAGTACCCTGATACTTGGTAAAGTTGTGCATGCGGGTGATACGGTCTGACTAGTCTCCTACCCTCTTCTGCCTCCCCTCTACTCGGGGCAAATCTGCCTCCTTTCCCACATTCTTGTCTTTTTGTCTCTTTTTAATTGAACATATTGTTAGTTTTGGAGATTTTTACAGACTCCTCTCTATCTCCCCATTGAGATAGAGTTTTTATAAGAAGTTTTGTTTACTATTTAATCTATTTTATTATATATAATATGACAATATTTAATCTCATATTTAATCTAATAAAAACCTTTGCTAGACATTTTTCTTTTTGTTTATTCTTTGTGTCTTTCACATCATGCATCTCTCATTCCTTTCCCATCCCTTTGTATCTGCCCTCTGCTCTCACAATGCCCCCCAAAAATAAAATTTAAGAAATAAAAGAAAAAAAGAAAGAGGGAAAAAGAAAAATCTCATCATGAAAGCTGTAGTGAGACACAGTGAGTCACGCAGTAAACACAGGAGTTTGGAACTTCCTTCATTCTAGGCTGATGTCAATTCCTTGCTTGCTGTTGCTAAAGTTTGGAAGGAAGGTTTGTTTGTTTAGAAAAATGATCAGTTTCTCTCCTTTAAACCTTCTGTACTTTCCCTAGACTGACTGATTATTTGGGGATTTCATTCCAGCATTAGTTTAACATTTCATATTAATGACCACCTGTTGCCAGATGGGAGAGCAATGATGGTGTCCAGTGAAGTGTGCCTTGGCAGAGCTGTAGGCAGCCCACGGGGCTGCCTTGGGAAAAACAGACTTCTGAATGTTTTCAGCAAAATTAATTATTTTGGAATGAATGTGCCAGTTTCTCTCCAAATGGCTAAATGTCAATAAGCTGAAAATAATTTGTCTTCCTAGGGATCTTGATGTCAGTGCAAATTCATACATACATAGTTTGGATTTTCAGCTATAATAAATAATCAAATAGCCATTTCTGGTGAAGGATCAGTTTGAGAGATCTTAGAGTCTTGGTAGATGCTTATTTCATATAAAGTTTAATATTGGATTTGGGTCATCAGAGAGGCTGTATTTAAAGGGATGCTGACAGATTTTTGTTGGTGGTCTGCGTTGGAAAAATTAAAATCATCATCCATTACTGATTGTAGAAAGTCGAGTATGGAACCCAGGCATTCTTACTTGTGACAAAGGAACTTGACCAGTGTTTATTAACTACAACACACACACGCACAAAAAACCCAGTGAATTTTAAGTTCCCTTTGTCTTTTAAAATTTCCCTAGAATCTTTGAGAACTACTTCTAAATTTCAACAAAATCTCCCAAGTATTACGAAGAATTTGAAGTCTTAATCTAATCTACATGAAAGTCATTGTTCTTTCTTGCCCTCTCTTTTTAAAACAATAGTGTTCTTTTGTTTTGTGTTTTATTCTTGGACTGGATAGATGCCTCAAAAGTGTAGACCACTTATTGCTCTTCCAGAGGACCCCAGTTTTGTTTCCAGCACCCATATCCAGTGGCTCACAATCACCAATAGCTCCAGTTCTAAGGGAATCTGTTATTCTCTTTGGCTTCCATGTGTAATTATGTGCACATGCTTCATTATAGACACACACACAGAGACACACAATCAAAAATCAAAAATAAATTGTAAAAGTTTCTATCCTTTAATTTTTTCTATTGTTGACATACAAATTTTGCTTCACTATATTTTAGCCTAAGAATATCCCAATTCATGTGTTCACAAAAAGTTTGCAACTGAAACAATTAATACAAAGTGCTCTTTGTATTTCAGTAATCTCATTGATAATCTTCGATAAATCCCATCACTTTACTGAAAAGTGATAGCTAGCTTATCATTATGTTGTGACTTTCCTATTTTTATCTTATTTCACAGCTCATATACATGTGACTTAGAACTGAGTATAGCATATGTTCTTGTGAACAAATCTTATTTGATTAGCCTCCATGGTGTTTCCATAAAACAATTATGAAATGACAATTCCCATAAAAGTCTTAGTATTATATATTTCTTAGTAACTGTCATATAAACTTTTGTTAAACAGGCTGTCTTGTTGATAGGTTTTGTTGTTTAATGGTTTTGTATCGATAGTAGTATTTCATCATCTTTAAGATAAATAGTATAGAATACTCACCCCCATCTACCAGACCTCCCATCCCCTGAAAGCTATTAGCCCCATCCTACCCCCAAACTCGCCTGTCCTTCTGCAACCTCAGTGGAACCCTGAAACACAACTTATTACAATTCAGAGAGGACCAAGAGGTGAGTGACCAGTCACCCGGTGGGGTACCCCACTCTCTCAGCCCTCTATAGTGGGGCAAAACCCTGGGCCCTTTGCCCACCTGCCTCAGCTTATTTATCCAGCCAGCAGGAGAGTTTCCTGCTGAGAGGACCAAGAGAGAAACTCTAAAGCGCAAGCTGTGACTGCACAGAGTGGACCAAGAGAGTGAACCAGGAAATAAGACCAAGAGAGCAGGCTAAGAGAGAACTCAGTGGTTCCCTGAGGTGCAGACATTGACAGTACAAAGCAGACCAAGAACGATTCCCAAAGACTCAGAAAACAACTGCAAGGATTGGTCCAAGATGCAAAGACACTGATGGCACAATTGAAGGAAGAGATGGGTAGGCACCAATGCAAGAATTCATCCAAATACCTAAAAAGCAACATGGTAACACCAGAACTCAGTGGTCACACAACAGGAAGACTCAATTATCCTAACCCAGAAGAAGCAGAAGAAAATAACTTTTTTTTATGGTTTAAAATTTTATTTATTTATTTATTTATTTATTAAAGATTTCTGCCTCCTCCCTGCCACCGCCTCCCATTTCCCTCCCACTCCCCCGATCAAGTCCCCCTCCCTCCTCAGCCCAAAGATCAATCAGGGTTCCCTGCCCTGTGGGAAGTCCAAGGACCACCCACCTCCATCCAAAAAGAGGAACATGGGATGTACTCACTCATATTTGGTTTCTAGCCATAAATAAAGGACATTGAGCCTTTAATTCATAATCCAAGAGAAGCTAAATAAGAAGGTGAACCCAAAGAAAAACATATAAGCATCCTCCTGAATATTAACCTTCATCAGGCGATGAAAGGAGACAGAGAAAGAAAATACTTTAAACGTAACTTTATGAAGATGATGGAGACTTTTAAAGAGGGAATAAAAAATTCCCTTAAAGAAATGGAGGAAAAGACAAACAAACAAAAAATTGGAAGACATTAATAAATCCCTCAAGGAAACCAAAGAACAACAACAATGAAACAGGTGAAGCAAACAGTTCAAGACTTGAAAACTAAAATAGAGGCAAGAAAAGAAACACAAACCGATGGAATTCTGGATATGAAAAATCTGGGTAAACAAGCAAAACCTACAGAGGCAAGTATAACCAACAAAATTCAAGAGATAGAAGGGAGAATCTCAAGTGTTGAAGATACCAGAGAGGAAATTGATTCATTGGTCAAAGAAAACATTTAAACCAACAAATTCCTAACACAAAACATCCAGGAAATCTGGGACACCATGAAAAGACCAAACCTAAGAATGATAGGGATAGAAGAAAAAGAACTCCAGCTCAAAGGCACAGAAAACATATTCGACAAAATCTTTGAAGAAAACTTTCCCAACTTAAAGAAGGATATCCCTATGAAGGTATAAGAAGCTTATTATGTTCATAGCAGAACAATTTGTAAAGCCAGAACCTGGAAACAACCTAAATGCTGCTCAACCGAAGAATGGATAAAGAAAGTGTGTCACATTTACATATTAGAGTACTACTCAGTGGTAAAAAAACTAATGATGTCTTGAAATTTGCATGCAAATGGATGAAACTAGAAAACGCTATTCTGAGTGAGGTAACCCAGACCCAAAAAGATGAATATGGTATATACTCACTCATAAGTGGATACTAGCTATAAACAAAGGAGATCCTAGAGAAGCTAAGTAACAAGGTGAACTCTCAGAAAAACATATGTAGACCCACCTGGAAAGTGAAAATAGACAAGATCTCCTGACAAAATTGGGAACATAGGGATGGGGGAGAAGGGATGGTAGAAGGAGAAGAGGAAGGGAGATTGGGTGGGTCAAGAAGAGCTTGAGGGAATAAAATAGTCGAGATGGGAAGAAGGACAGATATGAGAGCAAGGAAAGAGATATCTTGATTAAGGAAGCCTTTATGAGGTTAGCAAGAATTCTGACTCTAGAGAAATTCCCAGGAATCCACAAGGATGAACCCAAGCAATAGAGAAAAGGGCACCCGAACTAACCTTGCCCTGTAGTTGACTGATGAATATCCTAAGTATCACCACAGAACCTTCATCCAGCTACTGATGGATACAAAGGCAGAGACCACATCAGAGCACTGGCCCGAGCTCAAAGTCCAGCTGAAGAGTGGGAATGAGAATATTAGTAAAGAGGTCAAGACCATGATGGGTACACCCACTGAAACAGTCTACCTGAGCTAATGGGAGCTCACCAAATCCAGCCGGACTGGGAAGGAACAAGCATAGGGCCAAACTAGTCCCTCTGAATGTGGTTGACAGTGGCATGACTGGGGCAGACTGAGGGGCCACTGGCAGTGGCACCAGAATTTATCCCTACTACATGTATTGGCTTTTTGGGAACCTGTTTTCTTTGGATGGATACCTTTCTCAGTCTAGGCCTAATGGGAGGGCCTTGGACCTTCCCCAAAGCAAAGTGTCTTACCCTCTCTGAGGAGTGGATGGGAGATGGGGTGAGAGAGTAAGTGGAGGGAATGGGAGGAGGGGAGGGAGTAGGAGCTTGGATTGGTATGTAAAATAAGAAAAGATTGTTTTCTTTTTAAAATTTTTTAATAGACAGTCTAAGCCAATTCTTAATGGTATAACCCATTAGGCAGAAATATCCAATAAATTAATGACTTTGATTGTTCTACTATGTTTTTCCTCTGTATTTTTTCTCTATTCTGCAGTAAAAATTAAGCTGACATCACTCAAGTCCTCATTTCTCCATCCTTCTTTTGATGTGGGTTTTATAGCTTTTAGCAATTTTTCTAACTTGTCAGGTGTACTTCTAAAATATAAAGTCAAGTGTAGAACAGGAAATGTGCATTAGAAACAAGTGGGATATTAAATAAACTCTCTACAACTGTGCACGTCTTGGAGGTCCCCTCAAAAAGTGTTTTGAGGGGGGATTTGGAAATCATCATATTGAGCTAACTTTCAGAGCAGTTTTTAAGCACATGAACTTCTGCCTTAGAGTTTTCTTCATTTGTTTCCCTTTTACTGGGAGGAAGGCTTAGCATAATGTCTTAGAGCTGTAGGTACTATGAGAAGCAGAGGATTTTTTTACAGCACTAGATGAATCTTCCAATCCCTTTCCCTCTACTCTCATCCTTCTCTAGTTCTGCAATCCAAACTATTAAGTGTGATTACCTCTAATAAGCTGATTTTTGGTTGTGGTTTGACACATAGTTCTTTAGAAGATGAGGCTTTAATGCTCAAATCTTCGTATTTTAGTGATCTGCAAAGTGCAGTTATAGATGATTTAGCTTTTATATGCATTTTCTTTTTCTAACTGATCAAGCTAGTGTTGGAAAAGAAAATGAGAGATATGTACATAAGGTCATCAACAATAATTGACTCTACAATGCTGAATAAATAGAAATAGCAGAGACATGATATTCTAGGCAAAGAACATAATTAAAACAATGGAGCTAACCAAAGGAGGCATAGCTTTAATTTACAGGGATATAACTCAAAAGGCCTATAACTCAAAAAGTAAATTAGGCTTAATTTACTCTATCTCACCAACATCTCTTTCATTTTTATATTACTGATGGATCAGTTGAAAAACAGAGAACAAAATAGCAAGAGTAAGCTTGGGCAAGATAGAGTAGAAAGACCAGTTCTACACAAGTCATGCATGATGGGTCAATAATAAGAAGTGACTGTCAATGGGGCCAGAAAAATAATTAATGATAGAAATAGATTTTGATAAACTTAGGTGATGAAAATCAATATATTATGTAGCCCATTTTAAGTACTGCTAAAAAGTATGTTTTTTTTTTTTTTTTACCTTTTTCTCAAATGTTTTCCCCTAGGAAGTCCACTTTAATACACAAAACCAAATCAGCATGAAGACAGCAATGAAGGGGCAAACTGTTTGCTTAGCCTGTGAAATCAGGAGGCTATTCAATGTAAAATCTAGAAGAAATAGGAACTGGGGATATATCTCAGCTGGTACAGTGCTTGTTTAGCATGCATGATGTGTTCAATTCCCAGCAACATGTAAACCAGGTACAGTGGCCCACACCTGTACTCCTAGCTCTTGGAAAATGGAAGAAAATGGATCCGAAGTTCACATCATGTAGAGGTAGAGAGCTCTTGTTCAGTCTTGAGTACCCAATACCCTGTGTCAGGGGAAGAAAGAGTTTTGTTTTTTGTTTTCAAGAATTGTTGATGTGGGGTGTCATTGTGAGACAAGTATTCACTTTCAAGTGCAGGATATGAGATTACATTTTTTCTTCCTTCTTTTTCCTCCTTCCTCCTTCCTCCTTTTTTTTTTTTTTTTTTTTTTTTGACAGGGTTTCTCAGTGTAACAGTCCTGACATTCACGTTGCAGACCAGGCTGGCCTCGAACTCATTGAGATGCCCCTGCCTCTGCCTGCCAACTGCTGGGATTAAAGGCATGCACCACCACTGCCCAGTGAGAAGTTCTAGGCTGGGAATTTCCCTTCCTCTTTTAATTTTCTTAGCAAGGTGCTGAGCAAACAGCAGCTGTGTTTCTGGGTTCCAGACAGAGTTCTGCTGCCTTGTTCATGCAGCGAGATCCTAAATACTGTTAATGTGGGTTACACATCTCATCCCAGCCCTCATACTCATGACATTGGGATCAGTAATGACTAGTGTGTGTGTGTTGTGTGACTATTTTTGTTAATTTTAGAAACTAATTTGACCTCAATATCAATAAATACGTTCCCCCTGCTTTCTCATTGCTTTAATTATATTCCTAAGCATATAAAGTAACTTGTTTAACCTGGAATTTATAATTGAAACTAATAGAAAAGAGGGGTTTGTAGTTTTCAGATAAAGCGCTCCTATGCAGCCTTGGCTCTCCTTAAATTGTCATGATGTCTCTTCCGCCACAGCTTCTAGAGTCCCGAGATCACAGGAACCCACCACCACACCTGACTTTAGAAAGGTTATTTTTGTTAGTGGGTTATAAACACTTATTTTTCTGAGTCTGTGCTATCTATTTTCAACTTGGCTGGTCTACAAGCTGATCACACAGCATCTCTAAAGTATGTGTTGGTTACTTGTCTCCCTCTAAGATATTCATTAATAGTCTGTGGCCTTATGTAAAAAAAAAACATAAAAATATAGACCTGACTAAATGACAGGAATTTAGTTTTCTGCAAACTTAGAGGTAGAATGTGCTTGCCAAGTTATCACTAATGCTTTCTGAAGAGACTTCTCTCCTGGACAGTGAAATGACAATAATCATAACTAACATTATGATTTTTAAACCTGCTGTCTTCTCTCACTGGATTCTCTTTAAAACTTTCTGTGGTAAGCCTTATGATACCTCATTCTCCTTCGTCAACAAGACAAACTGGTTGTTGCGTTTGTGTCTGGCTCCATCAGGTTCTAGGAAGGCTGTATCAAAAGGACCGTGAAGGTGGTCCAGCAATGTGAGAGCCGGGTTACTTAACATGAAAATTGTTCTGAGTTCAACTCCCAAAACTGCAAAGCAACTGAACAAAAATAAAACCAAAACAATGGGAAAAAAGAGGTGGGGAGGGAAGGACTTGGTTTTTGGTTAAAGAGTGATAATTCCTACATATACAGACTATAATGCAATGTTTCATGAACTTTGATAGAAAAATTATTCAAGTCAAGTGGAGTTACATCAGTTCATAGCACTGGTCCCTTAGCATTTGATGTCCTGTCAAAGACATCAAAGATGACAAGTTTGGGTGGGTCCAAAGAATCAAGCTGTAAACCCAGGTGAAGTTCAGAGTCTGAGTTGACTCAGTGGTTAATCTGGCATACTTCATGTTGTGCTATTATTTTAATTGTCCTGCCTTATCAAGTTTATGAAAAGAAAGATGAGAATACTAATGTGTCACATGTGACAGTTGTCATGCTTAAGAATGAAAATCACAGAAAGCGTTTACTCAATCTTAACAGCTCTAATGTGCAGTCATAATCATCTCATTAATCATAGATGAACTACAACTCCAATCTCAAAGTCAAACTTTTGGTGTCTACCGTTCTGTCTGGGCTAATGTGGCCAAATACTGTGGCCCAGGGAGCTTAAATAGAGACTTTAATTATGTGTGTTTGGAAGTGAAACTTTGAACACTTGGTGACCCTATCTCACTCTAGTCCCTTTGCAGGCTTCTTCTGCAAGCATCACTAAATGGGGCCTAGGATTTCAAAATAAGGGACTGGAAACACAATTCAATCAATAGCAATACAACTGTATTACCAATAGCATGAAAACCAACCATATGATCACATATCACACATCTATGATTCTGTTTTAAACTTGAGAAAACTTCAGTACATTATGCACATATATGTATATATGTATATCTATCTATCTATCTATCTATCTATCTATCTATCTATCTATCTATCTATCTATCTATCTATCTATCTTACATTTGTCCTATGATATCTCTGAGCCATTCTGATGAATTTTTTTTTTAAAGAACAGCATGGAGAAACTGACAAAACAGTAAGGAACCCTTTTGAGGCAAATGAATAATTTCTTCCCAAAGCTTTGGAACCAAATTAAGAATTAGCATAAGAAGTTAAATACTGAAGTCATGCCTTGAAGCTGCTTTTAACATTTGACAACATTGGTCTCATTTGGGATATGTTTGCAGCTAAAGCTGATTTTATTACAGAGAGCAGAATAATAAAATATAATAATCAGAACAAGAGACCAGTAAAGAATAAAATCAAGTGTCACCAGTGAGCAGCTATCTGGAGATAATAAATAATGACACTGCCATTTGCTAGAAAATGCAATATCTTATCTTATTGTTAAAGGCAGGGTAAAAGGAGTCTTCAGTAATAAAAAGAATAATAGATTATAAGACATGAAGTTTCAAGTTCACCAATACAAATTCCTAACTTAGCTCTTATCATTTTCTCATGCATATCAATTTTCCTTTTCCCTCCTGTCCTATCTTCTTCCAACACCCCCCTCCCACTCCTTCTAGTGTTTCTTCTTTACCCTTGCTTCCTAAGGGTTTCTATGGACCCATGAAGTATACTGGTATGGATGGGGAACACACAAAGCTAGGAAATTTGTTCTCCTAAAGTGATTTTGAATATAACTTTGTGTGAGAAAGAACTGTAAACTGTTCAACATTTTAAATACATTAAGCATTTGTCCCTTTGGAGCTGACGTTCTACTTCAGGACTAATGAGCCAGGGGAGTTTGACTCGGGGGCTTATTAAAGGAAATATGATTAGTAGCTTAGATAAATTAAAAACTGACTTCCTTAAGCTCAATTGTTTTGTATACTTTCTCATTCCTTCTGCATTTTAAGGCAATTAAACAAACAAGTACGAATTATATAATCTATTAGAAGAAGTTGACAAAACAACTAATTCAACTTTATTGTGTGTTGGGAAAGTTCCCATACAAAATCCATTGAGTCACAGAAAGTTTGACGATGTGGCAGACTGATAATAAAAATAACCAAAAATAGATACAGGTTTTCTCATTCTTACTGTGTGATACATTAGGGGAGTGCCTTCTGCTGTGGTAACGCAGTCACTAAATGGTCATGGGTGCTGAGATCTTTGGTCATTGATGCTGATTGCTGTAAACCCAAGTCTTTTCCAACCCTTCCCATAGGATTGCATTCTGTATTGTCCTCATGTTATGCGATGAATGTGAAATGTCTCCTAGGGGTACATGTGTTTGAAGACTAGGGCTCCAGCTGGTAGCACCATTTGGGGAGGTTGCAGGACCTTTAGGAAACAAGCCAGGAACCTGCCTTCTTTGCTATAGTTCAGCCCAGGGTCTGTTCTGCAGAGATGTGTACAGGCCACTCTATGATCCTCCTGCCCTAGAGCTGCTCACTACTACGCTGGGCTAAACTCTATAAACCGTAAACCAGAAGAAATAATTTTCTCCTTGAGTAGCTTCTGGTTGTATATTTAGTTATAATGATGGGATAAATACCTGATAGCCCCGATTCAGTGCCTGGGGATGGGAAAGAGAGTAAAAAAGAACAATCAGAAGAAGCTTTATCCTCTTATTTCCTCTGAGAAACTTCTTGGGGAGGGGAGGGAGGGAACAACTCTTTGTTATTAATATGCATTTTTAGTAAATATCCCTGAAATGAATACTGCCACTGAATTACTAAAGCCGATTATATCAATCTATCAAAAATGGACAAAACACATTTCTTTTCCCCAGAAACACAAAGGAACACATCCCAAATGTATAGCATGAAAGGCATTCTCTTAGTGGAATTGTTTAGAGTGAAGAGCTGCCTAAATTGAATTTCAAATTAAATGGACTTACAGATAATTGTGCAAAATGGGATTTCAGGTCCAAGATAGTTGATGCTATGGCATGTTTACAAGCTTTGAGTTTGGACTTGACATTTTGACAATTTTTAAAAAAATAATCCAAACAACAAACACATTCCATGTAAATGCACGTTTATCTTGGTTGGATTCTGACAGTTCTTGGGGATCACTTGGCTCTCATGGGGACATTATGGTCCGACTGTAAATCTACTGGGGACATTGTGGTAGACTGTAGCTTACTTCCTTTAGAGATTACTTCCATTAAAGATTTGGATCTTTAATGTCCTGTAAAACCAACAAGTTACGGGCAATCCGATGATGGCACTACTGAGAACTTGTGGAACCTTCAGGAGATGAAGGCCAGTGAAAGCAAGTTAGATTATTGGGGTATGAAATTAAAGGTAATATTGGTACCTTGGCCCCTCCTTTCCCAGTCCCCATTGCCTTATGCTCCAGTAGCCATGAGTAACCATGAGGTGAGTAGCTTTGCTTCATCATGCCTTTCTACCATCACGCTCTGACTTGCTAAGGACCCTAAGTCAGTAGGACCACCTGGCCATATGCTGAATCCTCTGATACTGTGAGCCAAAACTGATCTTTCCCCTCTTCAGTTGATTGGAAGGGGGATTTTATTGTATCAATAATATTCTGACAATCACACCCAGTGTTCAAAATTTCAAGATTAAGCTTTTTCTGAATCTGAGAGCTTGATTTGAGGTTCTTGTAGGGAGCATAGCTTACTCCTGTACCCATGACAAGAGAGCAGTCCTGTTCAACCCAGCATTCGGCTTTAGGAAAAGTGCTCATGGAGTGGTAACGGAAGACACAGACACTACTCAGCCCCCCAGATCATCCCAATTGACCTTCTGATCAATGGGGTATAATGTCTCAGCAAGATTACCCTCACATCTCAAGAGGATTTTCCATTTCTAGGAACTTTCTAGAAGAGAGGCTTGGGTAAATAAATTTGAACACAAGCAAAACTCTGATAAAATTTTTGTTTGTGTACTAGCTTTTTACATCAAGTTTCTGATTGAAAAATACAGCATGTAGAAGAATTTTGCTTTGATCAGATTCTCTTGCTATTGATAGTCTCAGGAGAATGAGTCAGTTTCTGTGAGTCTTTGGCTTGTTTGTATCTCTGGTTTCTGAATATTTTATTGCAGATGTTTGTTTCCCTCTGCATTTTATCTGCTAGAAAGATTAGAACCTAAATCCATAGTTTATTTATTTCAAATTTATCAAGCTTCCCAGAAAGGACTTTCTGTACACTAACAAACATCACTCCTGACTCTATAGTCATTTCTTCCACTTTATCAAATTCTTATCACTTACAGCAAAAGTATTTTATCTTTTTTCACTGTATCTTTTTCAGGTTTTTTAAAGTAAATTTCTTGGGACTAAGTGGAATATACATCAATAATAAGTATTCATAATAATGTTTGTGTTATTAAAGAAAGCATAAGAAATGACAAATATCACTATTGAAACTCATGTTGTGAAGTAATCCTAAAATAAGTTACTTTAAGCTTTACTTCAGAAACAAAGTCCTTTAGCTTTTGCTCCATTGTTTCAAAAATATAGGTGAATCCTGGTTACACAAGGTTGGGAGAAGAAGCAGGCCCTTTAGATAATGTACCTGATGAGTTTTTCTTGTTAGCAATCACTGTGTTTGAAGTTTAGGGGCCCATTCTGTTGCAAATGAGAAACAGAAGACCAATGGTTGACCTATTTCATTCTGATTGGTTGGGAGTCCCGCATAGTAATTTTAACTGTTTTGAGTATCATCCCCCGTGTTGACCTGCACATGCAACTCAAGGAAATAGTCCTGCAAAGCCAAGTGCTAAATTGGAATGTCCAAATGACAAAACATAAACCAAGCCTCCTCCTACTAGAAGGGCTTGTGGAGACATTCAAAACAACTTTGAATAATGCCTTCAACTAATCACCCGGCCAATAGGCAGTTGAGTTTTCTTATGTCTCAGTGAGCTCAACACCTGAACACCTACAAAGAAACGCAATACTTGGTGAAGTGACGCTTTGTCTGTGCAGGGAAATTGCCGACTCAGGCAAGAAATACATGCCAAGGATTTCAGAGGGCAGAGAAAACACAGCTGGTATATAATTCAGAAGAATCATTGGTGGCAGTAGAATCTGACTGTGTCTAAAGGACGGGAAAGACCCATAAGAGTTTGCCTTCAGGATCAAAGGGGCCGGTGCTGTGAGCAGTCTGTACAGACGGTACCACAGAAGGAACCACTGTAGCGTTTCAGTTTACCCTAAGCTGCTACCTATCAACGATGGAAAGTTTGGAACGTCACTTAATCCTTCTGAACCTAAGCTCAGTACTCCTGTGAAAATCAAATACTATGGTCCATACTAATTTTATTAGTAATAAATAATGATTATCTTTACTATATATCTGTTAAATTAAGTGATCAGTTCTGGTTGGCGTCTCGGTATGACATCAGTTCTGAGTTTATGGACATGTGAGTGTCTGGAGAACACTGAGTTGCCCTTTTGATCAGAACATTTTAGGAAAACAGCAATTTTCTTTGAAGTCACTGGATAATCACACAAGATTCTGTTTTTGCTGAAATGAAGAAGTGCAACTTGTCATCCAAGTTCTCAACAAGTCTGTGGAGGAGGGAATTCAGCTCCCTTACTTTGCTATTACTGGTGCTTAAACAGACAACTGGCCTTCTTGACTCTAGGTTTCTACAGATGATATATGAGCAATCTTACGGGAATCAAGTTGCAAAACCATGCGATAGCAACTGTTTAAAAAGAAACCCCCGAACTGTTAAGACTGGGGGAAAGTGTTTTCCTGCTTGCACTGTGAGCCTGTAACTTGGGTTCCATCTCAAGAGCCATGGCAGAAGGAGAAAACAGTTCCGGAAAGTTGTCCTCTTATTTCTACAGCCAGTCTGGCACTCCTGCACGCTCCAGCTTCCCTCCCAGGACATTTTTATTTTAATGCAAAGAGCCCTCATATGCCCTGGCAACTGCAGAGGTGCAGCAGAATCTGCTCTCCGAAGGGCACAAACCAGCTAGGAGGCCTCTTCATCACGGAGCGCATTAGCAAGCAGCTGTTCAGTTACAGATTCAAATATGGATTCTTGAGAGGAGCCTTGTTCTGTCTGTACTTGTAAATTTTGCTCTGGCAGAAAAGCTGGATAAAAATACGAAAGAAATCTTTCCTTAGGGCCCTGAGTCTGAGCTAAACTTTAGTGCTTTTGTTTGTCTTTCTTTTCTCTGCTGCTTTTTTGGTGGAATACAGAAAGGAAAACATCCCAAGAGATTTAGAAGGAGCAGAAATGTTGCTTACAGTGGTGGGGTGCAAACACTCTCAGAGGCACAGGGGTTGTTTCTAGGGAGCGCCTCGCTAGAGGACATCTTGGGGAAGGAGGAAAGGAGCTGCGAATGGAGGCGATGAAGGAGAATGTCCCATTCTCTTTCTTTTGAGCTGACATACTTCTGGTGCAGGACTTTACTGGTTTTTTTGAATTTTTAAAGTTGTAGCAATCTATCGCCTTAACCACTCGGCCACCTCCTCCCAAATTTTTAAAATTGTAATCTGCTTTTCTCAGAAGGAAGGTCAACCCAGGTTGTGCTACGGAACTTGTAAAAGTTGTAGTTCAGAGATACTGGGATCCCATCCTTACTTTTCTGCTGTATTATCAGCTTGTCAAGAGGCTAACTACCCTTAGACATTCCCAAGTTCACATAACCTACTATGAACTTGATAAACTCAGAGGCTTCAGATTAGAATATTGAAAGCATTGGGTTTTGAAGAACCATGCTTCATTCCAGTCTTTTACATCAGCCAGTTCGTCTCAGCAACACGCAGTCACAACAGACAAAATAATCGGTGTGTCAGCCTTGTATTATCAAATACTTAAAGACAGCGTCTTGCCTTCCACAATGTCTTTGGTGTGTCTGACAGGAAGCTGCTAGCTAGTCAATGATCTCTTATGTCATTTTCCAGACATCTTACAGATCAATATTTGGGTAATCAATTTGATCCTGCAGGCGATCTAATTGGTCTCCAGTTGCTTTTGGCCTAACAGACTAAGCCTACTATCTACTATGCCCCAGCACAAATTCTTGCTTTACCTTTTAATTTATTTCCAACTGTGGGTAGAAGCATTGAATAGTAGGGTTTTGAGAGTATTAAAGTGACTTTTCTCTATAAGGTTTCATCAAACATTTGTGTGTGAGAGGTTTCCTGTGGAAAGGAAGTTCTACTCTGGGCTTGGGTATAAGTTCTTTGTCTAACTAAAAGTTAGCTGTACAAGGCAGTTCTTCCACACTGAAAGCAGTTATGTTTATCCAAGATTCTCTCATTTTCTTACCTGACTTGAGATAATGATAATGAGCTTTCTGCTTTATTGTTCCTCATTCAGACTTCATCTTTTGGGCCAGCAATCCCACCTATTTCTCCATGCACGCTCTCATTTTTAATTCTGTTTCAAAGTTTAATCAGAAAAGATTGACACTGTAAGTCTTTCAGAGGATTACTGAATGGAGGAAGCCGATTGTGAAGAAACTGGGGGACTTAAAATAAAACTTAAAATAAAACCTCAGGACTTGAGGTAACATAGAGCAAAAGACTGCAGGGGTCCCCAGCCCCGCAGGACTGATGTAAGGTTTGCAGGGCACAACTTGCGCAGATTTCTGAGGACTGTTGGGTTTGTTTCATGGTAGTCACTCAGAATAGAGCCCTGTGATGCTGAAATCCAGTCAACTGGGAGCATCCTTCCTGGATCCTAAGCTGGGGTTCACACTCCATTCTGGAGTTCCTTGACTGTGATCTGAACTCCAGGGACAAAGGCTCACCATACCTTTAAGAATGCCCAATGAAGTCAGTGGAGGCCCAGCATGACAAAGAAATGGCCTAGGCTTCTCTAGTTTTCCCCTCTACCCAGTGCCTCCTATATTTGCAAAACCAAACAGAATTCAGCTTGCAAAGCATAAATGCATTTTCAGAATTCCAGCTTCTGGAAGTTGAGTAAAGAAGAATGGATTTGGAACAGAGAGAAAATACCTTGTTTTTAAGCTTTTAGTAGAATTTAAATAAAAATAGATGCATTTTAATTATACTTAAAACAAAGGCTTAACAATTCTTCAAATGTCAATGTTTACTTACGGATTCATATGTAGCTTCACAGGAAAACTTACTTCAATTATTTTAAATTATTTTATATATTTCCTTTCACATGCTAAGTAAGCATTCCACTACTGAGTTATATCCCAAGCTCTCTTCTACGCTTTTTTTGCTTAAAAAATTTTATTTTAAAATATTTTATACACACATATAATACAAACTCTTTAGGGAAGTCTAAGCTAAAAATTAATATCAGAGACCCATTAAAACTTTCGTTGTCAGAGTAGAAAGGACAAAATAAGTTGTTTGAAGTGTTGCCTTATCCCTGTAAGAAAAGGTAGAAGTAATTTCACTAATAGCTTTGGTTTTCTTCTTCATGAAAGAAAAAAGTTCCAGCTACAAACACACTGGCTGTTATGGGAGGGAAGAAAGCATTTCAAGTCTTGCAATTTTTTTCTACAGTATTCTGAATTGAGGATCATTGAGCCAGATGAAAGACGAAGAACACAATTTCCTCATCTTGAAAATGCTTTCCTAAGTGTGGGTACAGAATGAAGAACAGTGACCTGGCGTTATGTGCCCTGCTTCCAGCCCTGGCTCTGCCATTAAAGTCCATTTGCAAGTGACTCTTTGAGCCTGAGGCTTTCGCTTTAGGGCAGGGACCATGATCCCCAGGTTTGCAGAACAAACCACTAGAGGATGGATATACTTGCTTCTCTTGTAGAAGTCAGAGCTTTGGAAAGAGAAGGGGGACTCTAATGGATTCGGATTGTTTGTTTGAAGCCGAGTCTCTTCTTCTCCCTGTGCTTTTGTGGGCAATGGGTAAAGAAGTCATTCTGTCATGGGGCCTTTGTAGCCAATAAAAAACAATAAATGCTTTCAACTTTCATTTTCATTATTCAGTAAATAAAATACATTTGAAAAGCAGAGACAAATCAAAAACCAAGAAACCAAGAAAGATAATGGGTCACTACAGAGGAGTCAGACCTTGACAAAAATTCCAATGTCGGCTCAAAGGCTGTAATCTTGTATGTGACCTCTCTGAACTACAAATGGTAGAAAGAAAACTGAGCACAAATATTTCTGAAGAAAACAATACACTGATCAATGGAAGTCACCAGTGTAATTCTTCACAGCAACAATGTCAACAAAATGGTAAGGTAAGTAGCAGCAGTTGAGAGTCTCTGTACCTCTCTGGTGTACCGATACTGAATCCACCAAAGCTTTGGTGTTCTACCCACCGTTATGCATGCATTTAAGTAACTCCCACAGAAGAGTTCATAGAAGAGGTTACCACTCTCTCTGCCTTAGTCTAGACTTCTGTGTGAGTGTGCTTGTGTGTGTATTGGAAAGAAAAGGAGATTTTCTTCCTCTGTTGTCTTTCATCACATAACATGTAAGGATTTATTGATGAAGCTGGGGTTTCTTTCTGGCTAAAAAAGACTTTAATTTTAAACTCTCCTTAAAGTCAAGCTTCAGGTCCAAATATAAGACAGGTAAGAAATGATTGGCACTGCCATTGGAGGGATCGTTGAACTGCAAACATAATCACAGGTATTTAGGAGCACAAAGCTGGTTCTCTTGCTTCCAAAGCACATCTTCAAGGGCACAAAATAGTATTTCTAACGTCATTCACTAATGCAGCTTCATTATGAAAGAGAGCGAGCGAGAGAGAGAGACAGAAGTATTTAAACTTTGAGAGCATTGACCATGGAAGTTTAAATGTTTCACCCTAAGAAACTACTGAGTTCAGCTATCACTGACAATGAAAAGTTAGTATGTGGCTTTATACTTTAAATTTTAGTGACTTAGCCTATTGGAGGGACTTGTTTATCCCAGCCCCCCTTCTAGGGGTTCCAGGACCACGGCGATTTCTCATTTACTCAACAGATTATATCACTCGGTTCATGTCTTCTCAGTGAACACCCGTCCTATGCTATCCCAGGATGGACAGCCTCAGGCTCCTAGATCAAAGTTGCATGGGCTAGTAGAAGCACAGGCTCACAGTTTTCTCACTAGTGGGGATGTTCTTTTTTAACCTGTAAGTATTCTGGATCTCCCCAGCAGCTCAGCAATGCAAGCTTGACAGGACCTGTCTTCCTAGACTGTTAATTTCACAGCCGGATGAGTAGAAAGGTAATTTATATGGGTCACTCAGATTTAAAACGCTGCCATGTCTCCTGACTAGGTGGAATGAGAGGATTTAAAAGAATTATTAGTGTGGTCTGAAGCGACAATCTGTGGGCTCTTCGACACAGTCCATACCTTTTCCATTTGGAAAATGCCCACGTGGCAGCCCCATGTTGACTGTGGATTACAACTGAGATGAGAAGCAAGTCGCCGGGTGAATATTTTGTTTTCATTTATTTTTAATTAATTTCAAACTTCCTTTTTCATTTGGCTGGCCATGCTCTGCAGATCCCAGGGACACAGGAGCTCTGCCAGCATGAGGAGGCACTGTGCAGAACTGTGAGAGGCAGCTCATCTGCTTGCTCTCTGTCCTCAGGCGGTATCGATCTACGTCTTCATGCTTGGAACCTGCCTTCCAAACGGTCCCCTGTCCTTCTTCCCCACCTCTAATCCAGACAGATCTATTTGCCCATAAGGATTTGCAGACACTCCTGGAATGAGCAGGCTCATCCTGGGCAGAGAAGCTGTGGAACAGCTGAGAAGTCAACAAGCAAACAAAGCCCCTAAGGACTTGTGAAGCAATCACATCTCTTTTGGGGTGTGATTGAATTGAGGCAAATTTGAAATATATTCTTTTCTGTTTGCTTAGTTTTGTTTTTCAAGACAGGGTTTCTCTGTGTAACGGTCCTTGGCTGCTTTAGAACTCATTCTGTAGACCAGGCTGGCCTCAGACTCAAAGATCTATCTGCCTCTGTCTCCTGAATGCTGGGATTAAAGGCGTGTACCACCACTGGCCCAACTATGTTCTTTAATAAATGTGTTTTTGTGGGGACACTGATCCCCTAGCCTTCTAATTCTCAGCTTCTGATCTATAGCTCAGTTGCAATGTAGGCTATATGAAGCCCCTGATATTTGTGCTTTCTTTAAAATCGTTATTAGGAGAATTGTCCAAGAGGACAGATGTATATATTATCTAATATTTGGTCCATGTGTTTTAAAATCTAGGTTAAACAACAATAATAAACCAAAACACCATTGTTCCACCAAAAATGATAAGCTAGGTAATGTGCACATCCTCTGTCTATATACGCCTAGCAAACGAACAGAAAAAAATGGATTAGTAACATTGACAGTCATTGTATATCGGTCCAAAGGAAGAAATAAAATTCCTTTCTTGCCTCTCAACTGAAGTTAGATTTGGAATTGAGTAATGAGAGAAGAGGATAACTCTGTCACAGGTAATCACACTGGTCCATGGGGGATGCTTGGGATTTAAGAATTATGTAGGGCAAAGAGGTGGTCTGGGTTCCAGCAGGCAGACGAGTCAACTGAGGTTGCTGTCCAATGTCAGCATGCTCCTGGGCAGCCTCAAGAGATACCAAGGAATAAAGAAGACAGGAAAAAAAAAATCACGTGTTCTTTTCAGAAACCCTACGTTCTTGCCATTGCTTCAGCACTTGGGAGTTGTTTTTGTAATGCCTGCCTTATTATTATCTTTTTGAAACTCTCAAATCTAGACATTGATAGGCAATTAGTCTAAATAAAGTGAAAGGAACAGAATGTAAAGGAAATGAGTAAAATTTTATGAAATCAAGAAAAAGAAGGCAGTAAGTGTCAACAAAACGTAACACTGGTTCTTTAAGAGGACAAAATAAGATGCTTAGTTAGACTCATGAAAACATAAAGGATGAGGTAAGCTACATTAGGAATCAAAGTCCCAACTGAGTATGGTATGTATATGTTCAGGAACTGTATGGCAATAAATATGAAATTCATAATCAAAAGAATAATAGCCTAGAATATTAATAAATTTATAGAAAAAATATGAATAAAAATACAAACAGAAAGGAATTTAATCAGTGGGAGGTGGCAGTTGTTCCAAATAAGTGCTTCACTTTGAGAATCTCACAGTTACTTTTGATACATGATTTTCTAGGGAATAGAAGGGAAGTCTTTATAGCTGGTCCCATATGGATAGCAAAAAATGTATAACTAAAGTTTTAGAACTGTGGGACCACAGAGAAAATTATACTGGCTATTTTCATTCATGAAAATGATGCAAAATTGTAGATAAAATATTAACAAAGCAAATCTAACAATGTATTAAAATATAGAGTGTGATCAAGTAGAGTTCATTTTGGAAATGTCAAGATGATTAAACATTAGACAAATTTATTAATTTTATTCATCATATGAAAAGGTTGAAGATGAAAAACATAATTATCTCAACAGATTCCGAAAAACTACTTGATAAAATTCAATACCCATCCAAGGCAGGAAGCAAAGAAATTCATAAATTCAAAGTAATATTGAAAGAAGTGGAAAATTCTCTGATCTAATATAGAATATCAACTAAGGACTTAGATAAAATACTATAATTAATGGGGAGACTCTAAATGCTCCATTCAAGTCTTTCGTAAGTGATATATGCAGTCATTACTTCATTTAAATATTTTACCATAATTTTAGCTTGTGCAGCAAGACAAATTAAGTGAGAAAAGATCAGAAGGAAAAAAATAACTATTATGATGATGTCAACATGGAAAATATAGAAAATTCATAAATTCTTAATGACTGTTGATAATAGCTGACTAGACTTCGTAGATTCAATAGCAACACTCAAAACCAGTGTTTGTTTTTTACTTCTATAAAATGTAGTAAATGTAGCTGAAGATAAACTTAATGAAAGAATTGTAATGTCTTTATTAGAACAATCGCAAAATTATAATTAAGTACCCAAAAGGTACTGTAAGTCTGATGCCAGCCTGGTCTGCATAGCAAGTTCCATGGTAGCTAGGGCTACATAGTAATACCCTATCTCAAAAAGAAAAAAATTAATATTGCAGTTAAAATAAAATTAAGTCTTGAAATCTTTACATATCCTTTCTCCCTACTAAAACCCTTTTGGAATATCTTAGTTTCTCCATCGATGGTGATTGAAAACTTTGCTGGGTATGTTATGCCCACATATCAAAGCCCCCCCCCCAATCCAACAAGGAGACCAAGTCCCATATTTAAAAGCAAAGAGCCTTTATTTTATGCACGTTTGCAAACTCAGTCTCTCCGCATGTTCAATGTATTGAAATAAACGAAGAGCCATGAACTCAGCGTTGGTTTTTTATAGTAGTAAAAGTGGGGGTGAGGGATTTCTGAGGCTCAGGATTCCTGATTTAGCTGACATTTGTCTTGGGGTGTCCTGGTGAGTGTGTGCTGGCCGGTGATCTTATCTACAATGGTTGGAATGTTCGCATTTCCTTTGGATGGTCTGTTCTTGGGTGGTGCTTGGGTAATCTCAGTTTGTGGTTCTTCCTGCAACCAGGTATTGCTTCAGGGTAAACTACTGATACTCAAGCCTCCATTAAACTTATCAATGGCTGAGTGATATCACTCTGGCAGGTGATAATGGTTGCAAGGAAAGAACTTCCTTTGGGTGGTCTTTTTCTATTTAGTTTATCATGGCTGGCTCCAATATTGGCTGGCTCCTATAGGTCTGGGCTCCCATCCATGGTCTCTTAGTGTCTGCAGCACATCTGTCCAGGGCCATCTGGTTTTCATGGTTTTTATTAAGAAGTGTAATTCTGGTAGGTCCAGCTTTATATGTTACTTGACCTTTTTTTCTTTGCAGCTCTTAATATTCTTTCTTAATTCTTTATGTTTTGTATTTTGATTATTATATGGCTAGGGGACTTTTTTGTCCAATTTATTTGGTGTTCTATAAGCTTTCTGTGCTTTTATAGGAATAACTTTCTTTAGGTTGGGAAAGTTTTCTTCTATGACTTTATTGGATATATTTTCTGTGCCTTTGAGCTGGAGTTCTTCTCCTTTTTCTTTCCCTATTATTCTAAGGTTTGGTCTTTTCATGGTTTCCCAGATCCCTGAATGTTTTGTGTTAAGAATTTGTTGCATTTAATGTTTTCTTTGTCTGATGAATCTGTTTCCTCTATAGTATCTTCAATTCCTGAGAATTTCTCTTCCATTTCTTGTATTCTGTCCGTTATTTTTGCCTCTGTAGTTCTCGTTTGTTTACCCAGGTTTTTCATATCCAGAATTCCCTCTGTGTTTTCCTTATTTCCTCTATTTCAGTTTCCAAGTGTTGAACTGTTTGCTTCACCTATTTGATTGTTTTTTGTTTGTTTGTTTGTTTTCTTTGAGAGATTTATTTATGTCTTCCATTTTTTTTTGTTTGTCTTTCCTCCATTTGAGGAAATTCCTCTTTAGAGGTCTCCATCATCCTCATAAAGTTACATTTAAAATTGTTTCCTCCTGCTTCTTCTGGGTTAGGATGATTAAGTCTTCCTGTCATATAACCACTGGTTTCTGGTGTTACCATGTTGCTTTTTGGGTTCTTGAAGGAATTCTTGATTTGCGCCTCTTCATCTCTTCCTCCAATTGGTGCTGGCGGTATCTTTGCTTCTTGTTCCAATCCTTGCAGTGGTTGTTTGTGTCTTTGGGAACTGTTCTTGATCTGCTCTGTACTCTCACTGTCTATGTCAGGATGCCACTGAGGTCTTTCTTGGCCTGCTCTCTTGGTCTGCTCTTTGGATTGACTTTGTACAGTAACAGCCTGTGCTTCAGAGTTCCTCTCTTGGTCCTCTCTGTGTAGTTGGAGCTTATGTTTCAGAGTTCCTCTGAAATTTCAGGGTAGGGCGTGGTCAATAGGGAGGCTTGAGGACAGAGTGGGACTTACAGCTTGCAAGGTCTTATTGATGGGGTGGGAGTATTGGAGCAACCAACTGCAGGACGGTTGCCTGCTGGTTGACTAGAGAAGCTGAGTCAAATGTGGGAAGGGGTTCAGTGTTTTGCCCTCCCTGCCCCCCAGTATGGAGAGCCTGCAGGGTGGGTGGTCACTCACCTCTTGAGCCTTTCAATTTTAAGGACATAGGAAGGGTCAAAGGGTGGAAAGAGAAGGGGGAGAGCAATTCTATTTTATTTAAAATGTAAAATAAAATAAAACTTGAAAATTTTTACTTAAAAAAGGAAATGAGGAATAACCACTGTGACAATTATTTTGTAAACAGAGCAAAAAACAACTCATGCAAAAATAAGCAATTTCCATTCATACAACTGACAAAGAAATAACACTCAGAATATATGAAAACGTCTATAGCTCAGTCGGCAATGATTCTGTGTGGAAAAAAAAAAAGAGAAGCATGAAAAATCTGTTTGCCAAAGTGAGGGATTCCTATATACGAAAAGAATTTTAACTACTCTAATTCATGGAGAATACCCATTAAGACAAGATGCATTTCACCCCCAGAGATAAGAACAACAGATCATCAAATGACAATTTAAAAAAATAGGGAAACAGTACCTGGCTAATTCTTTCAGTACAATGATACGTAGGTTCAACCACTTTGAAAACATTTTTTTCTCTTTCCCCGAAGCAAAACAAAACCAGAAACAACAAAAATGAAACTCAAAACAAACAAAAATCAATAATACAAAGAACCAACAAAAAACAAACAGCCCTCCCAACAAAACAAAATGCACACACATACACACCAAACCAAACCAAACAAACAAAGAATAAGGAATCAATTTTGTGCTGGCCAGCTGCTTTTGTGCATGGGGCATATTATTGGAGAAGATTGCTTTTCCTTTTCCCAGGTACTAAATGTAAATAGCACTTTGGTTAGGGGCATGGCTTCCCCTTCTCAATGCCAGGATTTTGTCTATTTGAATCATTGAAGGTCTTGGGCTCTTCCAGGTTTTTCTTACCGCCCACCTCCCCCGCTTCCATCTTCAAGAATCACGGAAAAGCAAAGGATGAAATTTTTACCTGCCATGACATTTCAAGTTATTACTTGTAGTTTATGTCATACAAGCAAAAGAGTTTTAATTTTCCAACTTTGGAATGCATGTAGTTTAACATTGTTATTTTTTTTTCAAACTAAAGACATTCTTTTTTTTTTCCCGAGTATCTTTAATTTTGCTTAAGTGTACTTAAATTACCAGGTATATTTATTTGACAATTAAAATAGTTCTTAAAAATTAAATATATATATATTTATATATCTTTTTATTGATTTTACTGAGCTGTATATTTTTCTCTACTCCTCTTTTCCATCCCCTTCCCTTCAATCCTTTCCCATGGTCCCCATGCTCCCAATTTACTTGGGAAATCTTGTCTTTTTCTACTTCCCATGTAGAATAGATCCATGTATATCTCTCTTAGGGTCCTCATTGTTGTCTAGGTTCTCTGGGAATGTGAATTGTAGGCTGGTTTTCATTGCTTTATATCTAAAAACCACTTATGAGTGAGTATATGTGATGTTTGTCTTTCTGGGTCTGGGTTACCTCATTCAGTTTGATGTTTTCTAGATGTCACTATTTTTTTCTGCTGCTTAGTACTCCATTGTGTAAATGTACATTTACTTTTTTCATTCTTTGATTTCCAGGTTCTGGCTATAACAAACATAGTTGAGCACATGTCCTTGTGGCATGATTGAGCTTCCTTTGGATATATACCCAAAGTGGTATTGCTGGGTCTCGAGGAAGGTTGTTTTCTAATTTTCTGAGAAATCACCATACTGATATCCAAAAGGGCTGCACTAATATGCACTCCCACCAGTAATGCTGGAGTGTTCCCTTTACCCCACATCCTATCCAGCATAAGTTGTCATCAGTGTTTTTGATCTTGGCCATTCTTACAGGTGTAAGATGGAATCTCAGAGTTGTTTTGATTTGCATTTCTGTGATGGCTAAGGATGTTGAACATTTTTTAAGTGTCTTTCAGTCATTTTAGATTCAGCTGTTGAGAGGGTTCTGTATAGGTCTGTACTCCATTTGTTAAATTGGATTATGTGTTCTTTTGGTGACCAATTTCTTGAGTTCTTTTTTTTAATATACTGAGAATTTTTATTACTTAAAAAATACCAACTTAAATTCCAACTCCCTCCCCTCCTCCCACTTTCCTCCCTCTCCCTCCACAGACCCTACCCCCACCCTCCTACCCTAAGGGGGTGCTATGCATCCCACCCTCTGGAAAGTTCAAGGCCCTCCCTACTATGTCTAGGTTGGGCAAGGTTTACATCCAAAGAGAATAGGATCCCATGAAGCTGGTACATGCAGTAGAGACACATCCCAGTGTCACTATCAGTGGCCCCTCAGACTATCTACCCCCTTCAGAGGGGCTTGGTTGTTTCCATGTTCATTCACTCCCAGTTCAGTTGGAGTTGGTGAGCTCCCATTAGCTCAAGCAAACTGTCTCAGTGGATGACCCCTCATGGTCTTGAATTCCTTGCTCATACTCTCCCTCCTTCTATTCTTCAACTGGACCTTGGGAGCTCAGTCCAGTGCTCCAATGTGAGCCATTGCCTCTGTTCCCATCTGTTGTTGGATGAAGGTTCTATAGTGATATTTAAGATAATCATCAGTCTGACTACAGGGTATGGTCAGTTCAGACACCTTCTCCTCTATTGCTTAGGGTCTTAGCTGGGGTCATCTCTGTGGGTTCTTGGGCTTTTTTCTAGAGCCAGGTTTCTTGCTAACTCCAGGATGGCTCCCTCAATCAAGATATCTCTTTCCTTGTTCTCTTATCTGTCCTTCCTCCATCTCAACTATCCCATTTCCTCCTTAATCCCCCTTATCCTCTTCCTTCTACCCTCCACCCCCGTGCTCCCAAATTTTTGTCTGATTCCAGTTTCCAGGCGGGCCTATATATGTTTTTCTTTGGGTTCACTTTATTACTTTATTTCTTAGTTTCCCTAGGATCCTGAACTCATTGCCCTTTGTTTATGACTGGTATCCACTTATGAGTGAGTACACATCATATTTGTTTCTTTGGGTCTGGGTTACCTCACTCAGGATAATGTTTTCTAATTCTGTCCATTTCCATGCAAAATTCAAGACGCTATTGTTTTTTTTTTTTTTTACCGCTGAGTAGTACTCTAATGTGTATATGTGCCACACTTTGTCCATTCTTCAGTTGAGGGGCATCTAGGTTGTTTCCAGGTTCTGGCTATTACAAATAATGCTGCTATGAACATAGTTGAACAAATGCTTTTGTAGTATGATTGGGCATCTTTTGGATATATTCCCAAGAGTGGAATTGCTGGATCCTGAGGTAGGTTGATTCCTAGTTTTCTAAGAAACTGCCACACTAATTTCCAAAGTGGTTACACAAGTTCACATTCCCACCAGCAATGGATGAGTGTTCCCCTTGCTCCACAACCTCTCCAGCATAAGCTATTATTAGTGTTTTTGACTTTAGCCATTCTGACAGGTGTAAGATGGTATCTAAAAGTTGTTTTGATTTGCATTTCCCTGATAGCTAAGGAAGAAGAACACATCCTTAAGTATTTCTTGGCCATTTGAAATTCTTCTGATGACAATTCTCTGTTTAGTTTAGTACACCACTTTTTAATTGGGTTATTTAGAATTTTAATGTCCAACTTCTTTAGTTCTTTATATATTTTGGAGATCAGTCCTTTGTCTGATGTGGGGTTGGTGAAGATTTTTTCCCATTCAGTAGGTTGCCTTTTGGTCTTATTGACTGTGTTCTTTGCATCACAGAAGCTTCTCAGTTTCAGGAGGTCCCATTTATTTATTGATGCTCTTATTATCTGTGCTACTGGTGTTATATTTAGGAAGTGGTCTCCTATGCTCATTCATTGAAGGTTACTTCCCACTTTCTCCTCTATCAGGTTCAGTGTGGTCAGATTTATATTGAGGTCTTTAATCCATTTGGACTTGAGTTTTGTGCATGATGACAGGTATGGATCTATTTTCATTCTCCTACAGGTTGACAACCAGTTATGTCAGCACCATTTGTTGAAGATGCTTTCTCTTTTCCATTGTATCATTTTTGCTTCTTTGTCAAAAGTCAGGTGTTGATAGGTGTGTGAATTAATATCCGGGTCTTCAATTCGATTCCATTGGTCAACATCTTTGTTTTTATGCCAATACCAAGCTGTTTTCATTACTGTATCTCTGTAATAGAGCTTGAAGTCAGGGATGGTAATGCCTCTAGCAGTTCCTTTATTGTACAGGATTGTTTTGGTTATCCTGGGTTTCTTGTTTTTCCATATGAAGTTGAATATCATTCTTTCAAGGTCTGTAAAGAATTGTGTTGGGATTTTTATGGGGATTGCATTGACTCTATAGATTGCCTTCGGTAAGACTGCCATTTTTACTATGTTGATCCTTCCTATCCAAGAGCATGCGAGATCTTTCCATTTTCTTGTACCTTCTTCAATTTCTTTCTTCAAAGACATAAAGTTTTTTGTCAAATAGGTCTTTAACATCATAGTGTTACCCCAAAATATTTTATGTGATTTGTGGCTATTGTGAAAGGTGATGTTTCTATGATTTCCCTCTCTGCTTCTTTATCATTTGTGTATAGGAGGGCTACTGACATTTTGGAGTTGATCTTGTATCCTGCCACATCCCTGTAGGTATTTATCAGCTGTAGGAGTTCTCTGGTAGAGGTTTTTGGGTCACTATCATATCTTCTGCAAATAACGAAAGTTTAACTTCTTCCTTTCCAATTTGAATCCCCTTGATCTCCTTATGTTGTCTTATTGATTTTGCTAAACTTCAAGAACTATGTTAAAGAGATATGGAGAGAGCAGACAGCCTTGCCTCATTCCTGATTTTAGTGAAATTGCTTTGAGTTTCTCTCCATTTAATTTGATGTTAGCTGTTGGTTTGATGTATATTGCTTTTATTATATTTAGATATGATTCTTGTATCCCTAATCTCTCCAAGACCTTTATTATGAAGGAATGTTGAATTTTGTCAAATGCTTTTTTAGTATCTAATGCACTGATCATATGTTTTTTCTTTCAGTTTATTTATATGGTGGATTATATTGATTAATTTTCATATGTTGAACCAACCCTGCATATCTGGGAAGAAGCCTACTTGGTCATGATGGATTTTTTTTTATGTGTTCTTGGATTCGGTTTGCCAGAATTTTATTGAAAATTTTTGCTTCCATGTTCATGAGTGAGATTGGTCTGTAATTCTCTTTCTTGGTTGAGTCTTTGTGCGATTTTGGTATCAGGGTAACTGTAGCTTCAGAAAAAGAGTTTGGCATGAGCCTTCTGTTTCTATTATGTGGAACACTTTGAGAAGTATAGGTATTGGCTCTTCCTGAAAGTTCTGATAGAGTTCAGCACTAAAACCATCCAGCCCTGGGCTTTTTTTTTTGGTTGGGAGGTTTGTGATGGCAGCTTCTATCTCCTCACAGCTTATAGGTCTATTTAAATTGCTCACCTGGTCTTGATTTAATTTCGGTAGGTGGCGTCTATCTAAAAAATTGTCCATTTCTTTTACATTTTCCAGTTTTGTGGAGTACAGATTTTAGTAGTAGGACCTAATGATTCTCTGAATTTCCTCAGTGTCCATTTTTATGTCCAGTTTTTCATTTCTGATTTTGTTAATTTGGATGTTCTCTCTCTGCCTTTTGATTAGTTTGGGTAAGGGTTTGTCAATATTGTTGATTTTCTTAAAGAACCAGCTCTTTGTTTCATTGATTCTTTGAATGGTTTTTTGTGTTTCTATTTTGTTGATTTCAGCCCTCAACTAGATTATTTCCTGTCTTTTTCTCCTTTTATGTGAGTCTACTTATTTTCTTTCTAGAGCTTTCAGGCATGCTGTTAAGTCATTGATGTGAGCTTTCTCCATTTTCCTTATGTGAACACTTAGTGCTATAAATTTTTATTTTAGCACTGCTTTCATAGTGTCCCATAGGTTTGGATGTGTTGTGCCTTCATTTTCATTGAATTCAAGGAAGATTTTAATTTCTTTCTTTTTTTTCTTTCTTTTTTTTATTATTGAAAAAATTTCCTCCTCCTCCCCACCTCCCATTTCCCTTCCCCTTGCCCCTCTTCTTTCTCCCCCACTCCTCTCCCCCTCTCCCCCTACTCCTTTTTCCCTCCCTCTCCAGTCCAAAGAGCAGTCAGGGTTCCCTGCCCTGTGGGAAGTTCAAGGTCCTCCCCACCCACTTCATCCAGGTCTAGGAAAGTGAGCATCCAAACAGGCTAGGCTCCCACAAAACCAGTTCATGCAGTAGGATCAAAACCCAGTGCCATTGTCCTTGGCTTCTCATCAGCCCTCTTTGTCTGCCATGTTCAGAGAGTTCGGTTTTATCCATGCTTTTTCAATCCCAGTCCAACTGGCCTTGGTGAGCTCCCAATAGATCAGCCCCACTGTCTCAGTGGGTGGGTGCACCCCTCATGGTCCTGACTTCCTTGCTCATGTTCTCCCTTTAATTTCTTTCTTTATTTCTTCCTCGACCCAGGAGTGTTTCAGTAGTTGACTGTTCAGTTTCTATGAGTTTGTAGGCTTTCTGAGAGTAGTATTGTTGTTGAATTCTAACTTTATTCCATGGTGATCTGATAAGACATAATGAATTACTTCAATTTTTTTTGTATCTGTGGGTGTTAGTATTGTTACCAAGAATGTGATCGATTTTAGAGAAGGTTACATGAAGTGCTGAAAAGAAGGTATATTCTTTTTTGTTTGGGTGGGATGCTCTATAGATTTCTGTTAAGTCCATTTGATTCATTACATCTGTTAGTTCTTTTATTTCTCTGTTAAGTTTCTGTCTGTTTGACCTGTTCACTGTCCAGAGAGGAGTGTTGAAATCTCCTACTATTAGTGTGTGGGATTTGATGTGGGATTCAAGTTTCAGTAATGTTTCTTTTACATATGTCGGTGCTTTTGAATTAGGGGCATAGATATTCAGGATTGAAACTTTGTCTTGATGAATTGTTCCTGTTATGAGTATAAAATGTCCTTCTCCATCTCTTCTGATTGATTTTAGTTGAAATCAATTTTGTTAGATATAGAATAGCCATACCTGCTTGTTTTTAAGGTCCGTTTGATTGGAAAACCATTTCCCAACCTTTTACTCTGAAATAGTGTTTGTCTTTGAGGTTGAGGTATGTTTCTTGTAAACAGCAGAGTGTTGGATCCTGTTTACATATCCATTTTCTTATCCTGTGTCTTTTTATAGGTGAATTGAGACCATTGATATTAAGCGATGTTAATGACCAGTGATTGTTAGCTCTGGTTATCTCTCAGTAGTAGTATTTGTGTGTTTCCATTCTTTGGGTTATGCTGGTGGGAGGTTATCAGATGACTGTGTTATTGTGGGTGTAGTTAGCTTCTTTGGTTTGTGGCTTTCCTTCTAGTACTTTCTGTAAGACTGGGTTTGTGGATACATATTGTTTAAATCTGTTTTTGTCATTGAATGTCTTGTTTTCTCCATTAATGGTGAATGAAAGCTTTGCTGGGTACAGTAGTCTGGGTTTACATCCATGGTCTCTTAGTGTCTGCAGCACATTTATCCAGGACCTTCTGGCTTTCATGGTTTTCATTGAGAAGTCAGGTGTAAATTCTGATAGGTTTACCTTTATATGTTACTTGACCTTTTTCCTTTGCAGCTCTTAACATTGTTTCTTTATTCTGTATGTTTTGTGTTTTGATTATTATATGGCAAGGAGATTTTTTTCTTTTTTTGATTCAATCTATTTGGTGTTCTATAAGCTTGTACCTTCATAGGAATATCCTTTTTGAGGTTGGAGAAGTTTTCTTCTGTAATTTTGTTGAATATATTTTCTGGGCCTTTGAGCTGGAATTCTGATGCCCCTATTATTCTCAGGTTTGGTCTTTTCATGGTGTCCCAGATTTCCTGGATGTTTTGTGTTAAGAATTTGTTGAATTTAGTGTGTTCTTTGACCAATGAGTCTATTTCCTCAACAGAATTTCCAACGCCTGATATTCTTTCTTCAATCTCTTGTATTCTGTTTGTTGTACTTGTCTCTGTAGCTCCTGTTCATTTACCCAGATTTTCCCTTTCCAGAGGTCCCTCCATTTGTGTTTTCTTTATTACCCCTATTTCAATCTTCAAATTTTGAACTGTTTCCTTCAGCTGTTTGATTGCTTTTTCTTGGTTTTCTTTGAAGGATTTATTAATTTCTTCCAGCTTTTTGTTTGTATTCTCCTCCATATCTTTAAGGGAGTTTTTCATTTCCTCTTTAAAGGTTTCCATCATTTTCATTAAGTAATGTTTAAAGTCGTTTTTTTTCTATATCTTCTATGTTAGGATGATCAAGTTGTTGTGTGTCCACTGGGTCCTGGTGGTACTATATTGCTTTTTAGGATGTTGGAGGAGTTCTTGCATTGGTGCCTTCCCATCTGTTCCTTCAACTCTTAAGTCTCTTATGTCCACCAAGAATTGGCTCCTGACTCCAAATCCACAGAGAAACCCTGTCTCAAAAAAACCAAAAAAAAAAAAAAAAAAAAAAAAAAGAATTGGCTCCCAGGGAATGATGCATTGGGGGCGGGATCTCGCTGCTGGTGCTAGGAATGCCGAAGGCACCTGGGAGGGGGGGCCCTGGCCTTTCTCCCACATGGAGGTTTTAGGGAGTGAGGGATCCGGGTTTTCGGGGGCCACTGTTGTCTCACCTCTTATGTCCACCAAGTATTGGTCTCCAAGGAGCTCACAGGGAACGACCTTCTTGAGTTCTTTGTATAATTTGGAGATCAGTCCTCTGTCTGATGTGGAGTTGGTGAAGATCTTTATCCATTCTGTAGGCTGCCATTTTTTCTTGTTTACTATGTCCTTAGCTTTACAGAAGTTTTTCAGTTTCAGGAGGTTCCATTTATTAATTGTTTCTCTCAGTGTCTGTGCTACTGGGGTTATATTTAGGAAGTGGTCTCCTGAGCCAATGCATTCAAATGTACTTCACACATTTTCTTCTATGAGGTTCAGTGTGGCTGGCTTTATGTTGAGGTCTTTGATTCACTTAGACTTGAGTTTTATGCATGGTGATAGATATGGATCTGCTTTTATTCAATCCAAAAACACGTCAGAAAAATCATCCATCATGATCAAGTCGGCTTTATGCCAGAGAGGCAGGGACAGTTCAACTTATGAAAATCTGTCAATGTAATTCACCATAAAAACAAACTGAAAAATAAAAACCACATGAGCATCTCATTAGATGCTGAAAAAGCCTTCAACAAAATACAACATCCCTTTATGATAAAGGTCTTGGAGAGAGCAGGGATACAAGGAACATACCTAAACGTAACAAAGACAATATACAGAATGTCAAAAGCCAACATCAAACTAAATGGAGAGCAACTCCCAATGATCCCACTGACATCAGGAACAAGACAAGGATGTCCACTCTCTCTATATCTATTAAATATAGTTCTTGAAGTTCTAGCTAGAGCAATAAGACACCAAAAGGAGATCAGGGAGATACAAATAGGAAAAGAAAAGGCCAAACTCTCAATATTTGCTGATGATATGACCGTTTATATAAGCAGCCCCAAAAATTCTACTTAGGAACTTTATACAATTCATAAACACTTTTCAGTAATGTAGCAGGATACAAGATTAACTCAAAAAAAATCAGTAGCCCTCCTTTACACAGATGATAAATGGTCTGAGAAAGAAATCAGAGAAACATCACCTTCACAACAACCACAAATAGCATAAAATATATCTGAGTAATGACAAGAACTTTAAATGTTTGAGGAAAAAAATTAAAAAAAAAAACACCAGAAAGTGGAAAGATCTCCCATGCTCTTGGTTAGGTAGAATTAACATAGTAAAAATGGCAATCTTACCAAAAGTATCTACAGATTCAATGCAATGCCCAGAATAATCTTAGCAAAATTCTTCACAAACCTTGGAAGAACAGTATTCAACTTCATATGGAAAAGAATAAAACCCATGATAACCAAAATACTCCTGTACATTAAAGAAACTTCTGGAGGCATCACAATCTCTGACTTTAAACTCTACTGCAAAGCTACAGTAGTGAAAAATGCCTGGTATTGGCATAAGAACAGACAGGAGGACCAATGGAACCGAATTGAAGACCTGGATATTAATCCACACACCTATGAACACCTGATTTTTGACAAAGAAGCAAGAAATATAAAATGGAAAAATGAAAGTATATTTAACAAACGTGCTGTCATAACTGGATATCAACATCTAGAAGAATGAAAATAGATCTACAGATATTCTTTATAGATGTTTAGAAATCGTCTTTCCAATCTCATCTGCTCCACCCAACTGGAGTTCCAAGATTAGAGAAGAGAATGAGTGTGCAGCTCTGTTTTCTGAACAGTTTGTTAACAGAGTGTTGGCGAGTTAAGTGCTTGATCTGGAGCCAGAGCCCTGCCTTCTTTCTTTGCTGCTGTGCCTCCTCTGAAATCTTATGTGATTCTCCTTCTTAATTTTTAAAATGATAGCATTGACTTATCTCTAAATCCTTCTGAGTCATAAGATGAATTATAATTGGAAGTCCTGACCTGAGGAGCCCGAGGCCCCGGTGAGACACAGTACCTCTTCCAACTGTGGTGAGATTGCCACTGGTTTGCATTAAGGTAATTCAAGCTAAACTTTGAAAACTAGATTACACTAATGTTTTAATAGAAAAGACTTTAGTAAGCAGATTAAATGTCAAAGTTCATGAAAGATTCTTGGAAATGGGTACAGGTGCCTTTAGATCTGAAGGTGAGATAGCAAGGTCCTGGAAGGGAGAAACCACTGCCTTAGAGGGAGTCCTTGCTGATTGGAAGCATGTGAAGGGCACTGTGTGCTTGGGCATATAGATTGTGAATAAGGATGGGAAGAGCAAAGATGGACAGATGAGTGTAGGAGAGAATCAAAGACTGGTTTATGAGAGCAGCTCCCCAAGTGGCATCCTAAATCCCAGCTAACCAAGAGCCATTTCTTTATGGAAGAAGGAATTTACATCCTCTCTCTCTCCTTCTCCCTCCCTTCCTCCTTCCTTCCTTCCTTCCTTCCTTCCTTCCTTCCTTCCTTCCTTCCTCCCTCCCTCCCTCCCTCCCTCCCTCCATTCCTCCCTCCATTCCTTCCTTCTTCTTTTTTTTCCTAACAAATGAGAGAGGATATTTTGAAATTTTTGGGTCTGTAATAGGGGTGCAACTGCAAATTTAAAGTGACAGCTGGTCAAAGTCCTGAAGAAAATGCCCCAACAGTTGTCACACTTCATCAGCACAGAGACCCTATATTGAGGCCTGACATGAGTCTTGTGTCATTAGAGTCATAGAAGGGCCACAAAAGTGTTAAATGAATGCAACTGAGAAAAGTACATTCAAAAGTTTTAGCAATGAGCAATGGATTCTTAAGCCATGGGCAATTCTGAACTGATATGTGATTTTCAAGTCCTCTACAGAAAAGGGTGGTAAGTGCAATTTCCATGAGTCTTAATTGACAGTCATTTTAACTAAGGGCTGGAGATTAAGCATTCTACGTTCTGAAGGCTTTAGGATCTGTTCTCAGGAGTGGAATCTATCTTGTCAGTCACAAAAGACTGGTGACCTCAGAGATGGCCAGAAGATTTGGGCTTCATTATATTAACAACTCATTGTCCACTCCATGCAGAACTACCCTTGATGGGTGTAAAAATTTAAAACTTGAAGTTGAAAATGTTGGGGCCATTATGTATGGAATGTGTGAAATGTTGTTTTAGAATTATTATTTTTGGTTAAGTCAAATCAGTCTACTAGCCATCTTAGTGAAAAATACTGAGGTGAATTATATTATTTTGGAGTCAAGATGGTTATTTTGTAGGTGTGTGTGTATGTAACTGTTCTATAAATGGCATTAGAATTTTCAGAGAGAAATCCATTCAGGAAGATGTACTGTCCTGCTGTCGCTCTCCCCAGCACAGCAGCTCCCTACCAAGCAGAGCCATTCCATACTTAACAATAAATAGCTCAGGCAAATGCTCTCCGAATGTCAATCGTGGAGCTGGAATGTTAGCACAGCAGTATAGTACTTGCTTTGCACACATGCGGCCCTGGGTTCAATCCTCAGCACTGTAAGAGATAAATGAGAATTCAGAATGCAAAGTATTATCCTTAATATTTGTCCTGCTAAAATTTTTGTTTCCCTAAGAATTTTAAAATAAAATGTTTGGATTATTGTAACATTGGGTGGAAGAGATTTTTTTTTATATTTTCTCTTTGAATTACAATAAATTCCAAATCTATAAACAAAGTTCTTATTTGGTGCCTATGATTCTAAGCAGAGGACTTGTTAGGACCAAATAAATTTCTATGGAAAATTCAAGCCCAACAGTTTGTCAACCTTGAGTGCTAGTCAAAGGAGAAAGCAATTTTAGAGACAGATATTCTATGAAAAGAGAAAGTTGAGCTTGAGGCAAACACCTAGGGTTTTTCCAGATCTAATACTTCTTAGTTCCAAAAATTGTCTGTAAACAAACAAACAAACAAGATAAGTGGGGTCCCAGGGTCTCACTAGACCTGCTACAGCCCAAGAAACAAAGATTCAGATCAAAGGCCATCTGTGGGTCTCTGACAGAAGCGATAGAGTTCCCATCTAAATTCCATAAGAAATGGTCACTGCTGTGGTAAATCTGTCAGGCGACCCACTTATTTTTGGTACCAGAGAAGCTGAAATTTTCCACTTGCCATTCAACCCATAGACAATGACAAGAAGAGCAGCTCACCTACTTGTCATGCAAACACAGCCTTCCTAGACAGGGCCCTCTCCAGGCATGGGGCTCTCTTGCCGTGTGAATTATTGTGATTATCCATCCTCTGATCATCTCTACCTTGATTACCAGGGAGAACAGGTTTGAACTGGTTTCTGTGGGTCAGGCTGATGATCTCTTCAGCTCAGTCCTCTAATAGCAATGAATATGATCATAAGGGCATCATATCTAGTTTTGTGACTTGCAGATTGAAAATCTAGGATGGGTCTCATAAATTTGATAATTCAAATTCCTTAATTTTGTCCTCTTGGTTGCCTTAGCTTTTTATCTTGGTGGGATATTTTTCTTTTACTTTTTTTTTTCCTCATGCTCCTGTCTTGCCAAAACATTCTTCTTCCCTCCGAGGCTTCTACAGTATTGCTCAGTCAGCCAGCTGTGCTGCCCCCTCCCATGCTGCCCCCTCTACTTTCTGTCTGCTTTTTACCTGCTGATTCTCACTTGACCTTCACTTAGCAGATTAAATGTTACTTCCTCCATAATACACCTGACCATTAATTTATGTAGCATTTGCTGCTCCCCACAGAGTGGGAGTGAAAACTTGCCTGTCTTATTCAACCTCACCACCCAGCTCTGAGCACATTCTAAATAGATATTTGCTGAAAGAATAAGAGTTAATTAGGAACCATTTAATCCTTGGGCTCTAAACAGACAAAGTTAGTTACCTTAATCGGATCAAAACTGGGCCTCCTGCCCACAACATATTAACATCTGACTCAGAGCAGATGCTAACATTATATCAAAGTATCAACTACAGGATAATGGATATAATCCATCATTTTTTAGATAGCAAGGAAGAGCAAAAGCCTTGCTGCATGTAACAGAGTTTGCCTTGCTTGCTGTGTATCTAATATTTTCTCTTACTCTCAAACTACTTAGGCCATGTGCTTGTGTTTTTCTTTACCCAGGCTTTGCCTTTTGGTGTAACAACAACAACAACAAAAATTAGTAGTAGTAATGTTTTTGTTGACCAGTGAGATATTTCAGCAAGCAAAAATACTTGCTGCTAAACCTGATGGCTCAAGCTTGATTCAGGACCCACACGGTAGAGGAAGAGAATAGACTCTCATATGCATCTGGAGTACACATGTTTGTATGCTAGATGGGCGAACAAATAGATATAAAAGGGAAATGGATTCTGTATACCAAGAGAAGACTGCAAAATCATGAAGCATTCAGATCTATGCTGAAAGGCTAGCTTAAGAACTCTCTACCTGGGTTTCCTTCCCTTCTCAGGTTCACGAGGTCTTTCTCACCCCAGTAACTTCAGGTGAATTTGGAGCCTTAGATCAACTAAGAATATTTATTTTAAATAATTGTTTTGAGTATTTTGATTGTCATATAAATTGGCTAAAGATGCCAGGGCAAATTACCCAAATTGGGTGCTTTAAACAGTAGAAATCTGTCTTACTGCTCTAGAGGCTGTAAGGGTGGGAACAAGGTGCACTTTGGGTGAGTTCCTACTGAGTTTTGTGAGGAAGAACCTAATCCAGGGACCTTGTCTGGCTTTTGAAAGTGTGGGGTCAAGGTTTGCATCCCTTGCTTTGAGGAAGCATCATCCAACTTCTGATGTCATTTTTATATGCTCTTTGTAGATGTGTGTGAGCACTGTGTATGTGTGTATGCATGCATGCATGTATGTGTGTGTGTGTGCGTGTGTGCATGTGTGTGCACGTGCATGTATAGCCCAATTACCACTCTTAGGAAGACAGTAGGCATGGTGGATTATGGGCTTACTATACTCTAGAGTGACTCACCATAACTTTACTGATTTGTCTAATTACCAACTTCCAAATAAAATCCCATTCTCACATCTAATATTTCAATACATGAAATATATACAGCAAACTCAAAACATCTAAAAAGAACAAAAACTTCACTGAAGTGAAAATTTGGGAATTTATTAAAAAAAGAGTATCTCAAAGAAGATAATCCAAATCTCAAGGATTGGGAGTGCTTAAAAACCTCTTGTAGATACCACTGCTTCCGAATGGACTTTGTCTCTTACATCTGTGAGTAATCAAGTTTCTAAGTCCTGAGCAGTCAATTGGTCTTGAATCTTATGCCCAATTCTTAACTTCAAGGAATGTTAGCAACAGGAAACGTTGACAAAGGGAATTTATTTGTTTCCTACTCTGCAGAACCTTGGTCTCAGTGTTTCATAAAGTTCGCATGCATAGGAAAAAAAAAGATATTTGGGGTGTGGGACAGTTAGAAATGGAAAGTAGACAAAGAGCCAAAACAAAAGGAAAAAGAAGACAACACATAAGATAAAACAATCCAGTTTTCCAATAAACAATGAATGGATGAAGAAATCAACTCCAAAGGAACGGCTTCCTTTGGTGTGAATAGTTGATGCTGCCAAAACCAGGTACAGAGACACTTCTAAGTAAGTTATGGTTCTGGAAAGCCATTTAGTTTCATTTCCCACTGGCTCTTTGCCAATGAACCTTCACAATAGGTGCTGGCATCTCAATGGAAGCTCTGACAACATACATCCTTAGTATTGGGATTTCTGGGTGGCCAAAGAGAGTGGAAGTTGACCAACACTCTGATCTAGGGCAGCATCAAGTAACTGTACATAGAGGTCAGTCTGGCTGCTTCCAACAGTAAATATCCAAGACTTCATCCAATGTGCTTGTTAACTTCTGTCTTAGTCACTGTTCTACTACTATGGAAAGAGACCATCACTATGACAACTCCCACAAAAGAAAGCATTCTATTAGGGACATGCTTCGAGTTTCCAAGTTTTAGTCCATCATCGTCATGTGGGGAGGCATGACAGTACACACGGTGCTGGAGCAGTAGCTAAGAGCTACATCCTGATCCACAGGCCAAGAGAAAGAAATAGAGAAACACGACAATAGATGGGAGCTTTTGAAAATCTCAATGCCCACTCCATGACACACTTCCTCTATCAAGGCCACACCGTCTAACCTTCTAACCCTATCAAAGGGTTCAAATCCTTGTGACTAAACATTCAAATGTATGAGCCTATGGAGGCCATTCTTATTCAAACCCCTACAACTTCTCTTCTACTTATTCTCTGGAGCTGAGGGTTCCATCTCTTCTCCTTTAAGTAGTGGTGGCCAATGTACAAACCACAGGCTTCAAATGACTTGCTTTTCTGGGAAGGCCCCATGCCTTTACCAGGTAAAGTAAAACCCTTTGTCTGATCCCCAGAACTGCTCTGAGAAGTGTTATTCTGCCCTCTTCCCACCTTTCATGTTGAGAACACGATGTGAACAAGTTCTCTGACCCACTTGGTTTGATCGTGGACCACAAGACCTTCATTTGAGAAGTCTGTGTCCCTTAGGAAGGAATTTAGAGAGGCCAAGAGTAGAACAGAGAGACCCTACTAAGTCTATCTATCTTATCTTATCTTATCTATCTATCTATCTATCTATCTATCTATCTATCTATCTATCTATCTATCTATCATCTTCTATCATCTATTTATCTACCATCTATTTTATTTGTTTGTTTGTTTGTTTATTACAGTAGCGCAGACTAACCACAGGGCATCGAATAGGAAAGACAAGGGCTCCCTCATTGATTCATTTCCCCAGGTTCATGTGATATTCATTTCTCCTGTAATCTATTTTATTAGAGAGGTTGTGCTCATATCGGTTTCTTCCCCCACAGTTAAGAATGGATATTCTTGCCAAATGCAGATCAAGAAATGAAACACTTGGAAGTGGATACAAATCTCTCTTTGTTATCTATCTATATATCTATTTATCTATTATCTATCTACTTATCATCTATCATCTACCCATCTACCTACCCATTAATAGAACATCCTGGAGACAAGCTAAAGGCCTTGCCCATGCTGTATCATTAGCCCTATTTTTACTCTTCCCTGTTTTATTTTTGTTTTTGAGATAAGATTTCATAAAGTTTCTCAAGCTGGCCCTGAATTCTTCAGTTAGCCAAAACAGACTTTGAATTTGCTATCCTCCTGTCTCTGTTTCCTGAAAGGAGAGATTGTAGGGCTCTGCTGTCCATCTTGCAATTTACATAGAAGTCTGTAACGGTGAGATCACATATAACTAGATTTCATTGACTGATTTCTTCAATCTTCAAAACACCACCCTTTATCCAAATATCAACTGAAGTATTTCCAGCATCTCCAGGGTGTACTCTTACAAGTGTGAAACAATCGTGCCCCCATTTTCACAGATCACCTGATTATAGTAGCATCTAGTGCACCTGCTTCTTGAAAAGGACACCTGCTTCTGCCACTTTGGATCTTGCTGATTCTGAAGATACAGCACCTTCCTTGTCCATATGCTTGTTATGTGCTTCTTGTGTCCCCTGAGCTAAAAGCACGGCATCTTCTACATGGATGCCAGATCAGAAAGTGGAACAGGAAGTGTGAGTCCTAATCTCTCCCAAGCTGACCATGTAATGAATACTTGTGGTTGTTTGGAAGATCAGTGGAGCAGTCCATCAGCACCCTTCTTTGCGACTTGGCAAGAATATTTTATTAGAACATTTTATTGGATAAGCCCATGGATCAGTAAGTTTGAAAATTTACTGAGAAGATTAAATAATCTCTTATTGTGACTGCTTTTACCGTTCTGTCCAAATATCCTCTAATAAAATTTCTGCTGCAGCCACTGACAGTCAAGAGAAAGATTATACTTTTGAGAGTTTTTGAAAAGTTTGTGCATCAGAAGTTTACTTCACTATGAATACCTAGGATATGCAAACAAATCTGAGGGTTGTTTTCAGGAGGTCGAAAATGTTCCCTAAACTAGAGAGCAGTTCTTTTTCTTTCTTACTATGCATGCCCCAACAGAGCCTGCTCAGCTCCAGACACTCAGGGTCACCTTCCTCAGTACAAAGGTAGTCCTCACCCTACCTGGCATGTTACATGGGTGCTGAGGTCCAGTCTCGGCTTCATTTCATTTTCTCAAGAAGGTGGCTTTGTTTATATAGACTCCAAAGACTCAGTAACCCTGACTTTTTCAAGCTGGAAACCACCATGTTCTTTACCAGTGTGTCACAGTATTAAGGGAGGGGACATTGTACATATTAGAATATGGCACTGACCCCTGAATCCCAGTCCTTCCAGGGGTTCATGGGTACATTTTGTAGAGGTGACACTTTACGGGGCCAGAAAACTTTCAAACCCAGTTCTTTTCTCCAGCTTACTTTTATCTTTAACAAACACAAGAGTCCTCACAGGGAGAAATTCTCCTCCAAAGTGCACTCTTCTGGTGATTACCTGCAGGTCCACTGACAGTGACTGAACTGAGAGGCAGAATCAGCCCGCCTGATTACCTTAATCACCTTAATCATAGAATCGACCTGCCCTAGAATGGCCTCAACAAGGAGAGTGGCAGAAAAGCCACTCCACACTGACAGCTCCTCCTTAGGACATATTCTGATGCACTTAATGAAGAGCTTGTGATTTGTATTAGGGACAAGATAATTTCAAGGCTTTGTCAACCCTTCACTGTTCTTTTACCAGTAATGAAGAATTCTCTGAGACTGTCTTCCTCAAGACATGTGTCATATCCTGGAGTAGTGCTATGTCTCAGGTGAGCCTATTTCTCTTGATGCTCAGCCATCATCGAAGCAGTGCTTTTTCTTCTCCATGTCCGCATCCTGAAGACCTGTCCACCCACACCTATTTTGAAATGCAGACTGAAAGCTCTGCATTTCCTCATCCAAAGTCAGAATCAGTGCTTCAAAGCCTTGCTTTGTGAGCTTCTAGGGAATTCACCAAATAGATAATTCATCTTACCGGGACCAGACTATTTGAGCATACGTGTACAGGGACATGTATTTCTCAAATTATTATTTCAAATGATACACTAATACACAAGGAATAAAAGAAACAAAGCAACCTTTAGTCACACTCATAACTCAGCTTTGTTTTTTTTTTTTGTTTGTTTGTTTTTAAGATCCAGGAACTGCTTATTGTTTCCCACGACTACTTTTGATAAACATCATCATGGAAAAGGCCTGTAGGATGGCTCAGAGGGCAAAAAGACCTGCCTCCGAGCTGATGGTTTGAGTTCAACCCTCAAGTTCATATGCAGGAAGGAAAAAGTGACTCATGTTGCTTGTCTTCTGACCGCCATGTGTGTGCCACCACCACGTGTGCCACGACCACGTGTGTGCCACCAACAAGTGTGCCACAGCCACGTGTGTGCCACAGCCACGTGTGTGCCACCGCCACGTGTGTGTGCCATGGTATTCACACACCTCCTTCAGTGAAGAGATAAGCACAGAAAAATTTCTTCTTTTAAAAAATGTATATGTGTGTATGTATGTGTAGGTCTGTGTGTCTATATGTGTACTTGTGTGTGTATGTGCTTGTGTGTGGTGTGTGTGTGTGTTTGTGTGTTCACAAGCCAAGGCATGTGTGTGGAAGTCAGAGGGCTTCCTGGTGTCAGTTTTCTCTTTTCACTTGTATGAGTTCTGGGAAACAAATTCAAGTCATGAGGTTTGACAGCAAACACCTTTACCTTAGGGCCCATTTTACTGGTCCCCCAAAATGTTTTCTAAAATGTCATCATGACAGTAATAGAGATCAGGTAATACTGCATTGCCAAGGTCATTAGAGTTTTCATAGGTATGACTCATGAAATAAAAGTAATATTATTATCAATTGATATTAATTCTAGTAATAAGATTATTATTACTAAATTTCAGATAAACTCTTATTACTAGAATTCAGATAAGCATTTGAAAAAGCACAACTTTTAGTTGTAATTAGATTAATTTAGTGTGATTGCCAGTCTACAAGACTAAGCTATATGGGGCTCTCGAGGGAGACTTGAGTGAGTCTGTGTCTTTCTGTGAGCTTAGGGCAGATAGCTAACCCTTTGCTTTTGTGCTTGCCTTGTTTGCACACCTGTACGATGTACAATAGTAGTATATCTATACAACTTTCTGTAAAATTAAATTAATAAAATTGTGAGGTAATTAGCATCAAGCACAAGGCAGTGAGTGAGCCAATAATTAGTCAGTAAGAGTCTCATGGTACTGTGTAACCCTAGAGAACTTCTGTTTTAAAACACGATTCTAATTTCAAAAACACATTCTTTTTTATTTTATTTTATTTTATTTTATTTTATTTTATTATTTACTTTTTGGGTTTTCCAGACTATAGCTTTGGAGTTTGTCCTGGAACTAACTCTTAGCTCTTGTACACCAGACTGACCATACACTCACAGAGATCTACCTGCCTCTGCCTCCCAAGTGCTAGGATTGAAGGTGTGCACCACAACCACCTGGCTACATAGTATAGTGTAACTTCCTATCTCAATTTAAAGATGAGCGAACTGAGGCAAGAGGATAAATCTTTCATCAAGATTACCTAGGACAGCCGGGCGGTGGTGGCGCTCGCCTTTAATCCCAGCACTTGGGAGGCAGAGGCAGGCGGATCTCTGTGAGTTCGAGACCAGCCTGGTCTACAAGAGCTAGTTCCAGGACAGGCTCCAAAACCACAGAGAAACCCTGTCTCGACAACCCCCCCCCCAAAAAAAAGATTACCTAGGACAGAATGGGAGCTGGCAGCAAGGCCCCCAAATTAGTGCTTCTACAAAGTGAACTTCTTTATATTTGGAATATATATTTGGAATCTCTTTTTATGTAAAGTCACTAAGATCTTATTTGGTCCTAATATTAGGGAAATTAACAAAGAGTAAAGGATAGAAGAAAGCAATGATTGATTATGCAAAAATAAATCTTAGATCAACTAAAAGTGGATTGCAATCTGGCAGTGACTAAAGTCTGAGGCAGGCCTAAGTACACTCCTGCAGTGCAAACACAAAAATAATGAATTTTAGGCAATGTAGTAATTGAATGTGGGGGAAAGTACATGCCATTGTAATAGAAAAAAGAATTTGAGGATACTAAAGTCTATAATTGTGAAGAAATAGATCCCCAAGATAACCATGTTTAAAATATACAACTAAGGTCCTAACTATAGATATCCACATACTGCAAATTTTATTTATTTAAATAATAAATTTCATTTATTTAAATTATGTTATTTAAACATCATTATACAATATGTTCCCATTTCAATATCTACAAGCTTACTGCAACACCTTTCTTTGGAATTATGCCATTTCTGTAATTGTGCTAACACACGTATCACTCCACAGGATGTATTGTCTTTAGTTGAAGCACTGAGTGGCAAACTTGAAATTTTAGGGCATATCACCAAATAACTTTTTCTTAACATTACGTCAATTTCATTTAATAGGATAAAGTGGAATGTTTGCATCACCACATTTGTCAGTTTTGAATATTATTACTCAACAATTGAGCTGCATTTTAAAGTTAGGAATGCCCATGTGATGGGAGATGATCCTGGCAGCTTTTCTCTGAGCGTTGTTCACTCACGCCCATCTTTTGGTTAGAATTTGAACACTGTCTCTTAGTGATTTGTGTCAGTTCTCTTCCTATATGAAGGAAACCTACATTTATTACGTTTAAAAATCTTTCAAGTTTGGAATTCATATTATAACTTTGCTATATCTTTTATAAGGATTCTTAAAATCAAGTTACAGGGTGACGTATTAAAATATTATAAGCACATATTATGTTTACTTTAATAGAAACTCATAGTAACAAATGGCCATGTTTTATAAAGTGTGTCTTCAGGGTTAGCTGTTATCAGGGCTCTAAAGAGAGGGCCTGGAGTCCTACTTCTAAGGGGGCAGAACTGGTAAATCCTTATGATGTATACCAAAGACTTATACACCATTCCTTCATCTTCTATTAATGCCTTTTTCTTTATTTTTCTCCTGATCTAGCACATGTTTGCTGTTAGACTTTGTGTTTGATTGTCCTGCTGGAACTTCCTATCCAGTTTTGTTTTCTTTCTGTCGTTTTCTTTCTTTTAGAATAATACTTACAATGAAAAAAAATATAGGGTAATTTTTTTTGTATTGCATTTGAAAAGCAAGTGAAATGTCCTAGGGTTCCTACCCTGTGGGGCATGATGGGGCTATTGTTAGCACTGGGCACGTAGCTCTGAGCATGAATCTTGCATAAATAATTTCCCTAAGTAGTTAGGGACTGAGGACTTTTGACATCAGAAAGCTCTGAAGAGACTACTTATTCTTTTACTTCTGCTTGATAATCAGGTTAGGATCTTGATCAAAAGACACTATTTTGGAAAAAAAAAACCCTCCATTTCTACAAAACAACATCAGAATTAGATGAAGAGAAAGAATAATAGTTTTGGCAAAAGGGATGTATGCATGAACAAATAAGCACAGGACCCTTCCAGAAGTTTCCAGAAAGTGACAATGTTTGTTGGAGACGCTATCATCTCACGCAACTTTATGTAATTTCCAAATTTCAAATTAAAGTAGATATTACTTTCTTTCTATTTTTTGGCTTAGCTTCCAGTAGCACAGTTTTAGACAGAGGAAGCAGGGTGCTAAGTTCCTTAGTGGAAATACTCTCAGAACATTTGACTTGTTTTATCCCTGATTTCAAGCATCTCCTCCCACCTCTCCAAATTCCTCCCACCTGGTTTTAGGAAGATCCCAGATCATATTTTGATGGTTCATCCTAGTGGGGAAAATTGGGCTGACTGAAAACATCCCACAGGTTAAATCCTACTCCTTAAGATTCCGGAAGTTTCACATTTGTTTCAAGTTTAGGAGGAGATTATCTGTGTTGAGTCAACGGTGCACACGGTATGAACCTGGCAGCTGGAGGATGCCGTAGTACTCATTTCGAATCTAGGCTACCGTCTACTGCTAACTAGCAGAGGGCCAGTGAGATGTGGGGACTTAGTTTAAAGAAGGCGCTTTAGTGGCTAAGTGTTCATGGTCTCATTGTCAAGGTAAGCCCCTGGCTTAGCCCACATGCTTTCCATAGTTCACTTGTACTTTATATGTGTATCCCCCACCCCCACCCCCATCGATCCTTCCTCCTCCACTTCCATAGGGTCCTTTTCTCTCACCTAGCAGAAGACAGGGAGCAGCTTTAATCTGACTTTCCCTGTTTTCCACTTCCACAGGGTCCTTTTTTCTCTCATCTAGCAGAAGACAGGAAGCAGCTTTAATCTGACTTTCCCTGTTTTCCAGCCAGCATCATTTATTCCACATTTGCATTTTAGCTAGATACAAACCCAACCAAAAAATACTCTCAACAACCAAAACAGATAAAAAGTGACTCAACTCCTCAGACTTGGTTCTCCCAAGAAGCCTCTAATGCTGACAGTTTCTAGCACTCATTTGGGTCTTCAAAGCCTCACTGCTACAGCACACCTTTGGATAACCCTCATTCCCGGAGTCTGACATGGGATAGAGGAGAGGAGCCAATAGAAACTGAGCGTGAAGGGCAGGGACTCCACGGCAGCTATTCTGAGAACATCCTTGCTAGAGTCCACGAATTCCTGAAGAGAGTTAGGCTCCAGGTCCTTCCCATCTCTTACCTTTGCCTGAAGCTATATGTAAGTTCAACACCTCCTTGTTAAGCGAACTGGACGACTTTGCCTCCCCCTGCCTCACCTCCGTTTCTAGCACACATCCTTCCAAAAGTCCCCTGACTAGTAGCTGCATGTAGCCTGGTTCCTGGCACCCCTTCTACTATACGGGAGCTCTGCCCTCTTTCTTTCTCTTCAGGTTTAACCCATGTGTCTGTGGTGAATGTGTTTCTAGACTTAACCCCCATGTTGTGTGAATTTCATTCTTTAGAATAGCAAGACAAAAACCCAGAGCCATTGACTTCTGAAAGACTTGAGTAGCTCTAGGCGTTTGGCGCCCTAACATCAGAGTTAAAGTCCACCTGAAGAGAGAGGAAAGCCATCTTTTGATCCCAAAGACAACATGATTTTCTTTTATCAAAGTGCAAGAATTTACATTTTTAAAAGCCCCCACCCAAATCTTTAAATAGATATTTAAAACCCATTCCGGGTCGGGTTTTGTGATCAAGCCTTCTTAGGAAACTATCTTAATTATTGTTGCATATCTTCTGCTTCGAAGACCTGATGGTTTCATTACCTTAAGTCTCATGGTTGAAGTGTACCTTGGAGAGGGATTTCAAAGAAACACGATGGACAGTTTGATTTTTTTTAAGGGTGGTCATAAGGACTGGAGTGTGAAAAGATGATTAAGGAGAGACACAGGAGAACAGCTTCAGTGAAGAAAAGGGGACAGAGTGGGCGTGGCTGGGGAGATGGAGCAGTAAACCGTCCAGGCAGCAGGATAATGACCTCCTTAACGTCTTCCCATCTCAGCCTCTGCGGCCTCAAATCCTTCACAACTGCCACAACCATCTTCCTCAGACCCGTCTTTGATTGTGTTATTTCCCTCTCTCAGAGCCCTGTGCCAATGTCCAACCACCTTTCAAGCCAAATTAACAGCCTTAACCACTGGCATTGAGTCATCACCTCTGGTTTCCTGCAACTCCCCTCTGTCTTCATCCCTGTTCTGGCACCCAAGCCTTGGTGATGTCTGTCAGATCTTTCCTAGTGAAGCTGCACCTCAGCCTCCAGCAGTTTCTCCCTTTTGATGAGATTGTGGGGTTTTCTTTCTATAGAACACTGCCCCAAAGTAACATTTTAAACAGTGTAGCTGTTTTCTTTTTAGTATTTGCTGTCCAAGATGGCTTTAAATTTTCTATCAGCATAGCTAATGGTAATAGATAGGCTTTTCCTTGATGTGAGGTACCTGACCTCACTTCCCCTGAGTCTCTTGTTTCAAAATGTCTCTTGGCAAATGCTCTATTTGATCGTTGGAGATGCATAAAAATCTTCTCCCAGCTTCTAGACAGTTTCATGATCCAGGAAACATCTTTCATAAGGACCTGTAAACCTTATTTTTGAATCATAAATATTGAGAAGGATAGCCTTCCTATCTCCCAGTCTCTTCAGTTAGGAAGGAGCTTTACTTTGATGGAAGCAATGTGCCCACAAATACTATGAATTAATCTCTCCCCTCTCCTGGAATGTCTTCCTGTGTTTTGTTCCAATGTGGTTAAATTCAATTTTCCCCATCCATTTCAATGGCTTGAATAAGGGTTTCCTTGCCTGTCTGATACCATCCAGTATGTGACATATCTGAAAAACCTGCCATTTTTTTTTTAGCTAGAAAAAATGGAAAATGTATCTTGTGGATGCTCTTTATATTTTCAGATTTTTTTGTTTTTTGTTTTTTGTTTTTTTGTTTTGTTTTTTGAGACAGGGTTTCTCTGTAGCTTTGGTGCCTGTCCCAGAACTAGCTCTTGTAGACCAGGCTGGTCTCGAACTCACAGAGATCCGCCTGCCTCTGCCTCCCGAGTGCTGGGATTAAAGGTGTGCGCCACCACCGCCCGGCTATATTTCCAGTTTTAACAACCATTATTTATTCAGAATAAAGATTAAGTGAGCATTCAGATATAATCAGTATATTATAGCAGAAATATTACATGCGTACATTTATCTTACTGTATCTCTGAAGGGTAAGAGTCTTGATGTTGGTGAGCAGATGAACACTAAACTATTCTGAACAGGAATTCTTGTTCAACCAAAGGAAGGCTGATGAAATGGCCCTATAGATTGAGATATACTTCTGTGGGGATGATGACAAGTCTGCTTTTTCTAAAAAAGAAGAAAAGAAAGCCAATGAACCAACAAACCTTGCTTTTCAAGCTCTTGGAAAAGGATGTCTGAGTCAGAAAATATAGACCATCCTGATTTCTGCATTGCTGTGGTTTGAAGTATAAGATAATCTGCCACACCTGTTTTTGTGCAGTGTTGTGGCATAATTAAATGCCTCCCTAATCTAAGTTTAACTTTAATACCTTCCAAGTCATGTTAGCAGACAGTCTTAAGCAAGAAGACAACAAAAACAAAACAAAACAAAAAAGCCATAAATTATACCCAAACTTTTTTTTTTTTTTTTTTTTTTATTTTTCAAGACAGGGTTTCTCCGTAGCTTTTTTGGTTCCTGTCCTGGAACTAGCTCTTGTAGACCAGGCTGGCCTCGAACTCCCAGAGATCCGCCTGCCTCTGCCTCCCAAGTGCTGGGATTAAAGGCGTGCGCCACCACCGCCCGGCCATTGTACCCAAACATTTTATAGGTAACATTTATGAACACTAAGTACAATAAATTGACTTTATTGAGGAAAAATGCAATGAATGCTTACTAAGTGGAATTTATTTAAATATCCTGTGTATATTTGATTGGGTATAGAAAATTATCTAGCAAGAGAATGTGTGAGTGTTGTAGGATTTTCTTTTGTGGGTTGAGAGCATTGTTCAGCAGTAGAGGTTAGCATGAGAAAAATGGTTTATGGTATCATATAATTATGCTGTCTAAAAATGAAAACACACAAACCATATTAATTTAGAGTGATTCTTTTCTAGTTTTCGATTATGCCTGGACAATCCTTATGCCTCCTATCCATGGCAAAGATGATAGGTTGGTCACTGAATTGGGAGTGGAAGATCCTTTGTTCTTATTAGACAGACTTTCTTTCCACATTCTAAATTGTCTTGAAAGCTACATAGCTTCTTGGCTTGCTAAGGACTTCAAAGACATCCTTATCTTCCCTTTAAGGGGATTTAAATACTAAAAATTTATTTTAATTTGAAAGTTTGTCTCTCCCCTTTAATTTTGGTAACTCTATCCTGGATTTTTCACAAGTATTATTATTTTAGATTCTAGGTAGTCAAAATTTTCCTAAGAGAGAGAGAGAGAGAGAGAGAGAGAGAGAGAGAGAGAGAGAGCGCGCCATGGGGTAGTAATGTGCTTTCAGTATCAATTATTGCAATTTTTCTGAGTTTTCAGATCTGGTTTTTGAGTTTCAGAAATAATACTTCAGATTATAAAAAAATATAATAGAACGACTGATGATGCTTAACATTTCTTCCCATGTAGATGTGATAGCATTTGAAATCCTCTTCTGAAATTATGAAGTACAAATGGCAAATTTGAACTAATCTGCTAATCTCTTTGTGTCGTGCCAAGAATTATACAATTTTCTGTTATTACATAAAATAACCCCAACTCTTTCAGGGAACAAATGAATTTCACTTCAAATGTTCTGTTCTTCCCATTTCCAATGTGAAAAGAAAATGGAAATTTAATATTGTGAATATCTTTCAAATTTTACAGTTTAGCAATAATAGTTCTAACAAGAACCTGAGCTACTCATAAATGTGGTTAGTAATATTATAACCCAAATGTGGTCAGTAGGTACTATAGCTTATCACCCCTGAAGTTATGTCTTCCCCTTTTCAATAGGCCATATAAATAGTCAGAGTTCTATAGGGTCCATTTTTACTATTTGATTTAATCTTGTGAAGGACTGAAAAATTGAAGCAATATTCCTTCATTTTTTCTGCTTTTCTCTAATACTATCTTGAGACCACTCAAATCTGATCACTGGATGTGTGTTTCTGAGACAATCTGTAGGCAGATACTATCTGGGAGATGAAGTTTTAGGGTCAAACATTTTAGTTCTATGCTGTGGGACAATGGTCTGTACCCTGTCAATTGTATTTTAATAAAATGCTGATTGGCCAGTGGCAAAACAGGAAGTATAGGTGGGGCAACCAGGCAGGACGTATAGGTGGGGTGATGAGAACAGGAGAATTCCGGGAAGAGGAAAGATTCAGTCTGAAGTTATCATCCAGACACAGAGCAAGTAAGATGAGAATGCCTCACTGATAAAAGGTACCGAGCCATGTGGCTAACACAGACAAGAATTATGGGATAAGATATAAGAATTAATTAATAAGAAGCCTAAGATAATAGACCAGCCAGTTTATGATTAATGTAGATCTCCGTGTGTTTATTTGGGACTAAACGGCTGTGGGACCTGGTTGGACTGAAACCTCAGACGACAAATGGTGCCAATATGTGGACAACTGCATCCACAGAAAACATTAAAGAAGATTAAGTATTGCTTCTTGGTAGCAGCAACTTCTCAAGTTTACTCTCTTTGCTAGAGGCAAGTGCATCTTATTTAAGACAGGCTTCCTGACTTAGCTTTAGCTGCAAAACTTTGCAGCTCTTTTAAGAGGCCTTGCTACCAAATACTTAAATGGTGTTTATGAATAGCCTACAGCATGCTTCTTGGTAGCAGAATGGACCTTGATACTCTGTAGAGTTCTGAAAATAAACAGAGCTCCCACTAGTACCTCTGTCATGAAGCTAGACTCTCAGAAAACTAAGGAATGTGGTAGATTCAGCCATCAAAGCCATGGCTCTAATCCTAGCCATATCGCTCAGCAAATATAAGACTCATGTGGTCAGAGAAAAAAAAGAGATATACAGTAAATATAGATTTAGATGAAAGAAAACCTCTAAGTGTTTTGCAGTGTGTTTAAAAATATATGTAAGACTGGGAGAGAAAAGAAAAAGGATAAAGTCCTTAAATTAAAAAGAGAAAAAGAGAATAGTTGGGTGTGGTGGCACACACTTTTAATCCCAACACTTGGGATGTTGAGGCAGGTGGATCTCTGTGAGTTCAGGGACAGCCTGGTCTACAGAGTAAGTTCCAGAACAGCCAAAGATACACAGAAAAACCCTGTCTAAAAAAGCCAAAAATTAAAAATAAAAATAAAAGAAATAAAGTTTAAAATAAAGGCATGTAAAGATGAAAAATACACTGAGAGGTAGTGTGTTATCTTTAAATTGTTTAATGGCTGAGCAAGGAACAAAAGCTGCTAAAAGATATTCGATTATAAATGTTGCTGGATTAATCAATCAAACATACATATTTTAAAAATGCTTTGACTTCAAATTTAAATCAGAAGATATGTTACTTTGGAGAAGAGGTTTTGTTTTTGTTTCTACAGGAAATGAGAGGCTATGGATTCATTCAGAAAAATCAAGTTTGATCAAGGAACATCCCCTGAAGAATCTCTAATAGGAGCAGATGGTCCAGATGATCCAACATTTCAGAGGATCTCTGTTGGAGTTTCCTCTGAGTTTTCCATCCAGAACAGTTTCAAGACTGCTGGCTGAAATGATCAAGCCTCACAGAATATTCCATTCAGGACTTGACTGTAATTCAACATTTTCTTTAGGTCCTCATAAGGTTATCGACACCCCCAATCAGCATGAAATAGCCTGGAAAACTACACCTGCATTTCCCCAAAATGGATTATGAATGGTTATCTTTGTTTAGAGTGTTGGTTACACGTTTTTATAAAAGCTAACCAAAGGAGATTCAATTCAGAGTTTTTTTTTTTTTTAAAGGGGAAGTGCTGTCGGACAATGGTCTGTACCCTTTCAATTGCATTTAATAAAATGCTAATAGGCCAGTAGCCAGGCAAGAAGTATAGGTGGGGTGACAAGAACAGGAGAATTCCAGGAAGAGGAATGATTCAGTCTGCAGTCATCACTTAGACACACAGTAAGCAAGATGAGAATGCCTCACTGATTAAAGGTACCAAGCCATATGGTTAACACAGACAAGAATTATGTGTTAAGATGTAGGAATTAACTAATAAGAAGCCTAAGCTAATAGGCCAACCAGTTTATGATTAATGTAGACCACTGTGTGTTTATTTGGAACTAAATGGCTGCGGGACCAGAAACCTCAGACAAAAGTTGTATAAGAAAGGACCGAGTCATTTACATGTAGGTTCAGTCATATGATAACCTGTCCTTACAAGCTGATATGAGTCATGGCTGGACCCTAGGTTGTCTGCCTCCACTTCTCATCCATTGTAGGGCTTCTAGAAGGCTTCAGTACAAAAAAGAATCTAGACATTTATTTTAAAGGCAAAATATTATGGGGAAGGTATTGGGAAATAGTACTCGATTCTAAGAGAGCCTGGGAAATCTTCAAGCACGACGATTATTACTTAACAGAATCTCAAGAGCTTCAATGTTCTTATGTTATTTTGCACCTTGAGGAGGGAATATTGATGGGAGAAATTTAAAATTTTTGGAGGAGGAGTTAGACAATTTGCAAGAAACTTTTCTAAGATTAGAAGAAACCAAGATGACAGGTTCTCATCCTATAATTAAGACTTTGAAAAATAAAAGTTGTTAGGGGTGACATCATGTGGCCCTGTGTAATTGTAAAGAAAGAAGATATTGCTTCTGTAACAAACCACTACAAACTCAGAGCTTTAAAAACTCATTAGTATTATTTTATATTTATTTCATAGGTATTTTTCCAGGTTAAAATAAAGGCATTCTTTTTGAGAGATTTATTTTCTTCTGTTAGTCTTTCAGGTTCCTTTATTCTTTCACACATATATTGGCAAGTCTGCAATATTGTAGGAAAGTATGATAGTGGAAAAAATATCAATTTCTACAAATGGTATGAAATGCTATATTAATGACTTCTTACAATATATTACAGCATATATGGCTTAGTTCAACAGTGTTGCCAAGTTGCAAGTTTATCTATCTATCCTATCTATCTATCTATCTATCTATCTATCTATCTATCTATCTATCTATCTATCTTTCTATCATCTATCTATCTTCTATCTATCTATCTATCTATCTATCTATCTATCTATCTATCTATCTCTATCTATCTATCTATCTATCTATCTATCTATCTATCTATCTGCCTATCTATTATCAATCAATCAATCTATCTATCTACCTGTCTGTCTGCCTTCCTGTCTATCATCTATCCATCCATCAATCTATATAAATAAGTTTGATAGGACATGATGATAAGTGTATCATTAAGATCATTGCTATTTATATAAAGCAAATAATTACAGAAGTCAGTGATTGTTGGTAATAATAAATTAGTTAATTAACAATAACAGTAGGCTTGCCTCACTTGCCCTTGAGGTTGAAGACCCATCTTGGTTTTTTTTTTTTTGTTTTGTTTTGTTTTTTTGGTTTTTTTCGAGACAGGGTTTCTCTGTAGCTTTGGTGCCCGTCCCGGAACTAGCTCTTGTAGACCAGGCTGGCCTGGAACTCACAGAGATCCGCCTGCCTCTGCCTCCCGAGTGCTGGGATTAAAGGCGTGCGCCACCACCGCCCGGCGAAGACCCATCTTGTAATAAATCTCCACAGCAAATGAGACTAGTGGCCATGTGTGGACCTTGCAATGTGTATGCCCTGCTTCCCATCTCCTTTCTGAAAGTATCACAGATTCTTATCAGTCCATAGAGACAGGAAAAACATCATGTCTTGCCTGATTTTGCCCGTCGTGGTAGCTTTCAAATGTCAGGAGATGGGATCAGTTGAAAGTTTTCTCAGTCACAAATGGCTGGGCCTCAGTCAATTTCTCATTCCTTTGTTCTGAGTGAGACCTGAGACTTGCACTTCTAATAAGTTTCTGAGTACTGTTGTTGAAAAAGTTCAGGAAGTGTTGTTTTTCTCTTAGATACTTCTGAGACTTAACAGCAAGTGACTCAGCTCTGCTTGACCTTTTGTGCTTTTGCCAAAGCGACTTAATGCTGAGATGTCCTGCTGGTGACTCAGCTTCAGTTGACCTTCTGTGCTTTTGCTTTTAAAGAGACTTAATACTTCTGTGTTTCTAAATCACTGTCTGCAAGATGGAATATGCCTTCTAAGGCCTTCCAGTGCTTAGGTTCACATGAATAGTGTTATAGATTTGCAACCATTTATTATAAGGTATTATTTTTCAGACTTGAAAATTTCCCCAAAGATGTTATTGTTAAGACTTTCTATAGAAACTGAAATCTCTTTTTGACTTCAAAATTGTTCGCTCTTGAGTACTAGAGGAGTGGTTAAGCTTTTGCTGTTTTCATCTCACTTCCTCTGAAATTATAGCTTAAAATAAATTTTCAAGTTAAACTGTCATTAAATCCTAACGCCTATTGGTTCATGTGATAAAATTTTACAATGCTTGATAAATTATTAAAAGAAAAAATTAAAAATTATAAATAATTTTGAAAGATTATAGGCATAAAATTAAAAACTTATGAAATAGCATATTGAAATAAATTTTGTTTCTTTTAGAAGAAATGTTGACTTGATAATAATATTATGCTGAATTATATACAATTGCATTCTGCGTATGGTAGTCCCAGTGTGTGAATGCCACATTTTGTCTCCTAACCTCCAGGTCTGACACATACTCACTTTGTATTGTTAGAGAGAGAATTCATTTAAGGGTAGCTTTTTCATCTGATAATGGAGAAATGCAACATCTTCCTGTATAAAACGATATGAAGCCTTAGTGGAGAAACACTTGGAATCAATATGGGTTGTGAGAGTTTAAATGTCACTCATTAAAATATGATTCTAAAGTTAAGAGATATATTTAAATAAAAATTCTTGAAATATATTTTTCAGTGGGGTTCTGCTTTTCTTATACAACTCTATATCAAATCAAAACAAAACAAAATACCAATTAATTTCAGAACAAAAGAGCAATGATATGAACATTGGAGCCGACCAGGAAAACGCCTCTACTAGTGTATTACTAGCCATATCACTGACGGCCTCCAGAGTGCCTGAAAGCTGTGGGCTGCTCACACCTTCTGACTTTCCGACCTGTGTTTGGAGAGATGTGCGCTAATAAAAAAATATAAACAAAACCAAAAAACCAACAACAAAAATACCAACCAACCAACAAACAAAAAACTAGGGATATCATGAAAAGAAGAATGTGCAAGGAGGCTAGCCAGCGTGTACACGCATTAGGAGGGCAGGTAAGAGCGGGTGTGTGCCCATCAGTGTGCACACACATTAGGAGAGCAGGTGTGTGCCCATCAGCGTGCACACGCATTAGGAGAGCAGGTGAGAGCGTGTGTGTGCCCACCAGCGTGCACACGCATTAGGAGAGCAGGTGAGAGCGGGTGTGTGCCCACAAGTGTGCACACGCATTAGGAGAGCAGGTGACAGCTGTGTGTGCCCACAAGGATTCAAATACTAGAACTAACAGATGAGATGTAGAATACAGATAATTATGAAAATTAAATATAAAGTATATATAAAAGAAGAAACAAGAACATATCAAAATGAACTCACATAATTGAAAATCATCCAAATAGCATTGCTAAATGTGCAAATGGGAAAAAAGGGTTGAAATCAAAATCTCAATGAATGTTTTCATCACAGAGCTAATGATGTGAAAAGAGAATGAATGCAAAAACAGAACGAAAGTTCCTCAAACAGTAACATAGAAAAGGCAAGTGTAAAAATAGTTGTGGAGAGACAGGATGAAAAGAGCTAAAGTGCTAACATGCACATAATTTGAAGAAATCTTCTAGGGTAGAAAACAGGGCTTGGTAGAATACAAAAGTAGCCAATATGCTCCAAGTAAGAGATATAAAAATAAATGCAAATTATGCAATTTTAAAGCAAAATTTTGATATACCAGTGACTAAAACCAGATCTTGATAAAGACTGGAGAAAGAATATATACAATTCATAAAAGAGTAATAAATGAAACAGCAATAAATTTCCCAGCTCAATAATAGATACCAGAAGATAAAAGAATAATGTCTCAACCTGTTGGGGAAAACTATGCATTTGTTGAAATTAAATGGAACTGATATTTAAAATAAAAGTTGGCAGCTTTTACCACTAAAATACCATAATTAAAACAGCAATAAAATAAAACCTAGTTGCAACAAAGAATAGTAATCAAAGAAACCCCCCAATGTTTATAACCAAAGAAAGGAAACCTTAAAATGTATTTACTGGTTCCTTAAATTCATGTTTAAAAAACCTAGCAAAACAAAAGCAAGAAAAGGTTAAAAACAGGTACTCAGCAGAATAAGTTAACAAAAGAGAAAGCAAACACAATGAGAATATCAACAAAACAATTAGTTCTTTTAAAATACAAAGTAATACAGATAAATTTGTAACAGATTTCGGCAACTCAAAAATGTAAGGTATAAATAAGATCATTAAAACTGCATATAAAATTCAAAGCAAGTCAAATAGATAGCTTTGTAGAAAATATAACTTATGAACACTGTTTCAACAAGAAACAGCAATCCAGATGGAGAGTTAAAATACCACTCCTCATTGAAAACAGCACATCTTTATCAGTAAATTCTTTTATGTTTTGAGGAAAAAAAAATTAACTACACATAAATCCTTTCAAGGATTAGACCAAGAGCAAACTTTACAGGACTTGTTTGCTAACAGAGTTAAGAACTCTATCTGAGTAGGAAATTCCAGACCAGTCTTACTCATGTATATAAATGACTCATTGAAAAACACAAACATTAACAGCTCATTTGTCCCAGGAGTGTAAAGACAGCTGAATTGAATGTTAGTGTGTTTCACCTAACTTATTGGAAGAATAGGGCAGACATACTATTCGATCACTGCCCTGAACCAGGAAATCCCTGTTGTAACCGAACATCTCCCAACATCTGTTGGCAAAGGACATGCAACTGAACATCTGTTGGAAAAAACAGTAATCATGTCCTTTCATGGGCATAATCTAGGACAAGATTACTGTCCTTTCCAGCATCTGGATTGATGGTGAATTTTCGAAAGTTTTTAAAAATTAAGGAGACAAAGATTTTTATTCTCCCTCCTCCTACTCCTCCTTTATTTATTTATTTATTTATTCTCCCTTCTTCTCCTTTTTCTTCCTCCTGCTCCTCCTCTTCTTTTTTGATATTGCACTGGTGTAGGAGGTAATTCTTTCTATGTGTTGTTTGTATTGGTTATTGAATAAAGAAACTGCCTTGGCATGATAGGGCAGAACTTAAGTAGGCAGGGGAGAAGGAAGGGTGGCTTCAGGGGAGGCTGTGGATCCTTTTCCTGAGACAGATGTGGGTTAGAATCTTTGCTGGTAAGCCACTGCCATGTGGCTATATACAAATTAACAGAAATATAAGAATTAGCCAATAAGAAACTAGAGCTAATGGACCAATCAGTGATTTAACTAATATAGTTTCTGTGTGGTTATTTCGGGGCTAAGCTAGCCAGGTGGCCAGAATGAACAAGCAGGCCCTCCTTGCAAATTGCACTAGAGTTTTTAGCTAACTAAATACACAAAAAGTATACATGGATGTTAGACAGGAAGTAACAAAACAATTTTCTACAAATGGTTTGTTGGTATTGGGAGAAAAAGTAGAAAAACCTTGCTAGAATTTACAGGAAAAAACAAAAGCAAAGCAAAACAACTATAAAAACAAAAACCCAAGCAGTGAGTAGATGTTGGAACAGCAAACACAGAAAAGGTTTCTAAATACCACTACTAAATCTAAAAGGCAGCATTAAAAATGCCACTTCAAGGTAAGAAAAAAAAAAGTACTCAGAAATTAGTTTAGCAAAATATTTTAAGTGCCTATGTGGAGATAATGAGAAAACTTTATTGAAATACTTTTTTAAAATAAATGAATCCAAAGATACTAGTTAGGACGACAGTATTGCTAAGATACTGATTTTCTCTGAATTAAATAAAGAGTTTCAAGAAAAACCCAATGAAACTCTCTAAAGGGATTTTGAGATCCCTGACTAGCTTAGGGAAATATTTGAATAGAAGATCGAAGGGTCAGGATGAGCTCGGGTACTCCTGGCAGGTGAGAATAAGGTTAAATGTTGTGATCTATCAGACTCACTATTAGCTTAAGTCAACTGAGATACTACGGCATTCATACAAGTTTAAAATCTAACCAGTGAAACACTGAGCTGAGTAACAGACTTCTGCAAATATTGAATATAAGTAACTATGGTGATCTAAGTTTTATATCAGCAATTATTCTCAGAGAAACAAACAAAAAACCTCATGATTTGCACAAAAATAATTAATGCACAAGTAAACAGGTAGGAACTGTTAAGTCATAAACAAGAGGAAAAAACTTAAAACAATATTTTAAGACCACAAGATAGAAAATATTTTATTTATTTTATTTTTTTTCTGATTTATACATATTTTAATCCTTGGTGGTGCACATTGGGTGGGTAGCATGCTCCCATTCTCCTGCCTTCAGCACTGCGGCTGAGGGGAGTGGTGCATATGCTTGAAATGCATCCAGTTTTTACCCCAAGTCCCAGAGTATATCATTGTTTTCAAATCAGTTTTCCCAATAATTTTCTTTTCATTTAGCTAAACTTTTCTACAAGAATGCCTGAAATAAGGATTAAATAACTGAGAGCAAACTTGATAAATTCTAAAGCGGATCTAAGCTGTCTTCACTGTAATTCTAAAATCCATAAAGCCATGAAATATGAATGTTTATTCTCTTTGCAAGCTGATTTTAGAGGAAAAACCAACATGAAAGGATGCTAGTATTTCCTTATACATGATGTGAACATTCAGTCATTCTTCCATGAAATATATGATTGAATTTGACTATAGAATTCTCTCAAGATTATAGGGAATGCTCATATTATATGATATACCTATGTAATTGTTGTGAAATAAAAAAATGATCTGTAACATCTTGATCCTAATTATTCTCAAAAAGAGATAATGGACACAAACATTGGCTATCAGAAGAAAAAGCAACTGATAATTTATATGGTAACTAGCGCAACTCAGCCATTTTGTAATGTAACCATATTTCAAACACTGTGTTGAGTATAATAGTTGTGCACAGTTTTTGTCTATTAAAAATATAAGTTGATATAAGGAAATATTATTTTGAAAACAACCTATGTATTCTTTAATAGGGGAGAAAATAAAATACTAATTATGTATATATTCCTATGCCAAAATATAGTGGTATAGCAAAATTAATTGATATATATATATTATTAAAAACAAACCTCAAATAGCAATGAGAAAAAATGATCTTTCCCATACCATTTGTATGAAATTCAAGACTAAATAATAATAATAATAATTATTGGATATGAACAAATACATATTCAAAAACCATGAAAACATGCACAGGCAAAGCTCAAGTACAGACCTATAGACCCCTTGGGAGGGAAGGGAGGTGTGGGAATACTGTTTCAGATATGAAACACGGCAATGTTTTCTTTCTAAATATTATTAAGCAATCACGAAAAAATAACAAAAATTGTCACTAAACAGGTAAGAATAAGGAAGATAATTCAGGATGACTGTTACCTGTGAAGGCTGCTGGGGAAGCTTGATATGTAGGGGTGGGTGATACTCAAGGGAATGGGGATGGTTTCATGTTGTTTTATCGTTTTCACGCATGTACGTATAAAGTGTGGATATAGAGTGTGTTGCGTATTAAACAAAGCATTTAAAATGTGTATCCAGGGTGTTTGAATCCCTTCCTATTCTTATTCGGTGTTTTAAAAACAGGTGATTTTTCTTCTCTCGATTCATCACAAAATCGATTTCACGGCTCACTAATGTCCTAAGAAACTTTTAAAAAGTTGTGCTAGGGTCCTGAGCCTGCCTATCAACCATTCTTATCCCTAAGCATTGAGGAGGCGATGGTAAAGGGAGGAGCTGATCTCATGTCAGAAACAATGCGAACTGACGTATCACAAATGAAAACATTCTTCCTCATTGCCCTGAAGGCTTTAGCTTATGTCTTCCCTTTTCAGATATGGGCTGATTATACTTAGATAGCCTCATCTCTTCCAAAGCTGGAGTCCTATTATGCTTCCGGTGAATTTAATGTCACGGTAAAATGCTCATTGTGAACCACAGTAGCATGGAGCTAGAGAAGGAGAATAGCCATTCGTTTCACGCTGCTGTGTTATCCACCCCGACAGCCTCGTTTCCTGCATCAGACCCTCTTGCAAGCAGCTGGGTTTGGGCATTGAAATGGACCAGGACAACTTCAGTCAGCTGTAACCACCACCACCCCTATCCCATTCCCATCCCGTCACCTCTCAACAAGGAGCACTGTGAATTCCTTCTCACTTCCTGTGCATTTATTTAGCAAGCAGTCTTCCCGGTGGAAAGTCAAGGAATCCGAAAGCACAGACAATGAGATTTCACAAAGACAAACAAACCACGTGTGCAACCCTTGTTCTCCTTGAACAAGGTGAGGAGCAAGAGAGCCCAAGCCAAGTCTATGTGTTCCAAGTCCAATATGTGCAACCAGGCTTTGGAAAGTGAGTGTTTTTGCCCCAATTCTTAGGGTCTTCTTCCCTGAGAGGCTACTTTTAGGAGTACTCTCTCTTCACCCTCTTTGTTGGGAAGAGGAAGGCAGTTACCATGTGACTGGCCTTCTAGGCCTAGGAGATTCTCAAAGTGAAGCAGAAAACCGGGGAAAACTTGGCTGCAACCAGGCCCAGTTTCTTTTTCTTCCTTTCTTTTTTTTTCTTCTTTCATTTTTTTAGCCTAGATTTTTTAAATTAATTAATTAATTTATTTATTTATTAAAGATTTCTGCCTCCTCTCCGCCACCACCTCCCATTTCCCTCCCCCTCCCCCAGTCAAGTCCCCCTCCATCCTCAGCCTGAAGAGCAGTCAGGGTTCCCTGCCGTGTGGGAAGTCCAAGAACCACCCACCTACATCCCGGTCTAGTAAGGTGAGCATCCAAACTGCCTAGGCTCCCACAAAGCCAGTACCTGCAGTAGGATCAAAAACCCATTGTCATTGTTCTTGAGTTCTCAGTCGTCCTCACTGTCCGCTATGTTCAGCGAGTCCGGTTGTATTCCATGCTTTTTCTGACCCAGGTCAGCTGGCCTTGGTGAGTTCCCGATAGAACATCCCCATTGTCTCAGTGTGTGAGCGCACCCCTCAGGTCCTGAGTTTCTTGCTCGTGCTCTCTCTCCTTCTGCTCCTGATTTGGACCTTGACATTTCAGTCTGGTGCTCCAATGTGGGTCTCTGTCTCTGTCTCCTTTCATCTCCTGATGAAGTTTAATATTCAGCAGGATGGCTATATGTTTTTCTTTGGGTTCACCTTCTTATTTAGCTTCTCTAGGATCACGAATTATAGGCTCAATGCCCTTTATTTATGGCTAGAAACCAAATATGAGTGAGTACATCCCATGTTCCTCTTTTTGGGTCTGGCTTACCTCACTCAAGATAGTGTTTTCTATTTCCATCCATTTGCATGCAAAATTCAAGAAGTCATTGTTTTTTACTGCTGAGTAGTACTCTAATATGTATATATTCCATACTTTCTTCATCCATTCTTCCATTGAAGGGCATCTAGGTTGTTTCCAGGTTCTGGCTATTACAAACAATGCTGCTATGAACATAGTTGAGCATATACTTTTGTTGAATGATAGGGCATCTCTTGGATATATTCCTAAGAGTGGTATTGCTGGGTCCAGGGGTAGGTTGATCCCGAATTTCCTGAGAAACTGCCATATTGCCTTCCAAAGTGGTTGCACAAGTTTGCATTCCCACCAGCAATGGATGAGTGTACCCCTTTCTCCACAACCTCTCCAGCAAAGGCTATCATTGGTGTTTTTTATTTTAGCCATTCTGACAGGTGTAAGATGGTATCTTAAAGTTGTCTTGATTTGCATTTCCCTGATAGCTAAGGAAGTTGAGCATGACCTTAAGTGTCTTTTGGCCATTTGAACTTCTTCTGTTGAGAATTCTCTGTTCATCTCAGTGCCCCATTTTATAATTGGGTTGATTAACCTTTTACGGTCTAGTTTCTTGAGTTCTTTATATATTTTGGAGATCAGACCTTTGTCAGTTGCGGGGTTGGTGAAGATCTTCTCCCAGTCAGTGGGTTCCCTTTTTGTCTTAGTGACAGTGTCCTTTACTTTACAGAAGCTTCTCAGTCTCAGGAGGTCCCATTTATTCAATGATGCCCTTAATGTCTGTGCTGCTGGGGTTATACATAAGAAGTGGTCACCTGTGCCCATGTGTTGTAGAGTACTTCCCACTTTCTCTTCAATCAGGTTCAGTGTGTTTGGACTGATATTGAGGTCTTTAATCCATTTGGACTTGAGTTTTGTGCATGGTGATAGATATGGATCTATTTTCAATCTTCTACAGATTGACATCCAGTTTTGCCAGCACAATTTGTTGAAGATGCTCTCTTTTTTCCATTGTATACTTTTAGCTCCTTTATCGAAAATCAGGTGTTCATAGGTTTGTGGGTTAAAGTCTGGGTCTTCTATTCGATTCCATTGGTTGACTTCTCTGTTTTTATGCCAATACCAAGCTGTTTTCAATACTATAGCTCTGTAATAGAGTTTGAAGTCAGGGATGGTAATGCCTCCAGATGATCCTTTATTGTATAAGATTGTTTTGACTATCCTGGGTTTTTTGTTTTTCCATATAAAGTTGTTTATTGTCTTCTCCAGATCTGTGAAGAATTTTGAAGGGATTTTGATGGGGACTGCGTTGAATCTATAGATTGCTTTTGGTAGAATTGCCATTTTTACTATGTTGATCCTCCCAATCCAAGAGCAATGGAGATCCTTCCATTTTCTGGTGTCCTTTTCAATTTCTTTCTTCAGAGACTTAAAATTCTTGTCAAATAGATCTTTCACTTCCTTGGTCAGAGTTACCCCAAGATATTTTATGCTATTTGTGGCTATCGTGAAAGGTGATGCTTCTCTGATTTCCCTTATCCTTAGTGTATAGGAAGGCAACTGATTTTTTAGAGTTGATCTTGTACCCTGCCACATTACTAAAGGTGTTTATCAGTTATAGGAGTTCTTTGGTAGAGTTTTTCGGGTCGCTTATGTATATTATCATATCATCTGCAAATAACGAAAGCTTAACTTCTTCCTTTCCAATATGAATCCCTTTGATCCCCTTATGTTGTCTTATTGCTCTCACTAGAACTTCAAGCACTATATTGAAGAGGTATGGAGAGAGTGGACATCCTTGTCATGTTCCTGACTTTAGTGGGATGAATTTGAGTTTTTCTCCGTTCAATTTAATGTTAGCTGTCGGCTTGCTGTAAATAGCTGTTATTATATTTAGGTATGACCCTTGTATCCCTAATCTCTCCAAGACCTTTATCATAAAGGGGTGTTGAATTTTGTCGAATGCTTTTTCAGCATCTAATGAAATGATCATATGGTTTTTTTTCTTTCATTTTATTTATATGGTGGATTACATTGATAGATTTTCGTATGTTGAACCAGCCCTGCATCTCTGGGATGAAGCCTACTTGATCATAATAGATAATTTTTCTAATGTGTTCTTGGATTTGGTTTGCCAGTATTTTATTGAGAATTTTGCGTCGATGTTCATGAGTGAGACTGGCCTGTAATTCTCTTTCTTGGTTGGGTCTTTGTGCGATTTTGGTATCAGGATAACTGTAGCTTCATAAAAGGAATTTGGCAATGACCCTTCTGTTTCTATATTGTGAAATACATTAAGGAGTATAGGTATTAGGTCTTCTTGGAAGTTCTGGTAGAATTCTGCATTGAAACCATCTGGTCCTGGGCTTTTTTTGGAAGGGAGATTTTTGATAACAGTTTCTAATTCTTTGCGACTAACAGGTCTATTTAGATCATTCGCCTGGTCTTGGTTTAGCTTTGGTATATGGTACTTATCTAAAAAAATGTCCATTTCTTTTGCATTTCCAGTTTTGTGGCATACAGACTTTTGTAGTAAGATCTAATGATTCTCTGAATTTCCTCTGTGTCTGTGGTTATGTCCCCCTTTTCATTTCTGATCTTATTTATTTGTGTGTTCTCTCTCTGTCATTTAATTAATTTGGATAGGGGTTTGTCAATCTTGTTGATTTTCTCCAAGAACCAACTTTTTGTTTCATTGATTCTTTGGACTGTTTTCTGAGTATCTATCTGAGTTTCAATTTTGTTGATTTCCACCCTCAGTTTGATTATTTCCAGTCTTCTACTCCTTCTGGGCGCGTCTGCTTCTTTTTTTTCTAGAGCTTTCAGGTGTGCTGTTAAGTCCCCAATGTACGCTTTCTCCGTTTTCTTTAAGTAGTCACTTAGTGCTATGAACTTTCCTCTTAGCACTGCTTTCATCGTGTCCCATAGGTTTGGGTATGTTGTCTCTTTATTTTCATTAAATTCAAGGAAGACTTTAATTTCTTTCTTAATTTCTTCCTTGACCCAGGTGTGGTTCAGTAGTTGACTGTTCAGTTTCCATGAGTTTGTCGGTTTCTGGGGGTAGCATTGTTGTTGCCTTCTAACTTTAATCCGTGGTGATCAGATAAGACACAGGTGGGCACTGATATTTTTTTGTATCTGTGGAGGTTTCCTTTGTTTCCGAGTATGTGGTCAATTTTCGAGAAGGTTCCATGAGCTGCAGAGAAGAAGGAATATTTTTTCTTATTTGGGTGGAGTGTTCTATAGATGTCTGTTAAGTCCATTTGCTTCATTACCTCCAACAATTCTCTTAATTCTCTATTAGGTTTCTGTCTGATTGACCTGTCCATTGGTGAGAGAGGTGTGTTGAAGTCTCCTACTGCTAGTGTGTGTGATTTGATGTCTGCCTTAAGTTCTAGTAATATTTCTTTTACATAAGTGGGTGCTTTTATATTAGGGGCATAGATATTCAGGATTGAGACTTCATCCTGATGCATTGTTCCTGTTATGAGTATAAAGTGTCAATCTTGATCTCTTCTGATTGATTTTAGTTTGAAGTCAGTTTTGTTAGAAATTAGTATGGCCACATCTGCTTGTTTCTTAGGACCATTTGCTTGAAAAACCTTTTCCCAACCCTTTACTCTAAGTAGATGATGCCTGTCTTTGTGGTTGAGATGTGTTTCTTGCAAACAACAGAATGTTGGATCCTGTTTTCATATCCAATCTCTTAGCCTGTGCCTTTTATAGGTGAATTGAGACTATTAATATTAAGTGATATTAATGACCAGTGGTTGTTTACTCCGGTTATTCTTATTGTTTTTGGTAGTAGAGTTTGTATGTCTCCCTTCTTTGAGTCGTGCTGGTGAAGGGTCACTAGATGCCTGGGTTATTGTAGGCAGTGTTGGCTATGTTGGATTCCTTGGGTTGTGATTTTCCTTCTATTACTTTCTGCAGGGCTGGATTTGTGGCTACGTATTGTTTAAATTTGTTCTTATCCTGGAATGTCTTGTTTTCTCCATTGATAGTGAACGATAGCTTGGCTGGGTATAGTAGTTTGGGTTTGCATCCATGATCTCTTAGTTTCTGCAGTACCTCTATCCAGGACCTTCTGGCTTTCATGGTTTCCATAGAGAAGTCAGGTGTAAGTCTGATCGGTTTACCTTTATAAGTTACTTGGCCTTTTTCCTTTGCAGCTCTTAATATTCTTTCTTTAATCTGTATATTTCGTGTTTTGATTATTATATGGCGAGGGGATGTTATTTTTTTTTTTGATCCAGTCTGTTTGGTGTTCTGTATGCTTCTTGAATATTCAAAGGAATATCTTTCTTTATGTTGGGAAAGTTTTCTTCCATAATTTTGTTAAAAATATGTTCTGGGCCTTTGAGCTGTGACTCTTCTCCTTCTTCTACCCCTATTATTCTTAGGTTTGGTCTTTTTATTGTGTCCCATATTTCCTGAATGTTTTGTGATGAGAATTTGTTGGCTTTGCTGTTTTCTTTGATCAGTGCGTTTATTTTCTCTATGGTGTCTTCTGAATCTGAGATTCTTTCTTCTATCTCTTGTATTCTATTTATTATGCTTGTTTCTGTAGTCTCTGCTCGTTGACCTAGATTTTCCATATTCAGCTGGTCCTCAGTTTATGTTTTCTTCCTTGCTTCCATTTCAGTTTTCAATTCTTGAACTGTTTCCATTACCTGTTTGATTGTTTTTTCTTGGTTTCCCAGGGTATCATTTACGTATTTATTCATTTTTGTTATACTTCTCATCCATTTCTATAAGGGCATATTTTACATGTTGTTTAAGGGACTCTATTGCTTTCATAAAGTCAATTTTTTCCACTTCTTCTGTGTTAGGGTGTTCAAGTCCTTCTGTTGTAAGATCATTGGGTTCTGGTGTTTTCTTGTTGTTTTTCAGATTGTTGGGTGAATTCTTGCCTTGGCGCCTGCCCATCTCCTCCTATCGATGCTATCTAATGGGTCTTTTAAAGCAGGATCAGGCTTCCCTGCTGGCCAGCGTCCCCACTTACAAGATGCCCTCACTCCCTTTCCTGGCTCCCACCACTGGCCGAGATCCCTCTCACCACTCAGAAGGGCCTTCAGGAACAGGACCAGGCTCCCCGTTTGCCAGGGACCTCGCCAACAAAAGGTCTACCACTCTGCAGGCCAGCCACCAAAACAGAGAAACTCCCTCTGCCCTCTGTCCTGAGCTCCTGACCCAGAGCCCAAACAGGCTAAACTGGGTGATCCTGCGGCTCCGTGGAAGGGAGGGAGAGTGAAGGAGGCCCTTGGGCTCAAGCTGGGATGGGCCAGGGAGACAGAGGTTGCAGCAGAGGAGGAGCAGCCCCAGCAGAGGGGAACAGCCCTCGCAGACTAACCGGAGGGTCAAGGGGGTCGGGGAATGCCCCTGCTCCATTTCCTGTGTCCTGCAGCGGGCCAAGAACACTCTCCCCACCCAGGAAGGTCTTCAGGGACAGGACCAGTCTCCCCGTTCGCCAGAGGACCTCGCCAATAAAAGGCCTCCCACTCTGCAGGTTAGGCCCCAAGAAACCTACTTGATTTAATTGTAGTGGGGTGATCTGCTCTCAGTGTGGGCTTCACTGTTTCATGCTTGGACTATCCCACATCCGCCGCGTTTGCATGCTGGTCTCTGCTGGTCTCCGCTGCGTGCCTCTGCCCTCCGATCTCCACCAGTCGTGAGTGTCTGCCCACCGGTCCCCCAGTTTCCTTTTTCGTACAGGAAAGGACCATCCATCCATAAAATTGCCATTAAGATCTAGGGTTGAGAACCTGTATGAAATGCTTAACAATGCCTGCATTATATAACTAGGTCTTCAACTGTTGACTGTCATTAATAATGAATACAATGAATAGCATTAACTTGGAAGAGAAGACCGTGAATGAGTTACGTTAGTTATTGTCAATCCCCAATATACAGTGAGTGCATCCTCCATTGTATTCTACAATGCTGAAGTCTTCATTCTTCTATGAGCTCCAGTTTCGGTGAATAGTTTTACAGTCAGAAAATTGGTCTATTTCTTTAAAACTTGGTTTTATTACCAAGTGAAATGATGCCAACAAGCAAACACTGCTGTAGTGAACATATGTGATATGGGAGAACAAGGGTTGGACATTGGGAACTAAACATTTAAGTGGAAGATAAAAACCTGAGTGGGGGTAAGGAAGCTACTGGAGAAAGAAGGGGCAGGGAATGGATTAACTCAAAATAAGGGTGCATGGAGAAGCCTTATGAAATCCCAGTCCTTGTTAAGCTTACATAAATTATAATTCTTTGAGGACTTTGAAGAGGATTTCTCCACAATAGTAAACAATGCCAAGAGGATATAGCTTATTAAATGAAAGTCTCACTGCCAGGCACTGGTTAACCTTGCCACCAGCTAATGATCAGAGAGGCCCCAGAAGTACCCAAAACAATATTGACTATTATTATCTTTCTTGGTTGTCCACCATACATAGGTGATAAGACTCTATTGATGAAAGTATCATACAATTTGTCTGCAAAACATGAAGAAATCAATCTTGAATTGGTCTGGAAACTCTCTCCTGGCTAGCTTTCACTGGGCTGGTAGGTGTTATGCTGAAGGAGAGAAGACATTGGTTGTCTTAATCAAGCAATAGACCCCACATGCTACAATAGCAACGTGCCAAGCAAGATGAGCCCACTGGTGAAATTATGGCAAGGGTGTTTATGAAGGTCACCAACTGCTATCTTGATTGTATTTGAAGCCGGCTTCACAGGAGGAAATCCATGTCTGGTCCTGTAAACGTGCTCAAAATTCAAGACCAGAAGTCATAGGCCATAAGGAGAATCTATTAATGCTGTTTTTCTAAATGGTCATGCTGTCAAACTGCCTTTTAAATACTTATATTTATAGGCATAAATATCTGGCTGTTCCCAGCCTTGGTCATAGAAGCAGTTTACAGCCATAGGTAGTAGTTGCTAATACTGCAAACAGGTAGTGGTTAATACTGAGATGAATTGCTGTTCCAAGTGCTGAAAATCAAAGTGTCTACTAGTGCTCAGCCATCACTGAGAGCTCTGTTTCAACACTCCCAACCCCCAAGGGTCAGGGAACATCCTAGAAGAGGGGGCAGAAAGAATGCAAGAGCCGAGAAAGCCAAGGATACTACAAAATGTAGCCTTCTGTCTATGACATGGCTGCTCTTCACTTGACTCTGTGGTGGTGGTATTTTCCTACACAAGATCAAGCCATTTAAAAATCCCAGGATAGGTGTGAGTGTGGGGGATTTCCAAGGTCCCGCCCTCAACTGACCCACTCTTGACAGCTGGTGGTTCTTTTCTTTAGGAATGTGGATTGTTAGTACCCAAGTGGATGACCCCACACCTATGCGTATGTGGGTAGTGCTAATTGTATTCAGTAGAATGAAAAATAAATAAAAATGAACAATTATGAAAAGCGGCATTGAAATTAGAAGACGTGATGGGAAAAATGCCTGGGAAGATTTGGACGTAAGGTCAGAGGTAAATAGGGTATGATCAATGTATATTCTATACATGTATGAACATGTTCTTAAAATTTAAAATTCTGTTCTTTTTTCATTTCAAGAAGCATGTTTGCATAAACAGTTAACCTACTGTTAACAGTATAGCCTATATTTTGGTCTAGTGGGGGCAGGGGAAGTTCTGCTTTCCCTACTTTAAGGAGAGAAGCTTCTGTGTTTTACTCACTTTTACTAGGTATGCTTCTGGAAATATTTTCATTTGAATGGATGATATTATCTCATCATCAAAGAAACCTCAAATTTTTGTAAACTCTTCATACCTAGCTCAACATACCACTCTCATCCCATCCCCATGTTGAAGACTGAGTCTAGGGCCTAGAAGCTGCTAGACAAATGTTTCATCCCTGGTATAGGTCCCCAAGCTCACATGGCACTTTTGAAAGGTCAGACAGCTGAGGGGCCAGGGTGCATGCAGTTTCTGGAAAAAAGATGTGCCCTTCCTTGAAGTCTGAGAACAGAGAAGTGCTTAACAATCATTTATATGAATTATAGTCTCAATGTCCTTTATTTATGGCTAGAAACCAAATATGAGTGAGTACATCCCATGTTCCTCTTTTTGGGTCTGGCTTAACTCACTCAGGATAGTGTTTTCAATTTCCATCCATTTGTATGCAAAATTCAAGAAGTCATTGTTTTTTACTGCTGAGTAGTACTCTAATATGTATATATTCCATACTTTCTTCATCCATTCTTCCATTGAAGGGCATCTAGGTTGTTTCCAGGTTCTGGCTATTACAAACAATGCTGCTATGAACATAGTTGAGCATATACTTTTGTTGTATGTTAGGGCATCTCTTGGGTATATTCCCAATAGTGGAATTGCTGGGTCGAGAGGTAGGTTGAACCCGACTTTCCATTGAGACTATAATTCGTGATTCTAGAGAAGCTAAATAAGAAGGTGAACCCAAAGAAAAACATATAAGCATCCTCCTGAATATTAACCTTCATCAGGCGATGAAAGAAGACAGAGACAGAGACCAACATTGGAACACTGGACTGAAGTCTCACGATCCAAAGGAGGAGCAGAAGGAGAGAGAGCACGAGCAAGGAACTCAGGACCGCGAGGGGTGCACCCACACACTGAGGCAATGGGGATGTTCTATCGGGAACTCACAAAGGCCAGCTGGCCGGGGTCTGAAAAAGCATGGGACAAAACCGGACTCGCTGAACATAATGGACAATGAGGACTACTGAGAACTGAAGAACAATGGCAATGGGTTCTTGATCCTATTGCATGTAATGGCTTTGTGGGAGCCTAGGTAGTTTGGATGCTCACCTTAATAGACCTGGATGGAGGTGGGTGGTCCTTGGACCTCCCACAGGGCAGGAAAACCTGCTTGCTCTTTGGGCTGAGGAGGGAGGAAGACTTGATTGGGGGAGGGGGGGGAATGGGAGGTGGTGGCGGGGAAGAGGCAGAAATCTTTAATAACTAAATTAATTAATTAATTAATTAATTAATAAAAAAATAAAATATGAAAAAAACCAATCATTTATATGTATCTTCTAAAATACCAATGATAATTATGCTACTACCCACAGACCCAGAGAGGATAATAAAAGTAAGAAAGATGTCTCAAGTTGCGGGGAGGAAGGTGCATGGATCTCCCAGAGAAGAGAAAATAAAACAGATTTTGTATGTGGTCTGGGGGTTGATGGGAAGGGGAACAGTAGGGATCAGGTTGGAAGAGGGTGGAGGGAGAGAATACAGAAATTGGGGGGTATTTGGAGGACAATGTGGAAACCTAGTGCAGATGAAACTCCCTGGAATCTACGACAGTGACCTTAGCAAGAAAAAAAAAAAAAAACAAACAAAACAAAAAATAGAAACTATTTTCTTCCTGATATTTCTTCACACTGTGGAGAAGGAACTTACTGTTTTTAAAAATTATTTTTTCCTGCCTGATAATATTTACTATGACATATTAAGTTCTTATTGGATTATTTTGTTTGAATAACATACACAAACAAAGTTATTATTATCTTTTAATTGTCATTGTGAAGATGAGGAATGTGAAACCCAGCATTACCCCAACTAGTTATGACCCAAACTCAGCCTGACAGGCTGCAAAATGTGTGGTCTTTATTAGTTCCTGTAAGGAAAGAATCACCCCATAGGGCTTACCACCTATGTTATTAGTACTGGACTTGTAACTTAAATCTCCTGCTTGTCCAATATTACAATAAAATATTTGGATCATAACGTAAATAAAGCAGAAGGTCAAAAAAAGTAATTGAAACATAATGTATAAGACATAAAAGATTCCACTCATAAGACGTACTTGTGATGAGAATTTGGGGCAGTATATTGTCCCCATGGGAGAAACCTCTTTAGGCCCCTTTATATCCAACCAGATAGCAATAAGCTATTGCTTATTCTATCCCTCTTGCTATTGTAGGATCAGCCAAATAATACCTAAGCGAGGTGTTTTCAGAAAATGTTCTTGTATTAGGACTGAAGAGTTTAGCACGTGCCATCTCATTAATAAAATAATGAATTCTCCCTGGATACAAATGGAATTATCATATCATAACTCCATATAGGGCTCTGAGTTAGTCACATTAAGATTATTGTCCATGCTTCCCAGAAGATATATTTTACACTGTGCAGCAAATGAACTGTGTAATTCTTAAGATTTTCCACTGAGAAGTTCCTCTCACGTTGCAGTGTGCTGTCTAATATTGTTATCAGAGAAAACGGGATATAATTATTACATCCATCTCATAAGATATAATGGAATTTTGAAGTTAACAGAGCGATTCGTTTCTAACCTGGGAAAAGCTGCATAATTGGGTCAAAACTCCTACGCCTTGAATAATTCAGTAGGTGTAGGAAAATAGAGTGCCCACACCACCCTAAAAGAGGGCACTTAACTGTTTCTCCAGGTTCTGTCAGCTTCAGCAACTGTGACTATGCAAAGCCTTAACTATTTCCCTCATTAGTACCTCATGGCAGCTGCCCCTTTCCACGAGAATATACACCTTCTCCATTTACATCTTTGTCTCGAAAATTATTGAAAGTTAGTTTAACTATTTGAACCAGCATGGTTCCTGTTATATGCTGGTTGAACTTTGATTTAAAAATACAGAGGAAAGTACTTTTATGGTGCAAACAGCCAATGAATACTCAGTTGCATGGAGAAAGAACCAACTGCTCAAAGAGGCGTCAACATCTGGCAGGATCTGGACCTGGGAGGCAATCTAGCCCATAGGTATTGGTTGCTTGTGCTCAGTTCCACCTTCTGCATAGTTTGCTGTTTCCTGCAATCTCTTCAGAGTTTCTCCTCTGTTCAAACATGTGGGCTAGAACATGTGGGCTGAATTCATTGAACGAATTTCGTTTGATAGGATAAATGGGACTCTCTCTCTTCTTAGGACTAGGTTGTACTCAGTGACAGTCCTCTTCCCTAGAGCTGACAGCACCTCCATGGTGTGCTAATTAAGTAATTAGCCTGCCAGTTACTTCAGTATTTAGGCTTGGTTAGGTGCAGGGACTCTACAGGTGATGGCAATTTTGATAATAATAACCTTTGGTGTGCTATAAGAAATGGCTAATTTTTCTTTTATTCTTCCTTTTACTGAGGTATAATTGGCAAATAAAAATCGTATATATTTAAAGTATACAATATAATAATCTAATATGCATTTATATTGTGAAATGACTGCCTTGGTCACACTATCTGACATATCTATCACATGGCATAGCTACCTGTTTTGCATGTTATTGGAACGTGTGATCTATGTGCTGAGCAGGTTAACTCTTCTACAAAACAACTGGATGACTAACTTCAACATCCTTTATGTTAAAAAAATCCCTTGTTTCAACATTAAAAGTCCAGTTTAAATAGCTTATTCAAGAGATTTTTCAAAATGTTGCCCAGCTCAGTTTCCTCTAGAGAACACTGCCATTACTTCATCCAATATTTAAACAATAAGCAGATTAAAAATGAAGAAAAGGAAATAGACTTTAACTATTCGTTGTAACACACAGCTACATGCGGTATGTCCTCAAGGAAATGATGGAAATGAAGGGCTTGAATTCCATCTTTAATTAGATCCAAGGGTCCTTCTATTATGAATTTCATCAAGATAACTAAATGAATAACCTTGGCTCAACATATGCTGTGCAATGAACTCTTGACAACCTGGATGCATTTAACAAGCACCGTAGATATACATGTTTAACAGTAGAGTTCAGGTAACTACTTCCAGTCATTTCTCAGTACAAACTCATGAAACCATGGCACTACGAGGCCAAAGAATGTGTTATCTTCCCTCCCCATCTCCTTCCTAATAAATCTGCTGTTTCTTTCCCTCTGTTCTATCAGCCTACAGAACTGAACTTTTAGGAAGAAACAACCATTTTGATGGCAGCTCTATGCACAGAAGGTGGAAGCCAATGTTCACTCAGCTTTCTCATCTGGTTAGGGAGCAGGCTTGTTCTGATTTAAGAACATTGCTTTTCTTCTGGCAGTGTCCCCAATGGTACAGCATTGGGAGTCTCTAACTACCTGCTTCAGCTTTTAGCTGACCTAAGACTTGTGGGGGTGGTGGAAAGATGTTTTTAAATTAATCTTTTATATTTTAATGTTAAAATAACATTTAAAAACATCATTAGTTGACATTAATATAATTTCTTAAATAAAGAAACACAGCTTGCTGTGTTTTGAAGACAAACCAAAGCATATTGAAAGATACAAATACTACCTGGGATGTCACCACCACAGATGAACACTCAATAACTTAGGGGTTTCTTTTTGCTATCTTATGAATTTACATTTTATAATTCACTAATGTTATTATTAAATTTTAAAAAATTATTTTTAATTTAATATCACAATATTTTCCAAAGTTGCTATTTATTCTTCTAATCAGTGGTTTTAACATGAATGGCTTTAGTGTTTTATATTTATCATAGGGATTTTCATAATTAATTACTCTATACTTTTTCCATTTTTTTTCTCTCTGCTTTTATAAATCTTATGACAAGTATTTTTGTATTTCTATCTCTATGATCCTCTGTCTTCCATTAGGTCCAAGTCCAAAATACCCAACATATATAAGTTATGGGCTGAAGCTCTTAAAATTATATATGCATATATATATAATATTTTAATAAAGGTACTCATTGTTAAACTTCTTCCCAAAATCATTGTACAATTTTCAGTAGTCAGGGCATTCATACCACTCATATTTAATTGGCAACTAAATTGCAAAGCCAAAACGATCTGCTGCAGCGTGGTTCTGAGTCTTGGTTCTGGCTTGCTCTCCTCTCACACAGCTTCTCCACAGAGGCTTGGGCTTATACTAGCGTGTCATTTCATTGACAGTTGTCGCTTGCATTGCATTATTATCATTTTTACTGTTGTTGCTATTAGTGTTGCATATGTATGCATCTTGCTTTGGAAGCCCCAAGTCAGTGTAAGTTGTCTTTTCTGGATTGCCCCTTTCCTTTATTTTGGAAATAAATCTTTCTTTGAAGCTAGAGGACAACTAGGTTTCAGTCTAGACTGAATGGCCAGTGACCCTCTTGGATCTGCCTGCCTACTTGTACCTAGAGTTATAGACATGTGCTGTTATGCTTGGCTTTCTAACAAGGGTTCTGAAAATGCAAACTCAGCCTTTTGAGCTTGTCCAAATAGTACTTCATGGAATGAGTCATCTCCTTCATCCTATTATTAATTTAAGATTTTTTTTATTACATTCATTTATTTATGGAGGCCTCACACAAGTACCATAAAGTACACATGTATGTGCAAGGACAACTTGTAGGACTCTCATTTCTTCCAGTATGGCCATGAACGTAGGCGCAAGTGCCTCTAATCACAAAGCCACCTCGCTAGCCCCTATTATTTTTGTTAATGAAAGATTATATATACACACAGAGACTGGAGCATTAATGTGAGCATTTTGACCTCTTGGCTACTTGGACCTTACCATTTTACCATTGTACACAAGAGCTGTATAATCAATTCAGACAAGGACATGGTTAAATTATAAGAGTCAACGTTTATGTCTAGGAAGTTACTGGGACTATAATCTATTGTATGTGCTTAGAGAAAACACATTTACTCTCTTGAAATGTTATCCAATGTCATGTGTTGAGTAGTCTGAAGCAGACCTCACCTACCAATACTGAGAGAAGCAGCACCAATGATCAGCAAAGTTCAAATTCACACAGTATAAGTTTGCAAATATACTCAACCAACAATTAAATCCCAGAAGCTTATGTGTACCATAAAAACAAACACATTAAGCTCTTTTAAGCTTATTATCTCCTAAAGTAATAGATGAAGCTTTGTCATTTGTGTGTTTTCATGAAACTGCATTTAGGATAGAACAGCAAGTTATCCATAGCCCATTAAGAACATGCTTCTCGTGTTAGTACCATTTGGGTAGACAACACTGAATGTGGAAGACAGTAAAAATGGCTATCAGTTATTAACAGAAGAGGCAGTGGTAAGTCTTCTACTGCTCATTTATTTCTTTTATTTCCCACTGATAATATTTCCCAGATGCTGTGATGGCTGATGTTGGTTATCAGCTTGAGTGCATCTGGGAGCAACAGACATACCTCTGGGCAGTTCTGTGAGGACGTTTCCTGCAAAGGTGAACTGCGGCAGGCAGCCCTTTGTAGAGTAGGCAGCACCTTCTGACAGCTAAGATACAAGTGGGTCTGAGGGACAAGGAACGATGCTTTTGCCTTCACTCTTTGGAGCCTTACTGATTGATGAGGGTTTGCTTTTGCCGCCGCTGCCGCCACTGCCACTGCAGTGACCACTGCTGCCACTGACATCCTTGCTGACACTGGAACTCAGATTCATTTGGACTAAGGGTCACTGATGATTCTCCAGGCATCTTCCAGTTCATCACCCCCAGTTGATACTGCTGAGTTACTAGCCTTCTGGACTGAGCAACTATCTGATTCTCAACCTCTCTGGGATACAGACAGCTATTGTTGGACTGCTCTGCTTTTACCATGTAAGGCAATCTAAATTTTTTTTATTTATTTTAAAACTCTATTTTCATTTTACACGCCAATCCCAGTTTGCACTCCCTCCTTTCCTCCCATTCCCTCTACCTCCCTCCATCCCCACCCCATCCCCTGTCCCCTCCTTAGAGAGGGTAAGGCACACTGCTTTGAGGAATGACCAAGGCCCTCGCTACTATATGTAGGCTGATAAAGGTATCCCTCCAAAGAGAAGGGGCTCCAAAAAGTCAGTACAAGCAGTAAGGATAAATCCTGGTCCTACTGCCAGTGGCCACAGAGTCTTCTCCAGCTATAGAAGTGTCACCCACATTCCAAGGGCCTACTTTGGTCCTGTGCTGGTTTCTTCCCTGTCTGGTTAGAGATGGTGAGCTCCCATTATCTCAGATAAGCTGTTTCTGTGGGTATCCCCATCATGGTGTTGACTTCTTTGCTTATACCGTCCCACTCTTCGGCTGGACTTTGAGAGCTCAGTCCAGTGCTCCACTATGGATCTCTGCCTCTGCTTCCATCAGTTGCTGGATGAAGGTTCTATGATGACATTTAAGATATTCATCAGTCTGACTACAGGGCAAGGCCAGTTCAGGTGCCCTCTCTCTACCACTTAGGGTCTTAGCTGGGGTCTTGCTTGTGGATTCCTGGGAATTTCTCTAGAGCCAGGTTTCTTGCTAGTCCCATAATGGCTCCACCAATTAAGATATCTCTTTTCTTACTCTCTGTCCATTTCTGTCCTTCCCCCATTTTGACCATCCAGTTCCCTCAAGTTCTCTTCCCCTCTCCTTTCTTCCTTCCTCCTTCCCTTCCACCCTCCCTACTCCCCCTACCTGCATATTCCCAATTTTCTCAGATTTTGTTTATTTCCCCTTCCCAAAGGAATCTGTTTCTCTTAGGGCTTTGCTTGTTCCTTAGCTTCTCTGGGGTCATGGACTATAGGCTCAATATCCTTTGCTTTACAGCCAGTATCCACTTATGAGTGAGTACGTACCATTCTCAGCATTCTGGGTTACCTCGTTCAGGATGATTTTTTCTAGTTCTATCTGTTTGCACAAAAATTTCAACATGCCATTGTTTTTTTTTTTTCTTTTTTACTTTTAAGTAGTACTCCATTGTGTAAACGTACCACATTTTCTTATCCATTTTTCAGCTGAGGGGCATCTAGGTTGTTTGCATGTTCTGGCTATTACTAATAATGCTGCTATGAACATAGTTGAACAAATTCTTTCTTTAAAGACTTAAAGTTCTTGTGGAATAAGTTTTTAACTTGGTTAGTGTTACCCCAAGGTACTCTATGTTATGTGTGGCTATTCTCTGATATTAGTATAGCTATACCTGCTTATTTCTTGGATCCGTTTGATTGGAAAACCTTGTCCCAACCATTTATTCTGAGGCAATGTAAGCCTTTGATGTTGAGGTATGTTTCTTGTATACAGCAGAGGGGTGGATCCTGCTTTTGTATCCATTCTCTTAGCTTGTGTCTTTTTATTGGTGAATTGAGTCCATTGATATTAAGAGATATTAATGACCAGTGATTGCTAATTTCTGGGTATTTTTTGGTGGTAGTATTTGTTTGTTTCCATTCTTTGAGGTTTTCTGGTGGGGGGTTATCTGTTGCCTGTGTTTTTGTGGGTACAGTTAGCTTCCTCAGATTGGGGTTTTTCTTCTAGTACTTTCTGTAGGGCTGCGTCTGTGGAAACATATTGTTTAAAACTGGTTGTCATGGAATATCTTGTTTTCTCCATCAATGTTAATTGAAAATTTTTCTAGGTAGAGTAGTCGGGGATTGCATTTGTGGTCTCTTAGTGTCTGTAGCACATCTGTTTAGGACCTTATGGCTTTCATATTTTCCATTGAGAAATCGGTATAATTCTGATAAGTCTGCCTTTATTCGTTACTTTTTCCTTTGCAACTCTTAATATTCTTTCTCCCTTATGTTTTGTGTTTAGATTATTATATGGTAAAAGACTTTTTTTATTTTTCTTTTTTGGTTCAGTCAATTTGGTGTTCTGTAAGCATCTTGAACCTTCATAAGAATATCCTTCTTTAAGTTGGGAAATTTTCTTTAAAGATTTTGTTGAATGTATTTTCTGTTCCTTTGAGCTGAGTTCTCTTTCCTCTTTCTTTATTATTCTTAGGTTTGTTTTTTCATGTTGTCCAAGATTTCCTGAAATTTTTTTTGTTAAGAATTTGTTAGATTTAACAGTTTCTTTGTCCACTGAATCTATTTCCTCTATAGTATCTTCAACCCCTCAGAGTCTCTCTTTTATCTCTTGTATTCTCTTTGTTATTTTTGCATCTGTAGCTATAATTCATTTTCCCAGATTTTCCATTTCCAGAATTACCCCAGTCTGTGCTTTCTTCATTTCTCCTATTTCAGTTTTCAAGTCTTGAACTGTTTGCTTCACCCCTTTGATTGTTTTTCTTGGTTTCCTTTTAGAGATTTATTAATTACTCCCAATTTTTTGTTTATTTTTTTCTTCATTTGTTTAAGGGAATTTTTCATTTCCCCTTTAAAGGTCTCCATCATCCTTCCAAAGCTACACTAAAAATAATTTACTTCTGCTACTTCTGGGTTAGGATAGTCAAGTCTTCCTGTAATATGACCAGTTGGTTCTGATGTTACCATGTTGATTTTTAGGTTGTTGAATGAATTCTTGCATTGGCGCCTACCCAGCTCTTACTGTAAGTGGAACCATCAGTGTCTTTGCCTCTTGGTCCAATCCTTGTAGTCATTGTCTCTGTCTTTGGTACCTGTTCTTGGTCTGCTGTGTACTGTTACTGTCTATGTTTCAGGAAGCAACTGAGATCTCTCTTGGCCTGTTGTCTTTGTCCACTCTCTTGGTGTGCTCTGTACAGTCACAGCCTGTGCTCCAGAGTTCCTCTGAAGTCTCAGAGTGACAGTTTTGAGGGCTGAGTGGGACTTGTAGCTTACAGAGTCTGATCGATGGAGTCGACGTGTTGGAGCAGCCTTCTTGCAGGAAGCTTGCCTGCTGGCTGGCTAGAGAGGCCTTGGTAGGTTGCAGAGGGGTGTTGCTCTAGTATGGAGGTACTAGAGAGTCAGGTGCCCTGCTGGGTGGGTGACCACTTACCTCTTAGTCCACTATGAATAATTGCATCCTGTGCTTCAGAGTTCCTGTGAGGTTGCAGGAAACAGGAAGGTTTAGGGGCAGAGTGGAACTTGTGGCTTACAGGGTCTGATGAATGGGGTGGGAGAAGTGGAGCAACCTACTTGCAGGAAGCTTACCTGCTGACTGGCTCAAAAAATACCTTTCTAATATATGCTTATTCCATTAAAAGTGCTTTTCTTAGAGTACTCTAAATAATACAGTGCACAGGGGAAAAGTACAGTCTCCTGTGGAAGAAGAGAATCAAAGAATTAAGACTCCTGCTGGGGCTGAATGCACTCAGAAAGTTATGATGATGTGTCACTAGAATTAGGACCATTTAAATTCCCCCAGGCAGCACATTGGTTCAGTCATTATTTACTGACTCTCCACTATTTAGTTAAATATTATTCTAGGTTCAGAGATGAATCAACAAACACTAAACAGATTCGTTCCTTTACAATGTTGGAAGTCTAGCAAGGGGAAAAGCTGATTGTTGGAGAAGGCCACTTGTTGGTTCCCGGCTACATTGTTAGCTTAAACCCAAAATAATCACAAAGAAACTGTATTAATTAAATCACTCCTTGGATCATGAGATCTAGCTTCTTGTTGGCTAACTCTTATATTAATTAAACCTATTTCTATTAATCTGTATATTACCATGTGGCTGTGGCTTACCAGGTAAAGATCCTGGCATCTGTCTCAGATGGCTCCATGGCTTCTCTCTGACTCTGACCTCTTTCTCCCATCATACAACCTAGCTTTTCCCACCTAGTTCTGTTCTACCCTTGCCATAGGCTCAAAGCAGTTCTTTATTCATTAACCAATAAAAGCCACACACAGACAGAAGGACCTCCCACACCATATGATCATAAAAATGACCACATAAATGCAACTGTGAGGTTGGCCAATACAGAAGATAGACAGCTATTACTCTGTTGAAGTTGGGGAAAGCTTTCAAGAGAGCCTCACACTGATGTTGAAAATGGAGGAATATCTAGATATTGCCAGTCCATTTACTATGACAAAAGAACATTAAACTGGATGGTGTGCAAAGAGAGAATCAGGGTACCAGCAAATCCATGCCCTGTGAGAGTAGCTTTGTATTTCCAGGTTGCTGCAGTTCCTCTATGTCTTTACATGCAGAAGAGGCCAAGACAATTGTCAAAAATTATTTTATAAGGACCCCAATCTCATTCATGAAGGCAAATTCATTATAAATCAATTATTTCCCAAAGGCCCTATGTAATACTATCACACTGAGTATTAAATGGGTTTAGTGGGGATCACAGCACTCAGCCCACAGAGACAGACATATCCAGATGAAGAGAAAAGACAAGGAGTAAATGGGTGAGTCGTGATTGAAGACTTGGTTGTTTATAAAACAACTAGTAAGGGAAGTGAGAGCTAGGCCATGCATTTATTTGTTGTTCATTGCTTATTTAGTTATGTGCTAGAAGTGTGCTTGGAGAGTGCACTTCCACTGAACTATGTTCACTAATGTCATCTGCTATCTATCTATCTGCCTATCATCTATCTATCTATCTATCTATCTATCTATCTATCTATCTATCTATCTATCTTCTATCTATCTTCTATCTATATTCATCTACCTATTTGTCTGTCTATCTATCTATCTATCTATCTATCTATCTATCTATCTATCTATCATCTATCTATCTATCTATCATCTATCTATCTATCTATCTATCTATCAATCATCTATCTATCTATCTATCTATCTATCTATCTATCTATCTATCATCTATCTATCTATCTATCTATCTATCTATCTATCTAATTATTTATTACCTAATGAAAATATACCCCATGCAATGGCAGTGCACACCATTAATCCCAGAACTTGAGAGGCATAAACAAGCAAATCTGTGAGTTCAAGTCCATCCTGGTCTACAGAGAAGGTTCCAGGACAGGCAAGGCTACACAGAAAAACCCTGTCTTAAAACCCACAGATAAACAAATAAATATAAATAAAACAAATATATTATTAACTATACCACTTTTCTCCCTTTACCCTCTAACCCCTTGTTGTGCTCCCCCACTCCCTTTCCTTCCCCTCTTTTTTATCCATTACATAAACATGTGAACAATAAATATATAGAATGAATGTTAAGGTAATTAAGGTCTTTGCCAGGCTGATGAGCTGGAAACTTTGTCAAGAGGCAGATTTCAATGACATGTTAGAAGTATTTGGAAAGTGAGCAAGAAAGAAGAGCACCAAAACTCAAAGAAGTAGAGATTACTGAAAGCTACTAGAAGGAAGGCTTTTGACAGTGAGCTTTAATGGTAAGGAGGAGGGGAAATGTAAAGATTGGTGGAGATGAATCACAACTGGATCATGCTTTATTTTATTATTATTATTTATAATAATGAAATGCTGTTATTTTAAATATGGTTAGTCCTGGAAGAGGTTAGCCTGCACAGTTGGTAATAGTAATATTCATCAGTATAACATACTATGAGGTCTTATATACAGGCCTAAAACTGTTGAACTGTAATGTTCCCTCACATGAAAACCTCACAATGTAAGTTCACTTGTTTCCAGGAGGCAAAATGCCAGTGCTTGTTCTCTTGGATCTTCATGTTCATCATAGTTGTGAACATTAGGAAATAGAAAGTCTGAGGTATGGCAACAGAATATAAACCCCCGAGTTTTGAGAAAACTCCAGAATTGCTAGAATGACTTTTCAAAAGACTATTCTACTTTTAGAAGTCTACTTCCTGAAAGGCTGTGTGGGCACATGCACTGTGAAGATCTTGCATGGGGGATGTCTTTGCACAGCAAAAACAAGACTTACTGGGAAAAGACTATGACAAGAGCTGGAGTGGCAACAACAGCAGAAACATTAAATCTAACACAACATTAAATCTAACAAAACCTTAACCCAAATTATCCAGGAGATATGGGACACCATGAAAAGGGCAAATCTAAGAATAATAGGTATAAAAGAAGGAGAAGTTCAACTCAAAAGCACAGAAAATATATTTAACAAAATCATAGAAGAAAACGTTTCCAAACTAAAGAAAGATATGCTTATGAAGATAGAAGAAGCTTACAAAATACCAAATAGACAGGATCCAAATAAAAAGTCCTCTCACCACATAATAATCAAAACACTAAACATACAGAGTAAAGAAAGAATATTAAGAGCTGCAAAGGAAAAAGGCCAAGTAACATATAAAGGTACACCTGACTTATCATTGGAGACAATGAAAACCAGAAAGTCATGGTCAAGCATTATGAAGACATTAAGAGACCACAGATGTCAGCCCAGAATACTATACCCAGCAAAACTGTTAATCACCATAGAAGAACAAAACAAGATATTCCATGACAAATCTAGATTTCACCAATACCTAGCCACAAACCCAGCCCTACAGAAAATACTAGAAGGAAAACTCCAACTGTAGGAAGTTGGCTACACCAACAAAAAAAAAACAGATGGTTTCATAGCAGCAAATCACAAAGAAGGGGAAAATGCACAAATTAACATCACCAACAATGAAAACTAAATTAACAGGAGATAGCAATCACGGGTCATTAATATCCCTTAATGTAAATGGCCTTAACTCACTTATAAAAAGGCATAGGCTAACAGATTGGATATGCAAGCAGAATACATCCTTCTTCTGCATACAAGAAACACATTTCAACCTCAAAGACAGACATTGTCTCAGAGTAAAGTGTTGGGAAAATGGACCTAAGAAACAAGCTGGTGTAGCTATCCTAATATCTAACAAAATATACTTAAGGCTAAAATCAGTCAAGAGAGACAAAAAGGTCATTTCATATTAGTCACAGGAATAATTCTTTAAGAGGAAATTTCAATACTGAACATCTATGCCCCAAATACAAGGGCACCTCATATGTAAAAGAAACACTTCTAAAGCTTAAATAATACATTAAATCCCATACACTAATAGTGGGAGACTTCAACACTCCCTCTCACCTCTGGACAGGTTAATCAGACAAAAAATGAACAGAGAAATAAAAGAACTAACAGATATTATGACTCAAAGGACTTAACAGACATCTATAGAATATTCCATCCAAACAGAAAAGAATATGCCCTCTTCTTTGAACCTCATAAATCTTCTCAAAAATTGGCCACATACTCAGTAACAAAACAAACCTCAACAAATACAAAAAATTGGAATAACCCAATGTACCTTATCAGATCACCATGGTTTGAAACTAGAAGCCAACAGCAATACTAATTCCAGAAAACCCACAAACACATGGAAATTAAACAATGCTCACCTGAATCATGAATGGGTCAAAAAGAAATAAAGGGAGAAATTAAAGACTTCCTAAAATTCAATTAAAATAACCACACAATATACCCAAATTCATGGGACAGAATGAAAGCAGTGCTAAGAGGAAAGTTCATAGCAATAAACACCACATAAAGAAGCTGGAAAAATCCCACACTAGTGAATTAACAGAACATTTGAAAACTTAAGAACAAAAAGAAGCAAACTCACCTAAGTTAACTAGACAGCAGGATATAATCAAATTGAGACCTGAAATCAACAAAATAGAAACAAAGAAAACAATACAAAGAATCAATGAGACAAAGAGTTGGTTCTTCGAGAAAATCAACAAAATAGACAAACCTTTATCCAAACTAACCAAAAGGCAGAGAGAGAACATTCAAATTAACAAAATCAGAAATGAAAAGGGAGACATAACCACAGACAATGAGGAAATACAGAGAATCATCAAGTCATATTTTGAAAACCCGTACTCTACAAAATTGGAAAACTTAAAGGAAATGGACAATGTTTTGAATAAATATCACTTACCAAAATTAAATCAAGACTAGATAAGCAATTAAACAGACCTATAACTTCTGAAGAAATAGAAATGTCATCAAAAGTCTCCCAACCAAAAAAATTCAAGACTAGAGAGTTTCAGTTCAGAATTCTACAAGATTTTAGAAGAAGAACTAATACGGATACTTCTCAAATTACTGTACACAATAGAAACAGAAGGAATATTGCCAAACTCTTTTTATGAGGCTACAATCACCCTGATACCTAAACCACAGCAAGACATTATTAAGAAAGAGAATTGCAGAACAATTGCACTCATGAACACTGAATAAAATACTGGCAAATCAAATCCAAGAACACATCAGAATCATTATCCACCATGATCAAGTCAGCTTCATCCCAGTGATGCAGGGATGGTTCAACATACAAAAACTGTCAACATAATCCACCATATAAACAAGCTGGAAAATAAAAGCCACACAATTATCTCATTAGATGCTGAAAAAGCTTTTGACAAAATGAAACATCCTTCATGATAAAGGTCTTGGAGCGAGCAGGGATACAAGGAACATACCTAAAACATAATAAAGACAATATACAGCAAGCCAACAGCTAACATCAAACTAAATTGAGAGAAACTCCCAGTGAGTCCACTGAAATCAGGAACAAGACAAGGTTGTCCACTCTTTTCATATCTATTCAATATAGTTCTTGAGGTCTTAGCTAGAGCAATAAGACACCAAAAGGAGATCAATGGGATACAAATTGGAAAAGAAAAAGTCAAACTCTCACTGTTTGCTGATGATACGATAGTTTACATAAGCGATCCTAAAAATTCTACTGAGAAACTTCTACAATTCATAAATACTTTCAGTAATGAAGCAGGATACAAGATTAACTAAAAAAAAATCAGTAGCCCCCCTGTACACAGATGATAAAAGGCCAGGGGAAGAAACCAGAGAATCAACACCCTTCACAATAGCCACAAATAGCATAAAATATCTTGGAGAAACTCTAACCAAACGAGTGGAAGACTTGTATGACAAGAACTTTAAATCTTTGAAGAAAGAAATTGAAGAAGACACCAAAAAGTAGAAAGATCTCCCATGCTCTTGGTAGGGAGAATTAACATAGTAAAAATCACAATCTTACCAAAAACAATCTACAGATTCAATGCAATGCCCATCAAAATCTCAGCAAAATTCTTCAAAGACCTCGAAAAAATGGTACTCAACTTCATATGGAAAAGCAAAACACCCAGAATAGCAAAAGCAATCCTGTACAATAAAAGAACTTCTGGAGGTATCACAATTCCTGAATTCAAACTCTACTACAGAGCTACAGTACTGAAAACAGCCTGGTACTGGCATAAGAACAGACAGGAGGACCATTGGAACCAAATAGAAGACCCAGATATCAATCCACACACCTTCGAACACCTGATTTTTGACAAAGAAGCAAAAAAATTAAATGGAAAAAAGAAAGCATATTTAACAAATGGTGCTGGCATAATTGGATATCAACATGTAGAAGAATGAAAATAGACCCATATCTATCATCATGCACAAAACTCAAGTCCAAATGGATCAAAACCTCAACATAAAGCCAGCCACACTGAACCTTACAGAAGAGAAAGAGGGAAGTACACTTGAACACATTGGCACAGGAAACCACTTCCTAAATATAACTCCAGCAGCAAAGACACTGAGAGAAACAATTAATAAATGGGACCTCCTGAAACGGAACAGCTTCTTACAGAAAGCAAAGGACATGGTCAACAAGAAAAAACAACAGCCTACAGAATGGGAGAAGATCTTCACTAACCCCACATCAGACAGAGGTCTGATCTTCAAAATACACAAAGAACTTAAGAAATTGGTCACCAAAAGAACACATAATTTAATAAAAAAAAATGAAGTACAGACCTAAACAGAGAACTCTCAACAGAGGAATCTAAAATGGCTGAAAAACACTTAAGGAAATGTTCAACATCCTTAGTCACCAGGAAAATGCAAATCAAAATAACTCTGAGATTCCATCTTACACCTGTAAGAATGGCCAGGTTCAAAAACACTGTTGACAATTTGTGCTGGAGAGGTTGTGGGGAAAAGGGAACACTTCTGCATTGCTGGTGGGAACGCAAGCTGGTACAGCTCCTTTAGATGTCAGTATGTCAATTTCTCAGAAAATTAGTAAACATTCTTTCTCGATACCCAGTAATACCACTTTTGGGTATATATCCAAAGGATGCTCAATTGTACAAAAGAACATGTGCTCAATTATGTTTATAGCAGCAGCTTTGTTTGTCATAGCTGGAACCTGGAAACATCCTAAATGCCCCTCAACTAAAGAATGGATAAAGAAAACGTGGTACATTTACACAATGGAGTACTACACAGCAGAAAAAATAACAACATCTTTAATTTTGCAGGAAAATGGTTGGAGCTAGAAAACATTATTTTGAGTGAGATAACCCAGACACAGAAAGACAATTATCACATGTACTCATTCATAAGTGGTTTTTAAACATAAAGCAAAGATAACCAGCCTACAAACCACAATCCCAGAGAATTTAGAAAACAATGAGGTCACTAAGAGAGACTTACATAGATCTAATCTACATGGGAAATAGAAGTAGAAAAAGACAAGATCTCCTGAGTAAATTGGGAGTATGGGGACTTTCGGGGAGGGTTGGAAGGGGGAGGGGAGAGACAGGGAGAGGGGCAGAGAAAAATGTAGAGCTCAATAAAAGTCATTTTTAAAAAAGGAATATATATATATATATATATATATATATATTAACTAAATGGTTGAATATGAGTCGAGGGTGTGTTTGCCTTCATGCTGTGAAGGCAATTACAGGTGTCCTTCACTTGAGGAACTTCACTCATCTTTTGTTCTTTTCTGTTTTCTCCAGAATGCAAGCTTTTATTTATGAGATGCACTCTCTACATCCTCAATCTAATAATGAGGTTACTCCTGTGAAACCAGAGAGGTCCAGTAGTTTCCTTAATGTCCATGGTGCAAGAGGAACAGAGTTAGCCCAGCCCCATGACTTCTGACAGCCTTGGTGTTAATGCCCAGCTTTACACAACATTCTTTGTTCCACAAAAGGTTTACACATTCCTTCTTCCCATGCAGCATATAAAATGCCTTCTTTATTATGCCCCACTAGTGGAATTTCCTGCTTAAAGCCTGATACAAGCATACTGGCAAGATTCGAGAAATTGATTTTGGTAACCTAGACTTGAAATGAGCACTATTCACAATTTTGTCTCTGTACTGACATAAAAACATGATTTCTCCCATGTTGAATATTCTTCATTGTCAAAAGTATATGGGGATTCCCAATGATTATTTTAAGGAAATTTCAGACTCCAGACTAATATTCTAACTAATGTTCAGGGGAAGTTATTGGTATTAATGTCTTAATTTTTTCCTTGCCTCCCAGATACATAATTTATTAATTAGATGCTAACTTCTGACTCAACCTACAGATATACTTATTGAGAAATTTCAAGTGAGAGAAATTTCACAGATAATTTTCCATTATTGAATTAAGGACTGTAAAATATGAGTCAAGAATATATTTCTGTTATTATTGTGAAGATATTTATATTAATTTCTTATTTGAGGATGATCTTTAATTTGAAGATTTTCCTTTAATAAAAGGAAAAGTTTTTCTTTTATTCTCCTCCAGAATGTGTTTTTTTATGAAAAGGGATCTCTATTCCAACATTAAAATAATTTTAACATTTCTTTTTTATAATCTTGATTTATCTTTGTACCTCATTACCTTGTTCTCCTATTCATGAAATTTATTTATCTAAATAGAATTATCTTCTCACAGTAATCAGTACATGATCTTTTAAAAGTCTTTTAGACAATCCTCAAAAATTTCTAAAACTCAGATTCAACATACAACCCTGGTCTGAAAAAACAAACAAACAAACAAACAAAAAAAAAAAAAAACAAAACTCATGGAGGCAGTCCATGAAAGAAATAAACCCTGAAAGATTGCTTGTAAAACTGACTGTGATCAGGACATTCTTTAGCAAAAGCTTTACTAGAAAACTAGCAGAGTCCCCGAGTGAAGTTCCAGATTAGTCAGATTTGTTTCCAGGTCCATTTTAGGAGTAGAAGGATTGAATCTATTTGCTGTTTTTCAACATCCTTTATATATTTGTTCCGCCTGTCACTCATGGTGCCTACACTCAGGTCTGTCCCCACTTCTGAGGAGTGGACTGCAGACTGATGCCACTTAGTTCACATGGCTGGGGGAAGGAATAAATGCTTTGGGAAGCAAAGAGAGGTCAGCTCTTATATCTGTTTGTCTCAGCCCCTTTCTAATGTTCGTTTGTCTGGATGCACCATCTAAGGGATGATTTCTCCTAGAAATGTGCTTTCTAAATCATGATATAAGTGTGAGAAGAGATGAACTGTTTCTACTTTCTCAAGCGGAGATTTTCTTGAAGACATTTCTGTCTAGCTCTTTAACTTATTTATGGTCGAAAAACTGACCTTTAATTTTTGAATTCTGCTGTAGCCCTGCTCCAGCCTAGGAGGCTTTGAGAACAATTACCTAAAGGAATTAGAGCCCCACTGACTTTGCTTTGAAAGTTAGACTGTGATTGAGAGTTGAGCCAAAAAATTAGTAATCTTCTTAGAAAACAGGCGTTTGCCAAGAAACCAAAATCTTAGCGGGTATCCAGCCCGAGCCAAGTCTCTCCACCAGGAAATCATAACTTCATCTGTTACAGCAATGTTCTGAAGATAAGTAATATTTTGAAGAGCAATATTCATCACACAGTGCAAACTCTAAATAATAAAAAACTCGTTTCTTTCCAATATGACCCTTTTATCTAGATAGGAGGGACCTTGGTAGATATTATTATTTTATTCATTTCACACAATAATAAGATCCTTAAAACTCTTTTGTAAGGTACAAAGCCTAGGCTTGTACTTCAAGAGATAAAGTAAAATAAAGCGCAGAATATACAAATGCTCTTGAATGGTATTTTGCTGTTGTACTTAATATCATAGGAAAATTTCAATGCATAGTCTCCAAAGCTATATTAGCATTAAAATAAGCATATGATCCATGGTCTCTATTATGATATATAAGAAAACAGGGCTGGCTAAACAACACCCAAACTTTCACTGTGAAAATTTATGTCTACAGTGCTAGAGAGGTGGCCCAGTGGTTAGGACAATCCTCTGCTCTTCCGGAGGACTCGGGATTGCTCTCCAGCACCCAGACGATGGCTCACATACTGGTAAGACCAGCACCAGGGACTCTGGGAGACCTGCACACACAGACACAGAAACACAAGTGAATCACCCATATATGTGAAGTAATTAAGCATTTACAAATTATGGCCACAGTATTTGTAGTTTAGAGATTGGTTAGCCCAACAAAAAATAACTACAAATAAAGACAAAAACAATTATTTGAATCATTCTATCACCCAGATAGGTCTAAAAAGTAACAATGACAGAAACAGGCAAACTATGCAATAATAGATAAACATATAAACAAGTAAATAAAACTAACCTTGTGACATGGACATCACACTTATGAACGTACTTCAGCTGTGGTTACCTGTGTAAAACCTGCAGGAGATTAGGCCGCCTTCATTTCGTCACGCAAGGGGGCGAGGGCTCATTAGGTCTCAATCTTACTGAGAAAGAGTAAGTAGTTAATAGGTGCTTGGGGAGAGTTATCTTCTGCAAGGGAACATGGATAAGTTACCCATGCTCCAGCGAGTGATTCCCCCACCTAGGCTCATGCATGCATTAAACTAATTAAAACTAATTTTAAATGAAAGCTACTGAAACTCAGTGGGTAAGAACAAAAAAAAAAAGGAAAACATTGAAGTAGCAAGGAAAGAAGTGTATATATATTTATACATACATATAATATATATACATATATATACATATATATTATGCACATACACTTTGTAAAAACATCTGTTTCACATAAAAACAAATTTGAAATTTAATGAATTTAAAATTTTTTCAGAAGAATTGCTTTAAGATACATAGGCACATGAAAGGGAGACAGAAGAAAGGTCTCTCAAACTACAACACTAATAACAAAACATCAAACAGAAAACAACCCAAAAATATTAATTATGGAAAAACTGCAAAACTTAGAACCTCAAAAATGCAACTGTATTCAATAGTATCTACAGGGCAAAGTATTCAAAACAATAGGCAACACAATTATAATCAGTAGCTCGTGCATGGTGGTGGTGCACGTCTTTAATCCCACCACTTGGGAGGCAGAGGCAGGTGAATCTCTGTGAGTCCAAGGTCAGCCTGGTCTACAGAGTTAGTTTCAGGAAAGACAGTCGTAGCTACACAAGGAAAACCTGTCTTAAAAAATCAAATAATAAAAATAATGATGACGATAATGATGATGATAATAATAGTATTAGTAATCAATAGCTTGTAAGATAAGTCTTGAAAATTCAGTTGTGTTTCCTGATGGTAGCAACAATAAATCATAAATACAAATCAAATATCCAATGCTTTTTATCAGTAGCATCAAAAATATTAAACACACGGGAGAAAATCAGACAAAAGATTTCAAAGCTCGTGCACGGAAATGTTTGAGACAGTTCTGAGAAGAGGAAAAATGTTAACACCAGCCCACAAGACTTAATTAATATCATCCCTCTCTAAACTGCCTACACATCAAGAATAAGGCCCATCAAAATCCATGCACACTGCTTTAGAAAAATTTATGACAAACTCTAAAAATATTTTAGAATATTAGAATATTTAGAAAGAGAAATGATCTAATAATATCTTTTAGAAATAAGGTTGCACTCATAGGTCTAAAACCCTGAGGACTTTAAGACCTCTTTCAGCCTTTTGTGAGCAAGACACGTAGAAGTGTGAGAGCAGTGAGATCAAGTAAGGGAACAGAAGCCTTGTGTATTCCCTATATACTGGAGCAACTGATTTTTGACAAAAATTAAAAAGCATTTTAGAAGAATAAAAAAGGGTTTTAAAATTATTATTCTTTTATTTTCATTCCTGTAGTAAGTAGAATTGAATGCCCGTTTGAAAAAACCAAGCCTCATATTTAAAGCAGATTTGTCATGCTAATAACACATTCAAAGTTAGCTGGGGATGCACTATATGTCTAAGTGGAAAACATAAAATTATGTTTTAAGATGTAACATGTGAGAAAACATTTCTGAGTTCCAGTTGAGCCCAGGTTTTACCAAAATCAGGAATATTACCTTGTACTAGCTGTAAGAGCTTGTTTTGTGTGTCATGGTGATGAGTAGCACCCTGAGACACCACACATTAGAAGCGGGTACTATTCTATCTCCTCATTGTGACAACCAACGATGTCTTCAGACCTTGGCACATATCCTCTGGGGAGTAAAAGAGCCTTGGCTGAAAAACCATTCCATTAGGTAAGAAGTTTCTTAAGACAACCAAAAGCCTGATCTATAAAAACAGTAATTTATTAAATGAAAGTAGAAAAAACCTGGAGATGCTGCTCTTTAGAACCCAAAGAAAAACATATAAGCATCCTCCTGAATATTAACCTTCATCAGACGATGAAAGAAGACAGAGACAGAGACCAACATTGGAGCACTGGACTGAAATCTCACCATCCAAATGAGGAGCAGAAGGAGAGAGAGCACGAGCAAGGAACTCAGGACCGCGAGGGGTGCACCCACACACTGAGGCAATGGGGATGTTCTATCCGGAACTCACCAAGGCCAGCTGGCCGGGGTCTGAAAAAGCATGGGACAAAACCGGACTCGCTGAACATAGCGGACAATGAGGACTACTGAGAACTGAAGAACAATGGCAATGGGTTTTTGATCCTATTGCACATAATGGCTTTGTGGGAGCCTAGGTAGTTTGGATGCTCACCTTAATAGTCCTGGATGGAGGTGGGTGGTCCTTGGACCTCCCACAGGGCAGGGAAACCTGATTGCTCTTGGGGCTGAGGAGGGAGGAAGACTTGATTGGGGGGGGGGATGGGAGGTGGTGGCGGGGAAGAGGCAGAAATCTTTAATAAATAAATAAATAAATAAAAATAAATAAATAAATAAAAAAGAAGACACTGACCTGGGTATAAAAAGACAAGTTATAATAACAAGAGATGAAACTTGAAAAGAAGAACTGAAAAGGCATGCTTGTATGCAGGATGCATAAATTATCAATGAGAACAACAATAAAAAAAAAAAAAAGATGAAAACCAGGCTGGCCGGTCCAAGAGGATGCCCAAATGGCAAAGATGTTCATCGGCAAGGAATGCTATTCAAAATGTGACCTGCCAAGGTTTCTGAGTGAGGTGGTGGAGCAGAAGCTGCCTTCGTGGGCCACAGCAAAGGAGAGCATCAGAATAAGAAAAAATAGGCTCTCTGCCAGAGAGGGAAATAGAGGGGGAGCTTCAGAAATTCAGGGTACAGTGGTGGGGGAGAGGGAGACACAAGCGCTGGGCAACCGCTGGGGAACTGAAGCAACAGTGTCCTCCAAAAGTCCATACTTCCTTAGTATTTTATTTTGTTGTATTTAAACACAATTTCATGTTTGTGTCTTGTTTCCCAGAATACGTTCATTTGACTTTGCTCATGCAGTTTTATTATTGAGCAATTTGTTTTTCTTTTCCTTTCTGTTCTCCCCCTGTTTATTGTTTTTTCTCTATACTATACTTTCAGCAATATTTTAACTTAATTTTATTGATACTTTAATGTGTTATTTGTACTCCCTTTCTTTCACTAAGTCAATTTTGTTTTTGAATTTTCTCATTATTAGGACCCTCAAAATTTTCCCTCCACTTGTCATTTCTTCCTCATCTCTTGCCCTTTGCTCTCCTCGTCGGCATCCTTGTTTGAACTTGCCTCTCTCTCCTTTACCCACCTCCACACTTTATATCTTTCATGTACTTTTTACACATTTATTCTTAAATAATTAACTTCATAGCACATTCTAAGTTAATATTTCAATTTCTCCTGTATAATAGCCAGACATGGGCTTTAATCATTTTAAAGACTGTTTCCATGTCTCACAGTCTCACATGGCTTATCATTCTTGCTGAGTCAACAGGCTGATTTTTCCCTTCTCTGAGTGGTACTGAGGGTTGAGTCCTCCAAAGCAAGATATTGATGAGGCTGACCTGCTAAAGAGAAATCAGTAAATGATGATTTGTGTGAGCGGCTGAGTTGGTTTTCCTTACAGGAGTGGGTCCTGGTGGGTTGGTCGTGGTTCTGAGAAAGGCCACTCATCTCAAACTCCGTGGGAAGCACCTACTGAACGTGATGGCATTAACAGAAGAAGAGAACACAAAGTTGAGAGGACATGGAAATATAAATAAAATACACTGTACTAAATTCTCAAACTAATGAAAAATGAGGGAAAATAGATACACAGATAAAACTGAAAGAGATATCCAAATAAAAAGATACAAAGCCCAACAAAGAAGTACAAGAATTGGCAAAGCAATGTGAGGCAAAAGAATCATAATGCTCCCCACTGAAGTCAAAGACGTTGAACGAGGGCGAAGATTACAAAAGCGTGCTGGTGGAAATGAACAACAGCTTGCAAGGGGCACAACAGACAGTTCCAATCCAGGAACTGGGGAGGAAAGTCAGCAAGATAGAGGGGAATAAAACAGAAAAATGGGTGAAAAATTAGAAATAACGGAGGAAAATCAGCAACATGAAAGATAAAATTAGCAGGGAAATTGAGATGTGAAAAACCAAACAAAAATGCTGTTAAAAAAATCAGTTAGTCAAATATAAAAACCAAATTGAATCATCAACAAGAGACTTCACTAAGCAGAGAATTAATATCAGGGAGGCAGATAAAATACTACATTTAAACATCTGTGGAAGGAAAAAAGAACACCGTCACTACACCCGAGATTTCTAGACACACTCAGGAGACCAAATGCAAGAATCCTCAGTTCAGCAAAGTAACTGAGACAGAAACCAAAAGAAAAGAGAGTCTGTTCTGCAGACTCACAACAGAAAATTACCCAGGTGCAGGGAAGCAAATGGTTATCCAAACACAAGAGGCACTTAGAGCAACAGAGGGACATAGGCAACCAAGGACCTTGCCTGACATATACTTAATATGTCAAAAGTACAAAGCAAAATAGAACAACATCAAGAAGCTATTAAGTGGGAGTGGGTGCTGGAAGAGATGGCCCAACAGTTAAGGGTGTTTGCTGTTCTTCCAGAGGACTCCAGTTTTCATATCTATGTGTTTGGCAACTCCAGAATTCTAATGCTTTTTGTCTGGCTTCTGCAGGTATACCACTGCCAACACATGTACATATGTATGAAATAATAAAATAAGTCTTTATAAATGTTAATGAGGAGGGCAGTAAACTGTCTCTGTGACTACAGGTACTTGCTGCCAAACCTGATGCTTTGAGTTTGACCCCTAGAATCTGCACAATGGAAGGAGAAGACTAATTCCGGCAAGCTGTTCTTTGTTTTTTAACCTCCATATGTGCATCACAGTGTTGTTATAAGGAGCGGCGGGGCTGCGTCCCCGGCACCCAGCCGCCCACATGGCCAGCTAATGCTCCGAAATAATTACACCGAAACTGTATTCTTTTAAACACTGCTTGGCCCATTAGCTCCAGCCTCTTATTGGCTAGCTCTTACATATTGATCTAACCCATTTCTAATATTCTGTGTAGCACCATGATCTGGTGGCTTACCAGGGAGATCTTAACCTGCGTCTGTGTCTGGTGGGCGAATCATGGCGACTCCTGACTCGGCTTCCTTCTCCCAGCATCCTGTCTGTTTACTCCACCCACCTAAGGGCTGGCCTATAAATGGGCTAAGGCAGTTTTCTTTATTAGTTAACCAATGAAAGCAACAGATAAAATACAAGAACCACCTCCATCATCACAGCATAACCTTCCACCATGTACACACAATATGAAATAATTACTTGCTTAAAAAAAGGCTTTACGGTAGAAATGCTAACTCATTACAAGACAGACACATCTTATCTAAAATCAGGAAAGCATAAAACGGTGTATTTCAAGCCCAGAAAGTAAATAATTGCCAACCAAGATTGCCATATACTACAAAGATATAATTAAAATTGGTAGAGAAAAAATGGCATTTAAAAGAAAAATTAGAAGAAATGAGTATATTCTGAGTTACATATGACCTACCAAAATTAGATCAAGACAATAAAACCATTTTAACAGATACATGGCATTGAAGCAATAACAAAAGTCTCCCAACAGAGAAAATCCCAGTATCAGACAGATTTACTGCTGAGTTCTACCATACCAGTTGCCTCTAAAGCTCCTACTGTCTTCTTTAAAGTAGTAAGGGCAGAGGCATTATGTATCCCACTCTATAAGCCATGATTGCCCCAGTGCCAGATGGGACACAATGAGGGAAAACAGTAGACCCATTTCTCTGAACAAGATAAAAAATTCTCAACAAACCCCTACAGAACAGAAATTGTATATGACCCAGCTCCCCCACCCTTGAATATGCAGACCCAAGGACCATAGATACACAAGCACATCCGTATCTACCACTTCACTATGACCAACAGCTAGTAATGCAAGCCAGTTAAATGCCCGCCAGCAGATGGATGGGTAAAGAAAAGTTAGTGCTTATAGAATGGACTTTCATTAGTTGCAAAGAAAAATGAAGTCATGACATTTTCAGGAAAATAATAGGACTTCAAGCTATGGGGTTCAGTGAAACAAGCCAGCCTAAGAAAGACAGAATCTAGATTCAAGTGTAGGTGTGTACATATAAATAATGGAGTTGGAAAGGGGCCCATGGGAGATGAGGAAGAGAACATATGCCTTGGGGGTATAGAAGGTATAGAAAAAAATGTGATGTGAAAGTAGAAGTTGGGATTATTTGGGAAAAGTAGTGGGCCCACAAGACTGGTTCAGAGCTATCAGAGGAACAGGTGTAGGGGAGAGGTAAATAAATTAGGTTAAAAAGTACACATAATTAGGAAAATACCAGAAAGAAGCACATTATTTTGTATATTAACTTAAAATTAACAAAAATAATATACCACTGTGCATCTATTAAAAGAGGCACAAATAAAAACACAAGCCATGGTCAATGACAGTAAGGTGTGCAAGGACTGGAATGCCCATGTCATTGTTACTAGAATACAAATGACAATACCAGGGAAAATAGTTGCTTCATTTTTTAAAATAAATTTTATTGAGCTCTACATCTTTCTCTGCTCCCCTCCCTGCCTCTCTGCTCTTCTTCAACCCTCTCTCATGGTCCCCATGCTCCCAATTTACTCAGGAGAGCTTGTCTTTTATTACTTCCCATGTAGATTAGATCCAGGTATGTCTCTCTTAGGGTCCTCATTGTTGTCTAGGTTCTCTGGGATTGTGATTTTTAGGCTGGTTTTCTTTGTTTTATGTCTAAAAACCACTTATGAGTGAGTACATATGATAATTGTCTTTCTGGGTCTGGGTTACTGTAGTAGAAATGTGGCCACACTCATCCCAGCTACCCAGAACCGAAATAACCATGCAGAAACTATATTATTTAAAACACTGCTTAGCTCATTAGGTCTAGCTTCTTATTGGCTAACTCTTACATATTAATTTAACCCATTTCCATTAATCTGTGTATCATCATATGGGTGGCTTACCAGGTAAAGTTCTGGTGTCCATCTCTGGTGGGGCTACATGGCTTCTCTCTGACTCTGTCCTTCTTTCTTCCAGCATTCAGTATAGTTTCCCCTGCCTAGCTTGTTCTGCCCTGCTATAGGTCCAAAGCCATCCTTTATTAACCAATGATAATCACAGCATACAAAGGGAAATCCCTCATCAGGTTACCTTTTCTAGATCCATCCATTTGCCTGCAAATTTTGAGATGTCATTGTTTTTCTCTGCTGTGTAGTATTCCATTGTGTAAATGTAGCACATTCTTTTTATCCATTCTTCGGTTGAGGGGCATTTAGGTTGTTTACAGGTTCTGGCTATGACAAACAATGCTGCTATGAACATACCTGAGCACATGTCCTTGTGGTACGATTGAGAATCCTTTGGATATATACCCCAAAGTGCCATTGCTGGGTATTCAGGAAGGTTGTTTCTTAAAATGTTGCATGTGCATGGTGAGATGGCTCCGTGGGTAGCAGTGCTTACAGCTTGCCAAGACTGAAGTCTTGAATTTGATCTCATGAACTCACATGGTAGAAGGAAAGAACAGATTCCCACTACTTGTCTATGGACCTCCAAATGCCTGCCTATGCCAATTACAGTTACATATTGCATTTTATTAGATATAAAAACAGTATTAGCCGGGCGGTGGTGGCGCACGCCTTTAATCCCAGCACTTGGGAGGCAGAGGCAGGCAGATCTCTGTGAGTTCGAGACCAGCCTGGTCTACAAGAGCTACTTCCAGGACAGGCTCCAAAACCACAGAGAAACCCTGTCTCAAAAAAAAAAAAAAAAAAAAAAAAAAACCAAAAAAACACAGTATTATAAATTTCTAGTTTATTTAAATTAATTTAAGAATCCCAATCTATATTAGTTATGAATTTCTAAAAGAACAGAACTGATAGAATCATATATATGGGGTTTATTATATTTATGGGATTTGTTATATATATGTATATATTTGGGATTTATTAAAGTGGCTCACAGGCTATGGTCCAACTACTCCAACAATGGCTGTCTCTCAAAGGAAAGTCCAAGAACCCAGTAGTTCAGTCCGTGAAGCTGGCTGTCTCAGGTGGTCTTCAGTCTCCTAAGAGTCTTGAAGAACTAGACCCTGATAACCCAAAGGAACACCTCAGCAGCAGGACAGATGAGCTTGCCAGTGAGTGTGAAGGCAAGCAGGCAGAAAGCAAAAGTGTCCTTCTTTCATGTCCTTTTATGTGGGGTGCTACCAGAAGGTGTGGCCAGATTTACGGTATGTCTTCATACAACAAATGATCTAATTAAGAGAAACTCTGACAATTGTGCCCAACTTCTTGGGTTTTGGTTAATTTCATATTAAGTCAAATTGACAACCAAATTAGCCATTGCACATTTTTTGAAAATCGTAAAAAATTTATTAGAGTGATCATATAGATATGATTTTGGAGAATAATCACCAATAATAGTAAGTCCTGAAAAATAACTCTTTCTGCATATCAAAAATATGTTACAAAGCTATAATAATCAAGCCAGCAAAATCACTATGCATAAACAAATAGATAACCAAGGATCCAGAGATAGAACCAGACATACATAGGAGATAAGTATATACATGGTAAAGATACATAGTGTAAAAATGACATTAGTATTTGTGAGAGAAAACGTGAATTCTTTAATGAGTCTACGTAGGATAAGTCATTAGGTATTTTGGAAATTATAGGTAATTACTGAAGTCTTTTACAAGTCATTTCTAGACAGAACAAGATGAAATGTCACAATAAAATCTTTGACAATGGAAAACACAAAGTGATGCTTTCATTATGCTAGTAGTATAGTAGGTAGTATAAACTTTTTTTATTCTGGAATAACTAAGTATGTCAAATATTTTATGTATATAACATACACATGCATACACACACACAAATTTGGGAAGTATAAAACTTCATATAATACCATAAATAAGGCTGGTGAAAAGTGAGTGTCTACAGTTAAAGTTCTAAAGAGAAAGACTGTATTGGTAATATACAAAGCACTTTGTATTGAAAAGGATATGGATTACTACTAAAAGAAATGTAGGTAAAAGATTATAAGTATAGGGAAAACATGATTGACAATCATAGACATTTTAAGTAAAACTGGCTGGTGAATTACATTCATGATCTGTATGGGTGTACAAATGCCTATGGGTTTACATTTCGTCTTCACGAATCTAAGCAACACAAGCAGTGACTCAGTGAGTTATTACTGTCTTCTGACTGGCAAATTTAAAAGAACTGTTAAGAAACTTAGATTGGCAAGAGAATGGAAGTTAGTTTTCTCATGTTGTATTGCAATGAGTATAAACTGACAGTCTTCTCCAGAACATAAGCTGAAAACATATGTCCAAGCTTGAAATACGTGACTACAGTCCTAAGCAATTATCCCGGGTGGATAAACAAGCACTGATGTTCACTGCAATGTATATCTTCTTTTTGAAAACAATCATCTATTTATTGAAAGTAATATAATTGTATCACATCCCTTCCTTTTACCCCGTCCAACTTTTCCCATGTATCCCTTGTTTCTTCTGAAATCCATGGTCTCTATTTTCTTTATGGTGTCACATATATGCATATATATTTCTAAACACACAAATTCGATTGCCACTTTACTAAAGCATACATCCCATACATTCTAAATATTTAGCCTTATACCCACAGAAAAGTGCAGTTCTCAACCCCAATTAAAGCTGCTTATGTTGGCAACAGATGGAGACCTTTACAGAACACCACACCTACCAAAGTGCAGCTAGTAAGAGATCATATGGGGTCCAGTAGCTCTTCTGAAAATAGACACCTTAAATGTTATTTAAACATTCGAGAATAAAGAAAGCATTATGGGCCCTTGACAGCCTTCACCCACCTCAATAATAACTGATTACAGTCTGTTTCAGTATATACTTTTATTTAGTCAATCTTACACTTTTACTGGGAGTATGTAAACATTAACCCTAAACAATATGATGCTTAATCACTTATCCAAATGTTTCGACAAGTATCCTTAGCAAAATGGACTTGATAATAAAACCCAACTGGAATAGTCTGTTAACATTTCATATTTGGCCCATATAAACTTTTGCAAAAATATTTAGAACTGGTTTGCTTAATCAAGATTTTAACTTTGTTATGTGCTTTTGGTTTCTTTTTGAAAAATTTTTGCCTTTATCTCCTCTTTATTAAAATTGAAGAATGCAGTCACTTACACAGAGAAATTTCCTCACATTTGAGCTCATCCTATTGCTTTTAAATATGCTTTTTAACTTATTATATAGTTCTCTGATATTTATTCTACAATTCTATGTATTTAAAAAATTATAACGGAAATATTACATAAGGGATTTTGCAAGATTGCTGTTTATAATGTATGTCAGATTGTATTCTTTGATTGATATCAATAACTAGATGGGCCCAGATGATGCCAGTATATTGCATCCCTAAGAAAGTTCTCCAGCTCGTGACTCTGGCAGATGGCTTGCTTCAGCATCTGTTCTTATGGCTCATGGGTCCTCTGTGGACTGCCTTTAGGCAACTGCTGTTTTCTAACTTTAATATCTCATTTTCAGTGATTATCTAGAATTTCTTTAAGAAAGTTTCTTATTAAGTCATTACTTACTTCCTAATAGATCTCCTGTCCCCTATTTGGGGAAAAGATCTTGTTATAGATCCTAGATCCAAGTCACTCTTCTCTTGCCTCAACCTTTGGTTTACACTGGAAGGCTGGTTTGATTTTTGCCATCATGTTTTTGGATATGTTTTGGTTTCCAGCAGGCCTTTAAGTGTGACCAGAGATTGTGAAAGGACCTTAGATCCTTGAGAACATGTAAAAAAAATCTTTTTGTTTGTTTTAGATATTTCATTTTTATTAATTATTTGAGAATTTCTCACAATATATTTTTATCATGTTCACCCTTATTTCTTACCACACCTCCAAGGTCCACACTCACTGCCCTATAACCTCCAAATTTTTTTTTCCTTTTGGGTCTTCTTTTTCTTTTAAATAACTCTCCCACTCATCAAGTCCAGTTTATGTTGTCCATATTCTCACTATTTTAGTTCTATGCTCTGGATCATGGTCTATCTACCAAGGGTCACATCTTTTAAAAAAAAAACTAACCCAGCCCACCAGATATTAATAACTCCTTCAGAGTGGAGACCTGGGAGTCCGCAGGCTGCAGGTCTTGCACAGAGTGCTGCAGTCATGTCCTGTTCACAAGACAGTGCTTTGCTCCCATTCTCATTCTTTACTGCTGCTCCTTTCACAGTGGTCCCTGAGCCTTGGGGAGGGTGCTGAACAGATGTCTTATGTGTGACTAATCACTTCACTGACACTTATTTTCTGCATTTTGACCAGTTGTGGATTTCGGTTAACCCACTATCACCTTCACTAATCTATGGGTGGAGAGATGGGAATTTAGAGGACGATTGCATACTATGTCTGTTTAGCAAAATAGATTCATCCCTGTAGCCTGTGATTTCCCAAACCATGGGTTCTTGGCCAGATTTATCACATCAAACATAGCTTTCCTCCTGTGCAATGAACCTTAAGTCAGAAAAACTAACTAGTAGTTGTTTGCCTCCATACCATTTGTACACGACTTTATCCATGGGCGTTTCTTGGCACACTGGCTGTTACTAGAGGTCAGCAGTTCACAGGCATGTTGGTGATCTTCCTCCTCCCCCAGCAAACCATACAGCACCTGTTGGTAGTATGCATTCTAACCAACAAGTGAGAAACATCTTGGTCTGTACCAGCTTGCTTCCTTCATGACATAGGAGCAAAGCGTGTTGTGCCTTCAGCAATAGGAACTGACCGTCAAGTTCTTGTGGGAAGCTAAAAGCAATGGCAGAATGCTGTATTGTTTTGAGCCACACCCTTGACTAAAAGGAAGTATCCCAAACCAGACACTAGGCTTCTTATTTGGTAACCTATGAGTTTGGGGAGGAGGACTGTCTTCTGTGTAGGGTTACTCTGATTCTACTTTAATTAAAAAAAAAAAAACACACATGTGAAGCTTAAAAAGTAATAGGTTTTTAAATGACTTTTCCAAACATCCTTAGTGTTAATTACTTCTTCACCAACCCTTCTACTCTCCCCTCCCATCCTTCTCCCCACCTAAAATTAATTCTCCTTCTCCTATTCCTCTTCCTCCTTCTCCTCCTCCTTCTCCCTCTTCTCTTTTGCCTTGTTTTTTTGAGTCAGAGTTTCTCTATGTATGTAGTCCTGGCTGCCCAGGAACTCACTATGTAGACCAGGGTGTCCTTGAACTCAGAAAGATCCTCCTGGCTCCAATTCCTGATTGCTTGGCCCACATAACATTCTTAACCTGCTTCAATCTACAACAGCCACTATTATTTTAGGCACCACATCAACTATTTTTCACTAGTGAAAGACTCCTCATGTGGACCTGCTGGCTTTTCTGACAACCCCAGTTAGTTTCTGAGGAGCTTCCTGCTTTCTGTCACATCTGTAGAACTTAAGTATACTTTGCACATCCCCTTTCCAGAAGGAAAATTAACCCCATGTAAGCCCTTGTGTCATGGTGGCCAGCTCTGTGTGGGTCATCCTACTTCTGACCTTGGCTTACTGCATGCATCTAGTAAGAAAAGAAACCAGATTATATCTATGCATTTCCTGCTTTTTGCATTTCAGTCAGAATGCCTGCAGAGAGTTAAAAGTCACTCATGAGCATGCACGTTTACTATTATAGGCAGGGTTGCTTACACAACAGGAATAAGCATTTCACAGATCTGGAGAGTCACAGTCCAAGATAAAGTGCCAGCAGGGTCAGAGTCTGTTGAGGAACATGTCCAAGCTTACAGGTGCTCTCTGACTGTATGTTTGTATGACTTTTCATGGTGTGCATGTATGGAGAGAAAGTATGCTGGTTAGTTATATTTGCCAATCTGACACAACTTGGGAAGAGGAAACCTCAATGGGGGAATAGCCCCAATTAGATTGGCTAGTGGCAATGTCTGTGAGGGATTGTCTTAACTGATGATTATTATGGGAGGGCCCAGTCTACTGTGGGCAGCATCAACCCTACACAGGTAGGTCTGTGCATTGTAAAAAAGCTAGTAAGCAAGCCAGAGAATGAGCCAGTAAGCTGTGTTCCTCCACAGGGTCTTCTTCAGTTTCTATTGTACCTATTTTCCTGACTTTTCCAAAGAATGAACTGGGGTTTAGAAGCATAAGCTGAAAGGAACACTTTTTTTCTGCTAAGTTGCTTTTGCCATAGTGTTTATCACAGCAACTGAAAGCAAGGTAGGATAAAGGGGGCAGAAATCTATGCACAAAACCATTCAGTATATATAAGCATCTCTGCTTTTATATATTTCCCATATGATAGCATGTTTACCTTGTGAAGTAACTGTAGTGCCCCATTAAACTCATAGCTCTGAAAAGGTAAGGCCTTTTTCTTTATTTACTGATTATTGCACAACTCCAAACAGTAGCTCAATGTTGAATAGTGCTCAATGCTGAATAAAGAAGAATGCAGAAAAAATTTAAGAGCTCAAGTAGGCCATCAATATAGAGGGGTCCTTGGGGGAAAGGCTGCACTGTAGAAGCAAGGCATTTTAAGAAATCTTGGAACAATGTTCATATCCACACTTGGGAGTACAAAATCCTCATTCTTCAGATTTATGAATTAACAACTACTTCAGCAAAGGGCTTTTTGGGGCTGGAGAGATGACTGAGAGGTTGAGAACATGCACCATTTCGCTAGGACCACAGTTGCATTCACAGCAATCGCGAAGGTGGCCATCAACTGCCTGAAACTCTCGTTCTAGAGGATCTGATGCACTCTGGCCTCCATGAGCCTCTGCACATGAGTTCCCATAAATGTTCACAGGCACACATACAGTCACATAAAGAAATTATACAAAAAGTGAAAAGAGTATTGACAATGCTGGGTATCAGACTCAGAGGCTTGAGTGCCGGGCAAGTGTTTCTCCACTGGGTTAGGCTCTCGGTTTTCTAAGAGAAACATCTAAACACGTTTTAAGTAAGTACGACACTTGAAAGTGGAACACCAAGATAATTCAAATTCTAAGATCAAGTGCACTTGTTTCTTTTAAAATAAAATTTACTTTTGAGTAAACAACCCCCTAAAAGTGGCTCAATATTTTATTTAATTGTGCTTGTAATATATTTTGAGCAGCACATTATTGGGTTCATACTGCCCATCCTGTTTTCAGCATTAAATTGTAATCATTATGTAAATGTTTTCTTACAAATACATAGTGCTTTTTGGTGAACAATATACTGTTTGCCTATGAATATGTGATCGCAAAAGTCACAGAACCATCTAATACAATGATCACATTTTAAGAGAATTAAAAAATGGGAAATAACAAAGATGATTGGAATAACTCAGAAGTTTGTTATTCTAATCAATCAAGATGTAATGAATTGAAAGAGAGTTTAAGATGATAAAAATACTTTTTGTGTGGTATTTGGATGCAATAATCATACGCAGGACAAATGAAACTTGGAAATGCTGTAACCCAGAATGGCATTATATTTCTCAAAAATACAAATCAACTAATGACTGCTGGGAGAAGGAAAATTAGCTTCTTGCTTTACTAATTGTTCATTGCAGAGTGGTCAGTTTTGAGACCATTTGTACACAAACAACAAAAACAAACTCAACAGGTTGTATTTATATTTACCTCTGCATATATATAATGTGTTTATACAAACATGTGTGTTTTGTAATGGCAATCAAATAAAAAGAGGCTATCAAGTTCAGAGTCAGAAAACATGGAAGATGCTCAAGGGTGGGTAGGTAGCTGGGAGAGGCAGGAGGGAGAAAAGAGAGGGGAGAGTGATGTAATTTTATTTCAATAAAAATGTGAAATTAAAAAAATGAGTCATAATTAACAGAGCCTTATGTAAACCATTTGTTAGAAAAAATTAAGTTGAAAAATGATTGTACACTTAATACTGAACATACTTAAATCATGTATTACATAAACTGTAGGTGTGAAACAGTAAACATGAATCATAATTTTTATTATTTCTACTAAAAGTAATAATTTTTTAAAAACGTAGGATCAGTTTTCTTAATAGTTGTTATTCTTTAAAATAAGCTGTACCATGATATTATTTCACAAAATTATTGCAAAGCCTAAATGGATATAAATGGAGAGGACTCTCTACAATTATTAAAATGGCTATTTTAGATATTTCAGAAATATACAACAAAGTAATAAACTTTAGTAAGAATTCATATCTCTCACTACTCCAAGAATTGTGCTTCTTTCTGTAGGTCTCAAACTATGCATGATCTGACTCATATGCAGTGTGGAAGAACATTAAAGAAGACTGAGAGTGTGTGTAGTGAGGAGCAGCGGTCTGCGTCCTGCCACCCAGCTGGCTTTACACCCAAAATAATTACAGGGAAACTGTGTTCTTTTAAACACTGCTTGGCCCATTAGCTCTAGCCTCTTATTGGTTAACTCTCCCATCTTGATTAACCCATATTTAGTAATCTGTGTAGCACCACGAGGTGGTAGCTTACTGGAAAAGATTCTAACCTAAGTCCATCTTGGGCCAGAGCTTCATCGCATCTGCCTTACTGCCTTCTTCCTCCCAGCATTCTGTTCTGTCTTCCCTGCCTACCTGTAGTGTGTAGCTGCGGGCTGCTTTCCTGCAACCCAGCTCCCAGCTGCCTGGCTAGCTTATGCCCCGAAATAACAACACACAAACTGTATTCTTTTAAACACTGCCTGGCCCATTAGCTCTAGCCCTTACTGGCTAATTCTCATATCCCGATCAACCCATCTCTAATAATCTGTATAGCACCAGTCTTACCGGGAAAGATTCAGCATGTCTGACCTGGCGGTGGCTGCATCGCATCTGCCCCAGAGAGGAGAGCTATTGAGTCTGAGCTCACTTCCTCTTCCTCCCAGCATTCTGTTCTGTTTACTCCACCCACCTATGTTCTAACCTATGAGGGCCAAGCAGTTTCTTTTTTTTTTAACCAATGACCTTCCTCCATCACCTACCTATGTTCTGACCTATCAGGCCAAGCAGTTTTCTTTATTAATTAACCAATGAAACAACAGATAGATAGAAGACCTACCTACATCAAATGTGTAACATCAATCCAACAATTTGGGGGCCATAGTACGGCAAGTCTTCATTTCAGTCAGGTTCTTTTGAGACACTTGAATAATATACTTGAGTTAAAATTGACGTTTTGTCATGCTCAGTTGCAGATATACAGAGTCTAGGTCTAAGCACCTTTCCATGACTTTTTTTCATGGAAAAGTGACATAAATCCAGCAAGCATATGAACTTTCTTGTCACTGAACTCAGGTGACACATGACCAAGACCAAAACCAGGCAATCTCTTTGCTGTCAAGTAGAATTCCAAGTCTTCTTATTGGCTAATATTGTTTAAATTAAAAACACAGACATATAAATTCCAAATATGTATATTGCTTTTATTTATGCAATTGATTTCCAGTTATGATTGGAACAGATCAGTTTCAGAAGTGCCAAGTTGGATGGCGACTATGTGAATATTTGATTAGCATGTGAACTGAGTCTTTCTTAGGGCACTAGAGCTACATCTTAGTGACATCCAGAGCTTGGGACTTATGATGGTGATAATTGCTTGTTAAGGCCAAAGAAATGGCCTCATAGTATTTTTATTTATTTATATGCTATAGTTGACATTTAGAAAAGGTAAGACATACATAATGATGCTAGTTGGACTTGTGGGCGCTTAAAACTAGAAACGAAGAAACAAGTTCTGGGGGAAAAACAGTGTCTTTTCAGCCTCATTATCTTCCTCTCTAGCTGGAGAGATCAGTATAATGGGCCATACTGACACTGTCATTAAATGACATGAGTTTAAAAATGCAAAGAAATATATTAACTTAGAGAAAAAGAAGTCAAGAAGATTCTGATGAAGACCATGAAGACCATGAGCTTCCGGTTCTTGGCTCTTAATGAGGTACCATTTTTTTTCCCACATCTTACAAGTGCTTCAATAATAAACATTTTCTACAGAATATTTTTATAGCTTTATGGATGCCCTATTAAAAATGTCGGAAGTCCAAAATTTGTTGTAGCAATTCATTATGATTTAACTTCATTTTGGAATTCTTTGTTTAGGTATTGCATCTGCCTTTTGTATATTACTACATAAAAATGACATTTCTTTAATGTTAGAGGTGGCACAGACATGCCACAGAACACACTTGGAAGCCAGAGAACAGCTTTCAGGGGTCTGTTCTCTCCTCCTACAATGTGAGTCTCAGACAAACTTATGCTTGGTGTCAAGTGCTTTCATCTTCTGCCCATCTCACCAGCCCATAAGCACAGTTTTTGTATTTACCAAAGGTCTTCATTTATGTTATGGGTTAAGATCATTATGATTGCTAATTTTGTCTATTAGGTTGAGTTAAAAACATGTAGGAGCTAAATGAAACACATCTATAGATGTAGTGCAACTCTAAATATTATTTCCCCCAGAAGAGAATGACATGATATAATATGATGGTTATTACTAAGAGAGTGAAAATGATAGAAGTGGGGCTGGGACCATGTCCTTTGGGGATTTGTCTTGCCCTCCTCCCTTTTTTATTTGAGGTGCCTCTTCATATGCCCCTTTTTTTGCTTCCTGTCTACAAAGAATAAAGAACAGCTTGCTACATAATCTACTGCTATGGTAATCTTTCCTCATGGATAGAGATAAGGGACCATGGGTCAAACACTAAACTCTCTGAAACTGTAAGCTACAAAATGCCATTTCTATGTTGTCTATGTTGGGTACTGTGACCAAAGTTCTACATACTAGCTAGTACACGAGAGTGGAATTCTAACAAGCCAAGAGAATATGGGTTGAACAGTGGAGACCCCTAATGGCATCCTGTGGTCCCTAAATGACAGACTGCATGGGAATCTGTAGCCTCTAACAGCATAAGGCATTGCAAAAACAGCCTGAGAAGGAATTGCCAAATGGGTATCAGTTCTGTGACAGTGTTAGTCTCACAGAAAGGGGTTACAGAAAGATTATATTTTCTTTTTTAAATACTGGAACTTAATAAGAAATGCAGGCAGCTTGTTAGATTAAAATAGAACTCTGAACAAAATAGGAGCCTGGAAGAAAAAAAATATTAGCAGATGCTGTAACTTTAATGCTAATTTTAGAGACTAAGTCGTTATATAGATAATTGTATTAAAATATTTTTCTGGCATGTTCATGTATGTGTAAGAAGAAACAAAACAAGGCAAAAATTAGAGATTTAATGAGGTACTTGTTTAAAAATAAAGGAAAGCCTTTAAATTCTGAGAAGCAGGGTAGGAGAAACCACAAAGAAAATGTGAACTTAAAAATGAGATGTTGTTGGTTTTGCCTATAAATTCTTTCTGGTTATAGTGGTTTTGCTAGGTGTTCCAAATGACTGTCTCGACTTCCCTCTAAGCTGATGAGAGACAAGAGGAGAAGGGGAGAAGGAGAAGAAGAAGAAGAAGAAGAAGAAGAAGAAGAAGAAGAAGAAGAAGAAGAAGGAGGAGGAGGAGGAGGAGGAGGAGGAGGAGGAGGAGGAGGAGGAGGAGGAAGGAGGAGGAGGAGGAGGAAGGAGGAGGAGGAGGAGGAGGAGGAGGAAGAAGAAGAAGAAGAAGAAGAAGAAGAAGAAGAAGAAGAAGAAGAAGAAGAAGAAGAAGAAGAAGAAGAAGAAGAAGAAGAACAACTATGGCAGACAGCAGTGATAAAGATTTCACCTTGTTGCAAGTTGAATTCTAGGTAGGGTTTAGGTCTTGACCATGAGATATTCCTCCTATGATGCTTTGATTCAGAACCAAGTTAACCAAGGAGTTAAGTAATATCTGATCAGGAGACATTCAGTTTTTGTGAGTTCGACAGAATTTGTATAGGTTTGGAATCTATAGGGGCAGTGTTGTGGTTTTGGTACCAGAACAGAGAAAAAGCAAGAACACAGGCCAGGACATTGCTGAAGATCCAGGCCCCCAACCCCCTGGCATGGCCACTTCCTCTATGTGGCTGTGGGAGCGATTCCTGGAGGTGCACCCGAGACCCTCCTCCTATAGATCTTTCAACAATTGATCAATACCTTCCCCACGGCAGCCCCAAATAAAGTTCTTTTCTGATATTTTCTGATCCTGCTTTAAATTCATTTCATTCCTAAAATAATCCAGGCATTTTTTTTTCCTCCTGCTGTGGAACTTCCATATATGAGCAGACATCATTCTTATTTGTGCTTCCTGGTGCAGTTCAGCCTAAGGACTTCAGGGTGGAAAGACCGAGTTGATTGCTCCCTTCCTATTTCCCTGTAAACCAAAAACAGCACCATGCGCTGACCTTTATCCAGTTCCTTAAAGTCTGCAGCTGAGAGTAAGAGTGGACATCTGCTTTGTCGAGTTAAGCAAATTAGTTACAAAGCAAGTAAAGCCCCTAAGTGTAACTCCAGGAACACAGCAAATAAAGAATGAAACCTATCATTTACATTTTTAGCCCTGGGTAGGCTTCTGTCACTTGGAAAGGCAGACATGATCAACACTGGGCCACTCCGCTGAAAGAACAGTGTTTCATTGAACTTTGGCCTCGAGGACCTGTTATGAATTTGACCTCTCAGTAGGTATTCAATGCTTTCTCAGTTTCTCTTTCTATTGAAGAGACTGTGAGTTAAAATGATTCTCAAAGTTTTCAGAGCATATTTTCTTTTGGCATGGAGATTAGACTATGTCTAACCACCACACAGAGACTTCCTTGAGAAGAAGGGGTGGAAGAGAATCAAAAGAATCAGTGTGTAACTTTGCATATTATATTATCAATTTTATCTCTGGACTTTGTATGTAATGAGTAAGACCCAACTTGCCCATTCTGTGCTCCAGCCCACAAACCTCTAAACCTACAAGTTCTTCACAATTACCATAGTGGACTTTTTTTTATGGCACCACATTAAGTGATTAAATGACATATGGCCAGTGAAGTCTCATTCAGCCCTAGCATGTGTATGTGTGTGGTGGCATTTCAAATGTATTTTAATAAACAAAGACTGCCTGAAGATCTGAGGGTAAAATGGTCCCACTGCTCAGTCTTACAGACCAGGTTATGGTAACACACAGCTTTAATCCCAGTAGCTATAATGACACACATCTTTAATCCCTGTATTCACACTAGTTGCCATAGAAGACGGGCAGTGCATGCCTTTAATTCCAGCCCTTGAGAGGATTACAAAATGGGAGGAAACAGCTCTCAACACACAGTCTCAGTCTGAGATTCCTGGAGGCAGGTTCGCCATTTCAGACTGAGGTCGCAATAAGAACCAGTGACTGGCTGTTTTGCTTTTAAGATCTTCAGGTTGAACCCCAATTTCTAATCCCAAGTTTTTATTAATTGTGCTTCATATGTGTGGTGTGGTGGTACCTCTGATTTTAACAAGTGACTTTTACATTATTTTTTACATTATTTTAGAATGTAGTCCTTCAAACTATTATGGAAAATATCCGTAAACTTTTTCTTTGTGTGTGTGTGTGTGTGTGTGTGTGTGTGTGTGTGAGAGAGAGAGAGAGAGAGAGAGAGAGAGAGAGAGAGAGAGAGAGAGAGAGAGAGAGAGAGAGGAGAGAAAATAGGCATGAATCTGCTTTAGCACAGACATGGAGGACAAACCTTGAGAGTTGGTCCAAACTTCCCACCTTCTCTGAGACAAAGATTGCGACAAAGATTGCTAGACGTTTGAACCCTGACACTAACGTTTCTAGCATCTGGAAGATGGAGACCTTCATAGTTTTATGTTTACTTTCATCTATTGTGAGGCAGTTAGCCATCTTTTCTTGTTGCCATCAATAATCAGGTCTTTAAAATACTGACTAATTTTCATTTTCAGAAAAGAACAAATATCTCAACCAAAACAACAATGAAAACAGACAAAGAAGCTTATTATAACTGGCTCAAGCAAAGAATAAATTAACTCTGAGAGCTCAGGGGTATTTTCTATAGATTGATGTGAATTTTAGTGGGTAGACAATTCGGTATTATTTTTTTTTTTTGGCCCCTTGGGATTTTTTGTTCTGTTTCTTTTCTGGTTTCTATTGGAATTTGAGTAATTGAGGTGAACAAACAAGTAGCCTTCAGCAATGTTAGACAGAGTGCCAATTCAGAAAGCCGAGGTGGCCCTTGTGGCAAATTAAGTCTCTGTGTCATATATAATGGTATGGTCTCTTTGAAAGTATTCTGCCAGTTCCCTGAAAAATTAAACATGATTTAACATTTGACCCAGGAATTCCTTTTCAAAGGATATTTGTGAGTTAAAAACCCATTTCCACATAAAATGCCCACTGGGCACACACATTCACACACACAGACTCTCACTTTCAGAGCAGTCAGTACTCACAGAGATTAAAGGGGCACGTGAGCTTCCCATGCAGAATACAAATCCAGATGAAATAATAGGATTAAAAGATTCGTGGGAATTAAGATCATTGCGCATGAAAGAAGATATCCAGAAAGATTATCAAATTATCCTGTTTTTAGGAAATGTCCAGAAGAGGTAGGTCTCCAGAGAGAAGATAAGTTCGTGCTGGACTAGGGCGTGGCAAGGCTGCAAACCATCACTCTTCTGAGTGATGAAACATTTCCAAACTTAACTGTGACCATGATATCACAATTCTGTGAATACTAAATGCAATTGCTAAAGTATGTATGTTAAAGGAACGAATTGTATGGCTGTGAACTATATCACAATAAAATAAACCTCCCAGGAGGCTGAGTGTGTTGTTTGATGGGCAGGGTGCTTGCCTAACACACAGGAAACCCTAAGTTCTGTCCCTGAATGGTGTATGCAGAATCTTGCAACCCTCATTCTCAGGAAAATCAGGAGAAGAAGGTCATTCGCAGCTACAGAGTGAGAGTGAGTTCAAGATCAGCCTGGGCTAAAGGAGGCTTTGTCTTTTAAGAAGCATTCCCGAGGCTGAGGAGTGCAGGCAGGTGCTACAAAGCCCTGGATTTGGTCACTAGCATTACCAAAACCAACAAAACCAACAACAACAAAAAATCTTTCCATGTAGCAAAATAATGAACAACAATCAGAATTAGACTGAAATTCTACCAAATCAAATACTATTTCATTCAATATAAATTTATACAGTTGCAAGTATTGTACACAGAAATCAGATAGTATTTCAGTGAGAAAAAACTCACACTTTCAAAATTGTCTATTTAAATGTTAGCAAATACGACAATCAAAAAACCCGACCACTTTAAATTTACACTGAGGAAAAGGAAATGCTCACGTGACTGCTTTGTGTCTGGACTCTCCCCCACCCCCCATTGCAAGGTATATGTTGCTGTCTGGAATTTCACTTACGAGGTGAAGAAAATAGGATTTTTTCCGTTAAAGACAGGGAAGTTCAGTAGCAGGAAGAAAAAAAAAGATTCATCAGCAGAAAAGAATTTCTCCCATCCTAGTTGGCTCTTAGCGGTGACCTCTCGCTTTCTTTTCATTTTCATTGTTACCATGGGGATGAGGAGAGTGTAGCTGCCTGCAGTCTCTGCAGGCAGTTTCTTACCATTCGTTAGAAAGCCAAGGGCAGAGGGCAGAGACAGCGGGAGGGCAGCAGGCCGGGCTGAGGCCCTGTTCTGGCCCTGTGTGGGCTGGTGGGAGGTGCTGGGGTCTCACCCTGCATCTTGCACACCCTCTTTCCCAGTTTGTCACAGATCATCAGAGTAGATCCCGGGGAAAGAGGTGCTCACTCATTAACTCTGGTGTTTCATATAGTTCCCACAGCACAGTTTCACCTTCTTGTGTTTATATCACAATTAAAAGAAAATAACTCAAGAATATGATATTCCACTAGCAAGTGAATTTAAATAAGAGAGCAGAAAATAATGCTAGTAATTCAATCTAAATTGCCTAGTTGTAAAAGGTTATATCAATAATAAATGTATTCTATGTGCAATCCTTTAGATTTCTTGAAAATCATTATATTATGGACTGATAAGAACAAATAGTAATTACATATCTCAACTTATATAAAACTTCTGCACATGACAACATTATGAAGGAGAAAAACACTGTACACAGGCCTGTTTGAACATGAATGTCAATAAATGCATGCACACATGCATGTTCAGGAAGTACCTATATTATTTGTAGAAATTTAGCTACCATAGTAGGTTATAACATTTTGTCTATTAAGTAACCTAAATGTGTTTTAGATGACCAACTATTTAGAATTCTAAAAATTAGAAAAAATTCAAAAAGAAATATAAGGTTTGATACTATTAATATTTATGGGAAGTTATTATGTGTGGTTATTTAAATGCTTTGAATAGCGGTATGCTGCATCCTAGCCTGGTGTCTGCCTGTTTAAACAGCACTATTTGGAGGCACTCTTTCCGTGGAATGTCTGAGAGAATAGACCCATTTTCTATACCATGAAAAGAATTTTCACTTTTGAGTCCAAGTACAAAAAGAATACTTTAATTAATTCTAAATTATTTTTTATTATTAACTTAATCAACACAAATTTAACACCGTTTTCAATGTGTCTCTTACTGGTCCAGCTCAAAGAAGTTCTGATTCATCAGGAAGCATGCAATCTTGTTTCTGTATTCTCATTCCCAAACTCTGAGCCAGTACTGGGCAGAAAAAGCAGGGAGATCATGAGTTTATGTCCAGTCTGAGCTCAACAGGGCCATCTTCACTTCAAATCTAGGAGTCTTATTCCATGGAAAATATGTAGGCAACAAGGGTTCCATACGCCTGTTCTTGGATGAGTGAAGAACATTGAGAATGGAGGATAAGAAACTACAACAATACACAGACCATTCTTGAGTTAGAGAAAAAAGCTGAAGACATTTCACAGGTTGGTCCTGAGGGTTCAGGATAAGTAATATGACTGCATACAGGCAGAAACAACTACAGTCAGTGGTTCAGCAAACTACCTCTCTGGTTTGGATGATGAAATCCTTGCTAAGGAATTTCATCAAGTAGATTTAGCAATATCAAAGAAAGTTTATGTCCTACTGCCAAAATCTCCAAATGGCTGAGTACAGGTGGGAACAGTGCATTTAATCATCCCATCTTGTAAAATTCAATGGGAGGGTAGTAGGTTAAAATTGATTAGATTATACTAGAAAAAGTCAAATGTTCTTTTTAGAGTAACATGCATTTTCATGAAATACCATATTGTTTCATAATATCTGGACTAATTATATCAAGGGTGGATTACTTATTTAGGCAAATTGAAGGAACTTGGAATAATTATTTAATCTCAAGGGCTAAGTCACATAAATAAATCAATTTGTGGAGCAGCTGGAATTGAAGTTAGGGCAACAGCTACGACTGTATTCAAAATGAACTCACATAAAGTTAAAGGCACAGCCTGTGGCACATTTGCTGCAGGTGAGGCATAGAAATATAATGACTGGAGTGTATTACAGATTTTTCATTATTAGTAACTATAAATAGTCCCATTGTACATGATTGCCAGAGAAAATTATGATTAAATGTCTGTTTTGGTGTGTGCAACGTTAGAGGTTATGTTCATTTCTCTTGCCAGGACTTGCCTTAACAACATAAAGCAATATTTTGGGGGATATTCGCTTGAATATTAATAAATATGTCCAAACTAGTAAGTCCCAAGTCACTTACCAACTAGTTCTTATAGTTCATTGTGATTAAATCCTGCTCTTCACAAGTAAGTCCCCTCCCCTCAATATGTAGAAACAAACATTTTTTTTTTTGTCCTTTGAAGCTCACCATTATCTTACTGAAATGCCATGCAAACCTGAGAGGTTAGTAGTCCCAACCCTAGTCTACTTAGAAGAAAGATGGGTGATCTGCTGGACCTGCTCTGCCTGCGCCCTACTTCCATTAGTCCCTGGCTCATTGGGGCATCCAGGAGTTCCTGTGTAGGTGCCGAGAAGTTTCATCGGGACGGGTGAGTGTGTGCTATCCTGGGGCGGACTGTCCAGGTAGAGAGCACAAACACCCCTCCCCCAGCTCCTGCTGCAGGGCTTGCTCTCCTACACACCCGCCCCCACCCCCACCCCCAAACCTGCCTTGTCTGCAAGGTCCTTAGCTGTGGAACAGTTTCCTGCCATTTCACTAAGGCTACCAACCCAGAGCAGTGAGTCCCTGACTAGAGGGCAGGCCTCAAGGTCCCCGCCAGGGAAAGCGGGCCCCTGCTGCTGGGGCTACAGTCTCTGCTGTGATCTGCTGGACCTGCTCTGCCTGCGCCCTACTTCCATTAGTCCCTGGCTCATTGGGGCATCCAGGAGTTCCTGTGTAGGTGCCGAGAAGTTTCATCGGGACGGGTGAGTGTGTGCTATCCTGGGGCGGACTGTCCAGGTAGAGAGCACAAACATCCCTCCCCCAGCTCCTGCTGCAGGGCTTGCTCTCCTACACACCCGCCCCCACCCCCACCCCCAAACCTGCCTTGTCTGCAAGGTCCTTAGCTGTGGAACAGTTTCCTGCCATTTCACTAAGGCTACCAACCCAGAGCAGTGAGTCCCTGACTAGAGGGCAGGCCTCAAGGTCCCCGCCAGGGAAAGCGGGCCCCTGCTGCTGGGGCTGCAGTCTCTGCTGTGATCTGCTGGACCTGCTCTGCCTGCGCCCTACTTCCATTAGTCCCTGGCTCATTGGGGCATCCAGGAGTTCCTGTGTAGGTGCCAAGAAGTTTCATCGGGACGGGTGAGTGTGTACTATCCTGGGGCGGACGGTCCCGGTAGAGAGCACAAACGCCCCTACACTAAGGCTACCCAACCAGAGCAGCGGGCAGGCCTCAGCAACCCCCGAAAGGGAGCGCAGGCACCTCCAGCTTGTACTGCAGTGTCGCCTGTGTTCTACTGGACCCCGCCCGACCCCTTGCATTCGGCCTTCTTTACGCGGGTCATTGGAATACCACGCATCCATGTTTTGGTGTTGAGGAGTTCACCTGGAAGGGAACGGTTCCTGCCCCTACACTGAGGAGATACACCTAGAGAGTTAGTCACAGCAACGACTGGTCCAAGACATCAGGCCTCTCCTGGCTCCATTTGAAGGAAAAGATGGGCAGGCGCCAATGCAAGAATTCCCCCAACAACTTGAAAGGCAACGTGACATCACCAGGATCCAGGAATCCCGAAATGAGAAGTATAAACCCTAATACAGAAGAATTAGAAGAATTCGACTCAAAAGTGAATTTTATGAAAATAATAGAGGACCTTAAACAGGAGGTGAAAAACTGCCACAACCAATTAGAGATTACAAACAAAAAGGTAGAGGAAATGAATAAATATCTCAAAGATACCCAAGAAAACCAAGAGAAACAAGAAAAAGTAATCAAACAGGTAAGGGAAACGGTTCAAGACTTGAAGAACGAAGTGGAAGTAATAAAGAAAACACAAACCGAGGGAAGGATGGAGATGGAAAATTTGAATAAACGAACAGGAACTACAGAGACAAGTACCACCAACAGATTACAAGAGATAGAAGAAAGAATCTCAGACACTGAAGATACCATAGAGAAAATAAACACTCTCATCAAAGAAAACAGCATAACCAACAAATTCTCATCACAAAACATTCAGGAAATCTGGGACACAATAAAAAGACCAAACCTAAGAATAATAGGGATAGAAGAAGGAGAAGAAGTACAGCTCAATGGTCCAGAAAATATATTTAATAAAATTATAGAAGAAAACTTTCCCAACCTTAAGAAAGATATTCCTTTGAAGGTCCAAGAAGCATACAGAACACCAAATCGACTGGATCAAAAAAAAACATCTCCTCGTCATATAATAATCAAAACACAAAACATACAGAATAAAGAAAGAATATTAAGAGCTGCAAAGGAAAAAGGTCAAGTTACCTATAAAGGTAAACCTATCAGACTTACACCTGATTTCTCTATGGAAACCATGAAAGCCAGAAGGTCCTGGATAGATATACTGCAGAAACTACGAGACCATGGATGCAAGCCCAGACTACTATACCCAGCCAAGCTTTCATTCACTATAAATGGAGAAAACAAAGTTTTCCAGGATAAAAACAAATTTAAACAATACGTAGCCACAAATCCAGCCCTTCAGAAAGTAATTGAAGGAAAATCACAAACCAAGGAGTCCAACAATGCCCACAATAACTCAGACATCTAAAGACCCTTCACCAGCACAACTTGAAGAAGGGAAACACACAAACTCTACTACCAAAGGAAAGAAAGAAAGAAAGGAAAAATGACCGGAGTTAACAACCACTGGTCATTAATATCACTTAATATCAATGGACTCAACTCACCTATAAAGAGGCACAGGCTAAGAGATTGGATACGAAAACAGGATCCAACATTCTGCTGCTTACAAGAAACACACCTCAACCACAAAGACAGACATCTACTCAGAGTAAAGGGCTGGGAAAAGGTTTATCAAGCAAACGGACCTAAGAAACAAGCAGGTGTGGCCATACTAACTTCTAAGAAAGTTGACTTCAAACTAAAATCAATCAAAAGAGATGGAGATGGACATTTTTTACTCATAATAGGAACAATTCACCAGGATGAAATCTCAATCCTGAATATATATGCCCCTAATATAAAAGCACCCACTTATGTAAAAGAAACGTTACTAAAACTCAAGGCAGTCATCAAACCACACACACTAATAGTAGGAGATTTCAACACTCCTCTCTCACCAATGGACAGGTCAATCAAACAGAAACCTAACAGAGAAATAAGAGGATTAAGGGAGGTAATGAATCAAATGGACTTAACAGACATCTATAGAACATTCCACCCAAATAGGAAAGAATATACCTTCTTCTCTGCAGCTCATGGAACCTTCTCGAAAATAGACCACATACTCGGTAACAAAGCAAACTTACACAGTTACAAAAAAATATCGGTAACCACCTGTGTCTTATCAGATCACCATGGATTAAAGTTAGAATTCAACAACAATGCTATCCCCAGAAAGCCTATGAACTCATGGAAACTGGACAGTCAACTACTGAACCTCACCTGGATCAAGGAAGAAATAAAGAAAGAAATTAAAGTCTTTCTTGAATTCAATGAAAACGAAGACTCAACATACTCAAACCTATGGGACACTATGAAAGCAGTGCTAAGAGGAAAATTCATAGCATTAAGTGCCCACTTAAAGAAAACGGAGAAAGCACACATTGGAGACTTAATAGCCCACCTGAAAGCTTTAGAAAAAAAAGAAGCAGACTCACCTAGGAGAAGTAGAAGACTGGAAATAATCAAATTGAGGGCTGAAATCAACAAAATAGAAACACAGAAAACAATCCAAAGAATCAATGAAACAAAAAGCTGGTTCATGGAGAAAATCAATAAGATTGATAAACCCCTATCCAAACTAATCAAACGGCGGAGAGAGAATACGCAAATTAACAAAATCAGAAACGAAAAGGGAGACATAACCACAGACTCAGAGGAAATTCAGAGAACCATTAGATCTTACTACAAAAATCTGTATGCCACAAAATTGGAAAATGTTATAGAAATGGACACTTTTTTAGATAAGTACCATATACCAAAGTTAAACCAGGACCAGGTGAACAATCTAAATAGACCTGTTAGTCGCGAAGAATTAGAAGTTGTTATAAAAAACCTCCCCACCAAAAAAAGCCCAGGTCCAGATGGCTTCAATGCAGAATTCTACCAGAACTTCCAAGAAGACCTAATACCTATACTCCTTAATGTATTTCACAATATTGAAACAGAGAAGTCATTGCCAAATTCCTTTTATGAAGCTGAAGTTACTCTGATACCAAAACCACACAAAGACACAACCAAGAAAGAGAACTACAGGCCAATCTCACTCATGAACATCGACGCAAAAATACTCACTAAAATACTGGCAAACCGAATCCAAGAACACATCAGAAAAATTATCCATTATGATCAAGTAGGCTTCATCCCAGAGATGCAGGGCTGGTTCAACATACGAAAATCTATCAATGTAATCAACCATATAAATAAACTGAAAGAAAAAAACCATATGATCATTTCATTAGATGCTGAAAAAGCATTCAACAAAATTCAACGCTCCTTTATGATAAAGGTCTTAGAGAGATTAGGAATACAAGGGTCGTTCCTAACTATAATAAAAGCTATTTATAGCAAGCCGTCAGCTAACATCAAATTAAATGGAGAGAAACTCAAAGCCATCCCACTAAAATCAGGAACACGACAAGGTTGTCCACTCTCTCCATACCTCTTTAATATAGTGCTTGAAATTCTAGCAATAGCAATAAGGCAACATAAGGGGATCAAAGGGATTCAAATCGGAAAGGAAGAAGTTAAACTTTCATTATTTGCAGACGATATGATAGTGTACATAAGCGACCCCAAAAACTCCAGCAAAGAACTCCTTCAGCTGATAAACACCTTTAGTAGCGTTGCAGGATACAAGATCAATTCCAAAAAATCAGTTGCCCTCCTATACACAAAGGATAAGGAAGCAGAGATGGAAATCAGAGAAGCATCACCCTTCACGATAGCCACAAATAGCATAAAATATCTTGGGGTAACCCTAACCAAGGAAGTAAAGGATCTATTTGACAAGAACTTTAAGTCAATGAAGAAAGAAATTGAGGAGGATACCAGAAAATGGAAGGATCTCCCTTGCTCTTGGATAGGGAGGATCAACATAGTAAAAATGGCAATTCTACCAAGGGCAATTTATAGATTCAATGCAATCCCCATTAAAATCCCATCAAAATTCTTCACAGATCTTGAGAGGACAATAATCAACTTTATATGGAGAAACAAAAAACCCAGGATAGCCAAAACAATCTTATATAATAAAGGATCGTCTGGAGGCATTACCATCCCTGACCTCAAACTCTATTACAGAGCCTCAGTATTGAAAACAGTTTGGTATTGGCATAAAAACAGAGAAGTCGACCAATGGAACCGAGTAGAAGACCCTGATTTTAACCCACAAACTTATGAACACCTAATTTTTGATAAAGGAGCTAAAAGTATTCAATGGAAAAAAGAGAGCATCTTCAACAAATGGTGCTGGCAGAACTTGTTGTCAACGTGTAGAAGAATGAAAATAGATCCATATCTATCACCATGCACAAAACTCAAGTCTAAATGGATTAAAGACCTCAATATTAGTCTGAACACACTGAACCTGATAGAAGAAAAAGTTGGAAGTACTCTACAACATATGGGTACAGGAGATCACTTCCTACGTTTATCCCCAGCAGCACAGACATTAAGGGCAACATTGAATAAATGGGACCTCCTGAAACTGAGTAGCTTCTGTAAAGCAAAGGACACTGTCACTAAGACAAAAAGGCAACCCACTGACTGGGAGAAGATCTTCACCAACCCTGCAACAGACAAAGGTCTGATCACCAAAATATATAAAGAACTCAAGAAACTAAACTTTAAAATGCTAATGAACCCAATAAAAAAATGGGGCACTGATCTGAACAGAGAATTCTCAACAGAAGAAATTCAAATGGCCAAAAGACACCTAAGGTCATGCTCAACCTCCTTAGCGATAAGGGAAATGCAAATTAAAACAACTTTGAGATACCATCTTACACCTGTCAGAATGGCTAAAATCAAGAACACCAATGATAGCCTTTGCTGGAGAGGTTGTGGAGAAAGAGGCACACTCATTCATTGCTGGTGGGAATGCAAACTTGTGCAACCACTTTGGAAATCAGTGTGGCGATTTCTCAGGAAATTTGGGATCAACCTACCCCAAGATCCAGTAATACCACTATTGGGAATATACCCAAGAGATGCCACATCAAATGACAAAAGTATCTGTTCAACTATGTTCATAGCAGCATTGTTTGTAATAGCCAAAACCTGGAAACAACCTAGATGCCCTTCAATGGAGGAATGGATGAAGAAAGTGTGGAATATATACATATTAGAGTACTACTCAGCAGTAAAAAACAATGACTTCTCGAATTTTGCGTGCAAATGGATGGAAATAGAAAACACTATCCTGAGTGAGGTATCCCAGACTCAAAAAGAGGAACATGGGATGTACTCACTCATAATCGGTTTCTAGCCATAAAATAAAAGACATTAAGCATATAATGTGTGATCCTATAGAAGCTAAATAAGAAAGTGAACCCAAAGAAAATCATATAGTCATCCGCATGGAGAGGGGGAAGTAGACAAGATTCCAGGGCAAAAACTGGGAACTTGCGGGTGAGGTGGCATGGGGCAAAGGGGAAATGGGATGAGAAATATGAGAAGGGGAGGATGGGAGGAGCTCGGGGGATTGGGATGGTTGGGATATAGGAAGGATGGATACGGGAGCAGCGAAGTATATATCCTATCTAAGGGAGCCATCTTAGGGTTGGCAAGAGACTTGACTCTTGAGGGGTTCGCAGGTGTCCAGGAATATGTCCCCAGCTGGTACCTTGGGCAACTAAGGAGAGGGAACCTGAAATGACCCTATCCTATACTGATGAATATCTTGCATATCACCTTAGAACCTTCATCTGGCGATGGATCAAGGCAGAGACAGAGTCTCAATTTGGAGCAACGGTCTGAGCTCTTAAGGTCCAAATGAGGAGCAGAAGGAGGGAGAACATGAGCAAAAAATCAGGACCACGAGGGATGCACCCACCCACTGTGACAGTGGAACTGATTTATTGGGAGCCCACCAAGGCCAGCTGGTCTGGGACTGAATAAGCATGGGTTGATTCCGGACTCTCTGAGCATGGCGGTCAATGAAGACTGATGAGAAGCCAAGGACAATGGCACTAGGTTTTGATCCTAATACATGAACTGGCTTTGTGGGAGCTTAGCCTGTTTGGACGCTCACCTTTCTGGACGTAGATAGAAGGACCTTGGTCTTCCCGCAGGGCAGGGAATTTGGACTGCTCTTCAGTATCGAGAGGGAGGGGGAATGGAGTGGGGGGAGGAGAAGAGGAGTGGGGATAGGGGGAGGGAAGTGGGGGGAGGGCAATATTTGGGAGGAGGGGAGGGAAATGGGAAATGGGGAGCAGGTGGAAATTTTAATTAAAAAAGAATAAAAATAAATAAATAAGTAAAAAAAAAGAATACAATATTAAAAAAAAAAAAAGAAGAAAGATGAACTTCCCAGTTATCTGTGATAGGTTTTTTTTTTTTTTTTTTTTAAGTTTTGCCAGCTGCAAGAATACTCTAGGCTAAACTTTGTTTCAGATTTCATGCGTATAAGACAAGAGAGGAGAGACAGGAGAGGAGAGGGGAGAATGGGAGGAAGAGAGAAAAGAAGGGGGAGAGGAAAAAGGAGAGAGGAGGAAATCATAAAAAGATTTGCTGATAAAACAGAGGAAAGATTCCCCTCTGTTCTATAATTGTCTTTGGTCTTTCTGTAATTGTGAGCCTTACTCTTCATGTATAAAACCTCCATGTGTGGAACACAGGAGTAATAGTAACCAAATTTGTTCTTACCTTAATATTGAGAAACACGTAACCATATGAGGACTAAGGCTACAGGTAGAATTGAGGCTACTGGTCAACTATGCTCAGAACTGATTACTCTGAGTTATCTGAACAGGTCCACTGAGATCTTTTTTTCTGTTTTAATTTTAAGTTTGTATTCATTTTACATACAAACCACAGTTCCCCCAACACCATGTTCTTAAAGTGGAGCGAGGAGGCAGATTCTTTCCTGAATCACAAAATGACCCAGCCCTGACTGACAACACTGTGATTTCAATACAGCATGATTTCTTTTGTTTTCCTTTATTCTTGAGAATTTCATACAGGTATACAACGAAATATGGTCTCACCTACCCACAGTTCCTCCCTCCAACCCTCCATATTCCCCATAGCATGTCCTTTTCCCTACTTTCTCTGCCTGCCTCTGTTTGTGTCTGTCTGACTGTCTATCTGCCTGCCTGCCTCTTTCAATAGCTGACTAAGTCCAGTTAATGCTGTCCATATGTATATGGGTGTGAAGTCACCCACCAATGCATGGGAAAACTCTCAGGACCTCATCCTCCAAAAGATGCTCCTTTTGAAGCCGAAAGTTATCAGCTGGCAATAGTTGCTCTTAGGGTGTGGAGCCTAAAACAATCTACTACATCATGACTGAAAATTGGCTCTCTCAGTCTTGTAAACATAGTGTCTATATGTTCCTAAATACAACAGCTTCATCATGTTCAGAAGACAGCATTTCACAGCCTTCCTGATCATACTTCTTTCCACCTACTCTCCCAAGATGTTCCCAGAGCTGTGCCTAGAGTGTGCTCATGGATTATATAAGTGTTGGCTTGTGGCTGACCCACCAGTCTCTTACTCTCAGCACGTTGACTAGTTATATATGTTTTCACTGAATGAAGAAGGAATCTTTGCAACTAAGGTTGAAAGATGTTCAGTTCTCTGGAATACATATTAAGAAGATAATTTGACAGCAGGCTCATTTATCAAAGTAGGAATTGAAGGTTCTATCCTTGGGTCTATGATCTTTCCAGCTATAGGTTTTTGACTAAGATTGTAAGAGCAGACATGTAACATGAGGACTTACTTGTTGGAGTTTCTGTCATGCCCAGTTCCCACAGCTGGCAAGCCCCAAAGAAATTCACACAGAGGTCTCCATAAGTTATAAACTAAATGGCCCATCAGCTCAGGCTTCATATTAGGTATTACAACATATATTAACCCATTATTCTTATATATGTTAGCCACATGACTTAGTACCTTTTTCACTGGGGTAGGTCACATTCCGCTTCTTCGATGTCTAGACAGGACTGTAGGAAGAGCTTCCTTCTTCCCAGAATTCTCCTGTTCTCCTCGCCCCACCTCTACTTCCTGTCTCCTTGCCCCGCCTATACTTCCTTCCTGGCTACTGGCCAATCAGCAATTATTTAAAACATAATTGACAGAATACAGAATTGTCCCACACCACAGACATGAGATTCCCTCTTGTGGAAAAAGTCTAAAATCTAGTCAGAAAGCAGTCCCTAGCCGCACAACAGTCATGCCATGACTGTTCCAGTGGGCACATCTTTTCTAGAAGATCAATGTTGCAGCATGCAGGGGCCAGTGCTGGGTAAGACCACTGATGTCTTTTCCCCTGTGGTCTGGCATCTTCTAATGCTATGAGAGTTAGTCAACAGGGAAGAAACTCTCCGGTTGGTTTGAGCTATGTTTCTGTGTCTGCATCTGAAGTATGAGGTGTCTTCAATAATAGGGTCTCACCATGTAGTTAGTGTAGGTCACCAAGACCAATGGCAACAGCCTGTGTCTATCCGGAGACCTCCGAGACCTCCCAGACGAGAGAGGGATCTTATGCCTTGTGCTATAATTTTCATTTAATAGCCCATGTCTTCTGAAAGAGACACTGTTTACTTATGAAAAGAGTAATTTGTTTGAATTCTTTTTGTAAAATTTGTATTTTGAAATTAACTTACTAACCAGGAGACATTCATAGAACTTTTTCATAGGTCCTTAGTTTTGTGGAGCCATTCGCTACTCATTTCTCCATCCTTCTGCTCCCAACTGCACTTAGTTCTAGTCTGTTTTCATTTTGTGTGCGTTCTACTATCCCTCCAGTTGCTTTTTATTGTTGTTGAAAAATCAGGCTTCCAGGTGGCTTTCCAGACTCCCTGCCTGTGGGATATCTCTCCCATACCTTGGTGATTTACTTCCCCATTCTCCCATGCTTATGTCTTTTCCAGCCTCAATACTCAACCTCTGCTTCCGTATGATCTGTAATATACTGTTCGCCCACCTGTAATGTGCCCCCTAATGAACTGTCTCTAGTTTCCTGGCTTCTACCTTGGCTGTAAATTAAACAAACTAAACAAGAGATTTGAAACTAGAAGCCATAGAAGAGAGATAATAAACACATTCCTGGGCCGTGGCTACATTACACAGTATAATTTTTCCACTCTCTTCTATCTAACTGAAAATTCCACAATTTCATTTTGTTTTAAAGCTGAGTAATATTCTATATTTTCTTCTCCATACATCCATTGATGGACATCTAGTTTGAAGTCTATTTTATAGCTCTTGTGAATAGGGCTCTAACGAGCTGGATGTGTGAGTAGGGCATAGAGTTCATGAGCTTAAGCCTAGAAATGGTACAGCTTTGTAAAACAGCAGGTCTATTTCTACTGTTCTGAGAAACTTGCAGACTAAATTCTAAAGTTGCAGGACTAAATTCATCTCCCAGCAACAGAGTATACCTTCTCTTGCTGTATCCCTGCCAGTATTTGTTATCATTTGTATTTACACACAATGGCCATTTGGACAGGAGTGTAGCAATCTTAAAGTATTTTTAATTTTCATTTCCCTGGTATTGAGGATGTTGAACATGCTTTAAAGGGTGAATTATCCACATGTATTTCTTCTTCTAAGAGATTTCTGCTCAGCACCATAGTCCATGTTTAATCTGGTTTCTTTCTTTATTTTCAGTATTTAAAGAATATTTTCTTTATTAGTTCTTTGGTCTTTTGTGACTCTACATTAAATTTTTAATTATTACTTTCCATCTCTCTGAAAAATAACTTTGGAATTTTTATTAGTATTTCATCGAATGTATATATAGCATTTAGCATTATGCTCATTTTCACAATACTAATTTTTACAACCATTGAGCACAGGAAATTTTTGATTGTGTTCTTGACTTTGTGATATATGGGAATGCTACTGATTTTTATTTGTTCATTTTTAATCTTTCTACTTTGCTGAAATTATCAGCTCTAACAGTTTTGATGGAGTCTTTAGAGTCTCGTATGTTAAGAATCGTATTATCTGCACATAGAGATAACATGACTTCTTTCCCACTTTGTTTAACTTTTATTTTCTTCTCCTGTCTAAGACTCAAAGCTAAAATTGGAGTGGAGAGAATGGAGAAAGTGGGCACATTTGCTTTGTTCCTGATGTTAGTGGGGATATTTTTAGTTTTTCTCCATTTAGCATAATAATGTTGCCTGTAGGTTTGTTATATGTGGCTTTAATTATGTCGAGGTATGTTCCCTCTATTCCTAACTTTTACATGATTGTAACTATTAAGGAATGTTGAATGTCAAAGACATTTTCTACATCTAATGGGATACTCATGTAATCAATTTCTGTCTTTGAGTCTATTTACGAGATGGTTACTATTTATTGATTTATGTATGTTGAACAATCTTTACATCTCTGGAATGAAATCAACTTGGCTTGGATGAAAGATCTTACAATATGAGCTTGGATTCAACTTGCTAGTATTTTATTGAAAAAATATGCATCTATGTTCATCTGGGTGCTTGGTCTGAAATTTTCTTGTTTTGTTTTAGGTTTATCTGGTTTTGGTATCATAGTAGTATTGGCTTCATATAACAGCTTGAGAGCCTTTATTTCTTTCTTTCTTTTTTTTTTTTTTTTTGGTTTTTTGAGACAGAGTTTCTCTGTAGTTTTGGAGCCTGTCCTGAAACTAGCTCTTGTAGACCAGGCTGGTCTCGAACTCACAGAGATCCGCCTGCCTCTGCCTCCCGAGTGCTGGGATTAAAGGCATGCGCCACCACTGCCCAGCCCCTTTATTCCTTTTTTATTTCATGGTATAATTTGAGTAGTATTGGCATTGATGCTTCTTGAAGTTATGGTAGAATTCTGCAGTAAATACATCTGGTCATGGGATTTTTAGGATTGGAGGAGTTTTTACTAGCATTTCAGTCTTGTTACTAATTATAAATCATGTTTAAATCATTTACTCGACTGAATCTCAATATGGTATATGAATTTAGAAATTTGTACATTTTTTAGACTTTTCCAATTTAATGGAATATAGTTTTTTGTTGTAGTTTTGATGTTTTTTGAAATGAGATCTTGCTATATATATGGCCTGGAATTCATTAAGTAGACTAGGCTAGACTAGAACTTACAGAGACCCACTTGCCTCTGACTCCCAAATGCTGAGATTAAAGGCATGTGCGACTACATCTGGCTGGAATAAAATTTTTGAATGTATGTTCTTAGGAATTTTGAATTTTGCTGATATCTCAATGTCACTGTTTTTGCTCCTGATCTTATTTTATTAATTTGGATTCCTTCTCTCCTTTAGAGGTTAATTTGACTAAGAATTTGTCAATCATTTTTGTATATTCAAAGAACCAATGCTTTATTTCACTGATTTTTTTTTTGGTATAATTTTAATTTTTTCTGCCTCTTTATTTTGATGATCTCTTTTTGCTTATTGTTTTAGAGTTTGAATTGTTATTGTTTATCCAAGGCCTTATGATTCATCCTTGAGTTATTCTCTCTTTCTCTCTCTCTCTCTTTAATGTAGGCACTCAGTGCTGTACACATCCCTCTCAGGACTGCATTCATTGTGTTCCATAGACTTTTGTATGTTGTGTTTTTATTTTCTTTCAATTCTTGGAGTATTTTCTCTTTGATTTTCCCAGTGACACGGTTATTATTCAATAGTGCATTTTTTTTTTAGTTTCTATGAGTTTATATATTTTCTGCAACTTTTGTGGGGGGAAGCAAAGGGTCTATGTCAGTTTATAACTCTCACATCACACTCTGTCCCTGAGGGAAGCCAGGGCAGTAACTCAAGGCAGAAACCTGTAGACAGGATCTCAACTCTGTCCTAGAACTTGCTCTGTAGACTAGGCTGCCCTCTAACTCAGGGATCCACCTGTCCACCTGTCTCTGATTCCTGAGTGCTGGAATTAAAGGCTTGTGCCATCATTGCCTGGCTCTTTTCTCTTTCTTTCTTTCTTTCTTTCTTTCTTTCTTTCTTTCTTTCTTCTTTCTTTCTTTCTTTCTTTCTTTCTTTCTTTCTTTCTTTCTTTCTTGTTTTTATTGAACCCTTTTTCCTCTGCTTCCCTTTCCTTTCTTTCCCTCTCCATAGTCTCCATGCTCCTAGTTTACTTAGGAGATCTTGTCTTTTTCTAGATCCCAGATAGTTTAGATCCATGTATTTCTCTCTTAGGTCCTCATTGTTATTTTGGTTATCTGGGATTATGATTTGTAGGCTCAATATCCTTAGCCATCAGAGAAATGCAAATCAAAACAACTCTAAGATTCCATCTTATACCTGTAAGAATGGTCAATATCAAAAACACTGATGACAACTTATGCTGGAGGAGACATGGGGTAAAGGGAACACACCTCCACTGATGGTGGGAGTGCAAATTGGTACAGCCTCTTTGGATATCATTATGGCAATTTCTCAGAAAATCAAGAAAAAACCTTTTTCAAGACCCAGCAATATCACTTTTGGATATATACCCAAAGGATGCTCAATGGTACAAAAAGGACATGTGCTCAACTATGTTTAGAGCAGCATTGTTTGTCATAGCCAGAACATGGAGACAACCTAAATGCCCCACGACTGAAGAGTGGATAAGGAAAATGTGGTACATTTACACAATGGAGTACTATATAGCCAAAAAAATGGCATCGTAAAATTTGCAGGAAATGGATGGATCTAGAAAATATCATATTGAGTGAGGAAACCCAGACCCAGAAAGACAAATGTTATATGTACTCACTTACAAGTGGCTTTTAGACATAAAGCTAAGAATAACTAGCTTATAATATTTTCTGAAATTTTTATTTCTCCTGAAATCTTGTTTTTCTCCATTGGGCTCAAATGATAGATTATAGAATGCTATCTTAATTTTCTTATATTTGCTGAGACTTTCTTTGTATCATAATAGGTGATAAATTTTGGAGAAAGTTCCATAATCTGCCAAGAAATATGTATATTCTTTAGTGTTTAGGAGGAATGTCCTATAAATGTCTGACAGATACATTATATTTATGATGTCATTTCAATCCCAGTGTATCTCTGTTTGGTTTTTGTACAAGTGACCTGTTTAATTGTGAGAACAGGGTATTAAAATTACCAACTATTGTTGGAATTAATCATTGGTTTTACATTTGGTAGAAACTGTTTGAAATTGGGTATAACCGTGTTTTGTTTATACATTTTTAGAATTTCAACATCCTTGTTCTATTGTTTTTTTAATGGGTATGACTAGACCTTCTTTCAGCTCTCTATGGTTTAAAGTCTATTTTGTGAAATATTCTATTAGCTATTCCTGCTTGTATCCTAGTTAATTTTCTTGGAACACTTTTTTCAACTTATTTTTACCCTATGATGGAGTCTATTGTTGATGGTAAGTTGGTACATTTACACAACAGAGTACTACACAGCAGAAAAAAAATAACAACAACTTGAATTTTGCAGGAAATAGATGGAGCTAGAAAACATCATTTTGAGTGAGGTAACCCAGACCCAGAAAGACAATTATCACATGTACTCACTCATAAGTGGTTTTTAAACATAAAGCAAAGAAAATCAGCCCACAAATCACCATTCCAGAGAACCTAGACAACAATGAAGACCCTAAGAGACACATACATAGATCTAATCTACATGGGAAGTATAAAAAGACAAGATCTCCTGAGTAAATTTGGAGCATGGGAACCTTGGGAGAGGGTTGAAGGGAAGCGGAGAGGCAGAGAGCGTAGCAGAGAAACATGTAGATCTAATCTACATGGGAAGTAGAAAAAGACAAGATCTCCTGAGTAAATTGGGAACATGGGGACCTTGGGAGAGGGTTAAGGGGGGGAGAGGCAGAGAGGGGAGCAGAGAAAAATGTAGAGCTTCATAAAAATCAATTAAAACAAAAAAAAGTAGCAAAAAGATGGACTCATTTTTTCTGATGCATTCTGCTATTCTGTGTCATTTTCAGGCTGGAGGTTAAGTAAGACAATTGATATTTAGAGTTATTATTGAATTCTATGTGCAAATTCCTGTCATATTTGATTTTGTGTATGTTTTAGAATTATCTTCATTAATGTTCTTGGTGTTATTTATTTATTTATTTATTTATTTATTTATTTATTCCTAGTGACTTATGGGTATCTTTATCCTCTAAGACTAAAATGTTCCCTCCAGTATCCTCTATAGAGCTAGCTTAGTGGTCATAAATCCCTTCTGTCTATTTTTATCATGAAAGATTTTTGTTTCTCTTTCTGTTTTAAAAGATAGTTTTGCTGAACATAGCAGATAGTCTGGCTTAACAATTGTGATCTTTCACAGATTGGAATCTTCCTTTTCAGTCGCTCCCGATTTGAAAAGGTTCTAAATTGGTGTTATTTTGATGGGCTTATCTTTCTAAATGTCTTGACCTTTCTCTCTTGCATTTTTCAATAGCTTTTATTTAGTCTGCTTTTAATATTCTAACTGTAATATGTCAAGGGGAGTTTTTTCTCTTCCTGCTCATGAGTTCTATGGGCTTCTTCTGCCTGGTTGGGTGTTTCTTTCTCTAGGTGTGGAAATTTTTCTTTTATAATTTTATTGAAAATACATTATATTTCTTTGATATTTTCTTCTTCTTCTTCAGTGCCAATAATCTGTATAGTTTGGGTCTTGCCAGAGTTTCATAAAGCTCTGAGTTGTGATAATGGGGGTCTATGAGTTTATCATTGACCTGTACTGGGTGATCAGTTCCTCTGCTGTCTACTGGCCCCATCACTCTGTTTCCATAAGATCCTTTCTATTGGTGAGGCTTTGTCCTGTGTTTTTTATTTAGTTTATTGAGGTTTTCATTTTCACCATCATTTTATTTTGTTTTTATAATTCAAAAATTTTTTTAATTGAATTATATCTTTTATAAAATTTATTGCTTTATTTCATTTAACTCTTCAATTTTGTTCTCCTTGAGTGCAATCATTTCTTTAGGTTATTAGATCACAGTTATAATTATTATTTTAAGTTCTTTGTCTGTAAATTTTCTAGATTGTTCTCTTTGGGATTTATTATTATAAGCTTTAGGAAAAAGGCATGTCACTGTGTATGTGTGCATGCATGCTTGTGCATGTGTCTGTGTGTGTGTATATGCGTGTGCGTGTATGTGCGTGTGTTTGTATGTGTGTGTATATGCTTCTGTCCTGGGACTTATAAATGTGGAGTTAAGTTTTTGGTTGAGTTTATCTTCCTCTTTAATATTTTTTTCAGATTCTCCTTTCATTTTATTCTTTTGTGAAACAATTTATATAATATTCAAGAGAAGAGCATTGTTATTCTGGTTGCAGTGCAGCTTTCCTCTGTGGTTTGTATCTAGGACAGATTTACTGTCCCTAGTGTTCCTGTGATGGTCAGTTATGTTCCAGGTCAAGTTGGGTCTCCTGCCTGGGTTGCAACTTTTGTGTACAGGTGTAGAAGTTCCCATCCCTGTGGACCTTACTCTAGGGCCACTCTACTTTCCTTTCTTCATCCACAGCTTTGATCAATGTGAATTTTAAAAGTCTCCACATGTCTGTGGGACCTTAACATGTGTCAAGTCAGGCTCGCACCATGAGTTGCAACTTCTGCTGCTCCGGTGTACCTGGAGGCCTGATCTTGGGAAGCTGTTACTTCTTTCCTGGGGCTGCAGCTTGGGATATGGATCTCCCTGTGTGTCTGTGGCCCTCACCTGAAATCACTTGCTGGGATTCTAGTATCAGAAGGTTGATATTATGGATGCAGTTCAACATAACTGTACTTACCTAGCATGCATGAGGTTCTGGGTTCAACATGTAGCACTGAAAAATTCTGTATTAAGTATGCATATTCATATATTTTGTTGAAGTAGTGATTATTAACATTCATATAGAAAACCAAATGTTCTTCTGAATAATAGAACATCGATCAATCTATGCACCACATTCATTGAGATATTTTCTTATAGAAGGATCACTTCACTGGATCAAAGGCAAATGAGAGCCCATGTGAATGCCCTATAGTTTTCCATGTCATTCCAGACCCCTTGAACTAGGTATCCTTTCACCCTGTAAGACTGGAAGGCATTTCAGTGAGACAGTCACGGGGAGATAGATCTACATCAGAATACAGCTGGAGTTTTACGGACTGCACGTACACATAAGTATCTGAAAGTTGTACATTCCATCCTCAAGAGTGAGTCTGGTAAATAAGAATAAATATAGCCTGGTAGGTTTTTAGTTCCTGTTTTGAACCAGAACAGCAGAGCTTTTAGAAGAAAGCACTTTGAAGTCTGGCTGACGTGAGATTAAAGCCTTGATAACGCACACGAGTTAGGTGATATTTGGCATCTGTGTGGGCTTGGGAGACAGCTGAATCTCAGAAGCTTCCACTGCTACCTCACGTATGAGTCACATATTACCCAGCTGTGTCACTCACAGTAAGAACACTGTGAGACAGGAAATTTTATTGCCTGCTAATTTGTTACATTGATATTTTACTTCCTGTTTTCCCTTAACTTCGGTACTACACTTAAATACTAGATCTCTTGGGTGATTCTTTGGTACAAGTAAATGCAAGGATAGGAGGATGGGTGTGAGATGAAGGGGCCAGTGTGGGTGGTGGGCAGCACCGAGAAACTTGAGAGCTATAATACCGGTTTCCGGGAATGGAGAGGAAAGCTATCTAAAATCTGAAATTGTGCTAGGAAATCAAAGTAGAAATATTCCAGACAAGATGATATAAATCCTCAGAGTATCTGGCAATGTGTGTATGTGTGTGTGTGTGTGGGGGGGGGGGTGACACTTCTTGTGCAGGTCTTATAGACCTAACTTACTTGAGCTAATATTAATAATTTATCAAACATCTGAAGAGTTGTTTGCTTAATTGGGTCCCATTGCTATTAGAAACCTGCAAACAAATAACTGAAAATAGTATTAATCAAAACTTCTTTTTGATGAAAATTAGGATAGGTCATTGTGGAAAGGAGGTAGAAGGGTGAGGCCTGCACTTGGTGACAGAAATGTTCTCAAACTTGAAGCTATTGCTGCTGAAAAGCATGTGAGACGTATTTCCTTCTCTCGTGATTAAGGATTATTTTTACATAGCTGAGAGGCAAATGTCTAATGTCATCTTTGGGAGGCCAATATTTTCATGTTCAAATCATAGGCTGCAATTCCTCTTAGGTGAATGTAAACTCTTTGTGAATCCAAGTGATCTGAACTGTAGTTTGAATGAACTAGATGAAGAATAGTCCACAGTCCTCAGTACTGTGGCTAACAATTGAGTCAGTTCTCAATTCCCGTGATTTTGCTTATTCTTGATTTTGGAAATCATCTATGGAATCACCCTTAGTAGTCAAAGAGCATCAGTAATGAACAGTCAAACTGAGTAGAAGGCAGGCCATGGATCTCCTTACTTCTCCTTCCTTCTCCACAATTTTTCCCTTTCTGCTCTCATGATGACTCCTGCACGTATTTCTGACTTTCCTTAACTTCCCAAGCTACTCCCAAATCCCTCTTAGTTACAAGAAATGTAATTTCCCATCGTATGGAAAGCAAAGAATCCTTGTAATTCCCTTCAACTTCCCACCAGATACACAGTGATCTCCAACCTTCCAATGACCCTGCTTTCTGCTCTCCTTTATCTGTTTCTTTCCCTGTATTGGTTCTGCATAAGGTTCTCTATTCCTTCCCTATGCACATGCTCAAACTTTTCCTGTTCTTCACCCGACACTTTCTCACACAGTATTGTCTGCTCTTCAACTTTCCAAACTGTTTTTCTCCTTCAACAATTGCTAAACACAAAAGACTTACTTGTTGATCTCTTCTTTCCATGTCATTTTCTTTGCTTGTCCCACAGCGACTAAGCTTCATCTCTTCCTTTCTAATGAGCCATTTCCTCCAGTGCTCATCGTCATCCTCTTCCTCACTGCTAGATTTGTTTTGATCATTTTAGTTATTTTCATGTTCAATTTTGAAATGACTGTTTGGCAGGTATTTTTGCTCCTGGCATTGTTTGAAGCATTGTCACATATACTATTTGATCTAGCAACAGCATAATCCTGTGTTTTGAGAACTGCATTCCATAATTTATGAAGAGGAAATGCAGTTTCATTTGATTCATCAACACCTTCTCCACCAGCAACTTTTCTCATTTTAGTTTCTGGAAAACGACTTTTTTCATTTTTATTTTTCTTCAAAACTTGCCTTTTGTCACAAGTTAAATAAATTCCATTCACATATGTGTGCCTGTCTCAATATCCATTCCCCTTGTGCTATTGATGCATGTATCTGACTGCATAGTTAGTATCTTTGCAGTCACAGTCAAATCAAACTACACCTAACTCATCATCTTCCACTTCACATTTTCAGTAAATATCTATAAAATGTATATCACACACCAGGGCTTTGTTGGGTGTTCTGGTGGCTTAAGGCAAGCAAAACACAACTCTAACTTTAAGGATCAGGAGGTGGACTTGAAAACAACCGTAATACAGAGTATAGGTACTATAGAATAGGTACTATAGTATAAGTACTATGACAAAGCATGAGAAATAAGAGAGGGGAGCTTGCAGCTGCCTGGTGAACTGATGGAAGCCTTCTAGAAGAACTGAAAGGTTTTCTTTTCTTTTTTTTATTTTTAAGCCTGTGAAAATTTTTTTAGGTAGTGAAGGAAAGGGGAAAGTAACATTTATTCCACTTGGACCAGCACATGCAAGCGTGCAAGCTGTAGAGAAAGAATAGCATGGGAAGGATTATATGGCTTTTTTCTACTAGAGTCAACGCTATCACTGTTAAGTTATTTATCTAGGAAGCTTTTGAATTTCCTATCCAGTAACTGTAACATGGAGCAGGGGCCTGCTTATTTGTTTGTTGAGGTTTTCCGTCCTGCCCATTCCCCCAGCTGTTTAGCCCCAAAGAAAATCACACATAGATCTCTATAAGTTATAAAGCTGATTGGCCCATTAGCTCTAGCCTCTCACTGGCTAACTCTCACATCATAGATTTTTCTGATCTATGTTAGCCAAGTGGCTCAGTACATTTTTCCAGTGGGGCAGGTCACATCCTGCTGCTTCGGTGGTCTGGGCAGGAGTGGGAGGAATCAACTTTCTCCTTCCCAGAATTCTCCTGTTCTCATTACATCATTTCTGCTTCCGGTCTGTTTTTCCCACCTATATTTTCTGCCTGGCCAATCAGTGTTTATTTAAAACATGATTGACAGAATACAGACAATTCTCCCGCTCCAAGTAACAAATAATGTTGCCCTCAGTATTGTTGACTATTTCTCCCTGACCTTTGGAGACTTTATTATCCTCTCTTTCTATTAAAGTTCTCATAAATCAGTGTGGATAATTTATTTGCTAAAGATTTGAGAAAGAAATTATGCATTTTCTGTAATCAAATCATTTGCTTTGTTTAATAATAAGTATGCTTATATTGATAAATGTCTTATTGTGGTAAGTTACAATTGCACTGACTTTGGAATTTTAAACATAATTATGCTTTTTATTTTATTATATTCTATTTTGTAGTGCTGAGGGTCAAATTCAGGGATGTAAGACAAACAGGTTAGACAAACACTGAGTTATATCCCCAGGGCAAAGCGGATTTTGAAAGCCACCCTGTCAATGTGAAATTGGTTTAAAACGAACTCCACTATTTTTCTTAACTTATAGAAAGTATTCTTGTCATTAGAGTTGTCTAGAAATCTGTGGTTATATCAAGCTGAAGAAGACTCAAGGGGATCAATGAGGGTAATTTTGAGACTATGAAGTGAAGAATATGTCAATGTGTCAGTAAAAGGGCTTAGAATATGGTACTTATCAAAGAAACTATGAAAGAAGCGAGAAAAGTGAGATTCATTTTATTTGAAGAGGTAGAAAGAAAAGGAAATAGTGATGGGAGCTGCTTTTATGCAATCGTGTTTCCAGATCCTTCAGACCATGAAATGAGTGGTTTTGAATGAGTATTAATAAGAGTCATAAAAGGCTTCTATTCTATTGTTAGCAATGCTTTATTAGTCTTAGTTCTTCTTTTTTGTTTTCTGCTTTGGCCTCACTGTTAAGATATAAGCAGGGATGATTGTTGTTTATTTCATGAATGGAAGAAACTGAGACGGAGAAGTTAAGTGCTTAGCTTCAGGTAAGAAGAGCTAGGGGCAAACCGACCTGGTCAGGTCTGTGCCCTGCGATATCTTGTCCCCACAGGACCTTGACACAAGCAAGAATAAACTGACAAAAAGCAAATATGAAGGTGAAAATCAACCAACTTATAATGTCTGAAAGGTTGATTCAAAAATCTATGTAAGGCAATATTAAATTTATAGATATATTAAGAAACATTTCTAAAACGTATCCTAATTTTTTTTATTGGTTGTATCTTTGCTTCTCTCGTTTGTTCAGGCAGGTTCTCCAGTTCTCCGTTTCGTGTCGTCATCATACAACTTTCTTATTAGCATAGCGCATGATCTTACAGCATCTCTTAACTTGTTGCCTGGAAATGTTATCTGATGTGCTTTAGTTACTTGCTGCTGTGGCCAAATACCCACCAAGAATCAACACGATGAAGGAAGAGTTTGAAAGTACAGTCCATCATGGTGGGAAGGCATTAGGTAGACGTGGTTTTCAGTTGGGATTCTTCACCTTTTCACATCTCAATTAAACGGGAAACAAACAGCAGGCAGGCGTTCTGGACCCCAATCCCATGGGATGTCACCACTCACAGAATGGGTTTTTCCCTTTTTAGACGACTCTGGAAAGTTTTTATAGACATGATTAGAATATGTTCCCTAGGTGATTCTAAGCCCAGTCCACTTGACAAAAAAAATTATCCTCCGTACAATGTTATTGTATCCCCTTTTTTGTGCACTAAATTTGTCTCTTATTGTAGATAGTGGAATTCCTGGGGTACCCAGCAAATACAGCAGCAGTTCTGTATCTCATTTCTCCAAGCTTGGCTCGTGTTGATTATGCGCAACTATGGACCCCCTGGCTTGTGTGCATAGGGTGCATTGTAGAGATTATTTTTACTATGACATGCATTTTGTTGTCATCCGCACAGCTAGAGATAGTGGTTCTAATGTCTCTCTTTTTCAGGTTCTTGAAAGATCTGGCTTGATGTTATTTATATTTTGAGAAGAAATGAAAACTGAAATGTATGTCATAAATATTAAGGCAGTGACAGTATCTGATTTTTGTATAGGTAAAACTGCACATAGCCAAGATTCCTCAAGGAAAATTTTTCATTAATATTTCTTTAGAGACTTGACTATGTGGAACAAAGTTTTAAGATAACCACTGATTTAATCCAGATGAGATAGCCGTTGTATATGACTTCAAGATACAGTGAGGAGATGCTACATATGCAAGCCCAAAGGCGCTTTCCTCATGCAAGTTGTCTATATGGCCATAGAGGGCTATACTTCCAAAGGAATATGCTACAAGCTTTCCAATGAAATTTTCAATTTTTCAGGAGTTTCTTTTCAGAAAAAGTTGTTCGCTATCTTTCATTTTTCTTATGGGGCAGTAACTGCCCTTGTGTGCTTTTTTCCTTTTGATGTTCTCTTTTAAGCTTGCTTTTTGCTGTATCTTGTATAATAAAACTCTTCACTTCTGACTGATGCTTTTCTCAACATCTGTGAAAAACTAATTTGTTAGCTTGAAAGTAACTTAAAGAATCTCGGACCTTCATGGCCATGAGCCATATCTGATATAGTGAAAGGATGACACCAATTGAAATACCATATAATTATTATTTTAATGTTTATTTATATATTAGTTATATATATATTTAACATTACCTATCATATCCAATATTTCTATTTAAGCATAAAATTAATATAAAATAATTATGTTTCATGCTTTTGAAGAAAGAATATCTTTAGGATGCAATAAACTTGTTTTTGATGTCTGTTATACATAAAACAAGAAAATGCATGCAATATGACTAGAGTTTAGAGACCATACTCATGAATGCACAAAGTAGAATCGGTGTCCTCTCCTCTTGTCTTGTCTATACAGCAGTTTTGTAAGGCGTTAAGGCAGATGACTGGGAACTTAATGTCTTTTGATTGTTTCTCCATATCTTCTGGAAGACCAGAAAATTCATAAAAATATTAGATTTTTTTTGTAAAAAGATTTATTTTTTATTTTTTTAAATTTTCTGCATATGGGTGTGGGGGTGCAGGGGTAGGTAGGTATGTGCATATGAGCATAGGCACCTGGGGAGCCCAGAAGAGCTCATCAGAATCACTGGAGAAGAATTCAGAGAGTTTTAAGTCTCACAGTGTGGGTACTGAGAACTGAATGCATATATTCTGTGGGAGCAGAAAGCATTCTTAACTGGTAAAGTCATCTCTCCCACCCCATGTCTTCCTGAATTTTAAAGCATTGTTTTCTTCATTCACATTATCTGCAAAGCTCTTCCTAAGTCTGTACGAAACCACCGTACCATTTTTCTGTTTGAGCCTTTGGATACCCACATACTATCCAGCCACTCTTCTAGCCTCTAAACAGAGATTTTATTTGCATCTGGTATCGCACATGAAAGCACATCATGAAGATACAAAACACTGAGACTTCTCCTGGCTTTCACTCTTTATAGAAATACAGAGGGATGTGCCATAAACACTAACAGTTTTGTAGTGGAGATAGCTTGTCACAGCAGAAGAACTTAGAATATGCTGACTAATACAAATGTTAGAATTTTTAATAGATTCTGGTGCTTCAAGAAACCAGATTTTCATGCTTTTGACATTGTAATTTTGTTGATGTCAAATATGATGTAGTCCAAATGGGAATTCTAAGAATTTTTTTAAAAATAGAATATTCTGATGGTTAGAATCATTGATGGCATAAAAGCTGACTGAGTTGAGGACAATTGGGATCTGCATAAACATGAGTTTTAATTCTATTTTATCATTAATGCATAAAACTGGAAAAGTTGCTGTCCTCTTGGAGCCTGTTTCTGTATACACAAATAATAAATCATGCCTGAAACATTGTTTATTGGAGTCTATTATTATTGCTCTGTAATCAGAATACACTAAGACTTCATTTCTCTTTCCTACCTATGGCAAAGTTGAACTTTCAGGAAAAATTTTGCATTTCTATATGACAGTTTATCTCACATATTTTCGATTGTAGTTCACAGGAAATTTCATTGTCTTATAGATATTATTATTCACTATGACTTCCTCAGAAAAACAATGGTATTTTGCAAAATGTTAATATTTGGGCATGGATGGTACAAATTTGCTTGGTGTTAGGATTAACCCAAATGGTTAATCCTAACGAACCAAATGGTTCGTAAATTCATTTCATAATATCTGAGATATTAAGAGAGGTATACCAAAACTAATTATGTCACATGTAAACAAGGGCACTTCCTGAAAGAATTCAGAAACTACTTCTAATATAGATATTACTGTTATGGTTTTTTTTTTCTGAATTTGGCACTATAATATATTTCCTTACTGTTGCTACACACACACACACACACACACACACACACACTCACTCACACATACTTTTTTAAAAACTATTTGGTCTATGAAAATACATATAACAGTGAATGCATTAATGAGATTCTCTGTCTATCTTCTACCTAACTACCTACCTACCTACCTACCTATCATCTGTCTGTGACATATTGGAGTAGCTTACAGGTTGTGATCTGTGTAGTACAGCAATGGTTGCCTCATGATGGGAAGACCACAGAGCTGGTAGTTGGTCAGCCCACAAGACTAAATGTCTCAGCAGTCCCAATCTGTTGTTGTCTACCATCCAACTATGCTGGAGTTCAGAAGAAGGTCCTATCACCAGTGAATGACAGCCTCAGAAACAAGAAAAATGAACATACAAAATATTCTTCCACAACATTTTAAAAGCAATAGATTTTGGTAGCAGGTATGTTGAGTAAGGATCGTAAGAGGAAAAGTAAAGCCCTTGTAAAGAAAGTAGGTGAATTGTCAGATAATATGAATGAGTCATTCCTTGGGTTTGGAAATTAAGTAGAAGCTTTCTTAGGCAATGTTGATTTATCCACTTTGCCAACCAAATTAGTTTCCTACTTATTGGTGGGCATGACAAATTAGGTGCTCATGGTTACTTGGCTCCTCTGAATTCTGCTACTTCTGGTTAATTTTTATGGTGAAGGCCAGTTGTACGTGTCTCCATCACCAAGTGACAATTGTTTGTGGTGCTGAGTTCCTTATACGTGACATATACTAACTAATACAGCCTTTTTAAAGAGAATCTAAATTGCACACTTTAGAAACATTCGATAAAAGTGAGTTGTTTAAAATAGTTCTTGCCATAATAAATATTAATATGAACATTTCAAAAAACAAAACAAAAAAAAAACCCAACAAAACAAATAAGGGGGTGTTCCCTAATTTCGGCTGTTTAATAAGTCTTCCCTATATTGTTGTAGTTCTTTGTTTTTATGATTTATTAATTTATTTTTTGTTTTAATTAAAGAAAAAGAAACTAGAAACACGCTGATGCATTAAAGACTTTGTTCATGAATGACACAAATGCAAACCAATTGATTATATGTAATGAAAACCACAACTCATCATCAAAAGGTAAACATATATTGGCAAATAACCATGCATTATAAAACATCAACTATATAGTCTTACTTTTATAGCTTACTTTACATTTTAACTGGCTTCTTGACTAACTGAGAAAACTATGGGTTCCAATCATGTTTAGATAAGTGAACAACATTAAAAGATTAAAATCAATGTTCCTTGAGGAAGCAACTTTGTAATTGCAAACCTTTTCTAGGGGCTTGTAAGGTTGACTAAGGTTGTTGGCAAAAGAGATTAGGAATCTCCAGGGACAAGAAACTCATAAAATTTCTGCTATCACACTCAAGAAAAATGATTGTTTTCAGAATTTAATAACCTCGGGCAAGAAGGTAACCATAACCAAATCACTTTGGTAAACGCTGAGACTACCTTTAAAGTTGGAAAGGAAGAAACATGGGCAAGAATAGAATTATGGTCTCTAAAACAAAAGGCATGTATTTATAGAAAAAAAAAGATTTAAAAAGAGACACAAATTGAAGAATTTTGGAATATTTGAGGGAGAGAAGCAAGAAAGGGAAAGAGAGAAAGAAAGAAAGAAAAAAGAAAGAAAGAAAGAAAAAGAAAGAAAGAAAGAAAGAAAGAAAGAAAGAAAGAAAGAAAGAAAGAGAATATACTATCAGCAAAAGAATAGATCAAGAAAACATGTATTCAGATAGTCTTAAGGATTCTGCTTGGGCCCCAATTTTTTTAATGTTTGAAATTCATTTGCATTCAAGGTAATGGAGGAGATATTGACTTTTTAGTTAAATTACTGTTCACAATTTTAAATGGCTCTTTCGACATCTAAATTATGAATCATATTATAATATAGGGAAATTTATGGTTTTTCGAAATCATTATTTATTTTCACATCAATTTAAAAAAGGCAAAGAGGCTGTTTTTTCTATGGGTTATATTATTTAAGAAAATTGTTGTGATGGAAATTAACAAACTGAGAAATAGTTAGGTAATGCTCTCAGGTTCAGCCATCATGGAAACAAAGGGAAGGGAGACAATGTAGAGAGACTAGCTAGCCTGTGGTCTGCCGGAAGTGCCAGGACTTCATACCCTTAGTAGCCCCTATGATTAGTTGCAGCCTTGCAGATCAATTCTTCCTGGCCCAGGGCAGTAAGCCAGGAATGCTTCTGTTTCTGTCGTCCTTAGTCCCAGGACAGGCTCTATAATGGGGCAGTAAGCCAGCAATGCTTCTGTACCTGTCACCCTTTAGTCTCCAGGACAGGCTCTATAATGATTTTAATGTCCTGTTGTGGAATCCGTGTGATGTAAGAAAGTACTGTCATTAGAAGTAGAGCTAGGCTCCACTCCCTGAGTTTATTTCGAGCTGTTCATCATTGGACTATACATTTGACTTACACAGTCTGTTACTTCATTAACCCACTACCAATCTGATTTGGGTGAGTATAAAACAAATTAGTGCTTGTGAAATAGGAGACAGATAGTAGGACTCAATAAATATTGGCTTCCTCCCAACATTTCAAAGAGATTAATATATGCTTTAACTTTTCATCTGAATATTTTTCCCTTTATACATTCTGTATTTGAGTTGCTATTTGGAGAAAAAAATGACACTATAAAACTATGTTACCTTTTGTGCTTCCAAGGAAAGGTTTTTACATGGTTAATTTCCTGCTAAAATAGATTTTACTTCTTACAAGGAATAAATGACTAAATTATAGAAATGGCTTTTTTTTCCTTCTTTGGTCCATACTTACTAAGACTAGAGACATAACATGACTGTTAACACCTAAACTGCTATACCACCTTTTCCTGGTATCTTAAGATTCCTCAAAGGATTTCTCTAGCTATCTGGCAGTTCTCCTGAAAGAATGGCCTCTAAGTCATTTAACCACGAGACATTGTGAGAGTGTTGTACAGTTGTTTTTTATATGTTATCCAGTAGCAACACCTGAGAAATATTAAAAAGTATAAACTCTCAAGTCTCAGATCAGACCTATCAGATCGGAAGCTCCAGAGATGATATCCATCACTCTATATTTTGATGTATTGCATACTCAAGTTTGAGACCCTTTAGAGTAGTGTCTTCGTCAGGTTCCAACAGGAAACAGATATGTATGGGAATCAAGAACTATATCAAATTTACGTGGGCTATAAGGAAATGACAAAGAATGCTAGGTTCCTTGGTAGTTTGGAATGACAAGAGTTACACCATCCTTAGTCCGGAGTTAATGAGGGAAAATAGCATACTAACCCCCAAATAGTGGAGCAGGGTACTGTGGCAAGACCCAAAACACTTGGATAAGGGACAGACCAAATTTTCTACAAGAGTGAAATTTCTCTCCCTTGTTTTCTTTTGGGCTTCTCCAGTGGCTGATTGTAATCAGACAAGATAGCTGCTCATAGCTGTCCCTGCTGATGTTTGTCTCTACCAGATGGGAAAGGGTGGAAGGAGGTGAGAATGTCTCATGGACTATATCAGGTATACATAGTAAAGCCTCAGTTGCAACTAGGCATATAACAAGCTCCCAAACATTCCTTCAAAGGAGAGACAACATATTTACAAAATATACACCATTTAAGTGAAGGTCTAAAGTTGGCACAACTAAGCAATACAAAATTCAGGGATAAGTCATGATATGGTTACATTATCAAGGAACAAGGTGCTTCCTGTTAGGAAAAGTCAGTGCTGCAGTGGGCAGCCACATGCAGATTCAGGGGACAAAAATTCTTGAAGTGCAAATCTCCAGTTAAAGTCAGCATTGTGCACTGAATCAACTTGCACCTTTGGGTTATTTCATGTGGGAGAAAGTTGCCTGCATACTGTGTTAATTTAAGGATTTTCTCATTCTCGTGTTACATGTTAGCTTGGAATCAGGAAAGTACTGTCTGCTACTTTGATTGACAGTTACATTTATGAACCATATTTTTGGCTCTTTTAACTTACTGTATTTTTGTTTTTTCCTCAGAAATTGACTTCCAGAGAAAGAGCCATTTGGATTTCCTACAACTAGTTAATTGGCTTTAATGTGAATTTTTAATTATTCAAATAATATTTTTATAGTTATCACAACGAAATTTTTTGTCCTGTAAATTTTAAAACACATGTGAAGTTTGAGAGAACAATGGGTCGTTACTTATTCCTCAGTAGCTTCAATAATTATCAATATTTTCAAAAACACTTTTGCATTACAGTGTAATTTAGATTTTCAAAAATAGCATTAGCTTTTCTGAGTGCTAGTTTATGTATAGAAGTAGAAGGAACATATTTAGGAAATTAATGGACGTGAAATATGTCTCAGTTCATTGCTTATATAATTTCTGTGATTTGGAATAATTTTAGTTATTTTTTATATAGTAGAATATATTGCATTTCTAATAGTATTTCATTTGCTTGCCTGAGGTAACACATTCTCATACTGAATTATAATTCAGTAAGAAAAATGTATTATTTTTCCTAAATCAAGCATCAATGTTGCTGATGGAATAGAACTTAAAGCCCAGGATTTAAATTGCATTTCAATGTTCAGTATTTTCTAATGGGTTCTGGGAAAGGCATGATTATTGCCATTAACATAGGAAATATTTAAATTTAATTTTTCTGAAATGTAGACATTTTCTTAAATTCATATATACTTTTTTGTTTTTATATTGTTATGTCAGATATTATATATTTATGTAATGAGACTGGCTATAACATTATAGTCATTCAGGAATATTTCTGTCTAAACACATAAAACTTTTAAGTAAGAGGAAAAGAAGATAAAAGCATCATTCTCCCAGGCCAGTGGCCAGGCTAGAAGTAGGGATGTACTCATTGGTTTTTATGACCAACTTAACATAAACTAGAATCACATTGGAAGAAGGAATCCAGTTGATGCATTGCCACCATCAAATTGGCCTGTGGGCTTGTCTCTGTGACCTTTTCTTTTATTGCTAACTGCCATAGGAGCTCAGTCTACTCTTGTGTTTCCATCCTTTACAGATGGGTCTGGCTTGTAGAAGAAAGTTATCTAAACATGATGCTGGGAGCAAGCCAGCAAGCATTATAGCTACTTCAGTTTCTTCTTCAAGTTCCAGCCTAACTTCCCTGGATGCTAAAATGAATCTTTCCTCTGAAGATGCTATAGTCCTGGTGCTCATCACAGCAACAGAAACACAGATAGACCAAGGAGCAGAAAGAAAATCTATGAAATAATTCTGAAGTCTTATTCACAGCAATGGATTGACCATAGCCATTACCAAATAGACCCTATATTTTACATAAAGGTGCTTAGAAATCGTAAGACATATCCTTAAATTTTACCTTGGAGCATAGGACAAAGCATATATTTCAACACCTCAACCACAAAGACAGACATCTACTCAGAGTAAAGGGCTGGGAAAAGGTTTATCAAGCAAATGAACCTAAGAAACAAGCAGGTGTGGCCATACTAATTTCTAACAAAGTTGACTTCAAACTAAAATCAATCAGAAGAGATGGAGAGGGACATTTTGTACTCATAACAGGAACAATTCATCAGGATGAAGTCTCAATCCTGAATATCTATGCCCCTAATATAAAAGCACCCACTTATGTAAAAGAAACATTACTAAAACTCAAGGCAGTCATCAAACCACACACACTAATAGTAGGAGATTTCAACACTCCTCTCTCACCAATGGACAGGTCAACCAGACAGAAACCTAACAGAGAAATAAGAGGATTAAGGGAGGTAATGAATCAAATGGACTTAATAGACATCTATAGAACATTCCACCCAAATAGGAAAGAATATACCTTCTTCTCTGCAGCTCATGGAACCTTCTCGAAAATAGACCACATACTCGGTAACAAAGCAAACTTACACAGTTACAAAAAAATATTAGTAACTACCTGTGTCTTAAAGTATGAAAACAAAGTCGCTCTTGGCATACCATTCAAAAAGTTCTGTTGTCTCTTTTCCAGTCTCCCAGAAAGTTTAAAGGGCTTATGTTTGTAACGCATAGACACATGAATGACCAGGAAAGTTTGCTGATTCCATAAACCACCCATACCACGTGGACCCTCTCCCGGGTTCTCCTATGCCAAAGGGATGCAAGAGGAGGGCTGGTAATAGGATACACTAAATTATCATACTTTCTCTGTGTTCCCTTTGCACTCTTCAGGAAGGAGCAGCGAGGAAAGGGGAGGTGGTTCCTGTCCTGCTCAGACAGAGGAAACAGCAATGCTATCCTTTAAGCTTCAAGCTCCCCCAAAAGCCATACGAATCAGTTTGATTCCAAGTCCATGAAGCACAAACATTTGGTGACTCAGCAAAATCATTCAAGCCACCCATGCACTCCAACTCTGGAAGCCTGCTGAATCCCCTTGATGTTAAAATTCTCACTCCTGGGCATTCACTGTGTTGCTGACACTGTTGAAAGTGATATCACGTGATCCCACAAAATACTGCATCATGAATAATAGTTCAATAGCACTGCAGACATTCAGTTCTCATGCAACTTTCAAACTTAGGGCTCTTAATTGGTGGACAATCCTGTGACAGGTTCAGTGCTTGCTCTGTTCTTTAGCTGTGCAATCGTCTACACAGAGCTTCTAGAGTCACTGTGCTTACCGCACCAAGAAGATAAAACAACAAAGGCCTCTTTGTGGACTGGAGTCTTCTAACAATTTGTAGAGTCTATTAGTTGCAATTGTCATGTTACGTGCAGCAGAGACCGACCACTGGTGCAGAAACAAGAGGTGATGGTTTCATTGAGCTGTTGTTTGCCCTGCTACCATTCTCGACCCCAGACCACTCTTTCTATAGCTCCAGGAATGCAAGGTGCTTTTCATTTCTGTCTACTTGGGAGCTTTCCTTAGCTAAGCCTGGCTATGACTTGGCCCACAACAAAGTTAAGATATTTATTCAACTTTATGTAATTAGTCCCTCATGGCTTTTGATGTCAAGGACTAATAGTACCCAATTCTTCTGACAGAAATTATTACATTTAAGGAAGAAATATAAAGGGCACTCATTTCAGAAAACTAATGTAGTAGTTTAATTTTGCTCATTAGGTTCCATCATTGCCATCTGATTTTATTCTTTGAAATAATTTCATAATAACTTCACTGAACTTTTGGCTGAAAATAAATTGGGGAAGATTAACTAAAATTTTGCTTTAGGTTGTAGATAATTAGTGATTTTGTGTTTTCCAAATGCCACTGTCATAAGTGCAGAAATAAGAATTCTAAATTCTTTCCTTGCAAAAGGACAATTTTGAGCTATCCACACAGGCTGTGTTCAGAACAGTGAAATGTGAATGTGAGACCAATGCACAGTTTCGGGGTGGTGGTAGATATAGCACTCCCCTGTCATGTGCACTGGTAGTCCTACAAGCTAGCTGTTTCTCAGACATGTTTCGCAGTTATTATTGAGATGAGAACTTTATAATTAGTTTGAAAAGGTCGAAGCTATTAGATGAGTAGTTTGTAGGTGGTATGTTTTCAAAATTTGAGTGCTTATGAACGCTTGATGAAAGGAAAAAATAGTGCTCTGATTCAACAGAAACCACTCATTACCTCGGGCAGCATGTTTCCAAAATATAATTGGTTACTTCCGGTCATATTCATAACTTGGAAAGTACCGGGGAAGGCAATGTTATTTTGCTGGGGCCTCTGGATTTGATAACTCCTAAAAGCTGAGTGTTCTTAATTTTGAAGGGCAGAGGAATTAGCTCTCCTGAGCAGATATCCTAGGTGCCTCTGGGAACACGCACAGAAATTCAGTATCCATTTTGTGTTTCGAGTTCACGGAAGTATAAACATTTAAATTTCAACCTGCAGATACATTGGTGATGTCTGGGGTTTTTGTCCCACCCAGTACCACAGCAGTTCAGCCCCAAAGAAACACACAAAGGTCTACATTAATTATAAACTGATTGGTCTAGTAGCTCAGGCTTCTTATTAACTCTTATAACTTATATTAGCCCTTAATACTTGTCTGTGTTAGCCACTTGGCTTGCTACCTTTTGCATCGAGTCAGTCACATCTTGCTTGTTCTGTGTCTGGGTGACAACTGCAGACTGACCATTTCCTCTTCCCAGAATTCCTGTTCTCATTGCTCCACCTCTATTTCCTGCCTGGTCACCCCACCTCTACTTCCTGCCTGGCTTCTGGCCAATCAACATTTTATTAAACAAGTACATGAAACAAATCTTCACAGGGTAAAATCATTGTCTCACAGCACATTAGGGAGGGAAACAAACACCACTGTCTGGATTAACAAGAGACAACATGACTCCATTCATGTATGTTCTACATTAGGGAAAAATCAGGTCAGGGAAATGAAGTTTGAAAAATCAGTTAAAATTTTCAGAGTGCAACAACTCCTTTTCATGGTACAAAAAATCCACACGTGTCGTCAAAAGCATCCCAAATAACACCTTAAAACCTCCCAAGCTTATATTATCATTTTAGGTAAGAGAAATACAACTCACTAAAATTATTTGAAGAAACTTTTAATTTCTTTATAAAGCATAATTGGATTTCTACAAAAAATTAAGAACTTACTTGGCATAGAGAGTTTGGAACGTGTTCATAGTGACATTAAAAGCAAAAAACTGCAAAAACAACTCTGGAGCCAAAAGCTGTCAATTTGATTGGAAGAGTGTTTTGCTTTGATTTTACTGTTGATGTTCCCTTCCCATTACCCACAGCTGTTAATCAGCTCTGATTGAGATAAAGCACCAAAGTCTCCTCTTCTATTCTATCAGCAGCTGGTTGGTGACTACCTACTACGTTCCAGACATCTTGGAAGCTGCAATCTATGTGCTAAGACAGGTACCTAAAGGCACTAGTTTAATTCAAAGTTCAAAGAGCCAGAATGTCCTCAGAAGACATTCATTGACAGTGTTAAATGGGTGTGTGTGGGGGGGTACGTGTGTGGATACTCTACTTGAAGGAAAAGAGGTCCATGCCAAATCATTGACCAAATTTTCTTCAGAAGAAAAAGTCAAGAGAAACTCTGCAAGTACTATGGGTACTTTTTATTAGAAGATATTTTTTGAAGCCAGCATTAACCAATACACCCTCATCCAAATAGGTTTTGTAAAAGTAGTCATTCAGGAGTAATGGCTGATGCTTGAAAGTCATGATGTGAGTTAGAGGAGCTGGATGAACTTTTACTCTTTCCTTTCCAGCTGCCTGAAGGTTGTCTAGAGGAAGAAAAAGACACAGTTCCAGCAGCTGCATCCTTCTTCCCCTCCAGCAACATGTCTTATAAATTCAAATTCATCAATCTGGCAGTGGTGGCGCATGCCTTTAATCCCAGCACTTGGGAGACAGAGGCAGGTGGATCTCTTTGACGTTGAGGCCACCCTGGTCTACAAGAGCTAGTTCCAGGACAGGCTCCAAAGCTACAAAGAAACCCTGTCTGGAAAATAAATTCAAATTCATCAAAATGGATTCCTAGATTCTGATAGCTCTGTGAACTAAAAAGACCCAAGATGACTGTTGCAAAAAGATAAAGCAATGACACCATTATTTCTGACTTTTCAACTGTGACTTTATTCATAATTTCTCTGTGGAGAATTATATTGAAAATCATCCCAGTATCAATTATACATTTGATATTAATTAACCATTTCTAACTTCAGATATTCTCAAGCCTTAACTGACTGAACATAGATAGCATCAGCAATGAGTTGTCCACCTTTCCCCCTGTAATCCAATCCTGGCTGAGATAACACATCCATAGGAGATCTTCATAAGCTTCAGTGTTCTCTGTGGCATCTGATTCCCTTCCCTGGCTGGAGACACAGGCATATCCTCAGCATTCATCCTTGTCTGTCTGTCTGTCTGTCTGTCTGTCTGTCTGTCTGTCTGTTTTCCTTCCTTGGCTGGAGACACAGGCATAAACTCAGCATGTATCCTTGTCTGTCTGTCTGATTTCCTTCCCTGTCTGAAGAAACAGGCATATCCTCAGTATGTATCCTTGTCTGTCTGTCTGGGTTCTTCCTCTTCTACTAACCGCTCCATGGTCTGGTGGGTTATATGTCTACCCTGGAAGTTACTGGTCACTCTAAGTGGACAGTCCTCAAAGCCTGAGGAAATCAGCCCACACCACACAACGCCTCCAGCTTTCTATCTATAGCAGCGTTAGGAAGCCAGTGCTGAGCTGTGGTTCTTACATCTACTACTTTTTTATTCTCCCCAGCTCTGGCTTCTTAATGCTACTTGTAATGTATGTTTTTATCACATTAGATATAGAAGTAATATACTTTGTTTAGGGAATTTTTAAAAAATATTTTCCTCCAGACCCTCTATATCCCTGTCTCCATGTCCATTGTGTCTATGTCTCCTTTGCTCTAAGTTGTCACTTCTAATGAAACTCTTCTCTGGGTTGAAAGGGCAGCCTCTCTGCCCTTTAAGGCCTCACATGTTGCCATTGATAGACTGTTCTGCCTCTTTTCAGCACTCTCACCTCCAGGCCTGGGTCTTTGAGGCTATCTCTCCTAATGAAGCTCATTTATGCATGTAACAAAAATTCATCTCCTTTTCCAAGCCAGCCAACTTTCAGTTTCTCTTCTGTTATTTTATATATATATACATACACACACACACACACACACACACACACACACACACACATATATATATATTCCAAAATTGGGCTTGTGGTCAGATAGATAACTATTCCTGTAAGTTTTGGCTCTTGACAGCAGCTTGTTTTTCACCTGCCAGCATATTTTCCAGATTCTTTTTTTGTGGCAAGTAAGAACAAAACACGATAAAGCAGAACAGAATTTGCCTGGGTGTTTATGGGGTGTGTCTCTCGTCTCTGTCTTGTCCTTTATTTAGTTCTAGTCTCTCCATGGTTCCTCCAAGCATCCTAACCACAACGCACCATGACTCTGTCATCACTGAGCAGTGTGGTCCACTCTCAGCTCTCCTTCTGGACATCTCAGGGCATTCGAGATCATTCTTTGCCCTCTCTATCATCAGGGCTCTTCTCTGCTTTCCCTCTTACTTTAAAGGATGCTTCTTATCAGTCTGCCTTTGGCTCTTCTCCTTGTCCTGATCCATACTGGTAGAGAGTTACAGAGCTTAGGCCTCGGTTACCTTTTTCTGTGTGCACTCTCACAGTTACATCACTCTCAACCAATATTTTAGACATTGGTCATGTGCTTAGCTCCCCACTTTATTTCTCTAGTCTTGACCTTTCTTCCTGGGCATAATATATAGACAGAATGCACCTTCGTTTCCCGGATGTTCAGACCCAAATAATCACACAAAACTATATTAATTACGAAACTGTTTGGCCAAGGGCTTAGGCATCTTTCTAGTTAGCTCTTATGTCTTAAATTGACACATTTCTATTAATCTATATGTCACCATGAGACTGTGGCTTACAGTTAAGGTTCCGGCATCTGTCTCTTTCTGCTGCTACACAGTGTCTCTGACTCTGCCTTCTTTCTTTCTGCATTCAGCTTACTTTTCTCTGCCTACCTCTATTCTGCTCTACCATAGGCCAAAGCAGTTTCCTTATTAGCAAATGGTAATAAAACATATTCACAGCATGCAGAGGGAATCCCACATCAATAATATCTTTGATTATCAGTTTACTTGATACCTATTCACCTACGAGTATCTAATGGACTCTTGAAATCTAACTCATATAAACATTATTTTAGATTTTTTGTCTGTCTTCCTTAGATTTGCCTTTTGTTGAAAGTTTCCCAGTCATCAAAATAACACTATGCATGAGCAAAGATCTGTTTGTTGTCACTAAAATAAGGACAGAGATATGGAATGTGGTTTCATCCTCATGCATATTTTTATATTCTAATTAATAACTCTCCAGCCATGTTTTTGCCATGTTCTTAACTAATGGACTTATTTGGATAAAATAACCACTTTTCAGCATTCAACAAAGCTCAAATCCTTTACTGTATACGAAATTGACAACACACCATGGACCTCGTTTCTATTGACCACTATTTTGCTCTATTTTAGCCTGTTTTCTGCTTAAAATGTGACCCGGTGATACACCATAGCCCACAAAAATAAGAGACAAACCATTTAAATAAAAACAAAACATGTCAAGAAGTTATATACAACTCTACAAAATTTTGAACAACTTTATTTTGTTTTCATTTGTTCTCTCTTCTATTTTTTTTTATTTTCTTCTACCTTTAACAACCACCTTTCCTGATTTATTTATCTATATGACCTTCCAACTCATTATAGACTTCAGAGTCAGAACAAGGGGACTATTAGTTTTTTTGAGCTCTAGAGGTTATTTCAGAACAAATCAATTTGTTATTGTATTTAACAAGGCATACATTTATTTTACAACCATGTTGTTACATACAAGATGACTCCAGAACTGCTAATCCTCAAGTGTGAAAAGCAGACTCTTCATGAGTTTCCGTTTGTTTTTTGTGGATGTATTTTATGTCTTGTTTTGTCTGCTTGTCTTGCTCTGACATTAGCTTTTAGAATGCTAAGTAGTTTTTAGGTTTCTTCAGCTCCTGCTTTGAAGTAAAAGCAAACTCTTACATAGTAAGAAACAAAAAATGAAATGCTGGAAAACATGTTGAAAAATGCATATCACCCTAGGGGTGTAGACTTTAATCTTTTGAGAGACAGCAAGAGAATTAGTACCTGAGAAAATTTCCCTATGTCTTTCATTCAGATGTTTACTCTGTGAAACTCAATAAATAATTATGTTTCACAATGGAAATCCTGATGTAGACTGGGATACTAGAGTCTGAATCACTTCTGATTTATCATAGTATACTAACTAAGTAATGGGATAAATTTCCCTTAGCCACTGTTTAATAGAGTATATTTTGTTGAATTAAAAAAATTCCAGGATGGAAAAATTGCAGCTGCTCTTTTGGGAAGGCTTGTTCTTAAGGACAGGATTCACAGAAAACAATTGAAATAGACTGCATTTCATAGAACCTTTTACTCACATTTCATTATTTTCCACCTGGGACCTATGTACCATTAGAGGTTGCTCATTTCTTAGAAAGATTTTATGTTGTGATTTTTGATGTTGTTCAGAAATAATAATAGAATTCTATTTTAGAAAATCAGGCTGAGTCTGCTATACCTGACAATCACAATAAATTTACAAACATGACTGTGTTGAGTTTTTAATGATCTTTATTTGTCTTTATTGCCCATGGTCAGAGTGGTAGTAGTGGCCCATAGAATATTGAATATTAGGCCCATAGAATATGGAATATTAGGATGAAATGCTTTCCTTATTATAAATGTGAAACTTCTAAAGTGATATTATGTAATTGAAAATTATATTATAATTGACTTTAGTTTAAATAGTGTTAAAAATGAGACCCGTACGATACCACAAAAATAATAGTATAGCAGAGTAATGTATTCACTAAATACCCCAGGATTATAATGCAGTCCTATTCTATCACCCTGAACAGCAATGGTGGAGTTCCACAAGATGCTCCAGGAGGTGACATACTGGCCTATGGTATATACGTTCACAGTTAATTCATAAAAGACTAACAATAATGTTTTAAAAATCTCTTCTTTAAGCACATTATGTGAATTGATACATTACTGTTTAGAAACAGTTCTAACCTAGGAATATTTTTCAGGTCTGAAAGGAAGGAATGTCTTGGCAGACATTGCTATGGGTATAAACTTTTCAAATTAAGACACTACTTTAACTTTTTTCAATGATTCCAATCTTGTCATATGAACCCTAAGAGGCAAAGAACATTTTTTGACCAAGACAGAAATGTATACCAGTCAAAATGAGGGGGATTGAAGTGTAAGCAAACTCAGTATATTGCTGTAGGAAATGAACACATGGAGGTTTGAGAAGAAATGAAGCCAGTCTGAGAGACCTATTCCTGCATGGTAGTCAACAAGAATGTGGGGAATCTCGGTTCTAGAACTGCAAAGAATATATCTGAAGACTTAAATGAGCTTTGGTGGAGGCCTCTGCCTCCAGCCCAGAGAACATTCATCGTCCGTGAAACTCTAGTTTGGTCTCTTGAGACACTCAGCCATCGGCCTAGCTGAGCCATATTGGTTCTGGAATTCTGAGCCAGAAGATTGAGATATAAATGGATGGTTTTGTTGCTGTTTGTTTTTCCTTCACATGCTAAATTTGTGATCCTCTGTTATGGCAGCAATGAAAAACTAATGCAAATTTTTATAGCAGCTTGCAAATTGCTGTAATTATTTGCCCTTATTTATAGACAAGGAAGCTGATACACACAGAAGCTAATGAACACACTCAAAGACGTCAGTTTTCAGAGGTGCAGTTCTGTGGCACTGAACAGAGATGGACATCAGAACTGGAAGTCTGCCCCATAGTAGTCAGAAATATATTATTATTGTTGACTAAATATATTGTATCTTTTCATATGACCTCCAACAATTCATTACCACTAACACATGTACTTGTCAATTAATTTACTGATACATTTTAATAATTTTTTTCAAATAATAATCTCAAATTAACCATGCTTGCTTTAAGATAATGAATACACAGTATGGTCCATCTAATGACTTAGTGATTAAAGAATGGGAACTCCTTATTGAAATAAAGCACAATAACTTCAGATGACAGAAAACAAAAAAATAATGTTGGCATAAAGATATTCAAACAACAAAACAAATTCTTATCATACAAAATGCTGCAAGATGCACATTGTCAATTTTCTTTCACAGCATCCTGTTCTGGATGAGAGGACATAATGCAAATGTTCAAATCTAGTGAAAGTTCTTGACTTTCTGTAAATTAGCACAAAACATAATAAACTTTTTTCAAAACTAGGAGCACCTGTCCTTCTAGGGGAAAGGAGTTGGTTTTCTTTAAGGGTGTAGCTCTCGTTGGGTCCACCATTCTCTGGTGGATGACCCCACACCGAAGAGTAGATAGGTAGAAGAAATTGGAGTTAATGCATCATTAAAAAGAAAAAAGGACTTAAAGTTGAGCTTGGTTGTGCAGGAAACTATGGGTGGAACTTGAGAGAGTTGGGGGGAGGAGTAATGGGTGACTCTAACAAAAACACATTGTACAGAATTCTCTAAGATTTTATTTATTTTTTTTAAAAAAAAACATTTTGAAAATGGCATCTGATCAGTTTCAGCTCAATCTTCTGACACTGTGTCTGAAATGTGTGGGGTCTTCAAAAATAGTACCTTGTCTTAGGCAATGAAGGATCATATCAACATCCTTTTTGTTTTTGTTTTTCTTTTGGAGTCTGTTGAACTCCCTGGCCATCAACTTGAAAGGAAGTTTCTCATAATTGGTACTGAGGTTTTGTTAAGCAGCCTATGACTCTTGGACAGAATATCATCATCTCAGTTGGCATAACTCTGTGTGTGTGTGCGCGCGCAAGTGCGTTTATATTTATTTGTGTAATTTTAGGTAAATATAAAACTATTTCTTTGCTTTTTTCAAATGTCCTTAGGATTATTTATCCTTGCTTTGTGCCTCTCATTTGTAATGTCCTCCCTACTTGATCCCCAGTTAAAGCCCCCCATCTCCCCATTTTTTCCTTCATATAGCTCATATCCTGCTATTCCCCTCTTGAGAGTACCCCCCATGGTTCCTTTTCCATGGCTTGGTTCCTGCTGTTGCCGAGAAGTCTGCTACATGATAGTGTCTTCCACATATGACACGGAAGCTATGTCCATGAAATCTCAAAGATATGGCTGCCTAGACAAGACCCAGAAATGATACCAGTTGACTCCCAACATGGATGGACACAATTTCATGGGACTCTATCCCTAGATGATGAGCTATAGGAAATTAATGATTGCTAGGGAGAGAAAATTAGTCTTTAGCAGAATCGAACACCCAATTGGTGATCCAATACTAAATGGTAAGCCTAAAACTATATACATACAAACAATATTAAATGTATTCATCAGGTTGTAGCTAAATATTTATTCATATATACATGTGCAGAGATATGTATATATGATTACTCAAAAGGAAGGTGTGAATTTTAGAGGAAGTGTGGGGTATGGATATGGTCAAAGGGAGGAGAGGGAGAGGACAAATGGGGCAATTAGTTATATTTTAAATAAAAATAACATAAAACTTTAAAAATGCATCTAAGAATTATGAACAAGTAAAAGCATTACGAAAACAAACCTGACCACAGTGAACATAACACAGCAGAGACTCCTGAAAATCGTGTCTAGAGAAACTAGAGACTGTAGAGACCACGTACCATAAAGGGCGTCAGAAATGTGGCTGTTAGAACGTTACAAAGTCAAATTAAACTAGGTTAAAAATTAATATTGAACATTTCAAAATGAAATAAATATTAGTAATACCAAATGAATAATGAGTGACAATCTTTTATTTCATTAATAAATCAAATTATTGAAAATACAGAGAAAGAATTATTGCCTCATACCCTTCAACTTAAGAGCATTGTTATTTTAGATTGTGCTAATTATATTTTATTCATAGAAATGTGGAAAACATTTTTCATATAAAAGTTATAGTTATTACAAATTTTGTGGGTTACACTTTTTGATAGGTACGGGGTCAATTTAGAAGCACACATAAACTTTGAAAAATTTTTTGTTTTAGTTTGTTAGTAAATAATCTTGCTGCTTTAAATGTAGTTTTAAATTTCTCTTAATGCTACATGTCCAATCTAACAGAAAAGGAAGGTGATGTATTTTTCATATGAACTGTGAAGAATGTCAAATTATTGTTCCAAATGACATCATCTCATCATTCATAGATCAGCCTTGGAGGTAATATACTCAGAGGCTATTAGCAGATAATATTGTTAACCTCACCTAACCTATTCTTGTACATTTTTTAAAAATCAATCAACAGTTATTATTAGAAGCTTTATTATATTCAGAAAGTTTTAGGTAGTTTGCAGACGCATTGTTAAATTAAAAAAAATTATCCAGTAAAATACATTTTTGATAATATATATAATACATGGTATATTTCAGCCATATTACCATTCATCTAATCTCAAAATTTTAGCAATTACAAATTAGTTGATGAAATAAAATTTCTTTGATGGTTTTAAAAGTGTGTTTTAATTACACTAACAAACGTTGAGTCAACTATAAATTATTAGGTTTAATAGAGTGAGAAATCTTTTCATTTTGTTCTGTTTTAATTTTTATTGTCTTCTTTTAAAACTCAAGAATCTTCTGCATCAATTTCCTAACTCCTGGGATTACAGGTATGCATCATTATAAGAGACAGCTGAGCTAAGGAGAAAGAACAGCTCTGCTAACTTGTATATGTCCGCTGGTTCTCTTGTTGTTGTTAGATTATAATAGGATGGAAACTTGTAAGTGATACCACTTTAATTTTTACGTGTTATTTAATGTTGATACCAGGTTGGTAAAAACAAAGTAATATATTGTACATTGGTACAACTGTTCAGAAAATATGGAGGAGAAAATGTAGTATAGGTATATGTTCTATATACTCCCTCTCTCATCCCTTCAAGAAGTTCATAATATTCATGGAAATTTTAAACTTACTGGTCTTTGGAAAGTTCTTTGGGTATATAATTTAAATATTTTGTTTCTTTTGTCTACACTTTATAACAGGCTCTGTATGTGGTAAATCTAAGAAGGAACTGACTTCTGACGATGTTGTCAGGTGGTATGATTTAGATAACACAGACTTGCTTGAACATCTTTAAGCAAGGAGCTAGCAAACACCACTTGCCCTAAGAAGCAACAATACTCCAATCCATTTATTCTAAATAGGGTTGTATGTTTATAAGTCTCCAAATTATAAAGCTGTACACACATATCAAACAACTGTATGGTTATATAGCTGTGAATTTTTCAAATCATCTGTCTACATTAGGCATTTTTGTAGAGTATTGCTGCTTTTCTACGAAGACTTGGATTTATGCTAGAAATCACAGACCTTTAAGTTTCTTTCTGCCAGTTCTTTAACTTCTGGTACCACAGGAAAACACCATGTAATAATGTCAGATTCTTTTTTGAAGAAAAATACCATTAGTCACATATTAAAGCACATGCTTGCATCAAACCTTCTGCACATGGAAAGACAAAGGATGGACAAAGTGACGAAATGGGGCTACTGACAAGTCTTCTATTCTTTGGAAGCCAAGTGGACGTCATTGTTTGGAGTGGGCTATTCAGATAGCCATGACTATGGCTGCTGTCTGTTCAGAAAGAAGGCAGACTGGTATCTACTTTGTTTTTTTCTTTTTAACAAGCTCTAGTGTCTTGCATAATTGTATAAAATAAACTGTCAATATATGAAGAAACAATTACAAGTGAAATAAAATGGTTTATGAACAATGAAACTTCCTGAATTATAAATAAAGCTTATGATTATGAAGGAAAGAAAATCATCTTACTGAAATTACTTTATTCAAATATGTTGGAACTTTATGGTTTTTGCAAAATAATTACCATTTTAAAGTACTCAAAATTTACCTTAGAAATAAAAATACACATTGTACATAGCAACATATTTTGATTTTTACAAAATTTGTACGTGAAATAATGTGCTCAATTAACTTCTTTGTTCCACTTGAGTCATCCAAATCATGTTAGTGAAAATTAAGATATTCTGAAATGCAAATTTATTCAGGCAAATAATGAGTGCATTCTGCTGTCCTTCATATCAAATTATGATATATTGAATGGCAAATATTGTTTTCTCCTGAAAAATTATTTTTCTACAATAACAACCTTTAAAGTTTTTTGTCTTGCTTTACGCATCACAATTCCTCTTTCAGTTTTTAAATGATAGTCCTTTTTAATCTTTTTCTCTATTGTCAAGAATGACTAAGTCTCCCTGAATTCCTAGGAGCCTTTTAATAAGCCCTCCCCAGCTATAGAGAAGTTTGTTCATGTAATGCACTGAGACAATCTTAAACTTTTAGACAGTTATTCTTTAAAAGTATATTAATAGAAACTAGAAGTTTTAATTCTTCAAAACTGATCATTAGAGCACAAGCCATTCTGAAATAGTAGTGATTTATTTCCTTCCCTTTGTTATTTACAAAATTTTGGTGATGTTTTAACACATCATGAGATAAGCTAGTAATTATAGAAATCCTGGAATATTGCAAGGCAGACATTGCATGCTCATTGACCTTAGTACTTCTGGGCCCAATTTTAATGTCTACAAAGCCTAAGAAATACTGAGGGGACTAAGGAATGCCCTATAAGCCAATATGTATTAGGATCTTGGAGTATGCCAGAAAGAAACTTCATCTCAAGGTAATGGGAATTCTGACAGGGAAAGTGTAACCTATCCTTAGTCCTTAAGTCCAAAGCAAGTGTGTTTGACTTGATATTTATGTTACAGATTGGATCTTTCTCTCTTTTATTTTTGTTTTGTTGTTGTTGTTGTTGTTCAAAAAAGAACAGATTGGATCTCTTAAGACCTAACGGCTAGTTATAAGGGAATAAGAATAAGAAAGCGTATAAGACAGATCAGAGAGAAAGTGTAATAGAACTTTGCACCTGCAGCACTCTGGTGCTTCACTCTAGGTCCAGGGAGGACACAAACAAACTAGCTTGCAAGGGCGTTTTGTAGGGACTCTTTGGTCTTTTTAATTTTAATTTATTAATTTACTTTTTAATGATCTTTTATTATTTTACATACATATCCCAGTTACCATCCAGTTATAACTCCTCCCATTCTCTCAAACTTCCCTCCAAACTTCATCTATTCCTCAGAGAAGGTAAGGCTTTCCATGGGGAATCAACAAAGTCTGACACATTACTTTGAGCAGGACCAAGGCACTTCCCCCTATATTTAGGCTGAACAAGGTACCTTCCAAAAATAACTAAAAGCCAGTTCATACCCAAGCCACACAACTATTACCCACATTCAGAGAGCCTAGTATGGTCCTATGAAGCTTCCCCCGCTATCATTCTGGAGTCAGCGAGCTCTCACTAACTAAGCTCAGCTGTTTCAGTGGGTATCCCCATCATGGTCCTGACCCCTTTGCTCATATTATCACTGCTCCCTCTCTTGGACTGGTCTCCAGAAACTTAGCCCAGTGCTTCGCTGTGGATCTCTGCATCTACTTCCATCAGTTGCTGGATGAAGATTCTATGATGACAATTAAGATAGTCATCAATCTGATTACAGGGGAAGACCAGTTAAGACCACCATCTCAACTACTGTTTAAGGTCTTAACTGGGGTCAGGCACCCTTGTGGATTCCTTGGAATTTCCCTGGTGCCTGGTCTCTTGCTAGCTCCATAATGGCTCCTTCAATCAAGATACCTCTTTCCTTTCTCTCCCTCTCCCTCACTGTCCTTCCCCTCTTCTTGAGCATCCCATTCCCTCATGTTTTCTTTCTTCCTCCTCTTCTGTCCTCCTCCTCCCCTTCCGCCTTCACTTCTCCTCCCTGGTAATTTTCTTAGAAGTTCTTCTCTGTTTCCCCTTCCCAGGGCGATCCATGTATGTCTCTCCCAGGGTTCTCCTTATTATCTAGCTTTTCTGGGGTTCGTGGGTTATAGACTGGTTGTCCATTGTTTTATATCTAATATCCACTTATGAGTAATTACATACCATGTTTGTCTTTTTGGGTCTGGGTTACCTCATTCCGGATGATTTCTTTCCAGTTCCATCCATTTGCGTGCAAATTTCAAGATGTCATTGTTTTTTACTTCATTGTTTAGATGTACCACATTTTTCTCATCCATTCTTTGATTGAGGGCATCTAGATTGTTTGCAGGTTCTGGCTATTATGAATAAGTCTGATATGAACACCAATGAGCTTTAGAAACCACTATGGCACCTTGATGTGACAGTAGTCTCTCTTGGGCATAGGCAATTCCTGAAGAACTTGGAAGAGTGGGGGTACTCATTGTTAGCATACTAGAGCAAAAGAGCAGACAGGAGCCCCTGTGTGGCTGCTGATGCCATTAGTAGATTTGGGGGACCTCCTAAAATAACCTTAGGAATATAAAAGGAAGAAAAATTGAAGACTGGATCATTTCTTAAGATGTTTGGTTAACTTGAATTTCTGACCACTCTTTATACATTCCTTATATCAATTCTCAATAACTATAGGTTGAATGAATGCCACAAAGGTAACCTGATCATGTTCAATGGTGAATATGAAGAACAATGACAAAATACGAAAAGTCAACTGCAGAATTACTTAATATGACTCATCATTCACTTCATAATCTGTCTTCATAATTTGGGGCATTAAAAATTGGATCGAATCTATATTTAGATGAGATATACATACATGCACTCACATGATAACGTGTTCTGTTTCATTACAGGTATACATTTTATAATGTTAAGTCAGAGTAATCATATCTTCATTTGCCATTTCATTATGGTGAAACCATTCAACAGCATTTTTTTCTAGCTTTCTGAAATACAAACTACATAATTACTGTTATCTGTAGTGGTCACCCTCTTGTTCAACAGCACATTAGAACTTTTATTTCTAACTGTAATTTAGTACCCATAATTCAACTGTTTGTACCCCTACAGACTCCCCCAGACTCTAGTAACTCCATTCTATTATAATCCCAATTTCTATGTATTTGGGAATTTTTTTTAATTTTTTTTTATTATTCTTTTTTACTTAAAATTTCCAACTGCTCCCCGTTTCCCATTTCCCTCCCCCTCCTCCCACATATTGCCCCCTCCCCCCGCTCCCCTCCCCCTATCCCCACTCTATTTCTCCTCCCCCTAGTCCACTCCCCCTCCCTCTCGATACTGAAGAGCAGTCCAAATTCCCTGCTCTACAGGAAGACCAAGGTCCTCCCACTTCTATCTAGGTCCAGGAAGGTGCGCATCAAAACAGGCTACGCTCCCACAAAGCCAGTTCATGTATTAGGATCGAAACCTAGTGCCATTGTCCTTGGCTTCTCATCAGCCTTCATTGTCCGCCTTGTTCAGAGAGTCCAGTTTCAACCCATGCTTATTCAGTCCCAGTCCAGCTGGCCTTGGAGAGCTCCCAATAGATCAGTTCCACTGTCACAGTGGGTGGGTGCACGCCTCGTGGTCCTGATTTCCTTGCTCATGTTCTCCCTCCTTCTGCTCCTCATTTGGACCTTAAGAGCTCAGACGGTTGATCCAAATTGGGTCTCTGTCTCTCTCTCGATCCATCGCCAGATGAAAGTTCCTGTGCCATTCTCCTTGGCCTCTCGTCAGCTCTCATTGTCCACCACATTCAGAGAGTCCGGTTTTATCCCATGTTTTTTTCAGTAGCAGTCCAGCTGGCCTTGGTGAGCTCCCAATAGATCGGCCCCCCTGTCTCAGTGGTTGTGTGCACCCTTCATGGTCCTGACTTCCTTGTTCATGTTCTCTCTCCTTCTGCTCCTCATTGGAAATAGAAAATACGATCCTGAGTGAGGTAACCCAGACCCAAAAAGAAGATCATGGGATGTACTCACTCATAATTGGCTTCTAGCCATGGATAGGGGCCACTGAGTCTATAATTTGTGATCCTAAAGAAGCTAAACAAGAGGGTAAACCCAAGGAAAAACATATAGATATCCTCCCAGCTATGGGAAATAGACAAGATTGATGGGCAAAAAATGGGAATCTTGGGGGGTGGGGTGGGATGGGGATGAGGGGAGATGGGGAGAGAAAAGTGTGAAGGAGAGGATGAGGAGAACTGGGGGAATTGGGGTGATTGGGGGTAAAGGAAGGTTGGATGGGGGAGCAGGGAAACTCATACCTTAGTTAAGGGAGCCACCTAAGGGTTGGCAAGAGACTTGAACCTGGAATGGCTACCAGAAGCCCAGGGCAATGTCCCCAGTTAGTTCATTGGGGCACCTGAGGATAGGGAACCTGAAATGAACCTATCCTATAATCATACTGATGAATATCTTGCATATCGCCATAGAACCTTCATCTAGCGATGGATGGAGATAGAGACAGAGACCCACACTGGAGCACCGGAAGAAAATTAGCTTTTGAAAGTAATTTTTTGAAGTACTTTTTAAAGTAAAAAACCGTATTGACAACTTTTCTGTGCTCAGCCAAAGATTTCTGCATGAAGAGGAAAGTTTTATGCTCTATACTCAGATTTCTGCATGGAGAGGAAGGTTTTGTGCTATATACTTAGGCTTTTACAATCTCTTCCCCACCCCAAAGTTTTAAAGTAATCTTGTCTTTTGTTTGTTTATATAACTAATTATTTTTGTAGCATCAGGCCTGTAGTAATTCATTTCATTATACTCTTCCTTTGGAGAGAGCAGGGGGTGGGGGTGGAGGCTGCATTAAGATGATTGAAATAATTAACGTAAGAATCTGTTTCATGGTTATAATCATTGGAGGGGTAGGGGTGGGCTAGGTGCCAGGGCAGTTTCTACAACAAAGTCTTTTTTTTTTTAATTCTTCAGTAGAAGCCAGTGATACTATTACTTTTCATCAACGGATGGTAAGTTACACTTACACTTAAATTTCTCCAACATTTGTAGGTGATTCGTGTGTAATAGCATAATATTTATTGTCTCAATCTGTTCATTAATTATTCTAGGAAACAGGCTCTTGTTTTTTTTTTTCTTTTTTAATTAAAATTTCCAACGGCTCCCCGTTTCCCATTTCCCTCCCCTCCTCCCAAATATTGCCCCCTCCCCCCACTTCCCTCCCCCTATCCCCACTCCTCTTCTCCTCCCCCCACTCCATTCCCCCTCCCTCTCGATACTGAAGAGCAGTCCAAATTCCCTGCCCTGCGGGAAGACCAAGGTCCTTCTATCTACGTCCAGAAAGGTGAGCGTCCAAACAGGCTAAGCTCCCACAAAGCCAGTTCATGTATTAGGATCAAAACCTAGTGCCATTGTCCTTGGCTTCTCATCAGTCTTCATTGACCGCCATGCTCAGAGAGTCTGAAATCAACCCATGCTTATTCAGTCCCAGACCAGCTGGCCTTGGTGGGCTCCCAATAAATCAGTTCCACTGTCACAGTGGGTGGGTGCATCCCTCGTGGTCCTGATTTTTTGCTCATGTTCTCCCTCCTTCTGCTCCTCATTTGGACCTTAAGAGCTCAGACCGTTGCTCCAAATTGAGACTCTGTCTCTACCTCGATCCATCGCCAGATGAAGGTTCTAAGGCGATATGCAAGATATTCATCAGTATAGGATAGGGTCATTTCAGGTTCCCTCTCCTTAGTTGCCCAAGGTACCAGCTGGGGACATATTCTTGGACACCTGCAAACCCCTCAAGAGTCAAGTCTCTTGCCAACCCTAAGATGGCTCCCTTAGGTAGGATATATACTTCGCTGCTCCCGTATCCATCCTTCCTATATCCCAACCATCCCAATCCCCCGAGCTCCTCCCATCCTCCCCTTCTCATATTTCTCATCCCATTTCCCCTTTGCTCCATGCCACCTCACCCGCAAGTTCCCAGTTTTTGCCCTGCAATCTTGTCTACTTCCCCCTCTCCATGCGGATGACTATATGATTTTCTTTGGGTTCACTTTCTTATTTAACTTCTATAGGATCACACATTATATGCTTAATGTCTTTTATATGGCTAGAAACCGATTATGAGTGAGTACATCCCATGTTCCTCCTTTTGGGTCTGGGATACCTCACTCAGGATAGTGTTTTCTATTTCCATCCATTTGCACGCAAAATTCGAGAAGTCATTGTTTTTTACTGCTGAGTAGTACTCTAATATGTATATATTCCACACTTTCTTCATCCATTCCTCCATTGAAGGGCATCTAGGTTGTTTCCAGGTTTTGGCTATTACAAACAATGCTGCTATGAACATAGTTGAACAGATACTTTTGTCATTTGATGTGGCATCTCTTGGGTATATTCCCAATAGTGGTATTACTGGATCTTGGGGTAGGTTGATCCCAAATTTCCTGAGAAATCGCCACACTGATTTCCAAAGTGGTTGCACAAGTTTGCATTCCCACCAGCAATGAATGAGTGTGCCTCTTTCTCCACAACCTCTCCAGCAAAGGCTATCATTGGTGTTTTTGATTTTAGCCATTCTGACAGGTGTAAGATGGTATCTCAAAGTTGTTTTAATTTGCATTTCCCTTATCGCTAAGGAGGTTGAGCATGACCTTAGGTGTCTTTTGGCCATTTGAATTTCTTCTGTTGAGAATTCTCTGTTCAGATCAGTGCCCCATTTTTTTATTGGGTTCATTAGCATTTTAAAGTTTAGTTTCTTGAGTTCTTTATATATTTTGGTGATCAGACCTTTGTCTGTTGCAGGGTTGGTGAAGATCTTCTCCCAGTCAGTGGGTTGCCTTTTTGTCTTAGTGACAGTGTCCTTTGCTTTACAGAAGCTACTCAGTTTCAGGAGGTCCCATTTATTCAATGTTGCCCTTAATGTCTGTGCTGCTGGGGATAAACGTAGGAAGTGATCTCCTGTACCCATATGTTGTAGAGTACTTCCAACTTTTTCTTCTATCAGGTTCAGTGTGTTCAGACTAATATTGAGGTCTTTAATCCATTTGGACTTGAGTTTTGTGCATGGTGATAGATATGGATCTATTTTCATTCTTCTACACGTTGACAACCAGTTCTGCCAGCACCATTTGTTGAAGATGCTCTCTTTTTTCCATTGAATACTTTTAGCTCCTTTATCAAAAATTAGGTGTTCATAAGTTTGTGGGTTAAAATCAGGGTCTTCTACTCGGTTCCATTGATCGACTTCTCTGTTTTTATGCCAATACCAAGCTGTTTTCAATACTGAGGCTCTGTAATAGAGTTTGAGGTCAGGGATGGTAATGCCTCCAGACGATCCTTTATTATATAAGATTGTTTTGGCTATCCTGGGTTTTTTGTTTCTCCATATAAAGTTGATTATTGTCCTCTCAAGATCTGTGAAGAATTTTGATGGGATTTTAATGGGGATTGCATTGAATCTATAAATTGCCCTTGGTAGAATTGCCATTTTTACTATGTTGATCCTCCCTATCCGTATTTGGGAATTTTAATGAATTAAAATAATAAATTTTAGCTGGGCAGTGGTGGTGCACGCCTTTAATCCCAGCACTTGGGAGGCAGAGGCAGGCGAATCTCTGTGAGTTCGAGACCAGCCTGGTCTACAAGAGCTAGTTCCAGGACAGGTTCCAAAACCACAGAGAAACCCTGTCTCGAAAAACTAAAATAATAATAATAATAATAATAATAAATTTTAGTAACACAATGGTAGAAATAATCTGTAAAATATTACAGAATTTAAACACTTCAAACATCTTTATAGTATAGTCAGAGAATTTATAAAAGCTAATGTTATTATTTGTAGTATTTATGCTATTCTTCTAGAAATATGTGTGTGTGCATATATACAGCAACAGTTAGAGAGAAGAGGCTATGAATTTGAGAGGAATCCATAGAACTGGTCAAGGGGCTCATGAATGACAAAAGGGAGGGAGGTTAATAAAACAATTTCAAAGAAAAACATTATGAATAAAAATATTTGAAAACAAAAAGTCATAGACATTTTGTGGGAAATGTCTTGCTTTTTAATTTTCTAAAATAATGCTGTTAAAACTAGGAAGATATTTTACTTCTTAATCAAGATAATTTCCTGGTTATCAAATTTTGAATATCAAGATTTTATTTTGTAGTTTTTTGGCTCAAAAACAAACTTTAATGAATTCTAATGTTTTAAAATATTCTAGAGAAGATGAATATGGTGTCAATAATGAAGAAAACTGATTCATTATTGAAAATACAAACAATACATGTTTCTACAGCTGTTGTACCAGCTTTCTTAATCCCACAGGACTAATCCTTGATGGCATAAATAAACTGACATGAATTTATGTTTAAATCTTAATAGTTTTTATATGTTCAGGAAAACTTTAATTGAAGAAATACGTATTTGATTATGTCACCATCTTGCTTAAGACTCTGGATGATAAATGGCTACAACCTGTTATAGTTTGAGCACCCAGTGAGCAGGTCTGGACACTTGTGCTGTCATTCAGGAATATCTCCAAAGCAGTGGTTCTCAACCTTCCAAATGAGGTGATCCTTTAATACAGCCCCTTATGTTGTGGTGAGCTCCTAACTATAGAATTATTCTGTTGCTACATCGAAACTGTAATATTGCTACTGTTGTTATGAACTGTAATGTAAATATCTGATGCAGCAGATATCTGATATACAATCCCTAAGGAGTTGTGGCCCACAGCTTGAGAACCACTGTTTAAGAAAAAGCTTCGAGAGTGAAGAAAGAAAGAGAAAGAGTTAAAGGAGTGAGGGAAAGAAAGAGCAAACTAGGAAAATCAAGCAGAGAAGTGAAGTTGAGGGCAGGGTCATGGCCACAGAAAACTCTATAGGGTTCTGAGGCTAAGACAGCTTCCTGATCTGCTCGGAGTATGGGCAAGGACGCAGGGCTCCAGTGTTCATGTCACTGAGCGCATGTCTCCATGGGAAGCAGGCATGACTTTGAACATGGCTCTCTTCAGTATTAGAGGCAATGAAAAAGTAAACAAAACAAACAGGAGGGGGAATAACAGGGTTAAATACTGAGGGTTTAACTACTTGTCACACTCAAATAAGCAAAAGCTCAGGGTATACACTACATTTTTTTTTTGCTTGCTTGTTTTGAAGTTTTATTATTTAACTTCATTTCTACAGACCCAGAAATAATATTTTATCTGAACATCTGCTTAGTGACTTGATCAAGTTGGCATGTAAATTCATGATTATACCTCTATATTTTATTAGGTGAATAATTCCCAATCTACTATTGACAATGATATTCAATTTTTCACTTAGCACCTGCTCATTCTGAATGAGTTCTACTCTCAATTTTTTTTAAATGATACCAGAAATCAAACCAAAGGCCTTACTTTTGCTAAACAAGCACTCGATCATTGCTATTTGCATAGCTCCCTAAGTATATCTAAACAGTGAGTATAAGGAGAAAGTTGTAGACTCAAAAATGTTAACATCTTACACCAGATCAACTAAAGCTTTATGTGAAATCTTATTTTAGAGAGGTTGAGAGGATGTCAGTAGATGCACAACATTGGGGCATTTTAAGAGCCTTATAAGTACAACAATTTCTTTGAAAATACACTACATGTTAAAGGAGGTTCTAGGCATTACATTATATATATATAATTATAATATATCACCAACAAGATGAAAGACAGAGGTGATAATATAAAACTAATCTCAGAACTCAAGAAACTAAGGTTGGAGGATCAAGAGTTGGATCAAAGCATTGACCATTTAGACAATTTAGATAATTTTGGGCTAACCTGACCTACGTAGTGAGACTATCATAAAATCTAATTGGACAAAATGTAAACTCACAGTCTCAACCAGACCCAATCTTGGTTTCAGCTTTAATCTATGCTATTATCCTAACCATCCCCAAGGCATTAACTTGCATGACTTTGTACATCTTAATGTTGCCCCCTGCTCTTCCTTCAAGGTTGTTCTCTCATATTGCTATTGTCTATTTATTGATGATATCTACTGATAGCAAATAATTAATGTAGAACCAGATAAATAACAAGGATCTTATAAACACAAGTGAGCAAATGACAAAAAAAAATGGGCAATCATTCACAAAACAAAAAAGATACAGGTTCTGTTTACTGACTCCCCCCCATAGAAATCAGTTTTTCTACTAACTGTTTCCAGTTTATTGAGTGCAAGAATCTAAAAAAAGCAAATTTATACTAGTCCTGGTATGTCTCAGAAACAGATTATATCTGTGGCAAGTACAAATATATGATATATTCCTTGTCTTGAATGTTTTCATATTGTAGTTGAAGAAATGGGAAACTAGAAACAGAGTTAACTAGTTGGACAATATAAAATAATATCTAATTCTAAAATACAAGAGAAATCCACCTGTTTGAATGGGATTGCGTCAAAGAAATACCTGTTTATTTATTCAGAATTTAGGTCTCTTCCCATAGAAAAATAGTTGACATATAGCATATATGTCAGAGTGTGATGATCACAGCCAGGCTCAACCTGTCTTTTTGGTCTATTTAACCCTTATTATCAAATCTTAATTACGTCTAAGTTCTAACACTGATAAATAATGTAGTTCCATTTATGGTGTCTTATTTATGTAACAAAATGGAATAACATGTTTTTACATTCAAGAAATATTTTCAGTGATACCTTTGATATGTCAGGTGTTGGAGTATAGAATTGTATCCAACACAGCCAAACTCTCACAATACACAGTCTTCAAAAAAGCAGAATTTGGGTGATTACATCAATGAGAGACAAGTGCTATGAAGGATGGATGACAGTGCCACTGGCCATGCCAGAGGAGCGGCAAGAGGCAACTGAAGTTCCAGGTGCTAGCCCACCAGAAGGAAACTGTCCAAGGGACTACAGACCCTGGAATGTCTTTTGCTTTTCTATGCCCTTACATGTTTTCTGCAGTTGTCTTTCTATGGTATCTAGCATAGTGTTAGTGGATGTGGGGAGATCTCCACTGCCTATAAGATAGTGTGTTTATCTTTTAGAACTATCCCATTCTTACCTGTGGATTGTCAAGAGGCTGACCGCCCCCCCAAGCCACACTGTCTAATTTGATAATAATATTAATAACAGCCTGTACAGAGTTTTGATGAATAAAAATAGGTACAAGGATACGTTTCACAGCCAAGGCCTATGAGTTCCACCTTAAAAGCTGCTCAGGTTAATGGGCAAAAGGGAAGCGCCTGCATCCAGGAGTCAGGCTGGCTCAAATCCCCAATGCTGAAAAGAGGCACTCACGTACCATTAGCTAAAACAAAGAATCAAAATAACTTCAGGTTAGACCAGATGCACTGCTAATAGTTTTAAGATAAATAACCCCAGAAAACAAACTGACGTTCACAAAGACACATAGCCGGGATGTGTGACTCATTAGGCTAGGGCTGAAAACATGAAACAGCCCAGTTTTTACTAGCTCTTCTTGCTAGGTCTGGATAATAATCAAAGGTGATAATTAGTTCTTGTACCAGTTCCTGACCTCAGCATTTTGTTATTGATGAATGGGTGTGTACCTGAGGACAAAAAAGTTCAGCTGACTGACTTTCATGTATAAAAGTTTATGTTTGTGATTTCTTTAAGATTCCTTGTGAGATTACCTTTCAAGATAAGTAATAAACTAATTGATCCTTTCTGTGTAACTGCAAAATGCAGCCTGCCAGTAAAAGACCTAACAAGAACATCTTACTTGCTCACACAGTTAGTCCATAACAAGTTGCTTGGGTAAAATTTGAGTGGGTTTGTAAGATAATTTGTTTTTCACCTGGAGTACATAAAATGTTTAAGTTTGTGAGAGATATGGAAACATGCTGTTTTCACTGTTTGTTTTGTATTCTTTGTAATCATTCACTTGAAAAACAGAATGTAACCACATTGTAATTCTTATATTCCCTGAAAAACTTAGTTTGGATACATAAGCTGTAGAAAAATGTATACAGTAGAGAAAGAACACAGGAAAGAACATAGAAAGAACACAGGAAGAGAAACAGCAAGAGAGAACAGAGAATAAAGAAGGAAGCCATCAAAAAAGCATGTGAGTGCTTTTTTCCCAACCCCCACCCCCGCTGGATAGAAAAGTCTAGCATATGCCGTCTCCGTGGATGCCTGTCAAAGTCCCGTGCTACTGGAGTCTGCTCTATCTCAGATACAGTATATTCTGGAACATCCAGCAGGTGCTTCTCAGTGTTGACTCCTAGCAAGGTCAGCTAGACTTTCAAGGGAGAGTAGAGGAGACAGGAGTTTCCAGGGAAGACGGTAGAGGAATGGGTTCCATATGGAGGAAAGATGTGAGAGGAAATTGATCCTTTGTAGCTCAGATACCAAGTGGGTAACATGGGAAAAGAAGATGGACAATAGCTTTGGCCCTGGAGACGGAGCTGAGTGGTTGGTGGTAGAAAAGTAGAATAGGAAGAAGTCAGAACAGTACACCTGCTAGCTTAAGCACTCCAGTTCAAAGACACTGCATATTCTTACAGTCTGCCTCTCTCCCCAACTGATGCAAGAAGTAAAGAAGAGGCCCAATTCTGTTCCCTCTCAGGTACAGGCACTGTGCAGGAAAGGAAAACCTAGAAAGGTGGTAATATAAGCAATATTCCAAAGAAGTAGACACAAGGACAAAACTATTTATCATTGGGTGTCTGACCCCAACAAGGAAGAGTTATGTGGGTAAGCAACATTTACACACACACACACACACACACACACACACACACACACACACACTAATACACAAGTATTCTTTGGCACCAAGAACTCATCTGATATTCACAGATTGATTTAAGTGTTATTGCAGATATCCAAAGTCAGGTTTTTCTCTTCTTGGGCATAAAAGTTATCTAATCTCAGATGAGTTTACCCTGAGACATTGATGAAGTGGAACAGAGAAGTGACATTCCCTACCTTTCCAACACACAACCCCAAATATTGCTATTGTACCACCTATAAAACACTTCTTATAGAACTGCCCTTGTTTGAAAGAGAACCCACTTTAGAGCAAACCCTTGTCGTGTACGTTCTCACTAAACCCGTGCTCAAATCCATGACATGCTGTGACATCTCTTTCTTATGAAGAGCAAAAATCACATTTTTCCATTGTGTACATGAAGTTTCCATGAGCGGGATTAAGGCATCAGGAGTAAATTAGGAACTGGTAAGTTAGTTATGGCCAAGCACCTTGTACTAAGAGTGACATAACACTGTCAGAAAGAACCAGTACAGTGATTCTGCTGAGAATTTCTCCGGACCAGTCTCTTGTTCTCAAATTCTCATCTACTGCTTTCACAAAAAAAAAAAAAAAAAAAAAAAAAAAGAAAAAAAAAAGGCAAAAGGGAAAAAAGAAAGAAGGAAGGAAGAGAGAAAGAGAAGACAGAGAGAACATTAAAATGAAAACAGAAGCAGAAGAACAGCCCTCAGAGGTTCTGTGAGCGATGCTACTGCAGCCATGTCTGTCTCTCTGTCTCTCTCTGTCTCTGTCTCTGTCTCTCTCACTCGCTCGCTCTTTATTTTTTAATTCTGCTCAGGGAACTTTTAGCATTACTCATCTTTAATTACCTTAATTTCATGCTTAACTCAGGCACAATGAGATCTGTGTGTAATTTCAGATGAGAGGAAGTGAAATGTCCCTCAGCTAAGTTAAATTTTAAAATTCAAAGAGGAAGAACAATGTATTGAATCACAAACAATATGAACTTTTTGTATTTCCAGGTAATTTCGTGACTTTTTTTAATACTAAAGAGCTTAAAGTTTAGTTTGTTTTGAAAACAAAATAAAGGACAAAAATACCTGACAATGACAGAGAGAGAAATAGTGGGAGAGAATTCAAAGGACATTTGTCTTTAGCAAGTGAGCTTCTCAGGGGGTGATAATATTTTTCTTTAATTTCTTGTTTCCCAATGATCAAAAAAAGAGAACAAGCATTATTTTATAATTAAAAACAAAAGTAATTCACACCAATTATGGAAGCTAAGTGGAGGGGGGTGTGACATTAAATGGCTGAAGTTTGATAAAAGTTATCTAAGGAGAAAAAGGAGATACGGACAAGCAGAGGTGTGTTTAAATTAATCGTGCTTGCCTAGACCTTTCCCTTGCTTTTCTCTCTCTGATTTGAAGCTGATGAGGCCAATGACTAACATCAAGAAAAGCCTTTGATAAATTTCATTTCGCCAAACTAATTTCCTGAGTTTGAAAAAGGAAGTAATGAGAAAATGGTAATATGCAAAAAGTTACCAACCCTTGTGCATTATGGATGATAATATTTAGCTATTTCTATGAGAAGCAAATATTGAGTTCACATTTTGCATTTTTAATACCCATCCTATATTTGTTGAGCAAAGCCAGGGTAAACATATATATCTCCCTAATGAGGATGCTAACACAGAGAGGCCTCTTTACTGTGAAAAGTCCCATTTTGAAGAACACAGAAAATGAAGTTGAAGTCACAACCATTTTATATTTTAAAAGCCATAGCAGAGATTGTCTTTTTTTTACTGAAATGTGAGTCAGTTAGGACTATGAACTTGATGGATGACACAAAGATTGAAATAATGGCCAGACTTCATTTACCAGATGTCAGCACGAGACTAACTTTTTTAAATGGGAGACAATGTTGGGCTCAAAAAATATTCATTTTGGAGGGTTCTTCATGCAGAAGTCCTAGCTGGGACATGCTTGCAATGCATCATTTTCTCTAGGCATTTGACAGTGATTTTTAACCAAGCACTTTTTAAGCTACACAGCCAAAAACTTAAAAATTCTCAAAACTCTATATTTATTGTCTTTAAATATTTATTTGACACCAATATTTTTTTTTTTTAAAAAAAAAAGACAGTCTCCATTGAAACCAAAAATAAGGCTGTAGGCTACAAAGTGTGGAAGCAATGTCCATAGGGAGCAATTGAGAAGGTAAATGTCATTTTATAAATTGAAAAAGTTAGGAGACTAACTTGGTTGTTGTAGGCCAAGTGACGCTGCTGTCAGGTTGCAAAGCTGAAGGGTATAAGGGGCTACAGAAGCACAGATGTGCTGAATCATTCATACTTAAGGTGAGATCTCTAGTTTGTGCAGAACTAATAGGTTTTGAAGATATGATGAGAGGTTTGTGTTTGCTATAACCACCTGTCACAAAGCATCTAGGCATGGCCCTCACCAACAGTATCAGATTTAAAAACTGACATGTGTCAGATAAAAAGAAGGGTCAAGTAAGTATCAAGTCGAAAATCTATAAGAGGATTCAAATGGAGTTGAAGATGTTGGAAAATACCTAAACTGATGCTTAAAAATCAAATTCTGGACATTCTTCCATTTCATTCAACCAAGAAAAGCAAATGCCTTGTGGTGGGATATTCTGATATGTCCAAGGAAAAGACTAAATGTGTCAAACCAGGGCTACGGGTTTCCATCACCTGAAATATTTTAAGCTGTGGGATCTTCTGGTAGACATGGCAATGATGGGGAGAGTAAGAAGAGACACTGTCTACAATGTTGGAATCATTAATGAAGAACAAGCTACTGCCTTGTGAAAACTGCATTCTACAGAAGAAGGAAAATATCAAAAATACAAGCATAGCTTATGCCTTTCTGAAGTCTACCTTATAGAAAATGAATTATAGATACTTGGAATATGAAATGCTACATGGTACAAAATAATAGCTTTCATAGGTAAGCGTGCTTCCTTAAATAAATATGAAATCCTATCCTCTTAAAGCAGAGAAGGCTCAGTCTTTGTGGCAACTATTGCTGGGATGTTGTTTAGTTGACACACAAAGATTGATCTCTCTTAACTCCAGTTCATTAGACTTGAGCCTTGATATCTTCTGTAGCTTCAGTACTCTGAGATTTTTTTTTACTGTTTTTTATGTGGAAAAAAAACCCAGCAGCTATAAACTTTAGTTACTGTAGTAGCAAATATTCTTTGTGTGATCTACAATACAACTCAGTACAAATAGTTGAGTGCAAAATATTTATTTCCATCTAAAAGAAAACCCTGTGAGTTGTTTCAACATTAGACAAAATTAGATGCATCTGGAGAGGAATTTATTTTCTACAGTGAGCATCACACTTTACTGCAGAGATGTGTCAAGCAGAATACAAATCATGGGAAGCCAGGATGACCAGGAATGCTTTCAGGTTTCCCAATAAAGCTGAAATACGGAGAGAAATGAGAAAACACCTCAACCATTAACTGCTCTAAACTATAGGTAGGGATGATTAGAGCCCAATCATCCAAGACCCATTCTAGTATTATTATAATTTAATTTAATAAAACTTCCTCTTTAACCAGTGAAGTTGTCTAGATCTTGGTCCTTATTCAAGGGTTAAGTTGGACCAGAAATTACTCAGTAAAATCCAAGCAATCAAAATAATAATGATAATAGTAATAATAATATACAAAAGACAGTGTTTTCTGACTTAGTTCACTGCACGTGCAAGGACTTGCCACTCTGGTGCTTCCTCTAGCACCATATCAACATTTTAGCAAGTACCATGCCAAAATATTACCTTTATTTCTGTATTTTGAAAATGGCATCCTTTAGAGAACATTTTTATTATTTTTCTCATTGCTGCTGAATTCTGCTACTCCTTGGAACTGGCCAACTGATGACAGAAAGTAAGAGCACCAAGAGCTTCAAGACACTGAACTATCAAGAGGTAAAGGTGATGGTTTTGTTGGCATAAACACTATCTCATGAGCCAGGCGCATAAAGCATGATCTAAATGACCATTGTTTCACCTACAAAACAAAGAGTTTCAGTAGTTTGGTCTCTAGCTCCCAACAGAGATTGTTGTTGAAGGGGTAAAAAATTTACACTGCGAGTATTCAGTACAAATTTAGGAAACGGTCTTGTTGTTTTTAAACTTTGCTTGAATAATAGAACATCAATCAAAATAGAAATTAATCACTTTAGATAGATTCATTTTAAAATTTATTTTGTGCAAAGAACATCAGGAAATTAATAATGTATTGTATTCTTGTTTCTGTACATTATCCATGCCTGAAGTGAGCATAGTCATTGAGGATATGCCATCCAAATCAGACATTAATATTTATGTGGTAGTAGCTACCAGAAGAGCTGAGTGCCCTGGAGAAATGATTCACTTGCTCAGATCAGCCTTGCATCTCGGCTCCTCATCAGTGAAGAAAAGCCCCAGAATAACTCATTTGTTGATCACTAAAACTTTCTTACAGTTTCTCTATTTATTTGTAGGCTTCCCATGTTCTGCCAAGCTTCCCATCATCTGACTTTCAAGCCACACAGGTGTTAATGGATGTATTTTTTATTTATTATTTAAAGCAGCTGAAAATGTTGCCGTCAACAAGGTACACACTTAATATCCATGAAGAGGCAAATGTTTTTAGAAAATGTGCTGTGATGCAGGCTGTTAAACCTATGTTGGCAGAACAATGATGTTTGCTTTTGAGTGAAGTAAAGAAACTTGATTAGCAAAAGAAAGTAAATGAGTTTTAGTATATCATGAGGGCCAACCATAGAAGTAATTATTTGAGTGAGGAGAATAAATGACGTCTGCTTTTAACAATCTATATTTCATGCTTTGGAGTTCCCCAGACAGTGACTATGTCTATAAAATAAGTTACTTATTTGAGAGTACTGAGTGCATCTTTTATTTTCAGTTTTTCTATTACTTCTACATTTTTAATTATTTCTGTACAGTTAACATATTCAAAATCTTCTCTTGTACATATCTTGAGACATTTGATACCTTACTGTTAATTCTATTCACCTTCATGTGCCATACAACAACAGAACTCATTTCTCATTTGTAAGGATAGCAGTGTTCCTCTTGACTAAATTACCCACTGTCCTTTATCTCTGGCAATTACTGTTGTACTGTTAATATCTATAAAAATTAACTTTTTTGAGATTTACTTACCAAGAGATCTTGCAGTTTTTATTTTCTGTGTTTGATTTTTTTCATTAAACTTAATAATCTCTTGGTTCATCAATGTTGTCACAAAGGCAGGATTTCACAGGCTTAATGTGACCAAATAGAATTCTATTGGATGTATGTACCATATGTATCACTCATTTCACATACACCCATCTGTTGATAAGTTACATTATGAGGTTGTTGTTTTGTTCTTTGTTAATGAAAAAAACATCTTTATCGTGTGTTCAATTTAAATGAATACTTAAACAGGTAATCAACATTTTCCAGAGAAATCCAGGCGAATTTTCATTTCCACCATGGTTCAGGTGGTTTTAAGTAAAATTAGCTCCAGTTTCAAATGCCTTCCCTAGTCGGGTAGATAAACAAATGAAGCAGATGTGTTGTGTGCAGTAAAGAGAGACTGGAACAACGCAAACTAAAATTATTTGTTCACGACAAGAGTTCTCTAGGGGAAAGTTTGGCTACTGTCACTGGATCTTTGACTCAAGAATGTAAAAACCATTAACAAACAAAGTGACCAAGTGAGCAAATGACTCATTAGGTCAGTTACTAAAGAAGAACCGAACCTCAAAGGCTAATTATCACTTGAGAGATGGCCCAATTTCATGAGAAATTTGGGGATGGGATTGTAAAACAATAAGATGTTACTTTTTCCAACCCTCCCCTTCTCTTTTCTTTCTCCCCCTCTCCTCCTTCCCCCATCCCACCCCCATGCCCATTCTCCCAACTTTTGCCTAGCGATCTTGTCTGCTTCCAAATTCCAGGAGGATCTATATATGTTTTTCTTTGGGTTCTCTAGGATCATAAACAATAGGCTCAATGTCCTTTGGTTATAACTAGAATCCACTAATGAGTGAGTTCATACCATATTCATCTTTTCGGTCTGGGTTATCTCACTCAGGATAGTGTTTTCTATTTCCATCCATTTGCATGTAAAATTCAACATGTCATTGTTTTTTACTACTAAGTAGTACTCTAGTGTAGATGTGCCACACTTTCTTTATTCATTCTTCCATTGAGGGGCATCTAGGTTGTTTCCAGGTTCTGGCTATTACAAATAATGCTGCTATGAACATAGTTGAACAAATGGTTTTGTAGTATGATTGGGCCTCTCTTGGGTATATTCCCAAGAGTAGTATTGCTGGACCGTGAGGTAGGTTGACTCCCAATTTTCTGAGAGGGAGTGGGATGGTTGAGATGAAGGATGGATATGGGAGCAGGAAAAGAGATATCTTAATTAAGGGAGCAATTTTGGGGTTGGCAAGTGGCTTGGCTCTAGAGGGATTCCCAGGTGTCCACAGGGATGTCAGCAACCTTTCTCTTCCAACCCAAAGCTGATCTCAGTGTCTACAGACTATTATCATTCTTATTTCATGGGTCCTCCTTTGGCAGCCCATTTCTTATCACCTGTGGCATACTTTTTGCTCATCTGTCTACTTTTAATTTTAATTCTCCTTCTTTATAACTTAAGTTCAACAGGGCAGAAAACTGTGTCTATTAATTACTACTATAGCCCCAGTATGTAAAATGGTATTTAACACATAAGAAATATTCAGTAAATGTTCATTGAATGATTTAACAAGTGATGATAAAATTAACTTTGAAAGAAGAATGAATAATAAATGAAAAACAGATTAAAAATAATTTTGGTAGACTGGAAATATGCAGATAAAACTTTCATGGGCACTATAAAGGCATATATGTAGATATTTTAAAAGTTGATCATATAGAATAGAATTTCCTATTTTCATGTTAAGGAAAACAACATGTTTTGATTGAGTAAGCATACAATATCTGTAAACAGGCAATATAAAAATTAGTAAACTATAGACTTCATTTAGTGTAGGATATCAGAGGAAGCTAATTGGTAACATCTACATACTCACAAGATTTCTATCCTCTGGTGAGAAGAATAAAATCATACCTGAACATTTTCTCTTTTTTTTCTGCCAGTCTAATTTGTACTGAATTGAAATAACAATTTAATTGTCTTCCTGAAGTGTAATTGTTCTCAGCTCCCAGCAGCAGCATCTAATCATTTTTGGATAACTATTTGTCCTTTTTCTTTTTTTTTTGCAGCATTCCTAATATATCTTGACTTTATTAATATTTTACATCCAAGCATAATAAACATATAGAAAAGCGTATAAAATAAAAATACGGAGTTTAACAAGTTGTTGAAGGCAACCAATGGTGGATAAACAAGTATATTTTTGCTTTCCTTTTTCAATGCTTAATCTTCCGGGCCATTGTTTACACTTTTATTTCTTTTACAATAGTGTGTTGTGTTTCCCTTTTAGCATTCCCTCAAAAATGGCACCATCTAGAAGGATATTTGTGGTCTTCCAAACGCCTCTAAACGATGAAGCAACTAATTAATGCTCAAGTGAACAACATCTACAGTGTCTTGACAGTGTCCAACAGCTTTCTGAATCCAGCACCATATTTACCACTTCAGTTATACAGAAAATTCAATAATCCAGACATACTCACTGCCTTACCATGTAAAGCTTTCATTGATTAATTAAAATTCAATGAATTCTATCTGAAAGAAAAATAATGGGAATTGTAGTATCATCCTTAAAATGTAAAGATAAACATGTTATATCTTTGTTTATGCACACATGCACACATGTGTACACACACATATAGGGAGAAATATAGATAGATAAATAGATAGAAAGTTATATAATAATACATCTAACAATTGTTTTATGATTCCAATTTTATTTTCAGATCCATGACATTAAACAAAACTTTCCATTCCAATCCACACTAAAATTATGTGTCCTTCTCCTCTCCAGTTCCTGTGTTTTCACAATTCTTCTCCCAAAACAATATAGAAAGCTTATCCTCTCAAATTATCAGTCATTTCTGTCTAAATAAAATTAAAGCAGAAAGACAGAATATTAAACTAAGAGTATAAAAGAGTCGCAATGAAAAAACACCATGATGGTTGAAACTTGTGTAGGTTTTTTGTTTGTTTGTTTAGAAGTTCTTTGGTTGGTTGGTTTTGAGATAGGGTCTTACTGCATAAACCATTCTGACTTTGAGCTTACCCTCTTCTCACCTCAAACTACCATAATGTATCTTCTTCAGCCTTGCTAGATCTCATTTTATATGAAAGAACATTTGCACTATACTCAATTATATGAGTTCTGGGATGCCTTTTGTTATATTAACACATTTGGATCACCATTCAGTGTGATACAGGTCATTTGTATATTAAAATTTCTACTTACTTCAGGGTGCACATAAGAACATAGATTGGGATGACTGCAACTGCTATATCTGTTAGATATCATCGTGTCAAAAATGACTACACAATCTAGTGACTTAAAACAATGATCGACACCCTGCCCCCTCACCTTAATGGAATGAATGTGTTTCTGTTTTGTTTTCCTACTACTGACCAGCATGGAGTCATTCCAGTCTCAAAAGATCTAGATGACTTTACTGATTTGTTGTAGTCTTTCTGTGTTGGCATGAATGGGACATCTGCTTCCTTGGCTCCCCCTCTGTGAGTGGTCTTTCATTTTCCATCCTAATGGTCAGTGTAGGGTAAAGTTAGAAAATCCCAAGTATCCCTTAGAGTTGGCACTCTATGCTTGACTTCTTTCTCATCATATTGGCACACATGAATGAAAGAATAGCCAAGTTACGGGGTGGAGAAAAAAATTCCAGCGCTTGAAGGGAGCAACTATAGAATTACATTGGCAAGACTGTGGCAGAGAAAAGAGTGAAGAATTAAAACCACATATTGATTTTACTAGGGAACAGGATGGAAAATGGAGATCGGAATTTGCCTTAAGCCCAACTTGACTAAGGTAATACAGTTTGCTAAAAGTGAAAGGTGCATGAAGCAAGGCACATGGAATTCTCACCTACCATTCAGGTGTGACATCCTTGGGATCATAAAAAGTTATGACTTGGTAAAGATTGGAACTCATTTACATTAGCACTGAGACCCTAGGAAAGTTAGGTCCTGCAGAAAGCTTTAGTGGGCAAGGTAGGCATAGGACTTAGGGTAGAGAATGAGGATAAAGTTTTCAATAAACTATTTTACTGCTGAGAACTTTTTGCTTACTTGAAGGTCTATGGGTATCTAATGTTGATCTCTTTAAAGGAATCCAACAATTCCAATAATTTCAAAACCCACATTGTCGTCCTACTCCAATCAGTTTTTACTTCCCTTCTGGCAAAATCCCCTTAGTCTCCTTTGATCCATACACAATGATTCATTGTTGTGTTCTCAGCATAGGTACATCTGGCTGAGAGCAAATATTCAATACTGAAAAGAAATGAGAGGCAGGCTTAGCCATTCTCCTCTGATTACATTATGACTCAGGAGGACACCCACCAGTAGTTTTATTCATTACTGGATATTAAAACCAAAGGCCTTTAATATGCAGCAACAGAGTTGTCCAAATTGAAGCCCATCTGTGCGTCCTTGTAGAAGTTTTCTTAGCAGGATGCATAGGCAATTTTAATAAACTTATTATTTTTCTGTCTGCCCCCAAGGATTTAATGAGACTTTGACATTATCCTGATGCGTCACCGAGCAGCACTCCCTCTCACTTCCTATTTCAGATAATTTTAACATTAATTTGGACTGACCAGGGCAGATGTAGTCAACAATTTCAAAAAGTAACCCGCTGCTTTAATGCATCCCAGAGTATCTGCCAAGGTCTTTTCTCTCCCTCTTTTTATCCATCAACAAATTTACGATAACTCCATTAGCCTTGCTGTTTTCTTGTCAAAAACATGATGACATCACTAACTGTGTTCCTCTTCGTCTCACTGTTCCTTGCTTTCCATATCCTAAATACCCAGGGAAGTAAACTTCAGAAACAAAAGAACACACTGTGAGTGAACGTCCAGTGTGTGGTCCTTCAGAAGCCACTTTGATTGTAAATTTCTAAACCTGAACTGCCTGCAATCAGGGAATTCAAAGGTCTGCTCATTTTCCCCCTCTCCGCAGTTACCAACTATCCTTTTGTTCCCATCTGTTTTCAAATGCTGCAACATTATTTCAAACGTCTTGTTAATGGATGAAGGTGGAAGCAGAGATTATAACAAGAAATTCATTCTAGAAAAAATATCTGTCAGATTTGATTTGGTAATAGAGGGAGTATTTAAACCTCTTTAAGCTTTGTTTTCAGCATATTAAAATAGTTTTAAACTGCGTCTAATTCACAAAGCTGCTGTGGAACTTAAATTATATAGGACATGGCCCATTATGTCCCATTTTAATATTAAACACAGTTCAAATAAAAATTCATTTCCAGTTATATAGAAAATGACTTGCTGGATCTTCAGACTTCTCTTAAAAATAAATAGAATGTGGTACTTACTAGAGTACTTGTCCCTAGTTAAACACTGTTAGAAATATCATATACAGATGAGTTCATTTAATATTAGCGTAGCACAAACACTTTATATGTGTGCCATTATATAACTCTCCTAGGATTGCTGTGGAGACATTGTTATCATGTACATATGACATAAAAGATCATATGTCTAATTGGAATCACATGAGTAGCCAGTGGCAGGGGCAGAATTCTGAATTAGCAGACTAGTTCCAGATCCTGTTTCCAACTGCCAAGTGTTATAGTTTCTGGGGAGAAATTGACCTGAGAGAGGATGAATGCTTCAGTTCCAACCTTTCTCCAAAACTTGAATAACTCTAATTTGGTCTATAGCTACTGTCTCATCAGGATGTCTAGAACTGTTTTCCTATTTTAGAATTGAAAATAATGAGAAGCAGAGACAATATGCATTGCTTTATGTTAAGTAAAACTTTTAGGATTTTCCAGATGGGTCTTATTGTCTGGTTTTTCTGTTTTCCATTTCTCCACGGGGCTTCTCAAAAGCTGACAGTTTAACCAAAAAGAAATTTTGACTACTGTGTCCCTTTATGAACATCATTATCCCTTGCAAAGCAGCAAAAAACATGTCTATGTTAAAAAAAATCATCCCTGAAATGGAATCCTAGCATTCATTTCTGGAAACTTCTGAAATGATGGCATCTGCAGCTGCAGAGCTTGGACTGCCAACAGCCTCTCCTACCATGGCCAGTGTGCTGCCAGGCCCACGGTTTGGATGACTCTGCAGGATGATAAGATGAGAACCTACCGGGAGACTGAACAGCCCAGAAGGAAGGAAGTGCTGGGCTGTCATTGTTGATAAGGAGAATGTTTTTCCTTCCAGATTTTTGGAAACGTTTTTGTATATTTTACATACAAACAAGATTCAAGATGCTGTCCTTAGAGACAACTGGGGATACTGCAGGAGGCGGCATAAGGTATATAATTTAATAAAAGTTTTGATATCAAAGTAAGTATACTGCCAGTTACTATCTTAATCATTCTACATAAACAAAATCCAAGATATAAACTTGAATTAATCTCACAAAAATTATAAAGCTGGAGGATACAGATGAATGGTTAGGAGTGCTGCATATTGGCCTAGATGTAGAATACTGGTGATTAATTACTACTAAGAATGGGGAGATTAGTCTTCCCCAGGGATGGGCTCCATAATTGGTTATCCAATATCAAGAAGTCAGCCCTGAAATTATATATATGTATAAAATTACATATATATGAAATCATATATAGTTTCATGTATATGCACCAATAAATGGATTCTTCAGCTTGAATATATATATTTACCCACATACATATACATGCATATATATGTGTATCTATATCTACTTAAAGAAAAAGAAGCCATAAATTCGAGAGAACAGAAGGCGGATGTAGGACGGGTTGGAGTGAGAAGGTGGAGAATAATGAAATAAATAAAATAAATTTTATAAAAGAGAGATACCACTTTTTCAAAGGAAATAAGTTTGTTTCCCAGTACCCACATAGGATGTCTTGCAATTACCTGTAACTAATGCCCACTCCAGGGGGATTCAACACCTTTAGTCTCCACTGACAACTGTACTGACATGTATAATCTCTCTCTCTCTCTCCCTTTCTCTCTCTCTCTCTCTCTCTCTCTCTCTCTCTCACACACACACACACACACACACACACACACAATTAAAACTAAAATAACATAGTTGAACAGATATTTTTGTCATTTGATGGGGCATCTCTTGGGTATATTCCCAATAGTGGTATTACTGGATCTTGGGGTAGGTTGATCCCAAATTTCCTGAGAAATCGCCACACTGATTTCCAAAGTGGTTGCACAAGTTTGCATTCCCACCAGCAATGAATGAGTGTGCCCCTTTCTCCACAACCTCTCCAGCAAAGGCTATCATTGCTGTTTTTGATTTTAGCCATTCTGACAGGTGTAAGATGGTATCTCAAAGTTGTTTTAACCTGGAAACAACCTAGATGCCCTTCAATGGAGGAATGGATGAAGAAAGTGTGGAATATATACATATTAGAGTACTACTCAGCGGTAAAAAACAATGACTTCTCGAATTTTGCGTGCAAATGGATGGAAATAGAAAACACTATCCTGAGTGAGGTATCCCAGACCCAGAAAGAGGAACATGGGATGTACTCACTCATAATCGGTTTCTAGCCATAAATAAAGGACATTGAGCATATAATTTGTGATCCTAGAGAAGCTAAATAAGAAAGTGAACCCAAAGAAAATCATATAGTCATCCGCCTGGAGAGGGGAAGTAGACAAGATTGCAGGGCAAAAACTGGGAACTTGCGGGTGAGGTGGCAAGGGGCAAAGGGGAAATGGGATGAGAAACATGAGAAGGGGAGGATGGGAGGAGCTTGGGGGATTGGGATGGTTGGGATATTGGAAGGGTGGATACGGGAGCAGCGAAGTATATATCCTAACTAAGGAAACCATCTTAGGGTTGGCAAGAGACTTGACTCTAGAGGGGTTCGCAGGTGTCCAGGGAGATGTCCCCAGCTCGTACCTTGGGCAACTAAGGAGAGGGAACCTGAAATGACCCTATCCTATACTGATGAATATCTTGCATATCACCTTAGAACCTTCATCTGGCGATGGATCGAGATAGAGACAGAGTCTCACTTGGAGCAACGGTCTGAGCTCTTAAGGCCCAAATGATGAGCAGAAGGAGGGAGAACATGAGCAAGGAAATCAGGACCACAAGGGATGCACCCACCCACTATGACAGTGGAACTGATTTATTGTGAGCCCACCAAGGCCAGCTGGTCTGGGTCTGAATAAGCATGGGTTGAAACTGGACTCTCTGAGCATGGCGGACAATGAAGACTGATGAGAAGCCAAGGACAATGGCACTAGGTTTCGATCCTAATACATGAACTGGCTTTGTGGGTGCTTAGCCTGTTTAGACGCTCACCTTCCTGGACATAGATAGAAGACCTTCGTCTTCCCGCAGGGCAGAGAATTTGGACTGCTCTTCAGTATCGAGAGGGAGGGGGAATGATGTGGGGGGAGGAGAAGAGGAGTGGGGATATGGGGAGGGGACTGGGGGGAGGGGGCAATATTTGGGAGGAGGGGAGGGAAATGGGAAACAGGGAGAAGGTGGAAATTTTAATTAAAAAAGAATTAAAAAAAAGAAACTAAAAAAAAAAAGAAAAAAAACTAAAATAACAATAAGAATGGTGTCAAAATACTCAATTCTTTTTCAGTCCCAACTTTATACTATAAAACAAAACTTTAGTGAAGTGAATGATATTCTTGAACACTTATCGTACCCTTGGCACAGTACTTGGAGTCTCCTACATGCCATTAGGAAAATGTGTGTTTCAAACCAAGTTTCAATTTTTTTGAGGCATATGACATTATAGTTGTTATTTATCTCTCTCTTCAGTTGTTTACAGAACTAAGCTAGGTAAGACAACCAGGTCACTGAGTTAACTACAGAGTAACTCTAGTGCCTAGGTGATGCATATAATCATGTTACTTGACATTTAGATGCTAATCACTCACTAGAATGCAAACAACATGAGAATTTTAGAGACTTGATTTTGTTCGCTGATAAATCATTGACAGGGTCTGTCACATAGTAGAAATTCAAATAAATTGTTGAATGAATGAGTGCTGGGAACAATTTGAGAAAGATTTCATTCTATAGATATTATTCTCTACTAACAAAAGAAAGAAAAATATTTCATGTAGTTTATGTTACCATCACTTTAGAGCTGCCTTTCAGACTAATATCAAATGCTCAGAACTTATCTTTTCTTTTTTTCCCTCCCTCTTTCTCTCTGATTCCCCATTGCATTCATTAGTCTTCCAGAATTTTTATCTTATCACCTCAAATCCTGTTGTAAGGATGGTTTGTGTCTTCTTTAGGTGACTTTTTTCCTCTAGGTTTGAAGTAAACTTGATAGGTATTTTAACACATGAAAATTTAGATTTGTAAGACTGTGGGAGAGAAAAATTAGTATAGTTAATTATTGTTTCTTTCTGTAATGACTATGAGTCACAGGAGTGCCAGAGGAGAGCTCAGAACATGATGCAGACATCTCAACCAATTAAAACTCATCTCAATTAATTAATCTCATATAGTCCCTAATGATGGTAAATTAGTGTAGGAGGTCCTTCTGTTTATGTGTTGCTTTCATTGGTTGATGAATAAAAAAACTGCCTTGGCCTTTTGGTAGGGCAGAACTTAGGTAGGTAGAGAAAACAGAACTGAATCCTAGGAGGAAGAAAGCAGAGTCAGGAGACGCCATGGATCCACCACCAAAGATAGACATACTGGACCTGTGCTGGATTAATAGAAATGGGTTAAATCAAGATGTGAGAGTTAGCCAATTTCTATGTGGTTATTTTTGGGCTAAGCAAGCTGGGCGACTGGGATGAACAAACAGGCTTCTCTCTTAGAGTAAGTGGGCATTTATATGTCAGCCTAAACTCAGTCTTTCAGCCCAAAGACTTTTTTTTTTGGTTTTTCCAGACAGGGTTTCTCTGGTTTTAGAGAACTAGCTCTTGTAGACCAGGCTGGTCTCGAACTCACAGAGATCCGCCTGCCTCTGCCTCCCGAGTGCTGGGATTAAAGGCGTGCGCCACCACCGCCTGGCCAGCCCAAAGACTATTGAACTGGGTGGGGCAGGGAGAGACAGAGAGAGAGAGGGAGGGAGAGAGAGAGAGAGAGAGAGAGAGAGAGAGAGAGAGAGAGAGAGAGAAGGAAAGGGATATATTGTTATGAGGAACATTCACTAAACATCTCTCTTGACTTGTGATCATATATTCTCAAAGGTGACAAGGAAAATACATCTCTATCTCATTTAAGTGTCATGTGTCTAGTTTTCAAGACATGACCCTGAATCTAAACCTAATCTATTAGCATAAATGGACTCAATTTCAAGTTAACCATGCTATCCCGACTCCATAAAGATCTCTCAATCTAGGCAATAAAAGCCCATCATATCCTACTTTCATCTCTCACCAAAATCTAGAATCGAGAGAGAAGGCACTACAAAACACGAGCATCACTTCAAGTATGTATTTGGCTATTGAAGAAGAGACAAATTTGAATCAACAGGATTCTATAAACAAAATAACCACACAGAAGGTGCTATGGGCTAAGCAACAGAGGAGAAGTTATGGACAAGATAGGGTTTAAATTGGTACTTCATAGAGAATGGGACACAGAAGATCAAAGGAAAAAGGTAACCCAGACCCAAAAAGATAAACATGGGATGTACTCACTCATAATTGGTTTCTAGCCATAAATAAAGGACATTGAGGCTATAATTCGTGATCCTAGAGAAGCTAAATAAGAAGGTGAACCCAAAGAAAAACATATAGTTATCCTCCTGGATATTGGAAGTAGACAAGATTGCAGGGCAAAAATCAAAAATTGGGGACTTGGGGGTGGGGGTGAGATGGGGGTAAGGGTAGATGGGGAGAGAAAAGTGAGAAGAGGAGGATGGGGAGAGCTTGAGGGAATGGGATGGCTGGGATGGAGGAAGGGTGGATATGGGAGCAGGGAAGTATATATCTTAATTAAGGGAGCCATTTGAGGGTTGGCAAGAGACTTGACTCTAGAGGGGTTCCCAGGTGTCCATGGAGATGTCCCCAGCTAGATCCTTGGGCAGCTGAGGAGAGGGAGCCTGAAGTGACCCTATCCTATAGCCACACTGATGAATATCTTGAATATCACCATAGAACCTTCATCTGGCGATGGATGGAGAAAGAGACAGAGACCCACATTGGAGCACCGGACTGAGCTCCCAAGGTCCAAATGAGGAGCAGAAGGAGGAGAACATGAGCAAGGAAGTCAGGACGGAGAGGGGTACACCCACCCACTGAGACGGTGGGGCTGATCTAATGGAAGCTCAACAAGGCAAGCTGGACTGGAACTGATGGAGCATGTGATCAAACCGGACTCTCTGAACGTGTCGGACAAGGAGGGCTGACTGAGAAGCCAAGGACAATGGCACTGGGCTTTGATTCTACTGCATGTACTGGCTTTGGGGGAGCCTAGTCTGTTATGCTCACCTTCCTAGACCAGGATGGAGAGGGGAGGACCTTGGACTTCCCACAGGGCAGGGAACCCTGACTGCTCTTTGGACTGCAGAGAGAGAGATGGGGGGGGGAGTGGGGGAGGGGGAGGGAAATGGGAGAGATTTTTAATAATAAACAAAAGATACACAATATGGCAGCAAAAATTCTATAAAGAATGAGGTCCAGAAGCAGGAGTGGGAAACAAGATGGAAAGAGAAGGTCAACCGAATGGAACGGGGTGAACTGTTTCCTCATAGGCCTCCACGGAAGAGGTACTGAGAGCGTTATTCATTCAGTCAATAACAGTGGACACCTTTGGGGGGCAAGGCATTGCACTTGTGCCTGCTGAATGGGTCTAACGGATCCAGAAAAGCTGAGAGCTGTTCACAAACTGTTTAAAAAGAATCTATTAGAATAGTACACATTTTAAATGAACCCCTCAACAAGGATGAGGACAATGTTTTATTATGAAGTTAGATGGAAAACACCTCCTCTTCAAAAAAGTAAAAAGTCCTATAGAAACATTTTATGCTGCATGCCTATTTGAAATCCACTTGAAACGTACAGTGCTTAGCCATACAAAACACTTCTCTGATCAGAAATGTCCCCATAGACTGGCACTCAAATTCTGTCTACTCTTTGAGTTCATTATATATATATATTTTGAGAGCAGAATAAATTTCTAGATTTAGACTTCCTTTTTAACACTCTATTTTTTCAAATGGATTTGAGACAGCTCATCCCTAATGCTGGCTCTGCTCTGCCCAGGTCTCTTACCCAACATCTGCTGTTTTCAGTTAAGATGCTTCAGATGGCACGAAACAAATAACTTGTCAAGATTGGGTGAGCCACTCACTGTGTTGATCTTTCTGCTAAGTTCTGAAGTTATGTTGCTCTTATTAAAATGTCAGTTGCTTGACCTTTGGAGACACGGAGAGCCCTAGAGGATATTCCAGGCAATCAAGACAAGCAACAAAAATCGAATACTGGAGAGGAAGAGATCTGGCAGACAAACCGTGCTCTGTGTTAATGTGGTTCCATATTAAAACAGGACTCTCTGTTGCTGGAGGTTTATTTGAGCAAATTGAGTGTGCAGAGTAAGTTAATACCATCACTCCTTTCTAAAGCCTAGGGAAGATGTGCTTTGGGCGTGAGTTCTTTTCCTCGAGGGGTATATAGTTTGTGGCTCCTTAGGCACACGAACTTGGGAAGTGTTTAATTCGCAGTGGAGAACTTCACTTCATCGGGACAGCATTATTCTAGTAACATCTTGATGAATACAAAACATTTACATCCCACAAACTTGAACTAATTAAAGTGAATGCCATCGTGACTGCGCAAACAGCAAATGAAATTTTAATTGCAATTAGCAAAATTTATATTCCAGGGTAAAAATGAATATGGCCAAGGAAATGAATCTTATCGGGTCTTTCCACTTGCCTCTCAAATCTTCTACGAATTAATACTCACTGACATTTTTATGAAACAATGTCATTCTTAGCACAATTCTGTGCTTTCTTCATTATGCCTGCCTTTATAAAGACTTTTCTCAGAGTGAGAGGAATTAAAAGAGGCTCTCCATAGTGCTTTGGGGACAATTACCCAGGAAGCATCAGAAGACAATAAGGGCTCAACTTATTCTGCTAAAGAATTCTGGCAATTGATCTAAAAGCAGGCAGAGTGCACAGAGCAGGGATCCCAAATGCAGTATAATTACAGAGAACCCAAAACTAGAGAAATTATCTGAGAAGACTCTGAATCATAAAAACAGCCTTTGTGTTAGTCATTACCTTTTAAGAATTCTCTATTAGATTAAGGTTACACAATCAGAATTTTCTACATCCACTTAGTAAAAAACCATGGAAACAGAACAATGTGAAAGTTATTTGCCTATCAGAACCATGGTACTTTGAAGCCAAATATGTCTCTGAAAATTCCTTTTTCTAAAATGGAGCGACAAACTTGCATTTGAAGTTTGAAAGTCTTTTAGCAATCAAAGAATCTCATCGAAGAGAGACTTTCCTATGGTTAAGTATTATTTATTAATCAGAATGAATTATACATTCAATATTATATTCCAACTCCCTCTAAATTAGTTTGACCTATTTGGAGAGGCTTTCAGAATCTCAGTGATAAATGAACTCTTGAGACTGAAAACACAAGGACTTGCTTCTGAAGATTTCACAGGTCTTACATGTCAGAGATAGACCATATAGTATCCTTGACTTAAAAACAGAAACTTAAACATCAAGGCAAACAAAACAATTACCTGACAATATCCAATAAGTGCTATTTGTGGTAATAATAATAATGTCAATGAAAAGAATTGAAGAGCCTTCCAGAAATTTTCAAAAACAATCACACATAAAAACACACGCACACATGCACACCTTAGGAGAATATATAATTTTCCAAAACACTTTTCACTACTTTTTTCTTTTTACATCCAAAGTAGTTGGTGAGCTATAAATAGTCACACACCATTGCACAACCTTCACTTAACAAAAATATTTCTCAGCTAAAGGAAATTGCTTAAGATTATATATTTATGTGATTGGGATTGGAATTCTGGCTCTCCTGACACTGACACTGTAATGACTCAGGCATTGTGTCCTTCCTCCAACCCTACAGCTCTACCCATATCTTCTTGTCTGAAGAGGAATAGTTATTGGTATTAAAGTAGCATTCACCTTTATGGGTGTGTGTGTGTGTGTGTGTGTGTGTGTGCATGTAAATCAATATCTTTTGCCCAGAGTTATTAAGTAACAAACCCTGAAACACATGAGCTCTTTGGTCATTTGTTCCTTTTCTTGAGATCATCCCATGGGTCATGGGCTGTACTTCATGTCACTTGTAGTTTGTAGTATCTGGTGATCTGTGACTTGAACTTCACATAGAGATTCAGGGGTGACTTATTGTTTTCTTGCCTCCTCTTTGCAAAATGCTCAGAAAAGAATTTACTGATGAATACTTCTGTTTGTGGATCAACTGCAATACTCTTAAAGCAGAGATTCTTGACCAAAAGCCATCAAATGGGTGTATGTTTGGCTCACTTACAAAACCGCTGAAATTCAATGTAGAATTTCCAAGTCTGCACATATGGTTGTGGTATTTTGGATAAAAGATCTATAAAGTCATCAGATGTTCAGAGAGATCTGTCTCTCAAAAAAATTGCTTAACCAGATACAACTTTCTGTCTCATTACTTTAAGTATTTAACAGAAAATTGACTAAATCATAGAAAATGAGAAGATCCCACAAATTCTGATTTTTCTTTCTTATGAAATTATCATTTTCTTCGGAAGAATAATACAAGAATGATGTCATAAGATTAATCTGATATCAGGTAGGTACATGACATTAGAAGTAATTCATTAATAGAGATATGTTTTGTTAATATATATATGAGATGTTTATCTATATAAAACCTTTGTGGGTAATGGGGAAAGATAATATATACATATCTGTGGCCATCACATCACTTTTCTAAAACACTGTAGAAAATATAACTAAGACAGGATAATATTTTATACTATTATATATGATATATATCCCACCTTTATGGATAATAGAGAAGAAGATAATAAATATATGTATGTATTCATCATATATTATACTTATTTATTATATATAGTTACATATATTATGCATGTTTATTGTATATATTGTGGGACCTAATGCAAATATTTGTGATTAAGAAGTGTTTAAGAAGGGATTGTCCAGAAGAGCAGTATACTTGCAATAAAGAGAAGAAAATCTTAGATTTACCAGATAAGGTGATCCTGAGGCACACTGAAGATCTAGAAGGTTTGAATTAGTTAATTAAATTTTTGCTACAGTTCTGTGAGCTGTCTTTGTTACCACATCCTTAAGATAAGCAATAGAGGGACCAAGTCCTTACATCTATAAGGACATGTAACTCATCAATGGTCCAGAGGTGAGACTCAGCCCCAGCAATTCTGGTACCTTAGTTTTCATCAGCATAACATTTTTATTGTTGTTGCTGACAGTGCTACCCACAGCAGTAATTCAAAACCTTGGCATTAACAGTTGAAGGCCACATTGACATTCGTGGGCAGAATGATGAAATGAAAACCTAAGGTTCCCACTAAGGGGGCACTGCTATGGGAGTAAGGATACAGGCCTTGGAGCAAGTCAAATTTCTCTGCTTTCCCTGACTGACCTTTGTTATTTACTTTTTCCCCTTCAGCTTCCTTACCAGTTCCATCAGACGAATTTGCAAGATCATTGTAAGATGATGGAAATAACACATTTAATTTAACTTAGAAACTATCTGCAAGTTAGTAAGCAGTAATGATTATTCTTAGAGGGGAAAATCAGATATCTATGCACACAATAAACAGTTGAAACAAATATTTGAACATCAGTTGGAACAGTTATATTATCACAAACAGACTTCAAAGAGAACCCATGTGTTCACTTCAACAATTTTAACCAGAATAGAAACAATTTAAAAACTTAAAGCAGTATTGGGTATTATCAGATGGTCAAGATGGTCAACACAGTCATGGAGAAGGAACAAGCTGAGTATAAAAGAATATTCATTTTGCAGGAGTGGGTTAACTGTCATACAATTTGAACCCTCATAAAACTTCTAGAACTTCAATGGAGAAGGCTCAAGATGAATTCTGTCCTACGGTTTCCTACTGTTTTGCTAAGAACTCTTGAATGAGGATGACCTGCGGGGAGTGGGCAACACTGCCTCCAGATCCAGAAACATCCAGGGTACTGCCAAGCATTAATTCCACCTAACAATGAGGGAGAACCTGAAATTTTACTGAAACTTAGGAAGACAAAACACATAAGTTAGCCCTCTATTTTCTTTTGGAGTGAGCTTTCTCAGAAAAAAATGTTATACTTATCTGTGAAGCTTTGATATGTCAAACTTTTGGGCTTTGATATGTCAACATTCTCTTTTAAGTTGTCTCTTACTGTGTTGGTGATTCTAATGACAAAATTGAATCTGACAACTACAATCATAGACCATCTCTTCTATGTATTTTCATTGCTAGATTACATACACGAGAAAGCTTTAGCCCATAGCTCAGTTGTTAGCACCTTGGCAGCATGATCACACCATTGCCTCAGCCAGAAGGATGTAATCTGCTTTTCTTACCCTCAACTGTTTCCAGAGCCATTTGGCTTCTATACCAGGGTTCCCAGACAAATAAAATTATTGCATTAATGTTGCCATCACTACTACTGTCCTGATCAATACAAAGCACATTAACCTTGCTAATTAATTGCTAGAATAACTTAACTAACTCATGGAAATTCTCAACTGTGGAAACTGAATTGAGATATTCTCTAAGTGAAGCTCATACTGCACTGCTTGAAACAGAATATTTCAGTTCTGCTCCTCAACACAAGTTCCCTTCTCTGTGCTACAAGAGTGGTCTCTTCTGTGTCGATACGGATGAGGTCCTATGCTCTTAGAGTAAGTGTCATTTAAGGCTGCTAACATTTAGCCTGCCTGGAAGAGTTAGTGTACATTTCCTATTTGAGTAAGTTATCTGAATAATTTAGGTAGAAACTTGTTGTTATAAACCCCTTCTCAGTTTCCATCAGAGCTGAATGGTAACCCTGGTTCAGGAACATCAAATTTAATAATAGCTGAATGGGCTTTCTTTTGCTTGAAATTGGTTAAAATGGGGATTATTTTATTATAGTTATTATAGTTATTATGATTTTACACTAAAGTACTTTCATTAATTCTTTGATAATTTCTCACAATGTCTTTTGATTATTTTTATCTCCACTCTTCCTCTTAACTCATATCTTCTTGCCTACCTCCTCAACTTCATGTCCTCTTATTTTATAACCCATGATAAATTGTGCAGTCCAGATACTCTTGGGTGTGGGTCCTCCAATCGGGTTTCAAATTTCACACAATTATTTTATATATTATTTTAATGAAATAAAATCACATATAGACCAGATTGCTCTTGAACTCACTTTGTAGCTGTTGATAACTTCATATTTCTATTTTATTTTTGAAAGTATTATATAAATAGATCATTTCTCCCCTTCCCTTTTCTTGCTCCAATGCCTCCCATTTTCCACTCCCTTGCTCTCTCAAGTTCATGGCCTCTTTTTTGTTAATTGCTGCTACATATATGTATGTATGTGAGTGTGTCAGTTAATGTGTGTGTATGTGTGTAAGGGTATTTTTAAATGTACAAACACAAACCGCTCAGTCTGTACGATGTTACCTGCAGGTATCTTTTCAGGGCTGTCTATTTGGTAGTAGATGATCAGTTGTGTTCGTTGCTGGGGAAACTATTTCCCTGCTCTCTCTATCATTATTTGTATAGGGGGGAACCATCATGAGCTTTCCCCCTTCCATGTTAGCCTGTCTATTAGAATTGTTCTTGGTCAGGCCATTGCTAGGCAGCTATGGTGATGAGACTTCGTGGGTGTGACTTCTGACATTTCCCGTGAACAACAAAGTCCCTGGTTTTCTGGTTCTTGCAGTCTTTCTGCCCTCTCTTCAGACACTCCCACCTCCATCTTTTTAGTATTGGGATTACAGACACAGACACTACACTATATTACATGTGGTGCTAAGGATCTGACCCAACTGAACTGTAGGCCCCAACAGCATTTTAAATGTTTGGTAGTTAATTTGAATTAATTTTGGTATCTACAATAGGCCAAGACTGTCTCATTTCAATATTATTTATTTTTACCTAATGATTGTGAAGCAGAAGCCCTTTTGTTTGTGTGATAACACTAGACAATAGGATTTCATGAACTGTCATTTCTTGAACTGTATTCACTATTTCTGTTTCTATATCAAGGAAAGGAATATATAAGTGAGAAAGTAGCTGTTAAGTTATACTCCTGAGAAGGAAGAGACATTAAACTGTAATGTAAATCATGGAAAGGGTAGATAGAATCTTTTAAATATGCCCTGTATGCTGACAGCGATATTATTAACTGTCAACAGTGGAAGAATAAAGTTTGAATAATTGTGTTTGCCCCTTTCCTCCAAAATTAAAACCAAATACCCTACTGGTTCTTATTCAAATTAAAACTTATGAGTCTTTGGGAAGGCACGAGGGAGTGGGCAGAAGAAAATATTGCTACCAAGTACATTGTTCTTCCATGCCGCAGCTGCCTGTTTTGTTTTCAGCACCCAAAGTGCGCTGGCTTTAGGTGAGATTCATCTGATGATTAATTTAATATCTTTGATTGTCTGTTCTGTGCAAAGCACTGGATAAGCTATCTAATTTAAGATTTTTCTTTCCTCAAGGAGCTTACAGTATAAGAATGAGAAGTGAGTTACATTTCTCATGACATGACTAAAATACCTGTCTAAAACAACTGTATTGAGGAAGGGTTTATTTGGCTCAGAATTAAGGACATAGAGTCCATGTTGTGAGTGAAGGTATGGTAGCCAGGAGCTGCTTGATCTGGGTCTAAGCTTGCCTGCAACTTCCCAAAGCTCTATGCATCAGCTAGCAGAGCGATCTGGCTGCAACTGGCTGCCAGCTGTAGTCTCCTATGGTTCCTCTCTCTGCCAGCTAGGGTCCTTGACCAGAATGTTTTGTAACCTTCCCCCAAGTGCTCAAATGTGGGCATCCCTGAGGACATCTTATCCAAAGAGATGAAAAGGTGTGGTTGATATATGTCATCATCAAAAACAGAAGGCAGATATGGTGATGAAGATGTCAGGAGGACGCCAAGACACAATCAGGCTGAACTTGACTCTTGCCACATGGATTTTGGCTTCTTCTAGATGACCTTTCTTGGAGAAAACTTTCTTCATACCTTCTAGTCTGATTTAGCGTTACTTGAAACCACCATTATGCATGTTCACTGGTTTGAATAGGCCATTGAGCATTCCAGGTTTCTGAGTCCTTGGAAAGGTTGTTTCTTCTGGGGCAGAAATCTTACAACTTGAGAAAGCTGAGTGAAAAAAGCACAGCAAGGGTTCCACTCCATGGAATGGTTTTCTTTCTTAGCTGGTTTGCAAAGTTCAGGAAGAAAGTCATGTCATCTCAAGTCCTGGATTCCTGAGTACTGACACACTCATTCCCAAGACAAAGCTAAGGAGAAAATGACTCCTTTTGCCTTGGGGCAAGAAGTGTTTATCTGATCTGCACAGCTCCAGTCTCCAGGACTCTTATCAAGCAAGCCTAGGAGGAGCTCCAAACTACTTATCATCCACAGTGAAATGAGGAAGCAATTCTGACCTGACATTAAGAGGGGGATTTAGAACGTAAATAAAGGCTCTGTAAATGTCATATTTTCTCTTCTCATGTCCCCCCCCCCCCGGAGTTTTGAACCAAGTAGCCCCAACCACAGGTTGATATTACATGCAGCCACTGAATGTCTGCAGAATTCTGGTTGGCAGGGAAGGATCATGGTATATTTTCATTAGCAGAAAGTAATCCTTTAATCCTTAGAATAGAAAATGAGCTGCAAACTATTACAGACCCAAAACAAACATTGTGTTGACTTTTCTTGCTTTGACGAAAAATGTCAAGGAGCATCTAGTCTCGTGGATAATGAAAATGTGGCGTGTATACATGATGGAAGTTTACTCAACTACTACAAAAAATAAAGTTGTGAAATTTTTGAAAAAAAATGAAGCTGGAAATTATTACTCAGTGAGATGACTCAATCAGAAAGATAAAGATTTAATATTCTCTCTCATTTGCATATGCTAACTTTTAATGCTGCTTACAGGCAAGTAAAGTGTGATGGTGGATTCACTATGAAATTAGATAGGAGACCATGAGAGTAGAGCCAGAGCTGTTGAAAGCAAGGGTGAGGGCAGGAGTTACATAGGTCCTATGAGACCTGTAGTTATAAAGAAGGTTACTGGTATGGGAAGACAAAAGAAAAAGAGGGATAGAATAAAACAGGTATGGAGAGAAGCAACAAAGACAAGTTTTGTTTGAATAATGGTACTAAAAATTAATTTGCAAAAGAAAGGGAGAGAACACATTTCTAGATTCTAACCCTGGTGAGTAGGGACCATTCTAGCCTCTTATTTACTTTCTAAATCCCCCTTTACTATTGTGAGGAGCATCCCCTGGGGCTCAGAAAAGTACTGGATCCTATGATCCTAGGCAGGATTAGAGCTTGAATCTACCCAAATGTTTGGTGTTCTGTGTTGTCTGAGGTTTCTGTCATTCCTGGTTCCTGCAACTGTTAAGTCCCAAAGAAATCACACAGAGGTCTACATTAGTTATAAACTGATTGGCCCATTAGCTCAGGCTTCTTATTAACTCTTATAACTTATATTAGTCCATTATTCTTTTCTATGTTAGCCATGTGGCTCGGTACCTTATTTGGCGAGGCAGTCACATCTTGCTTCTTCTGTGGCTGGGACAGGACTGCATACTAGGACTTTCTTCTTCCCACAATTACCTGTTCTCATTGACCTGCCTCTACTTCCTGTCTGGTTGTTCCACCTATAATTCCTGCCAGGCTACTGGCCAATCAGCATTTATTTAAAATATAATTGACAGAATACAGACCATTGAAATGGATAAGCAGGACTGCCAAATCTTGCCAAGACAGGATAAGATGGTTTTGAATAATTTTCTGTCTCTGAAAATGGTCTGTCAGTTATACTAGGCCTTAGCCAAAATTGGTTGCTTCAATGTTGCAAAATGAGACTTTGGGTGATTGCTCAGATAGCTAATTGTCTCTGTCATACATTGTTTGCTTTGGAAGCTACTTGATTGTACTTCTGGCCTGCTCAAGTATTATTATCTCCCTTCTCAGGCTTTCAATGGGGTTGAAGATAAGATAGTCATAGTTACTAAACTCTTATGATCTAGAAAAGCCATTTCGTATACAAGACTTAGACTCCATAGGATAGAATGTTTATTAAAACATTTAGCACATGTTCCTTGCTTAATATTGTTTATGCTGGTGGTAATTCTAATCTTATACTTAATATCTTTTCCTAGTGTATATGGTTTTGTATTGGGTTTGGAACTTTCTTATTTAAACAAAAGGGGGAAGTGCTGTGGGACCACATTCTGCTCCTTCTGCCAACAGTCTTTAAGATACCAGCCCACTTGGGCATGGTCTCTTATACTATAAAAAGCAGCAGTAACCATGCACCTGCTCTCTTGCTTCCAGCTCACACTTCTGGTTGCTAGACTCTGTTCCTGTTTGCTTAGATGGCTGTTGTCTAGGACAGTGATCTGTAAGTTTTCGACTTAAGTAAATAACCCTTTTATTATTTATAATTCTGAACTGGTGTGGAATTACTTTGTGACTTATGCCTTCTGTTCTCAATACAACAGATGCCTTTTTGAGAGATGTTGGCTGTTTGAGAAAACACCTCCTCCCTTTAAAAGTCCTTCAATACTTTGAGAGTATAAATCCATTACAAATACAGCTGTTTCTCTTAAAGTCAATCATTTTTGCCTGGGTAGATAGATAGATGCCTCAGATAGTTCCCCTAAACCTTCAGGTATCATTGAATATATATGCACATTCTCCATATTCGAAGGTTGCTTACAAGAATCCAAATATGCATTATAACAGATAAAAATGTTTATGTGCTATTGGAGACTCCAGTTTCAGCAGTATTTTCACATTGCATTTATAGTATTATGATTTTTAAATAATGTTATTCTTATTTTCTGCACAGTAACAGAATAAGTAACAGAAAGATCTGAAAAAAAAGGACAGAAATTATTGCGTATATAGATTCCACTCAAGGACAAACACTAAATATTTAACTATATTTCCACCAATTTTGGTGTATACTTACAGCCTGCATTTTTACATATTTTTCTTTATCATTCATGTATTTTATTTTCTTTAATGAGTTTTTCTATTTCAGAAAGTAGAAACACTAGAATTCCTTTGATGATTTGCCCTTGCTGTTGATGTAGCTGCACAGCACAGTCACACTGGGTGATTGTGATCTTTGGATGAAGGTTCCTGGAAAGCACTGCATAGCTATGTAACACCCTTCACAATCAACAGGCTGAGTATATTCTATCTGCTTCCCTTCTCACCCCTTCCTCCCTACCCCTTCTCTTCCTTTCTCCTCCCTTCCCCTCCCCTTCTCTTCCCCTCCCTTTACTCCCCTTTATTTTACCCCTTCCTTTTTTGATTCTGGCTCATTTTATGTTTCACAGGAAGAATGATTCCTAATGTACATGGAAAATACCCTATTCTCAGTTTCTCAGGCTCCTGTACTCAGGCCCCTCTGACAGCAGTAGATTTCTGAAGAACAATGCCTTCCTGTGGGTGTCTAATTGTGTACCTTCCTTCCTTCCTTCTTTCTTTCTGATTTTATTCATTCATTTATTTATTTGTAATGAAGTTCTACACCATGGTGCCTAGCTGCTGCTAGGGTGTCTGGAACTATGGGCAGATCCAAATGCAATTTAAATGACAGCTGACAAGAGTTTGCCCTATACTTCTGTTTGCTATCACAGCATGTCAAACTTTCATTAAATTTCTGTCAATACAAACCCCATATGTCTTTCACCGCTCTTCCCTCACCTCTGCTTCAAAGCTTTGCCAGCAACCTGTTCTTTCTGGGTACATCTACATCTCTTTTCAGACCAGAACTCTGTGACTCTGGAGCTCTCTCCACACTTCCTTTCTGTACCAAGTCTTCTGAATGCAGTGTGCTGCCATCACTTTTTTGGGGATCTTTTTGTCTTTACCTTTCTGTGTTTAAAATCATAAGAATATAAGAGTGGCAGGATTAATCCTTAATTCTTTGCAAAGCTGCATTTTCTACTGTATTTATTGATACTGTTGTGACTCTTATGTCCCTACTTGCAATTCTGTTCTTTTCAGCCTCTTTAGAACCTGTTTTATTTACTTAGTGAAATTCCTTTGACAGATATATGTGGTTTTGAAAAATATACAGTGTTGTTATGTGGATGGGACATAACAAGCATTGTTATGAATAAATTGTGTGTTATTAATTGCCTTTTAAAAATGACATTAAGCATTAAGATATATTCACATAGCTATGTGCAAATTAAATGAATCATGTAAGACCACTCCAATGTACTCCACAGATGGCAAATATCATATTTTAGTCACTCTTTTTCAAAAGAATCTTCTAATCTGTTTTATGAAGGCAGAAACCACAAAATAATCCCACACCAGTTCAGAATTATGAATAATAAAGGGTTATTTATTTAGGGGTATACACACAGATGACAATCCTCTGCTGGAATGGGGAACAGCACCTGAATCCCACAGCTGGAAAAGAGAGCTAGATGCAAGAGAGGGATCACACACTTTACAGATGCATTTACAGTATAAGAGACCATGCCCAAGTGGGCTGGTATCTTGGTATCTTAAATGCTATTGGTTGAAGGAGTAGAATGTGAACCTAAAGCACCTCCCCCTTTTGTTTAAATAAGAGAGTGCCAAACCTAATACAAAACCATGTACACTAGGAACAGATATCAAGTATAAGATTAGAATTACAACCAGCATAAACAATATTAAGCAAGGAACATATGCTAAATGTTTTAATAAACATTCTATCTTAAGGAGTCTAAGTCTTTGAAATAACTTAGCTAGATCATAAGAGTTCAGTAAATATAACTATCTAATCTTCAACCCCATCGAAGGCCTGAGAAGGGAAATACTATTAATTGAGCAGGCATGAAATACAATCAAACAGCCTCCAAAGTGAGCAGTATATGATGAAGACAATTAGCTGCCTGAGCAATCACCTAAAGTCTCATTTGCAATGTTGAAGCAATTAATTTTGGCTAAGGCCTAGTGTAACTGTAGCTAAGGACTAGTGTAACTGACAGACCATTTTCAGAGGCAGGAAACTTTTCAGAACCATTTTACCCTGTCTTGGCAAGATTTGACGGTCTTGTTCCTCGTATCCTACTTATCCATTTCCAGATATTATGTACTTTGTCAGTGGTTGAGTCATGGGCAGTTCATTTCTCAAAGGCCAATTGTGCCAAGAAAAAAAAAAAAACTCTGAGTGGAGTGTCTTTGATGCTCAACATTCTCTCAGGAGTAGATTGGTACTGTCAGGAGCAATCATGTCTCATGTCAACAGAACCCTAAGTTCTTTAAATACCATGTTCTACAGACCCTTGAAGTTGTGGAACATTACCTACCTAGATAGAATACAAACTCTTAGGTTCTTTAGAACCTAACGGGTCTGACTGTATGTACAACAAACATGAACAACCATTGACCTATAATATTTAATACCTGTATAACTTAAAGACTAAAACTTCATGTCAGAATATTAAATAATCTGTAAACAAATATGGAACAAATGAGACAATGACCTCAAAATGTAAACAATGTATAAGTATCTTGATCAGAGGTATGAGTAATATATAATGCAATATGAAAACATATCCTAAAGGTTGTTTCAATATACAAAATTTCTTTAACAGAGGTAGACATATGCATATATACAATCTGACAGAATTACTTTGCCTAAGTGTACAAATATTATAAACAGAAATAACAAATATAATTTGAACTTGTTTCAATATACAAAAACTATACCAATGTAAATTATCCACAAATAATAGCTCAAAAGTATTCACTCTATTACCCACTATTATTATTCCCCCATTTTTTAGAACAAACATAGTTTCCATTCCAACCCCCTATCTGATACAAGTAATAATCAACAACCCTTAAACGTTGTTTCCAACCCCGAGGACAAACTTTTTGGGATGGAGGCATCGTCCTCTAAAATTTCTTCTCACTGTCATGGGGACAATGTTCTCTTTATGGGATCCTGCAAAATTAAAGTGATGGTTAAGTTTCAAAATTACTGTTTAGTATAGTTGCAAATGATTTCCAAGCAGTCAATAGGGTTTTTTTTTTTTTTTTTTTTTTTTTTACAAAGTTCTTATTTGGAGTTCTGGCCAGAACATCATGAGAAGGTGCAACTTTTTAGCAGCTGGTATACACCCCCCAAATTGTTTTAGAGTAGTGTTATCAACATCACGATGTCATCTCAACAAAGTGGATTTGTTGCTGTGGGGCCTTGTTTTTTTCCTGGAAACCTCAAAGATTATTGCAGAAAAAAGATCTGTAGGAAAATCTATTGTTCATCATGGAAAACTTAAACATCATCCATAGAGACATACATTCAATAAGAAATATGATATAAACAAAATAGACATGGAGAAAGTAAAATTTTACCTAAAGTCTTCCTTCTGCCCCATACCAGATGCTCCTGATATGAGACAGAAACTCTGAATGTACTTTTTAACAACACACTTGAATTTAGAGAAGTGCAGAGCTATTGTCCAACTCCAAAACCAGCTCTATATATTCAATCTTGTTATATGTATATTTCTGCTCTTGATTAAGGTATTGTGATTGTGTGGTTCATATAAAAATGTAATGTATAATTAAGAAATATAGGTTCAGTTAGATATATATTCTTCAAATATTTCAGAGACCTTCCGAATATGGCATTAAAATGTTTAAGAACCTAAGAGACCCATCTGCTCCTGTCAACAACAAGCTACTTCAAGAGGATGATGGACATTGAAAAGTCTCCTTATGGAGTTGGTTGACCATTTGGCAAGAAACTGCTCTTGCCTAGACTGATTGAAAATCTGGACAAGCAGGACCCTCAGAGAAATGACTGCTGAACTTGCCTAAAGGTGAGATGGTCCTTTGGGGTTCCTGCTACATGAAGGAGTCTGCCAGACATTCTGCAGAACACAGAAGAAAGTGACTGACAAACTGCTAATATAGGCAAAACTGTCTTTGAAATTTCCTGCTTCGTGGAATAATTTGCTGGATACTATGGGCCTGTGGGCTGAAGATGGATGCCCCAACAGTACAGAAAGCCTTTAGGTGACTGTGCAGGCGGCGAGATGTCTATGTCAATTCTGGAGTTTTGGAAGTTGTTTACAATGTATTTCCTATTTACTTAGGTAATATTATATTCTTCTGGAATCTTTAATAGAGTTGAAGAATTTATAGTTATAGTTTTCCATAGTTATGATAAAAGATAAAGTAGATATAAATATTATAACTATAATTCTTGTTTGATACCTGTTTTGTTATATGGAATTTTAGTATGTTAAAATTTAAGCTTTCTTTTGTTAAACAGAAAAGAGGAAATGGTGTGGGAGGTCCTTCTGTCTGTGCTGCTTTTATTGGTTAGGGAATACAGAAACTGTTTTGGCCTGTGATAGGGCAAAAGAACAGAGCTAGATGGGGGAAACTAAATTGAATGCTGAGAGAAAGGAGGCAGGGTCAGAGAAATGCCATGGAGCCACTGGAGACAGGGTGGAATTTTAGCTGGTAAGCCACAGCCTCATGGTGATACACAGATGAATAGAAATGGGTCAAATTCATATGTAACAGTTAGCCAATAAGAAGCTTTAGCTAATGGGCCAAGTAGTGACTTAATTAATACAGTTCTGTGTGATTATTTCTGGTCTAAGCTAGCCAGGAGGCCAGGAACCAAAAAGTAGCCTTTCACTACAGCTTTAACTGTCACAAACAATGCTGTATTAAATATTATAAACTTATAAGCATATAAAGAAATAAAATGGTTTTTTTTTTTTTTTTTTTTTTTTGGTTTTTCGAGACAAGGTTTCTCTGTGGTTTTGGAGCCTGTCCTGGAACTAGCTCTTGTAGACCAGGCTGGTCTCGAACTCACAGAGATCCGCCTGCCTCTGCCTCCCGAGTGCTGGGATTAAAGGCGTGCGCCACCACCGCCCGGCAAAGAAATAAAATGTATGCATATATGTATAGAAACAATCTTATTTTTATGTCTGAATTAACTATTTGTATGGTGATGAAATTCTTGGCCACTGAGCTAAATAAGATAGCAATATCTAGCCTTTAATCCCAGCACTTGGGAGGCAGAGGCAGGCGAATCTCTGTGAGTTCGAGACCAGCCTGGTCTACAAGAGCTAGTTCCAGGACAGGCTCCAAAACCACAGAGAAACTCTGTCTCGAAAACCAAAAAAAAAAAAAAAAAAAAAAAAAGATAGCAATATCTAATTCTTCACTATTTCATATATTCCTATTCTTTTTCTTCAACTTGACAATTTTTGTTTACTTAAGGTATAGTGCACCCAAGCTACCATGGCCACCATAGTGCACTAAGAGCTGACAAGGTGGCACTTTCAAGCCTAGGCATGAAGATAACTGTGTCTTTTCCTGCCCTTTTGTGTCACTGTGGTGGTGGTAAGAACATATTTCTCTGGCCCAACAAGAGTAAGAGACACAAGGGAAGCCTCAAGGTAGACTAATCTGCAGCTGGAAACCAACCTAGCATCCATACTAGAGCAGTTGACTGACTTGCAATAATCTACTCTAAAGAGTCCATGGAGATGAGCAGAGCTGCCCAAACAAATACAATGTGCCACAGAAGCAAAGATACTGGTGTTGGGCCCCAAGATTTTGTATCAATTCCAATGTCACAATAAATGATTGATAGAGATAAAAAAGCACATTTTTATTTTTTTATTTTATTTATTAAAGATTTCTGCCTCCTGCCCTCCACCGCCTCCCATTTCCCTCCCCCTCCCCCGATCAAGTCCCCTCCCTCATCAGCCCAAAGATTAATCAGGGTTCCTTGCCCTGTGTGAAGACCAAGGACCACCCACCTCCATCCAGGTCTAGTAAGGTGAGCATCCAAACTGCCTATGCTCCCACAAAGCCAGTACGTGCAGTAGGATCAAAAACCCATTGCCATTGTTCTTGAGTTCTCAGTAGTCCTCATTGTCCGTTATGTTCTGTGAGTCCGGTTTTATCCCATGCTTTTTTAGACCCAGGCCAGCTGGCCTTGGTGAGTTCCCTATAGAACATCCCCATTGTCTCAGTATGTGGGTGCACCCCTTGCGGTCCTGAGTTCCTTCTGCTCCTGATTTGGACCTTGACATTTCAGTCCGGTGCTCCAATGTGGGTCTCTGTCACTGTCTCCTTTCATCGCCTGAAGAAGGTTAATATTCAGGAGGATGCTTATATGTTTTTCTTTGGGTTCACCTTCTTATTTAGCTTCTCTAGGATCATGAATTAAAGGCTCAATGTTCTTTATTTATGGCTAGAAAACAAATATGAGTGAGTACATCCCATGTTCCTCTTTTTGGGTCTGGCTTACCTCACTCAGGATACTGTTTTCTATTTCCATCCATTTGCATGCAAAATTCAAGAAGTCATTGTTTTTTACTGCTGAGTAGTACTCTAATATGTATATTCCATACTTTCTTCATCCATTCTTCCATTGAAGGGCATCTAGGTTATTTCCAGGTTGTGGCTATTACAAACAATGCTGCTATGAACATAGTTGAGCATATACTTTTGTTGAATGATAGGGCATCTCTTGGATATATTCCTAAGAGTGGTATTGCTGGGTCCAGGAGTAGGTTAATCCCGAATTTCCTGAGAAACCGCCATATTACTTTCCAAAGTGGTTGCACAAGTTTGCATTCCCACCAGCAATGGATGAGTGTACCCCTTTCTCCACAACCTCTCCAGCAAAGGCTATCCTTGGTGTTTTTTATTTTAGCCATTCTGACAGGTGTAAGATGGTATCTTAAAGTTGTCTTGATTTGCATTTCCCTGAAGCACACTTTTAAACAAGGGTTCTCACTCTTACATTGTTGTTTACCATGCTACCCATGCTGTCAAATTTCATAAGCTGTTGTAGGGAAGCCACTTGTAATAATCACACAGAAACTATATCATTTTAAACACTGCTTAGCCTATTAGCTAGCTCTACCTTCTTATTGGCTAACTCTTTCATATTAATTTAACCCATTTCTATAAATCTGTGTATTGTCATATGGCAGTGGCTTACCAGGAAACGTTCCAGCATCTGTCTCTGGCAGGGCTACATGGCTTCTCTCTGACTCTGCCTCCTTTTTCCCGGCACTCAGTTTTGTTTTCCCCACCTACCTCTATTCCCTGAGCAGGCCTAAGACAGTTTCTTTATTAACCAATGGTATTCACAGCATACAGAGGGGATCCCCATATCACTCCCCATTTTCTGTTTAAACAAAAAGGAAGGTTTTAACTTTAACATAGTAAAATTTTATATAATAAAACAGGTATCAAGCAAGAATTATAGTTACAATATTTGTATCTACTTCATCTTGTATCATAACTAAGGAAAAGTATAACTATTAATTTTTTGACTCCATCAAAGACCACAGAAGGATATAATATTACCTAAATAAACAGGACATGCATTGTAAGCAACTTCCAAAACTCTAGAAATGACAGAGACATCTCGCTGCCTTGGCTAGTCACCCAAAGTTTTTCCGTACCATTGGGGCATCCATCTTCAGCCTACAGGCCCATAGTATCCAGTAGACTTTTCCACAAAGCCAGGAAATTTCAAAGACAGTTCAGCCTATATTGGGAGTTTGTCACTTACTTTCTTCTGTGTCATGCAGAATGTCTGGCAGACTCTTTAATGAAGCAGGAACCCCAAAGGATCATCTCACCTTTAGACAAGTTCAGCAGTCATTTTTCGGTGGGACCTGCATGTCTAGTTTGTCAAGTAGTCCAGGGCAAGAGCAGTTTCTTGCCCCAATGGCTAATCAACTAAATAAGAAGCCTCTTTGATTCCATCTATCTCTTGAAGTAGATCGGTGCTGGTAGGAGTAGATGTGTATCAGTGTCATGAAAATTCCTAAATTCTTAAAACACTTTAAATGCTATATTCTGTAGTCTTTGAAAGATTTTAAGAATTCCTAACCATCTGAAATCTCTATACATCTAGAAAATCTAACTGACTACAAGCTTGACTATTAAAGATGATTATCTATTAGCCTATATTTCTTAATTATACATTACATTTTTAAATGAACTATGAAAAAAACAATACCTGTTTTTAATTTCCAGGAGGATCAATATATGTTTTTCTGTTGGTTCACCTTATTAGTTAGGTTCTAAGATCATGAACTATAGGCTCAATGTCCTTTGTTTATGGCTAGAATTCACTAATGAGTGAGTACATACCACATTCATATTTTTGGGTCTGGGTTATCTCACTCAGAATAGTGTTTTCTATTTCCATCTATTTGCATGCAAAATTCAAAATGTCATTGTTTTTTTTTTTTTTTTAACCTCTGAGTAGTACTCTAATGTATAGATATGCCACACTTTGTTTATTCATTCTTCCATTGAGAGGAATCTAGGTTGTTTCCAGGTTCTGGCTATTACAAATAATGCTGCTATGAACATAGTTGAACAAATGCTTTTGTAGTATGATTGGGCATCTCTTCGGTATATTCCCAAGAGTGGTATTGCTGGATCCTGAGGTAGGTTGATTCCCAAATTTTTGAGAAACCACCATACTGATTTCCAAAGTGCTTGCCCAAGTTTGCATTCCCACCAGCAATGGATGAGTGTTCCCCTTACTCCACATCCTCTCCAGCATAGGCTATCATTGGTGTTTTTGATTTTAGCCATTCTGACAATTGTAAGATGGTATCTCAGAGTTGTTTTGATTTGCATTTCCCTGATACCTAAGGAAGATGAACATGTCCTTAAGTATTGTTTGGCCATTTGAAATTCTTCTGTTGAGAATTCTCTGTTCAGTTCAGTAGTCTATTTTTTAACTGGATTATTTAGTATTTTAATGTCTAGTTTCTTGAGAAAACCCAAAGAAAAACATATATGGATCCTTCTGGAAATTGGAAGCGGACAAGATAGCCAGGCAAAAGTTGGGAGCATGGGGGTGGGGGTGGGTGGGGGAGAGAGAGAAAGGAGAATTTTTAATTTTAAAGTTTTAAAATTTCTTCATGTATATATAAATCATCTAGAATGCTGCTTCCTTTAAGCACTGCTTATTTATGTCCTTTGTCCATTTTTCCTACTTGTTTGCTTGTCTTGTATTAGCAATATACAGGAATACCTTACAGATTCTAGGTCTAATCCTTAAAAGGTTTAGGGCTTTACTCACCTACTTGTTAGACAACCGCTTGTTAGTGTTATCTAGATGTTCATGAAATGTTGAATCGATCATGCTGTAGTCCAATTTATCAATTTTCGATTTCCATATTTTGTGGTTATTTCAAATTCTCTAAACAATTGATTCTCTGAATGAAACTTTCAAAACAGTATTGTATTAAATTTATATATTGCCTCTCTAAACCTTTTCTTCTTCATTAGTAAGTTTTTGATGCATATATAGTTGACATTTTTAATGGCAATTTATTAGCCAATTTTTATTTTTATTTTGCTTTTATTTGTTTACCTTAAATATTTAAATTTTTGTATACTATAATTATATAATTTACCACTTCTATTTCCCATTTCCAAACTTACCCATATGGCCCCTACACTCACTCTCTTTCAAACTCATGGCCTCTTTTTTCTTTAATTGCTGCTACATATATATGTGCATATGAACACATATATTATGTATAAATATATAAATACAACCTGTTCAATCTATAATGTTATTTGTATGTACACCAGTTGGTGTGCTCTCTACCTTTGTCACACTCTCCATATCCATAGTTGCCTGTAGTTATTTTTCTAGGGTTGAAACCTCATGAAATTTCCTACTTCCAAGGTAGTATGACTGTTGGTATTGTCTTTGTTCAGGTCATATTTAAGAAGTTATGATGAGGAAACTTCTTGAGTATGATTTCTGACATTTCTAGTGAGCCCATCTCACAACTCCCTGGTCCTTTGGCTTTTACAAATCTTTCTTTTCCTTCTTTCACAATGATCCCTGAGATTTAGATTCAGGAATTGTGCTAGAGATGTATTGGTTGGGTCAGAGCTCCACAACTCTGCATTGTGATAGGTTGTAATTTTCTGTAATGGTCTCTGTTTGTTGCAAACAGAAGTTTGTCTAATGAGTTCTGAGAACTGCACTTATCTGGCACTATAAGGACAAATGTTTAGAATGTTGCTATAGATTATGCTGGTTTAGTAAAATGGTAGTTTTAGGTTCTCCTTCAAGATTCGTGACTTCATTAGCCGAGTAGTTATCTAGGTTTTTAGTGTCAAGGCATTTCATTTCTTGTTGAGTGGCCTGAAATCCAACTAAAGAATTGTAGGTTACTATATAGGTATGAGTGCCACTAATACACCCTTAGAGTTACTATGCCATGTTAGTTGTTGGTAGTTGACAGGCATCATAGCTGGTTAGGAGTATTACTTGCTGACCACATTTGAAAGCTTGTACTTCTGTGGTACCATGAGAGGTAGCCTTCCAGGAGGAGGCTTTCAGGTCAGATCCAGCCCAGGGCCTCTAGGTCTTGTGTCTGAAGTGTGTGGTACCTTCAACAATAGGGACTTACCTTTCATCTCTGGGGGACATTAGCAATAGCCTATGATGTTTTCAAAGTATTTTGGATGGACCTGACCAAGAACTCAAAAGTGAGTTACTCATGCCTGGTTTGGGGGGTTTTGTTAGAAGGTCTATGACTCTTGGGGTGAGCATTGTCAGCCCAGATGGCAACATTTTACTTAAACTATATATGTACACACCCACTTACAGGTGTTATAGATATTTTTGGGTAGATTACAATATGATTCCATATGGTTGTTTTTATTTTATTTTATTTGTTTTTATATACATTGGTGTTTGACCTGCATGTCTTTGTGGGGGAGTTGGATCCACTGAAACTGGAGTTACAAGCAGTTGTGTGCTGCCATGTGCGTGCTGGGAATTGAGCCAATGCTCTGAACCACTGAGCCATCTCTTCAACCCTTCCATATGATTCTTTCAGAGTTGGCTTTTCAATATACCGGGCAGGTTTTCCTTGGTTGCTTATCATATACAGCTGCTTAAAATTATCACTAAAAGGTCTTATAGCTTTTTGTATCCAAATATTAGACAGAATCAATAAATTTAGCACACCCATTGTCAGAGTCGTCATCTCAGTGGTATCTGCACTATCAACAAATGAATGAATTCTCCTTGAAGTTGCTCCTTTGGTACTTACTTTAGTAATTAGAGGACTCCTTTGAGAATGTCCTTAATTGTGTAAAGTTGCATATAAATGCTGAATTAGTTTATTCAGATCAAGTACATAATTCATAAGACTAAGACTATCAATGCAATTGGTTCACTTGGAGAGTTAAATAAAGGCCTTTGTGTTTTTGTTTTGGTTATTGTGATTTTCTACAAATGTAGTGCATAACTCTTGAAAAATAAGGGCTTTGAAGAGAGTGACACAGTTCTTATGTTCCCTCCATATGCTTCATTTTCTGAATGTGTTCAGTAGGCACAATAAAACACAAGAATTAGTACCAACCGTTCCAGTGAGTTACAGTGAAAATTACATGATTTAGCTGAGCCTGTCTTGGAGCAAACATTCACCAAGTAGTGCCTCATTAATGGAATCAGATTCTCTGACTTATGACCCCATGTGAGAGGGTTATTCTCTCTTTTTCACTTGTGGTATTCATTCCTTTCTGCTTAACTTTTTAAATGCCTCTGGTAGCAATAGCCATCTTTTTTTTTTTTTTTTTAACACAACTCAGTGAACTTACTTACTTTGTTCCCCTTGGATTCCATCATTTGGAAAACAAACTAAAGATAATATCATGCATGTTTATTTTATACAGTTTCAGACGAACAAGTACCCAAGTCTGTGTCTCAGGATTTAATCTCACCTCTTTGTCGCTGACATTTCCTCCACCAGATAAAAACAGTAAATACTTCTATTACCATTAGGTTTAATTATCATGTATTTAAAATGTCCAACTGTTGCATAAGAATCTGGTGCTTAAAATGTCAGCTCTCAAAGTAATAAATTTTAGCTTAAACCAACATACAGCTCATAGACCTTGGAATGCTACTCAACAGCATTTTTAGCCTTTAACAAAAATAAAACATTCCCTCAAACAGAAGTTAATGTTCCAGAATTAATACTTAAACAGATGTCCTGTATTATCAAATTACAGGCAACAGTATGTATACCACCAGTTATTAGGTAGCCAAAATTTTTTTGCAAATTTTCTGTGGTTTAAAAATTTACCCTTTGTAGTTATCTGCTCTTCTACTGTTGGTAGGCTTTATAGAGGCCATTAAGCATGAAGATAATATTGAATGTTAGATGTTTTAAAAAGGCACATGATGGGCCTAGAAAAGGAAATTGTAAACTCTTCTATTTATGTGGAGCATTTCCAAATTTATTAGCTAAATAATAAATCAAAGAGAAAATAGGAGAGCAGAGAAAAACAAAATTGCAAAACAGTCTTTTCAGGATATGCTCAGGTCGTATTGTCATTACACCATTAAGATCTGGGAAGGCCCTGCTTAAATCCTTCACTCCAATATCAAACTTGGCATTTGTTTTTGCTCTATTTAGCCCTTCAGGTCCCTGGAGCCATACTTATAGAAAACAGTGGCAATGAAGCTTGGATATGGGCTGGGTAACTGGAGGGAACTGGAGGCAGCAGAGAAGAAGAGTAAAGTTGGTATTAGCCACCAATAGAGGATAGACTAATGTTCTTTGGGGATTTTGAGGTTCCTGTGTGAAGAAGCAAGGCTATAAAGCAGCAAGGGTGTGTGATCCCTGTAGGAAAACTTTCTCTGTTCTGTCAGTCAGCTTTGTTCTGCCAAACAGCTTCCAAATAACCACACAGAGACTTATTATTAATTATAAATGCTCAGCTGATAGCTGAGTCTTGTTACCAACTAGTTCTTTCAACTTAAATTAACTGATATTTCTTATCTACACTCTACCATGAGGTGGTACCTTTTGGCATAGCGTGTTCATCTTTTAATTCTTCTGTGCTTGGCAGGAAACTCTGCCTTATTTCTTCCCAGCATTGCCCCAGTCTGGTTCTCCCATCTAACCTTTTTCTGTCTAGCTATTGGTCAGTTGGTTCTTTTTCAAATCAATGAGAACAATACATATTCACAGTGTACAAAAGGATTATGTAACGGCGTAATTGAACGTCAGACAGAAGTTATAGTAAAATATTCAGCTTTAATTGGGAAAAGACTCACAGAAACCAAAGTTCCAGCGAACAGGAAAGCAGAAGGCAAGGCAGGGAGCACGCCCACAATCTTTATAAGTAAAAAAATATCCTCAGGGGACCCTGCCCTACAAGCAAGGTGATTGGCTGGGTCTCCCCTATAGGATTATTCCACAGCAACCCCTAAGGACTGGAGTACAGGAAGAGATATGCCTCACTGTATACAGTAAAATTAAGAAACAATTTATTCAAAAGAAGAAAATTAGTATAAAAAACAGGTACTAAATTCATTTTTATTGTATACTAGCTGTAATATAGGGTCTGATGCCAATAGTTTTGGTGCATTAGCAGAGATAAATGAATCAAAAGTAATGTCATCAGAGAAAATAGTCACCATTTCTATCACTGACTCAAGTGGTTCTGTTATATAGGAGTCAGTATACAGCACCATATGGAAAGAATTTCCTGAGTTTGCTTTATAACAGACAGCAAGCTAACATGTGTTTAACATGAAGGGTATGTTCAAATCAATAAATATTAGGATCATGAAACTTTTACTTTAGGTTTTTGCCATTACTTTGGGTATTGTCATCAATTCAATATTAAGTATTAAATACACCCATCAATGCTTCAAACTAACCCTTTCCCACGCATTGCCTTTATTACTTCAAGATGATGACATCTGCCCTAAGATTAATCACCAGCATTTATGATGCTGTTTTCTTGCTGCAAATTGTTCAGCTTCCTAATAAAACTTATCCATATTCAATTTGCCTATATGAGTCAGTCATACTACAGTGCCAGCCAGAATATTAATATTCCAAAATATAAATGAATACAGATCAGAAAGCCAGTGATGACAATTTATCAATTTATAGTTTCCTATTTACTTATTACAGGTACATTTTATTAACCAGAGATGGTGCACCATGGTGTTTTCTTCTTAGAAAAGAATTATTGAAATGAATCAATCGTAAATGTTCAAGTCTTGTTTGACTGTACATAAAATCATGACAATTCTGTAATATGGAACAAATTATAAATATTTTTGAACATGTAGAACACATATTAATATATAAAGTATAATTATCTATTAGAGATTTTCATCAGACCTTTTTATGTGTATAGAAAAGGGGAGAATGAAAACATAAATGAGGAAACCAGGAAGTGTCTACCAATATACTACCCTAAAGACACCAGACCTCATTGGGATAGAAGGAATGAAAAGGAAGTGAAGGGAAGGAAAAAGGAAGAAGGAAAGAAGAAAGGAAGGGAGGGAGGGAGTGAAGGAGGGAGGAAAAGAGAAAAATATGAGAACGGCAAGTCAACTCTTTTACTACATCAGCCATAGGAAATAGTTAAACATCAAGGGTTAAAAAGTCTCCTTGGTGTCTGGATAAGACTGATAATATACAGTCAATAACAGATAAGATCCCAGATTCCTGCTCCATCTTCCTGACTGCCTGAATCATGAATCAGCTTGTTGGTCTCTGAGTAACATGATCAGTCCTAATTCTTCTTCTTCTTTTTTTTTAGTTTTTAAAAAATATTTTTTTTCTTTTACGTGATTATTATTATTATTATTTTCATTCTGACATCAGTTTCTCTCCCTTCTCTTCTCTCACCTCCCCCCCCCCCCCGTCCTCTCTGTCCCTGCCCCCATTCACTCCTCTTATTAAAGGGCAGGCCTCCTACGGGGCAACCAAGCATGGCATTTCAAGTTGTAGTAAGATGAGGTACCTCCCCTCGTATTTAGGCTGGACAAGGCAAAGCTGACATGATAATGGGATCCCAAAAGCCAGCAGAGGAGAGACAGCCCCTACTCCCACCGCTAGCGGTTTCACAAGAAGACAAAACTGCGCTTCTGTAACATCTCTGCACAGGGCCTATGTCAACCCTGATTATCGATTCAGTTTCTGGGAGCCCCTATGAGCCCAGGTTAGCTGATTTTGTGGATTTTCTTGTTGTGTCCTCTGGCTCCTACAATTCTTCCTCCTCCTTTTCTGCAGGAATCCCCGAGGTTTGTCTAATGTTTGGCAATGGATCTCTGTATATTTCCATCAATTGCAGAATAGAAACCACTCTGATGACGATTGGACTAGGCACCAATCTATGAGTATAGCAGAATATGATTAGGCATCATTACGTATGTAAAAGTTTACACACTTGAATCTAGCTACAGTATATGTTTTCCCTGTCTTCTGTAACAGTGGCTGTAGTTATACATATGTATGTGTGTTTAGTAACTGTGACTATAATTATATGTGCTTAGTTTAGCTCCCTTCCCCTCTTTTTCATCTTTTCTACCTTTATTCTTTACACATGAATTGTACATCTATTTTACATCGGGTACTTCTGGCAATTACTCAACCTCTGGGGTATACAATGTAGAAAGACAGAAACACTAAAAAATAATTAATTAATAATGTAATAAAGTTGACTGAAGCCATGGAGAGGCTGAATACATTTGATGGTCTTCACATATCTTAGCCTGTGGATAGAAGTATTATATGGTCACAGTTCAAGCATCGTAAAACAGCTGCTAATGACAAGATCCTAATGCCACACACAGAATTGGAATAATGAAGTTGTGTTGCCATCACCATTCTTGTCTATACTCACTATCTTTAATGATTATTCTGACCAGTCTAAGGAACGCTAAATCAGGGTTAAATGGTCTTGAAAACACATGTCTGAATCACCGCTACCTTACAAAGTCAAGACCGTTGACAGTGACGTTATGATCTTTGAGAGTTAGACTATTGATCATTTTAGTCTTGTTTGTAACATGTATGCTGTTAATGACAGTGTCATGACAAACATCTCTGATCTATGAGGAAAAAGTAATCATTAAAACTGCAGTTTTGCTGTTTCTAAGACCCATGTCCTAATCTAAGCTGGAAAGAAAAGGAGAGAGAACACAGTCTTCAACAACAATTTGTAAAAGAAAATTTGCACAAAGTATTTACATAACCAAGAGAATCCTCTGGAGAAGGGAGAAATTTGCAGGTAAATTAATGTGCTGCAGTCAAGGCAAAGCTGGAAGAACACTGGAAGGCTCAAAGGCACACTCTACAATGAATAATTCCATCAGAATTATGTGTGCAAATTAGATCAATTAAAGTGGAAGATGCTCAGTCACACACTGGCCTAAGAGTTAACAGTTGTGGGAATAGAACTGAAACCAATTCCAGCTGAAATTGTGGAGTGCATCCCAGGTGGAAAGCAACCATTCCTGCTGGAGCAGCGGCAAAGGAAAGCGTTATTTATTTTCTTTCTTGTATTTGCATTTAACTTTATACTTTAGAAAAAAAATCATGTATACACTGGTTGGATTTTTCCACACTTAAATTATTCTCGAGCAACAACAAAAGTACTAGGAACAACAAAAAATAAATAATAAAATAAGCATTTTGTCTGGAACAGCCAACTAAAAGTGAGTTCAAAGACCACCTTAGCTTTATCGACATTAAAGAGTATATCTTAATCTTCTACATTATTAGATTTTTATTTCTATACTCACTAAGTGATTGCAGAAGAGGAATGTGAAAAAAGGGGGTATGTTATTTCAAGATAAAGTATGATGTAAGAAAACCTAATGCATAATTACTCTGTAAACAAACCTGATCATATTTCCTGTAATTACTTATACCACCTTCTTCCCAGGTATAGTACCTTTTCAAGTACATGACCCATTATATCTGAGAAATGCATTTCATACATCTTAAATTTTCAGTGACATGAGAATAATACATTCGTTATACTTTCATCAGCATTTGCTGTCACTAAAATTTTTAATATTTGTCAATCTGACATGAATATATTATTTAAATTTTTATCTCCCTGAATACTAGTGACAATGAATAAAAGTTTCGGTCTGCATTATCTATTTATATTTTTACTTGCTGTTTATCAGAATGTTTGGTTTTTTGTAGTGGATTTATCAGAGTTCATGAATAACTGATGAATCTCTTTGTGGTTATATTAACAATATTTTCCTCAGATGGTCCATATTCTTTTGTTCTTTTATCACTAGAGTTGCTCAGTTAGAAGTCCTAATAGTTGATGCAGCCAAATTTACTAAGAGTTTGAGCTTCTATTCCAAAGACATAAATACAATCATTCATATTTTCGTATATTACTTTCATTGTAATGTATTTTACATTTAGACATCCAGTAAATCAGAGTTTAATATTGTCATGCAGATAAATGTAACTGCTTTTCCCCAAAATGGTTAGATAATGTTCTGAAAGATATTTATTGCATAGTCTTCCATTTCTCAATTGATATGAAATACTTCATATACCATGCTCTAATGTGCCAAATATCTAATGTCCCAAATAGTTTCAGTATTATCTATTTAATTCCACACATTGATCTGCTTACTCCTTATCCAGTTCTACAAAACTCTAATCATACACTAATTATATTTAAGTTTTCAGCATGGAAAATTCATTTGCTTATATTCTTAAAGGTTTCTTTAGCTAACATTATATGTTTACTCTATGTAAATTTTACAATTAGATTTTAATTGTCATGAATTAACACATCATAATTATTTGGTGACTGATTAAATTAAGACACTAATTGGGTGAGACGTGACTAGCAACATATCGAGTTTATACATATATTGTTGTCCTGTACACTGCTACTTCTTTCAGTGACATTATATATTTTTCCGTGGATTAAAAACATGAACAGATTATAGTCCCAAACTATTGTTTCAATTTTATGTCTACGAGAAGAGGCATTTCCAGTCTACCTTATAATTGGGCATGCCAATCTTTAGATGACTTGTCGGTCATTGTACAGTTCGGCGCTGTCTCTTGTTTGCTCGAATTTGCTATAATTGGCTATATTTAACTCTGGTGGTTTGAATGAGTTAAAACAAACTTAGTGGCCTCCTGCTTGTCCTATTGTGTAGAATACTTGTGTAAGTTTAGAATTTCATGTTCCTTGAAGGCATAATAGACATCGCCTATAAAGAACTTAGAGCAAAGTAACTTTGGCAGCTGAGAAATGACTTTAACTGCAATTCCACTGGGTTCATTTGATGATTCAACTGTTTATTCATTCAGGATTTGACTTATGTTGTCTTGGTCTTCAGTCATTCTGGTTTTTTAATGGTTCCTATGTATCTTTTCAAAATATTGACAAAATATTGCCCATGTGATCTTTATATTTTTACTATTAGTATAAATACCATACACCATCATGGGTTTCACTGTGGTAGCCTCATATCACATACTTTGATCGTGACTGTCTTCTATAACCCTCCTTACCCTGCAGCTCCACAGTTATGGTCTTTTTAAGACAGGGTTTCTCTCTAGCCTTGGGGCCTGTCCTGGAACTAGCTCTTGTAGATCAGGCTGGCCTTGAACTCATAGAGATCTGTCTCCTCTGCCTTTCAAGTGCTTGGATTAAAGTTGTACACTACCACTGCCTGGCAAAACCTCCTTTTAAAAAAATGTAGGTACATCCTAGACTACTATTTTTCTTGGTATAGTTATTTATAATTAAACAAGATATAATTTAATTTGTTCATGATATTTAAGCACTAGGTAAATTGTTTTTCTCAGCAAGAAATTGATTACCTCCTGCCTCCTCATCTCTTGCTCCTCTATTTCATGCTGATAATGTTTGTATTTTTCTCCCAAATGGTTATAGAAGTGCATTTTCATACAGAACACAGGGCAGAAATCTGTTGTTCAAAATCACATGTAGACAACAAGAAGATGATGACAAATGTTAACAGGTCAGCCCAAATTACCAAAAATGCTGATGAACTTCCCTCCTTCCCGTGTTTCTATCATAAAATGACTCCAGAGACCATCGACAGAAGAGTGTTCAGAAATGATGCAGCTACACAACCTCTTCTTCTAGTATGGAAGAAACAAATTGCATATTACAAATTACTGAGACTCCACTTGTTAAACACACTGGTTAAATTTTGTACTTACTTAGAATTAAAAATAATTTTTACTAGTTCCTCTAAGTGATTTCTTCTTTTAACTGCTTCTCTAATACTAATTTCTCTCCACTTAATCCCTACAGTACTTTCTGAAAAGAGACTCTCCGTTCTCACTTTCACCACCCTTGTACTATGTAAGTCTTTCAGCACCTTCTGAACTGAATGTCATTAACTGCAGGAACCACTGGGCTCCACACAGCATCCTACCAATGCTCTCACCACAACAGCATGGCAGTTGTCTATAAAAAATAGACAGAATGTCATGTACACATTTGATCTGAGGTAACAATGGACAGTCACTAAACTCTATTATAATCTGTAAATTATCCGTCAGCAATGTCTTTCCACCTTGCCAAAGATCCTGGAGGGGTTTGAGAACCACAGTGCTATATGCTTGCCTCTTTCTCCTCATGGATTGCACATGCAAGAGTCTCACTTAAATATTTAAATTGCAAAATACCTCAGTTAACTATGGATACAGAGGAGATAACTTTAATAAGAGTTTTTTAATACTTAAAAATTAATTGAATCTTTAAGTATGTTTCAACAGATTAGAAGATATTTTAACAGATCAGTCAGAAAAATTATTGTGATCTTTTGGAGATTTGTCAAATGACCTGCTCCTTCTTTTGAGCTTGTTTTCTGGCTTGATAGTTTAGCTAGCATCATCACAATATTAAAAAAATATATGTTAGTTATTTAATGCTTGACAATGTGTGTGACTGATTCATGAAAAACCACTGCTTGTTACTAAGCTAGAGGAACCTGACAAAGGCAGAGGGTATGGGGAATAGATAGTTCACGTTTTGTGAGGCTTACGTTCTTTATTTTTTAGAAAGATGCAGTCAGGAAGTTTGTCCTTACTGTGTTTAATGTTGATTCCAGGTAAGAATTGTTCCAAAAGAAAAAGTATTTATTCAAAATGCAGTCATTCTTAGTCTTTAGAGTCTGCTTTTATCAAAGCCATTGGCACTCCCCTGTGCATTTTTTTTTCTTTCTGGTGATATGTAATAAATATTTATACACCAAGAGGCTAGATTTGTCCAAATATGGGAATAAAAGATGAAAACTAAAGCCATAGAGATGTTTCTTATGTTCATATATTCTATTCTGTTCCCAAAATGGTAATTAAAAACAAGCAGGAGTAACAAAATTTTCCCACCGTCACATCAAAGCAGTCTTAGAAACATTGGGGAACTTAAAGACATTTTTGCTTCTTTTAGTAGGAAGTACTTAACCAAAATTTATCTTTTTCTGAGAAGGCATTGCTAAAGTACAAAGACACACTGTCGTGTTACATTTAGTATTCTGGCATTCGTTGCTATACTGCTCTGCATAATTAAAAGGTCATTGAAAATAAACACAGTTTACAGTCATTCAGTTAGCTCTAATTGAGCAAATATTATGCAGATGTTGTGCCAGGTGCTGGGAAGATGAAGATGAATAATTATGGCTCCTGTCCTTAGGGAGGTTGCAGTCCTCATCAGAAGTAGATAGGTTACTAATGGTAATGCAGGTAGTTAGGGAGGCACTCTGTGCTATGTGGACACCATGTAGCAAGAGTCTGTCAAGCAATTCTGTGTGGCGGGAAGTCATGCTGTACAATGGGAGCGTCTTATAGAAGGAGGGCTGCAGGATTCATTCCATAGAGAAAAATGAATTATTTATTCCCCACAATTTTATTTACACAAAATCTCAGGAGTAGGTAGTACTTTTGTTTGTTGAATTTCTCGCAACAATTTAATTTTGTTTTAGTTTTTAAAACTGGCAATATTTATATCAATAAACATACCCCAAGTCAAAATATATTTGGTAGGTATCTGTAATTTTTTGGGTTAAAATGAATCTTTTTCATTGAATCACAACTTTCCCAATGTTATATGGGAGCAAAGGAAAACCTGAAATGACGGAATGCGTTCGGTAGTAATCGTGTCAGACTTCCTGAGGTGTTTACATCCTCCTTTTCAGAGACTGGCCAGCCAGGCACTTAGAGTTTAGCATTTCAGACAACTGAAACCATGTCCTGTCTTACTGTCTTTCCACCACAAAATGGGAAGTAAGGCTTCTCGAATGGAGGTAAGTGTATTTGAAATAATAAAGCTGAGTTAAAAGCATCAAGCCTCACTGCCTGTTCTCATCCTAGTACGCGGCCAAGGGCACTACGTGAAGGAAGGCCTTTTTTCTCACATAGTTCCCCTTTACCATGAATCCTGTATTACAAGTCTGAGCCTCCTTATCATTTTGCATTCTCTCTTTACCAACCCTATGTTCAAATAGTTATATATTGCTAAAATTTTCACTCACTGCCTTATTCTTCCTTGGGTTACTTGCTTTTGTGGTTAAAGCAAGAGAACTTTGCATATAATAAAATACAGATGTTTGTGTGCAAACTGAAGACTTTATGTACTGTAAGTGAAGAGCAAGGACCCTGGGTATCACAGGAGGGACAAGAAGTCGGGATGCACTGCCTCAAACCCATTTGCCACAATGTGACAAGCTATTTACTTCTCAGGTATCAATAATGACAGGTAAGGGTCTGCAACACGTGGATCTTCACTGTGATGCTTTGATTCTTATTATTGTTGTCCCCAACTGTCATTTGCAACCCAATTTTAGCCCCTGAGAAGCTCACTCCAATGCTATGGTCTAATTATTGCAACTTTTATCGTTATTTCCAGTGTATTAATTGTCTTAATTGCTTGCACTTCATCATACAGGTCTCTTTTGCAAGGCAGTTAAGTATACATGGTGCTTTATCATCGCGGAGAGGATTAAGTCTCATATTTGTAGTCAATTTTTATCAAAATACATTTTATTTACTTGAGAACACTTGTAAACCAAATGTTCTCTTGCCTTTAGAGTCCTTAAGTATAAAATAAAATTACGGTTTCTTTAATGGCTTTATTTATTACTCAGAATGACCACCATGCTCAATCAAAGTGAATGCAGTCATTTTTACCAAGTTCCCCTTTGGACTGTTTCTGCACACTGCAAACTGGCACTTTCCTTCCTTGGCCTCACTCATCTTTTCCTTCTGCCCAGTGAGCTTCTACTGCTTCTCTGTGGGTCACCTCCTAAAGGAAGGTACTGTCTCTCAAGCAATTGTTAACACTTTCCCTCTAACCCCCATGTCTCCGCACAGAGAGTGATATCACCAGGATGAAGATTGACTCTAGGGTGTCTGTGTGCATGTATAAAACACCTTGCTTCTTTGATGTATAGAGTACAGAAATGCATAAAGAACATAAATATATGGTCCATTTCTGACAATACATCAAGAAAGGAGGCCACAGGGTAGAAGTCTAGGAAGTGTTCAAGGGGTCTAATGACAAATTACTGAGGAAGACTGTCTAGTCCTTTATCTTAGCAAGGGAACAGTGCTAGTCTCTTACTTTCCTTTCTATGGTAAACCTGAAAATATTTTATAATATTGGATTAAAGATTATGAACATCCTGGGCTACTGAAAAACTTGGTGTAAGTGTCCTATTGGGTGCCTCCAGGCCCCTCCCTGGTGTGGTTCCTGTCCTGCATCCTGTTCATCAGTGGCTTTGCTTGTCCAGTTCACCCATGCTGCTCCTTTCGCATGGCCTGCTCTGACTCAGTTTTCTACCATGGAGGTATGACTTTTCAAGGTGATCCAAGGGCTTTCAATTCTCTTCAGGGTGACCTTGCCACCATCCTCCAAAAAGGATATCTTAAGGGAACATTCTAGACTGACACAGTTTTCAGGTGTGTGGTGTCTGATGTGGGATTTGCCTAAGGATGTAATATCAGCAATTATATCTAGGATGAGATTAGTCAAACCCAAATCAATTCACTTTTGATTTCTCTTCCATCTGATATGAGATATTTGCAGGACCTCTTATACAGCTCAGAAATTATGGTGCCCAATATCTCATAAAAACCTTTAAGAGACAGTCAATAATTTTTTTGCCAAGATACAATAGTTAGGAAATATTGAAAAATATATTATGACTTTATCTTGTGTTAGATTCTTTCACAAGAGTGTTCCAGCAGGACTGTCAGTTGTTAGAGAAGGAAACACATGGTTTTACAATCTTTCAAGTTATATATTAACAAAACTTAGAACTTTCTATCATTCATGTCTCAACTCCTTAAATTATGGATCCTAATCCCATGTGGGACTGTAGGTATAAGGGTTAGGTATCAGAAATTTTGGCAAAAGTAGGAGTTTTGCAAAACACAATCATTAATTAATTCAAAGCCAAATGAATAAGAAACCTGAGTTCTGGCAGTATCCCTCTGTGTTGTAGCATGTAGCTTCACCAAAGCCTTAATTCTGAATTCATAACGTGCACTTTTCCCTGAACAAACGGTCACATCATGCAGCAAATTCCATACTGCCTCAATACCTTGACTTAGATTCAAGATTATTGCATGCTATGCATTGTTTCTTTACTATATTTACAAAATTTTTAATAATGGAAATCAAGAGATTTTTCATATTTTCCTTTTATGTGTCCTCTACATGTAAGCTTCAAATTAGTACATCTTTGGGTTGTATTGCAATAAAAATTTTAATTTAAAAAGTTTGCTCTTTGAGTTGCTCATTCGAATTTCATTAAAAAATCATTAAATTAATCTTGGCTTGGGGTTTAGGTCAGAATTTTTAATAATTTGTGAAGCCTAAAACACACTTCAGCCATCTTGTACTTCATATTTATGCAAAGTGACATTCTCAGTACTGATTTATAAATCAAAATTCTGTTCCTCTCTGAAAGCTGTGGAGGTGTTACATTCTGAAGTAACAAAAGTAAACACACACATCCATATTACCGCTGAAAATTTGCTTTCATCTTTAATAAATGATAAAATTATAGGTATACTTGTTGAAAAATGATGTTTCCTTTGCTTAGTTTTACTTTCTGACTGAAGCTTTGCCATCGGTTGACATAAGCTAGCACAGAATTGTAATTTATGATATAAAGCCCACAAAGATGCTTTTTTATATGAGCACATTTTGGACAGTTGAGCATAATAAGTTATGATATGTTTTTTCAAAATTTTTTTTCTGGCTTATAATCGCCAAATGTCTATACGCTTTATAAAATTTCTTCAGAAAAAAATGTTTAATAGCTTGTGTTTAGTTAACCAGCTTGCTTTGGTATACTTTGTGACTTCTTACTCCATATTGACAGCTCTGAGTCTCTGGATAAAAAAGCATTGTAGACCGTTTTTGTCTTTGGTATCTCAACTCAATGCCTGGTTGGGGATCACTCTGACTGAAGGCACTGCTGTGCGTTTCATAAGGGGCTACTGCATTCATATCCTTGGCATCCTTTCTCTCATGCTCTCTCTCACCCTATTTCTTCCTTCAAAAAGTAATGGTATGCAACATTTTTTTCCACATAAGAAGTTAAACATTTATCTAGTAATGTATATGTGAGTACGCATGTCTTCCAGAAACCAGACATTCAGATGATCGTTCTGCAGTGGGTACATGGGATGGGATGCATTTATTTTTCTGAAGTCTGGAAGTGGTGAATCATCTTATTTGGTAATCACAGTTTGCTGGTTGTCAAGAAAAAAAAAAGAAATTAAATACTGCATGTTGTTGCTCAGCCCTCTGCCCCCCTTGTCAGTGCCACTGCTGTGTCTCTTGAGAGATCCTTTATTTTAGGGCATGTCCATTGGAAATTGAAGCTGCATATTCTATTACAATGCAAAATAGATATCAGCCTCATGTTGTGAGTAGCACTGAAATAAGCTTGTTACATTTCTAAAGATCTCTCTGAAGAGCTGGTTGGCCAACATATGGGCCCTGATGAGGCTGTGCATCTCTCATTTCATTTATAGTTACAGCATCCACCTTTGAGGTTTAACTAGCTTTTCAATGGCATGGTGCTGCACCTGTTCAGTGTGCTAATTCTGGAGTCTATTTCTTTTTATCTTGTAGAATAATTCAGAGAGGCCAATTAAGAAAAAAAAAACCCAATTCCCATGAATAGAAATGTGCTGTGTCCAGATATTCCATGATGGAACATGAAGGAAAATGAATGCATCTTTGAATTTGCTACTGTACTGTGATTTAAAAATCCAAAGTTTTATAGCAACTAAAATTGATACATACTTCAGGATGCTTTTGATTAGCTTTTATGTATGTGTCAACACCTAATATAAATTGTTTAGATGTTTGTAAGTTTCCTACTGTAGGGACTAATACTAGTTTCAGACGACTCCTTTCCTCGTCAGGGTAACTAGGGTTCCAATCTCCTCTCATCCCTGCCTGCCCTCCCCCCACCTTAGAAATGAGGAGGCTGTAACACAGAGGCACCTGTTCTGGCAACCTAATAATTTCCCATGTCTGAAAGATGAACAAGTCGGTACTAAGTTCTCTAAGCATTTTCTTGGAAGAAAATAGAGACATTTATTTTTCCATCTTTGTTTTAATCTAAAAAATGTTATTAAATTTTTTAAATGGTTTATTTTCTGATATATTTTTAGATTAATGATCAAAGACAGCTAGAAGGAAGCCAAGAATCAATGTCTAAGTTCTATGGACCTTAAGAAGATAAGAGGTTGGCGTGAAACATATAAATTAGACTAAATGAACTATTGTCCATCTAAATTACAGTTATGTTTATTTGTGATTTTGTTTTCTCAAGGTTTAATGTTTCTTATTTATTGTTGTATTGAAATTTTTTAAAATGAGGTCTCCATATTTACGTCATTTTTCAATTATTATGGCAACCTTTGGCACCCTGGAATTAAATCTGAATAATTACAGAAGAGTTCATATAATGTTTTGCTTTTATTAGAAGGATTTCACAAGCTCTAATTGCTAGATGCAAATGTACAAATTTAATTTAGATAAAATTATAGTATACTATGGACATAATATTAAATTATGAGTAAGGAGCTTGGCTACATTAAATGAGGCCTGACCAAAGAGGTAAGTTCAACTGTGTGATTTCAGCGGTATTCCATTCAGGCAGCCTCATGATTTCAGCTCCTCAGAGAATTACTCTTATGCTATGTCCATCAACAAACCCTGATGTGGGGCTTTGTTATGATATGCTGGCCTGTCATCTGGGTACCCTGTTCCTGTAAGAGACAAGCACCGCCCACTCCCAACTCTGCCCTTCCACATCTCCCACCTCTTCCAGTCTGCATTCTCTCTCTCTCTCTCTCTCTCTCTCTCTCTCTCTCTCTCTCTCTCTCTCTCGCTCTCACTCTCGCTCTCGCTCTCGTCTTGCTCTCGCTCTCTCTCCCTCTTCTGAAGAGGTGGCTGCTGCCTCTCTCTCTCCCCATCTCTGTCTTCTCTCTCTCTTCTTCTCCCTTCTCCCCTTCCCCTTTTCCCTTTCTCCTCCTCAACCCACTAAATAAACTCTATACCCAAATTCTCTCTGCATGGCATATTTGTTTCTCACCCATCATGGTCTCTCACCAGCCAAGGGGACCTGCTGAGGCCCCTCGTGGGACCAACCTTTCTCTCCCCACCATGTCTTAAAAAAAAAAAGGAATAACAGACTTCAATAGATTAATAAGCTATACATTCAGAATTTTAGTCATGAAATGAAGAGAAAGCTGCAATGCTTTTTAAGTGTCCCAAACTCTTTGAAGTTTTGAAATTGCTCTATTATTTTCTTTTCCTGTTCTTTTTTAAATTGATTTTTGTTGAGCTTTACATTTTTCTCTGCTCCCCTCCCTGCCCCTGCCTTCCCCTTCAACCCTCCCTCAAGGTCCTCATGCTCCCAATTTACTCAGGAGATCTTGTCTTTTTCTACTTCCCATGTAGATTAGAACTATGTAAGTCTCTCTTAGTGTTCTCATTGTTGTCTAAGTTCTCTGGGATGGTGATATGTAGGCTGGTTTTCTTTGCTTTATGTTTAAAAACCATTTATTAGTGTGTACACATGATAATTGTCTTTCTGTGTACAGGTTACCTCACTGAAAATAATGTTTTCTAGCTCTATCCATTTTTCTGCAATAGTCAAGCTGCCGTTATTTTTTTCTGCTGTGTAGTACTCCTTTGTGTAAATGTACCACATTTTACTTATCCATTTTTTGGTTGAGGGGCATTTAGGTTGTTTCCAGGTTCTGGTTATGACAAACAATGCTGCTATTAACACAGCTGAGCACATGTCCTTGTGGCACAATTGAGCATCCTTTGGATATATGCCCAAAAGTGGCATTACTAGGTCTTGAGAAAGGTTGTTTCCTTATTTTTTGATAAATCACTACACTGATATCCAAAGGGGCTGTACCAGCTTGCATTCCCACCAGCAGTGAAGAAGTTTTCCCTTTAATCAACAAGCTCTCCAGCATAAGTTGTCATCAGTGTTTTAATCTTGGCCATTCTTACAGATGTAAGATGGAATCTCAGAATTGTTTTGATTTACATTTCTCTGATGGGTAAGGATGTTGAACATTTCCTTAAGTGTCTTTCAGCCATTTTAGACTCTTCTCTTGAGAGTTCTCTGTTTAGGTGTGTACTCCATTTTTTTTTTAAATTGGATTGTGTTTTTTTTTTTTTTTTTATGACCAGTTTCTTGAGTTCTTTGTATATTTTGGAGATCAGACCTCTGTCTGATGTGGGGTTAGTGAAGAACTTTTTCCACTCTGTAGGCTGTTGTTTTGTCTTGTTGACCACGTCCTTTGCTTTACAGAAGCTTTTCGGTTTCAGGAGGTCCCATTTATCAATTGTTTCCCTCAATGTCTGTGATGCTGGGGTTATATTTAGGAAGTGGTCTCTTGTGCCAATGTGTTCAAGTATACTTCCCACTTTCTCTTCTATAAGGTTCAGTGTGGTTGGCTTTATGTTGAGGTCTTTGATCCATTTGGACTTGAGTTTTGTGCATGGTGATAGATATGGTTCTATTTTCATTCTTCCACATGTTGATATTCAGTTATAACAGCATCATTTGTTAAATATGATATTTTTCTATTTGATTTTTTGCTTTTTTGTCAAAAATCAGGTGTTTGAAGATGTATTGATTAGTATCCAGTCTTCTATTTGGTTCCATTGGTCCTCCTGTCTGTTCTTAGGCCAATACCAGCTTGTTTTCAGTACTGTAGCTCTGTAGTAGAATTTGAGGTCAGAGATTGTGATGCCTCCAGAAGTTCTTTTATTGTACAGGTTTGTTTTGGATATCCTGGGTGTTTTGCTTTTCTATATGAAGTTCAGTATTTTTGATCATCTTCTTTCCTTTTCCTGTGGCTGAACATTTATCCCTGCTAGGAACAACTTTCCATTTACATTCATTGTGTGCTGATGAACAGCCACTCTGGGTTTGACAGAAGTGAATCCACTAAAGTAACCTTCAAGAAACCATTCCAAATCAAATTCTTATGGAATTCCTCTTAATGCCCCTTATCTTAAAATGCATAACTGAGAAAGAAAACTTTTGGCCACACATTTACTGGAAAGGAAAACAGGTCATAAGTCCCCCAGGAGAAGACAGAAATTTTGATAAACACTCATTTGGTTAAGTCATCATATGTTCTTCTCCTGTCATCCAGTTTGCTGAATTAAAAATGTCAATGGGAAGATGAGTTTTGTTGGGAAAGAAGGTCCTGTTTATAATTTGCATTGAGTATTGACTTCTCTTAAAACTCAATTCATTGTGGAGTCTTTGATGCTTAAGGGAGAAGTGGAACAGGGTGCTAGCATTTTGCATGTCATCAAGAAAGTGTTTTTCTATCTCAGTCCTGTGTAGTTTAGAAAACACCTAAGGCAGAGACTGAGTAAGTGGGCATTGCTACCCATCTTACTCAGGTATTGCTACCAGACCTCCATCCAGAGATGGACTTGAAGCCTGAAATTCCAACTGAAAGAGAAAAGACAAAAGTTTCAGTTACCTGCTCTCCCATCCTCCTTGAAAACTGTGTGTGTGTGTGGGTGTGTGTGTGCGCGCGTGCGCTTGTTCCTGTGTTCCTGTGTGTTTAAATATGCAGATGCATGTGGAGGCCAGAAATCCACATCCATTTTTTCTCAGTCATACTCCACCTAATATTTTTCAACAGAATGTCAAGCTGAAGTTGGAACTTTGCAGATTCTCTCAGCTAGCCTAGCTTGCCTACAGACCATCATTGCTCTATTCCCCAGCACTAGAAGTATGGGCTACACTGAGCCTGGCTTTTACAGGTGTACTGGGAATCAAACTCAGGTACTCATACTTCCATGGCAAACACTTTACAGGCTGAGCTATCTCTTCAGCACCTCCATCATGCAGCTTTGTGAACTAAGGTTGCTGATTTCTGTAAAAACCTAGATAAACTAAAGTTTTCTCATGTAAAGCTAATAGTTATCCAGTAAAACAGAAGTTGCTAAATTTTTTTTTTTTTTTTTTTTTTTTTGTCGTCTCCGGATGACAGACGAGCCAGAGTTACTCTGTTAGAAGTGAAGACAGCAACTCAAAATGGCCAAAAAGTGCCTCTCCCAAGGAGTCTACTTAAAAAACAAGAAAAATCTAAATTTCACACACTCAATCCACAGTAGGTCCTCTGGGTGCAGTGCCATGTTAGCAAGAGTGACACCTGGTGGCTGGACTTACTTCTTTGTACCCAGAAAGGCTAAAGGGGAGGCTTTCAAGGCAAGTCACCCAGGGAACAGTGAGTCTCAACTAGGCTGAGAGAGTTTTGAGACCCTTGCAGCATTATAAGTTTGTCCTTTCAAGAAATAGAGTAAGATGAAAGAATCCAAACTCTCTGTTCTTCTGTCTTCTGGCTCCCTTGTTCTTTTCTTTGATTCCCATGATAAACTCAGAAGCAAATAAGTTTGCATTAACATCCTACCTGTCTTATCTGAAAACAAAACAGTACATTTTAAGTGTGTGGGTGTTGCTTTGATGTCATGAGAAACACTAATGGCCCTTAATTTCCAGAGGACTTTCAGGTTCCTCTCTGTACCTTTCTGGCATTTCTTCAGAGTCAGATGCTACTTAATGAGGCAGGGACAGACACTTTTCTTTTTCTTTCTTTTGTCCTTAAGCAGACAAAGTGCTTTCTGGGTGCTCAGAAGATAAGAAAACTGTTGTCAAATCACTGGAAAAGCCATCTGAAAAGAAATCTTACAAAGGTACAAGAGAAAATAAGCAAGCCAGTACTGAACAGCAAAGCAGAAGTGAAGGGAGGGGGGCAAGGTGCCAGCCTTCCGTTGCAAACGCAAGGCGTAGCCTGGATTCTGGCTTGCCATGTGACCCCCCCCCCCCCAAACATTATTAAAATTTAGGATTTAAGAAAGTTGACGATGCACATGAACCTGATCTAAAAACCTTTAAGGACAGGAATGGAAGGAAGGCTAGGAGGCAGAAGGGCTTGTGAGCATCGCCAAAGTGGAGATCTGGTCGGGCTGTTTTCATTGAGTACATCTTACTTGGAACAACTACGTACAGAGAAGTTGACCTTCAAAGTTCCTGACTGGATGTGGAGAGCATAGATTGGGAGTGCAATGGGCACACAAAGTTGAGCAGCACAAGCTAAACACAGGATGTTTCAGGACTATGCCTCAGATTAGATTGTTCTTCAAAACCTCACCTGTGTTTCAAAACCCTCCATTTCCCCCTTTAGCATTGCACTGGACTTTTAGATTCCCAGCATTGCATAGTCCTCCACAGAAACAGCTGTCAAACACCCAACATCTGGAGAGGGACGCGATGTAGAGCGAGTTACTGATCTCCATCAATTTCAGGGATAACTCAGATAATATCCACCTCCCACCTGGCCCTCCTAATCTGTTTTAGCATGTTCACTAAAAGTAGTTGCTGTGTTCCTAAGATGAGGGCTGTGCTTCACAAGGGCAGAGATTCTGTTTTCATAACCCCCAGCTGTGTGATGACATGGTCACTGAACACAACTAGGGACTTCCTTCTTTCCTTCCTCTCTTCTTCCTCTTTATGTATCAGAGTGAGAACAAAGAGACAGAGACAAGAAAGTCTGAACTCCTTCCAAAGCATCTGCTATTGCTTGCAGGGCCAGGACAAACAGAATCTTTTAGTTTTTAGTGGGGACTCATTGCTTTCTAAAAAGCAAAGTTCCTTCTGACTATAAAGGGATCTAGGCTGGACATGGTGGTGCTTGCCTGTAATGCCAGCTGTTTAGAGGGTGGTTCAGGAGGCTCTGTAGTTTAAGGCCACCTGGGTGACATAGTAACACATATCTCAAAAGAACTAGGGATGGTGATATGCCCAGTCATTTCCAGCTGCTTGAAGGAATTGGAAGTCATTCAAGCCTTGGCATTGACTTGTCCAGCTGACCCAATATAGATATAGATATTCAACTTTATCACTCTAAAACTCTCATGTGCATTTCCTGTAGTTTACAGAACCTTTTGTGCCATTTTAATTGGTGTTTATGACCTTTTCAAACTATAGTTATTCAGTGTTCCACTTTCATGTCTCCCAAAAGGCTATTTCTATGTCTCATTTACTTCTGCTCATGAATTATTACTACAAATTATAAATATCCACTAGAAAATAAAAAACCCTAAAGAATAATACAAGAAATAAGAAATAAAACTCACTAATTTTACCACTAATTGCTAGTCTAGCCATGTTTCTGCAGCTGTGCTGTGAAGCACCCATGCTTTGTCCCTGCTTCTCAGACTACGTCAGAGTGGGCATGGACCTCTAGACTGTTCAGGAGAAGGTGAGTAGTGTTGTTTCTAACTACAGAGTCACAATGTCAGGTACACTTTTAAAAAGCTTCTACTTCAGTGACACTTATTTTATTTTGCTTAATCCAAAATTCATCATGTTTTTTTGTTTTGTTTTGTTTTGTTTTTGTTTGCTTTTGCCAAGAGCATCTATATTTTAATTAACATCCAGTTTGGAAACTTGGATATAATCATATAACTTGATGGATAAAAAAACAAAAACCCAGAAAGCAAAGTTTGGCTCTTTATGTTACATACATCCCATGTTACAATAGCTAATGCCAGTTCAAAAGATTTAGCTATTTTTTTTTTCTCAATTGACTTTGAGAGATGTCATACTCATAGTTTGTGATCAAGTACAATAGGGAAATTTTACTACAGAGACAAGCCAACACAACAAGCCTGCTTTCCCTCGACATGCAGGCACAACTGTACATCTCTTTAGAATGTAGGTGTCCAGATCCCAACTCCACCTTTCAGTGACTTTTCAGTATCTTGGAAGATGTTATGTTAAAGAACGACAAAAAGTCCCCATGTTAGTACTGCCAATGGAGGTCTGGGTGCCATTCGAGCCGCACAGAGTCTTGCTTAATCCCAAGCTTTCCATTCAGACACTAAAGCTCCAGAGTTATGAAATCTCTTGTTCATTAAGGCTTGGGCATTCAATCTGTGCTTTCTATGGCCAGTATGTAATGTAAACATGCAACATATATACGGTTCTTAGTGCTCCTTTCAGAGAGACAGGAGGAATTTCATGTTTGCTTCAGGGTTCTAACCTGCCAAGCCACAGACAGTCAAGCTACAAAGTAGAAGAGAAACATTTGCCAGCTAACTACTATCTCTTCCAGTGTACCTCTGATTCCCAAATGAGTTTCAGTGACCAGAATGAATTGAATGTACCATCTATCCCATGCCTGTCCCCAGCAAGGCTTCTTGACACTGAAAATGTAGGAACTTGGTGACTCAAGGAGCTTTGCAACTGGTTTGAAAAGTCTTATTTTCTCACATATGCATGCACACACAATACACCAAATGTATTCTCCTCCTTATTGATGGATGTATATTCATCTATAGTCTAGACTCTTTGGATACCTAGCACAAAGTTAGAATTTCCTGTTCCCAAGCTTTACTCATCCAGGATCTAAAACTGAAGTCTACTGAGATTTAATATCATGCCCATACTCATATATCTTATTCTCATTTGCTGGACCTTCAAATGTCACAGCTTTCTCATGAGCAGTTGAGGCTTCCTCCCAAAATGTAATAAGAAATGCAGAAATGGCATGCCTTAGCACAGACACTGCTTAACAAGACAGTATACCAAAAGTAAGGGTGAAGTATACTTTGGGGGAGACCTATCTCATCTTGCTCAAAATCCACACTTCCTGGACACAGAGAAGAAGACAGGGAGGTATTCATACCTGATTGGGTCATGTTAAATGAGCATGTTGTGAGACACAATGTTTTATTTATCATAGGTGCAACACAATGAATTTCTCTTGAAGATTTCAGTTTTTGTTTGAAATTAAAATGTTTTGATAGAGCATACGTCTTTCCTATCTGCCATTTTAAAAGCTTCCTCTGTTGTATATAAAATATCAATAGTAAATTATATTATTTTTGATATCCTTACTTTAAATGGTTTTGCTTCTCCTATGAACTCCACTTGAAAGTAAATCTTGGCTGCTCATAAAAACACAGTTTTAGTTAGCCTTGTGGATTCCAGGGTCTTCTTCAACCCCAAGCCCCTTTCAAAGCAGCTGCTCTCTCTTCCTGTGACACTTTAACAAACTTACTACAGATGACGTCACTTGTTTGAAAATGTGCCCCTCTCCTCTAAGAAGTAAAGCTTCTTGGCATGTTCCAGAACTTAGCTAAAGAGCTGGCTGGGACATCCTTTTACCTTGGTAGCCACGAAAGTTCATCATTATTGTAAGATGGTCACAATGAAGGATGGCATTAAAAAATCCTTAGTTTCTAAATGCAATCTGACAAAAAGTAAAAGAAAGAGCCCAGGTGATGAATTCCAGAGTTTCAGAATTTCTAATAAACCAAGTGAAGTAAAGGTTTATTATTAATTCCCAAGCAGGATTTCCTTAGCATAGACTGATCATGAAACAAAGGCACCACGACATGTTTTTCCTCTGAAATGGATGAAACTAGGCACCTAGTTATCTATACTTTAAATCTGCCAGCTCTAGAGACATTAATTATTGGCATTAATTGCTTATAAGATGTGTTGCCCGCTAATTTCCTGCTCTTTGCAGAGGGTGAGAAGTCTGAATATATGACCTGAGTGACTTGACAAACTACCATTGTCTTGTTTTCTCCACCTATGGAAAAATATGGTTTTCACTAAGCATACATCTTACTAAACACAGTGAACAATCACATTGGAGGGAAGGCCAGACTCTATTTTACTTAATTTGCATTGTATTAAAATTGTTCAATTAAACCCAGAAAGAAAAATAAGGTGTTCCTCTGGTGCTTATATGAAAATAATTTTTTCTAGATGAGTTCCTGTATGAATATACAGAGCATTTTGTCAGAAAAGAATGGTCTTGAGCTGAATAAAATCAGAGTACTATAAATGATTTATATTTAAGACCTTTTTTTTTTTTTTTTTTTTGGTTTTTCGAGACAAGGTTTCTCTGTGGTTTTGGAGCCTGTCCTGGAACTAGCTCTTGTAGACCAGGCTGGTCTCGAACTCACAGAGATCAGCCTGCCTCTGCCTCCCGAGTGCTGGGATTAAAGGTGTGCGCCACCACCGCCCAGCTATTTAAGACCTTTTTGACATAGTTGCTACCTCAGTAGTCTCAATCCCGGAAACCAGGAAGGAAACAGAAAAACAAGTTGAATGTAGGTCTTCAGATGTAGGGTGGTTAACTGTGCTCCCCACTGTTTATGCTGGATGGTCAGTGACGAGCTAAGAGTTTCATTTAACCTACCTTTGCAAAACTAAAGTTACCATTATAGAATCTGTCAAGAAACAGAAATTGGGTAAGATAAGATGAGATATTGAATAAAAATTGTTTTGCTATCAGCGCAAAAATATGCCTAGCTCTTTTTTTTGCCATTATCTGTGATTCAGAATCATGGATGTATATTATGGGGCTGAAATCTAAATACACTCGTGTAAGTGGAAGTGAAATAATCAGTAGGCTGACCACAGGTCTAATGTGAAGAATGGAAGATGTTCTTTGAATGCTGTTACCCTAAACCTCAGTGGCAGAATGTTTGCATGAAGGTAGAACAGCATGTGTCGACAGGATTTAGAACATTAACCTTTCCTTTTTCCTTTGCTTTGCTTGCTTCCTTTCCTTTATTCTTTCTCTTCTGACAGGGCCTTACTATGTAGTCTGGCTGGCCTAGAATTTGGATGGAAACTAGACAAGGCTCTAAATCACAGAAATCCACCTGCCTATGTCTCCCAACTGCTAATATTAAAAATATCTAGTATTGTGCCCAGCCTAGCACACATCTCTTAGAAGAAATAAAAGTCATGTACTCAAAGGATTTGACGAGTGTACAGCCTTGTCCACTTTTGAAGATTTGTGTAAAAGAAGTTCTCTTCAATGTTGCAGTTAAGGGGGAATTTTTTAAATGAATTTTTTAAAATTAATTTAGGCCTCTAATAGTTTCTAGAATTTCAGAATCATCACTGGAACTGATTCCCTAGCCTCTGAGAGGAAGTGTGAGAAGATGGTATGCACCCCCAGAACATGCAGAAGGGCCTCATTCTATGGAACCTTTCTCAGAGTGTGGTTTAAGCTGCATGCTTGACTTCTCTCCAGGGGTCTCTGTAGAGGACAAAGCGTGACGGCACCCTTCAGTCCTTGGACAGAGCCTTTGTTAATTCCCCTGGTTGTGTTGTCAGCACAAGGTATGTCCACAAAGATTAGAGGTAGCACTGTGACTTTGGGAGGAGACCTTTGGCAGTTTCTTTTGGATTTTCTTAAACTTTGCCCTGAGCCTTTTTTTTTTTTCTGATTGTTTGACATCTTTTCACTGTAACAAGTTATAACTACACAAACAAACATTGCAGATCTTGTGATCCCTCCTAGCACTCTCACCAATGTCGGAGTGACCCAGAAACCCTAAATACATATGAGCAATGGGGCTTGTCTCGTTCTTTATACAATCCAACATTTAATGATGTATATAATGAAATAACAAGAAAATTCTTGCTTGTAAATTGATTGTTAAGCTGAGGTTTTGTGTTTAAGTTAAAGTGGGGATTTCTGGTGGTCAAGGAGCAATAAAACTTAATGTGGTTGATTTAGGGAAATGACAAAAGTCTGTAATAGGGACAGCAATTTACTTTACCAATTTACCCATTAATGACACGTAGGCTGGCCCCATTCCCTATCTACTACTAAAAGAATGGAAGTAAATGTAGATTTATAGAATGGGATTTTATATAAACATAAAGGAAAATAAAATCATGACATTTTCAGGAAAATATAATGAAGTTGGAACTATTAAACAAAGTAATTCAGACCCAAATAGATGAATGCAACATGTTTTCTAGTATATGTAAATCCTATATTAATTGATGTGTGTGTGTGTGTATGTGTGTGCGTGCACGCACGTACACACATATATTAAGTAATTTGGTCCATGAAACTAGAATGGAGAATATGAGAGTGGAAGAGATAGTGAGGGAAAAGGGAGTCAGAAAAAAAAAGAGAAAATAGGACAGTATAATACATGCATGCATATAATAATGGATGCAAGAGGAGGATAATGGTGAAGGGGAAAGAGGGCCAATAGATTCAAGCAAAGGAGACTGGGAGCTGGGAATATTTACAAACTCAAGTACATTTGAAGATACCATAAAAAATTCGTTACTTAAATCAATAAAGATGCCTCCTTTGGAAAAAACCTGCTTGATGCCAACCCTAAAAACTGAGTTCAATTCCCAAGACCAAGAAGGAAAGAGCTTTAGCAAGTTGTCTTCTGACCTCCACGTGTGCAATTTGATGTGAAGTTGTGCACAGGTACTTACACACACACACACACACACACACACACACACAAAATAAGTAAATTAAAAATATTAAATGAAAACTTTGTAGGAACTACAGAGGCAAGTATAAATAATAGAATACAAGAGATGAAAGAGAGAATCTCAGGTGTTGATGATACTATACAGGAAATTGATTCGTTGGTCAAAGAAAACAAAATCCAACAAATTCTTAACACAAAACATCAGGAAATCTGGGACACCATGAAAAGACCAAACCTGAGAATTATGGGAATAGAAGAAAGAGAAGAACTCCAGCTTAAAGGCACAGAAAATATATTCCAAAATATCATAAAACTTTTCCAGACTAAAGAATGATACCCCTATGAAGGTACAAGAAACTTACAGGACACCAAATAGACTGGATCAAAAAAAAATGTCCCCTTGCAATATAATAATCAAAATGCAAACCGTATAGAATAAAGAAAGACTATTAAGAGCTGCAAAAGAAAAACAACAAAGTAACATACAAAGGTAGACTTATCAGAATCACACCCAAATTCCCAATGGAAACTATGAAAGACATAAGGTCCCGGACAGATGTGCTGCAGACACTAAGAGACCATTGATACCAGCCCAGACTACTCTGTCCAGCAAAGCTTTCAATCTCCATCAATAAAGATAACAAGATGCTCCACAACAAAATCAGATTTAAACAATATGTATCCACAAACCCAGGATTACAGAAAGTACTAGAAGGAAAACCCCAACTCAAAGAAGCTAAGTGCACCCACAAAAACACAGGCAACAAATAACCTCCCACCAGAAAAACCCAAAGAAGGGAAACACACAACCACTACCACCGAAAAATAACAGAAATTAACAACCACTGGTCATTAATATCTTTTAATATCAATGGACTCAATTCACCTATAAAATGGCACAGGCTAAGAGATTGGCTATGAAAGCAGGACCCAGCCTTCTGCTGTATATAAGAAATACACCTCAATCTCAAAAACAGATATTACCTCATAGTAAAGGGTTGGGGAAAAATTTTTCAATCAAATGGACCTAAAAAACAAGCAGGAATAGTTACCCTAATATCTAACAAAATAGATTTCAAACTAAAATCAGTCAGAAGAGATAGAGAAGGACACTTTATACTCATAACAGAAAAATTCATCAAGATGAAGTCTCAATTATGAACATCTATGCCCCTAGTACAAGAGCACTCACATATATAAAATAAACATTACTAAAGCTTAAATAGCACCTCAAACCCCACACACTAGTAGTAGGAGACTTCAACACTCCCACCAATGGATAGGTCAACTAGTCAGAAAGTTAACAGAGAACTAAAAAAACTGACAGATGTCATGACTAAAATGGTCTTAATCTACAGAACATTCCAACCAAACACAAAAGAATATACCTTCTTCTCAGCACCTCATGGAACCTTCTCTAAAACTGACCCCAAACTTGGTAACAAAGCAAACCTCAACAGATAGAGAAAAAATTGGAGTAACTCCCTGTATCTTATTGAGTCACTATGGGTTATAGACTCTCAGAAAGCCTATAAACTCATGGAAATTGAACAGTGAACTATTGAAGCACCCCTGGGTCAAGGAAGAAATAAAAAAAAATAAAGACCTTCTAGAATTCAACAAAAATAAAGGCACAATGTACACAAACCTATGGCACACTATAAAAGCAGTGATAAGAGGAAAGTTCATAGCACTAAGTGCCTACATAAAGAAAGTGGAGAAAGCTCACACTAGTGACTTAACAACACACCTGAAAGCTCTAGAACAAAAAGAAGCAGACTCATCCAGGAGGAGTAGAAGACAGGAAATAATCAAATTGAGGACTGAAATCAATAAAATAGAAATAAAGAAAACAATACAAAAAATCAATGAGACAAAGAGCTGGTTCTTTGAGAAAATCAACAAGATAAACAAACCTTTATTCAAACTAATCAAAAGGTAGAGAGGGAATATCCAAATTAACAAAATCATAAACTAAAGGGAGACATAACAACAGACACTGAGAAAATCCAGAGAATCATTTTGTCATACTACAAAATCCTGTACTCCACAAAATTGGAAAATGTAAAAGAAATGGACAATTATCTGGATAGATACCATATACCAAAATTAAATCAAGACCATGTGAACAATTTAAATAGACCTATAAACTGTAAGGAAACAAAAGCTGTCATCAAAAAGCCTTACAACAAAAAAATAAATAAATAAAAGCCCAGGACCAGACGGTTTTAGTGCAGAATTCTATGATAACTTCCAAGAAGAGATAATACCTACAATCATCAAAATGTTCCACATAATAGGAACAGAAGGAATTTGCCAAACCCTTTTTATGAGGCTACAGTTACTCTGATACCAAAACCACACAAAGACTCAATCAAGAAAGAAAATTACAGACCAATCTAACTCATGAACATAGATACAAAAATACTCAATAAAATACTGGCAAACCGAATCCAAGAACACATAAAAAAAATCATCCATCATGATCAAATCAGTTTCATCCCAGAGATGCAGGAATAATTCAACATATGAAAATCTATAAATGTAATTGATCATATAAATAAACTGAAAGAACAAAACCATAATATTATCTCATTAGATGCTGAAAAAGCATTTGATAAAATCTAACACTCCTTTTTGATAAAGGTCATGGAGAGATCAGGGATACAAAGAACATATCTAAACATAATAAAAGCAATATACAACAAGCTGACAGCCAATATCAATTAAGTATAGAGAAACTCAAAGCAGTTCCACTAAAGTCAGGAACAAGACAAGGCTGTCCACTCTCTCCATATCTATTCAACATTGTTTTTGAAGTTCTGGCTATAACATTAAGACAGTAAAAGAAGATTAGATGGATTAAAATTGCTCAGCCTAGATATAGTAGGGAGGGCCTTGGACCTTCCCCAAAGCAATGTGCCTTATTGTCTCTGAGGAGTGGGTCAGGCGTGGGGTGAGGGGATATGTGGAGGGAATTGGAGGAGGGGAGGTAGTGGGAAATTGGATTGGTATGTATAATGAAAAACGACAGTTTGCTTTCTTTTCAAGAAAAGAAAAAGAGAACTTGTGTACTCATTAATAATTAAATTAATTTAATAATTTAAAAACATGTAGAAAACGAAAGGTCTCCTAGAGAAAGAGTCCTGAGTGATAGGTGGAATTAAGAATGAAAGGAAGAGTGATGAAGACATGACAGACCTGGGGATGAAATGCTACCAATAAAACAGACAAACACAACAACAGAGCAGGGCTTTCATAAATAAAATAACCCAGCTTCAGGGCATCTGTTGAGTGACTTTTTAAGACCCCAGGAGCTCAGGCTCTTCACTGCCAATTGTGTTCCAAAGGCTCTCAGCCCCTCTTAGTCTTCCCTGCACATCAGTCTTGTCATTCCATTGTCAAGCTGGAAAGCTTTACGGGTCAAGGTTGATCTCAGGGTCAAAACAGCAGTCTATTTGAAAATGCATTATCAGCTATAATAGTTATATACTTGGCAGAAATGGTGTAGGTACAAATCTCCAAATAATGACACAGTAATGCCAAAAGCAACAGCTATAAACAACAGCAATGCTCCCAAAAGGTGTGTCCTTATAGAATGGTATATGACACAGGAGTAGTAGCTGAATGTCAAAGAATAACTGATAAACAAAAGACACTACACAAAGAGAACATTCATATCAACACAGATGAGTTGTAAAACCCACAAAACCGTTCACTAGTGCCAGGAGACAGAGTGCTTGTTACCATGGATGCTGACAAGAGGGAGCTCACAGGGTCCTCCGTGCTCTAGAAGCATTCAATTTTTGCTGAGGTAAATATGATTGTATACAGTGTGTCAGAGCCAGATACTTAAGGTCTGCAGATGAATTTTAGAAGATTTTACCAAAAACTCCAAGTCACTGCTGTCCTTACCTTTTCTGTCATGAAAATGCATCTTAATTTTGAGCAAGTCACAGTCTCCTCATGTCTTATATCTCTCATCTATAAAATGAAAACATTTGCATGCCCTTTCCTCAAACTTTAGCAGAAATCATGTTTCTTATAAAATACTGTTATCACCAGATTGATAGATATGATTTACACTTCTGAGTTAATATTTATTTAGTGAATCATTAACATTCGCTGTCTGATAATAAAAGCTGAGTATCCTAGATACCAGTCCTTCTCCTGGCACATTTACTGACAGGATGGAGGCCTTTGATCAGGTGATGAGAAGAAATGAAAAAAGAAAAAAGGAAATCTAACTTTTAATTTTTCTGTTCGTTTTTACTTGGCATTGGATTTGATAGAAAAATGAAGAGGTTGGAGTAAGGATCTTATGAATTTATATTAGAGGGCCAGAGACATGTCACAGCAGTTAAGAGTATCAGCTGCCCCTGCAGAGAGTTTGTGTTTGATTCCCAGTACCCACATGGTAGGTAACAGCCATCTCTAACTCCAGGTCCAGAGGCTCTAACAGCCCTTTATTATGGTCTATGAAAGTACCAGGCTTACAGGTGTACACAGACATATATGCAGGCAAAATGACCATTCATAAAATAATGAACAAAAACAAAATTAAAAAGTTTATTACAAGATATTTTCAATTGCATATGGATATTCAATGGGTATATTAACTTGAATATTTAAATTTTTATTTGATGGCTGGGCTGGTCACGTGTACCTTTAATCCCAACACTTACAAGGCAGAAGCAGGTAGATCTCTATGAATTAAAGTTATCCTAGTCTGTATAATGAGTTCTTGGACAATCAGAGATGTCTCATAGTGAAACCTTGTTTCAAGAAAACAAAAAAACAAAAAAAAAAATCCAACAACAAAACACACAAACAAAAATAACACCACCAACAAAAGATATACTCTGTAAAATTTCAGTGCTGATTTCAAATAAGTGCTGTCATTATTAGCTATTTTACAGTCAGGCACAATATTTATGTTGAATATTTGCATCAAGTTTATCTTAGGGAATCATAACTGTGTTCCAGTTTGACTAAACATTTTGCAGACAGGGGAAGTTTCTGTAAGATGTGGCTTTGGTACCTGCAGTTATTTTGGCCTCTAAAACCTCTGTTTTTCATCTGTTCTCTTTCCTCCCACTGACGGTGTTTTCAGTGAACAGCTTTTCTGAAATTACCTCCCACCTAGATGGATATGGATGGCATTGACCACTGAGAACAGCTCTGCTATTACGCAAATACCAAAGCCAAATAGGCTTTCTTTTGTATATTACAAAGGACACATTATTAAGAGAACATGTGCAAGCCATCTCTGTGATGACTCATGCATCTCCCTATTCACTCTGTAAAAAATGCCTGATGGAAAATTGTGTTTTCTGGAGAAGTCATAGCTTCAAACGTCTTAAGAGCTTCAGCACAGGAAAGTGATTATATAAGATGTCTTGTGATCTGATATGTAAAGAAGTCTCAGACTTTCAGGGTCCCCATCAGTTTCTCACAGCAGATCCTGGTCTCTTATGCCCAAACCATGAAAATTTTATTAGTGTATGTGCATGAGTCATCACAGTGTTGGAGTGTGTGTGTGTGTGTGTGTGTGTGTGTGTGTGTGTGTGTGTGTGAAGACAGGGTCTCTCACTGGGCTAGAACTTGGGGCCAGTTAGGCTAAGCTGACTGGCTAATTGGGTCCCAGGGATCCACTTGTCTCTCTTTCTCAAGTGTTAGGATTTCAAGCGTGTGCCAGTGTGCCTAGCTTCTGTATGTGGGTTTGGTTGAGAGGTGGCTTGTCTCAGGCAGTGAGTACTTTAGCAAGCACTTTCCTGACTAACTCATCTCCCCAACTCAAGACCCTGGATCTTTACCTAGGATTATGAAATACCTTTGCAGAAAACCTAAGTTAAGGAAAGAAAAATAAATGTCGCACAAATAGAGGAGCACCAATTAGTTCACAATGCCAAGAAAACAGGAGATGGAAGGCTGAAGTATACATTGAAATCTTAATAATGCTTAAGAAGAACAAGAAAATAGGTAAATGAAGGGGTTGGGCATAGAACAAGGACAGTTCTTTTTTAGTCCTTCACCAGATAGTAAGGAATGGGATGTCAGGCTCCACACACAGTGATTAATAAAACAAACACAGTTGTAGCTCTCTGCTTCAGCATCATGGCCTCTGCATGGCTAGCAACTTTTCCTTCACATCCATTTTTAGCTAAAAGAGGCATGTGCAAAGGGCCAAGATAAATGTGGTCACTCTAAGATAGGTTTTGATCTTCAACCTTTACAACAATGCCAGCTTCTCTGTGGACATCATCTGATAGAGGTACAGGCTGCAATGAAGGATTTGAGAGGAATTCAAGTTCTCAGTTAGTTGGGCTGCTCATAAGAGACTAAGAATAATCTTAGGAACTTTGTGAGTCTGGCTTTGTATTTCCTCTCTTCTTTGTTCTGCTATCACTTACGAGAGCCTTTTGTCTTCTCTATAAAAGAAAGACAGAGAAAATGGTTTATCTCCAAGGTCCTTTCCTCTTCTGTCAGCCTAAGACTAAACCTTACATGCCAATGAAACCCTTTATGCTGTATGTAATACCATAGTGTCCAGAGGGAGAAAACTAGGCTGTAGTGTAGAATTATGAATTTGACCTTTGAAATTTCAACTGTTTTGATTGTATTTTTACTATTTTCCTAAGGGGATGGTTCCTATAGCTTTTGTATTTGAAAACTAAACATAGTTCTTAAAGTGAATTTCTGAAAATGACTATTATCCATCATTCAACACTGAAGTTTGTCTCAAGGGTTGGGTAGAGGGCATGTGGCTATTTGAGGGAGAGGAAAGGAAACAGAAGAGAAGTTTATTATGCCAAATGTTGTGCCCACTAGAAATCTCTGGAAACTCTGCCTCTTAAGCTCAGTGGGATTTGGAATTACTTGGTTTGGGGAGTAATTTAGTCTTGCCTAAAGGTATAAAATGTCTTTCCATTTTCTCCTTGAAATATTACAAACTGTTCCAAATATTTTTTTAAAAAAACCTATCACTGTCCCTCTGTGTTGCGTTTAAAGAGTCAGCAGGACTCAGCTTGCATTTGCTTTAGGCTCTGTGATTGTGCTTGCATCCAGTCTGCAAACAGTTTGGGATATATGCAAGCCTGGAATATAGTGAGATTTAGCCATTCATCCTTTTGAAACTACAAACAATCCTGGATATTTTTACAAAATATACTGATATGTAACTTCAGCAATCTAATTTTTAGATATTTCTGACAAATGAGTTTTCCCACTGGGGACATCTAGATTCAACAGTCAGTCTCAAAGACTATCCTTTGGAAAAGATTAGGAGAACCCTGAAGCCTATTTGAATCATGTGGGATCCACTTAGAGGTTGGCTCTTTTCATAGTTTGCACCATAATAAAATTTTCATCAAGAATTCAGTGAATGGCCACTATGAGAGAAATATGTTGATTTCTTTAGCATATTTTGCCAAAGGAGTGCTACACATATTTAAGACTTTCCATAATCTGTTGTGTTATACTGGAAAAATAGCTATCCATTTTTGCTTTGTAAATGTCTTCTTGTGAACATGAATGGAGGCCACTTCGGAGCACCATAGACATACCCCATCACTTTAAGTTCCTTGAAAGCAGATTCTGAAATGGGTACTTGGTGATCTTGATGCCTTAAAGAGGATTATCTTTGATTGGGAACTGCAGGAAGATTAAGTGAAGGAAAAATTTGAACTATTATGTCTGTAGTCGTCACAGCCGTCTCAGCTGTGGAGCTACGAAAGCCTTTCAGGCTTATTCCACACCAAGATAAAGAAATCAACTCTTTGTACTTCTTTTATCCTGAACCAGACAGTCCCCTTTTGGAGGACAGGGGAGTTACAAAATTCTTTTATTTTTAGTTTTTGTGAGACAGGGTTTCTTTGTAGCTTTGGAGCCTGTCCTGGAATTAGCTATTTTAGACCAGGCAAGCCTCGAACTCACAGAGATCCACCTGCCTCTGCCTCCTAAGTGCTGGGATTAAAGGCGTGTGCCACCACCACCTGGCTCAGAATTCTTAACCAAAAGAAATCTCTTGTAAGCAGCCCATGTAACTGCAGAAAATAACAATAGTTAATAACCCATCTGGAAGGGAGACTATGGCCTTCAAACAATAGCAGTCACTAGGTTCACCTTTGTGCACTCGGACCCAACTGTTTACCTAAATACTCCCCCAACTAGAGACACTCCTGTGGTATTCTGGTTAATCTCTTTTCCTACAGGAATTTGCAAGATGGTTCCTGGCATAAAACCCTATTCTCATTTCTGAAGGAAAAAAAAAAACTGATACTTGAATCTCCATCAGTTCATATTCCCACTGTTGAGTTGTTGAAACCAGACTTTCATCCATAAAAGATCTGAGTCTCTGACCATGACATCTTTCCAGATCATACTCTTGTACTCATCCACTGACTCTCAATACTGAACAAAAAATTACAAGAAATTCTCAAGAATCACACTCTCGTAAGGCTTCATGTTCCTGTGGAAATCACTTTTCATCTGGTTACCAGGGTTGTTTGTTTCCACAGTAATGGAATCTAGCATCTCTAAACTGATAAAAGAAAGAAAAGTCCAGAGGTACTGAGATAAGATGCAAAACATCTTCTAGTGGGTTCATGGAAGTAGAGACATTCCCTTTCTACCACTGGTGTCTGTATACACAAAACTTCTATGTTAGAAGCTCAAAAGCTTCTAAGAGCACTGATTAACAGTGTTCTTTCTCCTCACAAGCATCATCTAAAGGCTGGTGCCTTATTGATTTCAAAAGGAAATCTGGACTCTCCAGCTGGAAGCCCTGTGTATATTCTAATTCCATGGTCACATGGCCACTGTATGACTCTGTTGTTTATTTTTGTCAACAAGACTCTTCACTTTTCACTTTTTATGATAAAAGAGATTTTTTATGAGATTAGTCAGAAATTTTTAGAAAGATTTGTAACATCCAACAATAAAAAAAGAAAGTAACAGAAAAACATGCAGGAAGTGAGGAAGACAGCCACCTTACACTGCAGGATGTTTAGTTTATGACATCTTTTTTTGAAAGTAATGAGAATGTTGAGTGTGTTGTCTGTTGTCTATAACCACAAGCAAAAGCAGGACGAGTGCCATGAGTGTGAGACCATGGTGGACCACAAACTAAGTGCTGGTGAGTCCCTTTATAGAGTGAGATCCTGTCTCAAAAGGAAGATGGGGTCAATTCAAATAAATACCAGAAAACAAAGGGAATATGTCAACAAAGGTCCATTCTTAGTGGTTCTCTCTCTCTCTCTCTCTCTCTCTCTCTCTCTGTGTGTGTGTGTGTGTCTTTCTCTCTTCCCATACCATCCTCCCTTTTTTCTCCCTAACCCCCTTTTAATCTATCTACATCTAGGATAAAAAATTGTTAATATGTCAAGGCTAAATTAAGAGGAAACCATAATCATTAGAGTTACAAGGAATCGTTATCTGTGTTTTTTTTTTTTTCTCATATGAGACATAAGGCATTTGTCATGGGAGCCTGCCTTTACATCTGTATGCTTGGAACACAGAGAACTGCTGGCTTTTCTGTTTTATCACATTCCCTGGGAAGGCTAGACTTCTGTTCAATACATTTCATGTCCCCAAAACAACATCTGTTAATCTGTAAAGAAATTAGTGTAGTGGTTTTAAAACTTTAGTGAGCTTGTGAATAACTTAGCAGCATGCTGTATTCCCAGGAGCTGCTTTTCTGAGTTCTGGGTGAGTTAAATTTGAGCATTGTCAACAGAAGTTTGAACTGCAAGTACTTTTGTGAAACCTGCTTGTAGAAAATGACTTGAGAGGCATGAATGCAGTGGCCCATTTGAGCAGGTATTGACCAACTGATACTGTCATCTGAGTGGAGTTCTTGGCCATTAAAGAGGTCACCATGATAATAACTTCTTGTGAGATTCATTCTGAGTGATTTCTTTTTCTTTTTGAATTCACATGCTTGTCAGAGGGAGGAAGCATCCTTGTTCAATTGACAAGTATTGAAGACTGGATCCTATTGAGTCTCCCTTTTCTCCATTCACTGAATGAAAGACAGACATCTGCAGCACAGAGAACTGCTTGAGGATATTGAGGATGACTCAAATGCCTGGGCGGATTGATCTGAACTCTGGCTTTCCATTTCAGTATTCCGACAACTCCAAAGGCTTTGTGTCTCCCAAGAGTGAGAATGCCAAGCAACTAACCATGAAACACAAAGAGAATTTCAAAGTGATTTTTTTTTAAAAAAAGAAATGTGAACAAAAAATTGATCTATTCTATTTAGCTGCTTTTATTGGCAGAAGCTTCCATCGGGATGTCTAAATGAAACACTCACTAGTATATCTCTTCAGGTATTATATACTGGCATTATTTTTTACAAGAACTTTGATTAAATGAACTTTTCCCCCTCTTCCTGTTCCTTTCAAAGGTTTTTTCCCCCTAAACTATCCACAGAAAATGTTGCAAATATCAAGTAAGATAATGCACTGAAGTCCTCTGCAGAGTCAAAGCACCTCTTTCCTTTAAAAAGTCCAGGAAGCGTGGAGAAGGCTAATTGAGTTTCCTGCCAGCGAGTACAGGTCACTGCAGAAGAATAATCTGTGCTCCGTCTCCTCTGTAGTCCCAGAGAGGCTAGCCAAGTCAAGTGAAGATGCTTGCTGCTGCTGATGCTACTTAATCATTGTCTGCACCCCCATATCCATTTTCTCCAATATCATCTCATTGAATTTCTATAAACAATTTCTACTTGAAAGTTTTATAGTTCAAACATATATGATAATGACTGTAAAAAAATTAGAAGATCAGAACCAGCTTCTTTTTTCCATGACAGGAATCATTTTTCTAAGAGTGATTTTTTCTTGGTAAACCTGAATGTGACTCCCAAACCCTTTTAAATATGCCTTTCAGAATATCTGGCCAGTTGAACAGAGGACCTTGCCATCAATTCAATCTTAATTTGACATATTTAACATATTTCTAGAAATAAATTTCAAACTATGTTTCCACTGCAACTGTAGCACTCAGTGCCAATCATGCCATGGAGACAAACACATGGAGGAAAACAAAGTTGTCCAAAGAATTGAAATTATCAAGGACCCCCTCCCCTCTTTATTTGCCATACAAATAACCTGAAGCAAATATTATTTAGGTAGCTATGACAGTGTGAAGATTTAATATGTGGGGCTCAGGCAGTCACAACCTAGTTGAGCTCAATAGTCATGAGAAGCAATAAAATAAAATTCTTTTATATTCTTCTACCAGGACAAAAGCATCTGTGTCTAAAAATGCCTAGATATTTTCCATGAGCTTGTGTTTGCAAATACTTAATGAGTCTTCAAATTTCATCACTCTTTGTCATGATGTTGCAGATCTGTCTATAGAGACTGGCTATGAGGGAACACTCTCTGCATAGTACATTTGGTCATCTTTTTCTTATTTGAGCTTGGAGACCAGGATTACTAAGAAAGAAAATTATAGACCAATCTCACTCATGAACAATGATGCAAAAATACTAAATAAAATACTGGCAAATCGAATCCAAGAACACATCAGAACCATCATCCACCATAATAAAGTCAGCTACATCCCAGATATGCAGGGATGATTCAACATATGAAAATCAGTCAATGTAATCCACCATATAAACAAACTGAAAAATAAAAATCACATGATCATCTCATTAGATACCGAAAATCGTTTGACAAAACACAACATCCCTTCGTGATAAAGGTCTTGGAGATAGCAGGGATACAAAGAACATACCTAAACATATGAAGGCAATATACAGCAAGCCAACAGCCATATCAAACTAAATGGAGAGAAACTCCCAGCAATTCTACTGGATCAGAAACAAGACAAGGCTGTTTACTTTCTCCAAATCTATTCAATATAGTTAGGTCCTAGCTATAACCACCAAAAAGAGAGCAAGGGGATATAAATCAGAAAAAAAGAAGTCAAACTCTCACTGTTTGCTGATGATATGATAGTTTACATAAGCGATCCCAAAACTTCTACCAAGGAATAACTACAACTCATAAACACTTTCAGTAATCTAGCAGAATGCAAAATTAACTCAAAACAAAATCAGAAGCCCTCCTGTATGCAAATGATAGAAGGGCTGGGAAAGAAATCAGAGAAATAACACCCTTCCCAATAGCCACAAATACCATAAAATATCTCGAAATAACTCTAACCAAAGAAGTGAAAGACTTGTATGACAAGAACTTTAAATCTTTGAAGAAAGAAATTGGAAAAGACACCAGAAAATGGAAAGATCTCCCATGCTCTTCAGTAGGCAGAATTAACATAGTAAAAATGGCAATCTTACCAAAAGCAACCTATAGATTCAATGCAATGCTCATCAAAATCCCAGCAAAATTCTACACAGATCTCAAAAGAATGGTACTGAATTTCATATGGAAAAGCAAAACACCCAGGATATCCAAAACAATCCTGTACAATAAAAGAACTTCTGGAGGCATCACAATTCCTGACTTCAAACTCTACTAAAGAGCTACAGTACTGAAAACAGCCTGGTATTGGCATAAGAACAGACAGGAGGACCAATGGAACCAAATAGAAGACCCGGATATTAACCCACACACCTTCAAACAACTGATTTTTGACAAAGAAGCAAAAAGTATCAAACGGAAAAAAAGAAATCATATTTAAAAAATGGTGCTGGCATAACTGGATATCAAAATGCAGAAGAATAAAAATAGACCAATATCTATCACCATGCATAAAACTCAAGTCCGAATGGATCAAAGACCTCAACATAAAGTCAGCCACGCTGAACCTTATAGAAGAGAAAGTGGAAAGTACACCTGAACACATTGGCACAAGAGACCACTTCCTAAATATAACCCAAGCACAGACACTGAGAGAAACAAGGACTCGGTCAGCAAGACAAAATGACAGCCTACAGAATGGGAAAAGATCTTCACTAACCCTACATCAGACAGAGGTCTGATCTCCAAAATATACAAAGAACTCAAGAAATTGATCATCAAAAGAATACATAATCCAACAAAAAATGGAGTACAGATCTAAACAGAACTCTCAACAGAAGAATCTAAAATGACTGGAAGACACTTAAGGAAATGTTCAACATCCTTAGCCATCAGAGAAATGCAAATCAAAACAATTCTGAGATTCCATTTTACACCTGTAAGAATGGCCAAGATCAAAAACACTGATGACAACTTATGCTGGAGAGGTTGTGGGGAAAGAGGAACAAGTCTGCATTGCTGGTGATAATGCAACTGGTACAGCCCCTTTGGATGTCAGTGTGGCAATTTCTCAGAAAATTAGAAAACAACCTTCTTCAAGACCCAGTAATACCACTTTGGGGTACATATCCAAAGGATGTTCAATCATGCCACAAGGACATGTGCTCAACTATGTTCATAGCAGCATTATTTTTGTCATAGCCAGAACCTGGAAACAACCTAAATGCCCCTCGATTGACGAATGGATATGGAAAATGTGGTACATTTATACAGTGGAGTACTACACAGCAGAAAAAAAACAACATCTTGTATTCTGCATGAAAATGGACAGAGCTAGAAAACATTATTTTGAGTGAGGTAACCCAGACCCAGAAAGACAATCATCATATATACTTACTCATAGGTGTTTTTTAAACATAAAGCATAGAAAATCAGCCTACAAACCATAATCCCAGAGAACTTAGACAACAGTGAGGACCCTAAGAGAGACTTACATAGTTCTAATCTACATGGGAAGTAGAAAAAGAAAAGATCTCCTGAGTAAATTGGGAGCATGGGGAACTTAGGGGAGGGTTGAAAGAGGTAGGGGAGTGGCAAGAAGGGGAGCAGAGAAAAATGTAGAGCTCAATAAAAACCAATAAAAAAAGAAAGAAAAGATCAACTATGCTTTTAGGACTAGAGCAAAAGGCTACCTACAAGGGCTTTTATCATCAAAGAGACCTACTGGCTGCTCTGAGAATGCCAAGTCCCATGAACAGGGAAGTAACTCTGTCCACTGTGACCAAACGCATGAGTCTCAGGAAACATGCCTAAAGGCAAGTATGTCACAAACACCCAGGCTAAGTCAGCTGGCAGAAAGCTAACTCAAAACTTCTCTGTTACTTCTTGACTCTCAGGTAAGGAAAAGCATGTAGAGGGTGGGCTCTTCCTCCACATACCGTGCTGGAAGATGAGTTAGCAGTCTTGAGACATACTGAATGGGCACTCTTTCTGCTGTCATGCCTCTTCCTTGTCCCTCCCTGTTCCCTCCCTACCCTCTCTTTCCTCCTTTCTTCTTACAGGCCCTTCCTTACCCAACTTCTTCCTTCCCCCTGTAACAACCTGGAGATCCTACAATAAGATCTGTGAAGACTGGGGACCAGCCTCAGCTGCTTTCTGCAGCATTCCAAAACATGTCTTCTCCTAGGAATTTTTCCCTCCAATCTTAGAACAAACAAAAAAGAATCTGACTCATTGTCAAAGAGCTCTTTCCTCATGACTGTGGATTTCAGAAAGCTGAGCTTGTTGTTTATGGAGAGGAAGTCTGCTTAGTTTATATTCTACTGGAGAGTCTCCTAATAGCACACCAGTAGCCCTACATATGCCACTTAAAACTCTTATTAGAGACCTCACAGTATGTTTGCATATTTTCTGGCATCTAGAGATTCACAAGTTGTTCTCTGACATGTAATACAGTATTAAGAAATATTTATTATTCATAAATCCAGTGCTGCAAGAAGGTAAATATGATGCTGACAAGAAATATTTTTGTTTTCCCTTGAAATAGGACTTAAAAGTCCAACTCCTTCCATTCTTTGTGATATGCAAATTTTATTTATTTATTAAAAATTTCTGCCTCCTCCCCACCTCCTAATTTCCCCCTCTCCCCTCCCCTCCCTCTCCCTCTCCAGTCCAAAGAGCAGTCAGGGTTCCCTGCTCTGTGGGAAGTCCAAGGTCCTCGCCCCTCCATCCAGGTCTAGGAAGGTGAGCATCCAAACAGGCTAGGCTCCCATAAAGCCAGTACATGCAGTAGGATCAAAACCCAAGGGCTTCTCAGCAGCCCTCCTTGTCCACCATGTTCAGAGAGTCCGGTTTGATCACGTGCTTTTTCAGTCCCAGTCCCCCTGGCCTTGGTGAGCTCCCATTAGATCAGCCCCACCGTCTCAGTGGGTGGGTGCACCCCTCGCGGTCCTGACTTCCTTGCTCATGTTCTTCCCCCTTCTGCTCCTCATTTGGACCTTGGGAGCTCAGTCCAGTGCTCCAATGTGGGTATCTGTCTCTATCTCCACCCAGTGCCAGATGAAGGTTTTATGGTGATATGCAGGCTATTCATCAGTATGGCTATAGGATAGGGGGCATTTCAGGTTCCCTCTCCGCAACTGCCCAAGGAACTAGCTGGGGACATCTCCCTGGACACCTGGGAATCCCTCTAGAGTCAAGTCTCTTGCCAACCCTAAAATGGCTCCCTTAATTAAGATATATACTTCCCTGATCCCATATCCACCCTTCCTTTATCCCAACCATCCCATTCCCCCAAGAAGTTCAAATGGCCAAAAGACAATTAAGGTCATGCTCAACCTCCTTAGCGATCAGGGAAATGCAAATCAAAACTACTTTGTGACACCTGTCAGAACGGCTAGAATCAAAAACACCAATGATAGCCTTTGCTGGAGAGGATGTGGAGTAAGGGGTACACTCATCCATTGCTGGTGGGAATGCAAACTTGTGCAACCAATTTGGAAAGCAGTGTGGTGGTTTCTCAGGAAATTAGGGACCAACCTACCCCAGGAACCAGCAATACCACTCTTGGGAATATACCCAAGGGATGCCCTATCGTACTACAAAAGCATTTGTTCAACTATGTTCATAGCAGCATTATTTGTAATAGCCAGAACCTGGAAACAACCTAGATGCCCTTCAATGGAAGAATGAATGAAGAAAGTGTAGAATATATACATATTAGAGTACTACTCAGCAGTAAAAAACAATGACATCTTAAATTTTGCATGCAAATGGATGGAAATAGAAAACACTGTCCTGAGTGAGGTAACCCAGACCCAAAAAGATGAACATGGGATGTACTCACTCATAATTGATTTCTAGCCATAAATAAAGGACATTGAGCCTATAATTTGTGATCCTAAAGAAGCTAAATAAGAAGGTGAACCCAATGAAAAACATAAAGTCATCCTCCTGGATATTGGAAGTAGACAAGTTTGCGGGTCAAAAATTGGGAACTTGGGGGTGGGGTGGGATGGGGATAAGGGGAGATGGGGAGAGAAAAGTGAGAAGGTGATATGCAAATTTTAAACCAAGCTTTTTATTTCAAATAAATTCATACAAAGTATAATTTCATAGATGAAGAATTATCTCCAAAGATAGGTTGACCTCTGACTTTATTCCTTAATGAGTATGACTTATAGTATGACGAGTTTCAGATCAAAAGAAAATGGACATCCTTAACAGGTCCTTTAAAATTTACTTCTTTTGTCAAGGATTTCAGAGTCAAGGTCATCTGTGATATCTACAAAATGAACATCCAAATAATACACTAATACCTAGAATGATATACAACATAGGGAGTTCTTGATTAGTATTCACTCTTGAACAGAAATTAAATAGTTTCAGATAAAAGCAATCCATTTTCTCTGTTACCCTGGAGTCCAAAGGGATCCCAGCTAAGAGAGTGGCTCAACTCATCAGTCAACAACTGAGAAAGCCACCAGAACATCTGGCACCTCCTGTTCCATCAGGCAACCTCCTTACCTTGCTAGAGTGAGGATGGGACTGGAAGTGGAGTTGTCACCTAGCGTTGGATGTCACTTAGTCTTGTCGGCAGAAGGTATTGGTAAACCACTGTAGAATTATGCTGCTTCAGTGGTCAGGAAGGCTATGTAGACTATGTTTACATAGGCTATGTAAATCTAGGTTCAGAAATCTGACATGATAATAGGTGCGATATTGCTTATATTTGGATAAGACAAAAGCTGGAGATAGAGTAGGGCTAAAAGCGCTTATTACCAGTTCTTGGTATGTTATTTTATCCTTCTAGAGTCTCACAGTAAAATACCTGGAAGATGCTTCTGACTTGGTAGATTTACGACAGTGAGTTGACCTTCTGGAGGTTCTTCAAGTCCAGGGAGTTCTCTGCCATGGCCACCAATACTGATAAAGACGAAGAAAACACTAGCTCAAACAAACAAAAGTGTGGGTATCTGAGAAGTTAGACTGGTTTCAGTTACAACTGCTGCCACATTTGATTTGGAAAAAGAATCAGGGAAAGGAATGGGCAATCTAGATCCTGAATGTAAATATTAGTTTAGTTTATGCATGTAGAGGTATATTTGATGTGACTGAGGTACACCTCCATGTTATAACAGCAGGGTTGATAAACTCACCTAACCTGGATTTTCCAGGTTGTAGTAGATGCTCTTCACAATGCAACAAGTTAGGTTATATTTCACATATAACTGATGGAGACACTGATGTCCTTTTAAACCCTGTGACCATCCACTTCTGACCCTATCTTCATTTTAGGAGGCTTTCTGTTCAATACTAAACCTCTTTTCAGACCTAATATTCAAATAATTAATTCTTAGTCTCGAGAGGTTATCATGGTACAAAATAAAAATAATAGTATTTTACAATTCTGTGCAAGACTATTAAATGTAAAACACTTATAACCTATAATCTAAGGATAATATGTTTACTTATGAACTGGGGAGATGAGAGTATGATTGATTTCTATCTTTAAAGAAAAGGTTAAGTACAATTTGTACAGAAAGATATTAACAATCATAATTGTGAGTCACATTGGATATATTCCAAATGACTTCTTCATTTATTCTTCATTATCAGAAAAACATTAATTAATATTCCGTGATATTCTTTTCCTTTAATGAGTCAAGTGATAACCACATTTGAGGAGGATGTCAAAGGTTCAAAGAATAGTGTTGTGATGTTTAAAGAATGGGCTTCATAGCCACTGAAGGAGTTAAATTCATTTATTTCCTGTTACTGATTGCAGCTTACTTGTTAGAAATGGTAGCTGCGTATTGGGGAACACAGGTCAACACAGTGCAAAGGATCTGTCCTTTCCACTCAACCTCTGGGGTTGCTACTTGCAGATAACTAGGGCACAGGTTGCCTGTGGGAATGGAACCTAGTCACCCTGCATAGGAAGCTAGTCCAGAATGTTTAGATCTCCCATATCCTTGACCACAGAGTAAGACTTATTCCTGCATGACTTCATCTCTAAATGCAAACTTCAAATATAATGCTGTGGAATTCTCTGGCCCAACCTCAAAGTAGCCTTGACTGCCTAAGTATCAGAGGAATCAGAATCTAGAAACTAAGACCTTGAAGACACAATCGCTTGCACAGTAGTTCTCCTAGGTCTGCACTAATGTCTACCTTCTTGCCACAGGGTTTCTGACTGTCATTATCTTTCCTGTACACAGAAATTTAAGATGCCTATTTCTTTGGCATAGGCTGTACTATTGAAAGGATGTCATAAACTCAGACCCATCTGACAGGTAATCAATGGTAACTATCAGATTCCCCAGGTAAATGATTTGACTACATAGCTGGGTAGATTCCTTGACCATGGCTAAAACTGACAGCACATTTCCTTGGACTCTGAAACAGACAGAAGCATTGCGGCTCTGCAAAGATGGGTAGCGGCAAGTCTGATGATTCTTTCTGAATTACCACTTAGCTCCTTGTTTGTTTGTTTACATTTTGTTTTGTTTACTTCAGAGGTCTGAGCAAAACTGAGAGCTAAACATGCACAGAAAACATGCATAAGTAAATTAACAATCCATGAGAAAATGTTTATTATGTGGGAAGCAAATGACATGACACTAGGAAGTGATTCTGTGCCACTGTCTCTGATTTCAGACTAGATAACTAGTTGTCCATTCCCAAGTGCTATGGTGCCTAAAAACACAAACAAAACATCCATCTACATCCTAAATCCTAAACTTTAATTATTTCTTGTTGGTAGAGGACTTTGAAGATGTTGTTAAAGCTCTTCAAATGGGGAGATAAACTGCATTATGTTTGTGGACCCTAAACACAAATAATGTAGTATAAAAGTGACAAATACTCAAGAAGAGAAGAAAGTAACACTGCCTCAGAGAGGACATTGAAGTCAAGGAGGGGGCAGCAGAGGGCAGAAGCTGCAAAAGACAAGGCGGCCATGGGAGACTGTTTCTAATACCCCAATTTCAGCCTAGAAATATCAGTTCTAAACTTCTGGCCTCAAGAACTGTGAGAAAATAAATATCAGTAGTTTTAGGCTAACAAGTTTGATAATATATGTTCCTGGAACTTTAGGAGACAAATCCACTTTCTGATAGAATAAGGAGTGCAGACTCCTGCTCGGCACTTGTTAATCTCAGGCTAATGACTTCCCTTGCCAAGGAGATGCAAGGCCCTGCAGGGAACTTCAGGTGTCTCTGTGTCTTCTTAAGGCAGCATATTAACTTCATTTATCAGGTGGACTGCTGATTTAGACAACTGTAACAGAAGGAACATATAAGATACCAGAAAATAAGATTTCTGTGGCCTGATCTGGAAGGAGATCTAGCCAGGCAGATGTCTCCATTGTGTGAAAAGACAAATCAGGGAGAGCTAAAATTAGACATTCATTCCTAATGATTTTCTATGTCTACATGAACAGATTCGGTTTTATTTTAGATTTTGGTTTTTCTAGGTGTTATTTTCTTCACCTACAAAATGAATTCAATAGGTGGACTAGGAATTTTTTGATCCTTAGCATTCTATGATTTCATCCAACTCTGAGCAGAAAAGAATACGTATACATTCAGCCTGCTAGAGTTTATGACCACCTATGGGGGTGTTAAGTGTCCTACTCCCTGAACAGATACCTGATTTTAAATCCCAGGGGAGAGGGAGGCAGAAAGAAGAGAGAGGAAGTTAAAGAGAGAGGTGGGCAGAGAGGGGGAAAGAAAGATTATTATTATTATTACTATTATTATTATTATATTCAATTAATAATTTCTGGATGAAATAATACATAACAAGTGAGAATGTGATATAGAAATGAATACATTCATATGGACTTTGTTTTATTGATACAAATTTAAGGTCAGTTTTGTTATGTGCATGTTTCTACTCTTCTGTAAGGTATTATGCTTATACAACTCATTTAAAAATGCAATGTATAATTAAAAATTAAAGATTAATAGATTTGTAATCATATTAGTTATATTTTCTAGATATACAGAGATATATTTCAGTTTGGTAGATAATCTTCAACACTTCAAATATACTGAATATGACATTTAAAAGGTTTTAAGAACTTAAACTTTTCTCAATATTGGCTTCTAGCAGCACCAATTACTTCAGAGATGTTGATTGACATCAAAGAAACTTGTTATAGAATTTGCCTTCAGTGTGACAAGGCTAGCCATTTGGACAAGAAGCTGCTCTTGCCTGAACTGCTTGATAGTATGCTGTATAAATTGGACATGCAGGACCCACAGAAAAGTGACTGCTGAGCTTTCCAAAAGATGGGATGATCCTACAGGGTTTCTGCTCCACAGAAGCAACTGTCAGCAGACTTTCTGCAGAACACAGAAGAAACAACTGATGAATTTTGACAGTACAAGGCACAACAGTTCTTCAAAGTTCCTGCTTCACTGAAAAGTCTGCCAGATATTATGGGCCTACAGGCTGAAGATGGATGCGCCAATTTACAGAACTTTGGGTGACGGTCCAAGAGAGAGATATCTCTGTCATTTCTAGAACGTTGGAAGTTGTTTACAATGTTCTTCTTGTTTACTTAGGTAAGACATACTTCTGGAGTCATTGATGGGGTTGAAGACTAAATAGTTATAGTTTTCCTTAGTTATGAAAAAGGAATTATATATGAAGCTTTAGACTGACAAAGAAATGTTGTAACTATAATTCTTGTTAAATAACTGTTTTGTATATGTAATTTTACTATGTTAATATTAAAGTCTTTTTAATTAAAAAGAAGGGAGATGATGTGCAATGCCCTTCCCTATTTATGTTGCTTTTATTGGGTTATGAATAAGATATTTTGGCCAATGGCTTAGCAGAGTAAAGTCAGGCAGGAAATCTAGAGAGAGAGAGAGAGAGCGAGAGAGAGAGAGAGAGAGAGAAAGAGAGAGAGAGAGGAGTAGGTGGAATTAGGCAGACGAAATGTAGCTGCTGAAGGAGAAAGACACCAGAACCTTACTGGTAAGCCACAGCCTCGTGGTGATATACAAATTAATAAAATAAGTTAATTTAAGATATAAGAGCTAGCTAGGAATATGCCTGAGCCTTCGGCCAAATATTGTTATAATTAATATAGTCTTGTGTGATTATTTGTGTTTAGGTGGCCAGGAAATGAAAGCACAGTCTCTGTCTATAAGAATATATGAGTCTATCAATATTTCTTATAGCTCTATTCATTTTGATATTGTCTGAGGCATATAATTTTATCAGTCTATAGATCTGTATATAGTATTAAAAACCAACTTCTTGAGAGGAGGGACTAGAACACAAACATCCCAGAATCTTCACATATTAGTTATTCTTCTTGTTACTGTGATAAAATGTCTAACAAAAACAATTCAAGGGAAGAAGAGATTATTTTGGCTTACAGTGTGTTGGGATATGGACATTGTGGTTGGGTAGGGATGCTGATGGCAAACTCCATCGCAGCAGGAAAGTAAAGTAGTCTATCACATGCGTGCTCAGTGAGAAGGCAGATAGATGAGTTTCGATACTCAGCCTCCTTTCTTCTTTATATTCAGTTCAAGCTTCCATCACAAGGGCTGGTGCCGACCATGTTCAGGATAAGTCTTTCTTCTTTGGTTAAACATTTCTGGAAACTTCTTCATAGGTGTCTGCAAAGGTGTGAATCCACAGTTATTCTAAATCCAGTTAGGTTGGCAAAGAGTATTAGCAATTATTCCCTACAACCAATATTTTAAATATTGGTGCAAGTGTGTGCTTAAGAAATACCTACTAGGTAGAAGAGAGAGAAGCTTTTGGTTTTCTATAATAAAATACTAGAGGAGAAGCATACAATGTAACATGGCTCGTGTAGCTCAGGAAGACCGAAATGCAAATGAGATATCAGCAATAAACTCTCACACAACAAAATAGCCACCACTTTCAAACCCTAGGTTTTATAGTAAGTAATGTCAAACACAAATCATCTGGAACAGGCATTTACTCATAATTTAAAGACTTGTCATGCTTTCTTTAGGGAGGAGAAAGTTGGGTATTCTTTTTAAAAGTTTATGTATTTATCAAGTATGTGAGTGTGTATGCTTACAAGTATACAAATACTATGGCTTATGTTTGGAGAATGATAGTATTTACATATATATGTGTATTAATAATTAGAAAAAAGATAACATAAATCTGATAGAGAGCAGAGGGGTATAAATGGAGGGTCTGGAGGTAGGAAAAAGAAGCCATAAACAGTGAATTATAATCAGAAAAAATATTAAAAATACATTATAAAAAGAAGAGAACGTAGAGGAGTAATCACTCTTCGTCTAGGGACTATGTGGGTCACTTTACATACTAGGCCATCTCAAAGGCCCATTTGGGTGCTTTTTACTAAATATTCAAAAATAATCTCAATGAAATTTCATAAAATATTAATTAAAATGAAAGAGAAATGATTATGACTGGGGCTTGGTAGAGTAAGTAGAAACTAGTGCTGTACTACATTTGAACGCCTTCAATGTTTTTAGTATGTTTAATGTTTCTTTACAAAATCACACTATCCAGTGGATTTCAACAAATGAATTTCATCTATTTCTTGTTGAAAATGACTGTGAAAAAATTGTCAATGAGATACTAAAGAAAGAAATGAACATTTGGTAAGGTAAATTTTTTTTTTTCATGAGCTTTCTTGTCAACATATGAAAGGAATCAGTTCCACTATTAAGGGAGGAGATACAGTGAACTATACCTGTTCTACCTGTAAAATTGGTCTATAGAAGTAATATTACCAACAACAAGCTTGAACATGACATATAGACATTTGTGGCTTAAAAAGAATTAGAGGGCTCTTAGCTTGTAACATCTGTAGGAAGGGGTATAAATACCAAAATAACAGCAATTCATTCAGACACATAAGCTTATAATGGAAGACTCTTCCCACCTGAGATGTTTTCATTTATTTGAGGCTATTTTAAGATTTAAGCAAGGGTACAGGGCTTGGACAGAGTGAAGACTCAGTGTGCAGAGGCTTTTGCTACTTGATTCCAAGAACCCACCCACATGAAGGTAAAATATAGAATTGACTCTACAAGGTTGTCCTCTGACCTTCACATATGTACTGAGGCACATACATTCATACACAGAACATACACTACATGACATATTTTTAAAAAGAGATGTAGGACAAATTTCAAAATTCTTTTTTAGCATTTGTTGTTTATTTTATTTGGATACACTTATGTTTATAGAATATATCTTTAAATGGGTGACTGTTGCATAATTAAATTAGACATACTTTAATAAGTAGATCATATTTTTTTTTATTTTAAATTGTTGTCCCGCCTCTTAAATCTGGTCCCTGTGAAATGTGTATCCTTAATAATCTCTCTGTGGTTACAGACATGGTCAAGTCTATACTGCTACCTTTACCCACTTTTCTTACAATGCTATGCATTTCATTTCTACATAACACTTTCTTTATGTCTCTAGTCTCTCTCCTTCCTGTTGAACCACTTTGGCAATTTACACTTCCTTCTCCAATTGCTTTCTAAGTATGTCCCTTTGCTTGTTTCTTAGCAAATGATAACTCTCTCTGGTTCCACCAGACACTAGAATATTTTTCCTGTTGGGTTCTGGTTTCATATGAAATTATTATTTCCCAGTATCTATTTATCTGTGCCATATCATGAGAGTAAAGAAGAATAGGAAAGGTCCTTAAATTGCCACTGCACTGCAATTTAAAATTTTTTAAAATTATGGGTATAGAGCTCATCCAGAGATAGATGCATAGTTGCATATACTTCTTAAGTTCAGAGTGGATGATATCTCAAAAGAATGAGGACAGTGTTTCCCAACCTGTGGGTCACGACCACTTTAGGGGTTGAATGGCCCTTTCTCAGGGGTTGCACATCAGATAACCTACATATCAGATATTTACATTACAATTCACAACAGTAGAAAATTACAGTTATGAAGTAGCAATTAAAATAATTTTATGGTTGGGCTCACCACAATGTGAGGAACTGTAGTAAAGGGGTACAGCATTAGGGAGATTGAGAACCACTGAACTAGGAGCTCTAAGTTTCATCAAGGAATTTAGACCCTTCTGAGAAAAGCTATCATAATCAGTTACAATCACAGAAAAATTAAAAGTGAGCTCTCCTCCTCTACCCAGCCCCCATCCAGTAAATAGTTATCTAGTGGGCAAACTATTCCCAGCAGTTCAGCAACTCTCCAAAGGCCTGCTATCCATTATGAGGAGAGTAGTGGAGCCTACAGGAACAAATTTTCCCTTAAAAACAACTAGAAAAGATGAAAGTTCACAGTGGCTTGGCTCTGGAGGTTTAGAATTGGAAAGGTTTCTTATTTGCATTTTTAGTATTCTAGAGGTTTCTTTGATCTCAGTCATAAAGAATAAGCATCTAAAGTCCTTGTTCTTTAAGGAATAAGTGGGTAAGTTTTAGGATATTGGCACAAACCAGTAGCAAAGGGAGTGCTGATGACAGGAAACAGGTTCACAGGCAGATACCTCTGCTCTGGGGAGAGAAAGAACCCTTATGAAGACAGAATCAGAGGGATCCTCTTCCCCCACAAAATAAACAAAGAAAGGAATAAAATAACCAACAAGAACAAAGCAGGCTGTGTGTTCTCCCTAGTGTCTTTTTTCTTACATGTTTGAAGGACTTCCATGGTGCAGGGGTTTGAATAAGAATGGCTTCCAGAGGCTCAAGCTTAGTGGTGATGGTGCTGCCCGAATAATTAGGAGCTGGAGGAAGTGTGCTACTGGAGATGGGCTTTGAGGCTTTGAGGTTTTAAAACTGCACACCAAGCCCAGAGTCTCTTTCTCAGTATAGGGATCAGGATGTAGCTCTCAGATACTGCTCCAGTGCCTGCCTCCATGCTGCCGTGCTGCCCACACACCATGACTAAACTTCTGAGATTGTAACCAAGCTCCCAACTAAATGCTTTCTTTTGTAAGAGTTGTCTTAATCATGGTGTTTCTTTCTTTCTTTCTTTCTTTCTTTCTTTCTTTCTTTCTTTCTTTCTTTCTTTTTTTTTTAATTTTCGAGACAGGGTTTCTCCATAGCTTTTTGGTTCCTGTCCTGGAACTAGCTCTTCTAGACCAGGCTGGCCTCGAACTCACAGAGATGCGCCTGCCTCTGTCTCCCGAGTGCTGGGATTAAATGCATGCGCCACCACCGCCCGGCTCATGGTGTTTCTTTACAGCAATAGAATAGTGGCTAAGACACCTTTACTTGCTTCTAAGATTCACAGGGGTGCCAGATTCACCAGACAATTCCCCTTTTGATAGCTCTCAATGGAACCTTCTTTCCTTTCATTTAAACTACCATCTTAACAGAGAGTTCTATAAAAATCAAAGCAGTGTGACTAAATTGACAGTACAACTTGAGAAAATTGAATACTCAGGTCAAATCAAATTTGTCAAACAAAAAGAAAAGACATTTACTTTGTTTACTCAGTTCCCTCTACATGGATTTTAATTATGGCAAAGAAAACAAAGGCTAGCCTTGCAGCTAGATATGTTAAGCTTTTGTTCTGGTTTTGGTGTTGATAAGTTTTGTGACCATAGGGAAATCACTTAACTTCTCTGAATCAATTTTAACTACTTTTTCTACTTGTAAATTATGGATACACAATGTTTGCTCTACATGATTTTTGTTTCCATTTATTTTTATCTTATGTCACTAAATACATAAAGCAAATGAAAATGAGACACCCTAGAAAATCAAGCTAATTAAGACCTTCTGTCTATCTCTTGCTTTTATTGTTTAGTGAATAATGAAACTGGCTTGGCCTGATAGGGTAGAACTGAGCTAGGTGGGGAAAACTAAACTGAGTGCTGGGAGAAAGAAGGACAGAGTCAGAGAGAAGCCAGGCAGAACTTTACCTGGTAAGCCACAGCCATGTGGCGATACACAGATTGATGTAGGAGGGTCTTCTGTTTATGTGTTGCTTTCATTGGTTAATAAAGAAACAGTCTTGGCCTTTTGATAGGCCAGTCCTTAGGTGGGTGGAGTAGACAGAACAGAATTCTGGGAGGAAAAAAAGTAGAGACAGGCAGACGCCATGAAGCTCTGGCCCGAGATGGACGCAGGTTAGAATCTTCCCGGTATGCCACGACCTCGTGGTAAACACAGATTTATTAGAAATGCGTTAATCAAGATGTGAGAGTTAGCCAATAAGAGGCTAGAAATAATGGGCCAGGCAGTGTTTAAATGAATACAGTTTCCGTGTTGTTATTTCGGGTGTAAGCTAGCTTGCCAGGCAGCTGGGAGCTGGGCTGCAGGAAGCAGCCTGCCACTCCTTTTACTAAAATAGATGACTAGAAATGGGTTAAATTAAGATATAAGAGTTATCCGGAAATAAGCTTAAGCTATTGGCCAAACAGTATTGCAAATAATATAGTTTCTGTGTGTTATTTTGGGGCTGAGCAGCCGAGAACAAACAAGTGGCCTCTTACAACATTGTCCCAGATTGTTCATAATAGCATGAAATTCAGATTGCTTAGGAACTCTTCTAAAACTGTAAAAAAAAAATTTCCAGATCATTGGTGTGGTAAGCAGCATGTTATTAACTAAGATCTGTAGTGCCTTTGAAAGATTTATTCAACTCACCACCATTTTATATGTTACTTATTCACCTTTGTTGGAAATAATAGAAAATGTTTTCTGTCTATAAAAATATGCTGATTTGCCAGAAGAAATGACTGGATGGTCCTAATTTCCAAAACAGGAGGTAGGAAGGTGACTCAATGAGAGTTTAAGAAGATAGGTTTTCATGTAGCCATGATTTTAGTCTACACTTAATAAAGAAGCTACTTTGACTTATAGCAGGGCAGAATATAGATAGGTGGAAGAACTAAACTGAATGAGGGAGAAAGATGGCAGAGTCAGGCGGACGCCATGTATCTGTTTATATTTGTGTTGCTCCAATCTGAGCATTCAATCTATAGTCTTCTATGCAACAAAGGATAAGTACGACTTTCTAAGCGATTGGATTGTAAAAGGTGTGTGTATTCATATGTGTATGTGAATATATGTGTGATTACATGCAAACAGAGACATAAGACCCTGTAAAATTGTACTGTGTTAGACTAAAATGTTTCCTGTTAGAGAGGCAGTTAAGACTGGGTTCTGATTTCAACAGGCAAAAGCCAGCATGTTTCTCACCTCTTTAGTCAAGGATGATAGGTGTGATTGACATCTGCAGCACTTCCCCAGGCTCCTGGGAGGTTTTGAAGTGATGTTGAAGTGAAGGAGGCAGACCTCATTTCCTATTCCATCCGTGAACTCTCTTCTCACTCATAGGCCATGTCCCTGCTAACACTTATTTACACCAGATGGCTCTGCTGGGCCCTCACAGAGGGAGACCTGACTTGTTTGTTGATTGGTAAGTGGAAATTATTGGAAAAGTAAGCAGAGAGAATAGCAGGCCTGAAAATATCATCACCTGAAAAGTTCAGCAGTTTGCAGAGGGTGGATGTCATTTCTTAGAAACTTCAGGGGCCAAAGGACATTTGTGAATCTTACACTCAGCACAACAACTCTCAGAGGGATATCATGAACTCATCGCATGCTCATGAGATACAGATGAGGCAGGTGACATTGTCACCTCTGTTCTGCATATGACAGAGTTGAGGTGTGCAGAAGCAGGGTCTGCCCCAAATAAATAAATGCTGAATCTGGGATTCAAACCTGAGTACTTCCACATCAACGTCCATGTTCTAGAGCATTTGCTTTACCTCTTCTAGCAGAAAATCATCCAAGAAAGTAGAGTTTTAGGAAGATGCCAAGATGTACAGCACCTGAACATTTTATCTGGGTGAATTCTTAACCTTTCTTTAGTTGCTCATGTAAAAATATCTGTAGACATTTCCCATGAGTAGTTGACTATTTAATACATTTTTATTAAAAAAAAATAAATCTTATATTTAATTTTAATTAACAATGATAAGACCTGGCCTTTCATGTATATTTATCAGGCCGATTCTGCCCAATGTTATGCCCAGGGATAGAAGACAGCACACTACTCGGGCCAGCACACCTGAGCAGTTCCTGGACAGGGTGGATAACTAAAGTGCAGAGGGGCATCTGCTCCTCTCTGCCCCAAAGACCATAAGAGTCATGCCCCAGTCTTCTCATTATTTGCATCTTTTTTTTTATGTCAATCCTGCTTTTTGTGCCCTTTCTTTGTGGTGACTGTCCCTAAACACTGTCCTCTGTCCATCTTATCCAGTATTTCAGCCCATACATTATATGAACTTAGCAAGTTTGGTTAAGCTGTTATACAGATTTATAGAGCATCTACAGAGTCATTGCAAAATTACTAGAGTGTTTGCATAACCTTTTCATTTTTAATTGATTTTCATTGAGCTCTACATTTTTCTCTTCTCCCCTTCCTGACTCTCCCCTGTCCCCTTCAACTCTCCCCTAAGGTCCCTATCTTCCCAATTTACTCAGATCTTGTGTTTTTCTACTTTCTACTTCCCATGTAGATTATATCTATGTAAGTATCTTTTAGTGTCCTCATTGTAATCTAAGCTCTCTGAGATTGTGGTTTGTTACCTGGTTTCATTTGCCATATGTTTAAAAACCACCTATGAGTGAGTATATGTGATAATTGTCTTTCTGTGTCCAGGTTACCTCACTCAAAATAATGTTTTCTAGCTCCATTCATTTTCCTGCAAAATTCAAGATTTTGTTATTTTTTTCTGCTGTGTAATGTACCTTTGTGTTAATGTACCACATTTTCCTTATCCATTCTTCAGTCAAGGTGCATTTAGGCTGTTTCTAGGTTCTGGATATGACAAACAATATTGTTATGAACATAGTTGAGCACATGTCCTTGTGGCACGATTGAGCATCCTTTGGATATATACCCGAAAGTGGTATTACTATGTCTTGAGGAAGGTTGTTTCCTGATTTTCTGATAAATCACCACACTGATACCCAAAGGGGTTGTACCAGCTTGCATTTTCACCAGCATTGCAGAAGTTCTCTTTTCTTCATAACCTCTCCAGCATAAGTTGTCATCAGTGTTTTTGACCTTGGCCATTCTTACAGGTGTAAAATGGAATCTCAGAGTTGTTTTTATTTGTATTTCTCTGATAACTAAAGATGTTGAACATTTCCTTAAGTATTTTTCAGCCATTTTAGATTACACTGTTGAGAGTTCTCTGTTTAGGTCTGTACTCCATTTTTTGTTGGATTATGTATTTTTTGATGACCAATTTCTTGAGTTCTTTGTATATTTTGGAGATCAGACCTCTGTCTGATGTGGGGATAGTGAAGATCTTTTCCCATTCTGTAGGCTGTCATTTTGTCTTGGTGACCATGTCCTTTGCTTTACAGAAACTTTTCGGTTTTAGTAGGTCCCATTTATTAATTGTTTTTCTCAGTGTCTGTAAATCTGGGATTATATTTAAGAAGTGGTCTCCTATGCCATTGTGTTCAAGTATACTTCCCACTTTCTCTTCAATAAGGTTCAGTGAGGCTGGCTTTATGTTGAGGTCTTTGATCCATTTGGACTTGAGTTTTGTGCATGGTGATAGATATGGGTCTTTGAGGTTGAGATGTGTTTCTTATATGCAAAAGAAGGATGGATTCTGTTTTTGTATCCAATCTGTTAGCCTGTGCCTTTTTATGGGTGAGCTGAGTCCATTTAAATTATGGGATATTCATGACCAGGGATTGCTATCTCCTGTTACTTTAGTTTTCATTGTTGGTGACGTTAATTTGTGCATTTCCCTTCTTTGGGATTTGCTGCTGTAAGATCATCAATTATCTGTGTTTTTGATGGTGTAGCCAACTTCCTTGGGTTGGTGTTTTTCTTCTAGTATTTGTGTAGGACTGGGTTTGTGGCTAGGTATTGGTTAAATCTGGTTTTATTATGGAATATCTTGTTTTGTCCTTCTATCATGACTCAAAGTTTTGCTGGGCATAGTAGTCTGGGCTGGCATCTGTGGTCTCTTAATGTCTGCATAATGCTTTACCATGACTTTCTTGCTTTCACTGTCTCCAATGAGAAGTCAGGTTCAATTCTGATAGGTCTACCTTTATATGTTACTTGGCCTTTTTCCTCTGGAGCTCTTAATATTCTTTCACTTTTCTTATGTTTAGTGTCTTGATTATTATATGGCAAGGGGACTCTTTTTTTGATCCAGTCTATTTGGTGTTCTGTAAGCTCCTTGTATCTTTATAGGCATATCCTTCTTTAGATTGGGAAAGATTTCTTCTATGATTTTGTTAAATATATTTTCTATGCTTTTGAGTTGAACTTCTATTTCTTCTATACCTATTATTCTTAGATTTGGCCTTTAAATGGTGTCCCATATTTCCTGGATATTTTGTGGTGTAGGATAATTCTGTATTCTGTCAATTACATTTTAAATAAATGCTGATTGGCCATAGCCAGGCAGGAAGTATAGGTGGAACAACCCAACAGGAAGTAGAGGTGTGGTGATGAGAACAGGAGTATTCTGGGAAGAAGGAAGCTCCATCCTCAGAGTCCTTCCCAGATCACTGAAAAAGCAGGATGTGACCTGACCCACTGAAAAAGGTACCTAGCCATGTGGCTAACATATACTAGAATAATGGGTTGGTATATGTTATAAGAGCTAGCAAGAAGCCTGAGCTAATGGGCCAATCAGTTTTTAATCTTGTGGAGACCTCTGTGTGATTTTCTTTGGGGCTAAATGGCTGCAGGAACTGGGTAGGACAGAAACCCTGACAAGCCTGGCCCCTCCTGTTACAATTTTGGGTTAAGCTTTTGTTAGATTTAGTGCTTTCTTTAACTGATGAGTCTATTTCCTCTATTGTATCTTCAGCACTTGAGATTCTCTCTTCAATCTCTTGTATTCTGCTGTTCATGCTTGCGTTTTTGGTTCCTGATCATTTTCTCATGATTTCTGTTTCTATAATTCCCTTGGATTGTGTTTTCTTTATTGTCTCTATTCAGTTTTCAAGTGTTGTATAGTTTCTTTCATATATTTTATTTTTTTTATTTTCTTTGAGGGATTTGCTGATATCTTCCAATTTTTTGTTTGTCTTTTCCTTCATTTCTTTAAGGGAATTTCTCATTTCGTCTTTAAGAGTTTCAAACATTCTCTTGAAGTTATTTTTTAGGTAATTTTCTTCTGCTTCATCTATATTTAGTTGTTCGGGTCTTGCTGTTATAGAGTCTTTAGGTTTTACTGGTGTTGTGTTGCTCTTTTTGGTGTTGCATGTGTTCTTACCTTTTCTACTCACCTTTTCCTCTAATAGCTGTGCTTGGGGCTGTCTGGGATTCTGTTGAGGAATCGTCTAGGTGCCAGGGAATCCAAAGCTAAGATAGTTGTTCCCCATGGTGAAGTCAGTGTTACAGTTATAGTTACCCCGTTGGTCACTCCAGGGTCCTGGAGATAGCTCAGTACTCCTGTGCTTTGCTTCTTAGACCTACTTTGCCCTAGGTTACCGGCTTTGACCTGCTTTTGTAAATCCTGGTCTGGATCCCCTCCTGCAGAAGTCCCTGGCTTGGAGTTCATCCTGCAAAAGTTTATGGCTTCAGTCTACTGCCTCGGAGTTCTCAGGTTTGGGTTCACCCAGAACCACAGAGGACCTGGCTCTGGCTTATTCCCTCCCTCAGAGGTCCCAGACTCATGCTCAGACCCACAGAAATCTCTGGTTCATGCCTATTCCCTTTGATGTCCCAGACCAATGCCGGGACCCACAGAGGTCCTGGCTCAGGCCTACTCCGTCTAAGGTCCTAGACTCATGCCTGACCATGCAGAGATCTCTGGTTCCTGCCTACTGCCTTCGAGGTCTCAGATTCATGCCCAGACTGGTAGAAGTCCTGGTGCAGGCCTAGTTTTTGGGCGGTCCTAGACTCACACCCAGGCCCACAGAGGTCCTGGCTTAGGTATACTCCCTTTATGATTCCAGATTCATGTCCAGACACTCAGTGGTCTCTGGCTCTGGCTCACTTGCTCAGCACTTACTCCCCTGTACCTGTTCTCGTGAAGGTGGAAATAGCTGACTCTGGATCAGGTCGCTGGCTTAGTCCTGGTCCGCCAGTGTCCTGGGACTGGATTGGCTCCTGGGGCTGGATTGGTTCCTGGCTTCTGTTTCTGTGGAGCTTGCTTTCTCAGGCCCACTTTGTCCTAGGTAGCTGGTTTAGTCCCACTTCTCGAACATTTTTATTTTTAAATTTGTCTCAAGTTTACTTAATATTACCAATTAAAATTGACCTTGCTTAAAATAATACTACCAAGATCCTTCCATTTTCTTAAAATTACATAACTTAATATTCATTTAAAATTGACTAAATTGTGTATATATTTAGTTTTGTGAATCGTATTTCCGTTATTTACTCATCAGTTGATAGGCATCTAAGCTGGCTCCATTTAGTCGCTATTATAAATAGAGAAGAAATAAACATGGGTGTAAACATCTAAAGAAAACCAGAAAGGAGAGCAAGAAAAAAGTAAAAATAGATGACAAGGAAAGGACAGGAGTAGAGCAAACTTGCACGAGTGATATGCTAGCAGAAAGGAGGCTGTGCAGGGGAAAGGACAGCAGTGGGAGGAATGAAGAACCCAACTAAAACAACTGCTGCTTGAAAATAGTGTGATGATAACTAATACTTTGCATGCTGGTTAAAAACTAGAGGAAATTTCTTCTCAATGTAACCTTTCTCAGTGCCATTTCCTGCAAGATCCACTGAAGAGCTTGTCTGCCACTCTTGTTCTTCCCAGACTATGCTAACTGCTACACAGCTTATTACAGACACTCTGGATGTTCTTTTGAACCCTCACTTAGCTGGATCCATTTGAGTTTTTGTTTCTGCTTAGGTTCAGTTTTCATTCTTTATTTTTCTTTATTTTTCTCTTCTGGCTCTGGTTGACCAAGCTTTCCTAAGTCAGACTTCAATATGGGATTTTTTGCCTGGTTTTGTTTGTTTGTTTGTTCATTTAGATGTGATTTGATATGGCCTTCGTGTCTTGCTGTGATGCTTTTTATTCCATGAGACTTCTAGTGGTACTTCAGGAATTGCTTTTGAGCTCTTTCTTTCTCATGATCTCCTGGTGTTAACCACTGTTTCTTTGGTGGAGTCCACCTAACCCTGAGACTATAAATAGTTCCAACACTGATCATCTGTCTACGTACATTTCCATAAGGACATGTAATAAGCATAAACCTTAACACAACTACAGAATATTACTGATCTTTATCACAAAAATCTTCCTTACAACAGTAAGTGGTACAACTGCTCATTCATCTTTGACTCTTCTTTGCTTTCTTTCTTTTCTTTCTTTTTTTTTTCTTGTTTGTTTTTGTTTTTTGAGACAGTGTTTCTCTGTGTAACAGCCCTGGCTGTCCTGTAACTAACTCTTGTAGACCATGCTGGCCTCAAATTTACAGAGATCTGCCTGCCTCTGCTTCCCGAGTGCTGAGATTAAAGGCATGTGCCATCACTGCCCAGCTTAATTTATTTCTATATTAAATTTGTTTACTTGTGCATGCCTATGGGTGTGTACTTAAAAGTGTGTGTGTGTGTGTGTGCTTTTAGTGAGGTAGATTGTGCATGCTGTGACACACATGTAGAGATCCAGGAACAATTTGCAAGAGTCCATTTTTTCCTTTCACCACATGGGTTCTTGGGAATCCACCTCAGGTCATTAGGGTTGACAGAAATTACCTTCACCCACTGATCCATCCTTCAAGCTGTAACATGAGGTCCTGCTTGTTGGGGCTTCTGTCCTGCCTAGTTCCCACAGCCATTTAGCGGCAAAGAATCACACAGAAGTCTACATTAGATATAAACTGATTGGCCTATCAACTCAGACTTCTTATTAGCTCTTGTAGCTTATATTAACCCTTTATTCTTGTCTATGTTAGCTACATGGCTCAGTACCTTTTTCAGTGGGGCAGGACACATTCTGCTTCTTTGGTGGTTTGGGAAAGACTGAGGGGTGATGGTCTTCCTCCTTCCCAGCATTCTCCTGTTCTCATTGCCCTACCTTTACTTCCTGTCTGGTTGTCCCACCTATCCTTCCTGCCTAGCCAATCGGTGTTTATTTAAAACATGATTGACAAACTACGGACAATTCTCCCGCACCATCAAGCCCCAAAATCTTTTACTAATCTACTACCCACTTAACACTTTAAATCCAGTAAGTTTCACATGATATTACTTTTAATATATATCCCACATATTGTCATACTTTTGACTCACCTGCCTAGCAACCTGTGTTGATATTGTTCCCAGCACTAAAATCTAATCCCTTGGGATCCTGATGTATTACTTGGGGGGATTTGGAGGTTGTCCTGGTTTGGTTTGTACTGTGATAAAACACTGACCAAAACCAAACTGGAGAGGAAAGGGTTTCTTCCATATTAAATCTTCTGGGTCATGGTCCATCTCTGAGAAAAGCTAGATAGGAATTCAAGCAGAGTTTTCAAGCATTGAATCAGAGACAATGAGAAAATGAATGCTGCTTATTGGCTTGCTCTATTTGTTTTCTTATGCAATTCACAACCACCTGCCCAGGCATGCACTGATCACAGTGGGTTTGGCTTTTCCTTATCAATCATTTAAAGAAATGTGCCACAACATGGCCGCAGGAAATCTGATAGAGAACATTTCTCAGTTGAGGATGTCTCTTCCCATGTGACTCTAGTTTGTGATAAGTTAACAAAAACCTAAATAGCACAGAGGACCTCACAGATTATTTTCTATTTCTGAAGTTCAGTTCTGCCTAATGTGTTTGCTTCTGGGTTACTATTTAGATGCTCAGATAGGCCTTGAGATTTCATATTTGCTATAGTTTATCATATATAATGATGTGTTACAGGGAAAGGCAAGCCATGACCATGACTCAAATATAATCTGTAGCTTGTTTTCTCTATAACTCAGTTTATACATTCATAAAGGGGAAGATAAAACTAGAGAAACTACATGCCACATTGGCCTACAGTGTGTACAACACACATGTTAGCCTAAAACATTCTCACCTATAGTAGAAAATAAGGTCCAATAGAATTTTTTTTATTCAAGAGCTTATTTGCAAAGCACTTTTAGAGAAAAGATAAAGAAATTTTCCACACTCTCCTTTACCACGTGGCAATAGCCTTCTCTGTTCTCAATAACCCCCAAGAATAGACGTTTTATTGCATTGAAATGATTTGAAAGTGCCAGTATTTTAATATGGGGTTTGCTGATGGTGATGAGGAAGAAGCAAATGCCCTGCAGCTCCACAGACTTAATGAAGACAATTCATATAAAATCCATAAATAATACAAGTGTTTCTAATTGACACAACCAGGGTCAATTAAATTTCATGCCAAAGGACATTAAGGAGAGACACAATTGTTGAATATTGAAGATTTGAAAGAAGTAACATCTGTGATTCATTGTTCATTTAATATAAAATTTATGGCATGCATTTTAAGATAGAGTAATTTTCCATTTCCTGGGGGGTTTACATATTTTACCTTCTTCTTTAGCTTGCAGATATAATTTTATATCCCAAGTTTAAATTCCCATTTCATCTCTCCAAATTGAAAACCAATTAAAATATTAAGCATTAAGATACTGAATTGATAATATTAGAGGAAAACTATTAAGTAAAATATTAATGAAAATAATGTGAAAATGTTTGGAGCTGTATGAAATATTTACTAACTATTGCTTTCAATAAATTTACAGTGTTGCCAATATGTTTATTACTACTGTCATTGCTTTAGAAAGTAGACATCAAAATAGCCCTTGCATGCGAACAAATCAACATTCCAAATGAATATTACTTTATGTAATGTGTTTTATTTTACCATCTTAAATATTTATATTAAATATTAGCTTTTAGTTAATTCATTGTGCATATCATGGTATGCTATGAATTTGAAAAAGGGCAAGAGTTATTAAGGTTATCTTTGCTGTTATTCTAAGATGTGAGCAACTTTTCAAGTTAAATAAACAATTGGAGTTTCCACAGCAGCTCTGTTATTTTGTCAGTAGGTTACCCCTCTTTAGCATCCACATTCTTTTTGTGAGTGGTAACACTAGCTAGGCCTTTTCTTTTTTAGAAAGTCTGTGACCACCAGAAATTGAATGCAAAAGTCTTAATGGGACTGTCAATCAATGTATCTCAACTTTCACTGATGAAAAGCCAGCCCTTGACTGGAAACCAGTTGGGTGGACCCGTTCTCTTGAGCAGAATGACTTCCAGAAGGAAAGGACTGTTGATGTCTGGGGTGTCATTGCTGATCAGTATGTCTGTGTCCTTCTACATCTTAACTGGTCATCATCTACTACTTCCTGACATTGTTGAGATGTCTTGCCCACTGTCATTTACTTTTTCACTTTCTAGCACATGTCTGTCTTTTCCATAAGTTAACCTGGATCATTTTCCTTTGAACTTTGTTATCATATATGAACAGATTAATGGAGTTTACATGCACATGAAGCCTGAGTAGAACATGAATCACATTTTAAAAGAAGAGAACAGATACAAATTGGTGAAAACACTTTTACTAAATTCTGATCCATATTGTATATCTCTTACTGTGTGTCTTTCTGTCTTTATCTTTCTGTTTTCTCTTTCTTGCTCTGCATAAAAATGTCTTCATGTGTGTTAACAGGCTTGCATAATCAAAGTTAAAAACACTTTGTAACGTGAATATTCTATTTGAGCAGTAAGAGATGTTATTACTCACATTGTTTCTTGTATGTTTGTGTTAAGCCAACATTCCAGCATGACCTGTTTGGCTACAAACAAGTCCTGTCCTCTCCAGACTGCTGATATTTATTTGACTGTGTAAATTCAGGCAAACACGACTGAAATGAGAGTAAACATTGAGCAAACACACCAGCTTTATCAAAACAATGAAACATGTTTGACAACAGCACTTTCTCCTAACAAAGCACATGTGCAAACTAAGATTTTTCTTATTTATTTCAGAATTTTTGGTGTTTTGTCTATAAAATCAGAGAGAATTACAAGGCTTTGGAGAAAGGATCATATTTAAGAAACAGTAGCAGCTTCTGTTTATACTGCTTATTATTGCAAACATATTCCGTCAGATCTTGTACAGCCAAAAACGGTGTTACCCAAGTGAAAGCACTGAAATCCAAAGAGAAATCAACAACTTGCCCAAGGTTGCTCCTCACTTAAAAGAGACAGAGCTCAGATGTGGACCGAGGCATCTTAGCCACGAGAACCCATGACGTTAGCCACTGTCCTACTTAAAGTCAGTAAAATATTTTATACTTTGTACATTAACCCATAAAAAAAATTATGGTATCTTCATAGGACAAGAAAAAATGGATACCATTCTTTATTTAAAAAAATACCTTTTAGTAACACTTAAAGAATAACTTAGAGAGTTTATTTTTAAAGAAATTAAAACATTATGATTATATATTATATGATCAATATGATATATATATATCAAAAATTTTAATCTCAAAATTCTTACCTTGTATAGTCATCTTGAATTCTTGAATTTAATGTGTAGTACTTAACTTATAACTACAAAAGTAACACGTTCAAGTCTTTCTTTAACAAAAAATTTGAATGATTTTGAGGACATCAAAAGCTTCAAAGGGTAAAAGAACAGTGGTATACTTTCTATCTGCTGCTTTCCAGACCTTAAAATTTTTCATTAAAAATAAAAATTTTCATTAAAAAATAAAAGTTTTTAAGCTAAAATTTCATGGCAATATGGAGCAGAATGATGGTGAGCAAATTCCAAGAAGGTTTAGGGGAGGTTGGAGAGAGAGAAAATGGATAATGAGGACAGGTAGAGTATTATCAACTGCAATCTGTAGAATAATTAGGATGGACAACAAGCAATTGGGTATTTCAAAATAGTAAATAACACTTTGTTTGACAAATATTGGATTTGGTTGATACATCATTTACTCCATTCTAACTATTATATATTGGAGAAAAGTATTGACATATAGTACTCTACCTCACAAATATGTACAATTATATGTTAATAAAATATAAAAATAAAAATGCCAAGAAATTACCTATGCACAATTCTCTGTCAATGAGAATATAATTTCATGTTATACAAAAAAAGCAATCTTCATTACTAATATATGTGAATGAAAATGTAAGTCATATCTCCAAAACGTCCGAGTTATCAAAGTGGTGTCCCTCAGGTCACTTGCAGTAGCATCACGTGGAAGTCTGTTGAAAGTAAAAACTCTCTGGCAGCGTCAGAGTCAATCCAAAATTATGAGTGAAAGGCTCACAATTTGTACCACTAAGCAATTATTGCATAGCAATTATTCAAATTCAATGTGAGTTGCTGTTGAAATAGGAGCTGCAGGGCTGCGTCCCCGGCACCCAGCCGCCCACATGGCTAGCTTATGCCCCGAAATAATTACACAGAAACTGAATTCTTTTAATCACTGCCTGGCCCATTAGTTCCAGCCTCTTATTGGCTAGCTCTTACATATTGATCTAACCCATTTCTAATATTCTGTGTAGTACCACGAGCTGGCTTACCAGGAAAGATCTTAACCTGCGTCTGTCTGGAGTGGGAGAATCATGGCGACTCCTAACTCGGCTTCTTTCTCCCAGCATTCTGTCTGTTTACTCCACCCACCTAAGGGCTGGCCTATAAATGGGCCAAGGCAGTTTCTTTATTAAATGAAAGTAACTCCTCCATCAAGTTGCAAAGTGGGCTCCACGTTACACACGGTAGATGATAGCCCAAACTGTCAATGGCTCAGTTTTTGTTTTGCCTTCAGTATCTCCTGATTTCTACAAGCAAAAGTAGTCTAGTAAACATATGGAGCAAATACAGATCTCTTTTTATACTTTATACTTTCGATGTTTCCACACCCACCTAGTTGGCAGGGAAGCTAACAGTCAATTTCAAGACCTTCTTTTTTCAATGTTCTAAGAGCATCCTTGGTCTTAAGGGAGAATAGTTTATTACATCAGTGGATAACAGGAAGTTATCTCAGGTATTCAGTTTATATTGACCACTACTGAAGAATACATTGCGCATAAGCCAGTTGCTTCCCAGGCCTGGCCCTTTTGACATTTTGTGAAAATTTGGGGGTACAAAAAGATTATTAACACTAAGATCTTTGTCCTGAGTTAAGCCACTCTTCAGAAACCCAGCAAGCACTCCCACTGAGCTCTTACTAAATTCTCCAGGAGTGTTTGGGAGACCAATAATAGGTTCCCATTGTTTCTAAGCCCATGGTTTCCTTCCAGTGTCTTACCAAGCGAACCATTCTATAGGTTCAGAAGAAACACACACACACACACACACACACACACAGAGAGAGAGAGAGAGAGAGAGAGAGAGAGAGAGAGAGAGAGAAAACAAAAAACAAACTCCACTCTCCACCAAAACCCTTAACAAGAATTATATCTGTGGACTTTAGTTTTCATAGATATCCTCAATACAATGGTTTAATGAAATAATAAATCATCATGGCCTTTCTGTAGGCTGCTCACTCCTACACTAGCCAGAGCAGAGCTTGAACCTTCATGATCTTTTTCTGAACTGGCTGCCCAGTCATAGGAAACACTATTTATCCAAAGTATGGTGTCTCAAACATCATTACTGGTAGCTTACCTTAGTAATAAAGCCATCATACTTCAATGTTCTTTATAGAGTAGTTTCTGTGCATTGCACAGTGTGTGCAAAACCTTTTTCCCAGTTCTCATTTAATTCACAAAGAATTCCGTAAGGACCTTTTGTTTTGTGCACCATAAGTGCTTCATCTTGGATGTGATAGAATAAAGACAGAGCATCAGCTGTGTCTCCCTCCACAACCTCGCAGAAGGCCCAGATCCTGGCTGTACCCCAGGACCTACTGTCCTCCCCATGTCTCTCACATTTGCATCAGTTACTTAACTCACTTAGTCTAGCTGAAACAGCCACAGTAAGTCCCTTAGAAATAATTACAATGTCTGATCAGTAGTGTTTTCAGGTGCCTATTGATCATTGCCTAACGTGACAAGTGAGAGTCGTATTTGGAGAAAATGGACAATGCTCTCCTGAGACTAATTTGTTGAAACTCAAAGAATCTTCTCTTCAGGTATGATTAAAGGGCATTCAGTGTGTATTCAAACATGCGTGTCAATTAGCACGCTCACGGGCCAGACCCAAAGTCTGGGGATTTTGAAAAGACCACTGAAAAGGGTTAAGTGAGGAAAACCCAAGTACATTCAAAAAACTCATACTAATAGCTTTAATTTGCACAGGTTCGGTGCTAAGTGCTCATTTTCAATATTATCACAGCTAATGCTATTAAAAATCCATGGAGTTGTTGTGTTTCCCAGTGTTAAAGATTCTGTCTTAATGTGTGCTACCATTGTGCTGTTAAGATATGATGGCACCCCCAGGAGGTGGGGCTAACCAGCAGGTTTTAGATCCTTGAGGGGTTGAGTGTCTCTTCAACCTTTGACCTGCTGTTTCCTATCATGATGCAGCTTTGTTCAGTCAGGCCCTCTCAGCATCATGGGCCCCTCCAGCACAGGCCCCAAACCAGCATGACTAACGTATCATGGACTGAAACTGCTGAAACCACTCTTCTTCTTAAGTCAATGTTTTCATTTATTACACCAACACAGTTATCCTTTGCCTTCTTGATTCTGTGACCCCCTGCAACATAAGATTATTCTTTTTGCTATTTCATAACTGTAATTTTGCTACTGCTATGAATCGTAATGTAAATATCTGATATGCAGGATATCTGATATTCAACTCCTGTGGGGTCAGGCCTTACAGATTGAGAGCCAATGTCATAACATCAAGCTAATATTTTCTATTTTATCTTCTGACAAAAATAAGCTAGATGTCACCTTTCTACTTAGTTACTGTGAAGATAAAATGAGTTGAGATGTGTCAAAAGTTCAGGAGGGGACCTGGCACAAAACAGGCCCTTATATTCCTTACCACTTCTTCCTTTTTAAACATGAAGACTGTGACACTAAATAAATAGCTCAAGATGGCCCGGTGTCATATTTTCTTCAGTGATTCTCAGTAATTCTGGAAGCCCCAGGAATGTCCAGATTTGTGTGCTGTTTTCCAAAACTGAGGGGTTAAGACTCCTGCAGCTCTAACCTCCCTACCCTACTCTGCAAAAGTGCCCTTGCTCCTTTAAAGCACATGCCTTTACCTACATAAAAATTAAGAATGGCCATTATGAGGAGGAGGTATAAAGATTCTCAAGAGTTGAATGGAAAGGAGATAAACTCTTGTCTGAAAACCACTGACACTTTCATTAAGTGCTGCTCTGCCCACTGAAAAGTTCTGGTTGATATACGTCTCCCCGTGGCTCCCACAGAAGTCACCCAACTGCCCTTCACTGTAATGCAATCAGGTAACCTTTGTCTGTGACAAGCCCCAGGCTGGTGAGTGTTAAAACACAAACAAAAGGAAATGACTTTTTGATTGACGTGACTGTTCTGTGGATTGGCCCCACAGATAAAATCAGTCAAAACAAATCAGTTTATGCAGCAACACATACTTAGAAAGATTGTATTTGGAAATTTCACAGCAGATGTGATCTTTTCCTGTTTTTGCTTTGAAAGTCCTTGCTGTCGTCTATCTTACGATAAGGTGAATAGAAGAGACAGCCAGCTAGACTTCTCAGCTTTTAATTGCATAAGATCACACTGGGAGTCTTCTAAAACACTGCTTCTCTGGGTATCTAGAGAAAAATATTCGAGTCTATGAGTTTAGAATGCAGACAAAGAATATATATAATTTTTACTTTATAGAAATAGAACCAGAGGTATCCTTGGGCCTTTGGGAAATCGGGAGAATAAAAAATGAAAACAACATATGTTTATATACTGACAAAATGAATATTGAAACTGTGGCTTTCATATATACTCTTTCTAAGTGAATGAACATGGCTGAAAATCTTGAGGAGATTATTTCTAGGCATAGGCATTCAGCTTTTCAATTTACAGTCCTGGTGCTTGATTTATATTGAGTAATGCTGAATGAATGAAAAGAGGATAAATGATTATCATAAGATCTTGCCTTGTTTTGATATCTTGGGTTTTCTTTGCCCTCAGTCTATAATAGAATTCCATATTGTTGCAAACCATATTCATTCAGGTAACACTCAACAAATTGTTCCTTAAGTCTTCATCAAATTACAACCTCCAACCTTGCAAAAAAGCCTTTGTGTATGGAACACATGGGTGGAAAAATGATCCTAGATCAGCTTTCATGGATGTTGTGTTAAATTTCTCTTTCTTCCCTGTACAACAATCCTCGGGTACCAAGCAACTAAACAGGCAAGGAGCAGTGAGGCTCCTGAGCCCAGCTCTCTTCCTCCATCCCAGAGTCTGCCCTCCAGCCTTCCTGCTGGTCCTCTAAGGTTTTAGTACACCAGAACATGTGGGACTTTCTGAATGGGCTCTTATTGGCTTACTTTTTGACTATAGTTAGCTAATTTAACATTGCATTTACTTAGTTTCACATAAATGAGAAACTAGAAGGAACTCTATATTCTTTTTGGAGCTAAAATGCCTAAAAAAAATCATGTGGACAAACTGATCTCAGCAGACTTCTTCATACTGTGGAAGGATGCTTAAAAGAAATCCCACAATAGCTCCAAATTGAGAAATAGGAGGCTATTTATTTAGGGTAGACTCACAGATCAGATACTTCTGTTTGAAGGGAGATCAGAAACCTAATCCCCAACTGGAACAGAGAGCCTAGGCCGGACACATGCTCTACATCAGCATATATAGTATAAGGGGCCATGCCCCAGTGGGCAGGTAACCACTGGCTGTAAGACTTCCTACAGCACCTCCTCCTTTTGTTTAAATAAGAGAGTTCTAAGCCCAATACAAAATTATATACAGTAAGAACAAATATATTCAATAATTATCCTATCCTAACTAGTTTAACTCTTGTATAATAAATAACTTGGCCAAGTCATGAGAGGAAAGTAACCACAACTATCTAGTCTTCAACCTCATTGAAGATCCAATAAGGGAAATAATATTACTTGAGTAAGCAGGAAGTGCAATCAAGCAACTTCCAAAATGTGTAACAAATGACAGAAACAACTAGCTACTTGGGCAATCATCCAAAGTCTCCTTTGCAATGTTGAAGCAACCAACTTTGGCTAAGGCCTAGAACAACTGACAGAGACCATTTTCAGAGGCAGGAAAATTTTCAAAGCTATCTTATCCCTTCTTAACAAGATTTGACAGTTCTGCTTATCTATTTACAGATATTATGTATCTTGTCAGTGGTTGAAGCATGGGCATTTCTTTGCCCAAAGGCCAGTTTCGCCAAGAAGAAAACAAGCTCCAAGTGGAGTATCTTTGGTATTCAACATTCTCTCGGGAGTATAATGGTGCTGCCAGGAGCAATTGTGTCTCACTTCAACAGAACCCTAAATTATTTAAATGCCATATTCTACAGCTCTTTGAAGTGATTAAAGATTACCTATCTATGCAGAATAGAATCTCTATGTATCTAAAGAATCTGATTGGTCTAACTAGAAGTATGACAAACATATATGACTATTGACTATTATAATCCTTAATACCTACATAATTTAAAGACTAAGACCTCATATTAGAATATTATAAATAAACAATTGTGCAACAAATGAGGACAATGACCTCAAAATATAAACAATGAATAAGTATCTTGATCAGAAGTAGAAATTTACATTGCAATATGATAAATATATATCAATATATTAAAAAAATGTTTTAAGCAGAAGTAGAAGCATGCATGCATATAATATTCAATGTAATTTAACTTTGTATCAATATATAAGAATCTATACCAGTGTAATTGCCTATAAATATTAACTCACAAGTATTCACTCTATTACTTACAATTATTATTAGTGTGAGTAAGCTCATACTAATATATTATGCCATCCAATTTTCCCCTTTTTTTTCAGAGAGATCCCTGAGCCTATAAAATTCTCCCTCCAACACCCAACCCTATACCAATTATAATCAACAGCTAAATGATATTCCTAACCCTGAGAACAAACTTTGTTGGGAGAGGGAACGTCGTCTTCTAGAATTACTTCCAGCTGTCATGGGGGTGATGTTCATTCTATGGGATCCTGTGAAAGTAAAATGATGGTTAAGTTCCAAGATTAACATCTATATAATTGTAAATAGTCTCTGAGTATTTGGTGGGGTTTTTCTTAGCTTCCTGTTTGGAAGTCTGGCCAGAACATTGTAAAAAGTGCATCATTTTAGTTAACCAAGTTGGAACCATCTTGAGCAGCTGGTAACTAAAACAGGCTTTGTAGTAGCACTATCATGATGCCATATCAACCAAGTGGAGTTGTGGTGGGGCCCCTTCTTCTTCCTGGAAACCTCAAAGATTACTACAGGAAAATTCATTGTTCATTGTGGAAAAATTAAACATTATTTTTATAGACATATACAGACATATATAATCAATGAAAGGTACAATAGAGACAAAAATAGATATGAAGAAAAGTAAAATTTTTTCTAAATTCTTTTTTCTTTCTATCCCATATCATATGGCTCTTGACATGAGGCAGAAACTCTGAATTTTTCTCTTAACAACATGCTTGGATTTAGAGAGGGACAGAGTCATTGTCTAACTCCAAAACCAGCTCTATATATTCATATATATATCAGTTACCTAATCTCATAAATTGGATTTCTTTTTCTTGATGAACCTTAATGGATAGTTAAATTTCCTTCTGTCAGCATTCAAACATTCATGGTCTCTTGAATTTTTGAAGATGAGTATATTTCTGCCCCCACACTATATGCTTTCCTTACCACCTGTATGGTTACCACCATTGTGGATGAGCTGTCATTTCTCCTTTTCAAGAAGTTTCTTCTTTTAAAATCGAATCTTTATTAATTTTGATGGTATCCATAGTTTTTCTTCTCCTGTGGAAACAAGAGCAAAACCACTTCCCCAACGCAGCACATCTCCTGGCTTCCATTGTGAGGTCAGCACATCCTTGAAATAAACCAGTTGATTTAATTCAGAAGACTTTTCTATTATCTAGTGTCTCTCTGCTGCTGTTGTCCCTTTCTCATTAGCGTAAAGAAAATTCAAGGTTAATAAAGCATTATGTAATCTATTTCTGGGGTCATTTTCCACCCCTTTCTGTTTGTTTAATATATCCTTTATAGTTCGATTCGATCTTTCTATAACTGTTTAACCTGTAGGATTGTGTGGTATACAGGACTTTCATTGGGGTTTCAGAATGGGTTTATATGATTTCCTTTATTATTATTTTTTGGTAGTTCTATTTACTCTATCAGTCTTTTTAACAAATGTTTATTGCTGCAATCCCCCCCCCCCACCGTGTACCATTGTTTTACTGCCCTTGTAGCACTGGAGTTTAGTTGGAAAAATAAAACATTTACTTCTAAAATAATATTATAATAAGCAAAATACTGTTTCATTTTCCTAGAGACATATGCTGGAACATTATCTGTCTTTATTTGTGCAGGCATACCCATGATGGCTATAAATGTGTGATTACCGAATCAGCCTTTTCTGAGCTTACAACAGTTGCCCACTGACAACCTGAATAAGTATAAGACTTCCTACAGCTTCATACCTTTGTTACAGTAGCTGTATGACCACAGTAGCAGAATACTTTATTTCTTACCAGGAAGGTAGAATGTGCTTCATAGCAAACACCATGGCCTCTTTCTTTTAAGCTTATGCCTCAATGATGGCCTGCATATAAGGAGCAGGAAGATCAATAAGAGCAGGTCCCATCTAGGGAGGTACATTTAAGTGCCACCACACTGTCTGTCCTTTGTGCCAAGACTTGAGGCAAACATCATTGCCCCTCTTTTAAATGTGAGTTAGTCTAAGAAAGCCCAGTCAACTTTTTCGAAGCTGCACCGTTAGTAAGGGACTGAGCGGAGTTTGAATAGTGGCCTGGTGGGACATTGCAGGTTCCTCTGAGTGGCACTGTTGATAAACAGAGTCCCCCTGGAAAGGTTTCTTCTAGCGAGGCCCTCTTTCCAAAGTCTCCTTTCTCATTCCCAACTTCTCCATATTTAACATTTTCACAGCATTCTGTGTGAGGCTTAGTGAAAGAGGAAGGTTTACTTTCTCAAATGGTCAATCAAGATTACACTTCAGAAGATAAACCATGCACCCCTTGGTTTTGAAAATCTCTAGCAGATGAGGAGTGTGAGACCCCCAATGGGAAAAGTCTTCACCTTTTGATGCTTAGTTGGCTCTGTTATCCCTGCCTAGAAGTGATCTCTAGCTGGAAGCTAAATTTGGGGATAATAAATAAGATTGTTTATGTGGAAATGGAAGTGGTGGGCATGCTCAGCACCGAGTCAGTTGGTCGGTTTCTTCAGTTTGTCCCCTCGCTACAGGCCGCTACTACTGCCTCAGCAGCCTTTGTTTCCAGGGACTGGAGTTAAGGGAAAGTTTTGAATTTACTAAATAATAGAAGGTATGCATTACAGTGCTTTTCCCTGACAGTTATAAAATGGTTAATGTCATAAGTAAAACAGAGAAAACAATTTAGTTTATAAAATGTTTTGTAAGATAGAACCACTGCTACAGAGGATGCCAATGTTTTGGCTTGCTCATAAGTTTCTAATTAACAATATTTTAATGAAGAGACTATCTTTTTTTTATTAAAGTATGTGGGTTTTTTTCTGCTACAATGAAGTACCTGAAATAATTAACAAATAAAGAGAAAAGGCTTTATTTGATTTCCATTTGGGCCTGTGATGAGGTAATACATCATGGCAGAAGCATTTGCTAAAGCAAAACCCCTCCCTCCATCAACCAGTGAACAGGAGGAAAGAAGAAAAGACTGTTCTGCATGCTTCTTTTCTAAGTGCATTACCCAACAACTTAAGGACCTCTTCCTAGACCCTGTTTCCAAAGAACCCCATAAGAGCACAGAGGCCTAGTACATGAACCCTTAAGGATGCTTTTCCAAATTATAGAATCTTGATTTAAAGTTGTGAAAACTGCTTGTTAGTCATTTCATACACTGTTCTGCATTGAGCTCTAGTTCCCAAAACCTCAGGGCAATAACTGTCGCTAGGAACAAACACTTAGTACGTATGAGGTTTGCCTTGTCTTCCTCTCCCAGGAGCTGTAGCTCTGTTTTGGCTTTATTTTCATTGCTGCAGACAACTACTTTTTGTTTTTAAAGAGTTTTTAATTATTAAAGATGAGAGCTATAACTATTGAAGGTGAGAATTAAGTCAAATATCAGGTATTTTCCATGGATGACAACACAAATTTGTTCATGTGACCTTTGGGTACTGGAAGCATAATTTTAAAAGTTATTTCTAACAAGCCATTTGCTGCCAAACTTTTGAGAGAGAAAGCTTACCTTCTAAACATAGAATTTTTTCCTGAGAATTTATCAATTTAATTAAAATTTTATTTGAGAAGAGTTTACTGGATTCAGTTGTCACAGTGAATGATTATTGTAAAATAAAAACTAACAGACCAAAGTAAGCCAAGGTGATCACTGTTATTAAAAACTCCAATAACCAAGTTTATTTTTAAGTATATAAGCCAGTTATATCAAGAATGTTGACTTTGTTAAGGTTATTTTATAAAAAGTTAATGCAGATTTATTAGATCACTTTTAGCATATGTCAGCACAGTTTCTTTGTGACAGTGATATTTAATGCACCAACTAGAAATTAAGTCATTCCATCAATATTTCTAATCACTATCCCCCAATCCAATTAAAACCCCTGAGATACTATTCACATTTGATACCTATTTTATGCACCCTCCACCCGTCTAAATCAGAAGGAATTAGTGTTTTCAATTTGGTGACTTATAGAGAGATACTTCTTCCCTCTCCCATGCCTAGTCCACTTCCCAAAGAAATATCACGCAACTTGGATTAAAGGTTTAGGTGCAGACACCCTGTAGGAAAGAAGATAACATCAAGATCTGTTGAAGAACATCATTGGTAGACTGGATTTGTGAAGGGAGACAAAGCTCATTTGAAACATATTCTGGCTCATCCCATTGAAGCATTTAGATGCAAAAATATGGTAACAAAGGCTTGGTATATATGCTATGTAGATATGTGATTTCAATATATACGTTCTTCAGTTCTTTGTTAATTTCCAAGCTTCCCTAGTTTTGCATGTATGTTTGAATGAGAGGTGATCTAAAAGAACCCTACGTTCCCATTGCTTACAGGAAATTCTTTGTGCCGATTCTTTATGAATATTACCAGTGATGGGCAGATTGTTACCTGTAATTTGGGGAAAATTCTCATGTGCATTTCCTTTTGAAGCCCTGGCCTAGTAAGTAGCCTGGGGCTAGAAGCAAGTGCAGCCACCTGTTACTTCAGTGTGTCTAGAGCATAAGGTTTCTGATCTTATTGAGAACTAGTCTAAAAAACTGTTTTAATCTAAATTCAAAGTAATCATTCTGAATAATGTGCCAAAATATCATTTAGGCTATTTAAATCCTATAGGCAAAATGATCTTGATTTTGGAACCGTTTTTCTTTGGCCTGCCTCGCACAGCATGCATCACCTAAGTCCATGTCTGCCGGTAATTATCACTTTGGTTTGTGATCCCTTCGGTAACCCTCTACCTCCAAAAATATTTACATTAGGGTTCATAACAGTAGCAAAATCAGTTATGAAGTGGCAATGAAAATAATTGCATGGTTGGGGGTCACCACAAGGTGAGGAACTGTGTTAAAGGGTTGCAGCACTAGGAAGGGTGAGAACCATTGATGTAACTGGTAAGAAGGATGACTTGCTGGGTGACAGGGAGCTTGTGAAACCCATTCTTTTTACAGAATATTATTTCTTTTTCAGCAATGTGGCAAAATGATAAAATTCACTCTACTGCAGAAAGGGCATTTCCAGCAGGATATTCAGGTTGCATGAGTTGTGAAGAGTGATTCTGACAGGAGAGGGAGAGCCTTGGGTGGGCTTCACAATATTGTGTGCCGTGGGTTACTCACTCAGAGAAGGAGATGACGTTTGCAGATGTGAAATGAACTCTCTTAGGTAGCTTGATGTAACTTTTCACATCCCAAACCAGAATCTGTGTACTCAATACACAGATCCCAAAGGAATTCTATCCATCAGCTATTACAGCAAAAACTGAGAGCAAAGACCCAGGGTTTTGATTTTTACTTAGCATACATATTTGAATATATTTCAAACACTTACATTTTATATGTCAAATTATATTGACAAACTTGGGGCATGGCTACTTTAGACATGACCATTACAAAGTTGAAAAGATTTACATAAAATCCTTGTTATATGTCATGTTGTAAAACCCTTGTCTTATTTTTACCAGTAAATTCTCTTTATAAATTATAAAGCATGCATGTGATATAGCATAGGTTTAGTGTCTTTATTTTAGTAATATTTCTTTATTCCTGAGAATAATATACATATAAACAATAAAACTTGATCATCCCCAGTGCCCTCCTTTTCCAACTCTCTCCAATTTATCCAACAATTCCTCCTCCAAATTTCATGTTTTTAAATTTAAGTTTATTTTTAATTAAAATGTAATTCCATCATTTTCTCAATTCCCCTTTCTCTTACCAACCATATCTTACCTAATCCCTCTTGAATTCATGGTCCCCCTCCCCTCCCTTCTGGAAGCTCTTTGAAATAAAACCTTGACAAGTCAGTCTCTATCTCTGAGAATCTTCCTGTCCTTTAAAGGAGGCCAAGAGAGAGAGTGAAAACCTGTATACAATGTTCTAGGCACTGCACCTGGTCTCTGGAGGGCTTTCTAACAGACACAGTGAACTTCTATGAAATTGAAAGCTCTTATCAGTGAAAAGATGTGCACCCATAATTTGCAGTAAGTCTACAAGGGCTCTAAAAATTATGTTATCATATATATATATATATATATATATATATATATATATATATATATATATGTTTATTTTAAAAAGTGAACCTGGAATTCATTCAGTGTAGGTCAAACATCTTCATTATTCGGGCTTATTTGCCTTCAATTGTACTGTGAATGCAGGAGACGGCCACAAGATAATTCATCAACAAAACTGGACAGAGTATTTATCAGCAGTAATTGATCATATCTCGTGCTTCAGCTAGGAAACAAGACAGAGGGATGGCATACTTCATGTCCTGACACTGCCAACCTAGACCAGAAGACTCTATCAGCTAGCATAATTACGTTAGTGTCTGTGCCATTTTAGGTGTGTGTGTGTGTGTGTGTGTGTGTGTGATATGTGTGGTGTGTATACAAGAAGTAAGGCATTAATGACTTAGATTTTTGCAATTAGAATGAATTTGTCATAATGTGAAACTAAATTTTTATTATGCTTCCCTGCACATGAAGAGGTGTAGGTACTTATTATCACACCCAATAAGCAAATGAGAAACCTGGGGATAACAGGAATTAAGTGACTCATCCAAATGTCAAAAACAAACAAGAAATGAACAAAAGGAAGTAATTGGGGGGAAGATGAATTTGGAATGGAGCTGAGGTCCATACAAGGTAGAGAAACTTTAATGTGTGCTCAAAACATTGACAGTTTATTTAGAAAGACATGAGAATCCAGATGCAATTTGCTAAAGGAAAAAATGCAGAGGAGCTTAGTGGAGACTGTCCCCATTCATAGCAGAAAGCAAGAATGGAAGAAAGAAATGGCATTCAACATGGGTAGACACTACCCTGTAGTAAACTGACAAGTATGGGGTTGTGAAACTTCTATGGGCTTTACATGCCCTTTCTCATGTAACCCAAAAGGAAAGTATTATGTGTTCTATCAAAGGAATTTTTTTAAAGTGTTATAGAGAGACATTACACAGCAACTCAGTGGCAAAACCAGGACTTGTGAATTTGGAGTGGTCAAGTTCTACTGTTCACAGGAAGAGGAAGTGAGGTCATCATCTACTTGAACTAATGTCAGACCCTCCCTTTCAATGGCAGAGATGTGTTTCTGCATACTGCAACATCTACCTGTTGAAAGAACAAATTCTTATAATTTATTGTTTATGAGAGTCAGGAGGCCAAGTGTCACTAGGATCCAAGTCCTGGCTTGCACTTGAGGGGTTGTTGGCTGGAGTACGGACAGAGGGCTGATCTCCCAGTTGGCTTCCTTGACAGGCTGTTGGCAGGAGTTCCTAGTTTCTTGGCAAAAGGTCTTCGTTTCCCATGGCAGGGTAGTTGCCTTCCCCCAGCTACTTAAAGGGTTACTTCAGAGGGTACTTTGTTATGATACAATTTCAGAAGATACACACTGTCACTTGTTCCCCATTATTTATTGGGAATAAGTGACTGAGCATATCCCACACCAGTAAGAATTGTGCTTCATCCCTGAAAGGATACACGAAAACCACTCTCCTCCCTCTCTTACAGTTCTCCTTCCTATAGTTATAGTCATCTTTTATAAAAGTCTTCCAAACTTTTTCAAGCCATTGATTTGAAGATATTAATAAGAAAACTAACAGCAACAACCAAAAAAATCCCATAACTTTGTTCTTATCAGATGTGGCCACTGACAGCTCTCCCTCACAGTGCCTCCTGGGTTCTCTTGCTTATAGATCCTCCAGTCTGGAAAATTCCTTTTGTTTCAGGGCCTTTGCACAGTACCATCCACTTGCTTTTCACTTATCTGCCACTGGGGTCTTGAACGTCTGTAAGATATTCTCTGACTCCCTGGCTTTCACCAGCTCCGAGTTACAAGTCTTTTCTGAGCCTGTTGTCTCCATTTGTGATGCTCAAGAGTGATTACAGTGACTCATTCCACTGACCTTCTTGTTATGGTGGTGAGGATCTGTATCTGGCCTGCTTACCACAGAGTGTGGATGCTGTTCATGATCAGAAAGCATGTCTGAACCAAACAGGCTACTAGCCAGGAAAGATAGGGTAATGGAACACATAGGTTTGCTTCCAAAATCACGTTGGAATAGGTAAGCAAATACATTTGTTATCTCTAATTTTATCTAAAAGCCAAAAGAAAAACAAACCAATTGGATCTGCCCATAATAGGGAAACCAGCAGGACAAGAATAATAAAAAGCAAGGAAGGGATCCTATAGTCAGAACACCACTGCTGTGTTGAATCTAGCTGGACCAGGGAAGAGAGACAGAGTCCAATCTTGCTTAATGCATTCAATGGACACTGCTGGGGTTCTGAAACTTGAGAGTACATCGCTCCTCAGGGTGGCTCTGCAGGCAGGACACTCATTATACGGAGAAGTTTTATTCTGATGTTTTTCTCTCTCAGCCGCCTGCAAATCCATCATCCACAAAGTGACCTTAAAAGTGCACATAGCTCCTAGGAAACATCAGCATCGAAAAAGTGTGACTTTCTGAGTTTTTTCTGTGTTAACACTCCAAGAGGGCAGGGGATGCTAAACCAGAACCGTTCCTGGGCTTGAAGTACCTTTCTCAACAGCAGTAAAGCATCTGGATGACAGTTAAGAATTGTCCAGTGCTGTTCAGACCCCTGTGCTCACAAAACCAAGGATGCCCACATTAAAATTTGCATTTCAAGCACAATGAGAGGGACGAACATGAATAGTTCATTAGGAAATAAGTCTAGCCTTGTGCGTGAGAGAAGGATCCTCCTTCCTGAGTCCTTTATAATCGCTTCTATTATATCTAGACCCTTTAATTAGAGAGCTTGTGGTTCATCTTAATTTGCATCAAGAAATAAATTCATCAGTGCCACAGCCTCATGGATCCGCATGGAGTGTGTTTACAAAGAAGTTCGTGTATCTTAACAGAATCATGTAAATCCTGTTACACAAATGCCACAGCAACTGCTCAGGCCTCCATAGGCTATGGTTCAGATGTGAGCATGTGCTGCCCTAAGCTGTAAGGCACAGCTAATGATAGACCCGTGGGGATCTAAGAAAGCCATCCCTTCACTCAGCTTATGTGAGGTAAGAGCCCTTGAAAGAGGCTGGAGAAGTAGATGTAGTTCAGGAGGTATACTGACTTGCCTAACTGTGTGCAAGGCCCTGGTGTGTGAGAGAGAGAGAGAGAGAGAAAGAGAGAGAGAGAGAGAGAGAGAGAGAGAGAGAACAGACAGTAGGAGACACATAGAGAGACAGAGATAGACAGAATGAGAGTAAACATATCCTTTCAAAGAATAGATTTATGGAGCCGGGCGGTGGTGGTGCCCGTCTTTAATCCCAGAACTCAAGAGGCAGAGGCAGGCGGATCTCTGTGAGTTCAAGGCCAGCCTGGTCTACAAGAGCTAGTTCCAGGACAGGAACCAAAATGCTACGGAGAAACCCTGTCTCGAAAATCAAAAAAAAATAAAAAAATAAAAATAAAAATAAATAAATAAAATAAAATAAAAAGAATAGATTTATTAAGTACTAACTATATACAACACACTGGATGTATATATACATAAGCATATATCTTGTCTCTTCCTATGCACATGGATAATTCTATGTAAAAATACTTATTATTTTTACAGTGAATGGTAAGTTTCTTGTTTTGCAAATTAAGCCAGTATGGTAAAGGTTAAATGACTTGTCCCAGCATTGTGAAGATTTTAAAAGAGTTAAAGTCTTGTCTCTGTCCCTTTGAAAAAGGTAGGCTGGGCCATCTGTCTTCAGTATACCAATTAAAGAACTTTAGTAAGGGTGGAAAGCAGAGAAAGACTTCTTTTGTCCGATGTGGTCACATTGAGAAGAGGAACAAATAAAGGCATCTAGTGATTTCAAGTCCATCTTCAAGACACTGGCATGAGGTTAGACTTTTAAAGAGAGGACGATACATATTGTTAAGCAGTGCTGTGAAGATGTGGTCCTGCCCATCATTCATCCCTTGCTGTCTCTGCTTCATTCTGTCCTGCAGGTCTGATGAGTTACCAGAACCATGTGAACTATCACCTCCGGGGCCAAGTTCATGTTCCAGTTGGTACCTGCACTGCAGCCTTCTCTCTCCCAGCATAAAGTCTAACAGTACTCTGTGAGGCAGAGGGTAGGATACTGTCTTCAGGCTATCAACACAACAGGTCACACAAGTAAGAGGCACAGTCAGAATGGAAGCTGAATCTCTGAGTTCACACGTCTCCTTTCATACAACTTTTTACTATAAGATGTGGTGTGCACAGGAGCCCCTCCCGACAGAAGAATGGGAAGATGATGAAGGCATAGACTACTTGGGACTGGGGCCAGTGCAAACACTGTTTCAACCTCTTGGCTTAAAAGCTTTGTTGGGAATTTGCTTATTTGCCCAGATATAGAACTCTGAACATGTTAAGGATCAAGTGGCCAATTTGTCAGGAAATAAGAAAGACTAATATTCCACAAGAGTAAGTTATCAGGAAAAATTAATGCCCATTGCTGCCAAAAGAAAAATAAAATCTTTTTAACAGTTGACAGCAATGCCTACTCTTGGGAGACAATGCAAAAGAGTAAGGAACTTCACACTCAAGCTGACTGGGCTGGTGAATGGAAGTCATTAAGTAATCATCCACTCATAGAAGCTGCCCGAAAAGAACTGGAACATGTGTAAAGAAACCTCATTTCGGTCCAGTGCAAGCATTTGCGGCACTCAAGGGCAGGCTCTGTGACCATATTTATATTCAATACAACTGACTACTGTTCTTGTTACTGTCTTAGTTTGACTTTTTTATTATTCTGACCAGAAAACTCTTAGAAAGAAAACATTTAATTGAGGGTGACTTATTTACAGGTTCTGAGGTTTGGTCCATTATGATCATGAAGGGAGCATGGCAGCTTGCAGGCAGATGTGGTGCTGGAGCTGAGAGTGCCGCACTGGAAGTGGACTGACTGTTACACTGAGGGAAGCTTGAGAAAAGAGACCTCAAAGCCTGACCCTACAGTGACACACTTCCTTTAACAAGGCCACACCTTCTAATAATGCCTTTCCTTTTGGGTGCCACTTTCTTTCAAACCACCACAGAAACTGTACTGAAAGGCAGCTCATTTGTCTACTATCCTTGGTCTTTTTACTGTTCATCCCCACAGGATGCTGCCCTTAATACTGAAGGGAGAGAGGACCGAGGTACAGGGAAGCACAATGGGTGTCCTGGGTTGTGTGTCTGGAGATATCTAAGGCTTGGGCCACTTAGGAGGGGCTTTTAGCAGGAAAGTGAAAAGTGATGGATAATCACTATATCCACCTCAAATTTTGTAAGGTAGAAACTGTTTCTTAAATATGTATAGCTAAGTTGACATGTGATCTTTCACATGGCTTCTGTTAGAACCTGGTAAAATGAGTTAATCATGACCATCAATCATTTGCTCATAATTGTGATCATTATAGAGTTGCTTACACTCTTAGCCTAAACAACCCCGTTTATAACCAATATTATGGTTGCATATGAATAATCCAACTATCCAAATAGTCCCTCATTCTAAGATACATATCTAGGATCCAGTTCTAAGATACAGTTAACACAGAGTAACTTCCTGAGGATTAATGAGATGGATGTAATTTTTAGGGATTCAGATCTGTGTTTCAAATGTGAATTTGTCTTAGGAAAGACAGAAAAAATTGCATTACTTAAAGTTGATTAATTGTGAGTGCAAAAACCAAATTCCACTCCTACCCATATGTAGCTTGCCTCACTAGAACACAGAGGGACTCAGCTGTGTATGTTGTGTCAAGATTGGTTTGCAAGTTACAAAGCAAAACCTAGCTGTTTAGACAGAGACCTATGAGGCAGTATTCACTGCAAACACAGTACAGAAAAGCTTCTCTGCTCTTGTTCTAAATTATGCCCAATATCCTGTTACATAAACACAATAAAATCAATAATGTTAATCAAGTGTAGTTGTGGCAAACTTGCTGTCCTGCCTTTTGGTAAATAATTCCAATCAAGGCTCTGTGAGAGCAACACTAGCAGGGGCCATAGCGCCGCTGGCTGGGAGTGCAGTTGAAACTGGAAGCAAGGTCAACTCTTCAATCTTTAGGCAACAAATAAACTTTCTCTCTCCTGCCCCATGGTTCTTTTCTCGGTGTTTTGTTAAATGTAGGACATACGAACCTGTTCTAGTCCATTTTTTTAAATCGCTACCACAGAATAGCTGAGACTGTACAATTGATAAAGAGGAGGCTATTCTATCACAAGTTTGATGTTGTTTTGGTTTGTTTATAAATTTGTGTTGTGTATACATATACTTTTAAATTTTAATTTTAAGATATTTTAATTATACATGTATAATTAAAGTGTGATGATTTGATACACATCTACACATAGAGAGTATAATGACCACATTAGAGTAGCAGTTAGTATCTACAGTTTCTTGAAAACTTACAATTTCTTTGTGTTGAAATATTTAAAATCCAAATATTTAAAATTAAAAATTTTAAATTCTGGTTCTTTGTAAAATGTAATAAATAGTTGCAAGCTATTGTCACATACTGTTACAGATACCAAAATTTCTTCTTCCTACTTGTATTTGTCACCTGCTTTCTGGCATTCCTCTGTCCCACCCCCTCCATTCCTTTCTGCCCCTGGTGGCCACTATTGTTACTTTTACCTCTATGAAATCAACCTTTCTAGGCTGCACATCTGAGGGAGCACATTCAGCTTCGTCTGTGTCTGCCTTGTCTCACTTAGCATGATTTCTGACAGGTCCCTCTAAACTGCTGCAGGTGACAGAATTTCATTATTTTATATGGCAGAATATTTTTGTTTTTGCTGCATATACCTTTGCTACTGGCTGTTTTAATTTTTCTTCTATATTGTGGATGTTAATCTCTCATCAGATGGATAGTTTGAGAACACTTCCTGCTACTCTAAGTTCTCTCTTCTATCTATGCAGCAGCTTCTTCGTGGATACGATTCCACTTATCTACTTTTGCTTTTGTTTCCTGCACTTTGTGAGTCTTATCAAAAAAATAACTACTTTTTATTGTCTATACTGATGACTCGAAATGATATTTCCCCTTAGATACAGTTTGAAGTCTTACTTTTAAGTCATTGATCCAGTTTAGTCTGAGAGTAAGAACACTCAGGTGATTGCCCATCCATGACGTAGCCACAGGCAATGGTAAAAGTGTAGACCAGGTCAATAGGAAAATCCACATGCAGAAGAGTGAAGCCAGAGAGCGCTTCACAGACGCCACTGATTCACACATGGGCATGGACCTCTTTTTGTTGCCTCAGTAAAAACAGTTTACTGCCCAATATGGAATCTGTCCTTCTTTCTCTCTCTTTTTTCAGTATCTAAGTGCTATTTTTTGCCTAAATAGTATTTTTTTTTAATATTTATTTATTTATTATGTATACAATATTCTGTCTGTGTGTATGCCTGAAGGCCAGAAGAGGGCGCCAGACCTCTTTACAGATGGTTGTGAGCCACCATGTGGTTGCTGGGAATTGAACTCAGGACCTTTGGAAGGGCAGGCAATGCTCTTAACCACTGAGCCATCTCTCCAGCCCCCTAAATAGTATTTTTAAACAAAGTAAAATACAAGATAACACAAAAGCATCACATGGAAGTTAGACAAGAAAAACCAACAGAAGGAAAAGAGTCTGAAGTGGCAGGGCAGGACTGCAGAGGGAGCTTCCCTCTTCCCAGAATTCTCCTGTTCTCGTCCTGCCTCTACTTCCTGTCTGGTTGCCGCCTATACTTCCTGCCTGGCTACTGGTCACTCAGCATTTATTTAAAACATAATTGACAGAAGACAGAATCATCCTGTCCCAACAGAGACCCACTTGTTTACACATTTAGAAATCCCATAAAAGTACTAAACTGAAAGCTGTGACATATTCACAGGGGACCTGGGGTAGTCCATTGAGGCCCTGGCCTGCTGCTTCAGCCTCCATGAGTTCATATGAGCTTTGATCGATCGGTTCTGAGTCCTTTTTCCTCCTTGTGACCTCCATATGCTCTGGCTTTCACAGTCCTCACTCCTGCTCTTCCATGGGGTTTCTTGAGCTCTGAGGGGAAAAATTTGATGGAAATGTCTTATTGAGAGCTCTATATTTCAAGGTCTCACTGTGTAATGTTTGACTGTGGGTCTCTGTATTTGTTACCATCTCTTGCAGGGGAAGCCTCACTGGTGAATAAGGCACTAATCTCTGAGTATAGCAGAATATAATTTGGGGTCATTTTATTATTACTTTTTTTTGGCAAGTAGTATCTGGTCTATATAGTCTCTGGTTGTTGATCACACAAGCAGTATGGGTTCCATCTTGTAGAGTAGGCCTTAAATCAAATGGCATTGGTTAGTTACTCTCATAAGCTTTATGCCACCCTTTGCTCTAGCATTTTTTTCTTTTTTTTGGCAAACAGAACATATTGTAGATTAAAGAGCCTGTGGCTGGATTGCTGTTTATGTTTCTCTTTTCATAGCCTGAAGAGTATCTCCCCTAACCAAAGGCACTAGAACATGGAGGTATAGGTTCTATGTATAGGCACTGACTCAAATTCTCCATGTTCAATGAATCGTGTGGGTATTGTATTCAGCAATGGGCTTTTACTGTCAGTTTGTGAAGAGCAACCTATTGTCTTTGCAACTGCCAGGGTGTTTGAGGATTCCCATGGATCCTTCTCATAAGCAACTCAACTGATTGTAACCCAGTTCCAGCACTGAAAATCTCATTTGGTGTCAAGAGATAGTCAATGGAGAATCTGTTTCCCTCATTATTTGGAGACTTTATTATGATCGCTTTCACATATTCTAGAAAGTCTCCACTGTACTAGGCTTCCCTACTGCCCCTCAGTTCTTTCTGTCTCTCCCAACATCCTCTCCCTCAACCCTGTCTCCCCTTCACTTCCCTACCTGATCCTTTTATTCACATCTGCTACCTCATCCCCAATTAACCCCCCCCCAAAGAAACTATTTCCATCTCCCATCTCCCAGGTCTCAGGTCCCCCCACCCCCAGTTTCTTCCTCTGTCCCTAAGCTCTGTCTCTGGGTTAGATTGTAGGTTTGTTATTATTTATTTAAAGACTACATATAAGTGAATACAAAAGATATTTAATTTTCTGAGTCTGGTTACCTCACTCAGGATGTTTTTTCTAGTACTATTCATTTTCTGCAAATTTAATACTGTCATTTTTAAAAGAAAGAGTTGAATACTACTTCTTTGTGTAATTGCACCACATTTTCTTTATCTATTGTTCGACTGAGGAATATATAGGTTACGTCTAATTTCTGGCTATCATGAATAAAACAGCAATTAACAGGGTTGAGAAAGTGTCCTTGTGGTAGGATAAAGCATTCTTTGAGTATATGCCCAAGAGTGGTATAACTGGATCTTGAAGTCAATTGATTTCTATCTTTCTGAGGATCCACCATATTGATTCCATTGTGGCTGTACAGCTTTAGACTCCCACCAGTAAGGAAGAATTGCCCTTGATGAGGGTGCAGCTCTTATGATCTAAATACTTCCCTCAAAAATTACACCCCTCACTGGTGGTGGTGAGAATTAAGTTTTCAGTACACGAAACTGGGAGAGATGTGCTTAGAACATACCAGAAGTCTTAATCACACCATAGAAGCCTAAATACTTTCTGGGTAGAATAGAATTATGAAAAAGAAAACCCGCATATTTAGTTAGAATTAGCCTTTAAAAATCTTGAGTAACTTAAGCTTAAAAAGGAAAGAGAATAAAATATTAATAAGATAAACATAATGCATAAACAATGACAGCTATCCCTTGATATCTATTTGAGACAGACTTCAGAGCCTTCTACCCTTTAGATATTAAAATTTGCTCATGCCTCATATAAAATAATGCAGTGCTTGCAAATTGCCTACACATATCCTCTTATGTACTTTAAATCATCTCAAGAGACAATATAAATGATATATAAATAGTTGTACTGTCTGGCTTAGGGAATAATAACAAGAGAAAACATCTGTATGTGTTCAGTCCAGATGTTACTTTTCCTGAATATTTTCCATTTTCCCATGCTTTAATTGATGACCGAAGATCTCATGGATACTACACTTAATATTAGGAGGGTATAGTAAAATGTGTTTGGACTTATCTATCAGTGAGTATCCCAGAACCCAGACAGAAAGATGATAAACTCAGGATTTGGAGACTGAAATTTGACTTTTAAAAATGATTTCTTTTCCTTTACTTCTCTCTCTCTCTTTCTCTCTCTCTCTCTCTCTCTCTCTCTCTCTCTCTCTCTCTCTGTGTGTGTGTGTGTGTGTGTGTGTGTGTGTGTGTGTGCGCGCATGTGAGTTCAGGTACAGAGTCAAGATAAAGGCATCAGATACCCCTGGAGCTGGAGTCACAGGTGGTTGTGAACCATCTAGTGCATGTTCTAGGAACCAAACTCATGTCCCCTGAAAAAGCACTATATATTCATAACCAATGAGCTATCTCTCCAACCTCTAAAATGCTAATTTGGCAAGATACTAGCAACTGGTGAAAACAGTAGAATGATCACTAGATGCAATTTTGCCACAGTCTACTTTATATGCCAATATTCAGAGCCCCAGAAAGATTTTTGACTGAATGATACCTCAGTACTCAGAAATTGTTTATACCCAATCAGACACATTCAGTTTTCATTTGATGTCTGTCATTGTACTGTGGATTCCTTTCTCTAATGACAACTGTACTCTAATAAAAAAGCAAAACGTTTTTAAAGCTCTTTCAGAAAAAAAGCATTAGCTATTTAAAACCTTGCAAGTTTTCTGGTGATATTCTATGCAGGATCATAGCATTTCCATGGAGCTGTCTATATACCACATCACTTATCAACCTCTTCGACACTACCTACACTGAAACATCATAAAGGAAGTCAGAGGTGAAAACTCTTGAGTCTAATTAACCCAAAAGTGTCAAGTTTTCAGACTTACTCTAGCCTGAAGATTCTGTGCAATTTCATATGTTCCTTAATTCTACAAATATTTATCAAGTCTAAGGCAATGTTCAGAAAAAAAAAAAAGAAAACTAAGAACAGGTTCTTGCCTTCAAGCATCTCAGAATTTATCCACCTTAAGAGAGTACTAGTTTGGCTAGAAGGGGTTGGGAATTCTTACCAGAAACTGTTCAATGCTTTGTTGTAATAAATCAAATATAGCATATTATAAAATCATTTCCTAGGTGGAAGAATTTTGCTTGAAGAAAAGAAGTTACACAAAATGTCTGGTGCATTCCTGTATTCTCAAGTTTGAATTTTCTTATTTACTTAAGGATCCAGGAAACTTAATGCAAGAAGTTAACTCTATTTTAAAAAATAGAGCTATTACTAGCCTCTCATAATTGTGAAGGGTGAAAACTCCTCAATATAGTACTGCTGTATTTATTGGATTACTTGAAGCTAAAAAGCAAAAGGAAAAAGATAACCAACTGGATTCCAGAACCAAAGACGGCTATTCATGACGTGACTTGGGGGATCCGAATGAAGTCTGAAAATAAATTTGATTATAGCCATGCTAGTTTCTTGTTTTGATGAACATGCCATTATTACATAAAATGATAACATTAAAACTAAATTAAGAGTGAATAAGAAATCTATCTCTATTTTTTCAAATTCTTGTGAAAATATAAAACAAATATACTTTAGAGTGATACATACCCAAAATTATTATAAAGTTATTTAGATTTCTTATGTCTTTGTATTGGAAGGGTTCTTAGAACATCTGGTTATACAAAACAAGTGCTTTCAGGATGTGCTTTGCCTTAAGTGAGCTTCCCAAGACTTCCTTCAAGCTTGAGGAGGTCCAGTTCTGGAAGGCTTAAAAATCAGAATTTGTTTCTCTGAAAAAAATCAGACTTCAAGAGATCTGTAAGTGTCCTTTCCCTAGTGCTTACCAATTTACCCATTCCTACATCCATCACAGTGCATTCAAGCCTTCTGTCAGAAGCGGCAGACCTACTGAGGAAGAATACCTCTCCAAGTCTAATGGTTTCCAAAGATTGATACTTTAAATTATTCTTTGAAAAATGAATGTTTACATGGTTGCACGCTGTTTACATGTTTGCACTCTGTTTACATGTCTGCACTCTGTTTACATGGCTGCACTCTGTTTACATGATTGCACACTGTTTACATGGCTACACTCTGTTTACATGGTTGCATGCTGTTTACATGTTTGTACTCTGTTTGCGTGATTGCACGCAGTTTACATGGGAACTTTTGATTTGGGGGTAGCACTGTGAGGTTTGGAGAAAAGGCGCGGCAGACACTTTTGAGAAGGACTGGGTTGATACATCTCAGGGGCTCTAGAGATTGAATAAAGGCCAGTCAATGGTACTGGGCTTACAGAATGCCCTTTTCACACTCTCGGTCAATGGATTCTTTGGTCAAAGAAGTTGTCCCAGACAGCCCCCAAGGAACTTTCCCCATTCTGTTTTGGTTTAAATTTAATTTGCGTCCATGTGGGAATATGTAGAATATTTTCCAATGGGCCAAATTCAATCTACTCAGCACTGCAAGGGGCTGGCAAACATTTCAGCATGGCTTTTCTTCCAGCCACCATGAAGCATGTCCACAGAAAAGAGTGTCATCAAGAGTTGGAAATGTGGGCTGAGAATTCCTGTCCTCCAGAGGCCTCATTGTACCAAGGTTAGGAAGCATCAGGGGAAGTGAGTTTCATCATGAGGTTAGAACACCGTGAGACACTTCACCCTCAGAAGAATTTAGAAGAGTCCCCGACTGGGGAATTTATTTGCTTATTCTTCTGAACTCGCATTTATTACTCATATATTATTTTCATTATAATTCAGGAAGTTTAATGTTTTTCTGGTTTTTATTTAATTCTAATGTATGATCAAAGCTTTCATGATAAAAGTTAAAAACCTAGTATTCTATGCAGCATTCTGTCAACTGAATAGAACTGCAAATAACATATCATAACATATAATTAGTCTTTGAAACTGAAATTCACAACTATTTCATTGCACATTTTAGTTTCAAATTGGTGAAAAAAAATCTAACACCCTTACATTCTGGGTAGAAGTTCACTTCATTACAGGAGCTCCAAAAAGTGTACTTCTTCTCCCAAAAGGAAGGAAACAAAAAACAAAGAAAAAATGGAAGAAGAAGAAATCAGCCTGTCTGAAAAAAATGAAACAAAACTTTCAGAGACTCATCTGGTTTCTTCCAGATCCCAAGCGTCTAGAAATCATCACATAACACATCATGTAGAATCTTAACAGATGCCTCAGAGAGACTTGTTTGTGCAGTGCTGTGACGCTACAAGTGTTGTTTGTCTCTTATTTTTTTAACTGATAACAGTGTCCCTCTGCTTTAACAGTGATGCCTTATGAATTCATTTATAAGCTTTTAGTTTCAAAATTGGAAAAATGGAGTTTGCCAAGTTTATAATCTATTAGTTTTCACGGGTTATAAACATAAACCAGAATTGTCTTTCTTATCCCATTCCTAAAATATAGTTCAAAGGAAATTGCTAGATTTACCTATACCCAGTTTCATGAAATATTAATGCACTGGATTTTCTCCTGACTTCTCCAGGAAGAAAAGTGAATTTTAATCAGATCACATCATATAGGAGTGTGGAAATTTTTTCAACATTTTATCTTATTTGATGGAGTTTAATATTTTCTTAGTATAATATCCCAAATTGCATTTATAAGGTACTAACCCACAATCCCAAAATCTCTTACTTTGATTTTTAATAGTGAACTCACAAAGGTAGAAGAGAGAAATGCCAACAGAAAATTGAAGCTAAAACATAAGAAATCAACCTATATTTTATGGTTTATAAATGTTTTACTCCTCTGCTACTGAAAAATTCCTACATAATCAGGATAGGATATTGGATATCAAGTAACTTATAAAAGATCTAAGTATTTGTCCCACCTCTGTTAATGTTGCTGTAATAAATGCCTCAGCCTAATTAGTTTATACACAGCAGAATTTCATTTCTCACAGTCTAGAAGGTGAAAAGTCTAGCACGAAGGTGTCAACAGATTAGGTTACCACTGTAAGATCACATGACCAAAGGGTCTCATTTATGAAAAAGCTAATCACATCCATACGGGTTCCTTCCAAAGGCCTTGCCTCCTAATACCAAGAAATTAAGACTCAAGAAATGGATTTCAGGGTGCTACAAACATTTAGATCAGATCATGTATTAACTTTCTGTCAGTGTGACAAATTATATGAGAAAAGCAACTTGAAACAGTATTAAACCTTAGAAGGGTTTACTGTGGCTCATGGTTTCCAGTGTCTTGGTTATGTGGCTCCATTGCTTCAGAACACTGGCCAAAAGAATATCATGGTAAAGAGGGGGCAAGCAGTAGGGTGAAAACTTACTGTTAGAAGGAAAAAGAGGGAACTTTCTTCTGAAAGGTTCAGGGTCCAAATATCCTTGCAAGGTTGTGCCCCAATGACTTAACTCCTACTTACTAAGGACCACACCATCTCTCAGTCATCAGTCAGCAAATGAGCTTTTAGTGGATGACCTTTGTGGAGGAAATTAAGGCTCCAATCGTAACAGACTAAAGCAGCATTCAATCTCAGAAGACCTAGTGATCCACGACAGCATCTGTGTGAACCCTATCATCTGTAATTTCCATTGTGTACTTACTTTCCTGCTCCTAACCTGTGGTATTTTAGAACATATCTCCTGCATTCTGTGGGCTTTTGTTCAGGTTGCTATAATAGCACTGAGAGATTGCTTTAGGCCTGGCCAATCACAACATTCCATTCCCACAAACACTCAGAGTAGGACAGAGGTACACACAGGAAATAGGCAGAATGAAAAAGTCTTGCTTGGGTTATCTGGCTGTCATGCTGCTTATTCTGTTATCATGTCAAGACGGCAGGAAACTATGTTCAAATGTGGTTATCTTATTTGTCCACATGCAGTAAGCTGCTGGATATAAAATGTAGAGATAGCATCATGTTGAGTGAACAGAAGTAACACACACATACACACACACCAGGAGGGAGGGGAAGGGGAAGGAAGGGAGGAAGGGAGCATGTCCATAAAAAAATACTTCTTAAATTTCTTTGAATTGTAATCAAAAGAATCCTAGCTATCATAGATTTCATGTCTGCATTAATAAACACTGTTTTATATTGCTGTTCGTGCTTACGTATCAAAGGCTGTTGCTCTCTGGATGGCTTGTTCTTGTTGACCAAGTGGTACAACTTTGGAAAAAAAACACAAAGCACATAGAGCCCAAGAGGAAGATTAGTCAGCTGATGTTCAGCTGAACCTGACTTGAGAAGCAGTAAGGTGACAATGCTTTAGTGAGATGACATTTGTGAGAGAAATGCTAAGCCTAAAACAGCATGAACCAGCTCCTCTAAAATGCACAGACAGATCAAAATCATCAGTGTACTTTTGTGATCCTAGCATGCAGGGCTAAACAGTAGGATCACAAGCTAGAGGCTAGCTTGGGCTACCCAGCAATTTCTAGGCCAACACAGACAACACAATGAGAGTCCACCTCAATGTACAAACATTAAGTCAAAGTCAGTGGATACTACGTACAAGCTACAATAGAAATGATTGTACATATCATTCCATGTAAGTAGCAGTTCTAAGTAACAAAACAATACCTAGATTTTCCAGTAAGGCCCTTCTATATAAGAAGTCTATGAGACCACTGCAGAACCTGTCTAAAGCATAGGAAATGGTAAAATTCAACATAAGTAAAAAAGCTTTAAGGCTTTGTGGAGAAAGATTCAATGAATTCAAAGACCAAAACAAATGCAACCACGATAGCAGGTGTCCAGGGAGATGTCCCCAGCTGGTACCTTGGGCAACTGAGGAGAGGGAACCTGAAATGACCCTATCCTATACTGATGAATATCTTGCATATCACCTTAGAACCTTCATCTGGCGATGGATCGAGGTAGAGACAGAGTCTCAATTTGGAGCAACGGTCTGAGCTCTTTTTTTTTTTTTCTTTTTTTTTTTTCGGTTTTTCGAGACAGGGTTTCTCTGTGGTTTTGGAGCCTGTCCTGGAACTAGCTCTTGTAGACCAGGCTGGTCTCGAACTCACAGAGATCCGCCTGCCTCTGCCTCCCGAGTGCTGGGATTAAAGGCGTGCGCCACCACCGCCCGGCTAAAGAAAGTCTTCTTTAATCATTCCATTTCACTTTATTGGTTGTGTGTGACCGTGTTTCAAGAGTTATTGCAGAGTTCTTGAGCCCAACTTCATCCCCACCCTGTTTGTTTTCCAAAGAGAAATTATTTCTAACCTCCTGATTCCTCTTAGATAGGTTATTATATTTATTTTTATATTTCTCAACATATGTTGCTATTTTTGAACTTCTAAATTTTGAATATTTGTTATTTTTTATGGTAGAAAGAGACCAATATTCCGCATCCATATTCTCTTTTCTCACCCATCTAACTATAGTATGGTTTCAGATATAGAAAATCATTTTATATACTAATTCAACTTTATAAATATTGTTTATTACAGGTAGATACCATTGTACTTCTGTGTTCTCATGTTAATAACTGCATGATTTTACCCTTCATATAATTTTGTAAACCCATTCTTAATTTTCCTATCCTAACGACCTTATCAGTGTCACAATAACCACTCAGTAAATGTCAAGAGCTCAGATTTGTCATGAGAGTCCTCCAGTTTTTCAAGCCAGTGATGTCTCTATTCTCTCTCTCCACTGCCTCTGGCTTTCCTTGGATGTCCTCCTCCCCCAGCGTACACTCTCCATCCTCTTGGGAAACAGAACACCATCATAGATAGAAAGCAGCAGGGTGCTTGTACCAAGTCATTGACACATCAATTGCTACCTCCCTTAACTGTGAAATGTAAGGACTGGTTCCCTTAGGAACAGGTAGATAGAAACAGAGAGCCTATTTGCACCTGGAAATCTGCTTAGAGGGCCACTGAGAGTGCTGAAGGATTGCCTCTCAATTCTCACGGCTGCTGAGATGCTGATTTAAGATGGTAACTTTCCATGAGGATCCACCCTCTACAACACTGGAGCCATAATCACTCTTACTTACAGGAAGACTCAGACAAAGATTAATTAAAAACAAAACAAAAACTATATATTATTAATCTTGGACAAACCACAGAATTTCTCAGGATGCAACTTTTAACAAGTTCATTTATTAACCTTTGTTTTTAAAACCCATTATGAAATTGGTAAAGAGCAATTACTGTCACTCTGTCAGAAATATAGATCAGCAGGGACCCTGTTGTTCACTCTTAGGGGAAAAAAAAAATCAAACAGTACATTTCAGAGCAAACTGCATTGGTTTATAATTATTATTCTATTTTTCAAATATGCACAATTAAACTTAGATTTTTTGGAAGAACGTTAGCTTCTTTCCCTCAGCTGCCACTTGTGATTTTGTTCTAAACTAGCACTTTGTCTTGTTCTAGAGATAAGAAGGTTTCTAGTGAAGGTTGGCACACGACAGCTTATCAAGGTAGGACACTAGTTCTTGTGTGCTGGTGAGTACTCCGTTACTGTGAAATAAATAACCAAGACAGCTTCTTTATTTCACACCTTATTCACAGCTTCAAAGGTTGATTTCCATGGCATCCTAACCCAGTTACTCAGTGGATGTAGTGATGTAGTGCCTCACGAGACATAAGGCAGAGAAGGAGAAGACTGCTAACTAAGGCATAGTGATTGAGATGCATAGAAACGATCATTGGCGAGGGCATCTCTTCAGTTACCAAAGATCTTTCCAGAGTTCCAGGCAGGCATTAGCCTCTGGGAGTTTACAACCAATGTGGGAAAGCTGGGATTAGCTAAATCAAGTTGTAGTTGTGGTTGTTTTCTGTGCCTTATGATACGAAAAGGAGTAAGTACTGTGAAAACAAAACATCTAGCAGAGGAATCTGAGAAGGGATTCAGGCTGAAATGGGAAATATGATGCATCTCTTCTTTCACTGCTGGGACAAACTGCATAAAACTCATTGGCCTATGCGGGCTAGAATTCCAAGAGCTAAAATTCTTGCAAGTTCTAGGATAGGATTTGTTGCCGTCTCCTTTCCAGCTTCTAAAAGCCTGTTTTTTTACTTCACCCATAATTTTTTTGTTTTCAATGCTACCACCGTGGTATCTTCTGCAGCCATATTTTATTTCCTATAGCCTTGCTGTCTTCTGATTATCTTCCATCCACTTCTTCCACTGCTAAGGACCCTTCTGTAATGTTCAGGTCGCATAGATAACCCAGGCTGTGTTCCCCAGATTGAGGTCAGCGAATGAACAAATCATTACTCTCTGCAAGCTTGATAACCCTTTGCCATGTATATATTTGTAGGTTTATGACATTAGAAGATGAATATTTTATTGGAATAGTATTCTGTCAGTTGTAGATGATGTTAATTTAGTAGAGTTGAAAGAAAAAAAAGAAGTAATTCCTCATTTTACAAACTTCAATATAGATTGCAAGGACTCACAACACATTTATCAAAAGGACAAAGGCAAGACCAAGGCGATTTCCACAGTATCAGTCGGGTCAAACTAGTTTTTTCTTTTCTTTTTTCTTTTTCTTTTTCTTTTTTTTTTTGACTCTAATAATATTATTATCATCCGATGTTATAAGGAAATGCAGTACTAAACTATTTCTGACACCAAACTATCCAGAGATGCCACCAAAGAGTCAATTAAGACACACGACATCCCGTCTGTCTGCCTGAGGAAGTCTCTACAGGGGGTGCTTAAGGCTAAATTAAACACAATTCTGTAGCCTAACGCATGAGCCTTGTTTAGTCTAAAACCCCTCGTGTTACTTCCATATTGTCCAGATATGTCCATTTTCCATACTTATTTTTAGGGAAAAATGGCTGTAATAAAAGAATTTGCTTGATCTTTTACAGCACAAATTGCACCCACCTTAGAGAAAGCACATACTCTTTGTCTCCCAACTTCCTACAGGATGGTTGAAGCAAGTTCATCTTGAATTTAGTCTTGAAAATTAATTTAACTATTAGACTATAAGAAAGAAATATGTCATCAGATATTCATACAGAGCTATTAATGTAGAGACTATTCATATAGATATTCAGTTTTCATATACAGATGTTCATAAGATACATATATAGAGAATAAAGCAATTCATCAAAACTGGTAATTAGTCTCTCCAGACTTTGATAACAAACATCACATCTGCCCGCTACCCTGAAGATTAAAATAAGCTTAAAAGATCTTTTTACAATTCTTTGACCCCATTACCCTCTTCAAAGCTTCATTCACATGATCAAAAAATATCGCCTGGCCCCACCAAAACCAGTGAAACCTAAATCACTCTCAGGGCTCAGCCCTGAAGACACGGCCACTGGAACATAGTGGGTCCCCAAATACATGTTTGATCAGAGACTGAGAGAGAATATAAAGCAGGTGAAACAAGGTGAGTCTCTGCTCTTTCATCTAATTCAGGGAGTTAGATACTCTTACAAAACATTTTCAAATCACCTTTTATTTTGCACTTTGAAGAATCGTCCACTTTTTTCTGCCTTCATCCTAAAAATGTTAATGCATAACTATTACAAAACAAAAGAGAGGGAGGATAAAAGAGCAATTTTGTTCAAAGAAATGTTCCATGAACACAGGATGGTCATTGTTTTAATATTTGCAAAGACATTATTCTACGTTCTTCTTTCTGAGTCTCTCTTTTCTATGTCTCTATCTTAAACACACATACAAGCATATGCTCTATGTACTTAACACGTGAATGAATGTATTTAGAGATTAATAGATAACTTTATAGAAGAATAATACTCAAAATATATTAATTATAATCTAACACAATTTATATAATGAATAGAATAATTTCTCTTTAGCTCTCATTGTATTAAAAACAATGATAGGAATGTTCAGTGCTCACATCCCTTTGCATTCATATTTTTATCCTGGAAAGAATGTCAGTGTGCTGTTTATACCTCAAACAAGGCCATCATTTAAACCTTGGCACCTATTTTCAAACTATTTGTCATGCAGGTTTATTGATTTTCAGCTCTGACAACAGTGTCAGGCAGAGTCTCATTAAAGACTGATTTTTAATCTCAGTGTTGTATATGATACCTTGTTAATTCGTGATCTTAACTCCAGTAGTTAGTTTAAAATTAATATTCATCTTATAAATGTATGGGCATTTTGCTTGCATGTATGTCTATGTACCATGTATAAGCCATGTGTCCACAGACGCCAGAAGAGAACGTAGGATTCTTGGAACTGGGGCTGTTGATTGTTGTGAGAAACCATGTGAGCACTTGGAAGTGACTTGAAGATCTCTGAAAGAGCAGCAAATGTTCCTAACCACTGACCCATAATGCCAGCCACAGATGCTCATTTTAATAAATAAAGTTTAAAACTCTTAATTTAGACTATAATTCTTTGTTTTGACCAAAAATACTCATTTCAAGCATATAATCTTAGCTTTGTGTATTGGAATAGATAAAAATGATTAAAAATTCAGGATCCAAGATTCAAATTGCTTGATTCAATGAAGTTGCTCTGCAACTCACATGTATTTGAGACTTTGATGTGCCCTTACCCCTTTATTAATATCTTAATATCATTATTAAAAATATTGACTATTAATTATTATAATTAATAATATATTTTATTATATAATAACGTATGGGCAGAGGCAAGAAGAATGTACGGATCAGGTGAACTTGCCTGCTAATAAGCTTTGGCCCAGTAGTTAATATGAATTATCTTTACTCATATTTCATAAGCAAGAGAAAAACAAGTGGGCACACCTGTGCCAAGCAAAATGGAAGTTTCAATCTCCAGGTCGCTACCTCCCAAGTAAAGCACACATTCTAATAGGTGAAACAAAACTTAAAGAAGAAATAATACATATTTTTGAAGTTTTTTGGTAGACAAAGTTTTTGAAGTTTCATGAAGTTAAACCAATCTTTTTATCTGCATATATGTTTGTATACATGTTTCAGGCATGTGCCTGTGTTCCTGTGTGTGTAGATGAGTATGTGTGCACATGAAGGCTAGAGTTTTACAGTTGATGTCTTCCTTTATAGCTATCTACTCCGTTTTGGGGATCTCCCACTCAGTCTGGAACTCACCAATTCAACTAGTCCAACTGAGCAGCAAGCTGCAGGCTTCCTCTCTCAGCACCCAACTCTAGAGTCATAAGCGAGTGCCCCTGTGCCTGGCTTTTAGGTTTATTGCTGGATATCCTCATGATTTTTGTGGAAGGCACGTAAACAATTGAGCAGTTTCCAATGCCCCAACCATCCTTCCTTTTTTCAAGATATTTCTCGGTCCCTCGCTATATGGATGTATAAGGATATTTCTCGGTCCCTTGCTATGTGGATGTATAAGGACTCCGGAGAACGAATGCTTCATCTTGAACTTGCAACAGTCCTCTCATGGGACCTGTGTGACAGAGATTAGAGTTCAAAACTCTCAAGACAACAGGATGAGGACAACATGCCGGGAAAGGTGCCCTGTAGATAAATGGCAGACTTCTGCAGACCTCTCAAGTTTGCTCTCTCAACTACGTTTGCTGGTTTCTAATTCCACATATAGGGGCAACAGTTCTGAGGACTCATGCAGAAACTCCCCCTTTCTCCTATGGAATATAAACTTTTTTCACACAATATATCCCAATTACAGTTTCCCTTTCTCCTATTTCTTTCCTACCTCCCCTCCCTTTTTGACCCACCCACTTTTATTGGAAAGCAAAGAGGCTTGTAAGGGATAAAAATAAAATAAGCTCAAACAAAAACTAACACATTGGAAAAGGACAAAACAAGAAGAGGGAAAGCCTCCCAAAAGTAACAAGAAACAGATATATATGAGGAGACTCACCCTCTCACATACACAAAACCAAACAAACAACAAACCCACCACCACCACCAAAGCAGAAACGTTTAAACCTAGAACACAATAATGAGGTAGTGACCTGGAAACAAGAACGACCCCTGCTTTCTGTTCACACTGAAGGTGCTGGATGACACAAGGGGAGGAGTTCAACTCGTGCAGCTCCCAGAGTAAAGTTAAATCCCGTGAAAATCGTTTATACTGATGGCTAGTCATCAGTGAGTCATCAGGGCACTGGCATGATTCTGCCCTCCTCCTTCCTTCTCACTGCCCTTGGTTTTGCTTTGACCATTGTAAAGAGTGCTGGTGAACTCCCTTGGAGTTGCAAGATTGCCTACCAGGTGGACAGTTTAATGGCCTAGCCAGCCCACGGCCCAGACAGTCTTCCAGTCCTGCCCACTTGGCTTGCTTTTACCTAAGAAGTTTTTCTGTAAAATCCCCACCACGGCGTGGTTTACTGCATGCGGCAACTTGGAAATTCCCCAGCAAGCACGACTGCTGTATTCTCCGGGGGCAGTTCCTTGGGGCTTGGTGACGTGTGCAGCTTCCAGTTTCTGCTCCTGCCCACGAGTTCTGGGTTTCTTGCTCTATATATGAAATTGATTTAATTGCCTTTAATTTTTCCACCAAAGCATATTTCTCAGTATTTTTCCAGTACCAAGGCGGAAACTAAGGCAGCCCAGGACCATTCCTGTCACCACCGGTTGCATTGCTTCAAGTCGCAACTCTGCAACCACAACATCTGCTGGGCAATAAAGATTGCAGTTTATCAGATCACATAACAGGTAATAAATAAATCGCTATGGCAGATTTCATTAACTTTGCAACTTTTAGTAACTTTTTTGCTAATACTGTGGATACTATTATGCGAGGCTTATATGACTATGGTGATAAATCAATTTATTGGGTATTAGGATTCAGTTTTCTTCTCCATAGTCTATCATTAAGAAAGAATATGGAACTTTTAGAAATGATGCAGTTTTTACAGACTAATAATAAACAACTAGTTGACAGGATTAATATCGAAAAATCAAAAGTTAGCTCAAAAAGTTAATACTACTACAGACAAAATTGAATCCATATCTAGGATAATAAGAAGTTATCTGAAAGAATTCATACTGTTGAATTTGACAATCAAAATTTGTCAAAAAGTTATGATAAGATAATAGAAAAACTGTCTCTCCGGGATGACAATCTGCATGCTATTCAAGTAATGTCCAAGGTTGAGATGCTATCTTTGAAGGAGAAACTTCAGAACTTGGAATCATATTTGCAGAATGAAGACCAGAGACTAGGTGCCTCAATAAATCACTAGAAATATATACAGGCCAGGAGATTCAGGCTTTACAAAAGATAATAGTAAAAAGATTTGAAACAATTGAGGAAATTATTGGAGCTGATGAACATGGAAAGAAAGCACAAAGGCAGGATTCAACATTGACAGTAGCTGTCAGAGATGACTTACCCAGGGTTTTAGCTTCCTACCCTGTAATCTACTCTGACAAAGCATCAGGTTCTAAAAGCCCAAAAGGATCCAAATAAGGTAGATGGATACCTATAGGAATGAATGATCTAAAAGAAATTAAACAAGCTATTGTAACTTATGATTTGCATTCCACTTTTGTTATGGAGATGATAAAGTCGTGGCCTTCTAGCATTTAATTCAGTATTATAGTCAAATGTCTCGATATTCATTGTGTGTAGGATCCATTCATCCATAGGTGCTGATCTAACCTTTAAAGGCCAAAGTATCTTTTTGCATTCTAAGTTTGCATTTTCAAAAGCTACTGATTCAATAAGTACTCATCTAGCATCTGGGTCTGTTACTCCTATTATACAGTCTTACTTAATCTTTGTACAAAGTCAGTAAAGTGTTCTTTCTGGCAATGCCTCATGATATCTTTCAGTTAGTTTCAGCAGTCCTGAATGATGGACTTCAATTGATGTTTAAAATTTATTTCAGAGAAGAAGCCAAGTTTTTTGAACAGCAGGGAAAAGCAAAAGGCCTTGAGATTTCCCAAGATCAAATTCTTGGTGAAGGCCCTTATGCTGACCCACAGGTCCAAGCTCTTTACGATGATGAAATCTTGTCCCTCTGCCACAGTGCAGACTTAAATGCTTGGGACAGGATTCAAGAACTATAAAAAAAAACTGAATCATATACCAGGCTTAAACACACATCAGATCCCATATGGCTCTGCCAGGTCCCTAACACAAGGTAATGCAGAAATTGATCAATTATTGATTGGAAGTGTGTTGCAGGCCTCAGAATTTCATAAGAAACATCATGTCAATAACAAAGGTTTAAAGAAAGAGTTTTCTATTACATGGCAACAAGCTAAGAAGGTTATAGAGAGATGCCCTACTTTATCTTTCTATAACAAAACACCACTGTCTTCAGGGACTAACTAACCCAAAGGGTACTCAAAGGATTGAAATCTGGCAGATGGATGTGTTGCACTTTGCAGAATTTGGAAAATTATAATATGTACACCACACCATTGACTCAGGCTTTCAGTGGGCAACTACTTTAAGCTCAGAGTAGGCTGATTCAGTAATCACACATTTATTAGAAGTTATGGCCATCATGGTTATACCTGCACAAATAAAGACAGACAATGGTCCAGCAAATGTCTCTAGGAAAATGAAACAGTTCTTTTTCTTATTATAATATTAAGCATATTACAGGTATACCACACAATCCTACAGGTCAAACAGTTATAGAAAGATCAAATCGAATTATAAAGTATATGTTAAACAAACAGAAAGGGGTAGAAATACCCCCAGAAATAAATTACACAATGCTTTATTAACCTTGAATTTTCTTAACACTAATGAGAAAGAGACAACAGCCATAGACAGACATCGGATAATAAGAAAGTTCTGAATTAAATCAACTGGTTTATTTCAAGGATGTGCTGATTTCACAATGGAAGCCAGGAAATGTGCTGCATTGTGGAAGGGGTTTTTCTCTTGTTTCCACAAGAGAAGAAAGACTATGGATACCATTAAAATTAATAAAGATTCAGTTTGAAAAGAAGAAACCTCTTGAAAAGGAGAAATGACAGCTCATCCACAATGGTGATAACCATAGAGGTGGTAAGGAAAGCATATAGGGTGGGGGCAAGGTTCTGATCTTGCTTTTGCATAAAAATACTCATCTTCAAAAATTCAAGAGATCCTGGATGTTTGGATGCTGCCAGAAGAAAAGATAACTATCCAATAAGTATCATCAAGAAAAACAAATATGACTTGTAAGGACAGGTGATAAAATACATACAGGTGTGTGTGTGTGTGAACATATAGAGCTTGTTTTAGAGTTAGACAATGGCTCTGTCTTTCTCTAAATCCAAGCATGTTGTTAAAAGAAAAATCCTGCGTTTCTGTCTCATGTCAAGAGCGGTCTGGTATGGAGCAGAAAGAAAAAAGAATTTAGAAAAAAAAATTACTTTTCTTTATATCTATTTTTATCTATATCACACCTTTTATTGAATATATATGTCTGTATATGTCTATACAAATAATGCTTAAGTTTTCCACAATGAACAATAAAACTTCCTGCAGTAATCTTTCAAGTTTCCCGGAATAAAATGGGACCCTCACAACGACTCCACCTGGTTGCTGATAACTCTACTACAAGACCTCTTTTGGGTACCAGTTGTTCAAGATGGTTCCAACTTATTTAGCTGAAATGGTGCACTTTTTACAACGTTCTGGCCAGACTTTTACCAAATACTCAGAGACTATTTGCAATTATACCAGGCATTAATCTTGGAACTTAACCATTATTTTACTTACCATAGAAAGAATGTTGCCCCCATGACAGCTGGAAATAATTCTAGAAGATGACGTCCCCTCTCCCAACAAAGTTTGTCCTCAGGGTTAGGGACATCATATAGGGGTTCACTATAATTGTTATAGGGTTGGGGGATGGGGGGAATTTTATAGGCTCAGAGATCTTTTGAAAAGAAAAGGGAAATTGGATGGAATAATAAATTGGTATGAGCTTACTCATACTAATAATAATAGTGAGTAATAGAGTTAATACTGTGAGTTAATATTTATAGACAGTAACATTGGTATAGATTCCTGTATATTGATACAAAGTTGAAGTACATTGAATATTATATGCATGCATGCTTTTATCTCTGCTTAAAACATTTTTTATGTATTGATCATATTGCAATGTACATTTTTACCTCTGATCAAGATACTTATACGTTGTTTACATTTTGAGGTCATTGTCCTCATTTGTTGCACAATTGTTAATTGTATAATATTCTAATATGGAATCTTAGTCTTTAGGTTATATAGGTATTAAGAATTATAGATCAATAGTCATCTATATTTGTCATACTTATAGTTAGACTAGTAAGGTTCTTTAGATACATAGAGATTATATTCTGCATAGATAGGTAATCTTTAACTGCTTCAAAGAGCTGTAGAATGTGGCATTTAAATAATTTAGGATTCTGTTGAAGTGAGACACAATTGTTCCTGGCAACACTGATCTATTCCCAAGAGAATGTTGAGCATTGAAGACACTCCACTTGGAACTTGTTTTCTTCTTGGCAAAATGCCCATGCCTCAACCACTGACAAGATATATAGTATTCAGAAACAAATAAGCAGGACTGTGAAATCTAGCCAAGAGAGGGTAAAACAGTTCTGAAAGTTTTCCTGTCTTTGAAAATGGTCTGTCAGTTATTCTAGGCCTTAGCCAAAGTTGGTTGCTTCAACTTTGCAAATGAGACTTTGGGTGATCGCCCAGGTAGCCAGTTATCTCTGTCATTTGTTGCACTTTTGGAAGTTGCTTGATTGCACTTCCTGCTTACTCAAGTAATATTACTTCCCTTCTCGGTTCTTGGGGGTTAAACACTAGAGAGTTGTGGTTACTTTTTTCATAACTTGGCCAAGTTATTTATTATACAAGACTTAAACTAGTTAGGATAGGATAATTATTGAATATTTGTTCTTACTGTATATAATATTGCATTGGGCTTAGAACTCTCTTATTTAAACAAAAGGAGGAGGTACTATAGGAAGTATTACAGCTAGGGGTAACCCGCTCACTGGGGCGTGGCCTGTTACACTATATTTTCTGATGCATAGCATGTGTCCAGCCTCTTTCTGGCCTCTCTGTCTGTTCCAGTTGTGGATTTCGGTTTCTGATCTCTGTTCCAACAGAGGATTCTGATTTGTGAGTTTACCCCTAAATAAATAACCATCTATTTCTCAATTCTTAGCTAGTGTAGGATTTCTTTTAAGCATCCATTCCACACAGAGAATCTGGATACTGTATGTTATTGTGTTGTCTTTGAATTGTTTAACTGCTGAGGAAGTGGCAACAGTTGATAAAAGACATTTGATTATAAAAACTGCTGCGGTATTTCAACCTATGTATTTTGAAAATGCCTTGACTTTAAAATTTAAGTCAAAAGATATGCTACTTTGGAGAAGAGGTTTTGCTTTTGTTTTCACAGGAAGTAAAAGGCTGTAGCTTTATTCTAGGTTAAGAAAAATCAGGTTTGTTCAAGGAACACCCATAAAAAATCTCTGATAGGAACAGATGGCCCAGCTGATCCAACATTTCAGAGCATTTCTGTTGCAGTTGCCTCTGAGTTCTATATCCAGAATAGCCTCAAAACTGATGGCTGAGAAAATGCAGGCTCCCAGAATACTCCAGTGAGGACTTAACTATAATCCTAAATTTTCTTTGGGTTCCTATAAGATCATCAGTGCCCCCTGCCAGCACAAAGTAGCTTAGAAAACTATGCCCACATTCTAAAAAAAAAATGAATTATAGATGATTGTCTTTGTTTAATGTATTGGTTACAAGTTGTTATGTGTAATGGTCAGGAAAAAAGCTAAACAGAGGAAATTAGATTCAAGGTCTTGTTTTGAAAAGAAACAAGAGGGAAATAGATATAGGATAAAAGGGTAGATTATTGAATCTACTTTTAAAAGAAAAGGGATGATAAAGATATGATAAGATTATAAGGTAGATTATTGAATCTAATTTTAAAAGGCAACTATTAATTTTAAATGTTTTACAATGGATTGGACTTTTTATATTATAGGCATATTTTGTATATTGATACAAATTGAGATTAATTTTGTTAAAAATATAGTACCTACATTTCTAATCTTGTTCAAAGTATTGTATCTATACAGATCATTTAAGAATGTAATGCAAATTTCTAGTTTTTGAAAATTATTATTACCACCTGTTTAGAATAATAAGAAAATACAGAGTTAGTAATCAGTCATCTATCATAATTGAACTTGTAGTCACATCAGGTACATTTTCAAGGTCAAACAAAGATATATTTTAGACAGGTCACTTTCAAACATTTCAGAGATCTGCAGAAATGGCATTTAAGATGTTTTAATAAAATAGGTTTTTTATGACAATGAGACATGTCTAATCCTGGCAGCACCAATCTACTTCAGAGAAGATATTGGGTGTGAGGATTCATGCTACATGTACATATTTTGTGTGTGTGTGCGTCTTTGAATGTGTGTATATGTATATAGTTTGTGTGCATGCTTGTGTGTGTTTTTGTTTGTGTATATATATGTTTGAGAGTGTGTCTATAGTGAATATATGTTTGCATGTGCATGTTTGTGTGTGTGTATGTTTTTGTGTGTGTGTCTGTAGTGTGTATATATTTGTGTGTGTGTGTGTGTTGTGCATGTATCTGGAGTGTGTATGTGGAGAGAACATAAAGAGCTAATTGAAAGTCTCATCTAACTAGTGATAGCATACCAAGATTACTTATCTAACATGAAATCCTGACTTGCTCCCTATAAGTATTGGGAAAATGTTAAATGTTGTTTATAATTTTGAGCATTTATCTAAACATAAACATAACATAAACATATCTTCTGTAAAGTAGACTAAATTCTATGGGATAATTGGAGAGAAATTAAATACTTTGGTTCCCTAATTTCATTTGAAGTTATTAATGGGAGGGGTTTCTTTTCTGCAATTATTTGAAACGTTTCACAACCAGCCTCTAAAAGGACTTTTTAAAAATAGATGGGATAAATACATTCCTGAGCTGTGGATATCATTTATTTTGTAATTTTAAGGTTTGTGCTTTCCTAATTCTACTCATCTCTTTTTTAACAGTCTTGGTTCAGAGATTTGTGGTAACTCAAAGTCAGAGCACCTCTGTTAGACCCGGGAAGACTTCAACTTACAGGCATCTTGCTTTTAATGTATATAAATATATGTTTTGGCTTTGGACTAATTTGTTTCTATTTTAACCTTTAAAAACATGTCATTATGTTGACTAATTTTAAATATTTGCATAGATGTATACGTCTGTATGTGGGTCTGTGTGCATGAGTGCAGGTGCCCAGAAAAACTAGAGAGCCAGATCACTTGGAGCAACTACAGATGGCTATGAGCTGCCTGATGTGCGTATTGAAACTGAACTTGGAACAGGTCTCTTTATTCCATACATCTCTATCCCTCCAATTTAACCTTTCCTGAAACTTCTGCCTATTTGCCTAAGTCTTTAGTGTTTTAGGCCTTATATATTTAAGTTAAATCCCATTTAAACTTAAAAACAATTCACTTAACCAGAAAATGTATCACACTATATCTAGTAACAGAAAAAGTTGAATCTGCTTTATTTTATCAAACATAAAAAATGTTTCAAAATTTATAGTGGCATTACAAATAATCCACAATGTAACTGAGTTAAAACAAGTATGTTAGCAAAACAAAAAAATGGCCATGGAGTGAAAACAAAGGATAAAAGCCAATAGGAACAGATCAGTAAGTGTTAAGCTAGAATCTAATTAAACAATAACAAGTAATATTGTCAAGAAAACATATGAAAATGATCAGGACCTGGTGGCTTTGTGTGAATTTGTCCAAGTATATAAGTAATAAACCTGGCATATTATTAATTCTAAAAGCTTAAGAGTCATTCCAAGAAAGGAACATTGCAGGTAATTCTCTAATGTATAAGGGCATGTAAGTCATTGATAAATATCTTTAAAAAATATATACAAAAGGGACTTAACATTTGGGAAAAAATCAATGTAATTCAGAGTATGAAAAAAGAAATAAAATCTGATCATATCAATAAGTTTACTAAGTAAGTAAAATATAATAATAAAATTTTATAAAATCCTCTTGGCACACTAGAATGTTTTTTATTTATTTATTTATTTATTTTTATTCTTTTTTACTTAAAATTTCCAACTGCTCCCCGTTTCCCATTTCCCTCCCCCTCCTCCCACATATTGCCCCCTCCCCCTGCTCCCCTCCCCCTATCCCCACTCCACTTCTCCTCCCCCTAGTCCACTCCCCCTCCCTCTCGATACTGAAGAGCAGTCCAAATTCCCTGCTCTACATGAAGACCAAGGTCCTCCCACTTCTATCTAGGTCCAGGAAGGTGAGCATCCAAACAGGCTACGCTCCCACAAAGCCAGTTCATGTATTAGGATCGAAACCTAGTGCCATTGTCCTTGGCTTCTCATCAGCCTTCATTGTCCGCCTTGTTCAGAGAGTCCAGTTTCAACCCATGCTTATTCAGTCCCAGTCCAGCTGGCCTTGGAGAGCTCCCAATAGATCAGTTCCACTGTCACAGTGGGTGGGTGCACCCCTCGTGGTCCTGATTTCTTTGCTCATGTTCTCCCTCCTTCTGCTCCTCATTTGGACCTTAAGAGCTCAGATGGTTGCTCCAAATTGGGTCTCTGTCTCTCTCTCGATCCATCGCCAGATGAAAGTTCCTGTGCCATTCTCCTTGGCCTCTCGTCAGCTCTCATTATCCACCACATTAAGAGAGTCCGGTTTTATCCCATGTTTTTTTCAGTAGCAGTCCAGCTGGCCTTGGTGAGCTCCCAATAGATCGGCCCCCCTGTCTCAGTGGTTGGGTGCACCCCTCATGGTCCTGACTTCCTTGTTCATGTTCTCTCTCCTTCTGCTCCTCATTATAACCTTGGGAGCTCAGTCCGGTGCTCCAGTGTGGGTCTCTGTCTCTATCTCCATCCATCGCTAGATGAAGGTTCTATGGCGATATGCAAGATATTCATCAGTATGATTATAGGATAGGTTCATTTCAGGTTCCCTATCCTCAGGTGCCCCAATGAACTAACTGGGGACATTGCCCTGGGCTTCTGGTAGCCATTCCAGGTTCAAGTCTCTTGCCAACCCTTAGATGGCTCCCTTAACTAAGGTATGAGTTTCCCTGCTCCCCCATCCAACCTTCCTTTACCCCCAATCACCCCGATTCCCCAGTTCCCCTCATCCTCTCCTTCACACTTTTCTCTCCCCATCTCCCCTCATCCCCATCCCACCCCACCCCCCAAGATTCCCATTTTTTGCCCATCAATCTTGTCTATTTCCCATAGCTGGGAGGATATCTATATGTTTTTCCTTGGGTTTACCCTCTTGTTTAGCTTCTTTAGGATCACAAATTATAGACTCAGTGGCCCCTATCCATGGCTAGAAACCAATTATGAGTGAGTACATCCCATGATCTTCTTTTTGGGTCTGGATTACCTCACTCAGGATCGTATTTTCTATTTCCATCCATTTGCATGCAAAATTCGAGAAGTCATTGTTTTTTACCGCAGAGTAGTACTCTAATGTATATATATTCCACACTTTCTTCATCCATTCTTCTATTGAAGGGCATCTAGGTTGCTTCCAGGTTCTGGCTATTACAAATAATGCTGCTATGAACATAGTTGGACAAATGCTTTTGTCATATGCTAGGGCATCTCTTGGGTATATTCCCAAGAGTGCTATTGCTGGGTCCAGGGGTAGGTTGATCCCAATTTTTCTGAGAAACAGCCACACTGATTTCCAAAGTGGTTGCACAAGTTTGCAGTCCCACCAGCAATGGATGAGGGTACCCCTTTCTCCACAACCTCTCCAGCAAAGGCTATCCTTGGTGTTTTTGATTTTAGCCATTCTGACAGGTGTAAGATGATATCTCAAAGTTGTTTTGATTTGCATTTCTCTGATCGCTAAGGAGGTTGAGCATGACCTTAAGTATCTTTTGGCCATTTGAACTTCTTCTGATGAGAATTCTCTGTTCAGTTCAGTGCCCCATTTTTTAACTGGGTTAATTATCCTTTTAAAGTCTAGTTTCTTGAGTTCTTTATATATTTTGGAGATCAGACCTTTGTCTGTAGCGGGGTTGGTGAAGATCTTCTCCCAGTCAGTAGGCTGCCTTTTTGTCTTAGTGACAGTGTCCTTTGCTTTACAGAAGCTTCTCAGTTTCAGGAGGTCCCATTTATTCAATGTTGCCCTTAATGTCTGTGCTGCTGGGGTTATACATAGGAAGCGATCTCCTGTGCCCATATGTTGTAGGGTACTTCCCATTTTCTCTTCTATCAGGTTCAGTGTGTTCAGATTGATATTGAGGTCTTTGATCCATTTGGACTTGAGTTTTGTGCATGGTGATAGATATGGGTCTATTTTCATTCTTCTACAGGTTGACATCCAATTGTGCCAGCACCATTTGTTGAAGATGCTTTCTTTCTTCCATTGTATACTTTTAGCTCCTTTATCGAAAATTAGTTGTTCATAGGTTTGTGGGTTAAAATCCGGGTCTTCTATACGATTCCATTGGTCGACTGCTCTGTTTTTATGCCAGTACCACGCTGTTTTCATTACTGTAGCTCTGTAATAGAGTTTGAAGTCAGGGATGGTAATGCCTCCAGAAGTTCCTTTATTATATAAGATTGTTTTGGCTATCCTGGGTTTTTTGTTTCTCCATATAAAGTTGATTATTGTCCTTTCAAGATCTGTGAAGAATTTTGATGGGATTTTAATGGGGATTGCATTGAATCTATAAATTGCCCTTGGTAGAATTGCCATTTTTACTATGTTGATCCTCCCAATCCAGGAGCAAGGGAGATCCTTCCATTTCCTGGTATCCCCTTCAATTTCTTTCTTCAATGCCTTAAAGTTCTTGTCAAATAGATCTTTCACTTCCTTGGTTAGAGTTACCCCAAGATAGTTTATGCTTTTTGTGGCTATCGTGAAAGGTGATGATTCTCTTATTTCCCTCTCTGCTTACATATCCTTTGTGTATAAGAGGGCGACTGATTTTTTGGAGTTGATCTTGTATCCTGCCACATTACTAAAGGCGTTTATCAGCTGTAGGAGTTCTTTGGTGGAGTTTTTGGGGTCGCTCATGTACACTATCATATCATCTGCAAATAATGCAAGTTTAACTTCTTCCTTTCCAATTTGAATCCCCTTTATCCCCTTATGTTGTCTTATTGCTATTGCTAAAACTTCGAGAACTATATTGAAGAGGTATGGAGAGAGTGGACAGCCTTGGCGTGTTCCTGATTTTAGTGGGATGGCTTTAAGTTTCTCTCCATTTAATTTGATATTAGCTGTCGGCTTGCTGTATATAGCTTTAGTTAAATTTAGGTATGACCCTTGTATCCCTAATCTCTCCAAGACTTTTATCATAAAGGGATGTTGAATTTTGTCAAATGCTTTTTCAGCGTCTAATGAAACGATCATATGGTTTTTTTCTTTCAGTTTATTTATATGATGGATTACATTGATAGATTTGCGTATGTTAAACCAGCCCTGCATCTCTGGTATGAAGCCTACTTGATCATAATGGATAATTTTTCTAATGTGTTCTTGGATTCGGTTTGCCAGAATTTTGTTGAGGATTTTTGCATCGATGTTCATGAGTGAGATTGGCCTGTAATTTTCTTTCTTGGTTGGGTCTTTGTGTGGTTTTGGTATCAGAGTTACTGTAGCTTCATAAAAGGAATTTGGCAATGACTCTTCTGTTTCTATATTGTGAAATACCTTTAGGAGTATAGGTATTAGGTCTTCTTGGAAGTTCTGGTAGAATTCCGCATTGAAACCATCTGGTTCTGGACTTTTTTTGGAAGGGAGGTTTTTGATAACTGCTTCTAATTCTTCACGACTAACAGGTCTATTTAGGTTGTTCACCTGGTCCTGGTTTAACTTTGGTATATGGTATTTATCTAAAAAAGTGTCCGTTTCTTTTACATTTTCCAGTTTTGTGGCATACAGGCTTTTGTAGTAAGATCTAATGATTCTCTGAATTTCCTCTGTGTCTGTGGTTATGTCTCCCTTTTCATTTCTGATCTTATTAATTTGCAAATTCTCTCTCTGCCGTTTGATTAGTTTGGATAGGGGTTTATCAATCTTGTTGGTTTTCTCCAGGAACCAGCTTTTTGATTTATTGATTCTTTCAATTGTTTTCTGTGTCTCTATTTTGTTGATTTCAGCCCTCAGTTTGATTATTTCCAGTCTTCTATCCCTTCTAGGTGAGTCTGCTTCTTTTTTTTCTAGAGCTTTCAGGTGGGCTGTTAAGTCTCCAATGTGTGCTTTCTCTGTTTTCTTTAAGTGGGCAGTTAGTGCTATGAACTTTCCTCTCAGGACTGCTTTCATAGTGTCCCATAGGTATGAGTATGTTGTTTCTTTATTTTCATTGTCTTCAAGGAAGACTTTAATTTCTTTCTTTATTTCTTCCTTAATCCAGGTATGGTTCAGTAGTTGACTATTCAGTTTCCATGAGTTTGTAGACTTTCTGGGGATAGCATTGTTGCTGAATTCTAGCTTTAATCCATGGTGATCTGATAAGATACAGGTGGTTATTAATATTTTTTTGTAACTGTGAATGTTTGCTTTGTTACAGAGTATGTGGTCGATTTTTGAGAAGGTTCCATGAGCTGCAGAGAAGAAGGTATATTCTTTCCTGTTTGGGTGGAATATTCTATAGATGTCTGTTAAGTCCATTTGATTCATTACCTCCATTAATTCTCTTATTTCTCTGTTAGGTTTCTGTCTGATTGACCTGTCCATTGGTGAGAGAGGAGTATTAAAGTCTCCTACTATTAATGTGTGCGGTTTGATGGCTGCCTTGAGTTTTAACAATGTTTCTTTTATGTACGTGGGTGCTTTTATATTAGGGGCATAGATATTCAGGATTGAGATTTCATCCTGATGAATTGTTCCTGTTATGAGTAGAAAATGTCCCTCTCCATCTCTTCTGATTGATTTAAGTTTGAAGTCAACTTTGTTAGAAATTAGTATGGCCACACCTGCTTGTTTCCTAGGTCCATTTACTTGATAAGCCTTATCCCAGCCCTTTACTCTGAGTAGGTGCCTGTCTTTGTGGTTGAGGTGTGTTTCTTGTAAACAGCAGAATGTTGGATCCTGTTTTCGTATCCAATCTCTTAGTCTGTGCCTTTTTATAGGTGAGTTGAGTCCATTGACATTAAGTGATATTAATGACCAGTGGTTGTTAACTCCGGTCATTTTTTTTAGTAGTAGATTTTGTGTGTTTCCCTTCTTTGAGATGTGCTGGTAAAGGGTTTCTAGATGTCTGAGTTACTGTGGTCATTGTTGGACTCCTTGATTAGTGATTTTCCTTCTATTACTTTCTGTAAGGCTGGATTTGTGGCTACGTATTGTTTAAATTTGTTTTTATCCTGGAAAATTTGTTTTCTCCATTTATAGTGAATGAAAGCTTGGCTGGGTATAGTAGTCTGGGCTTGCATCCATGGTCTCTTAGTTTCTGCAGTACATCTATCCAGGACCTTCTGGCTTTCATGGTTTCCATAGAGAAGTCAGGTGTAAGTCTGATAGGTTTACCTTTATAAGTAACTTGGCCTTTTTCCTTTGCTGCTCTTAGTATTCTTTCTTTATTCTGTATGCTTTGTGTTTTGATTATTATATGGCGAGAGGATGTTTTTTTTTTTGATTCAGCCTATTCGGTGTTCTGTATGCTTCTTGAACCTTCATAGGTATATCTTTCTTTAGGTTGGGAAAGTTTTCTTCTATAATTTTATTAAATATATTTTCTGGACCGTTGAGCTGCGCTTCTTCTCCTTCTTCTATTCCTATTATTCTTAGGTTTGGTCTTTTTATTGTGTCCCATATTTCCTGAATGTTTTGTGATGAGAATTTGTTGGCCTTGCTGTTTTCTTTGATCAGCGTGTTTATTTTCTCTATGGTATCTTCAGAATCTGAGATTCTTTCTTCTATCTCTTGTATTCTGTTGGTTATGCTTGTTTCTGTAGTCTCTATTCGTTTACCTAGATTTTCCCTGTCCAGCTGGCCTTCTGTTTGCATTTTCTTCTTTGCCTCCATTTCAGTTTTTAAGTCTTGAACTGTTTCCATTATTTGTTTGATTGTTTTTCCTTGGTTTCCTAGGGTATCATTCACTGATTTACTCAATTCTTCAAACTTTCTGTTATACTTCTCATCCATTTCTATAAGGGCATTTTTTACATGCTGTTTAAGGGCGTCAATCACTTTCATAAAGTCAATTTTATCTACTTCTTCATGATTAAGGTGTTCATGTCCTCCTGTTGTGAGGTCGCTGGGTTCTGGTGGTTTCATATAGTTTTTCAGATTGTTGGGTGAATTCTTGCATTGGCGCCTGCCCATCTCTTTCTCCGAATGCTCCCCTATGGATCTTCTTTTACCGGATCAGGTCTCCTTGCCTACTGATGTACTTTCCCAGTGATGGCACCCTGCAGTGATAGCTCTCCTGGTGCTCCAGTGATGTCTCTCCTGGTACCAATATCAGATCTCCGTGCGCAAAGACGGCTCTCCTGGTACCCAGATTAGCTCTCCCACTGATGGCTCTCCTGGTGCCAAGATCAGATCTCCATGCAGGTTGGGCAGTTCGTAAACAAAGGCCTTACCTTGCTTGGTGCAGGCAGGCCAGTGAACCATAGGAAGTCTTGCCTGCCTACTTGCCCTGAGGATTTGCCCCCAGCGCCAGACAGACTGAGCTGGATGGTGTTATGTGCCCAAAGAGGAAAGGGGGCAGAAGGAAGAAGGGTTCTGGATGCAAGCTGGGTGGGACAAGAAGAGAGAGACAGTATGCAGGGTGTAGAGCCCCTGCAGTGAACCCAGGGAGTGTAGGGTGGGGGATGAGGAACTTCAGAGTTCCCTGTCCAGGGCTGCTTCCGCCGCCGCCAGTCAGGTCACAAACCCACCCCGCTGCTGTCTCTCCTGGTGCCTAGATCAGATCTCCATGCAGGTTGGGTAGTTTGTAAACAAAGGCCTTACCTTGCTTCATGCAGGCAGTCTGGAGAGACAAAGGAAGTCTCGCCTGCCTACTTGCCCTGAGGATTTGCCCCCAGCGCCAGACAGACTGAGCTGGATGGTGTTATGTGCCCAAAGAGGAAAGGGGGCAGAAGGAAGAAGGGTTCTGGATGCAAGCTGGGTGGGACAAGAAGAGAGAGGCAGTATGCAGGGTGTAGAGCCCCTGCAGGGAGCCCAGGGAGTCTAGAATGTTTTTGATATGACAAAATCTTTGAAATTATTAAGTATCAAGAAGACTGTTTACTTAGATATTTTGGCAATGCATGATAGTGAAGATTTTCTTTTGAATTTGAAAATGAAATTGTCACTGTTTGACATTCTTGGAGTCTAGAGACTCTTGGCAATATAATAAAGACAAAAATATGAAAAGATGTAAAATTTAGTGATGATAAATGAAGAAGTTAAACCCTGTCCACTTTTGTCCACTTTGACTTGCTGTGTTTACATTCAGAGTCAACCAGCACTGTCACCGCGCTCTACCTCATTTCCCTATCATTACCCTTCATCTCCACTTCTGTCGTTACCGCCACCATAATTTCAATGACATATATCATGGTTTCTCTTGATGGCCCTTATCCTATGTTAGTATAGAGTTTCTACTTGAGTTGTCCTCTTCACTCTTCACCTTTACAGCTTAGGAGATAAATGTAGCAGGCACATTTTCTCCCACTCCTTGGAACAAATCCTTAAAGAAAGGCTTAGATGGACTTGCCTCAGTTATTTCCCACACAATAGGACAAGGAGTCTCAATGGCATGACTCATCCCTGTGGAGAGGAAGTGGGAGGGCTTTGTTGCCTGAAGGTGCAACCAAAGGCATGTGAAATGAGTGAGATAACTCTGAATTAGAGACAGGGCTAGAGACTCAAAGTAGACTATCCAGTGGCTTAGCAATCATTTCTCCTAAGTCTAAGGAAACAGTCTGTTGATCACTTTGGCCCAGTTAGAGAAAGCTGGCATCAGACATCCACTACCAACAGTTGGTCCTTGCATGGATAGGCCACATTTAGTTACTAATTTATCCATCAGTAGAAATGAAAGTTGTTAGCATGAAAGGTTTAAAACCTCAGAGAAAGGCAGAATGAAGTTTTGGAAATCAGAAAATGACTAAAGGTTTTTGGGTTACAGTTGTAGAAAAATAGACACTTGGAGAACGAGCCCTCTGGGGTGTTTAGAACGCAGCCTTGCACACCCATGTGAGTGGATACTAGTAACGAGCATGACTGCAGATTTATTGATTATGATTATAGAATAGTGTTATCTAACAAGGCCGGAACAATTGGTCAGCTCAAGGATGACATTCACTTCACTACCTCAGGCTTTTGTTTTTTGATCAAGCTTGACCTCATGCATGCTCTCAAGCATGACAGAAACAAAAGACATTAAATTCCCACCCTAGTCCCATCTACTAATGAGACATTTCAGCACAAGGATATGGTGAGAGGAAGTAAAAACATTTGGGGCTATTTTATAAAATTTAAATTACTAACCATTCTTTTTTTCCTGTATTTCTTCCAGACTCTTCCTACTGTGTCTACAGTTAAAAAGAAAATAGAACAAACTTGTTATTTAATCAAAATATAAAACAGGATATGAATTAGGTGACATTTAGAGCCAGGAAGAGAAAAATCATTTTTTCTTAATTATCTAGTAATTATTGTGGGCAGCATCTATGGTGGAATCCAAGAAAATCGAGATCCACAGGAGATGCTTTGACTCATGGGAATTGAAATGGTATCATTTTGTCCTGCATACCTACTGATTTCTTGTCTGAAAAACAAGCAGAAAATAATGAGCAGAATGCTTTGGCTAGAGACGGAGAGGCATCCTAATGAGGAAAAGCTGGATATAGTTTTAAAAGAAAAAGGGACTTTGGGTTCAGATGCAGAACAAATGTCAACCAGCAGGTCTTGACCCCAAATAAAGTAAGTGTAAATTTAAGGCTGACTTTTGCCACCTCACATGCCAGCTTTGACCTTTCATAGATTTTACTAGGGAAATTACAGGATCCAGGCCATTGGGGAGCTTCAGAATTAAAATGTTATGAACTCTTCATGCTTTTGCCAAATATGTCCTAGAGAATCCACTGAACACCTTCTAACAGTGGTGATAAAAAAAATTATAGTCTAAGAAATTCTAGTGTAGGCGGAAGCAGAACATGGAGAAAGTGGAAGTGAGAACAAGTTTGAAAAGTACTATCAATAAAGACTCTTGAACTCCATATTAATACTGTTAGTTTGGTAATGGAAATAGGGGGAAGAAATGAAAAAGAAATGCAAACTAGAGCTTAAATAAGGCTTGTTGGGATTTTTTTTAAAATAGTAAACAAAACTGAAACTGAGGTTTCGGCCTTAGAAAGGTATTAAGGAAAATTGAGAAAACATGGAAGATGTTATGACTGTAGGAGACTGTTGAGTTTAAGATCATGGTGACACATTCAAGGAGAAATGTACAACAGAATGGTAGGAATAAGTTACCAAGAAAATAAATGGGCCAGAGGTAGAGTACAAACAAGATGTTATTATAATTTATAGAGAAGTATAATGTGGGATTCACCTCTGTGTGTTGTAAAAATCACTGATTATTAAAGATCCTGCTTTGGGCCCATTGCAGCACAGAATAGGACAAGGCAGGAATTCCAAGTCAGAAAAGCCATGTAGCTGCTGCAGAAGAGAGATACCTACTGGGGGACAGAACCTTACAGGTAGACTGGAACCATGTGATAATACACAGATTAATAGAAATGGGTTAATATAAGATAGAAGAGCTAGCTAATAAGAAGCATCAGCTAATAGGCCAAGCAGTGTTGAAATAATACAGTTTCTGTGTGATTCTTTCAAGTATGGGAAGCCAGGAAATGAACAAGCAACCTCTGCCAACAGATTAGCATGTCAACATGGGACTGACTACACCCATGTAAAACCTGAGAAAGCTTGAAAAGGAATTCTAGATACAAAAGAGCAGAGTTAAACACAACTTCTTGGTAGCCAATATTTTTTTTATTTTCTTCTTGGGTTCTGTTTGCTGGGAGCGAGCAGGGGTGCCACAGTTCTTTGAAAGAGGTCTTCCTGAGTCAGTGGTAGCAGCAAAAAACAAAAAGTCAAAACCTGTGCAGTTTCAAAATGGCGATTTCCTGGTTTGTTTTAGTTGTATAAACAGCTCTAGCCCTTTCACTTTCAGGAGGTCAAACACTTAAATGGGGTCTGTGAGCAGCATGTTACAAATTGTTTAATGGTGATTTTGACCCACTGTGACCCTGGAGCTTTGAGGAAGCATGGGTCTCCATAGGAACAGAAAATAGAATAGGTTTTGTGGGTGGACTGGGGGGATGGGAACAAGAGGGAGCAGATGGGGATGGGAGAGTAGAGGGAAAGAATACTGGGAGAATTTGGGGGCTTTTGCGGGGTGATATAGAAAACTAGTTCAGTGGAAACTCCCTAGAATCCATTTGACTGAGTCTAGTGAAGCCTCGTAGTAATTGGAGATATGGAGCCTGTATTAGTCGGGGTTCCTATGCTGTGCAGAGACACTATGATCACAGAAACTCTTAAAACCATTCTCAGAGGCAGTGAACATGCCTCCATCATGTTGGACTTGGTGGAGCCAACAGGCAGTGCCAAGGAGTTGGTCCTAGCCATGCCTGCTAAGCACTACTAGTCAAAAAATAATTACAGATACACATGCAATAAAGACAAATCCATATGGAAAAGACCTCTATATGGGTCATGGTGTTGAATAAATGTATGCAGGCTTGGGGGAGAGAAGAAATAGTTATAAAAAGAAGTAAATGGTTTTAATCAATAAATAAAGCAAAATCTTTAAAGAAACAGTACAGACAGTCATAGATTAAAGGAGTAAAAAAATAAGCTGCATAAAGATGGAAAATATACATAGAGTCAGGATTGTGTATATTATTGTGTTTTCTTTAAGTTTTTTTTTTTTTTTTTGCTGTAAATGAGCTAAGTACAGAAAGATATTTCATTGTATGGGCTGCTAAGCTAAATCAACATATATACTTTAAAGGTATCTTGACTTCTAAATTTGGGTCAAAGGTTATGTTGAGTTGGAAAAGAGGTTCTGCTTTTGTTTCCACAGAGGATAAGAATCTGTGGATTATTTCCAGACTAATGTGGCTTGATGGAACAAGAGCCCCTGAAAAGTCTCCATGAAACCCCCAAAATTACTTCACCCAACAAAAAGCAGGAAGGATTTTGGAGAAAACTATGTCCAATTTCCCAAATATTGTTTATAAACGCTTGTTTACATCTAAAGAGGTATAAGATATAGAGATGAATATTTTACATTGGTATGGATCTTCGTCTATTGACACAAATTTAAAGTCAATTTTGTTATATATATATATATATACACACACACATATATATATTTCTGCTCTTGATTAAGATATTGTGTTTGTGTATATAATTTTGAAATGTAATGTATAATTAAGAAATACATGTTAATAGTTGTCTATAAAAGTCAAGCTTATAGTCATGTTAGTTTTTCTAGATATACAGAGATATATTTCAGATGGATAGGTATTCTTCAAACCTTTCAAAGGCCTTCAGAATATGGCATTTAAAATATTTTAAGAACTTAGGACTTTTCATGACAATGAGACACATCTGCTCCTGGCAACACCAATTACTTAAAGAGGAAGATGGGTATCAAAGAGTCTCCTTATGGAGTTTTCTAGCCAAATGTTCTTGCCCAAACTATTTGATGTCATGCTTTATGAACTGGATATGCAGGACCCACAGAAAAATGACTGTTGAAGTTGCCTAAAGAAGGTGAGACAGTCCTTTAGGGTTCCTGCTTCATAAAAGAGTCTGCCAGACATTTCCCCGGACACAGAAGAAAGCAAATGATGAACTTTGCCAGTACAAAGAATAAGATATCTTCAAATTTCCTGCCTCAAGAGTCTGCTGGACATTCTGCAGGACACAGAAGAGACTGACAAACTGACAATATAGGTGGAACTGTTTTTAAAATTTCCTGCTTCATGGAAAAGTCTGTCAGATACTGTGAGCCTATAGCCTGAAGACGGATGCTTAGAAGAATGTTACTGAAGAACTTTGGGTGACTGTCCAGACAGCAAGATGTCACTGTCAATTCTAGAGTTTTGGAAGTTGCTTACAATGCACTTCCTGCTTACTTAGGTAATATTATATCCTTCTGGGCTCTTAATGGAGTTATAATAGAATAGATAGTTATAATTATAGTTTTCCTTAGTTATGATAAAAGATAAAGTAGATATAAATATTGTAATTGCAATTCTTACTTGTTACCTGTTTTGTTATATGTAATTTTACTATGTTAAAGTTAAAGCCTTCCTTTTTACTTAAGCAGAAAAGGGAAGGTGATGTGGGATTCCCCTCTGTATGCTCTGAATGTCATTGGTTAATAAAGGACTGCTTTGGACCTATAGCAGTACAGAACTTAGCTGGCAGAAAAACTAAATTGAATGCTGGGAGAAGGAAGGCAGAACAGGGAGAAGCCATGTAGCCCCCACTGAAGACAGGCGCCAGACAGAAACTTACTGGTAGGTCACAGCCATGTGGCAATATACAGATGAATAGCAATGAGTTAAGATATAAGAGCTAGCCAATAAGAATCATGAGCTAATAGGCCAAGTAGTGTTGTAATAGTACAGTTTCTGTGTGATTATTTTGGGTCTGGGTGACTAGGAAATGAATGAGCAGCCTCCACCAACAAAAGTGATTCATGACTACTCACAGTTTGTCCGCTCTCATACAGTCATTCCCTCTGTTTCAAATGTTGTATCATCTACACACGTAGATCTTTACACTGGTTTTGAAATGGAAGGGAAAGGGCAAGTATTGATACTAATATGCCCTGAACACTGAACTCTCCTACTAAGGACTGCTTATGAGTAACTCTTAGATCACAGAATATTTAGTAAAACTGACCAACTTTTTCTTAAGGCCATTTGAATAAAGGGAAGTTTTAATGTGCTACAGCCAGCTAATTCATTATTTCACGAGCTTGATACCATTTTGGTATTCCCTGATGCAGTTAATACATTCTTTCCTCTTCAATTGAGTATGGGGATATAGGGAAAACTCCTGAGCATGGGGGAAGTTTTTTCATAATCTTTTGTTATCCCATTTTCTTACAACCAACAATGGAATATTGGATAAATATCCATAGGCATGTGTGATGACTGTCATTAGTCGCCATGCCCTGTTATAAAAAACATCTGGAAGTAAACAAACAAGAATCATTTACATCTTAATGGCAGAAAGTTGAAAATAATCAGCTTCAGAGGGTGCTTAAACATGGATATTTATGTCATACATTATCATTTAAAACTCTATCTTTGAAAAGTGTGTGTGTGTGTGTGTGTGTGTGTGTGTGTGTGTGTGCTCCCACTAACCTAGAACACAACATCAATATTATATTCAGAAGTATATTGTTAATACCATAGCACAATTTGAGGGGCTGGGATAATAGTGCTTAACTATTTGTCGCCCAGACCCATGAACACTGTGTTGGAATTATTTATTTATCAATTATAATATCTATAAGACTCTTTGATAATCTTTAGCAACCAATCTAGCCTTTTGATCTTGAAGCTGTAATATCAGACTTTTGAGGAAAGCTACCTGGTAAGAAAAGAAAAAAAACAATCCATGTTTCCTTTCTACAACAAGCAGATTGTAGAGGTAAGAAGACAGCAAACCAAAGGTGACATTTGTTTCAAAAATTATTCATAGACTCCAGGTTTGTGTCAGAAATGGTTTTCTTATAAAAACGAAAGAATATAAAAAATGTGCTAGAGAAAACTTATATGTTCATGAAAACATAACTTTTATTAAAGTTGTGAGGCTAATGTTTTGTTTCAAAATCGCTGTCTATGGAAAATCCTGTAGACTTTATTTGTGAAGACCATCTCTGTGAAGATCAGAATCTGAAATTCTGCCTCCACCATACAAGGTGACACAAAGCTTGGCACAAAGTGCCTCAAAGTTTGGAGTGCTTTAGGTGAGACTGTGTCTACTTACATTTCTTCCAGAGAAAAGGTGGTCTTCTCATTCCTGTAAAACTAATTTCAATAAGACAAAGAGAAGGTATGTGGTCAGGCTCAGTAAAGTTAGGATAATAAGCTGTTTCCCTAATAGATAACGGTGTGGGTGGTGAGGCCTTGGGGATGAGGCAGGTACATAGCCAGGAGAATCTTTATTATTCTTCAGTACCAGAGGCTTTTAGGCAAATTCTCCACATTTCCAGAAATGCCTAAAAAGCTGTTGGTAATGTCCCATCCCCCATCTACCACCTAACTCTCTTAGAGAATCTGCTCTTCCCAATCACCCCCTCCCCCACAAGTTGTACCAGTCAATCTGATTGAACAAGAGAAGGCACCTTATCTGCAGCTCACCAATCTGGTTTTCTCTCCCAGAGACTGAGACACTATCTAGCAAATATTCCAATATGTAGCATACGGGAGGGTTACAGAAATACAACTCTCAAGTTTTCCTTTTGGGAAGCTTTAGAGAGAATGATGTGGGCGATACAGAAAGGACAAAAACAGATAAAAAGAATTGGCTGTAGCAGAGATTCCCACAGAGCCTAGCTCTGTTTTGTGCAACTGATTTCCAGGATATTCACTTTGAAACTCTATCTCTATCTGTTTGGTTGGCTGCTTTATCTACTTATCTGCCCATAATTTGCCTGACTGTCTATCATTTATCTACCTATTATTTATCTGTAGCTATTGTACTAACCTGTAATCTAAGTTTTTCTTTCTTTCTATCTATCTGTTACTGCAAAATGTAATAATAATAATTGTGAAAAATAACATTATGTCAACATTAAATTTATAGATTAGATAGTCAATTTCAGGGGTTATTCTTGAGTAATTAATAATGAAACAAATGACAAAACCCTTTTTTATTTTAAGAAAATGAACCAGGTACTAGTGTAGATCAGTGTTAGAGCCTTGTTTATCAAATATGAGGGCCTAGATTCCATGTGAAGAACTACAGTGAATGTGTGTGGGTGTGTATGTGGGTATGAGTATGTATGTGTGTGTGTGTGTACATGTGTGTGGGGTGTATGTGTGCATATGTGTGCATGTGCGGGTGTACATGTGTGTATATGTGTGTGTGTGTGTGTGTGTATGTGTGGCTGGGTTAGTGTATGTGTGCATGTGTGCATTATCCCACAGCAGGTAGAGCAATGTGGTAAAGCTATAATTCAAAATGGGCCTTCAGCCATTTTAATACTCCAATTGTAAATTTTGTTGACATTTCTAAAGCATTATTTTAGATTAATGAAGATATATTTCATTTTCATTATATTTGCTTAAAAGAGCCATGTATCCTATCACTCATGATCAATTTTTGTAAAGTTCACAATTATTTTGATAGCATTTGTTAAAAAAATTCATTGAAAGATGATACTGATACATTCAATGTGCCTAGGGAAGCATAAAGCATACTGCTTGGTTTTGTTCCTAGGCCACTGATACAACTCAGACATGTACAGATATCAGTACACCTCATGTCTTTTTAACCAATGGTGAAGATTAGTATTCTATATTTAAGAGACCAAGTTTTCAAAAGGTTATTCAAAAATTAAAATATACCCACTGGTTTTATTTGTAATACTTATGTGTAAATATGAAATTGAGTACATAATGACAATAAGTTGTACATATTCAATTCAAATGCAGTTCTCCCCTCTTCTAGCCTTTAGGCGGGGATTTTTGTCAGGACCACCAGCTCCCTAATAAACATAGAGAATTATTAGTTATAAAAGATCAGTCAATCACTTAGGTTTGTTTCTAACTAGCTCTTACAACTTAAAATAGCCCATATTTCTTATCTAGGTTCTACAACATGGCTCAGTGCCTTTCCTTAGCATGGCATATTCATCTTGTTTCTCTCTGTGTCTACTGACAAGTCTGTTCTTTCTCATCAGAATAGTCTCTCTGTCTACAAGTCCTACCTGACCTCTTCCTGCCTAGCTATTGGCCATTTAGGTCTTTATTAAATCAACCAGAGCAGCACATCTTCAAGGTATACAAAAAGATCATTCTACAACATTTCCTTCCTTTTTGCCTAACTAAAGGGAAGGTTTTCATTTTAATATAGCAAAACTATGTACAACAAAAGCAGTTATCAAATAAGAATTATAGTTATGATTATAACTATATAATATATATTATAGAATTATATATGGTCCATTTGTATTTGATAAATTTAGGGAAAATATTCTATTATATATCTCATCCTTGTGAATCTGAAGCTTTATATATAATTTACCTTTTCATAACTAAAAAAAACCTGTAAGTCTAACTATTTAGTCTTCAATTCCATCAAAGACCCCAGAAAGATACAATATTACTTAACAACAGGGACATATGACTGCCTGGAACCCAAAGTTCATCTTCAATGTTTGGGCATTCATCTTTGGACTAGTATACCTGACAGACATTTTTGAGAAGTAGGTAATTTTGAAGAATTTCCCTTCCTTGTCTTGGCAAAGTTCAGAAGTTGCTTTCTTTTGTGTCCTGTTTGTCCAATTTAGACAGTATACTGTTATCACCTGGGGCAAGGACAGTTTCTTGCCCAGATGGTTAGCTTCTGTCTCAAAGAAAGCAAATTCCATATGGAGGTTTTTTGATGCCCATCATCTGCTCTGAAGTAGACTGGTGCTGCCTGGAACAGGCACATCTCACTGTCATGAAAAGCCTTAAGTTATTAAATATCTTTAATGCCATATTCTATAGATCTTTGAAGTTTTTGAAGACCATGCATCTATCTAAATATATGCTTAACCATGAAAATATACCTAATATGACAAGTTTATTATAGATGACTAACTACTAACCTGCATTTTATTATGCATTACATTTTTAAATGAGCTTTATAAACACAATACCTCAAAAAGAGTAGAAAAATACGTCAAGCATAACATAAAGAACTTTAAATTTGCGTTAATAAACCAAAATTCATCCCCATGTAAATATTTCGAGATTGATAGTTGATTTTTAGATTAAGGTACATTCAATAATCTACCTTTTTATCTCATTTTTATACATATTCCCCCTTTTTTTCTGAGAAAGACAGCCTTGAAACAACTCATTTTTAAAAAGCTTTTAAGTTGACTATTACCAATAATAACTTGTAACCAATCCCCCCAAATGATGACAAACATTCATACGCCATCAAATAACCAAAACCCACCAAAACATCTCTTGGAAATGTGGGTGTTGTTTTTTCTTGACTGCTTTTTGTTATCTGGAACACTGGCACCTTTGAAGCACTGTGAGAAAAATCCTGCCTGAAGTAATCTGAGATTGGACCATCTTAGCCAGCAGCCTTGAAGCTGTTCTGGATGCTGAACTCTGAGGAGACCATGAAAAGGGCACTCTGAGATGTTGGATCACCTGGGCCATTTGTTTTCCTTGGTGGTTGGTCCTCTTGCTCTGAAAACACATAAACTTTTAAAGGTAACCTACATATCTGCATTTATACAAGTATATACTCGTGTGTTGTACACAATTCAAAGATGATTGTTTGTTTTATGAGGTTTATTTGTTTTATGTCTGTAGCCAGGATTTTAAAGTGTCTTCCCCCAATTAAAACTACTTAATCTTGAACAAACTCATAGCTATTTTTTTTTCTGGAACTAAAAGCATAACCCTTTTCCCACAGTAATATATTTTTACTTTTATTTTGAGGTTAAACATATTGAAAATCTATAGGTTGGCTTAAATTAGCAGTTCCTATACTCCAGTGTCTCTCAGCAGCTATTGTTTGTTCACCAGCAATCAAAGAATTGAAGGTCAACACAACGTCATACAGGGACCAGACTCTCTGGGGATTTTTCACCTCTACATGGCTTACTTTTATATTATTATTATTTTATGTTTTTCTGTGGAGACTTTATTATTTTTAAAATATTTTTCTCTGATTGTCTATATCCTTTCTTCATTGCTTCTTAAACCTATGTACAGTTTCCAACACATTATAATCAGTTTAGACTTTTTTTTTCCGTCTTAGTCTGTCTTCACTGAGCACCTATAGTGTTCTCTGATCATGTGAGATGAATCTTAAGCTGTTAGGTCAGCAGACAGCCATGGCTCAGTTTAGCTCAAGATGCTGGCAGGTTGCTATGGCCTGTAGGCAGTCTCTGTATGCCAAACCTATCCAAGTGAACTTGGTCACCAGAAACCTCACATTGGGTGTCATGTGTAGGCTGGTTTTTTGGGGGGGACTACTGGCTCTCCAATAAACAAAACAGAAACTTAATATTAATTATAAATCTTTGGCCAATAGCTTAGCCTTGCTAATAACTAGCTCTTACAACTTAAATTAACCCATATTTCTTATCTACGTTCTACCACATGACTTGGTACTGCTCTTTAGCACAGCATGTTTATCTTGCTTCTCCCTGAGTCTCCTGGCAACTCTACCCTTCTTCGCCCCAGTGCCCTCTCCTTGTCTGCAAGTCTCACCTCACCTCTTCCCACCTAGATATTGGCCATTTAGCTCTTTGTTAAACTAATGAGAGCAATACATCTTCACAGTGTTCAAAAAGATTATTCCATACCACCACCTTGTATTGTTTCCAGCATTTATTAGCATAACACACATACAAGCACATATACATTGCTCTCTAGATAAGGGACATAGAAAAGTACATAACTTAATATAACAGTTGTGCATCAAATTAGATCTTAAAATTTATTACAAGGAAATTCAAAGCAAGTAAGGCTATTTGTTATTTTGTTCTTTTAAAAGCAGGTTAATGTGCCACACTTTCTTCATCCATTCTTCCATTGAGGGGCATCTATGCTGTTTCCAGGTTCTGGCTACTACAAATAATGCTGCTATGAACATAGTTGAACAAATGCTTTTGTAGTATGATTGGGCATCTCTTGGGTATATTCCCAAGAGTGGTATTGCTCCTGAGGTAGGTTGACTCCCAATTATCTGAGAAACCACCACACTGATTTCCAAATTGGTTGCACAAGTTTGCATTCCCACAAGCAATGGATGAGTGTTCTCCTTACTCCACATACTCTTCAGCATAAGCTATCATTTGTGTTTTTGATTTTAGCCATTCTAACAGGTATAAGATGGTATCTCAAAGTTGTTTTGATTTACATTTCCCTGATAGCTAAGGAAGTTGAACATTTTCTTAAGTATCTTTTGGCCATTTGAAATTCTTATGTTGAAAATTCTTCAGTTCAGTACATTAGAGTACTACTCAGCAGTAAAAAAAACAATGACATCTTGAATTTTGCATGCAAATGGATGGAAATAGAAAACACTATCCTGCGTGAGATAACCCAGACCTAAAAATATGAATATGGTATGTACTCAGTCATTAGTGAATTCTAGACAAAACAAAGGACATTGAGTCCATAGTTCGTGATCCTAGAGAAGCTAAGTATGAGGTGAACCCAAAGAAAAACATATAGGTCCTCCTGGAAATTGGAAGCAGACAAGATCGCCAGGCAAAAGTTGGGAGTATGAGATAGGGTTGTGATGAGGGGACGGGGAGAGGCTTGGCTCTGGAGGGGTTCCCTGGAATCCACGGGGATGACCCCAGCTAGGACCCTGGGCAGTGGAGGAGAGGGTGCCTGAACTGGCCTTGTCCTTAGTCAGACTGAAGACTATCTTGAATATCACCATAGAACCTTCGTCAGGTGACAGATGGAGATAGAGACAGAGACCCACACCGGAGCACTGAACTGAGCTCCTAAGGTCCAGTTAAAGAACAGAAGGAGAAAGGAGGGAGAATATGAGCAAGGAAGTCAGGACCACAAGGGGTTGGTCCACCCACTAAGACAGTGTGCCTGAGCAAATGGGAGCTCACCAAATCCAGCTGGACTGGGACTGAAGGAGCATGGGCTCAAACTGGACCCTCTGAATGTGGCTGACAATTGGGGCTGAGAAACCAATGACAATGGCCCTGGGATTTGTCTCTACTGCATGCACTGGATTTTTGGGATCCTATTCTATTTGGATGAATACCTTCCTAAGCCTGGATGGAGGTGGGAGGGCCTTGGATTTCCCACGGGGCAAGGTGTGTGAGATCCAGCAAGTTTTCATCTTTTGGAATGGACAAGTCATTTTATAATGATGCATCACCACAAAGGATAAAAACAACCTGCTAATATATGTAATATATTTTTAATATATGTATCAGACAAAGAATTATATGAAGATTATACAAAGAGCTTGTATGTGGAAAAGCAAAGTTGTCAAATCAATAGATACATAGTCACACAACACAAACAAAAGAATTATTCTGAAAGTTACCTCAGAAAAGAGAATATCTAAATGACCAATATGTTAATGAAATACTGTTTAGCATCACCAGACATAGGAAAATAAAATTGCAATATAAAAGAACATCTCATAAAAAAATACATGTATGTGTGAATTGCCAAATGTTGATAGAGACATGGAGTGAATGGGATGCTGAAATGCAGTTGGCGATGTGTTGATTGGCACAACCCTCTTGAATATATGTTTGGCAATATCTACTAAATTCACATGTGGATATACCTACTTTACTACTACTTCTCCTTGGCCTGTATCACAAAAAGGAACACATACGAAACGAACAAACAATCATAATTCCCTGTTTGGAGACAATGTCGCAGTCCCTCAGAAGAAATTAAGAAAATGGGTAAAGGAATTTTGGTAAATTTATGCATTAAATCATAGACAGCAAGAGTAAAACCATACAGAATATGTGGCAGCATAAAACAATATTAAAAACATGATTTTCAGTGAATGAAATTATTGACATGTGCATTTAGAATGTAGGAGGATATTAACATAAATTTCATGGATTCCAAATCATCTCCTGATGCTAGAACTTTGGAAAGACTGAGTTTTCTTCCCAGTAGGTGAGAGGAGGCAGAGAGGACTTTAGAGATGCTGATATTGCTCTAATATTTTTGTTAAGTCATATAGAATATTAAACCCATGAAAAGACATTAAGTAACACATTTTGTGTGCTCCAATAAGTAATTTACCAAAAAGAAAGGCAGAATTAAATTTCTTCTCCTTGTCCAAATGTAATATATAAAAAATTATCAATATTTTGGCCTAACCCCAAGAAAATTATATTAGGAATGAAATGGACTCAGATTCTCTTGAGTACTTAGCAGGGCAGAGCCAGAGGACATGTTGCATATTAACAACATGTGGAGCTGGCTCACTATGAAATGACAGTCAAAATATGGTGAACTCAGACTGTAATCAGTCTTATTTTATTTGTAAGCTATTCCCAATCTGCTCTACAACTGATGCCAAGTGATGTTCTGTTTGTATATGGTCCTTGTTAGGTCTCTTAGGATGCCATGTCTGGGTGACTCCTGGTGGGCAAGAGAAAAGCAGAGCCAGCAGAGAGGGAAAGTTGGTATGATTATAGGCCAGATGACTCAGTCACTGGAGGCGGGTCTTTAAGAGACTTGACAGTAGAAGGCTGTTGCAGGCACTACTCCCAAGAGCAGAGGCAAGAGGTCTTCAGTCTGGAGGCAACCTGGTATCAACATGGTGTGCGTTTTATGTACCAGAATAGGCTCTATGACAAAACTGACAGTAAATTCTCATGAAGATGTCCTAGAAATATTATGAATCAATTGAAAGAACTATAATTGACTGATTATTCACAAATAAAATCATTAATTAAAGGTATTTTCCCAATTCGTTATGTGAAGAAACTATTTGTCCTCAGGAAAGAGACAGCCTCTACTGAGACATGATCTGGAGATCAATAATTCCTTCTGAGAAAATGGAGATTATAATTTCATGAGATTTTTTTAAGAATGTGTGTGAGTGTGTGGTGGGGGGATAATGTACACTGTAAAGATTTGTCACTCATGTTGGTTTACTAAAACACTGATTGGCCAGTACCAGGCAGGAAGTACAGGCTGGGCAACCAGACTAAAAGAATTTGGGGAAATGGAAAGGCAGAGAAACAGTCACCAGAAAGGCACAGAGGAAGCAAGATGAGAATTCCTCACTGTTAAAAGGTAACAAGTCACATGGCTAAACATAGATAAGAATTATGGGTTAATTTAAGTTGTAAGAGATAGTTAACAACAAGCCTGAGCTAATGGGCCAAACAGTTTATAATTAAAATAAGCCTCTGTTTGTTTCTTTGGAACTGAATGGTTGCTTGCCCAGGCAGAACAGAAACTTCTCTCTACATCTACCAATTAATTGGCATTAAGAAGGAATCATTTCCCAGAATGAGTACTTAGTAAAGCACCTGAAGTACTGGAAGGAAGAGTCACCGTGGAGTAGTTTACAGTAGCAGTCTTATTTCCTATCATCACAACTCAGTTCTGCTACAGTCCTTATCTTGAAGACCACTTTTTATTGCATAAACTTACTAAATCATAAGAAATTCACCCATATATGTTTTATTAACCACATAACCCACTTATTCTACAAAGAAACTTGCTTAGTGATTGCTTTGGGAAGAGTGTATCACATCCAACGCTGTCCTTTCTTTCTGTTCCCTTGGAATACCTTATATATGAACTGACCTATTTCCTCCCCTCTCAATGTCACTGTTAGTTGAAGGGTCCCACTTTACGCAGTCTCTCTGTGTGTCTATGTGTGCCAACCTATTTTCTCTCTACTTACCTATCTCATCAATATTATTTCATTTAGTCCTTTCCTCTATCAATTATGGCTTTGCATGCTCATTTTTTTCCTCTGAAGACAAAGGCAAGTTCATGGGTGTGCAACCTATGCAGTTGTACTGTGCCTTTACACAGGTTCCTAAACTTGTTTAGTGTTCTTAAGTCATTGCTCTGAAATTCTTAATAATTTTTGCCTTTGCATCATGTAAACAAAGTCTAATGGGACAGTTTATCATGTTAATGAGCAAAGGGTCTATTTGTAGTAAGTGCTTTCATGGTTCTCTGTTAACAAGCTTTGGATTCTTGCAGCTTTCTGACCCCATCATAGTTGGTAAGATACACAAAGAATACAAGATAAAGATGGAAAGTTTGTGCCTGAGTCTGTACACTTACAGCCTCCATAGTCACATGTTCTATTTGTAAACTTGTAATGAAAAAAGAAAATCACCAAGGATCTTAAAAGATAATTACATAGAAACAGAGGCAAAGACAATGAAACACATACTTTCTTTTTCCTTCAATTGTTAAACTACAGTAAGCTGATGGTGGAATGTTAATAAAATGTGTATCTATTAAGAAGTGCAATTAAGAACTTCATAATGTCAGTGGTGACATTATGCCTTTAAGTCCAGCACTTAGAAGGCAGAGGCAAGTGGATCTCTGTGAGTTCAAGGCCAGCCTGGTCTATAGTGTGAATTCCAAGACAGTCAGTGCTGTTTCACAGAGAAAATATGTTTTGAAAAACAAAAAACCAAACAAACGATGTGCAATTTAGATGGGCTAGCAACGTAGTTCAGCATCCAAGGGTTCTTGCTGCAAATGACTTTTGTTGTTCTTCTCAGGACCGATATTGTACAAGGAGAGCACCAACTCCCGAAAGTCATTCTTTGACATCCATACACATGGATAGGCAAACACAAATGGACACACACACACACACACACAATTTTAAAGTATAATATATGTTAACTTGATGAACTGTTCCCAATGTTTTGACAAGACTGAAATATATATTCATCTATGAGCCATAAAACACCAATTATACAATTGTATTGATTTCACATACTGTTTTGCTCATACTTGAAATTGTCATCGTATAATATAAAGAGTAAACTCATTAATAATTAACTTTCTTCATTAGAATGATGTCAAAATTACATAGATAATAAAATAGCATGATGTTGAGGGTTTGGGTTTAAGAAAAAGCATTATGCTTTAGTATCTTTAATCACAAATATTTATTTTGAACTGGGGGAATGCATTTTCATCTGTATTTTCTTCAAGAAAAGTATAAATTGCTTCAACTCTCCCATATGCTACACAGATTTTGATTATCTGGCATGGGAACTAAGATAGTCTTGTTTTTTCTGAGCTGGATTTGAAATCTAAACATACTTCACTGCCAGAAAATCTATTTTCGTGACCAAATAATGAAGTTACAAACTATCTTTTGTTTCATATTCTTTTGGTAGGTCAAAACTACTTGATTTTAGCTTACATTTTCATGTTCAAATGTAATATTTGAGATGCTGAATTTGTTACCTAATTGGAAAAAAATTATGTTTATGTAACAAGTTTTAAGATCTTTGTAAAATGTTATCCCTTGGTTTGGACTTGGAATGCAGATAGAGAAATTTAAAGAGCACAGGAGACAACAGAACAGGAAAAATTTAAAAATATATAATTTTGTGGAAAAGTTCACAGATTTTTCTGCCTATGTTCTTGCTTTTACAATAAGAATACTTAACGTTACCTTGTCATTTTTAGTTAACAATATCCTGAGAACAGTCAAAAATTACATATTTTCTACAAGATTATCTCTGAAAATAAGGATCAAATCACTGATGCTATTCATCTCTAAATCAATAAAACTAGAAATTTTAACAAAATGAAGAAAAGTACCAAAAGAGGAAAAATAATTCTTTCTACTTTCTGTCAATTGTGACCACGATTCTGTATATTAAATCTACTTTCTGCCTCACATTTGGATGCCAAAAGGGGGTGGGGTGGGAGGAACAACTACCACAGTTTGTACATGAAAAGGAAAGCCTATCATGTCTCTCATGGGCTTATTTTTATTACTACCCCGATTTTTGTCATCATTTAAGGGTGTTGCTTCTAGAGAATAGTAGCATACTTTAATTTTATTAAGGTTGTTTTTATGTTATTGAGTTAAGTTTATTTCCCCAGTTAAAATATCACATTGAATATTTTGGAGATCAGCCCTCTGTCCCCTGTGAGGTTGGTGAAGATCTTTTCCCATTCTGTCAGCTGCCGTTCTGTCTTTTGACTGTGCCCTTTGCTTTACAAAAGCTTCTCAGTTCCAGGAGGTCCCATTTATTAACTGTTTCTCTCAGTGTCTGTGCTATAGGAATTATAATTAGGAAGTGATCTCCTGTGCCAATGCATTCAACTGTACTTCCCACTTCTATGAGGTTCAGTGTGGTTGGCTTTATGTTGAGGTCTTTGATCCATTTGGGACTTGAGTTTTGTGCATTGTGAAAGATATGGATCAATTTTCATTCTTCTACATGTTGGTATCCAGAAATATACAAAGAATATATAAAAAACTCAATAAATCAAAAAACTAATAATCCAATAAAAATGGGGTACAGACCTAAACAGAAAACTCTCAACAGAGGAATTTAAAATGGCTGAAAGACACTTAAGGAAATGCTCAACATTCTTAGTCATCAGAGAAATGCAAATCAAAACAACTCTGAGATTCCATATTACACCTGTAAGAATGGCCAAGATCAAAACCCTGATGACAACTTATGCTGGAGAGATTGTGGGGAAAAGGGAATACTCCTCCATTATTGGTGGAAGTGCAAACTGGCACAACCCCTTTCAATATCAGTGTAGCTATTTCTCAACCCCAAGACCCAGAAATACCACTTTTGAGTATATACCCAATCGTCCCACAAGGACAAGTGCTTAACTATGTTCATAGGAGCATTGTTTGCCAAAGTCAGAACCTGGAAACAACCTTAAAAGCCCCTCGAATGAAGAATGAATAAGGAAATTGTGGTACATTTACGCAATGGAGTACTACACAGCAGAAAAAAAACAATGACATCTTGAAATTTATGGGCAAATGGATAGATCTAGAAAACATCATATTGAATGAGGTAACTCAGACCCAGAAAGACAAATATCATATGAACTCAATCATAACTAGCTTTTAGACATAAAGCAAAGAAAAATCAGCCTACAATTCACAATCCCAGAGAATGTAGACAACAATGAGGACCCTAAGAGAGGCATATATGGATCTAAACTACATGGGACGTAGAAAAAGACAAGATCTCCTGAGTAAACTGGGGCCATGGGAGAGGGTAGAAGGAGAGGAAGGAGGGAGGAAGGGGAGCAGAGAAAACTTTATAACTCAATAAAAACAATAATAAGTTAAAATAACCAAAAAATGACATTGAAAACTGTTTTGGGTGTATTTTGCAGATACAGCCTTAAGGTAGAGACTTAAGCTATGATTATATTCAATGTTTATGTTTGAAAGTTGATTTATATGACCAGTTGTTGAAGGAGCCGCAGGCTGTGTTCCTGCCACCCTGCTCCCAGCCGCCTGGCTAGCTTATGCCCCGAAATAACAACACACAAATTTTATTCTTTTAAACACTGCCTGGCCCATTATATCTAGCCTCTTCTAGGCTAATTCTCACGTATTAATTGAGCCCATTTCTAATAATCTGGGTAGCACCACTAGGTGAGCTTACGGGGAAAGATTCAGCATGTCTGACCTGGCGGCAGCGTCTGGCTCTGAGAGGAGCTGCCCTGCATCTGAGCTCGCTTCCTCTTCCTCCCAGCATTCTGTTCTGTTTACTCCACCCACCTATGTTCTAACCTATGAGGCCAAGCAGTTTCTTTATTAATTAACCAATGACCTTCCTCCGTCAACCAGTGTTTCTAATGGGAAACCACTTTTCAAAGATTACACTTTCAGAAAGCTCCATTATAAATACTATACCACGGTTATACAGTAGCAATAAAACTGTGATGTATCTGAACATGGATTGGGAACAACTCTGTTTTCAAAAAACATTATTCCTTTGCAATCTCATAATGATCCTTTGATATAAAGCACTGCATTCCCATTACTCTCAACAAGTTTTTAAGCCCTTACATTGACTCCTTACTCCAGGAAAACAAGTATTAGGTATTTATGTGTAAGTTTTAAAAGGACTAACTGGGAGGGAGAGTTTAAGAGCCAAATGGCACCGTTCTTTCCAGACTTGGAACAAACGCATGGACAAGGGATGAGAGACCCCAGGCTTTCCTCCCAGGAGTCCTACTCCAAGGAGATGGGTCTACCGAACTATCAGGAACAAATGGGTGCGAGGCTCAGGCACTAAGATGAGAATAGTCAACAAAGTTTTCCCTGACGTTTCCTGAGTACTAGGATGAACCAGGAAGGATGAATCAACCATCTTCCCGTCCGTGCAGGAGTCAATACCCTCGGTTAACGTTTGCCCTAACAACAGAAAGTACCATGGAAGAGGAAAACACCCAGACATTGGAGCCCCAGCCGCGACAGTCACTCTTCCGGAAGCTCCGCCCGCTCCAGGCCAGGTTCCCACCACGCCTCCTCGCCAACAGCCCAGAGCTGGCAGAAAACTACATTTCCCAGAATGCAACTAAACCTCATTGCAGGGAGCCTATAAGTGTCCGGGTGACGACATAAACCGGCGCGGTGTTTAGACTCTACTGATGTCGTGGCGCTCAGAGGCAAAAAGTTGGTGTTCTGTGGGGCGCTCGAAGTGAAGCCGAGGTCGGGTGGCCCTGACCCTTTCCTACCCACTCCTTCTCGCCCGCCTTTCCCTCTCCAGGCAGGATGAGGCGTGCAGGCCTGGGTAAGAACAGGACAGAGATTCGAAGTTTGGGGACCCTAGGACCATCCGAGCCAGGAGTGGGGGCGTGGGGGGAACTCTACCGGCCTTCTGTCAGTGACTCTGAGGCCGGAAAGACAACTGTTTGGGTTCTTTGAAGAGGTTCCAAGTGGAAGCGCATCATTAGTCCCAGGTCCGAGCTGCTTCCTTAAGTTTAATTTACAGGAAAGTTTATACGGTAGGTTGTAGCAGAGTGGTGGAGTATTAGTTGTCTTGATTTTTCTTTTTTTATGTGCTAGTTTGGGAAGTAGCCGTGTTTTCCAAGCCTTGCCCAGGTTCCTTTTCTTCACTCATTCTGGATCTTACTTGTCTTAGAAGTGACATTTGGAGACTAGATGTTAAACTCAAAGTCTGCTAATAAGGATCTGTTAGTACAAAGGTAAATTTACACGTCGTTATTGTTAAAGTGGCAGTTCTGAGAGGTCTCGGTCAAAGGCGATTTACTTGGAACGTTTCTGAGTTGGACCTTGTCCCACTGTTAAGGCAATAGATGGTGATAAGTTTTGATGACTTAACATTTGTTCTTGTCTTTATGGATCAGGAGAAATAATAACAAAATAATTAGAATAGCATTTTCTGGTACTGAAGTTTTATTTTAACATGGTGTTTTGTTTATTTTTTTTAAAGGAAGGGCAGAGTGCTTAAAAAATGAATGAAACACGGAAAAGGATGTTACCATTCCACCATAAGTTGTAAAAAACGTATTTTTAAAAAGTTTTAGGTGTCTAAAGCCAGTGAATAAACACTTTAAATTAGACATGGGAGATAAATAAAGCCTTTTTTTTTTTTGCAGCCCAAAACCCACTGCTGTTTATGAATTTTAATTGTATGAGAAGGAATACAGTACTCAGGACAGTGAAGAGAGATAGGGTTTTTTTTGTTTGTTTGTTTGTTTGTTTTTTAATGAGGAGTTTATTGAAAGAAGGGTAAAGGGGAAGGACGAGGGAAAGAGAAATACAGAGAGGAAGAGAATAGTGGTATTTTTAATAAGGTTACTTATAGGACTAGAAACCGGGTAATTTAAAACCATAGAAGAATATTGGCAGTGAAGTGTGCTAGTAATACAGACTTACACAGTTATCAATAAATAGTTGCTTCTGAAGGAACTTATAAATTTAGTTTTTTGAATGCTTGCAATCATTGAAAGGAAGTAGTCCTTGCCAAATAATATAAAGAACTAATATCAAGTGACATTATTCTTCCTAAATTCTTCCATTACTAATGACAACAAACACTTACGGCAACCTAAGTCTTATTGCATGATCATTCGTGAGTTAGTGTGGACTTCCCAAAGCTTCACGTGTAACCGAGGAACAGAAGACAAATTATGATCCAAGGTGGTAATTTTCACCCCAACACCAGTTAAGTTCAATGGCTGGTGAATGCCGTGCGGATTTATTACTAAATGGTTCATTGTGTACTTCCCCAGGCCAGAGCGGGAGAAGTAGGTTCTAAATAGGAAGATGACAGAGATTGAGGCATTGAGTTATGAAGGATGTATGCAAGAGATTATGTGATCAAGTCGCTTTGAAGCTAGGACCCTGAAGCATTCTGAAGATCTTTGTTTATGGAAGGAATTTACATTTCATCAGCAGGCCTCTGGCCTATTGGGATGTTTGTGCTAACCGTTTTTATTACATGCAGGGCATGGATTTGACAATAGGTTCTTAGCTCTGGTTATATGTTGGAATTACTCAGAAAGATAGTAAATTAGATTTTCAATTAAAGAAGAGTCTCTAGACAAGAGTCTAATTGTTTCTAAAGTGTCTGTGCAGTTGAGAAGAGCATTGGTGTAAAATTTTACACAGGGTATTTTAAGTGTTATTTTAGTGGTAAGTGGGAAGAAATGATTATGCACAGTTCAGCAGCTTTTAATCTGTTTGAAAACATGTACTGATAACCTCATGGATAGCATGCCAGTATTTGATAGGAGATGTGAGTATGTAACTGTGCCATCTGTTTGGAATATTCAACGTTTTGTTGTTGTGGTACAAGGAGAATTGTAGGTTTCTGATGCATAGAAAGTGCTCGTAGGTATGGGAGGAAGTAGATGCATAAGATACTCTGCTCTTGATAAAGTTGTTTAGGAGTAAATTAAAATTGTATTCTTTAGTCAGTAATTTACAAGTATTCACTTAAAGTACTGAGGTGGTGGTGGTGGTGTGTGTATGTGCACTCATGTTCATGTATGTGCCTGTGTGTCCATGTGTGTTAATGGAAGTATAGAATGATTAATTTGTGCTCTTATAGTTCAATCTAGATGTCAAAGTTGATGTTATACTATCAAAGCTGTAAGGACTCAAGAGTTTTACTACTTAATAAAATTAAATTTGTGCTGTGCTTTGAAAGAGTTTCTCATTTACACATTAACCATCATTCAGACTTCCTGCTATCTACCCTCTTGGCTGTTACTGCTTTTGTTCTTACTACCATTGCTACTCCATTTGCTGCTTGAGCCTATGGTAGCCTGTAGCTTTAAGGCTATTCCTTTATTCTGCTTTCTTGGTTCACTAGAGAAGATGTTTCTAACCATGGATAATCTAGTCCCTTTAATACATTCTCCACTCCTGTAGGTGGAGGGCCCGCTTGTTCATCCCTGCTGTTCAGCTAGTTAGCCCCGAAATAACCACACAGAAACCGTATTAATTAAAAGACTGCTTGGCCCATTAGCTCTAGCTTCTTATTGGCTAACTTTTATATTGATTTAACCCATTTCTAGTAATCTGTATATTACCACGTGGCAGTGGCATACTGACAAAGATTCATCATGTCTGTCTATGGTGGCTCCACGATGTCTCTCTGACTCTGCTTTCTTCCTTCTAGAATTCAGTTCCATCTTCTCCACCTACCTAAGTTCTGCCCTGTCAACAGGCCAAGGCAGTTTCTTTATTAATTAATGAAAGCAGCACATAGACAGAAGAACCTCTTACACCACATTCCAAAGTTTGGGGGCTTTGTTCTTCTGCAGTCCCAATATCAAAACATACAATTCTTCTAGGTCCATCCAACAGTGTGACTTCTCGACGGCTGACTGAGACCAAGGAGCCCTTTTGTTGAGAGATCTCGTATATGGAAAGACAGAAGCTAATCCAGCTATATTGCCACAGCCGTTGTCAATTTATTCTCCTGGATGATTTTTGGTCACTGATCTTCATGATTTTCTTTATTGTTTTATTCCAAACAATCACTCTTCTTTGCTGTGTAGCCCACTTTCTTCCTTTGCAAAGAAAATTCTGACATCAGTTTATAAAAACCTTGGTGAAATAATATCCCAGTTCCAACACATTTATATATGTATTTGCTGCCCAATGCTCACTATACCTGTTGTTTTCCTAGTGACTATCAAGTACTGTAGTAGACAGAAAAATGGATATTGTAATTTTTAAACCATCTCCTATATGCAACTTCTTACAAATAGCAGAAAAGTAGAGTTGATACATGGATCTTTGTCGAATACTTGTTGAAAAAAAATGAGTGAATTCTTTATAAATCTCAGCTTATAGCCTCTACAAGCTACTGGACCTTTTCCCTCGACATTCACTAATGGCCTCCACTTCCCTTTGTTTCTTCACTTTTCACCACTTGCTTCTTAGAAGAGAAGTTGCTTGTTAAAGAACCAGCATCTTTCTACCACGAGAAGCCCTTCCTCCACACCTTTTCTCTTATCATCTAGCTTCTCTTTTGGGTGGATGTTTCTATATTTGTGTCCTTTATTAAAACATGTATTTCTAGTATGCAAGAAGTTTCTCTCAAATATTCTTGTATATAATGCCTGTTTAAGTGTCTTTAAGCAATCAATAAATGTGTATTGAAAAAATTCATACTTTCCTTAAAAGAGGGTATAAAAAGAATTGTTTTAATTTTAACGTTCTGATTTTTTAAAATTGATTTTCAGTGTAACTATTATAAATATATGGGGTCTGCAGCGCCCTTCAGGGGTCTTTTCAGTTTGTTTTAACTGCTAGACTTTGGAAAGTAGCTGAAGTTTTTGTTTGCAGTCCTACAAGTTGTCTCTGATCCTTGTAGGTGACGGAGCAGTTCCTGGCAGCTATGGGAACTATGGCTATGCCAGTAGTGGATATAATGCCTGTGAAGAAGAGAACGACAGACTCACTGAAAGTCTGAGGAGCAAAGTGGATGCTATCAAATCTGTAAGTACAGCACCAGTGCCTTCCCACTTCACCTTTAGATTTGTGCTTACTGTCATCTTAATAAGGAACTAACTTAGAAACTTGTGTGGTGAGGTCACAGTGCCGTACAAGTGCAGGCTGCCCATAAGTAAGTTAGAAGATGCCACAAGTTAAAAGATAGGGTACTTTGGTTTAATTTTTCTCAAACCTCAATTGTGTATTTGTGTACCTAGCAAAATCTAAAATGTACTGTACATTTATGCAGTAGTTTAAACAGAGCCAGTCATGTGTTCTCTATAATTTTAAGTTTAGATAGTGCTAACTTGTAATTTCTTTCCAATTTGTTATTATAGTAAAGAAAACATATTTAAAACCATCAGTCTAGATTTAAAATAAAAGAAATCCCATATATTGTTAAGAAAATATTAAATGTATATGTATGTATTTGACTTGTTTATATGAATACTTGTACATTGTAAAATGTAAGGAATATACAGATGAAAACATTTCATTTTTATGACTGAAGGAGAAAACAGAGTTTGCTAGAATAACAGAACCAGAGAATGTTGACTACTATGAGAAAGAGAAGTGAGAGGTGTCACTGTTAGAAGGAAGAGAAATTTTAAATTTTGTTGTCCAATAATTCCATTGGACAGAGCATCAGGAGAGCCATTGAAATAGCTCCTCTAGCCTTTTCTGATAGTGGCTTGAATACATTACACAAGTCTTTCTCTCCTCTGTCTTTGAGCCTTGTTTGAGTCATGGCTTTCTTGTTGTTCTCTAACACAGTCCTGATTTTTATGCTTAGACCCCTGGAGGAATCTCTTGACCTGTCTCAGCTTTCCCTGGTCTGTGTTATGTTGTCACAGTCATTGGTAGAATTTTGTTAAAGCTTCTCCTGCCCTCTCTGAAGTCTTTGGATTCCACTGTTCCTTAAAAGGTTAAGTTCACATTCTGTAGACTGATTGTGCTATATGTTCCTCAGAGCAGAACTTCTCTTCAGCACATCAAGAATGCATACGGATTTGATGTCAGAAAAATAAGAGTTCTCTTTTGTTCTCTGCATACTGATGTTGCCCCTATTCCATATTTTCAAAATTAAACTTTGCCTTTGGCAGTTTCATTGTCTTCCTACTTACTTTGAAGTTGTCTTCTTCATGAAAGGCCCAATCACTGCGTCTGCCTCTTTCCATGCTGTATCTCAGTACTACATCCAGAATTAACTCATTCCCAAAACCTAGGGTCATTTGTGACATGCATTTTAATTCCTTCTTAGCAATACTGAGTGAATTTTTGTTAAAGGAATTATAGAAGGTGATGTTAAAAGCATGAGTCTTAATTTCTCCAGTGCAATAAACATATGATACATGTGAAGCATTCAGTAGATGCTCACATTGTTACATGGAATTGGTATTTAGTTTCAGTCATTGAAAAATTAAACTGTATTCAGCTTGGACTCAAATTAGAGTTTTGATATATGGTATTGTTTCCAAAATCATATTAATTAAAATGATTTAATCTATGGACCTAATCATGTATAATGTTCAGAGGTTAAGAAACATAAGTTTGGGAAGGACATAGAATTGAATGTCTTAAATAAAAAAGCAAAACTCTCTAGTGTTGATTATTGAGCTCCCATATTAGAAGACTGGAGATTTGGTTCCTTTTGTCTGAATGGCATGTTAAGTAGTTGGGTGAGTTGGGCTGCCTGCTTTGTTATCTCTGATTTGATGAATTTGGAGGAAAACTTCATATCTGATCTCCATAATTTTAGTATAATTCCATATCAGTATTATCTGTGGTTGGTTTTCACTAAGATTAAATTGAGAAGAACATTTAATAGTTGTTTACAAAGACTTTCAGGAATTAATTGTATTTAAGTTCATTAGAAGGGAAACCTCTGATGAATTTGTTGTGTAAGCTATGAGGTATAGTTTTGCATAGCAACTGTTGTTTTACACACTCATATTCTTTTTATATAATTTTAGGTTATAGATAATACTAACCTTAAGGGTTTTTTCAATTTATTATTATTTTAAACCCAAAGTCTTTAAAATAACGAATTACACTTATATTCAAATAAATGCCATATTTTGTTAAGAGAATACTAAATGTATATGTCTGTATTTGAATTGGTCATGTGAGTGTTTGTATTTGCTAAAATATAAAAACGGAATCTGCAGGTGAATACTTTTATATGACTTTTAAAAAAAGCCAAAAACAGAAGAAAGAATACAAGAATAGAGGAGCCAGGAGGAGAATGTTAACATAGAGAGATAGAATATTAGGAAGAGAAGAGAGATATGTTCATTGTTGGAAGGGGAAAATTTTAAATTTGTGAGGAGAGAGTGTATATTTTTAGAATACAGTTTCATCTGAGAAATTAAATATGCTTAGTAGGGCATTGTTGCTTTTACTTTATCACTTTTAAATACCTTCATGTAAATAGTAATGTATATGCTTTCTTCCTAGCTTTCCATTGAAATAGGCCATGAAGTTAGAAACCAAAACAAACTATTATCTGAAATGGTAAGTTATAATGATTTTAACTAAGAAATTTTATCTAATGTTTTCAAATTTAGTGTGTTGACCAGGTATATGGAATTACATTTTTAAAAACATTTTTTGTTAACAACTCTATACAGATATAATTTATGCTCTAATACTTTTTAAAAATAAAATTTTAATACGTTCTTCAAGAATTTCCCATGATGTATTTTGAATATATTCAACTCTCATGGCTCCTCCTCTTACTCTTCCCCACCCTATCCTTTATTTTTATCCAGTTACACAGACCCTGGCATTGTAAGTCCTGTTGGACTCCACTCAGTTTTTAGCTAATCAGTTTAGAATTTCTAGCAAGTGTATTTTTGCGTTGTTCATGTCTAAGATGTAAATAAGAAGTGAACATCAAAGCCAATGCACTTTAACTCTGGTATAAAGCACCGTTGAGAACCGAATGGTGATGGTTATTAGAGTGATCTTAGAAATTGTAATGGGTAGGCACTTGTAATTTATTAACCAAGCCATAAAAAAGCACTTTATGTCCAACCAACTAAGTGCCTTTCACTTAACAGACACTTCCTACGTCAACTTTATTTCCTAAGGTTTACTGCTGAGCAAATTCCTCAGATTTGAGTAGACAAGGTCTCTTTATTTCTAGTCTAAACAAGCTCAAGAGCATGTACCTTTTCTTCTCAGAGCAGCCGTCAAATCAGTCACTGATGCTACCTTTGGATACCCAGCTTCTCTAGACCTTCCTTTGTTTTTTCACATGCATTCAAAACAGCTATCTAAAAGCAAATATGGCATCAAATACAGTGTTCTTTGAAAACAGATATTCCTGGTTTTTTTTTTTTTTTTTTTTTTTTTTTTTTATGTAAGCTCATTCAAAATCTCATTTAGGGGAGCCCAGCATTTAGATTTTGTGAGAAGCGTCCCAAGTGGCTCTGATGGAGAAGCAAGGGTTTCAAGTGCATGAGCTATGCGGAGACCCAGCTTTGCGGAGCCTTGTGCTGGTGCCTGCTCATCCCAGCATATTGAGATCTTACAGCAAGTGTGTTGTTTCTCACCTCTGCTAGTCTACCTATCTTAAAGGCTTTTCTGGTTTTATTTTAATATGGCATTTTTCATGTATGTATTTAAATCCTCTCCACTTATTGCACTGTCAACTTTTATATTCTCTTAACTTTTAGTAAATTTCTCTGTATTTCAAAGTCATCTGTCTAAATAAAAGACTCTACCATTTTTGGCACTAACCATATTAAATTTTAGCTGAAGTATCTAAACACACACACATTTGACCTTGGGAAAAAAATATCTAAACAGTGTACAAAGACATGCTGACTTGCACAGAGATGACTTACCTTTATTGTTAATGGCTTTTTATCCATATAATTGAAATAAGAAAGTCCTAAAGCATTTGAATTTTGAGTTTTTTAATGATTCTCAGAAACTGAAAGAAATCCTTATTGGATAATGAAAGAACCACTGAAAAAAACTGCTTTATTTTGCATAGAATAATCAGGCTGATTTCCCAAGCTAATAAATAGATACTTGAGTTGATTACATACAAATTATCTTTAAAAATACATACTAATAATCTTATGTAAATTGCTTGGATGAGCATGTGTAGAATATTAGAATTTATTATGTTTTTCTTATTCTTTTGTAGGATTCACAATTTGATTCTACAACTGGATTTCTAGGTAAAACCATGGGAAGACTGAAGATTTTGTCCAGAGGAAGCCAAACAAAATTACTATGCTATATGATGTTGTTTTCATTGTTTGTCTTTTTTGTCATTTATTGGATTATTAAACTGAGGTGATACAAGTTAGTGTGGACTTGGAATCTGTTTCAGTTAATATCTTGGAGTATCACTTTGATAGCCAACATCCCAACGTTTCTAATGGCTTTCTTCATTGAAGATTACTGGAGCTTTCTTCTTTCAGAAACCATACTTTACCACCCAATGCTTTTTGACTGCTCTTCCATCTTGACTCATTTTGACCCCTATTTTCAGGGGTATGGAGTTAGCCTGAAATCTGTGTGGCTGTACTGATGTTTTTCCAGTCAGATTAAATACCAATATTATGTATGCCCTGTGCTACCCTAAGTGTAGCTTTCTGAAGCAAGTGGAAGAGCAATAGAATGCTGTAGAAGCTGACATCCACTTTTGTGGTGGCTGGTGGCTGGTGGTAGAATGTTCCCTTTCTTTGCTTGCTGTCATCACTGGGATGATGGGCTTGCCTCGCTTGTTACCATATATGTACCAACTTCCTTTTCCTGATAATTGTCTTAATACGTTTGTATAAGAACTTCTTTGCATAAAACTATTGCCATATTTCGGTGGGAGCGTACTACACATGTGTATCAGTATAGGTATGATTCTATATTAATGATAAATTCCGTTGGTGTGCTTTAGAACTGTTTTCTGATGTCTAGCTGCATGGCATGGGTGGGCCATTTGGTGATTATTTGTGTCAGAATAATGTGAAGTTCAGTGTTGCTAAGCTCTGTGGAGAAATGAAGTGGTCAAGAAAATCAATTGCCTTTGTTTTAGCACATGTTCTACCATTCCCTGGGGACTGAAAATCTGCTGGTACTGAAACCAGAGCACAGAGGGTTGTTGTTCTGCACCATTTTATTTGCTTACAGAGATCAAAATGCAAGGTGGATTTAAGTAAAAAAACATATTAAAATACTGCAAAACATTCTGTATTGTTCCTACTTTAGATATTTGCATATTTCTAGGTTCAAAAATAAACTTTTATGAAGATGTATCTGTGGCTTCTTCAAGTGATTTATATTCTTGACATAGAATCTTAGAAATATCCCCAAAGCTCAAGATTCTAAACAAAATGAATCAAAATGAACACTTGTATTAAACAGAACAAATGAGACAAATTTTGACTGCTACTTCAAAATCTTTATTCTTTCTATTTTTACTTAGGAGTCTATCCATTTGGCCTGCATGTGTTTTCAATTCTTTTCGCTCATTGATAATTCCCTACTAAGTTCATGAGCTCTTCTGTGGTGTATCCTTTGGGCCTATATTTTACTGGTTACAAACACTAAATCTGAGTGTAGTTAAGTGACGTGAGGAGACAGGGCTGAGGTGTAGAAGACATGCTAACATGAGGTAGATGATCTGCAGCCTCTGTTTCTTCGCTTCACATTTTCACAGGGCTGTGCGCTGTCCAGAAGACTGGAGAGGAAGCTCCTGACTCGCCATAGTCAGGAAGGGTTACTAATGTCCAGTAGTTTGGTTTCAGGTCTTGAGATAATTATATAACCTCCAAGCAGGTACTTTTATTATATATTGAGAGTGTGACTCATTGTTTCCAGACATTTTTAACTGTCCTCTGCCAATTGCATCACATTAGAGCTTAAGACTTCAAAGTCACCATTAGTAATTTAAGTTGTAGTTGGAACTAATGGAAACAGCAAGAGTCTCATGGGATGAGGTAGAAGCTTTTCTACAGCACCCATCAATATTACATTTTTATCTTTGTGGAGAGCTAAGCCTGACATATCACTCTGTTATTGCTGCGTGCTGAGATGCCTGCAGGTAGGCACTCCTCTGGAAGTACTCGCCCCCACTGTTCCGTTCAGGATCCTTGGCCCGCTGGGTGGTGGTGGCGCACGCCTTTAATCCCAGCACTTGGGAGGCAGAGGCAGGCGGATCTCTGTGAATTCGAGACCAGTCTGGTCTACAAGAGCTAGTTCCAGGACAGGCTCCAAAAACCATAGAGAAACCCTGTCTCGAAAAACCAAAAAAAAAAAAAAAAAAAAAAAAAAAAAAAAAAAAAAAGAATCCATGGCCAATATTCTTCTTGCTTTTGTTTTGAAGCCATTAAGAAAGGGCATTCTTATGAATCAGTTTTGGTGAAAGTTTAAAATACAAAAATGTCTCAGAGGCCCCCTATCCATAGCTAGAAACCAATTATGAGTGAGTACATCCCATGATCTTCTTTTTGGGTCTGGGTTACCTCACTCAGGATAGTATTTTCTATTTCCATCCATTTGCATGCAAAATTCGAGAAGTCGTTTTTTACTGCAGAGTAGTACTCTAATGTGTATATATTCCACACTGTCTTCATCCATTCTTCCATTGAAGGACACCTAGGATGCTTCCAGGTTCTGGCTATTACAAATAATACTGCTATGAACATAGTTGAACAAATGCTTTTGTCATATGATAAGGAATCTCTTGGGTATATTCCCAGAAGTGGTATTGCTGGGTCCAGGGGTAGGTTGATCCCAATTTTTCTGAGAAACCGCCACACTGATTTCCAAAGTGGTTGCACAAGTTTGCAGTCCCACCAGCAATGGCTGAGGGTACCCCTTTCTCCACAACCTCTCCAGCAAAGGCTATCTTTGGTGTTTTTGATTTTAGCCATTCTGACAGGTGTAAGATGATATCTCAAAGTTGTTTTGATTTGCATTTCTCTGATCACTAAGGAGGTTGAGCATGACCTTAAGTATCTTTTGGCCATTTGAACTTCTTCTGTTGAGAATTTTCTGTTCAGTTCAGTGCCCCATTTTTTAATTGGGTTAACGTCTAGTTTCTTGAGTTCTTTATATATTTTGGAGATCAGACCTTTGTCTGTTGCGGGGTTGGTGAAGATCTTCTCCCAGTCAGTAGGGTGCCTTTTTGTCTTAGTGACAGTGTCCTTTGCTTTACAGAAGCTTCTCAGTTTCAGGAGGTCCCATTTATTCAATGTTGCCCTTAATGTCTGTGCTGCTGGGGTTATACATAGGAAGCGATCTCCTGTGCCCATATGTTGTAGGGTACTTCCCATTTTCTCTTCTATCAGGTTGAGTGTGTTCAGATTGATATTGAGGTCTTTGATCCATTTGGACTTGAGTTTTGTGCATGGTGATAGATATGGGTCTATTTTCATTCTTCTACAGGTTGACATCCAGTTGTGCCAGCACCATTTGTTGAAGATGCTTTCTTTCTTCCATTGTACACTTTGAGTCTATAATATGTGGTCCTAAAGAAGCTAAACAAGAGGGCAAACCCAAGGAAAAACATATAGTTATCCTCCTGGCTATGGGAAGTAGACAAGAGTGCCGGGCAAAAAATTGGAATCTAGGGGGTAGGGTGGGATGGGGGTAAGGGGAGATGGAGAAAGAAAAGTGTGAAGGAGAGTATGAGGGGAACTTGGGGAAACGGGATGATTGGGGATATAGGAAGGTTGGATAGGGGAGCAGGGAAACTCATATCTTAGTTAAGGGAACCACCTAAGGGTTGGCAAGAGACTTGAACTTGGTGTGGCTACCAGATGCCCAGGGCAATGTCCCCAGTTAGTTCCTTGGGCACCTGAGGATAGGGAACCTGAAATGATCCTAACCTATAGCCATACTGATGAATATCTTGCATATCACCATAGAACCTTCATCTAGCGATGGATGGAGATAGAGACAGAGACCCACACTGGAGCACCGGACTGAGCTCCCAAGGTCCTAATGAGGAGCAGAAGGAGGGAGAACATGTACAACGAAGTCAGGACCACGAGGGGTGCACCCACCCACTGGGGAGCTCACCAAGGCCAGCTGGACTGTGACTGAAAAAGCATGGGATAAAACCGGACTCTCTGAACATGGCAGACAATGAGAGCTGACAAGAGGCCAAGGACAATGGCACGGGGTGTTGATCCTACTTCAGGTTCTGGCTTTGTGGGAGCCTAGACAGTTTGGATGTTCAACTTCCTAGATCTGGATGGAGGGGGGAGGACCTTGGACTTTCCACAGGGCAGGGAACCCTGACTGCTCCTGGGACTGGAGAGGGAGGAGAAGAGGAGTGGGGGGAGGGGGAGAGGGGCGGGAGGAGGGGGAGGGAAATGGGAGCCGGGGAGGAGGCGGAAATTTTTTTTTTCAATAAAAAAAATAAAATAAAAAAAATACAAAAATGTCCTATTTATAAACTCATTGCTAATTCTCTAAGGGATGTGCATTTTAGAGAAGTTGATTATGAGCACAGACTTGATAAACTTCACAACACCATCTCTATTTGAATGATCTGAAACTGTGTGTAGGACAGTAGATATCTCTATTTTATGTGGTAAAATTTCAGAAAGCAGCTTCATTTTTAAATTTTATTGATTTTTATTGAGCTCTACATTTTTTTCTGCTCCCCTCCCTTGCTCTCCCTTCCTCTTCAACCCTATCCCACCATCCCCATACACCCAGTTTACTCAGAAGATCTTGTCTTTTTCTACTTCCCATGTAGATTAGATCAATGTCTTAGGGTCCTCATTGTTGTCTAGGTTCTCTGGGATTGTGATTTGTAGGCTGGTTTTCTTTGCTTTATGTTTAAAAACCACTTATGAGAGTACATGTGATAATTGTCTTTCTGGGTCTGGGTTACCTCACTCAAAATGATGTTATCTAGCTCCATCCATTTGCCTGCAAAATTCAAGATATCATTTTTTCCTGCTGTGTAGTACTCCATTGTATAATTGTACCACATTTTCCTTAGTCATTCTTCGTTCAAGGGGCATTTAGGTGGCCGAAAGCAACTTCTAAAGATACCAAAGGTCCAAGTTTTTCCTAAAACTTAGTCACTTTTTGGGCCAGGAAGTGGCACACACCTTTAATCCCAGTACTTGGGAGGCAGAGGCAGGCAGATCTCTGTGAGTTCAAGGCCAGCCTGGTCTATAGAGCAAGTTCCAGGTCAGCCTCCAAAGCAACAGAGAAACCCTGTCTTGAAAAACCTCAGTCACTTTTAATTTACTATGTCTTGTTCTTTAGAAGTACAACAAACCCTTGCAAATAATAGAAAGTACAATTTATTCTTATGGAAATAATAGATGTCTATAAGTAGAAAGGGCTAAACTATGCATGTTATTCATGTCATTCAAATTATAATATTCTTGAATATTGTTTGAGTTGGGAATAGGTTAAATCTGACATGTAATATTTTGATACAGAACTAGAAGCTTGGAGTGGGGAGCGTTGGCACCTGCATCCGTGTAAAAAGCTGTTTCTACAAAATTGGCTTTACTGTATTGGATTTACTTAAGGAGGTAGTTGAAATCATGTTTGATAATTGGAGTTCAGTCATCAGGCTGTATTGATGGATAGATAAACTTACTGGCAAACTGCTTCAGAACTAACTTGCCTGACATAAACCCTGACTGTGGCCTCCTCCTGATGTCAAGCTTATTTTGTGAAACAGGAATTAAAGTCACATATAGAAATAGTGCACTTCTAAGCTCTTTGTGACAATTGAATGTAATCCCATTCGAAGGAGTCTAAGCTAGGCACTTGGCGGGTGTTTTTGTTGAAATTCTTGGGATTCTGATCTGTCACATTACCTCATACACTGATGAATCTGGCTTACTTCTCCCACTGTCCTGACAGTAGTAAAAGTAACTGTCTTTTCTAGGAATTTTTCTGGTATTTCATTCATTTAGGCTTCTTTGCATCATCAGCAATCTGATGGAATTGTATTTCAGTCTCCAGGCTGTTTTGAGTTATTAGAGAGAACAGACCTTTCAACATTCTAGAAGCAAATGTTTGACATGAGAGAAGTAGAAGAAAGTACACTGAACTGTGCAGGGCCAAGTCCTACCAACCTTTGTTTAATCCTCAAGATAAATAAAAAATTAGAAATACATACATGACGTTTTTAGTTGAAAAAGTCAAACATAGTAGATCTGACTTTAAAATTCATGTAAGCTTCGTTAATTATAACCTTTGAAATTAAAGTAACTAAAGTATAACCACATTCATATTTTACGTATATGTATTCTACAGATCTTATGACACTTAAGACAGTGCTTTTAATGATGTAAGTCAACTTTGCAGGCTTCAACGAGTGTCAGTGCTATACAACTGTATACAGTTGGAGTTTTGCATATTTATGTCCTGCTGTGTTTCCTCAAGTATCTATTCCTGTGGTATGGCTCATAAGAATGCACAGCTGAATCAGTGTGGATTCTTTGATGCTTGTAATGAATGTTAAAATGAACAGAAACATGAGACATCATCTTTTTAAAGTATAGAAAACATGCTAATATATAAAAGTTTTAAGTTATTAATTTAAACTTTAAAATAATATAATTATTCTTTTCTCCTGAATCCTTTTATCATTTGTCAGTAATGAGTACGTGTTATAGAAGCTAAAAGCTTATTAGACTTTTGTATTATTTAGTAACCATTTGCTTTAGAACTCTCAAGATAAACTCATTCTTCCAGGGAAATTAGATGAGTGTTATAGGCAATAGTGTATTTCAGAAAAATTATCAAATTAAGTGCATTGGACTTTTACAGATTTTATGCTTGGATGTTTAAAATGCCTCCTTTTAACTTTGTAATTGAACACTTAAGTTTGATATTGAAATGCATTAGAGGCAAGTTGCTTTTCTCTACACAGACACAAAACAATTATAAGATGTCTGACTGTGGTAAAGTCAGCTAAAGAGATTCATACTGTTAGATTAAAACTCTTTCAATAATTATAGTATTATGTTTTAGATTATTGTTTGAAGAGAAGCCAATTTCAAAGCAGTATGTGTTAGTTGGCTCCATTAAATGTTTACTTTGCATTTATTTCTCATGACTAAATAGTTTGAATTTAATTGTGTTATTTCTAGAATGGATTTTAGTACTCGGAGAACATTTATTATAGAGTGACCAATGGAACATAGAAACTCTACTTTTATTGATGACAGTGGTTTGGGTCATTGGAAACTGAGTATGAGGGACATGTAACGGTAATGATTCCAGGCAGAGACTGAAAAGGAAGAGAAATATGTTTATTTTTCCACAACCAGTGACATAAGACAACTGGTGATGCCAGGCTCTGACCTGTGAAGTCCAGAGAGACACCACACAGTACAAAGCTAAGTTGGCCAGCATATGCTTCACAGTGTTTTTCTGCCTCATTTGGTAGAGTCCTCAAAGTTCGCCTTCTAAACTTCATACTTTTAATTAATTTAAGTATATAAGCAAAGCTAGCTCCTAGAAAGCATTCTAATATTCAGATTCATAGGGCCACGATGACTTAACTATGCTTGAGTCCTTTGTGCCATCATTTATTCTAGAGTAGATTATCAGGGAGGTCTTTTGTAATAAGGTTTACTATGATGCAGTGGATGTATGAGAAATGCACAGGAAGGCATGCAAAGGTGAAAGGCATACAGAATCTATGTTTCCATCACTACTATACTTTTGTAGTCTTTGGCCAAAATTATATTAACCTAGTTTGAAGGACGTAGGAACTTTAAAATATACATTAAGTGGTTTAATTAATAAAACATCCAAACATTGATTTATTCAAAATATAATTTTTCTTTTGTTCTTAATAATTGAATAGTATATTTTCAGGAAATTTGATCAATTTTAGATTAAATAGCTTTTATGGGTATTAACTTATGCCAGGTAAATTTAAGGGATATTTTTCAGTTAATATAAATATTTAAATTTTAGTGTTTTCATTTTTCTTAACTCTTATTAACATACATCCATATTAGAACTGTAATATCAAGTACGTAAAAGTCACATTTTTCTTATCAATGACCATTTTATAAACTGTTAGAACTTGTCTATAATTTTCTAACTTTGATATTAATTCATAATAGTAAAGTAATACATACAAATTTTGATAATCAAAAATAAAAAATATATGGCTAAAGAGTTTCCTCAATGGTTGAAAGCATATACTGCTGTTCAGAGGACCCAAGTGCTATTTCATATAAGCTCCAGGTGATCTGATACATGCAGCCTCCAAGGACACTTGTATTCATATGCACATACCTCTAGCACATTTAAAAGCTACAAAGCCTTAGAAATGTTTTTGTTGAATTAATTTAAGAATAAAGTCTTTGGCGTATACATTATGTTCAATTACCTGTGCTTTTTGTAAAACATTCAGTGCAATGTAGACACCAACACATATTTGAGGAATAAATTAATGTTGGATTAATTATTCCCTGCTAAAGGACATACCTTTATTTTGTCATCTCTTACTAAAATTCTAGTACTGAGTTGATGGAATGCCTGTAATTAAAAGGTGGTTTTGGTCATATAGCTGAGTTTTCAATTTTGAATATTGGAAGAACAACATATAGCCATTAGGTTAATTGGGATATAAATGTTTTGCTAATTAATTTTTTCCTATAATATTCTCATTTATAAAGCTGACAGTATGTGGTTTAAATTTAATGTTTTGTTTACAGGGTCAAGAATGGGGCTCCCATGCTGAGGGGATCCAGAGAGGTTAAGTGGCCACGGGGCCAAACAGTCCAGGGGAACTGAATCCAGGCCCCCTCCAATTCCCTAAGCTTTTCTGGCTATCCAGCAGGGTATGTCCCCTGCTGCTGGCTTTCTTTACCCCATTCAACCCTACCCCTAAGCACTCCTTTTCCTCTGCGAGGTTCTTGGATCCCCCAACACAGCCTGCTTCAGGGCTGAGGGGTCGAGAGAGCCAGCGGGGAGTGTTCCTGCCTCTGGGGCTTCTTTGTACCATCCCACCCTACCCCCCACGTCCGCCTTTTTGTCTGCAAGGTCCTTAGAATACAGTAAGAAACCCTGTTCCCATGCTGAGGGATCCGGAGAGGTGAGCAAGTGGCCACACAGCCAGACAGTCCTGAGAAACTGAATCCAGGCTTCCTCCAACTCCTTAAGCCTTTCTGGCCAGGGAGAACTTTCCAGCACGGTGAGTTCACTGCTGCTGGCTTTTTTTTTTTTCCCATTCCACTCTGCCCTCCAAGTCCGCCTTTTCATCTGCAAGGTCCTTGGATCCCCCAACACAGTCTGCTTCAGGGCGGGGGAGGGGGGTGATCTGAGAACCTGCTTCAGTGCTGAGGGGACCTAAGAGAGGGCAGACCAAGAAAAATTCCCAAGTACCCAGTCAGCCACAGCAAAGATTAAACCAAGATGCCTAGACTCTGCTGGCCTCATTTGAAGGAGAGATGGGCAAGTGCCAATGCAAGAATTCCTCCAACATCTCTTAGTGTCTGCAGCACATCTATCCAAGACCTTCTGGCTTTCACGGTTTTTATTGAAAAGTCAGGTATAATTCTGATAGGTTTACCTTTATATGTTACTTGACATTTTTTTTTGCAGCTCTTAATATTCTTTATTTATTCTGTATGTTTTGGGTTTTGATTATTATATGGTTACATTATTATATGCAACATGATATCACCAGAATCCAGCCAACATGCAACAGGAAGACTTGAACATCCTAACCCAGAAGTAGAAGAAATCGACTATAAACGTAACCTTATGAAAATGATGGAGACCCTTAAACAGGAAGTGAAAAACTCCCTTAAAGAAATGGAAAAGAAGACAAACAAAAAGTTAGAAGAAATTAATCCCTCAAAGTTACCCAAGAAAACCAAGAAAAAGCAATCAAACAGGTAAAGGAAACAGTTTAAGACTTGAAGACCGAAATGGAGGTAGTAAAGAAAACAGAAACTGATGGATGGCTGGATATGGAAAATCTGGGTAAACTACAGAGATAAGTATAACCAACAGAATAAAAGAGATAGTAGAGAAAATCTCAGGTGCTGAATACTGTAAAGGAGATTGACTCATTGGTCAAAGAAAACATCAAATCCAACAAATTCTTAACACAAAATATCCAGGAACTCTGGGACACCATGAAAAGATCAAACCTAAGAAAAATAGGGGTAGAAGAAGGAGAAGAATTCCAGTTCAAAGACCCCCAAATTAACAAAATTATAGAAGAAAACTTGCCCAACCTAAAGAAGAATATTCCTATGAAGGTACAAGAAGCTTACAGAACACCAAATAGACTGGATCAAAAAAAAAAATCTCCTCACCATATAATAATCAAAACACAAAACATACAGAATGAAGAAAGAATATTAAGAGCTGCAAAAAAAAAAAAAGGTCAAGTAACATATAAAGGTAAACCTATCAGAATTATACCTGACTTTTCTAAAGAAACCATGAAAGCCAGAAAGTCTTGGATAGATGTGCTGCAGACACTAAGAGACCATGGATGCAAGCTCAGACTACTATACTCAGCAAAGCTTTCTTTCACCATCGATAAAGAAAACAAGATATTCCATGACAAAAACAGATTTAAACAATCCATATCCACAAACCCAACCTTACAAAAAGTATTAGAAGGAAAACATCAACCCAAGGAAGCCAACAACACCCACAATAGCAAAGATATCTGAAAGCCCTCCACCAACACAATTCAAAGAAAAGAAACACACAAACACTACCAACAAAAAATAACCGAAGTTAACAACCACTGCTCATTAATATCACTTAATATCAATGGACTCAGTTCACCTATAAAAAGGCACAGGTTAAGAGAGTGGATATGAAAACAGGATCTAAGATTCTGCTGTTTACAAGAAACACACCTCAACCTCAAAGACTACCTCAGAGTAAAGGGTTGGGAAAATGTTTTCCAAGTAAATGGACCTAAGAAACAAGTGGGTGTGGCTATCCTATTATTGAACAAAATTGATTTCAAATTAAAACTAATCAAAAGAGATGGAGAATGACTCTTTATACTCATAACAGGAACAATTCATCAAGATGAAGTCTCAATTCTGAATATCTTTGCCCCTAATATAAAAGCACCAAAGAAATATTACTAGAACTCAAATCACACATCAAACCACACACAGTAATAGTAGGAGATTTCAACACTCCTCTCTCATCAATGGACAGATCAACCAGACAGAAACTTAACAGAGAAATAAGAGAACTAACAAATGTAATGAATCAAATGGATTTAACAGACATCTATAGAACATTCTACTCAAATAGGAAAAAAATATACCTTCTTCTCAGCATCTCATGGAACCTTCTTGAAAATTGATAACATACTAGATAACAAAGCAAACATCCACACATACAAAAAAATTGGAATAACCACCTGTGTCCTATCTGATCACAATGGAGTAAAGTATAGGAACGTTCATAGTACTAAGTGCCCACATAAAGAAAACAGAGAAAGCTCACATTTGAGACTTAACAGCACACCTAAAAGCTATATATATGTAAAAAAAAGAAGCAATGACATCTTGAATTTTGCATGGAAATGGATGGAAATAGAAAATACTATCTTGAGTGAGATAACCCAGACACAAAAAATATGAATATGGTATGTACTCTCTCATTAGTGGATTCTAGCCATAAACAACAGACATTGAGCCTATAGTTCACAATCCTAGAGAAGCTAAGTAAAAAGGTGAACACAAAGACAAACATATATAGATCCTCTTGGAAATTGGAAGCAGACAAAATTGCCAGGCAAAATTTTGGGGTTGGCAAGAGACTTGGCTCTGGAGGGGTTCCCAGGAGTCCATGAGGATGACCCCAGCTAGGACCCTGGGCAGTGGAGGAGAGGGTGCCTGAACTGGTCTTGTCCCATAGTCAGACTGATGACTATCTTAAATATCACCATAGAACCTTTGTCAGGCAACATATGGAGATAGAGACAGAGACGCACATTGGAGCACTGGACTAAGCTCCCAATGTCCAGTTGAAGAGCAGAAGGAGAGAAAATATGAACAAGGAAGTCAGGACCATGAGGAGTTGGTCAACCCACTGAGACAGTATGCCTGAGCATAGGAGAGCTCTCCAAATCCAGCTGGACTGGGACTGAAAGAGCATGGGATCAAACTGGACCCTTTGAACGTGGCTGACAATTGGGACTGAAGGAGCATGGATGAAGTGAGGAGGGCCTTGGACTTCCCATTCTTAGGACTGGAGGGGGAGAGGGGAGGTTGAGTGGGGGAGCAGGAGGGAAGTGGGAGGAGGGGAGAAAAGTAGAAATTTTGATTGGTATTATTTATAAAGTAATAAAAAATAATCTGTTGAAAAAAAGAAAAAAATAAGGGTCTAAGGTTAGCTTTGGTGTTCAACCTCTATACTAGGCAAAGACATAAAAAGGGAGCATTGATGAAAAAAATAATGGATGTGATTTAAGCTCAAAGCAAACAGTAATTGAAGAAAACTGTTCTAATATTCTTTCTTTTCTATCAAAATACACATTTCAAAATAACTACTCTGACCCAAGTTGATCCTATAATTAATAAACTATATTCCAGAAAGACTAGAATTTTCATCTTAAAAATGATCATTTTTGTTCTATTTCTAAATAATAAAACTTAACTGATGATCATAGCTAAGTTATTTGCATTTTATTCAAAACCCAATGGTGTGGTGTGGGAAACATTAGCCATAGTCTAAGCTGTATCCTCTCGTTTTCTAGAGGATTTCACTGACACACTGATTAAGGGTTCATTCAGGTGATTTTGAGATTTATCACAGCTATCTGAAGTTAAGTACTGGTAGTCACCATGGCACCCATGGCTGGTTGGCGATTCAGTCATTCATTGGCTTTTACCCATCTGTTATCTGTTGCAAAAGAGAACCAGAGAAAATGGAAGCTTCATTTTTCAGCTTTCAGGGCAGACACTCTATTAATGAGTTCATGAAAGGCAAGTGATGAATATCAACAACTTAAGAACTCTATTCTTTATTTCTACCATGAATTCTCAAAGCTTAAATTTTCTATCAGATAATAGAACTCTGAATTTCAAAGGATGCTTTATTTAATTAGAATATATCTCATAAATTCAAAGTTCTGACTTGCACCCTTTCACAGATAAAAATCAAAAGAGAACTGATAACTAATTAAGTCAAGGGAGTACTCAGAGAGACAGCTATGTTTTTCAGACTGAGCTATGATAATATTTCATTGTCAACATTTTAACCATTGGTTTTAGCTGGAGAAAGAGCAGTATAACTTTTGAAGAAAGAAAACTGGAATGCTGGCACAAATAAGATGGGCATGAACAGGGCTGGAGAGAAGGCTCAGTGGTTAAGAGCATTGCCTGCTCTTCCAAAGGTCCTGAGTTCAATTCCCAGCAACCACATGGTGGCTCACAACCATCTGTAATAAGGTCTGGTGCCCTCTTCTGGCCTTCGGCATACACACAGATAGATCATTGTATACATAATAAATAATAAATAAATATTAAAAAAAAAGATGGGCATGAACAGACATACTAACATGGACAGAGAAAGTACATAGGACAACAGCCCTACACAAAGAATAACAGGCAACTAAGGAATCCTGAGAGTGAAAGAATAGTCTTCCCCAGGGACAAACACACAGTTGGTCATTCAATACCAAATTATATACAAAATATATACACAAATATCTATATGTCTATCTATCTATCTATCTATCTATCTATCTATCTATCTATCTATCTAGAAAGTCCTTAAAAACATTTATAATTTCAGAAAAATAAAAGATAAAATTTTAAGAAGACTTAAGTCCAATGTCACCAAACTGCTGTGATGCACTGCAATCCCCAACCCACAAACTCAAAGAACCTCTAGGCCTTTGGTTGGGTGTCACCATTTTGCTCTATTTTAGCATCACAGAGGAAGTTATTTGAAGGACTGTGTCTCACTGTGGGACAGCTTGAAACTTATTTCAAATATATCTATATTCATTGAATCCCTTTCTATTTGGTTCCATCAGCCACTCATAAAAGCTGGGTCACTACAAACTTCAAGTATGTTCACCATGAGAAGTTATGTTTTCTTTCCAGAATTCTTCATAGTTTACTTTGAATTTAGATATATTTTTTCTGTGTTCATACTAGCATCACATTAGTTGGTAATCATACCTAATTATGGGTATGATAAATATTTTCTATTGTGACTTTTCTCAGGTTTGTAATATTTTGGAGGCATTATTAATAACACTATTTTTATAATAAAATTCTTTTTTCAAAACAATAAGCAAACCAAAATTACACATAAAATTTGGAGTTAAGGCAGCCTGGTCCCAAAGTCTGTAATGGTTAGAAAAACAATGCCTTTGCTGCTCACAATACAATTTGTAGACATTTTCATAGCCCGATGAAAGATGGAGAGCTAGCAAACAGGTGCTTGTCTCCTGCTTTCGGGATTTGCAAACTGGTTGGAAGAACTAGGCGACACACAATATAGAAGTCAAAGTGAAGGAGATGGGAAAATGGAATAGTAAGGTTATCTTGCTGAGAACTGAACCATGTTTAAAAATTCTGTATTTTCAAAATACAATGCAAAGTAGAGGTATCAATTTCTATTTTTGTTGTTTCGTTGCTTTTTTATTTTTATTATTTTATTTTGTTTTTTCTTTTTCTTTTTTGTATTGTTTTATAAATAATACCATTCAAAATTTCCACCTCCTCCCCTCCTCCCATTTCCCTCCCACTCCCCCACTGCTCCTCCCCCTCCAGTCCTAAGAGAGGGCAGGATACCCCGCCCTGTGGGAAGTCCTAGGCCCTCCCCCTTCCATCCAGGCCTAGGAAGGTGAGCATCCAAACAGAATAGGATCCCAAAAAGCCAGTACATGCCGTAGACTCAAATCCCGGTGCCATTATCATTGGCTTCTCAGTCAACCCTCATTGTCAGACACATTCAGAGAGTTTGGTTTGATCACATGCTTGTTCAGTCCCAGTCCAGCTGGTCTTGGTGAGCGCCCATAAGATCAGTCACACTGTCTCAGTGGGTGGATGAACCCCTAATGGTCCTGACTTCCTTGCTCATCTTCTCCCTCCTTCTGCTCTTCAACTGGACCTTGGGAGCTCAGTCCAGTGCTTCAATGTGGGTCTCTGTCTCTATTTCCACCCATGGCCGGACAATGCTCCCAACTTTTGCCAGGTGATCTTGTCTGCTTCCAATTTCCAGGAGGATCTATATATGTTTTTTGGGGGGTTCACCTTATTATTTAGCTTCTCTAGGATCATGAACTATAGGCTCAATGTCCTTTGTTTATGGCTAGAATCCACTAATGTGTGAGTACATAGCATATTCATCTTTTTTCGGTCTGGGTTACCTCACTCAGGATAGTGTTTTCTATTTCCATCCATTTGCATGCAAAATTCAAGATGTCATTGTTTTTTACCCGTGAGTAGTACTCTAATGTGTATATGTGCCACACTTTCTTTATCCATTCTTCCATTGAGGGGCGCCTAGGTTGTTTCCAGGTTCTGGCTATTACAAATAATGCTGCTATGAACATAGTTGAACAAATGCTGTTGTAGTATGATTGGGTATTCCCAAGAGTGGAATTGCTGAATCCTGAAGTAGGTTGACTCCCAGTTTCCTGAGAAACAGCCACACTGATTTCCAAAGTGGTTGTCAGAAAGGCTAAAATCAAAAACACCAATGATAACCTATGCTGGATGGAGGGGATGTGGAGCAAGGGGAACACTCATCCATTGCTGGTGGGAATGCAAAGGTGTGCAACCACTTTGAGGTATCAATTTCTTACATCTTTGAAACAGCCTAAACTATCTACACCTGCTGATCTGTGAACTTAATTTTTAAAACTTAGGAGCTGACTTTGTGAGCAAATGTAATAGGCATAATCACATGTAATCCCATAGTTGACATTTCTATCCTATGGTAATACAGTGCATAAACATATTTCTAAGGAATAATATTTATTTATTTAGCCAAACTTATGTCTAAATTTTCCTGGCAGACCTTTTTGTAGCTTGTGTAATAATCTACAATGGTCTCATCTTATCTTGCATCAGACATTTGCAATCATGGTCTGAACATTTGCTGTAGCAATTATGCTAATAAGGTATATAGGAGGAGTTATTACAAATAAGAACTTGATTGGCACTGTTTTGTTATTCTAAATACCAATGCTTTTTGCAAAGCATTGTGTTTGTCTTGACTTCTGATGTAATAGTAAGGACTTCTTTTAAGACAAGTCTTACCTCAAAGATGGAATTTAATGGTTAAATCTCCTTGACAGAAGGCCGTTTTAACACTACAGAAAGGTTGCTAATTACTGACTGACTGCTAGCTGTTATTTCCTAAAGATTCATGTCTACTCAGACTCTCAAAACTTATTTGGAAATAGGGCTTTGGGGATTAATGTAGTCAAGAATGAGTCAAATGGATTAGGACGGACACAGTCTATGCCTGATATCAAGAAGGATGTTTGGGGGACACTGGAAGAAGAACAGTATGAGGAGACAGAATGGGCGACGCATTTCTCCAGAGAGGGTCATAATAGATCACCAGCAGCTAACATGGACTGGATGTGGTTGAGGAAAAATCCTCCCTGGGTCTCTTCAAAAGGAATATGGCTCTACCAACACTTTGGGCATGAAGTTATGTGCACAGAAGTGTGAGAAAGCAAAATTCTGCTGTTTTGAGCTACTGGTTTGTGTCAATTTTAACCCTGTCTCTAGGAAACAAATACATCGACATAAAGTGCTCACAGGTTTCTAAACAGTGCCTGAATGATGTCGCAGATGCCCAACATGCAGACTGATAGGGAGGGCTGTGGGGCTCTGGCTGCCCTGTGTTATGTGTGTCAGCCTAGACCTAAGCATACAGTCATAGAAACTCTAGAGTTACCCAAAAGAGTTCATCATGATTTCTTTCTTTATGTCCTCCATTTATAAACATATGATTGATATATTATAATTCTGAATTTTGTAAATAATGCAGATAGATTAATGGGGTCAATATCTGAAAGAAAGTTGCAGTTAATGAAAAGATTGTAAAATTAGAACCCACAATGGATTGATAGGAAACTGACTCATTCCAGTGAACAGAGTATAATGCTGGAACATTTTTTTTCCATTACAGTTTTGATTTGAAAACTAACCAAATTTCGTGTGTCAAAATTGACCTTTGATACACGAAATATATAGTTTTCCCATATTTGAATGATTGTGAATTTTGACCTCCAAAATAAAGCACAAATTTCATGTACCTCTGTTGATTGAGTTTTCTGTCCTGCTCCGTTAGCGCAGTCATTAAGTCCTAAAGAAATCACACAGAGTTCTACATTAGTTATAAACTGATTGGGCCATTAGCTCAGGCTTCTTATTAACTAATTCTTATAACTTACATTAGCCAATAATTTTTGTCTGAGTTATCCATGTGGCTGGTACCTTACTCGGCAAGGCAGTCACATCTTGCTTCTTCTGCATCTGGGTCATGACTGGGGACTGAAACTTCCCTCTTCCCGGCATTCTCATTGCCCTGCCTCTACTTCCTGCCTGGCAACTGGCCAATCAGCATTTTATTAAAAATTATATAAGTAACAGGATAAAAGACCATTGTCCCACAGCATACTTCACTTTAATATACGGATTTTAATATATGGAAATTAGACACCATTGTTAAATTTTTTTGAAGCACAAGCATCAACTTGGTGTGGCATAAAGGAATAATAAGTCTCCGTAAAGTCACAGTGTACTTATATGACAATTAGAGGTACAGAGAGTAATGAGCTCAGAAGCACATTTTGTCACTGATGGAAAGTAGCCTGTGGCAAATGAGAAATAACCACCAAACCATTGATCAACCTTGGCCATTGATAAAGGTGGAAAAGGGAGACTACCACTACACTCTCCTGGTGGGTTTTAGCATCAGAACACACTGTGTCTGTAAGATGGACTGTTTGAAGAGTCCAACAACTGATGTATCTCATTTTCCCTTCATATTTATGAAAAATGTACTTCCTCTTTTTTCTCAAGTATAGGTGGCAGAGATCACTATTCCTATTGGCATGTGGAGAGATATTTCCAGAATCAAGCACAAATAAGTAAACTGTCTTTGTAAACAAATAAGTAAACTGTCTTTGCTGATGTCCTTACTCCCGGGAATAAGGAATTGGATCTTCCATTGTGTATCAATCTCTTTTGTGCCTTTCTGATTATACTCTGATATACTCTGTTCTCTTGAGTACAGGAAAAGGATAGAACATATCAACATTTATTACTTGTATTAAACACAGTAACTGGCAAAGAGCAGAAAGCTGGTGGACTGAAGGAATAAATAAATGAATAACATATTAATCTTCCTTGTTAAAGTAACTGGATTTAGAATCATCTAGGAGACACAGCCCTATGTATGTTTGGAGAGTGTTTCCAGGGTGTTTACTGAATGTTGATGAGATTTAACCTCGAGTATAGGTGGCTGCAGTCTGAAGGCTGTTGTTCCAAACTGCATAAAAAAAGGAAAAGTGAGCCAGGGGAGGCCAGCACCACCATTTATTTATCTCTGCATCCTGCCTGGGGATGCAGCAGGACCAACTGCCTCATACTCCTGTTTGCCATGCCTTCCCTGATGGATTCAGTATACACTCAAACTGTGAGCCAAAACAAATTCCTTTACTAAAGTTGCTTTTGTTATTGTTTCAATTTAAATGAGAATGCCCCTTATGCTCATATATTTGACTCAACCATTGGTGAAAATGTTTGTGAAGAATTAGGAGGTATGGTCTTAGGGGGCAGGTGTGTCACTGGGAGCATGTTTTGAGATTTCAAAAGCCCATACCATTCACAGTCAGCCCTCTTTCTCCCTTGTGCCGTGTGGAACAGATATAAGCTATGAGCTACTGCTCCAGTGTTATGCTTACCTCTCTGCATCCTTGCGCCCTGACATGATGGTCATAGACTCACCGTCTAAAACTGGAAGCCCCATTTAATGCTTTCTTCTATAAGTTGTCTTGAACATGGCGTTTTGTCACAAAGTAAGACAATCATGCATTTGTAAAAGAAAGAAAAGTTATAGAAGAATAACCAAATTATAGAGTTGTCAGAGGCAGAATGAGTGAAATGGTGATTCGCTTTGCCTAACTGCTTTATTTGGGATTCGAGAGCTGAACAGAAGTGACAACTGCGAGCTTCTTTATCTTGTTCCCTGACCTTACGATTTTTTCTTTTTCACTGTGGGACATAACATTCCATCCCGAAGTACTCTTTACTACATTAAAGTGTGATCCTTTTGAGGTGCTTTTGATGGTGACTCATAAATGTTTCATGTATGTTCTTCAGGCCAAAAGTATTTCTGCAGTGTCTGATTTGGGTGCCAGAGAAATACTGGCCTCCTAAGATGAATTCAGAATTGTGCCTTCTTCTGTGGCTGTTGGGGAGACATTGAGAAAGAATGATGAGAAGTTTTCAGACATGAGTAGAGTTCAGTCAAACGCTGACTCAGACTTGGTACTCTTGTAAAATTTTGATCTCTGATTTTATCTTTCTTTTTAGCTATGGCTATATCGAATTTTTTATTTCTTTCGTGACTTAATCTTAGTGATCTTTATCTTACTAGAAATGTGTACATTGAAGAAAGAGAAATACTGTCACATTGGTCACATGGGTCAAATACCTCCCACCTCAAGGAAAAGTTGAAATCTAGTTCGCGTTTTTATTAGACTACTTGAGATGTGTGCTAGAACAAACTATCATCTTTGTTCTCAGTGAGTCTAAGACCTGGGGTGCCAAAGAGCTGGGATGTAGAAGTCAGTCTTTTGGAACACCCTCTTAAAGGTCAAATGTCGGGTGCATAATTCAGTTCTTACTGCCCATCCATAGGGAGAAAGTAGAGAAAGAGTTCCCTTTTTCTCACTTCATAAAGTAAGTGCAGTGGAAGAATGTGCCTTGCCTATTCCTGCTGGCTTTAGCATGACTCATCTTGTAGCTGTCTGGGGTCTAGAAGGCTTTCAGCTTGCTTATGAACTTCTTGCCAAGCCGGGTGGTGGTGGTGCACGCCTTTAATCCCAGCACTTGGGGGGCAGAGGCAGGCAGATCTCTGTGAGTTCGAGACCAGCCTGGTCTACAAAAGCTAGTTCCAGGACAGGCTCCAAAACCACAGAGAAACCCTGTCTCAAAAAACCAAAAAAAAAAAAAAAAAAGAACTTCTTGCCGAAGGTTCTTCTATATGTTGTTGGACATTTATCTTCGTGGGAAAGAGTGAGTTTAGGATCTCCTCTTCTGTTATCCTGATGACATGACAGTTCCTGTCTGTATATTCATAATGAAAAGATAATAGTTTTCAAAAATAAGGTGTTTGTTATGTTTCCTTTGTATGACATACCACTATGGCAATCTTCTCCTACTTCCAGGTAACATAAGCATATGTATATAACAAAGTATTTGTAATGTATCTATAATTGATTTGTATTTCTTTCATCATTGCATTGAATAGTATCATAATAGGTGTGTGGTGGAAACTGGTTGTTTTATGCATCCAGAAAATCTTTTATTATGGGGAATTTCTTAGATATATTCCTTAGAATAGCATTCCATTCTAGAAGATAAGGGTGTATAGAAATTCTTTTCTTACCCTTGTGAAAGCCTGAGCTTGACCAATTGAGGGCATCCAAATAACATTTCAAGAGATAGGGAAAGTGAAAGAGTGTTAATGAGAGAACTGACGGCATCAATTATTTCATAGTGCCAGACAGAACTTAAGAGACCAGAATTTTCAGAATCTTAAAAAAAAATCTTTTTCTAAGCCAACATACTCTTTACTTCCTGTTAAGAACCTAAACACTCAGACTTTAGAATTAAGACAGAGGCTGGATAAGATTTAGCCTTATCCAAGTTACTGAAGCATTCTCAATACTTTAAGAAATATATTTTGGATTCTGAGCTAGTGTTCTTTAGTTTTAAAGCCCTGTGAATATAGTATCAGCCCCTGGTCAACTCTTCTTTCTCTTCAACCTTTTCACAGAGACATCATTAGAGAAATGTTTGGGAGCAAATAATGTTTTTTTTTTATGTAAAAACCTACAAACAAAAAATAGCACAGTTTTATGGAAAATATAGTTTAGGTGAAAAAAATTTAAATCAATATTTTCTAACCAGTGTAAGACTACAGAGACCTATGAAAAGATTAAATATGTTGTCTATTAATTGTACAGCTCTGAGAGAAATCTGTGGCACTCTGGGTAGCCAGCTCTTATGATATTCTCTATTCCAGCACACAGCAGTTTATCTAAAATCTTGAACTGAAGCCTGAAACCATCTCATCATGCAGGGCGCATTTTAGTCATTGTTTTCTAAGTTTGGCTTACAAACATTCTATGTGAAATGTGACCCTCATTATATTTATTTCAAATAACAATAGTTATATTTTCTGAAAATGGAATTTCTGGTTAGTCTCCCACCATAGACACAGGCTTAGTAAAATAAAAATATTATTTCTGTGTTGGAATATTGTTCATGATTGCAGAAAATTGATTAAACAGTGAATAAGTATATATTGCTAATGCATACTTGTCAATTGAAGGAGATAAAGTACAAAGAATTGAAGGATAAACTAATTAATTTGTCGAAAAGGAATATTCTTCACTAGCCTTGATGACAAGTAAGTAATTATTGTGGATTCTAACAGCTGGGATAATTCTGCCTAGTAGTCTGTCTTTTGCTGCTTTTCAGAAAAAAAAAAAAAAAAAAAAAAAAAAAACTGGTTACAGAGAGACACATGTCAGTTTTAACTAGTCAACTTATTACCTGAATGTATTGCAGTAAGAATGCTTGTGGTCCATACACTGATCTACCTTCCCTTGGTGGTCATCAGTGGCAGTTAACTCAGGATATGCTGAGATTACTTAACTTCAAACTCCTACCCCGAAACACAGCATAGATGGAGTAGATGATCCCCAGCCCCCACCCTTTCCTAAGGAGCTATTGGCAGTGGATAGCTGCTGGGGAGAGAATCATTCTTTATTGAGGAAATGTCCCCTGGTAGTTTTCCTGTGCTCTTTGATGGTCTCATAGGTGTGCACATATGGGCAGCTCTAACTAGACTTAGTGATTATCAAAATTAATTTCTGAATGACAGAAAACCATAAAACTGAGAGGAGATACAGAGACACTAGAGGGAGGCAGATGTGACCATGTTTTATCATGTACATTGAGCTTCTCAAAAACAAAGAAAAATAAAAAAATTCTTCTGAGAACTACATAGTATTCAACCAGAATAACTGTGCCCTTTAAGTAACTTAAGAGATTGCATCACATCTTCATAATTTTTGTGGAACAAAACTTTATACTATTCCAAGTGGATTTCAATAACATAATTTATAATATAATTATATATATATATATATATCAGTTCTTATACTTCTACATACAAACACAATTTTATTTCATTTATTAATTCAGAAATACCTTATGTTAGAAATTTAGAACTGAATACTTAGAAAAAAATTTAAAAACATGCTCTAACTTAAATGGAAGGAAGATACAAATAAAGCAAATATTCATTTTTCCAAAACCCGGTCGCAAAAAAGTCATTATTGTTTATATCAGCAAAGCAAAAGTGCCGTGGTTTGAAGGAAACTGGTCTCCGTAGGTCCATACGGAATGGCAGTATTAGAAGGTGTGGGTCTATTGGGTTAAGTGTGGTCTTTTTGGGGAAAATATGTCACTTTGGAGAAAGTATGAAACTTTTAAGTTTCCAAAGCTCGAGTCACACTAGTCTCGCTGCCTCTTCCTGCAGATCCAGATGTAGATCTCCCAACTACCTCTCCAGTATCATGTCTGCCTGCATGCCACCATGCTTTCTGCCATGACAATAATGGAGGACTAAACCTCTGAAATTGCAAGCCAGTCTCCATTAAGTATTTTCCTTTGTAAGAATTGTCATGGTTATGGTGTCTCTTCACAGCAATAGAACACTGACTAGTAAAATAATATATATATATATATATATATATATATCCACAATTATGTTTAATGATTTACTTTTGAGAGGTTGGACCAGGAAAGAATTCCTCCCTGAATTGTGGGAGCCCACATGTGACTTAGTTTCCATCTGGAGTCATTTCTGACTTAAAGAAGTCATTTGAGTTCAAGCTTGCCTGCTCTACTTTTCCCTATAACCTTGAGGGCTATGAAAGACTTCTAAATAGCCTGTGAGAAAAGAACACACTATCTAGTAGAAAGTATACTGCTGACGACAAACCTCGGGAACACCAAGATAGAAATTAAGGCTGCTCCCAAGCAGCAAGCACGTGTTGGAGAGGAGGTTGCTCACTCAAGGACAGGAATAATCTTGTCAGATACTGACCGTCTGTGCTGTGCTTTGTTCTGCTTTTGTATATAAGCAAGTTCTGAAGTACACTCTGGGCTGTTTTGCTGCTTTGGCATGATATCCCGATTCTATCCAGTCTTCTGTTTCTTTCATCTGACTGTTCTTTGGCCTCAAGGATCCCTTTTCCAGGAACCCTAGCTGACTCTGTAGGAGCGACTCCTACACTCAGTAACTTTGCGGCTCCAGTACTCTAACCAAAGAACAAAGGATTCTCTCTTTTGGCTCCTCTTTAGTTGATATTAGCAGATATTAATTATTCAGTTTCTGTACATGCTATTACCCTTAACTATTAGATTGGATCTATATACATTTTACTTATGTATAAGTATTTTATAGACATAATTTAAATATAACAATTATACAAAATATCAGGTAGAGATCTGCTGGAGAGTGGGGAAATGCAGCTTTTGTCCAAGTGTTCTGGATAGGTAGAGTAATGTTTTCAAGTTCAAAAGCATATTATGTTATTGACTCCCAGGACCACACAAAAAGAATAATGAAAAGCCTATGCAGATGACTGTCTGGGTAAATCCCTGCCTATTAGTTAAAAACTAATATATTTTAAATTGAAATATCTTCTTAAGTCCCAGGACAAAAGTTCAATGTATAGAATATAATGTTAAAAAGAAAAACTGGCCACCACATGCTTTTCTTAATAGCTTTCTCACTAAAAATTAAAACAATGATAAAATTTTACTTATTTATATTTGAATCAAGAAGTTATTTAAAGTTATAATTTCTGACAGCTACTTGATTTTAGGTCAAAAATAATAAAACAATAATAATAGCAATAAAATCTGGTGATTATGGAAGATATTTTAGAGGCAACACAGTTCAAAGTATCATTTTTATGAATGGTGAAGTAGAATGGTGTCTCTTGAATTAACAATACCACATAGGCAGGGGCTAACAACCTTTCTGCTCTGTCACATGCTGCTGTTCATCACGTTATTGAGATTCCACCACAAGCATGTGCCTTGCAGCCACATTTGTCATATATTTTATTTGATGAAAATGGTGTAGTTGACAACACACTTATTGTGTATTTGTGTGTGTGTGTAGATACATGAGTGTGCATACATATGTGTGAGCAACCGTATGTATGGATTCCAGATGTTAATGTGTAGTATCTCTCTAGTGGCTCTCTCTCTGCCTTTCACTGGACCTGTTAGACTGGCTAGTTAGTGAGTTTCTTCTGTCTCTACCTCTGCTCACCGGCACTGAGACTTCAGAAGAGAGTCCATAGCTTTTTATTTGGATGCTGGGATCCAAACACAAGTCTTCAAGCTTCCACAGTAGGTGCCTTACCAACCAAATCACCTCTCTAGCTCTAAAAATGTTTACTTGGAAGTGTGGCTTCATGTCACATATGTTGAAGGTTTCTTTCATGTCTGAGCTTTATAATTGCTGAGGGAGGAATAGTGGGACACTGAAAAGAGCACTTTCTGGTTTTTGTTCTAAAGCAACACAGAACATTCTGTTGACATTTCAAATTTCACAGACAGATCCTGGTTCATGGAGTTTCAAACTTCAAGACAGTTAAGAATGTAGTCCTATCATGTTCTTGACAGAAGGAGAGACAATTGTCTCAAGAGTGAGGTTATTGAGGAAGGCTTTTATATGTAACACTTTTCCTTCCTTCCTTCCTTCCTTCCTTCCTTCCTTCCTTCCTTCCTTCCTTCCTTCCTTCCTTCCTTCCCTCCCTCCCTCCCTCCCTCCCTCCCTCCCTCCCTCCCTCCCTCCCTCCCTCTCTCCTCCTCCTCTTCCTCCTCCTCCTCCTCCTTCTTCTTCTTTTTTTGGTTTTTCAATACAGGGTTTCTCTGTAGCTTTGGATCCTGTCTTGGAACTAGCTCTTGTAGACCAGTCTGGCTTCGAACTCACAGAGATCTGCCTGCCTCTGCCTCCCGAATGCTAGGATTAAAGGTGTGTGCCACTTGCCGCCCGGCTGTAACACAGAACTTTGATGGGAGTATGTTCACCTCTTTATGCAGTCATTGATTAATGAATATAGATCTGGGGAAATGTCACTAGAAACAAAAAGTTAATGGAATTTGATAGTTTTATTAGTTAACTTGGAACATGCTGATCCAAGTACTTGACAGGAGCACTTCAGCGAAGAAAAGTTTATTTTGGCTTGTGAATTCTGAAGATTTTAGACATCCTGGAGAACATTTTCCTGATACTTGTGGTCGTAAAAGCATGTGACAAATACTCTTTACAAGGTGAAAGATGAGAAAGCAGATTGTGAGCCAGACCAAACCACATTGAACACCAAAGCATTCAGAGAGCCAACTTCATTTGTAGAGTACTGTGTATTTGAAATCACTGTTGAAGAAAATTGTTCCATTACTTTGGATTAAAATCCCATAGTCCCAAATTATAATGATTGACAACAGATCAGATGAAGTACCTGCATGCTTACCAATGAGAAATGAATTTCAAGTGACCACAAATAATCCAGAAAACACAAAATATAAAACAAGTAGCCAAGTAGAACTGTTATGCTAAGCCAATCCTCATTTATAGTAACCTGGAAATATTACTTTAGAGAGCCTTCCTACTTTCAAGTTTGACTAGTATATAAAAAGTTGATATGTAAAACATTCTTATATTTTTATTGTACTGTCTAAAGAGAATGTGTTGTGGAATATTAGTTGAAGATGTGTTACTTTTTTTTATGCTGTAGAACATTTGTTTAATGATACAAAGATGTTTGCATTTTTTATGTTGTATTTAACTCTGTGAAACTGTGTTACTTTGTCTGTCTAATACGCCTTATTGGTCTAATAAAAAGCTGAAAGGTCAATTGCTAGGAAGGAAAAAGGATAGGCAGGGCTGCCAAACAGAGAGAATATGTAGGTGGAGAAGTGAGAGAAGGGAGAGGAATCAGGGTTCAGTCGTTCAGACTGAAAGCAAGTAACAGAGTAAGCAGTAAAGAAAGGCATATAGAGGAAAAGCCCAGAGACAAAAGGTATCTTTTAAGAAAACAGTTTAAGAAAAGCTGACTGGAAACAAGGCAAGCTAAGATTGGGCATTCATAAGAAGAAAATAAGTCTCCATGTTTATGTTTATTTGGGAGCTGGGTGGCAGGCCCCCAAAGAGCAAAGAGTGTAAATACAACTAACTATAGAAATGCATGTATGCATGTGATATGTAAATATATTAAATGTTTCCAGTTTGTTAAAACTCTTAAGATAATCTTGTCTATTTTAGACTGCTTAACTGTGGCCACTTTCTTTTATGGTGCTTTCTGGTTCACATCCAGAAGCATTTTCTTCTGGGACAATGCACCCAAAGGGGAAAGGGCACCATCGAGAGCAGCTAAGAAAGCTAGTTTCTGCCATGTTGCTGGCTTTCTCACTTTTCATGCAATTCTTGAAAGTTATGTCTTCTTTAATCTTAAATAGCATTTTTCAAGAAATTTGGAAACTAAGATTAAGTATTTATCCAGCAGATCCCTCAGGTTCAAAAACGTAACAGTGGTGACTTCAGATCCTGTGTACATTCATCCAGAAGCCAAAGAGAATACAAGCTTCCCTCAATCTTCCCTGGGCACGGTCACATAAGAAAATGTCATCTTGAAATTTAAAATCCATTCCAACACCTCTAATAAAGGTATATTTTTTGTAGGCTCATAATATCTAAGCATTAAAAATCAGTATCAGGTATGTATGGTTGAGCACAATATTAAAAGATACTATCATAGCAGCCTTCAGTTACTCAAAAGAAAAACATTTTATGTATAAACTTATGACATCTAGGATCACCTCAGCTTTCAAATATGATAAGCAGATATCTTATAATTAAAATATAAAGGATGACTCAGTGATGGCTTAAGTATCTGCATAAAAACAGCCTGTCCTGGATGTCTGTGGCTACCAAAAGGCCAAATCTCCTTTGCTGTTGAGGCTCTCAGATACCATGTAAACTGAGCTATTACTTTTTTTTTCTATATTATTTCACAATTAAAAAACAATTTGTTGTTATTCACAACTATGTATATCAGCTTTATCAAAAAATATATCAAAAAATATCAAAAATATATTTTTTGAGTAATCCAAGCTCAATATTAAGGTATTTTTTCTAGTTTTTAAAATTGGTTTTTTTTTAAATTAGTTTTTAAAGGAATCTAGCATGCTAAACATTGCAAAGGCAGTTTCCTTATATTTTTTCATACTATTCCCTTTATGTCAATAGTGTGTATAAACACGGTACAATTTTTAAAAAGAAACCAATCAATCTTGGAGCAATGCTACAGCTTTTTTTAACTATAGCTTTTCTGTAGATTACTAGGTTTTTTTCCTGTGCTCTAGAACCTCCTGTTATCCTTGTCCCATGACCTCCTCTAATAAACAGTGAACACCGTGAAGGAGTACATATAGGCAACTTCACGAAACTTTCACCATTTTGGTGGTGTTTGATATTTATTTGTAGGCTGTTATTCAACACCATGCATTTTGGCCATCATTTTTATTGTTTTATTGAGCTATAAATTTTCTTCATTGCCTCTCCCTTCCTCCCCGCCCCCTTCTCTCCTCTTCTGTGACTCTCATGCTCCCAGTTTACTCAGGAAATCTTGTCTTTTGTTCCTTCTTATGTAAGATCATCTATGTCTCTTTTAGGGTCATCTTAGTTCTCCGGGTTTGTGGACTGCAGGCTGGTTTTTCTTTGCTTTATGTCTAAAAGCCACTTATGAATGAGTACAAATATTTGCCTTTCTGGGTCTAGGTTACCTCACTCAATATGAATTTTTCTAGATCTATTCATTGCCTACATTATTTTTTATCACTGTGTAGCAGACCATTTTCTTTATTCATACTTCAGTTCAAGGCCATGTAGGTTGTTTCCAGGTTCTGGCTAATACAAATAACGCTGCTATGAACATAGATAAATATATGTCCTTGTGGTATGATTGAACATCCTTTGGGTATATAAACAAAAGTGGCGTTACTGATTCTTTTTTTTTAAAAAAAAAAGAATATCAGAATTTTTTATTATGTGGGTATGTGTGAAATGGCTTTTCTTTGGCCATACATATTTTTCTTTAGTCAATAAGTAGGTTTCCTCCTGGTATTTATAATCTCTTTCTTCATTTGATGTTTCATGGCTAGTACACGTTGAGCCAGGGAAAGCTTCTTGATATGTCCACATTAAAAAGGTAAACTTTCCACAGGAAATATTTTTACTTTTCCTTCATATAGGGTTTTCCCCACAATAAAACCCCAGCTTAGAATAAACACCTAGTATTAGGTCAGACAAGGGTTAAGTTTGTCTTTAGGGTCATGAGGAACATTGCTTGTTAGGGTACTATACACATGCTCTGTTTTTTCCTTTAAAAATAATACCAATCAAAATTCCAACTTCCTCCCCTCATCCCACTTTCCTCCTGCTCCCCTCACATACCCTCCCTCCCACCACCCTCCAGTCCAAAGACGAGTCAAGGCACCCTGCCCTGTGGGAAGTGCAAGGCCCTCCCCACTATACTCAGGCTGAGCAAGGTATGCATTTAAAAAGAATAGGATCCCAAAAAGCCAGTACATGCAGTAGAGACAAATCCCAGTGCCATTGTCATTGGCCCCTCAGTCTGCCCCAACTGTCAACCACATTCAGAGGGACCAGTTTGATCCCATGCTCATTCATTCCAAGTCCAGGTGGAGTTGGTGAACTTCCATTACCACAGGCACACTGTCTCAGTGGGTGAACTCCTCATGGTCCTGACTTCCTTTGCTCATTTTCTTCTTTTGCTCTTTAACTGGACCTTGGGAGCTCAGTCCAGTGCTCCACTGTGGGTCTCTGTGTCTGTCACCAGATGGACAAAGGTTCTATGGTGATATTCAAGATAGTCATCAGTTTGACTACAGGACAAGACCAGTTTAGGCACCCTCACCTTCAGTGCCCAGGGTCCTAGTTGGGGTCATCCCTGTGGACTCCAGGGAAACCCTCTAGAGCCAAACCTCTTGCCAACCCTAAAACGGTTCCCTCAAATAAGATATCTTCTTCTCCCTGCTCCCATATCCCTCTTTCCCCCATATCAACCATCCAACACATCCAAGCTCTCCCCAGCCCTCCCCTTCTTCCCTTTTCCCTCTACCTCCCCCTCTCCCTTTCCCTCTACCTCCCCCTCTCCCTTTCCCTCTACCTCCCCCTCTCCCTTCCCCTCTACCTCCCCCTCTCCCTTCCCCTCTACCTCCCCCTCTCCCTTCCCCTCTACCTCCCCCTCTCCCTTCCCCTCTACCTCCCCCTCTCCCTTTCCCTCTACCTCCTCCTCTCCCTTCCCCTCTACCTCCACTCCTATGCTCCCAACTTTTGCCAGGTGATCTTGTCTGCTTCCAGTTTCCAGGTGGATCTATATATGTTTTTCTTTGGATTCACCTTATTACTTAGCTTCTCTAGAATCATGAACTATAAGCTCAATATCCTTTATTTATGGCTAGAATCCACTAATGAGTGAGTACACACCATATTCATCTTTTCTTGGGTCTGGGTTATCTCACTCAGGATAGTGTTTTCTATTTCCATCCATTTGCATGCAAAATTCAAGATGTCATTGTTTTTTACCACTGAGTAGTACTCTAATGTGCATATGTGCTACACTTTCTTCATCCATTCTTCTGTTGATCGGCATCTAGGTTGTTTCCAGGTTCTGGTTATTACAAATAATGCTGCTATGAACATAGTTGAACAAATGCTTTTGTTGTATGATTGGGCATCTTTTGGGTGTATTTCCAAGAGTGGTATTGCTGGATTTCGAGGTAGGTTGACTCCCAATTTTTTGAGAAACCGCCACACTGATTTCCAAAGTGGTTGCATAAGTTTGCATTCCCCCCAGCAATGAATGAGCATACCCCTTATTCCACATTATCTCCAGCATACGTTATCATTGGTGTTTTTAATTTAGCCATTCTGACAGGTGTAATATGGTATCTCAAAGTTGTTTTGATTTGCATTTCTCTGATAGCTAAGGAAGTTGAACATGTCCTTAAGTAGAATTAGCACAGTAAAAATGACAAACATTTTATATATGGGATATATCCTCAGTATATTGCAATAAGAAGTTCATGATGTCAATCTATCCAATTATTTCTTTGATTATTCTACATTACTTTGTAAGTAGAGGATATCAGTTGTCTCTACCCCAAAAATTTTGGGGTTTTTTTGTAAATAATAAATATCTTAGAAGAGGCATTGTCCAAAGAAAAGACTATGCTTCTATACAAACTTTCACCCACTAATTTTACTACCCATCTGTCAATCTTGAATGAAATAATTTTTGCCATAGTGTTCTAATGATAATTAATATTCAGTCTTTATTTACTTATTGGAATCTTATTCTAAAAGAAGATCATCTATTCTCCTTCAGTTATCCCTGAAATAAACCTTAACATTTGAAATAGATATATTGATATTTTAAAAGTTGATTGATATTGTTAAATATATTTTCTGTACTTTTGCGTTTAACTTCTTCTTCTTTTATACCTATTATTCTTAGGTTTGGCCTTTTCATGCTGTCCCATATTTTCTGGATATTTTGGGTTAAGCTTTTGTTAGATTTAATATTTTCTTTGACTGATGAGTCTATTTCCTCCATTGTATCTTCAGCACTTGAGAGTCTCTCTTCTATCTCTTGTATTCTGCTGTTCATGCTTGCATTTGTGATTCCTGATCATTTTCTCGTGGTTTCTTTTCCTATAATTCCCTCGGCTTGTGTTCTCTTTATTGTCTCTATCTCAGTTTTCAAGTCTTGAATAGTTTTTTTCAGATGTATGATTGCTTTTTCTTGGTTTTCTTTAAGGGATTTGCTGATGTCTTCCTTTTTTGTTTGTTTGTTTGTTTGTTTGTCTTTTCCTCCATTTCTTTGAGGGAATTTCCTATTTAAGAGTTTCAAACTTTTTCTTGAAGTTATTTTTTAGGTCATTTTCTTCTGCTTCATCTATATTTGGTTGTTCAATTCTTGCTGTTGTAGGGTCTTTAAATTTTACTGGTGTTGTGCTGTGATGTCGTGTTTGTGGGATTGCATGTGCTAGCTAACCTTGACTATCTATCAACTTGCTAAGGTTTAGAAACTTAGAAACAAGCCCAAAGAAATTGTTTTCTTTAGTGTTAGCACCCAAAAGCCAGATTTTCTCTGATCCACAGTGCCAAATTCCATCCTGAGCTGGAAACAAAATGTGGCAACATTGTCCATAAAGAACTGTTGTTTTAAGCATCAAAGACACAAAATTGGGGACTGTATGGAGTTTTCCACATCATTTTTCAGAGATCAGCTGAAAACACTCAATGTGTGGAAAGTTGGGTGTCCTGACATGGAGGCTTAGAGGTTGTTTAGGTGAAGCTTAAGTGGTAATGGCGGCCCCAGCATGTTCCAGATGTGAAACCATTGAGTATCTGCCTAGGAATGCTGTAGAAATGAAGTGCAATAGTCCAGAGAGAGGTGTTGTATGCTTAAGGCAGCCAAGATGGAGGATATGGGTGAACCAACCTTTTGTAACCCAGAAGATTCCTTCATTAGACCCCGGTGCTGGTCATGTGTGGAATTTGGTGTTTACCCTCAAGAGTTTTGGTCCTCCTTTGCATCCCAGTTTTCTTTCTGTTGCTATTGAAAAGTATCCTGATAATAAGTAAGTTTAGGGAAAACAGATTGCTTACAATTTCCAGTCACAGTCCTTTACTTTGGAAACAGTCAAGGACAGAAGCTCAATCATCCAGTCACAACATGTCCAGTTAAGAGCAAAGCAAGAAAAACGCATCCTTGTTTGCTCCTCATGGTCATCTGACTTTCTTTACACATTTGCTTCAGAGCACATGAAATGGTACCTCTAATACTCAGGATGGGTCCTCCGAATCTGCTGGTAGTCAAGACAATTCCCTACAGACATGCCTGCGGGCCAACCTGACATAGATATTTCCTCACTGAGATTTGCTTTACCAGTGATTCTAGGTTGTGACAAATTAACCCTGTAACTAACCATCAAATCTTGATTCTTTGCTGCACTGTCTCTTTGTATATTGGAGAATTTAATTTACTTCTAATTTTATAGAATTATTTAAAATATTTCCTCAAGTTTCAGATGAAATGTGAACTTTGGTCTTTTAAACAGTCTTGTGATTATTATAGAGTATGGGGACTTTTAAATCTGAACTTGATACATTTTACAAAATGGAATGACCACAAGCCTATGGAGACAAAGAGTGGAAAGAGAGGACTTAAAAGTTATGTCTTTGGGTGTCAAGTTGAGAATTAGAGCTGTGATTTAGATTAAATTAATTGGGGTGGGAAAACTTACCCTAAATGCTGGTGCGTCCATTCCGTATTCTGGAGTGCTGGCCTAAACATAAAGGGAAAATCTGGATCAGCATAAGCATTCTTTGTTCTCTGCTTCCTGCTTATCAGTTGCCTCAAGCACCTACCACCTCATCTTTCCCATGATGATGTACTGCACCATCAAACTATGAGCCAAAACACTTTCACTCTTAAGTTAGTTTTGCTGGCTACGTTAACACATCAATTAGAAAGTGACCAAGAAATACAGTCAGAGAATCCTTTATTACTTAAGTGTAATCTCATGTGGCTATAGATATTTGTTTTATTCTTTGGACTATAATTTCATCCATTTTTCTTTATTTAATAAATTGTGCTGCTTCCTATCTCCTGAAACACAGCTTGCTCTTTAGCTTTTCTTTATTCTAGTTTTAACACTGAGATATTTTATATTTGTTTCTTGTGTGTGTGTGTGTGGCTTTTTTTTTTAAAAAAAAAAAACTTTTTTCCCTGTATTTTTGAATATCACCCTATTTTCTGTCACTACCAAAAATTACACAGTTTTTTTTATCTTGCTTATTTTCTATTCTAGCTTTGTGTAAACTACACATTCTTGCAAAAAGACCTGGTATCTTTCGTTAGGATGGTCCTACAAATCAAGGTCTATGTGGTAGTTGTATTTATCACTTCCAGAGTGAGTGCCACGACTTAGACTCCTCACAATCAATAAACCTTGAGAATATGTGTATATATGTTAGCCCGTATATATTCCTGAACCTCTCTCCCCACTTGATTCATTGTGGCATTTGTGATTCTGGAACATTATTATAGGCTTTATTTTTGGCATCCCTCTTCCTACATTTATAACTTTTTTAGATTTCACACTGGAGAAAACTGACTTTCCTACTTTTCCAGCACACACGTCATTTCTTAACCCCAGTGTGCAAAGAAAATGGTTGTTAAAACATGAATCCATTCTTATGTGAGAAACATATTTACTGTGTAAAATACATTATTTGTAATTTAACTTTCTTCAGAGGATTGTTTTCCAAAGTAGCTTAGGTTATTTTTCCCTTTTTACCCCCTCCAGTGTTGTATTATTCATTTGTAATAACTATATTCATTTTCTACAATTTCCACTCCATTTGGCCTTCTTCCTGAATCTGAACTTTTTTCAGTAAATCACATAATGTACAAATGACTCTTTCTAGGTTAGAGCTCCAAAGGTTCTGACAAATACATTGGTTGTGTCCATCACCATAGTGATAAAATAGAACACACATGTATCCTTCATGTCCATCCTCTACAAAAAGCAAAGAGTCTGCGACACACCCCGGAGCATCTCATTAAAACCACAATAATGTTTTATAAAAATGTCTGATTATCTTTTCTTGTTTTTCTGCTTTCTCATGACAGAGCTCCAAGAACAGAAGTCTGTACAGAAGAATCCTGCACAACTGCCCCATCTCTTCATGTTCTTGCCAGTGAATACTTTATGAACAAGAGTCGCAAGCCTTTATAAAATTAAGATTTGATTTGTGAATTCAATTGTTCACTCTGCCGAGTATTTCTTAAGATGTTTGTAGCACAAATAGTAAAAACCCAGAGACAGATATTGGGCTTCAACCTGAAGGTCAGCAAAGCAAAGCAGTCAGTCCACTAGAGAGCTTTTACCCCTATAAAATCTTCAGACTGAACGAGAGCGAGTTCCTGTCTCATCCTGTCTTATGTTCCTCTCTAGTGCTGCTATTAAAGGCATTCACCACCACCGCCTGGTCTCTATGGCTAACTAGTGTGGCTAATGGGATAATAGGTATGTGCCACCACTGCCTGGCCTGTGTGACTGACTAGTGTGGCTGTTTTGCATTCTGATCTTCAGACAAGCTTTATTAATTAAAATACAAATGAAATATCACTATAGCATTTCAAACAATTAACATGGGAAATCCATTTTATTAAAGTAACTCTTTTCTAGAATGTTTCTCTGGCCTAAGTTTTGGTGAGATGGGTGTGGACCACTGCTTGATTGCTAACTCCCCTATCTACAGTAGACATAGGTGGACCTGAAGCTGTAGTGACCAGTGCTGTGACGACTATCTGCTGTGGAGACTTGCTGAGGGAGACAGAATTTGCAAGGCTTTCTGGCAGTAGAAATTTTGTGGCATCTTTAAACGTGTCTGGAGTTGCTTCTTCTATATTGTGGATGATTTTTAATCCCAGATGTAAAATATTGATACCAGTGGCAGTCATGGCTGCACATGGTTCAGGACTTTTGATCTGTTAACCACACATCAGATAACTGTATGTCAAATGACATTGGTTCTTGGAATCTAAAGGAAAGAATCAAAGATTTTCTTGGCCATTTCACTGTTGATATGACTTGATTATGGAGCCAAATTTCCAGCTTTAAATGTTTGAAAAGTCTAATAAATTTAGCTCATTGAAAACTTCAAACATAGACGAACTGGATACAGTAAGACTTCCTTGTGCAGGACAATAGTGAGCGCCCTCCCTCTAGAATTTATAATTTCCTTCATAACATTGTTAAGGACTGATGGGAGAGAAAACAATTTAGAATGATGGTATCTGCTCATCTTTTCTCCTAGAGAACGTGTTGAAGATACTTAAAGTAAACTAGAAATATTCCTTCTTGGCTTCATACAGGATTCTTATATTACACTAGTGAAAATGGCTTTCCACCTCTCTGGAAACTCTCTTCTCGGCCAGACATCAAAGATGTTATTTAATTCCAACTACTGATGAGAATAACAGAATGTTAGCATGATTCATTTCCTAAGACACGTATCGGCTCCTTTGGAGACAGCTTATTCCAAGGACTCTCAAAATAATTAAAATTTTCTGGTTAAGTCTGATTAACAGTGGATCTATATCATTAATAAAATCTTACAGTTCTTGTCTTGACTACATTATGATAGTTTTATAGTTTATTATCCAGGCAAACACACTTTGAGGCTTGAAAGTGAGCTTTGCTAATAACTCTCCAGGGACTGTAAGAGGGACAGTCAATAGACAGAACTGCTTGCTTACATGCTCGCTGATCCATGAGGGGTTAATCCCAAGGGATCCTAATGCATCTCAGATGATATGGTAATTTTGTGATAATTAGATTTGAATCTCATTTTATGTTATCTCCTCAATCGAAAAGGAACCCACTGCTTTCAGCAAAATCTGTATGTGCTTAAAAGACATATCTAGGCATTCAAATGAAATGTGATATGCATGAGATAGGAATCTAAGGAAGAGCTTCCTATGGTATTTCTGCTGGAAGGGTTTGGCAGCATCAGTGGTATATACGTGGAGACACTGGATTTTTCACTTAGATGTCTTTGGGACATCCTGTCTTGATGTGGTTCAGGGGGAGTGGTCTTAATATTGTGTAGTGTTCTCTGTCAGAGAACACAAATGGCTTCAATAACTGTAGCTGTGAGTAACTTAACACAGTTCCATTTTGCGGACAGTAGGCAAGGCCTATTAATTCTCTCACATTTTCCTAAGTTGCTGTGCTCATCTGACAATTCATCACATGGACTTATCTGTCAGTTGGTGTGTTGTTGGAGATACTAAAGGATTTAAATAACAGCAAAAAAGAACGGCTTAATGAAGAAAAGCATAACTGAATTACCAAGTTTGGTGTGTTTGTGTAGAGTCAAATGCTATATAATATTTTAAGTTTCTTCTTGCTGTGTTTGTAAGCAGATGTGATATGTTCTTTTATGATGCCTTCATTTTAGAGTATACACCGAATTTTAAGTATGTCACTACACGACTCCTGTAACTGTTAGGTTTTCAAATGAGTAAGACATGTGCCTTGTCTCACGGGCTCTCATGAGTTAGTATTTAGAATAAGATAACAGTGAGGGTTATGACTGTATTGCAGATTTGTGCTACAAATACTCAGGGTTTAGTAAAAAAATAATATAAATTTAAAAATTGCTTTGAAGTCTAATCATGTAAAAGGTTTAAAAGCTGTGTTTATTTCCCTCCAGAGCTAACAGAGGCGGAACAAAATATGCCAAGCAAAGAGGTTCAATTTGTTTCTGCATTCATTAGCCTCTCTATACATCACCACCTTGTCCAGGAGGAGGTAATTATGGGATGCCCCAGGGTGCCTGATGAATGCATTTCTAAGGAGCAGCCTGTTCTCTGCTAGTATTTACTTCTTTATTTCTATCACTCAGAGGTCTTTGTGATTATTCTTGCCCAAATCTGCCAGCTTTTCTCTTGTTACATCATACAAAAAAAATCTTACTTCTCTTTAATGCAGTGCTCTTGTATAATACAAATTTTGTATAATTGGTTGATTATGATTCCATAGACAAATTTAAAAAGAGTCACTTACTGAAATTCTTAATAACTAGCGATTGATTCTCCATAAGACCAAAAAACAAAAAAGCAAGTAGGAATACACAAAATTATTAAATATCTGAATAATTGTTACTTATCCCAAAGTGGTTTTAAATTATTCATATATTAATTTTTCTGCTCTTCAGTGTTTAAGCATATAAGTAAATTCAGTGAGGGTAACTAGGAAATTTGAAATCAGCACAAATCAGGCAGGAATAGAGCCATCATTTCCAAGATAATAACTCAAAGACAGGTTTTTTAAATATGAAAATTAAGCATGTAAGTTATTACAATAGTTACAAACCTAAAACACCAAAAGTTACTGGGAAGCTAGCTGCTGATTCTAAATCAAACATTCTTTTGGAAAATGTTGCTTCTAATGGGCCAATAGTTATTACTAACACTCCAGTTAGGAACTGTTTCCATTTATCCTTACCAGGAGACTGATGATAGACAGCTAGGGAACAAAATAAGAAAACGTGGTCACCCTTATCAAAATGGAGGAAAATGAAGACCCTCTAAATAAAATAATAGTGACTGGAAGGAAAAGAACTCCTTAGTTTTGTTTCTTTGTATCCCACCATGTTCTCTGAGCTTACACAAGCATTGTTTGGATTCTTCTAGACCTCTCATTCTGCTGCAGAATCGCCTTTGGCTTTTTCTTTCATCAGTTGTTTCATTTTCAAGTCTGCCTTTTTACATTTTCAATGAAAAAATAAATTCAGAAGATGATAGGGAAAGAATGTGAGCTGAGTTTTCAAGAGAAATGGGCGCAAATTTTGGTTTCATAATATTGCCACTTGTGCTATCTTGATTCAATTACTAGCCCTTTGGTGGTTCGACAGTCTCATAAATAGAATATTCCTAACTCTGAAAATGGTGCATTCACATGATAATCCCTTTAAAATACCTGCTGAGCTGTGCTTCAAACAAGTTGCCATTCATGTCTCCCCATCAAAGGCACTCACTATATACCCACAGTTAGAGTCTCTGTACATTGTAGAGAATGTCAGATGAAAACAATGATCTCTGTTCTACCTTGGTCAACTGTGTCTAAACAGAAAATGCACTTGGGTGCATTGATTTGAAAGATTTGTATAATTTGTTTTCATGTTCTTACCTGATAAGTTAAAAATAATTTGTTTTTCAGATTAGAATCATTTCTGTAAAACTATGGTAATGCATTTGCAGTTGTTTCTAAATAAACACAAATGAAAGGTTATTAGGAAATTATATGTGGTTGGTTGTTTACTATTATTTTTAGAATCTGTGAATCACCAAGAGTAATTACATTAAATTGAAGAAGATGTGATGAAAGAAATATGAAGGAAGTGAGCTCATAACTAGACTGAAATGTTTATGAGTAGAATCTGCTTGTTTTCATGCTGTAGAAATAAAATTATCAAATGGACTGTCATTTAAATACCCCTCAGAAAACAAACATATTGGTTAACATCTTCTATTCAGTTTGTGTCAAATGTGTTTCTGCCAGAATTTAATTTGGTTCTTTCTCAAGGGCAGAGATTCTTTCTATGGCAATGTCTAGTTTTAATTTGGTTCTTCAGAACAAGCTGTGATAGCCACAACAAAAGCACAAATGAAACTCAATGCTATTGTTTCTGGTAGTTTTTGCAACAAATTCTGTAGAAGAAAATGTATTAAACTAATAAAATTAGTCATCCATCATCTCTGAATAGAACTGTTACTTTGTTCTCTACTGAAAGATAACTTGTTAGAAATTAAAGTTAAATAGCAGAAATTTGATGTTTTAGTAGACTTCATAACAAATTCCATTTTAGTTTTTAAAAATTTTGTGTTAGCTTCACAGTTATTATAAAAGTAGATAGCTCATTTAGTGATGTTAAGTATTCCCTTGTAATGTTCAACATTGCATTTTATCTCTTTAATTTTTTGAGTTGTTTCTATAAATGTCCAACTCTATAGTGCCATAATGGAAGCTCAGAAATGTTGTATAGGTGTGCATATAGTAAGTACTTTTAGTACTACTGTAATAATGTATAGATTCCTGCAATTAAAAAGGAACAAGTATACAACACATGCCCACTAGCTTGTTTTGTATCATTTAGGAAAAAAGTGTTTCCAGTCCAATACCTGATGGAATATGAAATAAGAAAGCAAAAGAAATTGGAAAGTACTATGATGGTACTGTTCTAGAGTTACTTTATGTTTTGAAGACACTATTGTAAAAGTAGCTGACTGACCATAAAACTGATTCTTCTTACTAAGATGAATGTTATTTGAAGACCTGCTGCCATAGTGAGTGTGATGGCGCTGAGTGAAAGTAGTTTACACTGAGTGGAGCTTCTTAATTTATAAGTACATTCTTTCTGCAGCTGCAAATATTAGCATTTTAAGTGCCTACTCAAAGTGGAGCATGTTTAAACATGGCATATGTAGGAGCATGAGAGATATGTCCATTAGAATGCTTTGACTACAATAGAAAACCAGTTCCAAATGAACCAAGTGTAACTCAAAGTCCAGAACACAGAAATTTCAAATTTGGTTGACTCCCTGATGAATCAATGTCCCCAAGGGACAAATGTCATTTTTGTTGTTGCTTTTTTTTTATGTGTGTATGTGTTTCCCATATTACCAAACTGCCAAGGTCTTGTATTAATAAATTCCATATCTACACAAGACTTCTGCACCCTAAAGAAGGGTACACCAACAAATCCTGAGGCTATCAAAGGGTGCTGAAGGATCATCTCTTGGTTTGCAACTCACATGGGTTATGGCTCCATACAAAGTCACTTAATTGAATGTGGAAGACAACAACAACAATGAAAACAAAACAAAATTACAACAAAAAAAGTTCTTGCATGTTCAGCAACCAGCAATTAATTAAAAATCAAATGTCAAGCAAGGCAGTGGTGGTACACACATTTACTACAAGCTCTTAGGAGGCAGAGGCAGAGGCAGGCAGATCTTTGAGTTCAAAGCTAGCCTGGTCTACAAGAGCTAGTTCCAGGGTAGGTTCCAAAAAGCTACAGAGAAACCCTGTTTCAAACAAACAAACAAACAATCAAGAAATCAAACGTCATTAATCAGAGTTGTCTCTGGCAAAACTCACTTTTGTGTCATTTAACTTTATTGCAGTGTTGGTTTTAAAAACAAAACACATGTTATTTCTACTGAGCATGTTCACACAACACAGGGTATCCACGACATCCCTGAAACACTTCAACTCAGATCAAAGACTATTTTCCTTATCATAGGAATTGTGTTTCTACTATATGTCACCTTCTGCTCTTACCATTACATAATAATTAAGCCACAAAAACAAAAGATGTTTAATATTTTTCTTCCATCATTCTTCAGCATGCAAACTTTTCTGAAACAATCATAAGAAAGGAAAGGGTATGACATCAATTTGCTTGACAACATCAAGATTTCATCTAGCAGGTGAAGAGAAGTTCAAACTCCTGAAAGCAATGTTGACTCAAGATACAACAGTTAAACACATAACTATAGTTTTTCAATCATAAAGTTCAGCAAAATATTTTTACATGTGAGTAAAATTTATGACACAAATGTACAATCTCTCAATTCATACTCTTTTCAAGTTTTAAATTTTGAACTTATATAAAAACCCCAAATTGTCACCACTTAGGAAAGAAATGTATGCACTGGAGAGTTGAGAGAAATCCTATTTTCTTTGTCTTTTTTCCTTTGGTATCTATCAATGAGTTCTCCAAAGCTACTAAAGCAAATGCTGCCTTTCCTTTTCCATAGAAAAGATCATTTTACTTAAACTTTGCATGTGTGTTGGGATGGTGTGTGTGCAAAAGTGTGTGTGTGTGTGCGTGTGTGTGTGTGTCTGTGTGTCTGTGTATATGATAGACTGTGGAATTGTGGAAACCAGAAATCAATGTTGTGTGTCTTCTGCAACCTTGTTCCACTATGTTTTTTGAGGCAAATTCTCTTACTGAACCTGAACCTTACCAGTTTGATTAAACTGACTGGCCAGTAAGCTCCAGGGACATTTCAGTGTTGGGTTGCAGATATACTGGTGCATCTAGCTTTAAGTAGGTGCTGGAATGATCCTAATTAAGTTCTTGTGCTTGGATAGAAAACACTACATACATACACACACACAAACACACACAGACACACGAGAGTTCTATAGAAAGACTACCATCAGCCTATTAGTTTTCTAAATTCTTCAGATACAGAAGTCAATAATTTTGCCCTCATTGGGGATTCCCTAACTCTTAGTGGAAGAAATAAATATGCAAAGAGACATGTAAGATATAGCATACATGATGGTGATGAGGACTGTAGAAGTTTGGTTTTAGGGATTTAGGAATCTGAAGCACTGTTTCCTCACTGTTGTGTTTTTGATGTAGTATTGTTCTATCCTTAAGCAGCAAAAGAAAAAATGATTATATTTGTTGATGTCATTTATCTCTTCCATTATAGTAACTGCCTCTTTGACTTATTAGAATTGAGGACGTTTGACGCTGGCTGGATGAACTTCAAATCAAGTTGACCTTAATATTTTTCTGATACCACATCTAGTCAATTACAGAAGATTTTCTCCTTGAATAGCATGATTAATGTATAAAGATGCTTATTTTCCCTGCAGTGGTGAAGTTGTTAAAGAATTCAATATACCCAGTCTTAATATGAGATTTTTTAATTAATAGATTAAATATTCTGAATATTCTGTGAGGTGAACTGTGGGGGTTCCATTAGCTCAATAATTTGAACTTATGTGTAGCCCAGGGTTTGATTTTTTTTTTTTTTGGTTTTTCGAGACAGGGTTTCTCTGTGGTTTTGGGGCCTGTCCTGGAACTAGCTCTTGTAGACCAGTGTTTCTTTTGGCATTAAATTATGAAAGCTTCCCAGGATAGCTCTTAGGAAAAAACTAACAATTCTTAGGAATGTATTCTCATTTTTCGTTTTGTACATCACTTGACAGATCCCATTATACTTTAAAATGTGTTAACTTAGTTTCATCTTTGTTGTGCACATGCTCTTTCATACTCATCTTTGATGCATGGTGTCAGTTATGTCTTCAGTCTGTGATTAAATATAAGTACTAGGATTTTTCAAGCAATATGGTTGAATTTTCATAAACCCCTTTGTGTGTGTGTGTGTGTGTGTGTGTGTAATTTTAATGATTATCCCCTTTGGTGAAATTAGAATTATACTTCTATAGGAAGTCTTAATTCAGAACATAAACAATATAGTAGTTTTATGTATGAGTATATGAGATAAGACTCACCAACAATAACCTTGCATATAACACTGGTGGCATACAACCAATGAATGAAGAGCTTAAAAGATTAATCATTAAATATTATATCTATATGGAATTCCCTCAACATGAGATTAGATATACCATAAGGATTCATAGTGTTTGCCTCAGACAAAAACTAAGTTCATTCCTGTTGCATGCCACACTGAATTCCAAGTCTCCTTGGTATCAAGAAGCCTTTTTTCTTACACATTGAATGATGTGTTAGCATGCTAGTTACTGTTCGTCCACTTTGATAAAATCTCTGAGATAATCAACCAATTTAAGGGAAGGACAGCTTTACTTTGGTTCATGGTTTCAGAGGTTTTGATTGATGATCACTTGGCTTCATTGCTTTGAGTCATTGGTCAAGGCAGAACATCATGGGAGGAGCACTAGGTAAATAAAGATGTTTTTGTTATAGTTGCCAGGAACTAAAGAGAAAGGAAAAAGCTCTTAAAGTCTTTATTTTTGTGTTCATTGTTGATATATCTGCCTGTACATTGTGTGATTCTCAATTTCCAGTCTTTTCTTTGCCCATAATGATCTCTTACATTATGGATTTTTACTTTTATATCTTCTTCAGGGTCCTCCCTGAGTTCTGACATCTGTGATCCTCACTTACAGAGATGAGTGTGTTAATAAGGTTTTCATGCAACATTTTGCAACATTTTCTAGAGAGGACCCATGTCCTATGTGACTCAGCATGTCCCAGTACCACAGTCATATATATGTGAGTCAGTGTGCCACGGTACCACTGTCACATACCTAAAACAAGGGCTCTTGAAATATGCCCTTAGCTGTGCTGTCATCTCATGAAATTTGTTATCTTCTTCATTGTCAAAAGTGCTGAATCTCAGTATTATTAGTGCTCTGCTAAAGAATGAAATAATATAATAAAAGAAATTTTTGTAAGCTATAATTTCACACTTTTCTATCAGTGACACACAAAAAAATCTAAAATGCAAGAAAAAACCCTTCCTTTATATCACTTTGATGACTACTACAATTAAAAATACTTTTTGAATATTTCATATATGCTTTAGTTAAGCCTCATGTTGTATAGTCAACAGTGGATGAGATGGAAAAAAAATATCATTTGGGGCAATGGTCACTGCAGATTCCCCCAGTCACCCACTTTTCGGTTTCCGTGTCAACTGGGGAGGTAGACACAGCACACTTTTGTTTCATATTTAAAATACAAATGAAATTAGAAACATAACTAAATGTATTGCTGCCCTTGTGATTTTTTTCTGACAATATTTTTTTTACACCTAAGAATATTGTCAACATTTTCTGGAATGCATTTGATTTGATTTTTTTTTTTGTTATACTTGATTGATTTGATTTTTGAAGCCTACTATACATTTTATTTCAAAATAGAAAAAATTAACATACTTAACTACAAAAGAGTAGAGCTTTTAAAGGGATAAGTTTACAATTATTTATTTTAGAAAGCCTTGGAGAGAAGTAAGACTTGGAGCTAATCTCAGGGGCAATGCCCTGACTGGTAGTGTTTCCCGCTCTGCTCCTTTGCTCAGAGGGCTGCAGTCTGAGAGCAGGTTTGATATTGATGGGCTGCATACAAGATTATGCCACAAGTCAATAACTAATTGTTTTTAAGACCACTGGATTAATTCTTTGGAGTGTTGAAACCTAAGTGTGGGAGTCTGGAGAATGTGGAAGTTATCAGTTTCAGATTTTACCCATTTCTAAGAGTCTTTCGGGCATTTTTGGTTCTGATGCTTTTCTGTTCATCTTCACCTACCTCGTGTACATTTTCACATATAATTACATAAATCCCAACAAGTATCATCTCACATGTATGTCTATTAACAAAAGGAAGCATACATTGGCCACCAGTATTTAGCTCATACTTTGAAAAAGTGTAACTGTGGAATCTAAGAAGAGTCTGAGCTGATATAAGTAATGGTTAATGTTGTCACCTTGAAGAGATCTAGAACCTCCTCTGAGATGTGTCTCTGAGCAGGCCAGTTTGGTTTAACTGGGGTGGGAAGAACTGCCCACTGTGGTGACATCATTCCTTGGCTAAAAATAAAAAAATTAAAAGATGGAAGTGAACTGGGCAACAGCATGAAGTCATAGTTCTCTCTGCTTCCTGACTGTGGATGCCATGTGACTACCTGCCCCAGTTCCTGCCTCATTGACCTCCCTGCCATGATGGGCTAAAATCACAAAAGATGAGCCACAATAAACCCGTGTCCTTTACTCTAATGTTGCTTTGTCTAAGTATTTTAAGATGATATGAAAAGACACTCAGACAAGAGCTCTAAATGTAAATTAAAAAGTGGGGTTCTACACTGGCCTTGTGAGATCAATGTGCTTGACTGACTCCCTTGACAGACGCCATGGCAGTCATGCCTCAGGCCTGGTCCACCCTTCTGCAAACTTACGTTAAGATCTTTTATGAAACTGCCTTGTTTTCTGTTCCTGACTAGCCAAAGTTACTTTTGCTACCTTGACTAAGAAAGAAAAAAAAGAATTTATTAACAGAAAAATTAGAGAAGTTTAAAAATGTGGACAATTGAAGAAGAAACGGAAGAAATAACAAAAGTTCTAAAGTTATACAAAAGTCATGGAAAGTAGTTAAATAACAAAGAGGAAAATATGTGTAAGTAGTTGTAGAGATGTGTTAGTGACGGGAGGAGCAGATATACAGACAAGTTATTGCACTCTCCGCTATTTCAATTGATGGGAGCTACTCCTTAATGGTGCATTGCCACAGTGTTCAAGGCCTGCGTGGTCCAGTACAGCCACCTCTGTGGTACATGAACGGAGCAAACCCTTAATGGCACAGCGCAGCAACGTTCAAGGCCTGTGTGGTCTAGTACAGCCGCCTCTGTGGTACACCAAGGGAGCTACTCCCGAATGGCGCATAGCGGCTGTGTTCAGGGCCTGCCTGGTCTAATACAGTCACCTCTGTGGTACATACGTTCAGTTATTGCTGAGCATTAGAATTGTTTGGAAATGACTGGAAATCTAGACATCAGTGTCAGCCCCAGAAACGAACCAGCAGTGTAGTTTTTAAAAGTGGCCCAGTAGAATTTCAAACCCCTTTCCCTTGTCTCCTGTAATCAAAGCCATATGACAAAGTTCACTCTCTGTTTTTTTCCCTTCAAATTTCCTTGATGTTATCATTATTGTTTATATATATATATATATATATATATATATATATATATATATATATATATATTTCTGTGATTTTTTTTCTAAGAAAATTGACTTCTGATCTTTAATAATAATGCTTCTTTGCTTTTTCCAGTTGCAATGACATACTTTTTCCTACAGTAACTTTGCCTCTTGTGGATATTTTTTCTCATTTCATTTTCGTTCACTAGCTTACTACCTTCTCAAACAGCATACTGTGAAGAAAAAGTTTTCCTTGTTCTACTTCCTCTGCATGTATCAATTATATTTCCTCTTTATCTTCCTCATTAGATCCATTCTTCCTTCATTAATACATATAGATTTTATATTTTACATTTTAACTGAGGCTCAGTTCCAACAGCAGTGAGTCAGAGCTACTAAAGACACTGCTAGTCACATCCTGTGACTCACCTTACCCTCATACAGTCCAGTCTTGCTACATTACTTGACAATGATGAAACCTGATCTATCAGTGCTTTACATGGTCTCTCTTTCCTTCTGTGAACCGTTCTCCTTACCTTTAAAGTCCCAAGTCACAGCCCTGCTCCAGAGTTTATTTCACTCATTCCTGAAGCTTACTCCAAAGACTTAATTCAGCCCACAGAAATGGCACCATTCTCCTAAACAAATGAATGCTTAGAAAATTCTATATGTGTTATCATAATGAAGGTTTAAAACTTTTTCTATAAAGAATCATCCACGGGTCTTAGAAAAAAATAGCTAGATACAAGAAGTTAGGAGAGTTTCAGGGGGCAATGTTCAATTTCTGTATGTCTAGATTAAACACATGCTCTATAACCAAAGCTAAGATATAACAGGGGAATAAGAAGCATGAAATACTGGTTTATATAATGGTTCCATGCCTGTTAAAAAAAAGAAAAGAAAAAAAAACAAAAACAACAACAAAATAAAACCAATTTCAATATAGTGTATATTATAGCTACTATAACAACTGTTAGTGAAATGAGGTTAAGGGGGCATGGTTTCCTAGGTAAAGGTGCTTACCACCAAGCTTGATGACCTCAGTTCAAACCCCAGCATGCTAATAAAAGGAGAGAAATGTTGTCGAGAAATTGTCCGCTGATCTCCACATATTGTCAGGGTTCATTCACACACACACACAACAATGGTGGTGGCAGTGAAAAAGACTGCAAAATGTGATTCATGTAAGTTTATTTCACTCATCTTTTTAATGTTTCTTTCTAGTGTGACTGTGTGTTTGTGTGTGTATGTGTGTGTGTAAAAAATGATTAACTTTATATATTACTCTTATTAGGTAAGGATAAGACATACCCAAACTTTTTATCCTCTGATTCTCTTTACGTCTCTAAAATCATTTAACTTTACAAATAGCTAGAGTAGAAATTCAACATTGCATTATGATTGATCTAATGGCTTATTAGATCAAAATGTAGGCTGTACATTCAATAGACCTGTTCAAATGACCACACTTAATACTTTGTACATTCCATATTTAAATAAATATGTAGAGTGTATATGTATCATTTTAAGTGACTCACCACTTTAACCAACTGCTTCTGTAGACCTATTGGGTCCCTGAACTCTGATTTTAAAGTTTCCATCTAATCTCCAGTGTGGTATTTTGCAATAATGCGTGGTAATTTTGCACATCTATTTTTTACCAGCTTATGAATTCTTTGATTACAGCATCAGTGACCTTCTGATCTTTATTTATGACTCTGAAATATGTTTTAGTTTTCAAGTTTCCATGGGAGCAAATCTGGCAATTTGCAAGTGTCTAAAGATAAAAGTACTGTGCAAGGTGAGTGCCAGGAAAGACTGGGCATTCAGTACTGATTCTCCTTGCCTTCATGCCTAGCATTGACAGTAGCATCACCAGAGTTGCAATTCCCCTTTTCGCTTGCTAAACATTTGCTTTTTAAATTGAAGAAGTAAATGATTAATTTTAGGTGAAACAGTCCCACTTGTATTTTTTGTGAAGATCTGTAGAGAATTATATGAAGGGAATATTAGAGATTAGTTGAGTATTTTATATAACAGGTAGTTGTCATAGTGACTGCCAAAACAGGTACTACATTAGTATTATGGATGAGAAAATCAAAGTTCCAAGGAAAAAGGGATTTGTATTACATAGAAAACAAAAGTTCAATCTCCACTTTCAAATTTCAAATTCTGAAATAGCATATGCATCATAGCATTGTGTCATCAAAGAAAAAGTAATGATATGGGCACACAGCAAAATTTTGTTAATGTGTTTATTTCACTCCAGTTTGATTTGTTTTCACTATTGATACTTAAGTTGTAAAGTCAGTAGATGTACTTTCTTCATGATACATTTCAGCTTGAAGTTAGGCTGTTATTTGTGGATAGAAATATGATTTTGTATTTTTACACATAAAAAGAATTTTGAGGAATACCTTTTGTACAATCTGCCTGTTTTTATTATATGTACATATCAGCATATGTCTATAAATTCTGTACCTACAGAAAATTTTCTACTCCACGTTATATAAAACAAATAGAAATTTTCTAAAATCTGTCACTCCCCACCATTATCTCACATCATGCCAAGAGCTTCATCTACTTTTATGTGTTCCATTGGGTGCACTCAATTTTGTTTTCTACAAACCGTCATGTTCTTATCATGCTGCGCCGCCAGTTCACAATACAGCTTGTTTTGATGAGCCGTTCATCCTCCAAAATCTCAACTTGTTCTCTTAATTTTTTCTCTAACTCCATCAAACCATCTTGAAAACAACCAGCAGGAGGCTAGTGATTCACACTTGGATGAAGGAGAAAACATTCCAGCACGGAATACACTCTACACTCCGCCCTGCTTTTCAAATCAACAACCAGCATGGTCAAAAAAAAAAAAAAAACCCCAAACTTTTCTTTTTTCTTTAAAAGTGTTAATAAGACATTCTCCTGTTCCTTTGTAGGAATTTTAATCAAAGGACTCCACTGGGGTTAAGTCCAGATATTAGGTAGATCTGTTTTGTTTTTCTCCGGTATGAATATTCTATTAGCAACGGAATAACAAAAAGTAGGGTAGAGTCGCAAAGTCTTGGGGGAGAAAAATGGCTTGTGTAATGAAAATGCTACCAGGCATTTAACTAAAGCAGCTCTGGCAGGGACAATTATAATATAATTTATCACCAGAAAGCACACTAAGATGCAGAATACATAATTATTCTATCAGGAAGCTGAGAACACTGGCAAAATTCATTTAAATTAAGAACCAAAAATGTGAGTCACAAGGAAATTAGGAGGTGGCAAACTATCAGTAAAATTCAGAAGAATGCTGAAAATCTTTCAAAATACATATGCAAATGTTGGAATAAAGTCTATAACTAAACAAAAGGTTAAAATGCACTTAAAGTTTAGCAGTAAGAACAAATCCTCAGAGATGTGCATGTATCCCAAGCAGAATTGATTCTCTGCCCTTTCTTTTTTTTGTATAAAGAACTACAATTTGAGATTCAGACAGGCCTTAAAGATAAAATGATTTCAACTTGCTGAATACCAGAAGAACTCTTTCTACATGCATTCAATTGACACTGTAGAGTATTGAGTTCTTTACCATATCTCTACCCACCAGACTCCCAGGGAATCTATGCTGTACATGAAGTATCGTTCTGTTCCTTATGTAACATCTTTCCATGGTTACTTCTACTAAAACACAGTATCTGGTACGTTTAAATCATACTGTAGAACTCTAACAATTTTCACTCTTGTTTTTTTGTTGGCAGTGGTAGCCATTTGTTTAGCTTGTTCAGCTTTTCAGGACAGAATCTCATGCAGCCTAGGTTGGCCTCAAATTCACTGTGCAAGTAAGACTGGCCTCGAACATCAGTTCTTACTGCCTCAACTGCCCTGCTGTTTGGACTATAGGTTTACTTGGGCATTAGCAAAAGAATTTTAGGGACAGAGGAAAAAAGAATACTGTTTACTGTTCTGCTCATCCTTGAGGAAGTACCTTTAATCCTAGCCAAAGATAGCCCCTCTTCTTGGTCACCTCCATGAACACTGATGACCTTCTATGGTGCTGGCCTAGTAAGAATTATTTTGCTTTTGCTTTTGTGATATAATTTGCAAAAGAAAATACTCTAAGAGACAGAAGGAAAATAAACAAAGGATATGTGGAAACAAAAACGAACTTACACTCTGATCAGGTCCAGTTTGAAGATTGCAAGACTACAGAGAAGCAGTGAAGGCTGCTGGGAAAATGCACATGAGTAGTTTTGTTTTTAAAGGCTACTACAGCATGCAACTGGCTGTTAAATGATTTCTGTTTTTCTTTGTTGCTTTTCCCATGATGAGATGTGATGCTTTGCATGGCTGTCACTGGGATTGAAGTGATGGGCCTAGGCTACATTCAAACTCACAAGTGTGATCAAAGGCATCTTTGACATCTTATTCAATGTTGATCAGCAACACTCCACTATCTGCTGGTACAGTTGATGCTGCTCTTCCAGATAATCATCATTGCAGAGCTCTGAAGAAGATTCAAATGGTCTCATCTAGAATCTCTCCAGTGAGTATTTGTTTTCTGTTTCAAAACCTGGCCATATTTGTATGCAATAAATAAAAATAAAATGCTTGCCTGATACAGTATTTTTGTGCCTTTAAGGGGTCCTTGACATACAAAGAATTTGCCTCCCCTTCTCTGTCTAAAATTATAGCTCTTTCCCAGGTCATATTTAGTGTTTGTAATGTAGGATATCCTTCCGTATATATGTTGCTTTTATTGGTTAATGAATAAAGAAGCCACTGTGGCCTGTGATAGAGCAGAGTAGAGCTAGGCAGGAAAACTAAAGTGAATGCTGGGAGAAAGAAGGTAGAGTCAGGGAGAAGCCATGTAGCCTCCACCAGAGACAGACAAGCCAGAACTTTACCCAGTAAGCCACAACCACGTGGTGACACAGATTAATAGAAATGGATTAGTTTAGGATATAAGAGCTAGCTAGTAAGATATTGGTCAGACAGTATTGCAAATAATATAGTATCTTGGGGCTGAGCAGCCCGGAATGAAGTAACAGCCTCCTCCAACATGTTTGCTTCATTTGGATAGAATAGACATCAGGTATGTCTTAATAGTCAGCCTTTCTTTGGTTTGTGCTCCCTGTTCTATCTGCAACCCTAAATTTTTCTTTTCCCCTGTCATACTGTTTCCAGCATGCAATGCTCTCTGATAATTAATATTGATTGTGAAATTGGGAAATCTAGAGTCACCTGAAGGACAGGCTCTGGCCATGTCTCTAAAGAGGTTATCTTGATAGGTTAATTGAAGTGAGAAGATCCACTCTAACTGTGGATGGTGCCATTCTATGAGTTGGGGTCCTGTGGGAGTGAGAAAGAGAACGTGAGCTAAGCAGACCATTCCTCATTCTCTGCTCTATCACTTTTGATGCAATGAGACCAGCTTCCTTAATCTGTGTCACTATGACCTCCTTGCTAAGATGAACTATATATCCTTGAACTGTGAGCCATGTAAACCCTTTCTCCCTCAAGATGCTTTTGTTGGGATATTTAAGAAAAGTAGCTAGTACAGGCACCTTTCAAATGAGTGTAAATTTCTCATATTGTTATGTTTTATGCTTTAAAAAAATAATCATGCATAAATTCACTCCTCATCTTGTCTAAGATTCTCCTGGAAATAAAGCTAAACACATCCATTTCCACTAAAGTCGTCACATCTATTTCTACCTCTAGAACGCAGGAGAATTTTCCTAAGTCTTAAAGAGGAGAACTGAGAAAAATCTTATTGATGCCTGGACACTGTATTAATCAGTCATGCTTTAACCCAAAGGTTAGGAGTATGAAGAGGGGGCCACAGGGAGGTACACAAATTAATCAATTAAAGGTTGAAGACAGAGAGTGATAAAGGTTATTTAGCACTAAAGTTTTTAAGTATCTTTTATACACAATGAAAAGTACTCAATAAGAATTATAACCTACTCCAAATGGAAAGTGAGAAAATATACTGTCAGGAAGAACCAGTTCACATAGGAGAAGCAGGCATGGAAGGGGTAGTGCAACGACCAGGATGGGAGTAACGATGGGAATAGGAACCTTGAGTGTCCTGCCAACTGTGAATTGGGTGGAGAGGGAGAAGCCACTCTGGTGGAGATTATCTTTCAAAAGACACAAGGATAATGCATTGGGAAAACTTTGTTATTTGTCATTTTGTATATAAGTTTTGACCAGTATTTCAAATGCAAAACAGCACTTCCTGAGGAGATCATGGATTGTACTTTATGAGATTTGTGCTAATGACCAGGGAGCCCAGAATTCTAAAAGGGTAGTGTCAACTGTGATCTCATATAACACAATGTTTCTGATGCTAACTATTCAAACAAAGGTTTTCACAGTGTGTACGGAAGATCAACAGGAGATCAACACTAGCAAACCCTGTCTCCTGGGACATCATTGGAGGGAGGCTCAGGCACATGTGCTTGATGCCCCGGTGAGTGTGATGCCTACAAACCTTTCATATTTCAGTTAGTGTGTTTTTTAAAAGGAATTTACCCCCAACAGCAACAATGGCATTCAGCCCAGATATCTGCATCATTAACTAATGAACTGTCAGGATGCAGTGACAGAAATTTTGGGAAACATTTTTAAAGCATGAGGAAAATGAGATAGTTTTGAATTCCCAAGAAATTTGAATCCCCCCCCCCCAAAAAAAAAAACTACCTGCACAAACTGATATCATGGTATGAAGGAACTGTCTTTTTTTTTTGGTTTTTCGAGACAGGGTTTCTCTGTGGTTTTGGAGCCTGTCCTGGAACTAGCTCTTGTAGACCAGGCTGGTCTCGAACTCACAGAGATCCGCCTGCCTCTGCCTCCCGAGTGCTGAGATTAAAGGCGTGTGCCACCACCGCCCAGCTTTTTTTTTTTTTTTTTTTTTTTTTTTTTGGATTTTTAGAGACAGGGTTTCTCCATAGCTTTTGGTTCCTGTCCTGGAACTAGCTCTTGTAGACCAGGCTGGCCTCGAACTCACAGAGATCTGCCTGCCTCTGCCTTCCGAGTGCTGGGATTAAAGGCGTGCGCCACCACCGCCCAGCTTCGAGGAACTGTCTTTTCTCTAGGAAAAATTTATATATTCAATAAATCATGACCTGGTTTTTTATAATTGCCACTTCAAATTGTTTGTTTTTATTGTTGTTGTTGGGGGTGTAGTGATAGTAAGGATGGGGTGTGGAATGGTGTGAAGTGGAATGGAGTGAAGTGGTATGGTGTGATATGATTTGGCGTGAAAGTTGTGCTGGGAGTGAAGTGGAGTAGTGTGTTGTGGTGTGACTTGGAGGCTTGGAGATGAGACAATCATGTGACTTCAAGGCCACCCTGGGAGGTATAGTAAGTTCTTGGATACAATACTCTCTCAAAACACAAATCGAAGAAGAGGATGAAAAAGAGGAAGAAGAGAAAGAAGGAAAAGAGGAAGAAGGAGGAGGAGGAAAAAGAAGAAGAAGAAGAAGAAGAAGAAGAAGAAGAAGAAGAAGAAGAAGAAGAAGAAGAAGAAGAAGAAGAAGAAGAAGAAGAAGAAGAAGAAGAAGAAAAGGAAGAGGAAGAGGAAGAGGAAGAGGAAGAAAGCAATGGGAAAAATTTCTCCTTCAGGGATTATGTATCAAATCACATTTGTGCCAAGGCCTTTAATAGTACTTCCTATGTAAACATAAAAAATATAATTACCCCAAAGCCAAAGGATCTGGACATCTGCTTGAACTAGTCCTGTCTAAAATAATATAATAGAGGAAGACATGAAGTTGAAGGTGGGGTAGAGAAAAGGAGATGGATGTAGAAGGAATTGTGAAAAGGAGGGAGAAAAATATAATCAAGATACTAAAATATCTTTTCAAATAACTTTTAAAATACTATATTTTTAAAAGAATACTTTCTGTATGGAGATATAGATACTCATTTTAGGCGACAACTGATAACATAACAGTAAGGATGCAGAGGAGGGCTGATGACTGATGATGATTTTTGTGATGAATAGTGCTCAAAGAGGAAAAGAAAAAGGCAAGAAATTAAAGGTCTGTTCAAAGAACATGATGTTACTCAGCTCCATTAGGCCATTAGCCTCTTGTGTGAAAACCTCATTCAATTCAGCTACAAAACACCATGTATTGATTCAGCACGGTCATTAAAGCAGCACTTCAAAATCTAGTTCAAAGTTGTTTATTTCTTTTACTTCCCAAACTTTTTACTTTTTGCTGTGTTTGGTACTTCATGAAAATCTGCAGAGGGATAGCTTAGGTTCAAATTCTAAGAGGCTTACCTCACTGGAAGGTATTAATGCCTTGCCACAAAAATTAAGAATAGGCATTTGTTCTGGCTCTTTACGGATTAAGAGCTGAAATGAAAAAAAATCATATTCCTGTAGAAGGCAATGATTAGTAATTATTAAAGTACTAATTATTACTGTAACATGAATTATAGCTACTCAGAAAACCATGCTCGTCACTGGTGTTCAAGGTGGTGTGCCCCATTACATTAAATTGTTTTTCGTCTTAAAGTAGGGAATTAAAAAGGAACTGAAAAATCAGACATTTGCTACCATTCATGGTCAGCTGCAGGCACAGCCACAGGGCATAGCCACATAAATAATGGCCTCTCACTGTCCAGACAAGCAGGTGACTCATTTGCAGACTGGCCTGCTGAATTGAATGGTAATTACTGGAAAATTTCACAATTTTCTGCCTCATGTTGAGAATAAAAAGAAGGAACAAATGCATGCTTAATGAACAGCTAACACATTTGTTTTGCTGGTTTGAGTGGCCTAATCTAATGTTTCAATCTTTCGATCAATAAAAGACCAAAACACCTTCCACTAACTTTTAAACATAACAAGAAAAGGAAATGGACTCAGCAAGACACATTTGAACAACCTGTGAACAGAAAGAAAACTGCAGTACATTGTCCCCAAGCGTCCTTGTTTTGTCTTTCTTCTCTTCTTCGTTTCCTTTATACATTTAACAAATACTTATTGAGATTTTCAGTGCCTAGTGCAGATAAAGCAATGCATATTGACATGCATGTTGTGCTACTAATCCTGCTGAGAAATATAGCAGTATGTGATTGATGACATTTGTGTGGTAAACAGCTCCAGTGATTGTGGCAGGTAGGCCTGGATGGAGAGGACTTTTCTCTGGGGTAGTTTTGAATTTCTTCAGGATGTCCAATTAATTTCCACATCCTCCTTGTCTGTTTTACATATTCATTCTACTTTGTTTTACTATTTAAAAGCCCAGCATCCTATTAGTGATTTAGCAGCGTTTGAAATATGTTTATGATCTTAGGCTTTGATCACCCTCGTCTTTTAGAATGTTAGCAATAAATAAATTCATGATTGATTTTTACCCTTGCTTTTATGCTTTTCCATTATGTCAAAAATTGTTCTCAGATTATTTTATTATTTCTTAGAACAGTCACTGCGCACTGATGGTTTTAGAGTTTCATGGTCCCCAACATTTCCTGTTCTCATTCTTCCCTGCTGTCATCAGTTGACATCAGATTCTCCATGTATAAGTCTTAGGTCTCCAAGTCTACTCTTCCCTTCTCCTCACCCACCTCTATGCTCTCTTTTCCTACAGAATGTCTTGTCTTCTTCCTTGCTATGGTCAAAGCTCTCAGCTGCACTCCCTCACATGTGAGCACCTGCCATTGGAGAACTTTACACAAGGACAAGTTCTCTTCTTTCCTCTTTAAGCATAAATGTTTGCAGCAAACTTTGAAGCCATCTGAAGCCTCTCCCAAGAAAGAAGGTACACCCTCACCTCCTGCAGTTCTGACAAACTTCAAAGCAGGCTCCCTATTCATCTCTATTCCTTAGTTCCAAATCTCCAGCCAACATGAAATCTGTAATGAAATTTCAACACACCACTAAAAGACCTTCATCGTTGTCCTGGTAGAATCCATGGCATGGCACACTCAGGACTACTATGTTTTATACTTTTTCTCTCAACCAAATTCTCTCTATAAAACCGTCCTTCTTTGGAATGTTATTATATCAATTTTTCATGAATTGAACACAATTTCTTGCTGTTCTTTATGCACTGATTCTTTTGCACACATAAGATTGGTGGTCTTCCATCCTTCTCATCCTTCTCTTAGTAACCCATTACTTTAATTGCCATTCTTTCTCTGTTGGGCATCAATCTTAGGTATCTTCCAAGGTTTCCTTTAACTGACTTTTTTTTCTTTTTTCTTGGTCAGTTCCTTATGTTTATTAGGCCACACCTTGACTTCAATATAAATGCTATAATTATTTTATTTTGGTGTAAAAGTTAAATAGCGTCATATAGGGTAGAGTATTGAAGTCAGAAGAAAAAAAAGTAATAAATCTTGATATTTATCTGGGTGACATTTGCTTTGCAGATAGGTTTAACATGACTCCTAAATAAACTCAACCAGTCCCCCATTCCAGAGAAAATAGTAATACCAACCTGGGTTTTAATGAGGACATGTGTTTTAAGATTACAAACCATAGGATCTTGCACACAATGGCTTTATGAAGAAAGACTCTCAGGATGGATATAAAACTAGAGTATAATTATTCTATTTTTTTTGTTTTGAGATGGCAAAGGCTTTAATCAAGATGGCATGGAAATGTGAATTAGAAGGAATGGACCCAACAAACATTTTTGAAATAGCAACTGATTTTGGTGTGAAGACAACTAATAGATTAAAATTCAGGCTAAAAGCTTTCCTTGGAGACAAAGGAGAAGGGTCCACTGCATACTACTTGCTTTGCAAGCACAAGAACCCAAGTTTGATCTTCCCACAAAACTCACGTTTAATAAAAGCTGAAAGTGCTTGCAATGACAGTTTTGGAGAAGTATCGACAGGTGATTATCCTAGCACTTGATGTCCAGTCAGTCTAGATTATTTCATGAGGCTAAAGTTAGCGAGAGACCCTATCTCAAAAGCAAAAGGAAGTATGCTACTAAGAAATAACACCAGAGGTGTTCCTCTGCCCTCTGAATACACATACACACCTGCACACCTGCACAAATGTACACACACACACACACAGACACAGACACACAGACACACAGACACACACACAAATTCTTTAAGGTTAAAACCCACTGAAAAAAAGAACAGCCAGCACTTAATATTTCAGTACGAGAGTGAAAACACAAAACTAGCATCAAGGAGAGAAGCCTGTAAGGTTGAAATCAATTTGAAAATCATAAGTATAAAAGAGATTTTGAAGTTGAATTTCTAAGGAGAAGTGTACCAAGAAGTGGAAGAGAAGGTCAAGAATGAGAATGCTAGAAGTTCTTATTAAAGAATAAACTGCCATCAATGGAAGCACAAATTTTGGTAGATTTTATTATTTTTTCTTTCATTCTTTTCTCTTTTAAAAAATCATTTTAAAGGCATTAAGAAGAGATGGATGAAACCCTAGTCTTTTAAGAAGTGTTTTGGTTGTACCAGCTTGATTCCCACCAGCAACACAGGTGTGTTCTCTTTACCCCACAACCTCTCCATCATAAGTTGTCATCAGTGTTTTTGATCTTGACCATTCTTACAGGTGTAAGATGGAATCTCAGAGTTGTTTTGCTTTGCATTTCTTTGATGACTAAAGATGTTGTTGAACATTTCCTTAAGTATCTTTCAGCCATTTTAGATTCCTCTGTTGAGAGTTCTCTGTTTAGGTCTGTACTCCATTTTTTAATTGGATTATTGTTCTTTTGATGACCAATTTCTTGAGCTCTTTGTATATTTTGGAGATCAGAACTCTGTCTGATGTGGGGTTAGTGAATATCTTTTCCCATTCTGTAGGCTGCTTTTGGTCTTGTTAATCGTGTCTTTTGCTTTACAGAAGCTTTTCAGTTTCAGGAAGTCCCATTTATTAATTGTTTCTCTCAGTATCTGTGCTGCTGGGGATATATTTAGGAAGTGGTTCCCTGTGCCAATGCATTCAAGTGTACTTCCCATTTTCTCTTCTATAAGGTTCAGTGTGGCTGGCTTTATGTTGAGGTCTTTTATCCATTTGGACTTGAATTTGTGCATGGTGATAGATTTTCATTCTTCTACATGTTGATATCCAGATATGCCAGCACCACTTGTTAAATATGCTTTCTTTTTCTCATTGCTATTTTTTTGATTCTTTGTCAAAAATCAGGTGTTCGAAGGTGTGTGGATTAATATCTGGGCCTTTGATTAGGTTACATTGGTCCTCTTGTGTGTTCTTATGCCAATACCAGGCTGTTTTCAGTACTGTAGCTCTGTAGTAGAGTTTGATTCAGGGATTGTGATGCCTCCCGAAGTTCTTTTATTGTGAAGACCCAGTAATACCACTTTTGGGTATATAGCCAAAGGATGCTCAATCATGCTACAACAACATGTGCTCAACTATGTTCATAGCAGCATTGTTTGTCATAGCCAGAACCTGGAAACAACCTAAATGCCCCTCAACCAAAGAATGGATAAGGAAAATGTGGTACATTTACACAATGGAGTACTACACAGCAGAAAAAAAATAACAACATCTTATTAAAAAGTTTTGAATTTTGCAGGCAAATGGATAGAGCTAGAAAACATCATATTGAGTGAGGTAACCCAGACAAAGAAAGACAATTATCACATGTACTCACTCATAAGTTGTTTTTAAGCATAAAGTAAAGAAAACCAGCCAACAAATCGCAATCCCAGAGAATTTAGACAACGAGGACCCTAAGAGAGATATACATAGATCTAATCTACATGGAAAATAGAAAAAGACAAGATCTTCTGAGTAAATTGGGAGCATGGGTGACCTTGGGGGAGGGTTGAAGGAGAGGGGGGGAGGCAGGAAAGGGAACAGATAAAAATGTAGAGCTCAATAAAATCAATAAAAATTCTATAAATAGAAAAAAAGAAGTGTTTTGGCTAGGGGGCACAAAGAGTTACAGCGTGGCAAATTAAATCAGGAGCAACGTTGGTGAAAACTTGATTGTTTATGCAGGTGAGAATACTGACAACTGCTTCAGATAGTGAGGAGGGTGATTACCAAAGAAAAGAAATATAAGATCATACAATTAAGTGACTGACATATTGAAGGATGAAGATTCTGAAGGAATGGGAAAATGTGACTTACTGAAAAAAAAAAAGACAGCTTGTGCTGGATGGTGGAGGATATGCAATGGATGGAAACAGATCAGTGGTGAACACCTAGGAGAGGTATGCTGAGGAGTCTATTCCAGTGTATTCAGACCCAGTGGGATGATGTTTGTAGGCACCACTGCCAGCAGGAGAGAAGGGAGGACTCAGATCACATGCAGACATGCCCTCCTCACACTGTCATGTGTTAGACAACGTGGATTTTCTGCTTCCCTTTTAGAAAGTGACTAATGTCTTGCTTTACCTGGGTGATTGTTCTATCTGTTATATTCAGAAAAGCCGAGACCTGGGCGAGCAAACAGATTTAATGTCATATCAACTAAATCAATAGGAAATGTGCAGGGCTATTGGGAAGGATTATAGAGCTCTTCCAGCACCGCAGGAGAGAGCCTTGAGATCCATTAGCCATGTCTTACTTTGTCCAAGCATAAGGGGTTGATATATTTGGTAACTCTGAAACCATAACTATAACTTATTGAGTCCAATTTTCTGATGTACAGGTTGGAAGTGAGGCAACATCCAGACATCCATCACAGGCTTCTGTGAAAGATGAAAGGCCAGGAAAAACTACCCTTTTAAAAAACTGTTTATCTGAAAGACTGGTGCATCTGGAAGTTGAGCTTTAAAGTAGAAAAAGCAGATTCTACTCATTAATCTGCTTTTAGATGTCATAGTCTTTTCAGCCAAGTTCATTTGAGTCTGTCTTGTACATTTGAACTTTAAAGGTTAAGAAGCTAATACCAACATCCTTACTATCCCAGAAAGCTTTCCCAACTCATTTAGGAGAAGCAAGTACTAGAGCCTAGATTCTAAAGTTCTTAAAATATATTATTTTCAAGTAAGTTAAAATAGAATATAATGGTGAGGAGAAAGGAGAATGAGAATATTTCTCTACGTAAAGGAACTTTTTTGAGGGGCTTGAGCACATGAAATCAACAAGGAGAGCTTCTGAAGTCATCAAGGAAAGCTTCTGTTAGAGCATTCAACCCCCATCAATGGTACAACATGAGTTACTTACGGAGAGGGCTGAGAGACAACTGCCTCCTACATTTGCTTCAAAGCATAAATATTCACTGGAAATAGAAGTCAGGTGTATGACAGAAAATTCATGATGCCTGTCATCTTAGTAAATGTCCTTTAAATACACACATGGATATATTTCAAGAATATAAGTAACTTTCTAAAGAACATTTTTTCAAAGCAATTTTTATCTTTAAAAATCACATTATTGTTTTCTATATGTGTTATAAAATTCCTCTGTTATTGTGTAATGTATTGTTCAGTAAAACTGTTTTTAACGGAAACACAGTCCTGTCTTGATAAATATCGGAAAATGACCAGATGTTTCCTACTGTCTAAGCCAAAGCTGTCTCCAATATGATAGAGCTCCCACTGCCCTAGTCATGAACAGCATGCCACCCACAGGCTTCCTAATGCAGAGCCCAGCACTTCAGAGCACAGCCAAGCAGGTGATCCAAATCAAAACCAATAGGAAACAGGAAGTGAGGGGCAGCTTCCTAACACCAGTTTATCAATCCCACAAAAGAGTAGAGAATGCAATAGTCTTTTTTAAAATTCTTCATTCGGAAAGGAAAAAGCTTGGTTTCAAATGTTTTTGGCATCTTTATAGAGTGGGATTTAAATGTTTCTCTTCTGAAAAGAAAATGGTAACTCATTAAAAGGATTAGAGAAAAATGACTTTAAGAATATCATATCGAGAACGCTGCCCCACTTATCTTGTGCTGCTGTGATAAACACCATAAGCACCAGCAGCTTGAAGAGGAAGGGGTTCACTTCACCTTACAGCTTCCAGTTTGTTACGCAGGGACACAGAAGCAGAAACTGAAGCAGAGGTCATGGAGGACCTCTGCTAACTTTCTCCTCATGGTTTGCTAAGCTTGCTTCTTCATACAGTCCAGGACCATATTATGCCTACAAGTGGCACTGCCTCAGTAGGCTGAACTCTCCCACATCAATCACTAATCAAGAAAATGTCTCCACAGACTTGCTTCAAGGATAATACAATGAAGGTATTATCTCAATGGAGGTTTTCCCTTTCCAGATGACCCTAACTTGTGTCAGGCTGACAAAACACTAACCATCACATCAGCCAAGAAACTTTCATATTGTATTAACCTAAGAGTGTTCACTGTGCCCTTGATTGGTCTGCATTTTGGCATCAGGATCACCAGGACAAGTATTGACTGTAGGACCCAGTCAGGACAAGCTCAATAGAGGCTTGAGTCGTAGTAGTTTTCCCTATACCTGATTGCAAGAAAGACCACAAATTGAGACAACCCAGGTACTACCCAGGAATAGACCATCCAAAGGAAATTCCTAACATTCCAACCATTTTAGATAGGATCACCAGCCAGCACACACTCTGCTAATGTAACTTTTCTGGTTTTTGCCTTTAAATAATGCCCTCTAGAAGGATGGAGTATCTTCTCTTGCTGCTGCACTGACGAGGTCCCTGCTGGCTTATATCGTGTATACAGTAAACCTTGCTTTTGCATTTCAGTGAGTTGGTCTCCCTGGTGTTTTTTTTTGGGGGGGGGGTCCCCATGGGCTGGGCATAATACTGACTATAGAAGCGAAGACAAGTTGGTACTGACTGTACAATATGGTTGTAGGTGGTAGACTTAGAAGCTTTGATTAGCTTCCTTGGCTATCAATCAGCAGTATCCTCTCTTCTTCAAGACAGTTATACACAGAAGAACAATGGGAGAAACAAAACTAACATTATATGTTCAAACTGTGTAGTATTGCTCATAGAACCACAATAAATGATTTGCAATTACTTGAAGAGAAAAGATAAACTTATTGTAGGTTTATGAACAAAGAGAGTATATTATTGGGTGGTTGGAGATATCCCTTGGAAGGGGAACATGAATATAAGGGGTTATGGCATGTCAGTTTATAAGACCCTAGGAAAATTCCAAAACACATTAGCAAGAGAGGATCTGAGTGCATTGGACTTGGCTGATAAACAATCATGGGAAGAAAGTTAGTAGAGAAAATGAAAACAGACTCTAAGATTTCAAAGGGTGATTTTTTTTAGTGAAGAATGAAAATAAATGAATGACAGGAAATGTTCTAAGTAGTATGGACATGAAGAAGCATGAAAGGAATAATACAGAAAACAGTCACCAGAGAATACTCACTTTTATACATGCTGGCAATTTGGCTAGACCATAAACATCACATTTTGAGTTAGGAAAAATAAAATGGATTGTTAAGTGAAGATGAGAAATAGAAAGTCTATAAGAGAAGATATAACTTGGAGATTTAAGTTCCAAGAAGTTCAAGAATATAAGCTCTTCACAAAATAAGTAACAATAGTCAAGTGGTAGATGGTTAACATCTGTGAATACAGTAAGTACTTGGAAGTCTGTAGCACGAGAGTTGCCATAAATTTGATGTCATCATGAATATAAGAGTTGCCATAAATTTGAGGTCACCATGAATATATAAGGAGTTCCAAGCTAGTGTGGGTTATATACTAATATATGGACTGGTGAAGGGGGAGATAAAGCTATTTTTAAAAAGAAAAAGAAAAGAAAGATCAAGAAAGTAAGTCATCCTGATGCACTAGCACACATTTTAACCACAACACTTGGACGCAGACCTAGGTGGGTCTTTGAGTTCAAAGCTAGTCTGGTCTCCATAGTGAGCTGCAGGCCAGTGAAGGCTACATAGTGAAACATTGCCCCCCCCCCCAAATAAATAAAGAAATAAATGAAGGAAGGAAGTAAAGAAGGAAGGAAGGAAAAAGTAAAGAAATTATTTTTTGTCCTACTCTTGTGTTAGAGGAGAGTATACAGTTGATGCTTTACAACGCTTCTCTGGGTAGAAGTATGAGACAATGGCCAAAACGATGATGGAATGAAGAAGGCCCAGGATCTACAGAGGATAGAGGAAAGCTGTCATTGTATGGTAGTGAATTCGAATGAGAAATGAAAGAACTCTATTTTACTGCAAAGGGTAATCAGGATAGACTTGATGTCTAGTTCCCACCTTGAAACAAACGAAACTCAAGACAATGATTACAAGTATGGTCATCTTCCTGAGAGGCGGTCATGATATTGTACTTCAATATTTATGACTTCCTTGCTTTTTACTTCATGTATGAGTGATTTGTATCAAAAGTACATACCCGATTTCTACCCAAATAGATAAAAGCAAATTTTCTTCAGAACTCTTTTCTTCTGGAAAGGTTTATTTTGAACTATTGATTAGATAAATTAAATTTAAATTAAGGATAGCCTCTCATACCCCTTATTGATGACTGAAGCTGACAGAAAGAATTGAACCAATTTGCTTAAGAGACCCATGATTAAATGACAGAAGGGAGTCTTTCCCCTAATGTTGGAACGTAAGATATCTGTTGCATGAGATTAATATAATACAAAATATGACTACATTTTTAACATTTGGTTTATTAAAACTATGGATGCAAAATCAAGGGGTTCTATATCCATATACTCTAGTAGAATAGGACATTATAAAATATATTGGATGGAAAACTAAATAGTACATTGCTATCCAGAATGAGTGAATATGTCTTCCCAATTCTGTAAATTATCCATCTTTCCCACTGGACTATGAGGACAAAAGAAGTAGAAGTATAATCATCCTTCTTTGGCAACTTAAGGTTTTTTGTTTGTTTGTTTTTTTACGTACAGAATGAAGAGAAGGTATATGAAGTAGCAGGAAAAGTTGAAGTGAGAATGGAATACAATAGACACCATGGAAGAGTTGCTGCAAAGTAGATAAAAGACAATTTGCTAGCATGTGTTGACCTACAGGGATATGAAGCTGAGAGTGGAATGGGACAAAGGGAGAATAAAGTGCCACTCAATATCAGAGAACAAGTGTCATCAATCAGAAATGAGTTGATGCTGAGAACTTGCTCCTGAGGAAGAAGCAATATCTAGAGGAAACCTCCAGTAAGCAAAACCGAGATGAAGGTTGGGGTACAGTGACTTTCAGCCCAAGCCACAGTAAAGCAGTCTTAGAGGAATGGAGTTTCAGATGAAATTTAAAAGCAAAAAGGACACAAATGACCTCAAATCTAAACAATATGTACAGTGGAATATAACTATTCATTATAGGTGAATATATACAATTAGGTTTCTAAACAGTTTTTCCTATTCTTGCTTCTTAGGAAAATACATTTATAGCAATAACAAATTTAAGAAAATAAAGATGGCTTACTTAAGAAAATAAATTAAGATAAAAACAATGGTAATCTGTATATCAGAAAGAGGTAAATTCATTTTAGGGAAAGAGTTGTCTTCAGAAAAATGACTTCATCAATTTAGATAAATGGAGAAGACATAAAAGTACTTCAGCTGATTGACTCCCATTAGAAATGAACCATAATTAGGAAATGAAGCAGTAGAAAATAAAGGATGAAAAGAGAAACATGTTGCAGGAATGGATAGCATGATTTGGAGATTAGATAGACAACTACCATAATCAGAGACATGTGATAATCTAACCTATTCTTTTGTTTTGTGGTTCTTTTTCTTTGAAATCATGTAAGCCATTTGTAACATATAGCAACTTCTTATGCAGGTAGTATGGGGGAATCAAGGATAAATCAGAGGAGAATAGTAGTCAGAGGTAATAAGTGAGTGGGTAGAGGTTGATCTGCATAGAATTCAGAACAGGAAGGGACATAGGAATGTTGATCTCATTAGTCCTGAGTGACAGTGTGATGTTAACTTAAAATGGCTAACCACCATTTTAGTTGATGGGATGGTGGGTACAAAGAAATACAAAAATGGAGGAGAAACTGGAAGAACTAGAAAGACCAAAGAATAGAAAACAAACAAAACTTGTAAAAGAGAAAGGGAAAAATGAAGGTTTAGGAAATAGCAAGCTTGGCATATCAAAGAAGCATTTTAAGACAAACCAATACTTGCAGAGGAAGGGAAGGTGAATGAAACTGAGTAGTGCTTGTACAGAGGGGTAAACAGGCACTAATTCTATTTTGATATTTGTGGTAATAATTCATCATAAAGCAAGATATGGTTGTTATCATGCTGTACATTCTGCCCAAGGTGCTACTCCCTTTGGAATAGGGTCAGAGTCTAGGCTTCCAGTATCTTTGACCTTCTGGCTCTGATGATAGATAAAGAAAAGGCATGCTTTAAGTAAATCATCCAGGAGCACTAGGGTTCAGGCCCCTGACAATTGTCAGGCTTAGCATAAGAGGGAAATGCACCATTTATCAGTCTAAAGAAATAGCGTGGGAATGAGACAAGGAATGACCTCCTACCCCGGCTGACTCCTTGGATTCTCATAATCCCCTGTCATGTGATCTTCCACTCCTTGGTGTTCTTTCTCCCACAGTTTAAAAGAGGATTCTACCATGGCCCTTAGAACACACAGTGGTACAAACTGACTTTGGGGAATTCAAATGTCTAAAATGTTAGAAAGCATTCTCACTATATCTTTAACCAGGGAAATCAAATACAAAATCTCAAAGGGCCTTCAAATTACTAAAAAGGAAGAAATGATGTCAGAATACTTTTAAATGGCATTAGATATGTAACTATTACAAAACTGAGCACAAATGATTTTACAGCTATGTTTTCAAGGACTTCACCCAATGCCAAAATAGTATCTATTTCCCCAAATTCACTTCAGATTTCCTTTTTAATCATATTACAGGGTAACTACAACCTTTATTTATGACAGCACAGATGCCACATTCAAAAGTTAGTCATTTTGTGAGAACTTCTAAACAACTCTGAAAATGTTAGTGTCTTAATACTTTACAGTCATACAACATGGTGGTATAATGAGAAAGTCACAACTTGTATTGTAGTGACTTGTTTACTGAAGGAAATTGAGAAATTCAAGGTTAAATTATAAAAGGATTATCACCATAGACCTCAAAGTTGACATGGTATAGATAGCAACAAAGAGCTAGAATCTCTGATAAGTGTGCATATGATCAATAAAGAAGCAAAGATGGTCAAATGTTTGTATTAATTATAAACAAAGGTTGTAACTCAACAGCTCAGTTCATAAAAAGCTTCAGGTTATAGTGATAATAAAATTTAGTGGAAAGAAATAATTGAGATGGGTCAGTTGGTTACTGAAAAGAGAGAGGGAGATTTTGGCACTGTAGAGAATACACAAGGCTGTGGATTTCAAGTCTTCTTAGGTCCTGAACACTGCTCTTTTGGTCTCTTTTCCAGTATCTGAAATAAAATACAAAGATAGTTTAAGACTGAGAAATTTATTCTGCTACTCAGGTCAGTTCAAGGACACAGTCCATCATGACAGTCAGTTCAAAGACACAGTCCACAGTGACAGGTCAGTTCAAGGACACAGTCCATTGTGACAGGACAGTTCAAGGAAACAGTCCATCATGACAGGTCAGTTCAAGGACACAGTCCATTGTGACAGGTCAGTTCAAGGACACAATCCACAGTGACAGGTCAGTTCAAGGACACAGTCCATCATGATAGGTCAGTTCAAGGACACAGTCCACTGTGATAGGTCAGTTCAAGGACACAGTCCACAGTGATAGGTCAGTTCAAGGACACAGTCCATCCTGACAGGTCAGTTCAAGGACACAGTTCATCGTGACAGTTCAGTTCAAGGACACAGTCCATCGTGATAGGTCAGTTCAAGGACACAGTCCATCGTGATAGGTCAGTTCAAGGACACAGTCCACAGTGACAGGTCAGTTCAAGGACACAGTCCACAGTGACAGGTCAGTTCAAAGACACAGTCCACAGTGACAGGTCAGTTCAAGGACACAGTCCACAGTGACAAGTCAGTTCAAGGACACAGTCCATTGTGACAGGTCAGTTCAAGGACACAGTCCACAGTCACAGGTCAGTTCAAGGACACAGTCCATCATGATAGGTCAGTTCAAGGACACAGTCCATCGTGACAGGTCAGTTCAAGGACACAGTCCATTGTGATCGGTCAGTTCAAGGACACAGTCCACAGTGACAGGTCAGTTCAAGGACACAGTCCATTGTGACAGGTCAGTTCAAGGACACAGTCCATCGTGATCGGTCAGTTCAAGGACACAGTCCATCGTGATAGGTCAGTTCAAGGACACAGTCCATCATGATAGGTCAGTTCAAGGACACAGTCCATAGTGACAGGTCAGTTCAAAGACACAGTCCACAGTGACAGTCAGTTCAAGGACACAGTCCACAGTGACAAGTCAGTTCAAGGACACAGTCCATTGTGACAGGTCAGTTCAAGGACACAGTCCACAGTGACAGGTCAGTTCAAGGACACAGTCCATCATGATAGGTCAGTTCAAGGACACAGTCCATCGTGACAGGTCAGTTCAAGGACACAGTCCATCGTGATCGGTCAGTTCAAGGACACAGTCCACAGTGACAGGTCAGTTCAAGGATACAGTCCACAGTGACAGGTCAGTTCAAGGACACAGCCCATCGTGATCGGTCAGTTCAAGGACACAGTCCATCGTGATAGGTCAGTTCAAGGACACAGTCCATCGTGATCGGTCAGTTCAAGGACACAGTCCACAGTGACAGGTCAGTTCAAGGACACAGTCCATCGTGACAGGTCAGTTCAAGGACACAGTCCATCATGATAGGTCAGTTCAAGGACACAGTCCATCGTGACAGGTCAGTTCAAGGACACAGTCCATCGTGATCAGTCATTTCAAGGACACAGTCCACAGTGACAGGTCAGTTCAAGGACATAGTACATTGTGACAGGTCAGTTCAAGGACACAGTCCATCATGATCAGTCAGTTCAAGGACACAGTCCATCGTGATAGGTCAGTTCAAGGACACAGTCCATCGTGATAGGTCAGTTCAAGGACACAGTCCATCGTGATAGGTCAGTTCAAGGACACAGTCCACAGTGACAGGTCAGTTCAAGGACACAGTCCATCATGACAGGTCAGTTCAAGGACACAGTCCATTGTGACAGGACAGTTCAAGGACACAGTCCATCATGACAGATAAGTTCAAGGACACAGTCCATTGTGACAGGTCAGTTCAAAGACACAGTCCATCGTGACAGGTCAGTTCAAGGACACAGTCCACTGTGATAGGTCAGTTCAAGGACACAGTCCACTGTGATAGGTCAGTTCAAGGACACAGTCCACAGTGACAGGTCATTTCAAGGACACAGTCCACAGTGACAGGTCAGTTCAAGGACACAGTCCACTGTGATAGGTCATTTCAAGGACACAGTCCACTGTGATAGGTCAGTTCAAGGACACAGTCCACAGTGACAGGTCATTTCAAGGACACAGTCCACAGTGACAGGTCAGTTCAAGGACACAGTCCATTGTGACAGGACAGTTCAAGGACACAGTCCACAGTGACAGGTCAGTTGCAGAGGCAGAGACTTAAGCTGCTGTCACATTTCATCCACAGTCAGAAAGCAGAGTTGTTGCTCTTTGTGCTCAGCTCACTTGGTCTTTCTGGTGCACTCCATGACCCAAGCTCAGGAGATGGTTCCCACCTTAATGAACCTTGCCAAGATAATCTCTGACAGAGGCCCATCTCTCAAGTGATTCTAGATTTCAAAGTTGTCAATTAAGATTAACCATCATAATAGCGAAACAACAACTATACAAACTAATGATCCAAAGTAACAATGCCTGGCCAATTGGAAAGGGACACAGGAATGCTTCCCCTTAAGATGGAGGATTCACACCACTCATTTTTCTCTATTAAAATGTATATAAAAGTATATTATCTTATGGGTGTATCTTTGGAGAGAGTATGTACATGATAAATTGTAAATTATATTTCAGAAAGTCAACTGATCCTTAAACTCACATTTACCCAAGGATAGTAGAGTTAAGAAGGCTTTTTTAAAAAAGGAAAATGTAGATTGGGAGAACAGCAGAACCACTGAGGATGTTTCCTAAAACATGAGGACATTTTGTCAAAAGGAAAGAACTGCATTTGGATTGTGAAGCCCTAACCAGATTCATGCATGACCTGGGAATTACACAATCTAAGTCTTAGTTTTCTCATTCCTAAGGAAGAAACAACCCAGAAAGAACCTTACCTTATTTTACTTCCTTTTTGGTGTCAAATGAATGTGTGTGGCTTTGTATTGAAACCAAAATGTAACCAAAAATGTCACATCTCTAAATATTACCTACTAGTTACAGCTTATTCATCCTTAAGAACCCAGCTATTTCAAGATAAAGCAAATGAATAGCAAAGAAACATACTTTTCCTCCCAATAAATGTCAGTTTCTTTATGTATAATATATATTTAAGACTTCACAAAAAGGAAAATAAGTATTTTCAGGCAAAAGAAAGGTTTCATATAGAAAATTTAAATGATATAAATGATGAAATATGTAGTCCAATCTGCCCTTTGATTTCAGATTGAAGTCTATGATAAATGATACTAATAAAATTATACTTGTACTGATTTTCCATGGTTTTCATATTTCCAGATATAATATTCCAAATATCATTACCCAAAGTATCTTTTGGAAAGCAAAATATGGAAAGTTTTCATGGTTTTTGGTGCAATGTGTTACAATGTACAAGAGCACATGCCAAATTCTATTTAACAAAAACACAAAAGAGAAATTGGGGCTTAAATTAGTTTTAAGGAAATTCAGGAGTTGGAGATTAGTTTAACCATTTTGTGTAATAATTGAGGTGGTGATGAAATAAAGAATGAGAATAAGACAAAGCAAGAGAGGTGAGAAAGAGAAAGACAAGAAGAAAGAGGAGACAAAAAAACAAATCAAATGAAGAAAAATTCATGGTTTCAATAATAATGTGGAAGATGTATAGTGATTTTCAACTATACTCTAAATCTTTCATCCTCACTCATTAATTTATCCTATTTACAAATACTAACTATGTCAGGTACAAAAGACATAATGTGACTGTCATATTATCTATACCAGTAACCCTGTGACATGAAAAAAATTAAATTTACTTATCTCAAAAGTGGAATATTTAACAGCACAGGATGTAATATAGTTGGTGAATCCAAGAAGACCGATTGAATCAAAGCCCCAGCTTTAGATCTTTGCTCCGCCATTTAAAACTCATACCCAAGGAAGTTGACTTAAGTTCTCCAAGCCTCGGTGTTGTCATTATAAAAGAACTATAATCCTTGCACAAATGCGTGGGGACTTTGTGAGGCTAAGGTGAGTTAATGTGTACTGGGCCCTTGGTACTCAGTCGGATACACTGGGCAAATGTTGGCAAGCGGCACGAATAGGCACAGACATGGGAAGAAACCTTTAAACATGGAGACTACAAGCCCGGTGTCTCATTGTGACTCTGCCATTAATTTGCTGCATGACCTTTATAAAGGTCATTGTCTCATGGCTTCCTCCTCTATTTTAGAAGTTTGAGTATACACAGCCTGTAAGACTGACTTGACTTGGGATGCCAATTATAAGTTCAGCATTCCCTCGAGGCACTCTTAGAGTTGCAAATTTACAGGACTTGAAACAGTGAAAGTTTGGAGACTCACAGCTAAGGTTTCTTAAAACTAAAAAATACCAATAAAAAGTTGTCAAGCGAAACTAGGTATGAGGCAGAGTCCAAGTAATACCTAAGCACAAGCTGCCACCTGCTCCCTCCCAGGAAAAACATTGACAGCCTCCTCTTTCAGAACCAAAGTATCACAAAGTACATGGACTGTGTCCAAAAGAGACCTCACTCCAGTCTTGCTCATCAGTGTTTGCTGGGGATTCATTGTTCACTGGTCAAATTGTTCAGGTATTGTGGAAATCAAGCATATGGGACTTTCTGGTATGGCTCAACCCTTCCAGGTAAACAGAGGTTCTCTTAGGCAGGACATTCAAAGAACTTAAAAAGGTACCCCAGAGTAACAGACAGGCCTATTCTTGGTCAAGATTAATTTTGTTATTATATACTGTGAAAAGACAAACTTTCAGCCCTATCTCTTACCCAATAGCCTGCAAACACTCATTGACCAGAATCTGCAGTGAGAGATAAATTCTACACAGCAGAACAAATAATGACATCTTGAATTTGGCAGGAAAATGGATGGATTAGAACACAGAAAGACAATTATCACATGTACTCACTCATAAGTGGTTTTTAAATATAAAGCAAAGAAAACCATCCCACAAACCACAATCCCAGAGAACATAGACAACAATGCGGACACTAACATAGATCTAATCTACATGGGAAGTAGAAAGTAGAAAAAGACAAGACCGCCTGAGTCAATTGGGAGCATGGGGACCTTGGGGGAGGGCTGAAGGGGAGGGGAGAAGTGGGGAGGGAAGCAGAGAAAACTGTAGAACTCAACAAAAATCAATAAAAAATAAAAAGATTGTAATAGCCCAGGGTGTGGGGAAAGAGATGAATTCCTTGCATGGACTCAAACATACATCACATATGTACATTCTGTAAGGTAAATATCTTTCTGTTCTCTATTATTGTTTCAGTTTCTCTGAGATGAATTTAATCAAACTACTGGTTATTCCTCTAAATCACCCTTAGTGGGTTCTAACATGTAGTATGAAAGGGATGTGTAAATGGGAATTTCTGTCCCGCCTGCAACTGAAGCACGAAGACCCAAAAAGCAAAGCAACCAGTCACTGGCTCTTACCTCAACCTCGGTACGAAATGGCTTTCCTGCCTCTAGCAATCTCAGAGTGAGACTGTGTCTGAGAGCTGTCTTCTCTCATTTTATAATTCTTTCTAGGGTTGGGATTAAAGACGTGTATCACTGGGATTAAAGGCAGGCACTTCTTGGTTTCTATGGCAACTAGTGTGGCTACTGGGATTAAAGGTGTGTGCTACCAGTGCCTGGTCTGTAAGGCTGACCAGTGAGGATCTTTCACTCTCTGATTGTCAGGCAAGCTTTATTACTACAATACATTAAAATGTGTTTCTCGGGTAAACACAGCTCCACCAGGGTAGGACTGTCAGACCACACACAGCTTTACTGGCTTATGCTTTGCCAGTGTGTGTGTGTGTGTGTGTGTGTGTGTGTTGGGGGGCTGATTTCACATTACAAAAGATAATGACTTGCAAAGGCTAAAACATTGCTTATCTGGCTACTCACTGTGTGTGTGGGGGAGGGCCAGGAAACTCTTGACCTAGTGTACCCTTATGATTTATGGCCTCCGGAAAATGCATTTACAATGTGACCTTCCACTCCCCCAATATACCACCGAAACACAACCTTATACCTCATCCTTCTCCTGTGTACAAACATGCTACAATATTATACAGCTTAGAGTCTAGGCATTGAGTGACTCCTTCAAAGGGAGACTGTGGTACTGTTCTGGAAAATGTCTTTCCAAAAGGAACAATATCACATTTGCAGGGTCAACTTCCCAGTCAGTGATAATACCCAGACAGTAATGCTTTAAGCTTGTAACTTGTGTCTCCAAACTTGAAACTTTCAGAAAGGTTCTTTCTTTTTAGACAGCCTTCTAGGTACTGTAGAATATGATTTGTGTAGCATAGTGAAAAGAAAGTAGAGCCTGTGAAATAGTTGAGGAAGGTTAAGGAGGAGAAGTTCAAGCTTAACAAGAGGCAAATATTGCTCATAGACAGGCAAAAGTCAAGACATACTAAGATGACCTCCCTGGAGTTTAAATCTGAATCTGGTAGCAATAGAATTGGTATAGGAGCAAATGCAGGAAATGCAGAGTATAAACACGGTCAACTCAAGTTCTTTGGACATCATTCTCCTTGCTGTCTGTTTCTACAGTGTGTGAAGAAACATAGAAAGCAATTCAGGCTGCTGCAGAGGTTGAGCTGGGGAGGGATCTAAAGAAAGGGGCAGGATGTTTTGGCTTATGAAATACTGGTAGGATTGGCTTACACTCTCACTGTGATCATTACTGCAGACAGAAATAGAGGTCTGAACCCCCTTTGAACTTCACTCTTTTAAGATTAGTTCCTCTGAATGAAGAGATGACCACAATACAGATGTTTTTTCTTCAACTTTAGAGCATGCCAGAGAAACACAATCAGATCCTTCAGTGTTCTGCTTCCCAAAAATTAATGTCTAATAATCATGTAAAATTGATTTTCAAGAGGCCTTGACATACTGGGCATAGGTGGCCATACCTTGATGTTCTGGGCATAGGTGGCCACTCCTTGATGTTCTGGGCATAGGTGGCTACACCTTGAGGTTCTGGTCATAGGTGGCCAACCTTGAGGTACTGGGTCCAGGTGGCCACACCTTGACACTGAGCAAAGATGACTGCCAGAGTCAGGACTTTTGTCCAAAAACTCTGATAATATGTATAATTAAGTTTGTCATGTATTGATATCAAGTTGTGCCCTGCTCTTAGTTCTCTATATTGTACAAAATAGGGACTTTCAGGCTGTGTCTTACCCTAGGTCACTCCATTTTTTTCCTTTTTTGAATTTAAATATAATTTTATCATTTCCCCCTTCTCTTTCCTTCCTCAAGCCTTTCTCCTGTATTCCAATTCCCCCACCCTCTTTCAAATTTGTGATCCCTGTTTCTTTAATTATTGTTATAAACAAGACCCATAAGGCAACACAATAAGGGCAACACAACAGACATGCCTATGTGAAAGGGGACTATCATGGTACCTCAATCATACACAAAGAGCTTTAGTTGACTCCATTTTATAAACAGCATTTTTACAGTGTAGAGGAATTTTCACAGACATACAACACGTGTTGAGCACCACCCACGAGGCACAGACTGACAAGTAACTTGTTTCTAAAAGTGAAAAATATCACACTATAGATGTATCTATTCAGAGTCACATGGACACAGAGATGTGCTAAAACCAGAGCAGGGAAATTGCATCCAAGAACTAATAAAATACCTCAGATTTGCAAAAGAGTGTGGTAATCTTATCTGAGACCCACAAAGGAGAAAACCTGTGTTGGCCAGTTTCCTGCCATCTGACCACTCAGGGTGAGTGCCAAGGGACAGACAGACACAGAACTCCTGACTGTCCCAGAGGACTCAGCTCTGATTGGTCCCGTTAATGATGTGGGCTACTCAAATTGCTGGCCACTCATTTGTTCACTTAAATTAGATTCTCTTTGTTACCTCTGATCCTCCATGGTCCTGCACCTGCTCTATATGTTTGAACCCCAAGGCGGGACTCAAATCTGAACCTATAGTTTGACCCTATGGTGGGTTCTGTGTATAATCCCGGAAGGGTTCACTTTACACCTCCACCAGCCTTTTGCCTCTGTTTCCAAGGTAAGCCTCTTTAAACCCCTTTACTACTATTATGGCTTTTGAAAACTGGTTCTAGATATGATATAATCTACAAATGTACATATTGATATTTCTGTGTGATGTGCCAGGTGCAGTCTGTGAGTATTAGTAGTTACGATTGGAATAAGAGAACCTGTGTTTGCCAGCAGCAGTCAGATATCAAGGGAAATCTGGAATCCTTGGCAAATTTCACCCAAGAAAACCAATATATCTTGTGAATTTAATGTTATTCAATAAACTCTGACATTTTGAAAGCACAACATATGACTTCCTGTGTTTCTGACATAGCATGCTTACAATACCACGTAAGGCATGAAGGCTGGTAAGTTCTAAAATTGCAGCTTGTACTGTGCTTTGTCTCACAACACCGTTGACACCTGATTGTATTACTGTCCGGGTCATTGCCATCTTTTGTCTTTACTATCAAACCTCATGAATAATCCAGATGCAGTGTCTTTATTTTTCTGTTTCATATATTCCCTGGGGTTGTTTTGATTGGCTTCTACAGCCTAGGTCTGAACCTATGATCCTTAGTCAATTGGGCCGATTTTATGTAAAATGACTTTAATTCCCTACTCTCCCCGTGTCTATGCCTGTTATCACCTGCCTTTCTGAAGTTTTCCCTCTCAGGAAAGGGCACCTGTCTTCATTCTCCTTGACTGTGGTGTGTTCTAATATCTCACTTTGGATAACCTTAGTACAGGTTAAGTGGTGGTGTCCAGTTCTTTTTCTAGGTCTTAGCTACATTTTAGCTTCTAGTCTCTCATTTGTAAAAGCTCAGTCAAGCCTGTGAGAAGATGAATGGTATCAGATTTAGTCATCTACCTCGCTTTGGTCAACTTCTAGCCAATATCCAATAATGAGTAAACTCCCATTGATCCACCTGCTTGACACAGATGACCCAGCAAAACCATTCAAGACCAGGGCAGAGCCGGAATAGCTGTGGTTTACTGAAAAACAATAATAAGTAGCTTGTTTTAACTAAGAGAATTTGAAATAGTCTATTAACTACAGTAACTAATCTGTATTCCTGAAATGTACTAATAACAGCAGCAACCCAATTAACTAGTAGATTAGTAGATTGTCTGTTTTCTCTATGTACATTTGATGAAATGACTTCTTGTTAATCAATCTATAATCAATACAAGAACATTTTTCCTCTTTATTTAATACACATTTTTTACTCCTTCAGTCAAGCTACTTTTACCAGAAGAAAAGTCAAAAATGTCCTAGTCTTAGTTGAATAATTTATTTACGTTTCCTTTCAAGCACATCTACAGTGAAATTAGCTTAGTATTTGATAAATGTCACTGCCATTTGTTGCAACTGTCTGTTCTGAAAGTATGTGAACAATTGCTTTGTGAACTTGATGACAAAGTGTTATATTTATAGGCCTTTCACTCATTATTCATTTGTTAAGTCAAATTTTAGTGAATGGTTTTAAATTTTTTAACTTATTCTTCACTTATATTAGTTAGTTACTTGTCTAGTTCTATGACAAAAGCAACTTAAAGAAGGAAGGGTTTAGGTCGTAGAATATTAAAGATGTGTTATATTTGTTTATGCTGTGAAATATTTGTTTAGTAATGCAAAGATATGTTGCGTTCTTTTATGTTACACTTGTTTTACTTTGTAAAGCTGAGTTACTTTGTTTGTCTAAGACACCTGGTCTAATAAGGAGCCGAATGGTCAATAGCTAGGCAGGCAAGGGATAGGCAGGGCTGGAAGGCAACAAGAATAAATGGAAGAAGAAAAAGAGATCAAGTGAGAAGCAAGAAAAGAAGGAAAAAAGACATCAGGGGCCAGTCACCCAGATATACATTAAACCACAGACTATGAAGTAAAGAGGGGTATATAGAATAGGGAAATATAAAAGCCCAGAGGCAAAAGGTAGATGGAATAATCTAAGTTTAGAAAAGCTTTCTAGAAATAAGCCAAGCGAAGGCTGGGTGTTAATAAGAAATAGTAAGTTTCAGTGTGATTATTTAGAAACTTTAACCCCAAAGAGTAAAGAGTTAAAAAAAGATTTATTTTGTTTACATGTCCAGGAAGGTACGACAGCTACAGGAGCAGAAGGATGGTCACATGGTCATATGGTCACATGCCTTCACAGTCAGGAAACATATAGCAATGACTGCTCTAGCTCCAGGAATTCTGCAGCCCACATCCAGGTTGGGTCTTCCCATGATTAACATACTTTAGATAATCCCTCACACAGATGCCCACAGATCTGTTTCCATAGTAATTCTAAACCTAATTAATTTGACAGCTAAGATTAACCATCATATCACCATGCTGAAACATCTAAATATTAAGATGTATTAATTCATTGACTCACATTTGCATGTATACTTCAATAATATATGTATATGTAGAAATTACCATGAAGTTCTTCTAAAGATCTGTGAAAAGAAAGGAAACAGAATATCAGGTCTGTATCATGGTAATTACAGAGCAAGACATCCATGGTAAAATGCTCTGCATTGATACAAGACTTCAGTCCTCAAAGGGAACTTTTGAGCAAAAGATGATGTTAAACCTCTTTCAAGCAATCAATGAACTATGCCAGGTAACAGGATATTCAAATTACATATTTACAATGTTTAATATAAATTTAAATGTTTCTTTTTTCTTAGATTGAGATACATTTAGAATCTTTACTATTTAAAAATACTCGATGAAGCATGACCAAACTCCTTTTCTTCTTTTCCTATGCAGTATTATAACTGTGCAAGTTTGAATGAATTGATCATTGCTGTGGAATCATTAATATATACTAGTATGCATTCTGATTACTTTTAAAGAAATTTGATGCTAGTTAGTGATAAGCAGCTGGGAGCATCAAGACATGATTGATTTAATGGGCATAACATTTCTAGACATCGACCAGGGGAATTAGACTCATTCATTCCAAAATGAAGACTCTGAAATCTCCCATTTAGCATTGTCTGTCTCAGACTACTACAAGAGAAGACTGAAGGGAGACACACTAAAGCCCATAGTTACCCTGATTAAGCAAAATCAAGTTATTTCACAGAATGATGAATCTGATCACTTCAAAGAAGTGATTCTGTGGCACCTGTAAACAACTCTCTAGGGGTGGCTAACTACTCCTTAATAGTTGGCCATTTTCAAGAAAATCTTTATAGTTAATCTGCATAATTCATGTAACTTCTGTCAGATGACTTCTAGCACTAAAATGTGAGATTATATTGCTCAACAAGTGAGCAAATGCTATTTGATGTATAATTAGAGTTCATCACTGTCAAAGTAATTTAGAGTTGTGATTTTTTTTTATGAAAGCTGAATTCATGCAATTGGCACAGACTAAAATTACTATAATTGTATTACACTGTGATTACAGAAATCCAACAAGCCAACCAACCAAGAAAACTAAAATGAGATACTTTAAAACATTTCACCAAACATCAAGGTCAAACTTTTCCAGGTTGTAGTAACCAGCTATAACGATGCTAGAAGACACATCAGATCAGTTACTTAATCGCTCAGTTCACACCTCAAATGCATTGGTTCCTGCAAGACAGGCAATGTTATGAAGTGTTTCAAGAACAGGGTGCTGCTTATAATTGCTACATGGCTAAGGAAATTATGCATAATACCCCCAAAAATACTCTCAAGAACTAAATTAAATAATCAATGTGATAAAATATTTCCAATCCTGAGAAAATAGTCACTTATATGGATAAGCAGAGAGGGGATGGAGGAAGGGAAGTGGAAAAAATGTATAGTTCAATAAAAACAATAAAACACCACCCCAAACTACTTTATGACTTATTCTATTTTATACAACATAGTCTACTATGCAAGTTCTTGTTGCATGGGGTGCGGAGTGGCCTTTGTTTGTCCCAGCCACCCGGCTAGCTTACACCCGAAATAACCACAGAGAAATTATATCAATCAAATCACTGCCTGGCCCATTATCTCCAGCTCCCCATTGGCCAACTCTCACATCCTGATTTAACTCATTTCCAACAATCTGTATATCACCACAAGGTCGTGGCCTACTGGGAAAGATTCTAACCAGTGTCTGTCTCAGGCAGGAGAACCATGGTGTCTCCATGGGAGCTCTCTCTGTCCTTCTTCTCAGCATTTAGTTTTGTCTACTCCGCCTGCCTAAGTTCTGCCCTATCAAAAGGCCAAGGCAGTTTCTTTATTCAACCAATGAAAGCAACACATAAATAGAAGGATCTTCTACACCAAGTTATAACAGTGTCTGGTTAGTTATCAATTTCATGAATTCTCTAAGATGAAAGACATTGTCTAACTTGTCACTGTAGTCATGAGGGGTTATGCTTTCTTTAAAGTCTGACATTTAGTCATGTGTGGTAGTACACACCTATAATCTGAGTACTCAGAAGATAGAAGCAGGAGAATCTCTGTTACTTCATGGCCAAATTAGTCTACATAGTAATTTCCAGGCCACTCAGGGTTACACAGTAAGGTCTTGTCTCAAAATTACTAAATAAATATCTGATGTTAAAGACTTGTTGCTGTATTCATTAGGCATAGATCAAAGCCAAACATACTGGGACCATCATAGAATTTTCATGGTAAATAATTGACTACATTTGCACTATTTTTTCCACTGTGCTACCCAGATTAGTTCATTGGCACCAGATCAGACATTCAACGACTTAAATTGTTTTGCATGCTTTTAGACTATTTATTTAGTTAGTTTTCCATTAAAAAATGTACACTTCCTCCCCTCCTCCCATTCCCCTCCCACTCCCCAACTCACTCTCCTCCCTCCTCCCTCTCTCCTTAAGAAAAGGCAGGAAACCCTTCCCTGTGGGAAGTCCAAGGCCCTCCCCCCTACATCCAAGCCTAGTAAATTTTGCATCCAAATAGACTAGGGTCCCAAAAAGCCAGTACATACAGTATAAACAAGTCCCAGTGCCTTTATCAATGACTTCTCAGTCAGCCCCCATTGTCAGCCACATTCAGAGAGTCCAGTTTGATCACGTGCTCTTTCAGACCCGGTCCAGCAGGATTTGGTGAGCTCCCATTAGAACAGGCACACTGTCTCAGTGGGTGCACCAGCCCCTCATGGTCCAGACTTCCTTGCTCATCTTATCCCTCCTGCTCTTCAACTGAACCTTGGGAGCTCAGTCCGTTGCTCTGATGAGGGTCTCTTTCTCTATCTCCATCTGTCGCCGGACGAATGATAGCCTATGCCGGAGAGGATGTGGAGTAAGGAGAACACTCATCCATTGCTGGTGGGAATGCAAACTTGTGCAACCACTTTGGAAATCAGTGTGGCGATTTCTCAGGAAACTGGAAATCAGTCTACTCCAGGATCCAGCAATACGCTTGGGAATATACCCAAATGATGCCCAATCATACTACAAAGCATTTGTTCAACTATGTTCGTAGAAGCATTATTTGTAATGCCAGAACCTGGAAACAACCTAGATGCCCCTCAGTGGAAGAATGGATAAAGAAAGTGTGGAATATATACACATTAGAGTACTACTCAGCTGTAAAAAATAAAGATATTTTGAATTTTGTATGCAAATGGATGGAAATAGAAAACACTTTACTGAGGGAGATAACCCAGACCCAAAAAGATGAATATGGTATGTACTCACTCATTAGTGGACTCTAGCCATAAATAAAGGACATTAAGCCTATAGTTCACAAGCCTAGAGAAGTCAAATAACAAGGTGAACCCAAAGAAAAACATATATAGATCCTCCTGGAAATTGGAAGCAAATAAGATAGCAGGGCAAAAGTTGGGAGCATGGGGGTGGGGGTGGAGTTGGGGGAAGGAGAGGGGGAGAGAGAAGGGAGAAAGGAAAGACTGGAGAGAGCTTGGGGGTATAGGAGGGTAGAGATAAAAAAAGGGCGGATATAGGAGCAGGGAAGAAGATATCTACATTAAGGAAGTCATTTTAGGTTTGGCAAGAGACTTGGCTCTAGAAGGGATCCCAGGTGTCCATGGGGATGTTCCCAGGTAGATCCTTAGGTAGCAGAGGAGAGGGTGCCTGAACTGGCCTTACCCCACTATCACACTGATGATTATCTCGAATATCACTATAGACGATTTTTTAAAGTTTTAACAATTTGTAAATTGGAATCTGCTTTAATTTTAACTTATTCTCTTTGGCTTTTCTTTTTCTTACTGTGGAAGTCTTTCTGTTACTGTTTGTATGTTATTTTCATTTTGGGAACTTCTTTTATTTTTTAAGAGGTCAGCAAGAAACAATTTCTCTTAATTTTCCATCATCTGGTAATGTCTTCATTTACTCTTCACATCTGTGGGGTAGTTTCACAGGTATAAGATTCGATGGATTTTTTTTCTCATTTAGCATTTAAAAGATAATTTCTCCATTTTGGCCTCCACTGTTACTAAGAATAAAAAAATACATTTAATTCAAGGTTTTCTTTTTTTCATACAAAATGTAACATTTTCCTGTGGTTTTAAAAGTATTGTTTCTTGGGGTCTGGAGAGATGGTTCAGTGGTTAAGAGCACTTGTAGCTCTTACAGAGGTTACAGCACCACACAGGGACTTAAAACTGTCTGGTACCACAGTTCTTAGAGATCCAATGCTTCTTTTTTTTTTTTTCCTGGCTCCTGGGCACCCAGGCATTCACATGGTGCACATAAGTACATGCAGGGAAAACACTCAAGCACATAAAATGAAAACAAATCTTTTAAAAAGTATTGTTTTCTTATTTCTTAGCTTTAAACCATTTGATTATGACATATCCTAGTGTGTATTTCTTTAGCATTACCCTGTATGTGGTTTGATCAGGTTCTTGAATCTGTAGATTTTTTTCTTTCTTTGATTTTGTTTTGTTTTTTCCAAACTTTCGTTTATTATGTTTTTCTCTTACTTATCTGTCCGTTCTACCTGTTTCACTGTTTCTACCACTTGGATGATTCCAGTTTAGATACTTTGTTCTGTGAAAGGCCAATCTTTAAGTCCACTTGCTCTGTCCTTTCATCCTTATACTGTTGAGTGTATCCAGTCAGACTGACATATGTAAGTCCTACTGAAAATCTCCATATAAATTTTACTACTCACCTGTAGTAGGAGGCCGCTTGTTTGTTTCATGGCCACACAGACCCCCGAAAAAATCACACAGAAACTGTATTAATTAAATCACTGCTTGGCTAATTACTTAAGCATATTGCTAGCTAGCTTTTACATCTAGAATTAACCCATCTCCATTATTTTATATTTTACCATGAGGCTCACTGCCTAATGGCTAGGTTTCACCTTGTCTGTCTCTAGCAGCAGCTCCATGGCTCCTGACTCTGCCTCCTTTCTCCCAGCATTCAGTTTAGTTTTCCCTACTTAGCTCTGCTCTACCCTATCAGGCCTAGCCAGTTTCTTTATTAACCAATGGTATTCACACCATACACAGGGGAATCTCACATCACTCCTCTGAAATTTTCTCTTCTTTCCCTTTCATCCTTTTATTTTAACATCAAGAGACTTTGTAATTGACGTTGAATCTTTATCATGCTTGTTTATAATTCTTATCATATAATTCTAATATCTGGATCCTGTTGTCATTGGCAGAATTTTTTTGACGTTAACACAATAAGATTATAAATTTCCTGGATTCTTATGATAAAGAATTTTTAAGAACAGTCTAGTTATTTTGAAAGGATTCTGTTGTTTCTGTGCTATTTTCCCTCTCATGATCTCTTTTTTTTAGGTTTTGTGTAGTTTTTATCTTCTTGCATGAACTTTAAGCCTTGGTGAGGCTAACAGGTCTTCCTGGGTGCACTGGTGCTGTAGAGGGTCCTACTTGGGGTTTCTTGGTGTCGTGGGAGAGAAATAATAAAAGATGCTTGCTTCAACCGTTCATTTTTCTTCAGCTGCATGGTATACAAAAAATGAATTTTAACATAGTTACATAGAAATTTATCTTGTGCATCTTTCTTTTCACATTGATTGTGCCTATATTGGTATGTGTAACATTTATGAAAATTTTCTCTATCTTGAGGTTATCAATTGTCTATATATTTTAGTAAAACTTTTAATGTTTTCTCTTCACATTTTTACATTACCTTTTAAACAATGATTTTAAAGATATATTTCTAATTTTTTAAATAAATTGCTGACTAATTTATAGAACTGATCTCGTCACATCAACTTAGTATGATACTGAAATATCTCGTCACTATAGCCAAACAAGATTTAAATAGAGATTGTAAATGGGAAAAAAAAAACTACTGATGGCTACATAAAAACCCCCAAAGATTCTACAAAACCCTTTTCATAACTAATAAAGCATGTTCCTATGGTTGTCAGACAAAAGATAAAGGAGCAATACACTACCTGTCTGTCTGTCTGTCTGTCTGTCTGTCTGTATATCTAGCATCTCTATCCATTTCTATCTACCTCGAATGTCTGTCTGTCTGTCTGCCTGCCTATCACTATCTATTTTTCAGACCCATGGAGCTGATACTAGACTCATTGGACTCCTGCTCCTTATGTATCTAAGGCTCGCCTTAAACTCCCGATACTGCTTCTACACCCCAAGTCCTGGTGATACACCATTGCCTATTCACATGTTAATTTTGTAAGGATATCACCTGTACCCAGTGATCTATCTACTCTTAAATCTCTATGTTCAAAATTTACAAAGAGTAATAATGCAAGGCCTCTCTCTTCTGCTGCTGCTGTGCAAAAGAGGATAGTGTGGTGCAGACACAAATGAAGGAAGGAGAAATAAACACAGAGATATGACCAGTGAAATTCTGACCAAACAGAAATGTTGTTAAAGAAGAATTGATAGTCTTTTTAGTAAAGGGTGCTGAAGCAAGGAATTGCCCTCTCAGAAATCCATACATTAAGTGAGACTGCTATCTAAACCACACAATCCACACCATGAAAACTGATTCAAAATGGCCAACAGACCTACAAAATAACTTGTTTAGAATCCATGTAGGAAAAAAGCATTTCACCCTAGCAATGGGCAAATAATTTTTAGACTTGACATCAAAAGTAAGATCCATAAAAGGAAAAAAAAGTAAATTGTATTGGGTCCATAGGTTTTAAGGCTCAATGCATAAATCATGGCAACCATTTGTGATGTAATAATGATTGATGACAAAATTGTGTAGCTGAAAGGAACTGAACACATGATTTAACTTCTACTTAATAAATTCTCACTTGTTAAATGTTGCTTCTATAATATATTCAAATAAATATTTTTCAAACTTTTCTGTTGCAAGTTATCATTTATCACTTGAAAAAGGAGATATGATTCTTTGTTTTGGCTAGGTTAAATGATAAAACAGAACAAAAACATATTTAGTAAAAAAAAACCCTAGAAGACTGGTTATTTATTGAGAAAACAGAACTTGACTAGTTTCTTTTATGGTTGAAAGAGATATAAGGGTGTGGGTTCTCATGAACGGGCGACTGCATACAAGGATGGAAATGCAGGATCCAGTTTGGTATGCATTTTTCTTAAGCAGTTAAGGAATAGAGATCATATTTTGGATTTGGATTATTAATTATGTTATATGTGTAAACAGAATACATGTTTGCTTCCTTATCCAAAAAAGAAAATCCAATAAACAAATCAAAAGGAATGAACCTGCTTATTAGAGTAAAACTTAATAAACACCAAGATATTAAAATCATAAGCCACATTAAATGTAACTGACAAGTAGCAGAAACCCACCCCAGTTATCAATTGTTCCATGGTGAATGGGGGAAATAAGTTCTCACTACTCTAAAACCTTCCCTGCTGTAGTTGGTGCTCTGAGCTAAAATTATCCCTGGGCTCTCTCTCAGTAACCCCAATTGATGTCATCACTGGGAAATCGGCAGGAAACTGAAGGAAACAGCTCCTGCGTTAAGTCTGATATAATTACTTTTTCAAAAGCCCAAGTATCCTGTTCTCTTGTTGACAGGGAAAAAACAAGCTTTGCAAGTGAGGAGGCTGACAGACTTCAGGAAGCTGTTGGGGGCATGGCATAGAAGGAAAACCTGCAAGACTAAGCTAACCAGGACCATAGATAAACTGGAAGAGACACATAGGCTTTGGGTGCCGCATGTAATACCACAGAGCAAGTTAGTAACTATATCTAGTTGAACCTATCAATAAATATTTTGCTTTACTTTTTCCCCAAATCTCCAAACAAAAGACAAGAGGAAGAATGTCTCTTTCACAGAGGTCTTAGTCACAGGTGCATTTATAGAGGATATCAGCAAGAATTGTATCTGGCCTGTTCTACCTCCTGTGTACAGCTACCTAGACCAAGGAAAGTGGGACCAATGATTGGAAAAAGATAATTGCGGTGCTCATCACTGAAGCAGGGAGAATAGAGTATATGTCGCGTTTCCACAAGCTGATATGAAAACAGCCAATTGATTGTCATAGTTGGCCAAAATTCACTGTGGTTTTTGGAGAAAATAAAAAAGAAGCATGTTTAATTGGGCCTGCAATGAGCTGACAGAGTGGATGAAAATATTCAAACATCTTCCCAGTTGCCACAAAACTCGGGTGGAGCCGTCCACAGAGGTGGAGCGAACAAGGGGATGGAGTGTCAACAAAAGAGCTAGCCTTTGGAAGTCAGAGTTGGTCACGGAAGCACTGCTGGGAGAAGGGCTTCTCTTTCTCGTCTTTCTGATTCACAGCCTTGTCCTTTTCCCTGCTGGAGGAACACTTTAAACAACGTGGATAATCACAAACCTGGGAAATGCTGAGGCTCCTGTTATGTCATTAGGAATTCTACCCGCTCACTTCCCTAATAGTTGAAGTTAAATCAAACACATTCCAGAAGTCAGACTTTGGCATTGTAAACTCCCACGAATCAGGAAGAGCTGGGATTGGCAAACTTATCAGATGGCATCCCCAGTCTTAAAGCCCCCAAACTCTGAGGAGGTTAGACAAGGAAATCCGAGATTTAATATATGAAATGTGCTGTCTTAAATCACCACCACTAATTTTCCCAAGACAAACTTTATTGGAGGCAGCAAGCAGCTCAGTGAAAAGGTAGGGTCATGCCTTTGTCCCACAAGCGCCCTCCGAAGACGGGAGTATCCTGAGCACGAGTCAGAAGCAGGCACACACCAAAGTCGCACATAAACTTCCTGGAGAGTGCCTGCAGCAGTTTTCTTCTCAATTACACTTTACCTTCTTTAACATACACTTCGGTTTTATTTCGGGGGGGGGGGGGGAATAAAACAAAGGAACAACTTGCCACAAGTGAGAATAGAGTTTCCCCCAGAGTTAGGAAATGACACAGCTGCCCTTTTCTTTGAAGGGATTCTTGTCTTCTGGGATCCCCTTCACCAGAGGATCCTCTCCAGAACGTTCCTCAATATAGTTCTTTATTTCTTCAGAGCATTTAGACACCTGAAGTTTCAAAAAAGGGAGGGGGGAAGCAAAAAAAAAAAATAACAAATTAGGTCAAGAATATTGAACTTTGCCGCAGGCTTTTTTGAAGTTGTTAAAATTTAGTGAATAAGATTTAATTTTTAAAAATAATGCCTTAAAATTCTTCCCATGCTCTAAGATTTTTATTCTATTCTATTTATATATGTGATACAATCTGTGAGAAAAGTGCTTTATTGTTCAAGAAGCAAATGCTTGAAAGCCATCGTAGGAATAGTTTATCCATGAAAATTTCTGTTCGCGTGTCACGTGACTTCCGTCCTCTCTGAAATACACTTGTAACAAACCTATCTTCAAATTTTCTCCATTACAGTCAGCTGTCAGTCGCCCGTCACCGTTCTCATACAAACGCTTATGCCACACCCCAGAACTCCGTGTAGTCACAGAAGTGGCGGAAAGGCTGACGGGAACTGATGTATGTGTCCACCTGTCTCGCTTTAGACCATGCCTCAGAATTCCTTTGACCAGTATGGCGATGATTATAATAAAGGCTTTTCTAGGGGGGTTGTAGGGTTATCTGAGAGTCTGGCATTTAGAGAATCAGCTTAAACTTTTCTTCCACTGGAAAAGGATTAAATAGTTTTTTCAAAAATTTTGCCAGTAAGAGAAAAGTTTCAGTTTTTTAAAAAATAAATAAGTAAAGGAGACTGTGGGAAATGAAAAGTAAGAAGTTTGAAGTAATGTGGGTACTATCAACAATGGTTTGTGATTTAAATTAGTTCCCTTTGAGAGAGTCTCACTAAACACGTTTACATATATCTCTCCAAACATGCACAATTATTTATAAATAAGTACAGGTACCACAGTGTTAACACATCATACACAATTATGGAACATAAACTAGTAATTATAAAAGAATGAGATTCAAAAATAAACACAAGTAGAAACCTCATTATATCATTTTTTCCTTGCCATAACCGAAAGCCCGGTTCGCATGGCAGTATGTAGAAACCACTGGTCCAAACCTTAAAACTAGGTCAAACAGTGACAGCGATTAAAATGTGATGATAAATAGTATCCTGCCAAGAATCTGACTATTGCTAGCACTCATAATATGTGTGTTTTAAAGGAATTCTCAGTGCTGAAAAATGGAGCATTAGAACCTGGAGCATACGGCTCCAGTGAAACGTCTGGATAAGATCCATGTTCCCCACTGCTCCTGCAGAAGCTTTTACACTGGGCTTCTGAAAATGTCAGTAATCTCCAAAAGTGGATAATTGCTCCTTCTGTGATGGAGAGGACATATCTGACCCCTAAATAGTTAGCTGCAGTCAGATGTGACGTGTGTATGGGCTTGAGCACTACCCCAGGCGTCAACAGAGATTGACGGGATAACATGGAGGGCGCCCAGAAACAGTCTGGACGGACCTGCATTGTGGTTCTCTGTGGTGTTGAAGAAGGAATTAGTTAGCCTCTCTGGGACTGAAGTGCTTCTCTTCGCTCAAGTGAGGGCTCCAGTGGTATCTAAGAGCCACAATGCTCACCTGGCACTAATAGAGACCTCTGTGCGTCATGCTGAAAAAGAAATGTTTGAGAACACTGCAGCGTGAGATGGCCCTCTAGGAATCCAGGAACGATCACCCTAAATCTTTCTGTCTTCCTTGAACTTAGAAACTTTCCAGAGTTGGAAAAGCTGTTATGTCCTGTGTGCCCTGCGGTTGAGGTGATTCCGGGAGAAAGTGCAAAAAAGAGATGCTTGTTTTTTACACTGGCACAACCAGGACCCCACAGAAGAAACCTGTCCTTTCCTACACATCCCTGGAACTTCTGCCCAGTGATGGTAACTACACAAACAGCTCAGCTTTGCAAAGGCAAAACATTATTTCAGTATACACAGTGACTAACACTTGCCAAACTCAGGGCTTTTGTCACCAGCCAAAACGGCCCTTCAAAGAAAGAAGATTGCTCTATGGTTCTCTCAAAGGCCCTAATCCTCAAATCACATGACGGACTTAAAGTTACAAGAAAGGCAGGTATCTCACTGTGGAATCTAGGAACAATGTGAATTTGTATGAGGGAAACAGCTAAATGGCGGCAGGGGGAAGGGGGCATAAAATAGTGAAACTCAAAAAGTTCCAGCCTCTTCCAAAGATCACCAAGGGATAGCAAAACTCTTGTGATGCGAGTTCGGAGTCTGTTTACTTATGCGCCTCATTTCTATTTCTGCTTTTATTTTTTTCAAATATTAAACCATAAACAAAAGGTAAAAATCAAAGAGTCCAGAGTGTGGCTCAGAGATGACTACATATTCAATGCCCTGAGTTTGGACCCCAGCATCCCAAAGTTTTAAAAATAAAATCAGTTCAAAATTTTCTTGATGAAGAGAAAAGAATAATTTTTTTAGAAATGACCAAATTATCTAAAAGCCTTTTTCTGAACTACAAGCTGCCAGACAGAGTGAGAAGATGAATGTAAAAGGCTCCTACAACCAGCAAGAAACTGAAGTAAAACTCCCAAGCTTTTCATGGAGTTTCAGTGGAAACTCCGGAATACTTTTTTCATCTTCTGGCTAGGCTGGCCTGGAACTCTTGACCCTCCTGCCTCCACTTCCTAAGTGCTTGGGAATTACAGAGGTAGGCTACCACACCCAGTCTGTACTCATTTTTTTTTTAATTTGCAACCATATGTTCTTCAGTATAAATATAATTATGTTTATAAGCAAGGTCAGAAAACACTGTATTGGTCATTTGCATACTTACAAAAAGAGTTGAAAACTGCGTAAGATGTTCAAACAAATAACTGAAATTCAGACAGTTTTTTCTAAAGCCCCCGTGCAGTCAGGGTCTTTGCAAAATCGAAGTTAACATGACTGGGAGGTTTTAAAATGTATTTTTAGAAGAACTCTTTAATTCCAGAATAGAAGCCAGCAGTCGTTTGGGGATTGCTTATCTTCTTTTTAGGCTATCTTGATATTATTTGACTTTATATTTCTTATTAATTACTGATTCATTAACTACACCTTCAGCAATTGCCCCACATCCAGGCTTCTACAGAGTAGCTGCCAGAAGAAAACCAAACCAGTTAACAGTGACATTCTGACCTCGTTAACATTTCTGAGACGGAATTGTGGAATAGCTGGCCACCTTACCTGTTGTCTCTGCAACTTCACTTCTTTGCGAAGTTGCTCAACCTCCATCTTCAGCTTTTCCTTTTCCGGCAGATCCTCGATGTGAAGGGCAGGCATCTTTGCCCCAGAACTGGGCCCAGGAGTCACTTTTGTGCAAGGCAGCCACTGGAAGCTCCTAGAACCAGGACGCGTCCCCAAATATGCGCCGGCCCAGGCTATCCGTCCCCCATCCCCCCACCCCCTCGCAGGACGTGACTGGCTGGGGAACCTCCGCTCCCAGCTCCCCGGGGCCTCGGCTTCCTGCCTAAGCCTGCTCCCTATGGCCTTTCCCAGAGTCCGGGCAACCTCCAGGCGGCTTCTCCAGGCCCAGCAACCCTGTATCCAGGCAGCTTGGCGAGGGTTAAGTATGAGACCTCCTCCTGGCTGTTCTGGGCAGGCTGCAGACTCTGCTGGACCATGGGCAGGCCTGGCGCTGGACCCTTGCCACACCCACGGGAGCTGCGGTTGGAGACAAAAGTTTTACTTTTGTTCCTTTATTTTTTTTTTTTTATTGTGTGTGTGTGTGTGTCCGTCCAACTTACATCCGGATTTTGTTTAAAGGCAGGAAAAGGACACTACTCAAAAGGAAATAACGGTCCTTCACCTCTCCAAGTTTTAAAAATACCCAGTATGTAACTTTTCCACATACGTAATGGGGAAAGTGAATATTTGAAAAGAAGGGAAGAAGCGCAATGTGGAACTCAGGTCTCACAAGTTTCCACCAGAATTGTGTTGACACGTGTCACGTGGTTTGCTAAAGTTTAAAAGGCCTTTGACAAATATGCTTGGAGGAGAAAAGTAGTTTGAGATAAGAGTATTTCCTGTTGCTAAATAACTATCTGCATTTTCACTTTTTGGTGGTAGTGGTGGGAGAAGTTTTATAAGCCCGAGAAGATAAAAAGACATGATTAGAAAACTAACAGGAGTTAAAGCCCCCTCCAGAGTTCCTCCCATTCCCCAAGACTTCGTAGTACTCAACTACATGAAGGGGCAAGTTTCTTGCTTTATGTTTTTGAATTCCTGGTGAACTTCCTTTCCTTGATGGAGGCAGCAAAGTCACTCAGAATAGCTTTCCCCGCTTTCTAGAAAGCAGTCTTCATGGAACTGCAGCCTTGGATAGCCAGGAAGGAGTCTTTGGGAAATATTAAGGTGCAATGTCAGCTTTGATCCCTTGTTCATAATGCTGGAAGGTGAGAGGGGAAAAACAAACACATATGTAAATATAGGAAACCTACCTCTGCAATAGAACACCCCTGTGTTCCCAGACAATTTCCCAACTAGTGGAGGCATTAGCTAAATATTTCAGGGTACTCGATCTTAGGTATGGAGTTTTTTCAGTACACAGGCTCCACCCACTGCCCTCATTGACTATATTAAGATGAAAAGAGCAATGAGCTATTTAATAAGTGCTCTTTGGTAGTCCTTCCAACTCTTCCTCTAGCCAGCAATGAAAAGTCACTTAAAATTTTCTGGGTTTTGTTTTCCAGCTTTAAAAATATGAATCAGGAAAGTGGGTGAGTTGTGTCATGTCTTCAAAGGTGACTAAAAGTGATCAATCTTTCTTTTTCCATAAAGAAAATGTTTAGATGCTCCGCTTTCTGTACTTGAAATATCAGGATCTCCCAGACTTAGAGTTGGGCCAGCTGGTGAAGTTTTGCTTATTAGTAATCAGTCAAGACAAACTCACATCTGTCTGAAGAGTCAAGTTTCTGTCTTAAATTTCCTATTCCTTAAGTTTAAAAAGTTCACTAAAATAGCTTAAGTAAGCTAGTGAAAGTAAGTTAAATGAATGTGGGTAAGTCTGACACCAAAATGAAGTAAGTTGGTTAAGAAAACTAGGGTACATGTCTGACTTAAATAATAAAGTAAAATTATTTCGGCCTGTAAATTTCTCCCTTTTGAATGAGCTAGTGCATGCAGGGATGCATGTTTATAAACATATTGGCTGGTGAGCGTTTTCCTCGGTGTGTGACGCTTAAATTAGAGACTTTATGTATTAATCCATATTTTTTTTTATTCTCAGACAATTCACAATGTGATATCTTTTTAAAAATAAATTAACCTAAGCTGGGCAGTGGTGGCGCATGCCTTTATAATCCCAGCACTTGGGAGGCAGAGGCAGGCAGATTGTTGTGAGTTCAAGGTCGGCCTGGTCTACAAGAGCTAGTTCCAGGACAGGCTCAACAACTACAGAGATACCCTGTCTCAAAAAACCAAGATAGATAGATAGATAGATAGATAGATAGATAGATAGATAGATGATTGATAGATAGATAGATAGATAGATAGATAGATAGATAGATAGATAGATAGATAGACAGATAGATGAATTAACCTAAAAACAACGGAATACTAAGATTCCATTATCATACAGCATTTTTAAAAATGTTTTGTTGTTCTTTGGTTTTAAGTGGTAAAACGATGAAGTAACTTTAAAAAGTTGGGGGAGGGATTTGTAGACATCTGACTTTAAGTACTGAATGCATTGTTCAGAAAAGACCACTGGTAAGGAACTGCTTATGTATCCTAATAGAGGTGGTCCTTCAGCAATGTTCAAAAGGACTTTTATTTGTTTGACTGGTTTTCCCCTGGCTATTACTGTTGTTGCTGTTGTGTTGAACACAGAATTCCATTTTTCACACATGCTACACACGAACTCTCCCAATCAGCTATATAGTGCCAAGAGTAAATAAACTTTAAAAAATATTTTTTGTTAAAAAATAGTTAAGTTTGTATTGGTTAATTAAAATGTAGTGATAATTTCATATTTACATTCTGTGCATTATTCTATCAGAAGATTATTTACAGGGCAGTTTGTCTGTAATATATAGTCATACCATAAAAAAATCACAGGTATAGCCAGAAACATTAAACATCTTATAAACATTTGGGCAAAATTTATAGAAATTTGTCTGATAAATAAAAGAGGCTAGGGAGATGATGTGGCTGGGGAGAGTGGCTGTGACTCAAACCTAAGGACTCAGGTTCAGATCACTAACACCCATGTGAAAACCAGACGTGGTGGAGCAAGTTAATAATCTATTAGAGGTTGGGAGGATCGGGGGAGAGGGCAGAAATAAATGGGTTCCTGAGCTTCCTGGCCAGCCACTCAGTCTAGCAAGTTGAGAAGATCTGGGTTCAGGGAAGACTCCATCCCCAAAGTGAGGAGGATGTCCACTTGTGAAATAGTGGTACCACAGCTGTGGGAGTAACCAACTGTTCTGTTTGTACTCAAGACCGACTCCACAGGAGGAAATTTGTGCCTGGAATGTAAATGTTTTTAATAAAAATCCTGTGGCTGGGGAGGTGATAAATTCTGGGGAAAACTTAATAATATTATTTAGCTAAACTCTTATAATGTCAAACTGCATTCTAAAAAATTTTATGTTCATAGGCAAATGATGTTCTCAGTCTTGATCAGATAATCCACTTGCTAGTCAAAGGGAGTGAATGAAGTGACTCATGACTGTTCAGGAATCTGAGAATAAATAAAGCATAATTTCTTTGTGCTTTATGATGTCCTCTCAAAGACTCACAAAATGTGAGCAATGTAGTGTGGAAATCGTGAGAGGGGGGATGACTGCAAATACCATCTTTTGATCGAGGTGCAGTGATTATAGTATACACTTTCTGTAGCTGCTGATTTCTGCACTGAGGTTCTGTGATAACACGCAGGCAAAGATGGCCAGAGCAGTGGCTCTGGTCCCTATCAGTGAACTCTTGGCTACTGATCGATTCTAGGAGGAGAGATATGGTTTTCAGTTACCTACTCACTGGTAATCCAGGTAGGCTTCATTGTATTTCCACACCTGTGATCTGACAGATGGCTCTGATTAAACTCAGTGGGGCACAAAGTGAAACATTAAGACAGGGGTTGGAAAAGGGACTTGGAAATTGAGTGTTGGGAACATGAGAGGAGAGGAGATGGTGTGTGGAGAAAATAGTCAGGATCTACTGCATACATGTACAGATCAGAGAAATAGCTTAATAGTCAGGATCTACTGCATACATGTGCAGAACTATCAGAGAAATAGCTTAACAATCAGATATACTGCATACATGTACAGAACTATCAGAGAAATAGCTTAATAATCAGGATATACTGCATACATGTACAAAACTATCAGAGAAATAGCTTAATGAACAAACAGCAAAATACGGTGAAGACTGATAGCAGAAGATACCTAGTGTTGACCTCTGGCCTCCACATACATACAGGCACACACATACCACACACACACACACATACACACACACACACACACTAACACAGTCACACACATATATACAAAAAGCAACCACTTGCACTTTTAAACTCTAAAAAACATGATCTTGAAATAAAATTTTTAAAATTTCCCAATTAATCAAGTTTGTTGTTAAAAATCTATGAAGAAAGTTCCTTATAAAAACACCAAAAGAAATTTTATGCTGCAGTTAAAAACAAAAAAACAAAACAAAACAAAACAAAAATTTTTTTGAACAGCGTTCTGACTATATTTTATTTTGTGTGTTTTAAGAAAAAAAATACTTTTTTTCTTATTTTCCTGCTTCTCTTCTGTTGGAAAAAATAAAATCCCAAATTCTGCCTTCTGAAATCATAAAAATAAATAACAGATTAGGTTATTAAAATGATGGCTTCTTTAAGAAAGGTATTTTAGCACATATTTTATTTACTCATGATTTGTTTGTATTTTTTGAAGTTTGCTAAAAAGCAATCCCATAGCAGCTTCCAGGGATTTATGCTTATTGCTCATAGCCACATATGTGTGCTTCTTGTTTAGAAAGAGATGCCTTCAAATCACAGAATGGCCTGAGTCTGGTGGTCTAAACACCCCACAAATATTTGTAATTAACTTTACCAAAGAGTTTCCATCTGCAAAACTGTTTCTGAGCACTTTAAAATCTTATCACAAGTAATTGATAGTTCTTATTGCTAAGGTTAACTAGTTTTCATATATTATGAAATACTCACATTATTTCTTTAGGAACCGATGCACCTTGAGATCAATTTTTAAAAAATATTTGACTAAAATCAAAACAATCTAAATAATAAAAGAGATGTTTTCCCTTCTTTTTCTCCCGGTCTCATTCATCTTCACTCTCCTTCTTCCTCCTGTTCTCCTTCATCTTCTTTGTCTTTTGTAAATCTTCAACTCACCTCTGTACTTACATCTCAAAGTATAAGTAACTCAAAAGAAAGACTGTGTAAGTATTCATTCTTACTAATGCACCTGCAGACTTTGTACAAGAGCCAGATAAGGGGGCATTTTAGGAGGTTTGGGTGTTGTTCTTTTTCTTTTGTCTTTGCCTCCCTCTGTATTAGCCAGTCCTTCTTAATCTAGTGCCCCTAACCCTGAAATGACAGGTTTTGAAGAGAACAGTCATTGTCAGTTATAGCTGTACAGTCTGGGGGAATAGTCACGGCTTCATTTCCTTCTTTCTGGGTATCTTTCTCTGCAGTCCTTCCCTTTGATTTTTTGCCTACTCAAAATTCATCCAACAATATGTATTTTTAATCATAAATGAATTTATCTGCCTGCCGTAAGGGTTCTGCCTTGTCTAATTTAAACACTTGACAAGTACTGTACTTTCCTGTTCTTAATTAGATTAAATATTAATGAAGTCAGTTTTATTCTAGAAACAATTTATTATTAGGTTGGGCAGTTTTAAAGATTAAGAGGCTTGGGGAAATTATGATATAGCATTGAAATTAAGACTACAAATTATGTAGAGAAAAGTAAAAAAAATTAGATGACTTCAGAGGTACATAAAAATAATCTTGATGGAGCAGAAGAAATTGTCTCAGAAAAAAACAGCTTTCAAAGGTCTAAAATGGAGTGGAGAGGTATTTCAGGTGTGGGGACCAATGTGACCAAATTTCACAGAGAAGATCAAGGCAGTCTTGATCTTCATCAAGCTATTTGTCATCTTTACAGGAATTCTAACAGACATCACAATGATGTATTTTATTAAGCCTTCTCTGTGTCTGCTTCTGAGCTAAGGGAATATAAATACCCAAATAAAGATCACTCCATGTTCATTTTCTACATTTCAAAGACTTGGAGTTGTTTATCCAAAATTCCTAATACAATAGAAGAGCAGGGGTTTTACAGACTTTAAAATCTATATAAAGTTGCAGGATAGAAACCACATGTGACAATTTAGAGTATGTTTTGCATATTATCAAATATCATAATAAAGACTTTGCATTTAAATTACAATGAAAAGGAAATATGGAACACTTTGTTAAATAAACACTAACTTGCAGGTGGAAAACAAGAGACAGACTTCAATCCAATAAATAATTACACAAAATAATACGATGGAGAAACAGAGACTGAGGAAACTGTATGGGTGGGGGTTGGTGGGATGGGTTTTTGTCCTTCTAAATAGGAAAAAAGTGCAAATGGAGACTGCACACTTGTCACCCAGTCACCCGACCTCAACAATCACACAGAAGCTATATGAATTACAACACTGACCAATTGTTTGGGCGTATTTCTAACTAGCTCTTACATCTTAAATTAACCTGTAATCTATGAACTGCCATGGGGCTGTGACTTACCAGTGAAGTTCTGGTGTCTTTCTCCTACAGCAGCTACATGGTGTCTGCTTGACTCTGCCTTCTTTCCTCCTCTGTCTCTGCTTGGATTTCCTACCTTGCTATATTCTGCCCTGCCATAAACCAAAGCATCTTCTTTATTAAAAAATGGTAATAAAACATATTCACAGCATACAGAGAAGAATCCTACACCATCCCCCCTTTACCATCTAAATAAAAAGGAAGGTTTTAACATTAACATAGTAAAATTGCATATAACAAAACAGGTATCAAGCAAGAATTATACTTAACAATATTTAGTCTATTTGTATCCAGCAAAATTAAAGAAAATATTCTATCATCTATTTTAATCTTTGTCAGTCTAAAGTTTCATATTTATTTTTATTTTTATCATAACTAAGGAAAACTGTAACTATCTGTCTTCAACTCCATCAAAGACTCCGAAAGGATATAATATTACCTAAGCAAACAGGAAGTACATTGTTAGTAACTTCCAAAACTAGAATTGACAGAGATATCTTGTTGTCTGGATAGTCACCCAAGGTTCTTCTGTAATGTTGTGGCATCCAGCTTCAGCCTGCAGACCCACAGTATCTGGCAGACTTTTTCATGAAGCAGGAAATTTGAAAAACTATTTTGCCTAAATTGGCAGTTTACCAGTCACTTTTTTCTGTGTCCTTCAGACTATTTCATGAAGCTGGAACCCTGAAGGGCTGTCTCACCTTCTTTAGGCAAGTTCAGCAGTCATTTTTTTGAGGGTCCTGCATGTCCAGTCTATACAGCATACCATCAAGCAGTCCAGGCAAAAGCAGTTTCTTGCTCAAATGGCTAGTCTTGTCACATTGAAGGCAAATTTCATAACTAGTTTCTTCAATGCCCATCAACCTCTCTGAAATAACTGGTGCTGCCAGAATCAGACATGTCTCACTACCAAGAAAAGTCTAAGTTCTTAAAACATTTTAAATGCCATATATTCTGTAAGTCTTTGAAGTGTTGAGGATTATCTATTTAACTGAAATATATTTCTGCATACCTAGAAACCTAACTAACATACGTAGAAAACTAACTAACAAGTTTGACTATCATAAATGACTATCTATTAATCACTAATTTTTAATTATACATTACATTTTTAAATAAACTGTACAAGCATAGTACTTTAAACAAGAGTAGAAATACACATGTAACGCTTCCCTCTTTTGTTTCTTCAGCATGCGCACGCATTTCTTCTCTTCCCCTCTTTCTCTCTTTCTCTTCTCCCTCTCTCTCTCTCTGCCTCTCTCCCCCAATAAAATGTTTTATGCCAAAAAAAAATACACATGTAACGAAGTTGACCTTAAATTTGTATCAATAAACCAAAGTCCATACCAAAGTAAAGTATTCATTTCTATATCACATCCCCCTTTAAATGAAACAAACATTTATAAACAATCATTTAGAGAATTTGGGCATATTTTTTCTAAACTGCTTCCTGCTGTTTGTTGGGTGAAGTAGTTTAAGGGTTCATGGAGGTCATTCTGGAGGGAGGGTCTTGTTCCACCAAACCATATTTGCCTGGAGAGAATCCATAGGTTCTTATTCTCTGTGGAAACAAAAGCAGAACCTCTTTTCCAAAGTAACATATCCTTAGACTCAAATTTTGAAGTCAAGATATTTTTAAAATATATATGTTAGTTTAGCTTAGTAGCTCTGAGAGTCAAATATTTTCAGAAGTTAATTCATTAGCAGCCAAAAAAATCTGAAGAAAACACAATAATATGCATAATCCAGACTCTCTGAGTATATTCCATCTTTATGTGGCTTCTTTATTTTTTTAATCTATTACTTTTAATTATTATCTTTACACATTTAATCTATGATCTCTGTAATCTTTTTTGTTACTTTTATTGTCTCTTTAAAAACTTTGCTTTATTTTTTAAAACTATTTCTTTCAATAACTGTCTGTACCCATTTTCTTTTTTTGCTCAATCCTATGTACATTTTTAAAACACACTATGACCGTTTCAGAGGTTTATTTTTGTCTGATCTGTCTTTATTCCAAATTTGTTATCATTTGTTGATCCCCGTTTTAATCTCTTAAGCAGGCATGGCTAGGAGCAGAGTTGCTTTACCTGTTGGTTCTACCATCCTTGATTTTCCAACATGGCAGACGTTCGTTTACTGCCAGCTCTGGAAGCCATGTTTACCACCCCAAATCTGGGGAACAGTTGGCCCACCAAGTAACTTGTAGCACGCTGCCCACAATCCCTATTCATGTGCTCTGTACCAGGACCTCTCAAAAGAGTCTTCAGTGCCACAAACATGAACCAAGTAGCCATTTCTCAAAGGAACCTCACATCTGCTTGCCACCAGCAAACAGAGCCTATCTGTGTTTGGCTCATGTTTTGTGGGTCTAGAAACACAAAATAGCTTTTTTAGGCCCTATGTGGATCCATGGCAGTTGGTGAGAGTCATTAAAAAAGAAAAATGGGGAAATACTATGGAATAATGCTCTTGTACCCTGTAAAGATTTGTCACTTGTATTGGTTTAATAAAATTCTGATTGGCCAGTAGCCAGGCAAGCAGTATAGGCAGGACCATCATACTAGGAGAATTCTGGGAAGCTGAAAGGCTCAGTCTGTAGTCACCAGCTAGATGCAGAGTAATCAATATGAGAATGCCTCACTGAATAAGGTACCAAGCCATGTGGCTAACCATAGATAAGAATTATGGGATAATTTAAGTTGTAAGAGCTAGTTAGTAATAAACCTTAGCTAATAGATCAACAGTTTTTAATTAATATAAGCCTTTATGTGTTTCTTTGGGATTGAATGGGTGCTGGACTGGGTGGGATAGAGACTCTGTTTACAGAAAAGTAATTTCTCCTCAGAAAAAAGTTGATAACATTGTGTAATTTACCCTGGGGTCTTATGACATAAGATATTATGAATGAAGACCTACAGGAGAAAATGTTGATGTCTTCAGCAGGTAATCCAAAGTCCTGACCTGAGACATTTGCCAGTTTACTCCTCAGAATCTGTTCTATTATCCTTGTTTGGGAGAAAATGGGTTGGATGAATAGCAAAAGGTACATGTTGAGATTTCCTATGATCTAGTTGGAGAGCACTACACTGACTTCAGAATGTCTGCCAGAACCAATAGTAGACAGTTTGCATTCTGTCTCCAAAATGATGGCCATTGCTTTGCATTGGAGGATTCTGATGAGTGAAGCATTCAAAATTCACTGTCCATGTGATATGACAATAAGGAAACAATGATAAAAAAATAGTTTGGCTTGGTTAATGACACTTGTCATTTCCCAGAGAAGCAGAGACAAGATGGCAGCATCATTTTTTTTTACTTGTGGTTTGCCTTCACTATGCTGTGGAGATGGAATGGTTTGTAACTTACAACATGTTGAAATGTTTTTTGTTTGGTTGGGATTTTTTTTTGTTGTTGTTGTTGTTCTTTTATTTATTTATTTTTACTTAAAAATTTCCACCTCTTCCCCTCCTCCCATTTCCTTCCCACTCTCCCTACTCCTCCTCCCCCTCCTTCTCCAGTCCTAAGAGAAGTCAGGGTTCCCTGCCTTCCATCCAGGTCTAGGAAGGTGAGCATCCAAACAGACAAGGCTCCCATAAAGCCAGTACATGCAGTAGGATCAAAACCCAGTGCCATTTTCCTTGGCTTCTCAGTCAGCCCTGGTTGTCCAACATGTTCAGAGAGTCCGGTTTGATCATATGATCCATCAGTCCCAGTCCAGCTGGCCTTGGTGAGCTCCCATTAGATCAGCCCCACTGTCTCAGTGGGTGAGCGCACCCCACGCAGTCCTGACTTCCTTGCTCATGTTCTCCTTCCTTCTGCTCCTCATTTGGACCTTGGGAGCTCAGTCCAGTGCTCCAATGTGGGTCTCTGTCTCTATCTCCATCCATCGCCAGATGAAGGTTCTATGATGATATGCAAGATATTCATCAGTATGGCTATAGAATAGGGCCATTTCAGGCTCCCTCTCCTCAGCTGCCTAAGGATCTAGCTGGGGACATCTTCATGGACACCTAGTTGGGTTTTTTTGTTTGTTTGTTTGTTTTTTGTAATTCATTTTCCAGTTATATTTCCTAGCAAACAGTTATTGGGTCTCACCATGTGTCAGACAATATAAGTTGAGTGTTTTAATCACATAATTTCAACTCCATGAACTTAAGAACCAGAACCTGTATTATCTTCATATTCTTAGAGGAGTGCTTTAGAAAAATGGATGAAACAACCAAAGCTGGTCCCACAGCAGAGTGGCTCAGAGTTCCCTGTCTCCTACACCCATATTCATACGTTTCTATTCTGTTACTGGCTAAATTCATTGTGTTCTCTGACCGTAGAATGAACTTAATCCAGTTGGCAGCTACCACTCTGGAAAAAAGTCACATCATTATTGACAGTCAGAACTGGGTAGGGATGTAGTTGGGGTTGTGTTAACAATACCCCTATTGATTAAGTGAGGGAGGAAGAGAAACAAGCAATAAAGTTTCAATAATAAAAAATATTTATGAATTGTTTCTTGCCAAGATAGATTGTCTGTGTTTCAAAGTAAGACTTCCTAATTCTATAAGCAAGTGTAATGTTGAGAATAATATATGCTGAATTATAAAGATCTAGATAGAATATGATTACTATTGGCAGGAAAGGAAAGAAACATAAAACCATTCAGGCAACTCAGAATATATTGTTTCTAAAGAATGATTCATCAATATTTACTGTTAATTATGTGTTAGACCTTATGCTAAATACTTCAAAAACATGAATATATATTATTGCATCTCCATTTTTATTAAAATTTAAAGTTTATAAATTTGAACAACATATGCAAATTTAATTATATAGGAATTTGCATGATCATTAAAATTGTAAATATTCTAAGAAAATCCCCCACCACCTATGAAATCACACATCCTCCTTTGAGCTCCTTGAAGGGATTTTTGTCCTCTGGAACCCCCTTCACTAGAGGATCCTCTCCAGATCTTTCTTCAACATAATCCCTTACTTCTTCACAACATTTGGAAACCTAAGAGGAAGGAGACAGAGATAACTCAATTGTTTTAAAACAGAATTCTACAGACTCCAGGACTGTTTATTATAATACATGTCTGTATTGCATCTTTTTTTTTTTTTTTTTTTTTTTTTTTTTAAAGAATGATTCTGTCTGCTTTCTGCCAGCACACATATACTTTTCAGGACAGAAAGCAAATCATCCCATGCTTTCCTACCCATTGTCTTCAGAGGATAGAAACTGACACTTCTGTTACTGGTCCCTCATGGACCCTGCATTGTCAAGGTAGGGAGGACGCAGGGATCAGAGCCCACCTGGAAATACAAGTGAGGAATTTCACCTAAGTAAGTATTCCTCCTCTTCCTTAAAGTATAGTATAAAGATGGAAGAGAATGCACAATTGCTAAATCTATGGCTTATTATCAGTGTTGGATTGTTGGAAGTGTACACATGCAATTTTAAATTCAACTACAGTGGGTCTTCATTCCAGTGTACAGCATGAGCTCTCAGAGGCTAGTGACTACAGCTGTTTTGTTCACCATATTCCAGGCATCTAGATCTGAGCCTGCACTTAGCTGTCACAAAATAAGCAGAGGTATGCTGAACTCAATCGTAGTTTATTTACAAAATTGTTCCTCGCTTTTTTATACCTTTGTAGTTACAATTTAGAAACAACCAGTCTTCAGTGCTTTATCCATATAGGTAATATGCACAGGTATGTATTCAAATGAGTTCAAATTATTCATGACTTTTAGCCTCAATTTCTTTTATTGTCAATTGGTGCTTTTTATGACAGTAATGTAGATGTACTGCATTTTTGAAAGTGCAGTTATGTAAATGATTTAATGCTTCTTCAATAAAATTTTATGCCATAGGCATATATACACATACATGTGCATCATATACATATGTAAATACAATGCATGGAGATGAAGTAGCCATCGAAGGCTACTTTCACCCTGAGGATTCCTCATAATCAGGATTAACACCATGATGAAAGAACCACGCACTCCTTCACCGTTTTCAACAGGTAGGGACACATTGAAATGACATTACCTAGAAATGAGGGAACAGGCTCTCAATTTGAACCAGAACAGTTCAATGGCTGCAAAAAATAACAGCAAAATGATTGGGGTGAGGCCATGCATTCTGTTTTGTTCCCTTACAACAGCCAGGATAGACTAAAATAACAAGCGTGTTAGTGGGAAGTGTGTCACTGTGTGTAAATCTACAGCAAAAAAGGAAAGAATCTATACCAGAGGACACGGGAGAAGAAAACGAGAGGACGGGAAAGATAGCAAGCATCACAATATAATATCGGTATTTAAACTTCCAAAAGCAAAAATATTAGGAGTAGTGTGGAAAGGTGGGTGGTAGTATATGTCATGTTAAACCAAAATAAAAAGTCCCAGCTGATTAATAAACCCCCAAACAACCAAATTGTTGACCAAAGAATGCTCAGAATCTTGTGAATAAGATAAGGACTTTAGCCTGTCAACTTAATCCAGTTGGCAGCTAGCACTCTGGAAAAAAGTCACATCATTATTGACAGTCAAAACTGGGTAGGGATGTAGATGGAGTTTTGTTAACAATACCCCTATTGATTAAGTGAGGGAGAAAGAGAAACAAGCAATATTTCTATACAAGTGTTCTATTGTGCCTCTTATCTTTACTCCAAAAACAGGCTTTGCCTGTATGGAAATAGTAACAGGCAGTTGGAGGCAATTATAAAAGAATAAAAATCTTAAATTTATTTGCTTAGGAATAAGGTTTGAGCCGTACATGACAAGAATATATACTTTTTTACACGTGTATTCCATATATTTGATATGATATGCTGTTATCACTTATGGAGGAGTTTTTGCTCTATTGACTTTTATATATTAAGCCACCTAAAGCACATATCTATGCTTCTGGACATTCAGTCAAGGTTTGGTGAAAGCTTCCTGTTCCTTTTTCCTTTCTACTTTATTTAATGAAGTGACTCTGAGTCACTATTCTCAAGAGCTGTCAGATGCTTTTAGGAGAAACCAGTGAGTTCTTTTGGCTGAAATCATCTTTATTTGCGAAGAGAGAATGGAGCATACTTATTTGCTACTACCAGAGCAGGGCTGGAGAGGATGAGGCCATACTTTAAAATACATCAACAGCATAAAAATACTGCATAAAATGAAGAGAAATCCATGAACTCAAAGGAATAGAACCAAATGCCTCACTGCCTTGCTCCATTTGAATGCTTGGGTAAAATACAGTCTCTGTCTTATAATCTACCCTATTTTCTTCCTGACCTTTTTGTAAAAGTCCAAAAAATTTCTTAGCTAAGTGGTTATACAAAAACAGGCAAGGGGCTGCACTTGGGTGAGAGACAATAGTTTTCCCACACCTAGACTTAGAGTATAACTCTTGAAATAAATTCAATTCTTTACCTTTCTTTATCTCTGATTGTGTTTGTCACAAACATTTTAATTGTAAGTATATTTAGCTGTTTGAGTATGGACAAAACACAATAGGAAGACTTGATGCTTTTCCACGCTGTCCCCTCCAGTGAGTAGGGAGAATACCCACTTACCATCATTCTCTCCAGCGTCACTTCTTTCTTGAGCTGGTCTACTTCCATCTTCAATTTGTCCTTTTCTGTCAGGTCCTCAATGTTGATCACCGGCATATTCTGTCTGTTTTAATATGTTGTGTTAATAATGTTGGCACACACACCTGAACTAGGCACGAATCACCCACATGGAGCCCACCCCTCTGCTTTGTACTTACCAGGAAGTTGTTGTTGGCTTTCTTTTAAATTGCCTATTGTAACCAGCTTCTCATGAGCACACACTCTGAACACTGCTCTTGCTGCATGCTAAGCTTGGGATTTTAAAACTTCATAATCATCCCTAATATGATTAAGGTTAAGCGTTTGTTTGTCTTCTAACACCTGCCAGTACATTTGAAGGTAGTAACTGTTCAGTTGGCATATTATATAAAGCACTTACACTTAAAGCCCCTCCTTTCTTCCAGCCTCTTGCACACTCTGAACTTGTAGTTTTTAACTTTCATCTCTAGTGTCAAAACTGTCCACCAAGTAATGCCATTTAGTTTAGTCAGAGGTCGTTCAGAGGACTACACATTAATCTTCAGATTGCTGGAGTATTTAATTTGGTATTAAAAGAGAACTATTTATAAAGAGTACCAATATGAATTTATCATAGAGAGTGGGTTGAAATGTGAACCAATGAAACTGAGATATAGCAAATGAACTTATTCAGAAATAAGCTATTATGCAATACAGAAGTAACTTCCAACAATACCTGGGATTTATAGCTGACTGCTGCAGCACATTGAACGACTGTTTCTGAGCAGTTAAAATCTGTAAGAGGAAGCATATTGATTTTGATCTCCCATGTAATTTGGGTAAGAAGAATTGACTCTTCTAGCAGACTTTCTCCTATTTAGACTCATGGATAATGGAGAAGATCATTTGGTGACTGTTGCTATGGCCACGAAATTACTTTAAGAATGTATTATAAAACTCAAAGGCATTGTGTCTATCCTCTGTTTCTCTCCTTTGCATCTACATTTCAATCTTCATGCGAAAATATATTTATGCAATGTGGACATATTCAGATTACACAGTATTTCAGATGTTATAACTTTGTACATCTACAGGAAAACACTCTGCTAAGCAACATCACAATAACTAACATATTTTCTTGTATTTATGTGGTATTTCTATCCCAAAACACTTGGGGAAATATTATGTGCTTCCTAGTCTCACGAGATTCATCCTTCTCTGAGCAAGATGTAATTTATGTACGTTTTAGTGAAAATTTTCTGCATATGCAGCACAGAGATAGAACAAAGCAACCAATGATGCTACCCGCATCCATTGTTGCCTGTGGGGTTTGTTTTCTCATGCCGCTCTTTAAAAACATGATACAACAATAAAGAATCAATTCTGTCAGATGTTCATTTGGCAAGTAGAAGCCCATGCTCAATTTTATTGTCATCTCCCTCTCACTCTTTACAGTGTCTGTAAAACCTTAACACTTCCCTGCATTTTACCTGCTGACACTGCAGGTTGCACAACTTTCCCCATGTCAGCTGTAAATGCTACAGTATGTCCAAGACGCACTTCAGTGTGCATTAGTATCACAGTTTGGTGTGGGAAGTCCTTCCGTCTATGTTTTGCTTTTATTGGTTGATGAATAAAGCTGTTTTGGCCAGTGGCTTAGTAGAATAGGGCAAGGTGGGAGTTCCAAGCAGATAAAGGAGGGGAGAGGAGGCAGAGTCAATAAGAAGCCATGTAGCTGCCCACTGGAGACAGATGTTGGGGACAGAACTTTACCCAGTAAGTCACAGCCACATGATGATACACAGATTAATAGAAATGGGTTAATTTAAGATACAAGAATTAGCCAGAAATACACTCAAGCTATTGGACAAACAGTGTTGTAAATAATATACTTTCTGTGTGATTATTTTGTGTCTAAGCAGCTGGGAACGAATGAATGGCCTCTGCCAACAGATAACTATTATAAGGCTTACACAAGATAGGCCACGCTTAATTAAAATAAATTTGAAAATAATTTTGACTTAGTGGATCTAGGATAGGTCTACCGATTGATTTTCTCTGTTTCAGGAAGTTCTAGTGTATAACTAAAAGCAAATAACCATCTTCTGGTACTTGCTAATTGTATGATTTTGACCAATTACTAAACCTGTGACTTATTTACCTGGAAATACAGATGAGGAGTATGTAATAGCTTGTATAGTAGAATAAGCCTTCACTACATGTTAGCCATGCACCTCCAGATTTTTAGACTGTATTTTCTTATGTGGCATTCATATCTGCTAGAGAGCTCTATACATACTCTTAAATATATCATGTGCACATAATTTTTCTCCTTTAATATAACGTACATACTACTCTTGTCCCACCCAGATCTCCTTTCTTAGGTTGAGGTACTCATCCACCAATAGATGCATGTATTGACTATTATAGACAGACCTTTGGCCCAAGATGGTCCTTAGCTGTCAAAATCACTTTCCCTGGTCACACCTAGAAGATTATATTCTTGACGCTATATCAGATAGCTACAGAATATGGGACCATAAGAACACAACACCCTTGTGTTGACTGAAATTTAGATTGTAACCAAAAAGTTTCTAGAGTTCCTGAAACATCAGGGTGATTGATAGACTTATTTTGACTAAATTCTGCCCTTCCTATTTTCCTCACTCAATTAGAGATTCCCCACGAGCGCTTACCCTTGATAAAACAATCAGCTGACCTAGAAACAGCATCTGGAGTCTGCTTCTAGGATGTCCAGTACCTGCCAGAAGTTTAATTCTGGCCACTTACCATTATTCTGCTTATTGTTTGCTGGAATGAAATCAAACATATTGATAAAGCTACTGCCCCATGTTACATTGACCTATGATCAAAAAGCATGTCAATTATCTGACACCATTTTTAACAGATTTCTTAACTCTATGTCTAAGATGAAAATATTTTTATTTTAGAGAACAGCCTTAGAAAATTTTCACATTGAAAGACCTCAGAGACTTCCATACAAAATACGGGGATCACAATTTCAACCTCCTCAAGGACACTGATTTATACATGCATGGGGATGGGCTTTCAAATGTTCAGAGTTACATAGAAGCTAAGGGTTTAAGGGATCCAGACACAGTTGGACAGATGGTTCAGTGGATAAAGGCACTTGTCACTTAGATGGATGATTTGATTTCAATCACTAGGATCTAAATCTCCATACATATACTCACACCCACCCACCCCCAAATAAATAAATGTAGTAAAAAATTAAAGAATATATGTGTGTATATAATAATAATATAATAAAATAATGATAATTAAAGAATATATGTGTATATTTTAATTATATATTTTTAATTTTTTTAAGATACATAGATAGAAAGATAGATAGATAGATAGATAGATAGATACAGTTTCTTCTACTTTATTCTCTGACCATCTTCCAATGACACAATACTTATCTAGATTCAAATGTCCATAATCATATAATGATAGGCTGAAAATCTGAGCTTTCAATATCCATGTTTGTCTTCTGGTCTGGGGTGGATTCTATGCCTACACTTCTTCCAAATCAATATAAACGCATGAGTTGTTTGTTTATATTCAAGAATTACCTAAACGTACAGTTGAAAATTGATAACAAATAGCACTAAATCCTTCTTTGTCCTTCATGTTCTAAACTTACAGGTTATGGCACCTCTCCACAGAGCCCAATAAGATAAGGTAATGTCTACATCTTATGGAGATGGAGGACCATAGCCCAGCTAAGAAGATGCTTGCTCTTTTTCCTCTTCTTCTATTATGTGCCATCAGAGGATGCAAGATGAAAAGGCAAAGCAGAAACAAGCAAGGGGTGGAAAGAATTCAAGGATTCTACCATCTGTGGAGGCTGGTTCTCAATGAAAGAAATTCTGCCCTCTAGGGGAAAGATTTTTTTGAAACTATTCAAGTTATCTATTATGAGTTTAATCAGTTTTTCTAACAGGGTCTCAAGACCCACTTCTGTTAGCAGACAGACTGTTAATAAAATGGCAAACATATACAAAGGCAAAACATATTTATGGTTATTTCAATCTTGAGTATGATTTAATTTACAATTAAATAAAAAATACATGTCATGATTATTATATACATTAAATTTTACAATAATAAATACTTTCAAGAAAAAGAAGACCATGGTATAATAATGTTCTACTCTGTTAGAAAATTATATCACTTATGATAGTCATGAGAATTATACTCAGCACCATGTCTTCAGTGATTTTGTACATTAGATATTAAATACTCACATTGGAAACACGTAAGTCACACATCACGACATCACATCTCAATAAAGTCTTTTTTGTTTTGTTTTAACTGAAAAAAAAAATCCTGTCTTAGTTAGTGTTTCTGTTGCTGTGATGAAATACTATGACCAAAAGGCAAGTTGGGGAGAAAAGGGTTTATTTGGCTTACACTTCATTCAGCTTTGCTATTCATCACTGAAGGAAGTCAGGACAGGAACTCAAGCAGAACTGGAAGCTGGACATAGGAGCTGATGCAAAGGCCATGGAGGGGTGCTGCTTAATGGTCTGTTTTTTCCGGCTTGCTCAGCCTATCTTCTCACAGAATCCAGGACCAACAACCCCGGAGGACACCACTCACCACAGGCTGGACCTGCCACCGTTGATCACTAAATGAGAAAATGCCTTACAGCTGGATCTCCAGGAGACCATTTTCTCAGCTCAGGCTCCTTCCTCTGCTGACTTTAGCTTGTGTCAAGCTGACACACAAAACCACCCAGTACATCTCCTTTCCCTATAATTGGCTAATGTGTTTCCATTCCATAAATACAACCCAGTACTCTATTGATGACTTTAAATGGGTCATTATGAACTACTTCTCATATAAAACAGACTGTAAGTAAGAAAAAAACTAATGATCATAGATTTCAGAAGAGAGAAGGAAGCACAAATTACCTTGACATTTTTGTCCCTAAATGCCAAGCTAAGCTTTTGCTAGCCAAATATGGTCAGTAATAAAAGCATCTGTCTAACGGGTACTAATAGAGAAGTGAAACAATAGGAAATAGGAGTTAAACATAGAAAATAGTGATGCAATTTCTATTAAAATATTTAATGCATATATCAATACATTGAGAATTCTTAAAAACTGGTTTGCATTGATGAAATGCATTGAAAAAAAATAGACACATTTCACAATGGGAACAGGGCTGGCGAGTATTTCCTTACCTATAACATATGTTAGGGAGGTTTTAAAGACATTTCTTTAAAAATATTTTGGGAGGATAAAATTATGCAAATGTGAACTAAATTTCCACTAATGTCCGTTAGAGATTCTATTGAGTTTCTCCTAGAATTAATGTGAGATAATGTAAGGGTCATAGGTTGCTTGTATTTTGCTTGTTTCCATATATTAGACACAAGTGTGTTTTGAGCAAGAATGCTAACTAAGTAAACTATTTATGTTATAAAGAATTAAAGGGGGAGAAATTATTTAAGTTTTGGATTAAAAACCCTTTGTTTTACATGGAGGGTTAATAAGTTATTTGAATTGGAACTATTTCAAATACTTTAATACTTACTTTATAAACATTCAGTCTGATACAGTTTTTCAATAATTAATTATGATATTATGATCAATAAACTTGAGATCATAAGTATACAAACCTTTCTATAATATTATTTTCTATCACAACACTCTATTTAGGGCTATGAAACATTAACAGCTAACATTTTATTTATTCGTCCAGTAATAAATACAAATTTATTTGTGGGACATAATTCTAAAACCTTCAATGTAAATCAGAGTAAAATAAATAACCTTCTAGAGACTTACGTTCTAGCAAGATACATTCATAAAAATATCAAAAAGTGAATAATACTCATTTAACAAATAACAAATAAACCAAAAAGAAAGAAGAGAAACAGTCAAAAATGTGATGTGGGATTCCCCTCTGTGTGCTGTGAATGTTTTATTGCCATTGGTTAATAAAGAAGTTGTTTTTGGCCAATGGCTTAGCAGAGTAAAGGCAGGCAGGAAATCTGAACAGAGATGGAGAAAGAGAGTAGACAGAGTCAGAGACACCATGTAGCTGCCAAAGAAGATGTATGCTAGAACTTTACCTGGTAAGCCGCAGCCACGTGGCAATACACAGATTAATAGAAATGGCTTAATTTATGATGTAAGAGTTAGCCAGGAATATACCTAAGCTAACAGGCCAAGCAGTGTTTTAATTAATAAAGTTTTGTGTGATTATTTTGGATCTGGGCGGCCAGGAAACAAACAAGCAGCCTCTGCCTACAGAAATGGTTCAGTTATAAAAGGTAGTCAGAGATATGATCTTTGGGATGACTTGAGAGACAGGAGACAGAAGGCCAGCAGGTGAGAAGAAAGTTCTGGGGAAAAAAATGCCTTGAATAAAGCTTCTGCACAGGTGATTAACCCACTGGCGATTTAACGGCAGTTGAGGAGCTGGAAAGTTGTAGGTACAGAGCCTAATTATAATCTACCAATGGTTACTTTTAGTCACATCAATTGCTACCCTTGTTCACCTTTGCGTTTGACCTAATACAATTGTGACTAACAGATGAAGGGTTTTGCAATGGGTGAACTGGACAGATCACTGTCTTTCACCAATAAAAGGCTGACAGTTATCGGGTAACTATCCAAAACATGTTCTATAGATTTCTCTGCTTGGTTGCAATCTACCTACTTGTTGCTGTCACAGACACACTGAGAAGTGTCTTGACTGGTGACTTCTTGTTTTGTTACCCTAATGTTTTTGTGAAACCATAATTATTTATTTGGGTTAATTTTGGTCCTTTTTGGAACTTGGCCTTCCCCTGCCTTGGTGTAAGGTTCATTTATTTTGAGGTGGTTATTTAGGATTCTGTTTCTTAGATTTTTTTTTCAATTTTGATTTGTTTTTAAAGTATCTGGCTTAAAATGCCTATTTTATTTGTTAGCTTTAAAAGCATGCTGGTTTCCAGTGATTTTGAATTTGTTTTTTGTTAGCTTTCAGACCTCTAGAGACATAGTTCCTGACCTTCAGTTTATTAGGTCGCTAACATCCAGTTCCTCCTCTGTGTGCACTATTTCAACAGTTGATCTGAGAAAGGGAGAACACATAGAAAAAGCCACATTTAGTATCCCAACTGGTTTCATATGTGAAAAGTGTATTAATTCATCCAGTATGTGTTTTCGAAAAGAAAAATCTAATTAAAAATAACCTAACTTTGCATTTACCTCAATGGTGGACATCTACAATCTCTAAACTGGTTAGCTTTCTGTGCCTAATTAAAAGTATTAGACAATAGAATTAAAGAAACCCTTACATGGACAAATATTCTAATTAAAATTCAAATTTACCAACGATGATGACATTAATAATTTACAGAAATTAGTAGGAGCTCTAAAAACTACATCTAAGCTTAAAATGTTTTAAAGTTAAAAGTTAACATTTATTGGTTATGTCAAAACTATAGACAAATTCTAAATAAATCCCCACTTTTTCTTTCTCTGAACATTCCTCTTCCTTCATTTTTTTAAAAATTTATTAGATTTTTTTTAAAAAGTACTAATCCAAGTTCCCACTTCTTCCACTCCTCCCATTCCCTCCACATACCCTTCTACCACACCCCATACAATCCTCAGAGAGGGTAAGGCACATTGCTTTGGGGAAGGTCCCTCCCTACTATATCTAGGCTAAGCAAAATATACGTCCAAAAAGCCAACACATGCATAGGGATGAATCCAGGTGCCACTGCCAGTGGCCCCTCAGTCTGCTCCAGCCATGCAACTGTCAGCCACATTCAGAGGGACTAGTTTGGTCCTATGCTTGTTTTTTCCCAGTCTGGCTGGAGTTGGTGAACTCCCATTAGCTCAGGTAGACTGTTTCAGTGGGTGAACCGATTATGATCTTGACCTTTTTGCTCATATTCTCACTCCTCCCACTCTTCAGCTGGACTTTGAGCTCAGTCCAGTGTTCCGATGTGGGTCTCTGCCTCTGTTTCCATCAGTTGCTGGATGAAGGTTCTATGGTCTGACTAGAGGGTAAGTCAAGATTGGGCCCCCTCTTCTCTATTGCTTAGGGTCTTAGCTGGGGTCATCCTTGTGGATTCCTGGGAATTTCTCTAGAGCCAGGTTTCTGCTCACCCTATAATGGCTTCCTCAATTAAGATATCTCTTTCCTCGCTCTCATCTCTGTCCTTCCTCCATCTCGACTATCCCATTCCCTCAAGTTCTCCTCAGCCCTCTTCTTCTGCCCTCCCTTCTCCCCCAACCCCCATGCTCCCAATTTTGTCAGGTGATCTTGTCTGTTTCCAATTTTCAGGTGGATCTATATATGTTTTTCTTTGGGTTCACTTTACTATTTAGCGTCTCTAGAATCATGAACTATAAGCTCAATGTCCTTTGTTTATAGCTAGTGTCAACTTGTGAGTGAGTACATACCATATTTATCTTTTAGGGTCTGGGTTACCTCATTCAGGATAGTGTTTTCTAATTCCATCCATTTGCATGCAAAATTCAAGATGTCATTGTTTTTTATCACTGAGTAGTACTCTAATGTGTAAATGTGCCACATTTTCTTTATCCATTCTTTGGTTGAGGGGCATCTACGCTGTTTCCAGGTTCTGGTTATTGAAAATAATGCTGCTATGAACATAGTTGAACAAATGTTTTTGTAGTATGATTGAGCATCTTTTGGGTATATGACCAAGACTGTTATTGCTGGATTCTGAGGTAGGTTGATTTCCAATTTTCTGAGAAACTGCCATACTGATCTCCAAAGTGATTGTACAAGTTTGCATTCCCACCAGCAATGGATGAGTTTTCCCTTACTCCACATCCTCCCCAGCATAGGCTATCATTGGTGTTTTTGATATTAGCCATTCTGACAGGTATAAGATGTATCTCAGAATTGTTTAGATTTGCATTTCCCTGATAGCTAAGGATGGAGAGATGGCTCAGAGGTTAAGAGCATTACCTGATAGCTAAGGATGCTGAACATTTCCTTAAGTGTCTTTTAACCATTTGAAATTCTTCTATTGAGAATTCTCTGTTTACTTCAGCATCCCATTTTTAATTGGGTTATTTAGAATTTTAAAGTCCAATTTCTTGACTTCTTCATATATTTTGGAGGTCAGTCCTTTGTCTGATGTGGAGATCTTTTCCCATTCAGTAGGCTGCCTTTTTGTCTAATTGACCGTGTCCTTTGCTTTACAGAAGCTTCTCAGTTTCAGGAGGTCCTATTTATTTATTGTTGCTCTCAGTGTCTGTGCTACTGGGGTTATATTTAGGAAATGGTCTCCTGTGCCCAGGCATTGAAGACTGATTCCCCCTTTGTCTTCTATCAGGTTCAGTGTGGTCGGATTCATATGGAGGTCTTTAATCCATTTGGACTTGAGTTTTGTGCACAGTGATAGATAACGGATCTATTTTCATTCTTCTACATGTTGACATCTAGTTATGCCAGCACCATTTGTTGAAGATACTTTCTTTTTTCCATTGCTCATTTTCTAATAGAGCAAATCCCAGTACAAATAAAAACATTAATATGGTCTGTTATAGGATAAAAATCAGTAATGAAAAGAGAGCAATACCATTCTACATTAAGAATTCCCACTGTAAAAATTACTTTCCTTAAAGATCCCATCACCACACTTAGGTATGACTTCCTTTCTCCTTGTAACTTTCTCTTAACCTGATGCTTAAGCCTATATTTAAACATATTTATTAGAAGCAGGCACATCTCTGTGGTTTGAGACTATTCTGGTCCACAAAGCAAGTTTCAGAACAGTCAGGGCTGTTAGACAGAGGAGACCCTGTCTCAAGAAACCAAATAGAAAAAATAATTAAGACATATTTGTTGCAATACTAGCCCTAAAATTTTTTCAGTGTCAAAACTAAAACTCTTGGTTTAATCTTAATAGAGGTTTCTAAAAATAAATAACAAAAACAACAACTCCTTTGTTACTAAGGATGACAATGTGGAGCTACTCTGTCCCTTCAACACTAACACTTTTGGTTACTTACATCCATCTTAATCCATTGTCGGTGAGTTTGCCAGACTGCCCTTTGGCTCATGTGTTCTACAAACCATGACTTACCTCAAATTCCTCTGCTTCTGTTTTTCTCAAGTAAACTCCATTGTATGAATTGTCATGGACGCTTAAGGTAAAAGTCCCCTAGACTCCTCTATTTCCTATCTGTGGGCCGAATAAAACAAACATGGTTTTCCAGGGACATCATCGTAGGACTGCCCCCTCCTCAGATGTCCTAAGCCAGTCTCCTGTCTGCAAGACAGGCTAAGACACAGTGGGATAACTACCTGTCAAATGAACACATTCTGCATCCAAAACACATTAAAAGCCAGTGTTTCTATACTCTCTCTCAACTTAAAAGTCTTTTTAGAAAATATATTATTAAAACTTGAATTTTATCAATGTGTTTTGATATGCTTCCCACCACATTTCTACCTGCCAGACTTCGAATTTTTCTTTTTTCCTTTTTTTATTATTTATTAAAAATTTTATTAGAAATTTCCACCTTCTCCCCTCCTCCCATTTCCCTTCCCCTCCCCCTCCCCCTCCCTCTCCAGTCCTGAGAGCTGTCAGGGTTCCCTGCCCTGTGGGAAGTCCAAGGTCCTCCCCCCTCCATCTAGGTCTTTTCTTTATCCTTTTGTTTCTATGTTGAATCCAGTTTTTAACTTAAAATCTTAAATGTGTTTTGCTTCCTTTCTTTCCTACAATCTCCTCTACCTTCTGTAAAAATAGCCACCCGAGGAAGGCCCATCTTTTCTGTCAAAACTTTGCAGTCTCAATGAAGAGGCCTTTCACAGCTGTCCTGTCTGTTGGAGGAAGGATCAGCCTTCCTCCTTGTGAGACTCTACTCTTGTTTATTCTAGATGTTCACTAGGTAATGTTGGAGGAAGAGACTTCTCTTTTCTTTTTTTTTTAATTTATCTGACCATTTAAGGTCAGATAAATGAATTTAAAATCCATGTGATCTCTCTATGGGAAATTTTTTATTGATAAGTTTTTAAATGTGCTATGTAGATCATCAAATTTTGTGCTAAGTGGGCTTTAACGTCTCAGTTGGGTAAAGAATTCAACATAAGTTCCCTAGCTTTTCATGGGGAGGAATCATTTCAGGTCCAGGGAGCCTTAGGGATGCTCACAGGGAAAATAGTCCTCAGCTTTTGCAGTGACCAAATGCTGGAGGTTGCCTAAACCAGGCAAATATTTCCAGATATAGGAAGGGAATTATATCCCTGGCTGGCACTGGGTTGGTTGATGATGTCTAATCTGAAACTATACTTCTTTTCTTTACTTTTTTTTTAAACTTGAGATATATCAGACAACATGGGGAATAAAATTTAACATCATTATAAATTAAAAATAATTTTTAAAACATTGGCTCAAAGTCACATTGAGGAAGATATTTCCATCTTTCCTCGTTAAAGACGACTGCTTTCTGCTGCTCAGCTCCAAGATAAAGAAAAGACATTGCCTCAGTGGGTTGAACTAGATTGACGTTATGCTTTTGTTGAAAAACTACTTGATTCTTAAGCCTTATTAATTATCATGTTAGACTATACCTTTTAGATGTAAGTATCAAACTATGCTTTCTGTTTTTAAAAAATGCTCATTTTCTGCCCTGTTCTAAGAAAGCATTTTGTTTGGATTAGTAGTTATTTGGTGTTATCATAACAACAATCAAACCAGTACTCTAAGTTTAAGCTGATAAATTTAAGCGTAAAGGAAACACAAAATGCTAGGTTTTAAAATCTACCTGTATAAAGAACCGTGTCTACACATGCTTAGACTTTTATTTTGTTTATATGTGAATAAATTACTTAGTAAGTGGTCGTGTAAATTCAAATTTGCTAAATCAAAGCCAAATTACTTTTCCTTCATGGTTTAAGTGGTGTTTTAAGAGAAGCCCCCATGTCAGCAGGCTAATGCACTGTTTGGCTGTCTCAATATGCGAATGAAAGAGATTGTATTGTGTGGAGACAGACATAAGGAAGAAAGGGTAGTTAGTCAATGAACCGCATTGGAGAAAAAATGAAATTATCTGAAGGTTCAGGACTTTCTCATGAGTTTTTAAATTTTAAATTAAAAACAAACAACAAAAGACCTTAAAAGGGAAAGACATCCTTGCGAAGATGCCTCATCTGCTTGATCCTTGTCCTGATTCCGGTTTTACTAATTCACCTAAATGGGCCCTTTTGCTTGAGGGACGGTCTCTTTCTTGTTTTTTAATATACTTGTCCTGCTTTAAAATAGAACCTTCCCTAGTAGGAAATTTCTGTCACCTGCTGTTATGAAGTGATGTAGGCAGAAATGTCTAACTTTATTCTGCTTTGAATGATTCGTGAGTTCAAATGAAAGGTGAATGCTAAGACAAAAGCAAATTCAAAGTTCCTGCTCTATAGCTTTAAACATGTGACAGATATTAGTTCATTTAAAAAAAAAACCCACAGTACCTGATCAATAGCTTAAATGCGTGAGAGGAAATAGTTCATTTAACAACCCACAAAACTGCAGCATGAATAATAAAAACCTAGAGACAGATATTGGGGTTCAATCTGAAGGTCAGAAAACTAAAGCAGTCAACTACTAGAGAGAACTTTTATCTCTATTAAATCATAGACCAAAAGGGTGAGATCCTGACTCCATTAATCCTTATACTCCACACTACACTGAGTTATAGTCTCTTCCCCTTTAAATTCCTCTCTCCACCCAACTATATCACTCCTGTCTCCACTTCCCTGATGCTGGGATTAAAAGTGTGTGACTCCCAAACACTTGTATTAAAGGTGTGAACCACCACCACCTAGACCTATTTCTGGATCTTGTGTATCCCAGGGCAACCTGGAACTCACAAAGACCCATTTGCCTTGCCTCGTTCCCTGATTTTGGGATTAAAAGTGTCTCTCAACACTCCCTGCCCTATATGGCTGACTAGTGTGACTACTTTGCCCTCTGATCTTCAGGTAAACTTTATTAAAACACAAATAATACACCACTATACAAAACTAATAACATAATTGTATTATATTTATATTATAAGTCTGATTTATATATATTAAATGTCTAAGATATCACATGTATGTATATATGTTTTCTGTGTTTTAGATACCAGTTCCTGGGTTTTCAGGATGATCTGATCTTAAAATTAATTACCCTATTTTAAAAGTATATTGTATCTAAATTCTGTAAAAATGACAAAATGAAGTTATTAAATGAAAAGATATAAGGGTTTTGTATGTGAGATATATTTTTTTAAAGGTTAAGGAAAGAAAAATATTTTTTAGATGAGAAAGGACTTATAGAGCAAGGTAAAGGTTATTCCATTATGAAAATAAATTCAACTTAAGAGTAAAGGCTATTGTAAAAATTAAACTTTACGGGAGGGAATATGGTTACAACTAAGTTGCTTGCAATTCAAGGCTATTAAATTTTTAGCCTCAGATTTCAATATCCAGAGAAAAAAACTAGTACCCAATTCTCTGTTTACAACAATCAGTTAGTTCTTCTTGAGAATTAATCCATTCTTACTAATGTTTACAGAAAAACAACCAGAGCATGGAGCGATGGCTCCATAGCTAAAAACATGTGCAACTTCTGCAGAGGGCTGAGCTCCATGCTCAACACCCGCTACAAGGCAGCACACAATGCCCCTAGCCAGCTTCAGAGAGATGTGATAGAGGAGAGCCATTTGTTTGTCCTGGCCACCCAGAACCAAAATAATCACACAGAAACTGTATTAATCAAAACACTGCTTGGCCCATTAGCTCTAACTTCTTATTGGCTAACTCTTATATTATTTTAACCCATTTCTATTAATTTGTACAATGCCATTTGGCAGTGGTTTACCAGAAAAGATTCTAACCAGTGTCTGTCTCAGGTGGAGGATCCAGGGCTTCTCATGACTCTTTCTCCTTTCTTCTAGCATGCCATTTAGTTTTCTCCTCCTACCTAAGTTCTGCCCCATCAACAGGCCAAAACAGTTTCTTTAATCTTTAACCAATGAAAGCAATACATAGACAGAAGGACCTTCCATACCATTTTTCCTTTTCTGTTTAAACAAAAAGGAAAGCTTTAACTTTAACATAGCAAAACTACATATAACAAAACAGTTATCAAGCAAGAACTACAGTTACAATATTTCTATTTATTTTATCTTTTATCATAACTAAGGAAAACTATAACTATAACTATCTATTCTTCAACTCCATCAAAGACTCCAGAAGGATATAATATTACCTAAGTAAACAGGAAGTACATTGTAAACAACTTCCAGAACTCTAGAATTGAGAGAGACATCTCACTGCCTGGACAGTCACCCAAAGTTCTTGTGTACCATGGGGGCCATGTTCAGCCTCCAGGCCCATAATATCCAACAGACTTTTCATGAAGCAGGAAATTTCAAAGACACATCTGCCTATATTGGCCGTTTGCCAGTCACTTATTTATATGCCCTTCAGAATGTCTCACAGACTCTTTCAGGAACCCTGAAGGACCGTCTTACTTTTAGGCTAGTTCAGCAGTCATTTCTCTGTGGGTCCTGTAAGTCCAGGGTATACAACAGTCCAAACAAGAGCAGTTTCTTGCCCAAATGGCTAACCAACTTCAAAAGGAGTCTCTTTGATGCTCATCTTCCTTTTGGAGTAGCTTGGTGCTGCCAGGAGCAGATGTGTCTCACCATCATAAAAAGTCTTAAGTTCTTAAACATTTTAAATGTAATATTCTTAAGGTCTCTGAAAGATTTGAGGAATACCTATCTAACTGAAATATATCTCTATACATCTAGAAAATCTAACTAACATGACTATAAACTTGACTATTATAGATGAGTATCTATTAACTTATATTTCTTAATTATACATTACATTTTTAAATGAACTACACAAACACAATACCTTAATCAAGGGCAGAAATATACACATACACTGTAACAAAATTTACCTTAAATTTGTATCAATAAACCCAGATCCATACCAAAGCAAATTATTCATATCTATATTATATCCCCCTTTAAATGTAAACAAACATTTATAAATAATATTTGGGAATATGTGTGTAGATTTGTCCATACTGCTTACTGCTGCTTGGGGGCACAGTTAATCAGGTCTTTTAAGGTGTATCCTGTGTGATAAGTTTATCTCAGTCAGCAGTTGGGAGAAGTAAGTTTTGAGTAGTCAAAAGGTTGAATTCTAATTTGACCAGAGTAATTATTCTCTTTTTTTTAAAAAAAAAAAGTATTTTTGAGACTATGATATAATTACAGAATTTCCTGCTCCCATATAACTCTCCTCTCACTCTTCATGATCTTTTAAATTAATTTTTATTAAAAATTGCATAAATATGTGTATATACATATATATTCCTAAATACATTAAGACAACCGGTTTTGTCTGTGTATTGTTACTTTTATATATGTTCTCAGGGCTGACCATTTGGTATTGGAAAATAATTAGGTCTGTTCTTACCTGAGGTGACATGAGCTGTACAAGAAAAGCAACAATCAACCTGGTAACATGGATGTGGGGAGGAAGGCAGACTAGTTCTTCCTTCGTAATGGAAGGAAGCTAGGGCAGTTAGGAGATTTCTTTGGACAGCAGCACTATCTCATCCTTCCTGTGCTGGTGCAGTACATTCAGTACAGACCATTGTACTCAACTCGTTCTAATGCAGAAGTTCTTTCCACTCATTTTCTCCCTTGGAAAGTAAAATCATTGGAGAGGTGTATTAGTACCTGGAAGCTGCATAATTCAGGTTTCACCTACTGTTTTCCTCTCACACAGATGGTAGATTATCTCTTGTGTATAATTTAAGATAGAAAGCCTTGTCCACATAAAGCTAAAACAAGAACATGTTTAGAGGGCACACAGAAATTCTAAGTAATACATAACCAACACAGACTTTGTCCAAATTATAAAAGTGACAATATTTTTGCTAGAAAAAGTGTCTACATTTGAAAGGTCAAGGTCTATTGCTTTATGCTAAATATAACCCTGAAAATGAGGACTTTAGTGATTAGCTCTCTCAATCCTCTAATCTGATTATCAGTGTGGGCAGATGTTCCTCTGGAGCATTATGGCTGTGTGTTTACTGTATTGCTATCTGTTTGCTCTCAAATGAATGGTGATCTTCATGGTTGGGTAAAAGACAAATCTAAGTTAGAGCTATTCTGCTACTGAACTGAACTGTAGCTATGAGTACAGGTCCTACAGATTGAGCATCCCTAATCTTAAAGCTCCAAATGCAAAATAGTCCCAAATATGAAATTTTCTGAGCTGTGATTGGATTCCACCAGTATGGAAAATTACATACTTAACCCCTCCACACATATTTCAACAACATTTAAAGGATGGGTCAGAACATATGACACCCAAAAGAGCTAAAGCCACACAATACTACATTTCCATCAACATACTTTCTAACTTTTTAGCTAGTATATTAAAATCTTCCTCCTCATTGTTGGATTGTCTGTCTTATTACTCATGTTTGTCCTTTTTGTCATATTTTCCTGCTTCTGAAAACGATCTGTCTGATATTCTAGGCCTTAGCCAAAGCTGGTTGTCCCAACATTGCAAAAGAGACTTTGGGTGATTGTTCAGGTGGCCAGCTGTCTCTGTCATTTCTTGCACCTTTTGGAAGTCACTTGCCTGTACTTCCTGCTTACTCGGTTACTATTAATTTCCTTCTCAGGTCTTTGATGGAGTTAAAGACTTGTTGGTCATAGCTACTTTCCTCTCATAACTTAGCTAAGACATTTTGAGTATAAGACAGACTCCTCAGGCTAGGACAACTATTGAAATAATCTGTTATTTGATAATTACCTTACTGGACATTTAGCATGTTTTTCTTGCCATGTTTGTTGCAGTTCTATTTTTGTGTATGTTTTTGCCTTTTCTTTCTCCTGAACAACACTTGACTTTTGTTCTTACTGTATATAGTTTTATATAGGCTTAGAACCCTCTTATTTAGACAAAAGGCAGAGGTGTTGTGGGAATTGATTCAGACAATTGCCTTTTGGGTACTGGTCCATTAGGACATGGTCTGAGGTACTACATGTGGACTGATAAGCGCAGACAGAAAGCGCGCCACTCTCTCAAGCTGGTGGGACTTCTGTTCAGAGCTCCCAGTGTCCAGAGAGGACCACAGCTCTCTACCCTTGTTGTGAGACTTTTCCCAAATAAATACTCGTTATCCTTTATCCAGGGCTCTCGTGGACTTCCTTAATTGAATCTACAGTCCATACTTGCTTGACAGCTCTTTCTTAATTAATATGTTCATTTTCTCTGTCCAAAAAGTAAAAGTAAAAGTTGACACAACTTAAACTCAGTTTTGAAAACTCTTTTTATGTGATTTCAACTAAGTAAAATTATAGTTTCTCTCTCTCTCTCTCTCTCTCTCTCTCTCACACACACACACACACACACACACACACACCTCACACACACACTTCACACATATACCAGATTAAAATGAAAACACACTAAAAACTACCTTCTGGATATGTATATAAGTTATATATGAAAAAATTATTTTGGGGTTTATATTTGAGTCAAATCCTCAAGACAATTCATAATATATATTTAGGTAAAGCACCCCAAACAATTAACAAAATCAACTTACTGATGAGCAAATCTGAAATATATTAATATTCTTAAATTTTTGTTGAGAGTACTTTACTGAGCTGGCTTGTACAGTTTTCATCTCTGTGCACTGTTGTGCTATATACTCTCTTAAGTGCTTCTATTTCCTTATTTCAAAAAACTAAGACAAGGCTGGATACATTTTCAACACTTAACCACATTATTTTCATTCAGTGATTTTAAGAGTGACCACAACTGGCGACACATTTATCTCTTGCTCTGGAGAAAAAGCAGGAATGATAAACATTAGTCAGAGAGAGTGTACATCATTTTTGGTGGATCCATGATACATTATATTCTCCAATGTACTCGCCATATCACAGAGGGTGCATTAGAGAAACTATGTTCCATCTGGCCTGACTCACTAGGGCAATATGTATTTGATGGGACTGTATTTAACAAAGCCTTCCTGACCGCCACCTCCCAGAGATTATCTGTCTTCCTCAGCAGATTTGTAAACTCCTCCTTACTGCTTGCTGGATTTGCTTCAAATCTTCCTTAGGCAGTTCACTGACAGTAGAAAGACCTCCCTGCTTCTTAAATCAGCACCACGTTAGCTCCTTAAAATGATGTTACAGGACATTGCCCAAGTCACATAGTTCAACTAATTCTAGTTGTTCACTAGTGACCTAGACATTTTGTCTAACAAAGACAGATCAGTTGCCTCGGCCCTTTCTGTCAGTTCTCAGGCAATTATAAAGGCTGTTAGAGGACAGGATATTGTGCCAAGGGACTAAAAACTGTAGATGTTAATATAATCCAGATTTCCTTCAGATTCTTTTGTTATGGCCAGGGTTGATGTGAGAGGAATCCGGAACAAGTATCTTTTATTACTAGAAGAGCTCAGGACTCACCATCGCTTTTGTATTCAATCTCAGTATTTAATGATCTCTACCAAGCTCACACCTGGAGGTTGGAAAGAATACAGGGCTGAGACTCAAGCATGTTTGGGTTTAATCTCAGTTCTACAAACAACCATAGTTTAGAAACATGACTAGGTACTGTAGGATTCTGGATCTCAGTTTAAACCTCTGTGAAAACAACATACTTCAATATTTTTGTGGTATTAAAATCTTGAGAACCCTATGACTCATACTTTACTGGATTCGAAGCTATTCTGAGTGTCTGTTTAGCTACAGCCACCATACTGTCACTTGCTATAGGAAGAATGAGTCAACCAGGAAGATGGTTCGCCAGTTCCCTCACAGCCTTCCTCTTCCTGTTGACTTTAGATGAAGGAACAGTTTTCCTCAGGCTTGTGGAAACCTTTTGACCTAGATACTACTTTCAAGACTAGGATGTGACATTCCGTATGACTGTTGAAGTCACTTTTCCTCCCACGTGTCCCAACGTCTTAGTTCTGTAAAGTCGGAGTTGCCCTCAGACATTTAAATTCCCAATAACATTGAAAGACATCTCTCTCGTGGATATAAAACACTCACACTCATGTGTTCTTCGATTATAAGGGGTAAATTCTGCCATGATGACCTGGATTGACAATCTCAAACTTGTAACTGTCCTTCTTGTTCAAATTGTGTTCCTTAATGGTCAGAGCTGCCTTTTGGGATTCACCCTATATAGCAAATAAAAGGGGAAAGAAACTAACATGCTCAAAGTGTTTCTACCCTGTCCCTGAGGATGTTACACCTCAGAACAAAAGAGGCCTCTTAAGTCCCAATTCTACCCTCAGCCGGTTACTCTGAGGGTGCTGATTGATTATACTACCTTTTTTTGTTTGAGAAGCTCACCCCCTTAGATCATTGCAAAGTGATGTCTAATCCTCGTGTCTTATTCTATGCAGAGAGGTGCCCTCTGAGCTCAACCTATGGAAAGAGCTGATGGGAAGTAATGGTAACTTTCCACGCCACAAGGTCATTCCCTATTGTGTGTCCTGACCCAGGCTAACACATCATGTTAAAATAGTGCGCCAAGGGTGTCGAAGGCAACCTGACCAACTGTGATGTGGAAGGCTCTGTGCCGTCCTGCAGGAAGCTGAACACCTTTGTGCTTTCCATCTTGCTGCATCACACATCTTGACACAGCACTGAACCTTTCTTACTGAAAAGGTAACTGAGGCTCAGGAAATTTCAAAGAACAAGAAATAAAATCCAGATCTCTAATTTCCAAGTGTTTTCCCCCAATACAGCAACCAACTTTCCAAGAAAACAAAATTGCTGCCCCAATTCAAAAGTCTCAATTTTTAGACCAGCAATAGCTGGCCCAAGCCCACCCATTAGCAGAGAATAAGGAAGAAATGGCAGCCACGAGCACTGAAGTAAAACTCTCATTCAGTTCTGCCTTAGAAGTTCATGTAGTCCAGTTTGGAGACATATTTCATTGAATTCAGAATGAGAATAAAATTTGAAGATAACTTCTCTTCCGAACATGACCCTAGCAAAATATTTGCTAGAATTCCCCTTTTCTGATAGTATTTGGAATGCAGTAGGAGGGACTCACCCTAGTCTCCCAAGAATGTAGGAGCATGTTGATTGTCTCCCAGTACCTGCTGCCTGTCTCAGTGATTTCTACGTGCACTGAGCTGGCAGCTCACACTGGCTCACACGTCACATTCACCTCTGCCCAGCTCTTCCCTCTGTGAAGAATCACTGGTGGCTTGAGATTGGCCATCGAAGGTATCACACCACGAATGAGCAACAACCACCACTTTCATTGTTTCAATTTTTCTCCAATCAGCTGGTGGTTAAGCATTTACCTTACAAGCTCTGACTATTGTTTTTAATCGTTGTTTTCTAGTAACACCCAGAGCACTCTCAGCCCAGGCTAGTCTTCTTAGGAATGTGACTCCACCCTTAGATATCAAGGCAACTGAAAACAGGACAGTTATAAACGTGTTAAATATCCCAGAGAATTGACCTAATGTGAACCACTGTGCTGTACTTTTCAAAATTTTCAAGAAACTTGAAAAAGATTTTCTTTAAATACCTCTTAGTATAGTCAGGAAAAATCAGGAATTTATTAGATAATGTCAGAGAAAACAAGAGAAAGGGGCGAATACACATTTATCAAGAGAGTCCTTTAAAAGTTTCCCTCAATTTCCCTTTTAATCTTGTATAAACTTTCATTGTTGATTTTTGTTGTTGTATAAACAAAACGTTGGCCATAGTCTAATATATAGAAAGAACAGTGGGCTTTCTTAGTTGTGTCGATTAGGGATATGTGGGAAGGGGCTGGCCAAAACTTCAACCTCAGCCAGTGTGTCAAACAGTGTAATTATCATTTTAGAAAATGATGTGGCAGTGTAGAATTCTTCTGTGTGCAAGAAGAGAAAGACATATCTCCTCACAAAGCACTTCGTTCATTGGCATGAGCCAGAAACTATGGTATTTGTGTGTTGGATTTAAAAACTGAACTGTTGATAACACAGAATACATACATACATTACAGGTGCAGTGGCCCAGGCTTCTGACCTCAACATTTAGGAGGTGGTAGAGTAAGGAGGTTCAGGCCTTGCCCTCAAGTAAGTGTACTCTGAGATTGAGGTTTATTTGCAGTAATGGTGCAAACTGGTGTATTGAGCAATCCTCGGTATGGGTCACTTCCTTCTGGCTAGCCAGTTTCTCGTTATTGACACACACGTGTTCCTCGGGTTTTCCCTCTCTCTGACTGCAGGCAAAAGTATGGAAGTTGGTCTTAACTTTCCAACTCCCGGGAAATTCCTCTTAGGATACAGTGCTCGCGGGGGCGGGTTGGGACACTGCTGAAGACGTGATTCAGCTACATTTTTGCGCTCCGCCCCCTTGGGGGTCCAGGGACGACTGCCTACTTAAAGACCGCTCCCCTGTGAGCAAGTAATTGGCAGTCTCTTCACTGCACGCCGTCCAGGGAGCCGCAGCTCAACCCTGCATTATGGACCCTGCTATGCCCCTGGGACTGTGGCTTCTGCCGCTGCTCCTGGTGGGTTCCGCTCGCGGTCTCGCTTCAGCATCCGCCCAAGGTATCGGTCCAGGATCCATTCCTCTTACCCCTTTTCACCAGGGACGTGCTTTCTTGCTAGGCTGTCCCCAGGGCCTCTGCCAAGGGGAAGTCTGTCATACTTACTGCAGAAACTTCTGCTGAGCTCAGACTCCAGACCTTCCAGTCCTTGGTAAGCACCAAATTTGACCCTCTCTCTTGTTTTTCTTCTGATTACAGGGAATAACTTAGAGATCTGCCTTTTGCCTTTGGAGAGGGGACCCTGTCGGGCTCTCATCCCTAGGTTCTACTATGATAGGAACCGGCAGAGGTGCCGCAAATTCAAGTACGGGGGCTGCCTGGGCAACGCCAACAATTTCCACAGTCGGGATCTCTGTGAACACACTTGTGGGAATATCGAGAGTAAGTGGGGTGCACTGGGCTCAGCTAGCGTCTGCACCAAGCGTCGGTCAGAGCTCAACAGATTTTCCAGGTCTTGCTGAGTCCATTGACTTTTAACCTCAAATTTCTGAAGTGCTAAACAAACTTCACTGACTCCTCCCTCCCCCCCCCCGTTTGTTATTAGTTCTCCGAGAATTTCAGAAAATATGTGTTGATCGTTTTCATCTCGTTTACTCCAGATCCATGCCCCCTTTCCTACCCACCCAACTTATTACTTTCCCAACCCCTACGGAGTAGAGTTTATGCTGTCTGTATACGCTTGGACATGTGGAGAGTGGTCACCCCACCTGGGGCTATGATTTTAAAGAAAACTGATTTTGCCCCAACATCAATTCCTTAGGGTGAGACTGTGCCCATCTCCCTTATGATTGTTTCTAAGTTTCCCCAAAGTTTAACCTCAAATCTACAACCACGAACAGAGTTCCTCTCTCTGTCAGATTTCACTGCAATGCCGTGCCTGCGTGAACTTTGGGAAGGATGAATGAGCTTATCTTAGGCCATCAAAAATGCAAGGGAAGGACATCATTACTCTTTCTATATCCACCATTATTTCCAGAAAAACGGTCTCTAGATACAGGATACTTTTATTGATTCTTACTTTTGAGGAGGGATTTCTCTTGGTATATAACTTTAATTTTGTCTCCTGGGTTAACGTAGTGGGATAGCTAAACTTCACAAGAGTTTGTTTTTTTTTACTTTGCCATTTTATAATTGTATCGATTAAGGATGGTACAGGGCTGTGGCCTCCAATGAACTTAGCCAGGAAAATATGTGTATTGAAGTGAATAAATTTGTATCCAGAAATGATCAGAGAACAGTCTTCTACTGAAGCTGAGTCAGGCTTCATACACTGTCTACAAGAAGCATACTTTCTGATGAAGGGGCATATTTTTGGAATATAGTATTCTAGTATGAAATAAGATTATTGTCCTCCAGTAGTTTTGGAAATTATGGAAAAGTTTTGAAAGTACTGCTTGGAAGGCTGCTTTGATTTTCATTATAATCTTATTAATTTCTTAGGTTAGCATGCAGAAGAGTGGGCTTTCTTAGGCTCCTTCGTACATACATGTCATTGTACTTCCTCTCTTTCCCACTGCACCGTTTCTCATTGTCTGCTCTTTTTTTTTTCTGGTCCTTTTGCCTTCATCTCTTACACCATATGCACTCTGTACAGTCTTTTTGCTCCTCTCCCTGCTTGGAACTTTCTTCCCTGCCCCACTTTTCCGCCTTTTAACTTTGACCATACATAAGCATCAACCTAGATCCTGCGTATGAGAGGGGATTTGCAGTGCTTGCCTTTGTGAGCATGGCTGAGTTTGTTTTCCATGATGATCTCCAGTTCCACTCATTTCCCTGGAAATGTCATTTCCACTATTATTTTCATCTGCAAACATTCCATTGTATATTCAGCCACATGTACTTAAAGATTCGTCTGTTGCTGGACAGCTGTCTGTTATTGTGAAGAGTACAGGAATAAGCATGCATGTTTAGATATTTCTGTGGTGTGTGCACCCAGGGCTCATTAGATACATACTTGAGTGTAATAGAGTTGGGTCAGATAATAGTTCTATTTCTACATTTACACACACTGACTACCATAGTGGCTATACCAGTTTACTTTGTTATCAGCAGTGAATAAGGGCCTACTCTTCTTGCCCCAGCTCCTTACAGCACTTGCTTATTTTCTTGATAATAACCAAGGAAGACTACTGTGGGATATTTATACACTGTGTGAAGGTGCATTGTTGTGATTGGTATAATAAAATGGTGATCAGTCAATAGGTAGGCAGGAGGTACAGGTGGGACTTGTGGGGACAGAAAGACTTTGGGGAGAAGAAGAGTGGGGTCACCAGTCAGATGAGAAGGAAACAGGAGGTACAAGGTAAAGAAAGGAAACGCCACACGACAGAATGTCTATTAATATAAACGGGTTAATTTAAGTAGTAAGAGCTAGTTGAGACAAGTCGAAGCTGAAGGCCAAGCTTTCATAATTAATAAAAAGTCTCTGTGTTGTGATTTGGGGCTGGTGGGGGAAAAGAAAGCCCGCTCAGAAGACTTCTTTGAGTAACATGTTTTATTACCTCTCTGTTCCCCTAGAAGTTCCTGCAGTTTGTCGGTTAGAACTCAAAACGTACCCATGTGACAAGCGCAATTTTCAGTATTTCTTCAATCTGAATACCATGACATGCGAACCCCTTAGCCCTCATCTGTGCAGTAAATCTTTGAACATATTCCCCGATGAAAATACTTGTAAGAAACGCTGTGAACAAAACAAAAGTGAGTACTTTAATTGTGGGTTTCTATTCAAAATTTTTATCAAGATTTTAAGGGAAAATCAATAATTTGACCTAAAATTAACTTGGTTTGCATGCCAGGGATTGCACAATCATATGTCATGTATGTATGTATGCTTGTATGTGTATCTCAGGAATCAAACCTAGACTGTGTCGATATTCACAACCGCTCCCCCAAAGGAAGCAGGATGTCCTTACTTTTCCATGGGTGGGTACTAGCTGAAGATTAATGATGTGCGCAGTTCTTGAGACTGGACCAGCAGTCACAAAGACATTAACAAATAGTGCTACTTTTTCTCTTGTTTCTGGAACCCTCCAATTGAACACCTCTAATTAGAAAATCTAAAATTTGAAAAACTTGAAACACTCTGGTCCCAATCATTTTCATATAAAGAATATTCATTCTGTATTACATAAAAATAGAGGAAGGATCTAATGGATAGGAGGGGAGAACAAGAGTGGACATAATGCTTTTTCCTCATATTTTCTGGTATATATCTATATATGAACAAGGGAGCAGGGACACTACGAGAGAAGTAGATGGGTCGGTAGCATTGGCGATGACAAATGGGAGATGTAATGCGAGATATAAGCACAATGAGAATAAGAATGTCATGATGTAACCTATTTTTATATCAATGAAAATAATTGATAAAAACATAGCATATACCATTAAGTACTGAGACTTCAGAAATGTATAGAAGTGGTTTTGTGTGTGAGACAGCGTAATATATAGGGCTGAGACTTTGTTTGAACTTCTGTATGCTTTGATAATTACAAATCATATCACAGTTTTCTGCCCTGCTTTTCCCTTAAGATATAGTTTCCACCAGATATAGCAGGGACATACAGATCTTAAAAAGTTAAATCCTGAAGTTCTTTAGCAGACCGTGGCAGGCTCTATGGCTGTACTGTGCTGAGTATACAGAATTAAATGTTAAATGTATGTAAATGTTCCAGTGATGGTACCAGCCCAAAAACGTTTGTCAAGGAAGGTATGCCACATACCTTCCTTTGGAACATAACCCATTTTCATCTGTTGAGTTCGAGACTTACTTTCTTTTTACATACAAAAGGTAAAAGACTTAGCTTTTGTAAAAGGAATTATTTTAGCTGCTTATGAAATTGAGAAAGGTGTATATGGGAGGCGTTGACTTGCAGAGGACATGATGTAAACATAGTGCATATATATGAACGAACATTAAATTTTTAACTTATTAAAAAATAAATGATCAAAATGAAGCAGGTAATCCTCCTTACAACCTGGACTCACATTTTGAAATGGTTCAGTGTCTTGGATTCAGTGTGAGGCCTGTGTGGGATTTTCTTCAGCTACTCCACTGACCATCAGCACCTCTTACTTTGGTATTACAGCATATTTAATTTCTTTTTCATAAAGTTCCATCATTTTGCTCCAGTCCAAAAGATGAAGGCCTGTGTTCTGCCAATATGACGCGCTATTATTTTAATTCAAGAAACAAAGCCTGTGAGACCTTCACCTACACCGGCTGTGGTGGAAATGAAAATAACTTTTATTACCTGGATGATTGCGACCGCGTTTGTGTTAAAGGTAGTAAAGCTCTTCATATTCACTCATCACACGACGAGAATGAAAAATTCAAAAGGAGGATTGTATTTTCTATATCCATTTTACTAGTGCCAAATGGCCATGTCTAGACTAATCTTTCAAAGATAGTGCTTGTGGGCCTATTTGGTTTGTCAGAGGCACATGCTGGCTCGCTGTAGCAGCCAGTAGGCATGCTCTCTCAGGTTCAGATGTAGATCATTGGCAATGGAACGCTTAATGAGTTAAGCTGTGCTTGTGACCAGGATAGATGAAATGAGGTGAGGTCACAAGTATTCTGGACAATTTGATATAAAGTGAGTGTCAGACTAAAGCCTTATGATATTAATTGCAATTTTGTTGTCTTTAGCCTCAAAGAAGTCAAAGAAAAGGAAGACAGGAAGTGGCTTCAGAATTAGAACAAAGCCTAGACGTTGGACTCCCCGTTTGAAGCATTCCCCTGTACTTGAGGAAACAAATCATCAGTAATTTATTCACCTGGTTTTACTGTTGTCACGTCTTTACATATGTTTTTATTCATAACAAGCTGCCTTCCAAATGTTAAGTTAAAATTTTTAATTTACTGTTCAAATAGTTAAGTGACTGAATTCTTTCAGTTATCAGATATGAATGTGAACATGACTCATCCAAATTCTTGGGGTGGGTTAGTCCTCATTTCAGAAGACAGTGGTTACTAAAATGGCATAAGTCAAAATAAATTGTGCAATTTTAACATATATGAGCATCAACAAGAACGGTAAAACCATTTAATTACAAACTTAAAAGTTTAAGTTATATTTTAGGCTCCAGGAGAAAAACTGCTGTTTTACGAATACTTTACACAATCATCCCAACATTATTACTTATACCTTGCCTTCCATTCCTGTCTGGTCAGATTTCAGTATGATTAGAAAGTGCAGTTTTTTCAAAGTTATAATTATTACTGGATGAATTTAAAATGTGGATAAATTTATTAAAACAAAAGCATTTCCTAGAAAATATCATTACATATGTAATTCTGTGTCTCTTTATTTTCTCATATCTGACAAGCTACATTTTCCATAGCTGACATTCTTTGACAATATGTGTTGTATATTTCCTCAGACAAAAGTTTCTGGAAAACAATGACATTACTAGATCTTTTATACATGTAAGATGTATCCTCCAAACACATGTATGATTTAGTAACTTGAATTTCACAAATAAATTATTTTTAAAAGTGGTTATTACAAGAACATAGTGTTTTTCTTTTTTAGAAAAAGAAAAAAATGTATCATATCTTTTTTTTTTAATTTTTCAAATTCTTCTTTTTTTTTAGCAATTCTTTATTTATTTATTATGTATACAATATTCTGTCTGTGTGTATGCCTGAAGGCCAGAAGAGGGCGCCAGACCTCTTTACAGATGGTTGTGAGCCACCATGTGGTTGCTGGGAATTGAACTCAGGACCTTTGGAAGAGCAGGCAATGCTCTTAACCACTGAGCCATCTCTCCAGCCCCTGTATCATATCTTTTTAGAAAATTTAACATTTAAAAGTAATTCTTTAGCAAAAGTACAAGAACACTCGCTCTTTGACTGAGAAGACACCTGAAAACCTATCACAGTTGTTTTGGAAACACGGGTGTGCTTGAGAATATTGACCAGTGCAGAAAACTGGAAACCAAGCAGATGCAAAGCGACACATGGGGCATGAGCAGAGTGTCTGTGTGTGTGTGTGTAATCAGACCCGAGAATCCAGTGAGGAAGCAGAGTGTCTGTATGTGTATAATCAGACCCGAGAATCCAGCGAGGAAGCAGAGTGTCTGTATGTGTGTGTGTAATCAGACCTGAGAATCCAGCAAGGAAGCAGAGTGTCTCTCTATGTGTGTGTAATCAGACCCGAAAATCCAGCAAGGAAGCAGAGTGTCTGTGTTGTGTGTAATCAGACCCAAGAATCCAGTGAGGTAACTGGGACCAGGCAACAAGAGCAAACACACACACATTCTCAGATGTCATTGAGGATGTTGACTCATTTAAAATGATAGCCTAGAACAAGACATAGGCAACAAGCAGTTAATAAATATGAGACAAGTTTTATTTAAATGATCCTTCTGTAGTTTTGACTTTGGAAGGTGTTGTTTTATGTAATTTTATACAAGTTAAAGGTAAGAAGTTGGGCATCTTTTAACACTGAAAAAAATGTAGCTGAGAATCCAAAGAACTATTGAACAGTAAAAGAAGTACCAAAAAAAAATATATAGACTTAGTTTTGGTGGCTTTCAGAACCAGTACATTACCATAAATCTTTGGCAGTATTCCACTGAAGGGTTTAAAAATTCTAAAGAAATCAGAGAAAGCATGAAAAAGTTCTTCAACTGTGATTAATTATTGCTAAACTGTTGCTGCTATTCTGAACCCAAATGTATAGATACTTTATGGTGCTATATATTCAATAAAATAGGAGACTTCTTTAAAGGAGATTTTTAGTTTCAAGAGAAAATATCTAGAAGCATGTATTGAAAAATGAATAGAAATCTCTCCTGTAGTCAGAGACTACTTGTTTGCTCCTACCTGTCCAGACCTGAAATAATTACACAGAAACTATATTAATTGCAATACTGTTTGGCCAATAGCTTAAGCATATTTCTAGCTAGCTCTTACATTTTGAATTAACCCATTTCTATTATTTTATATTTTACCACGAGGCTCGTAGTTTACAGGTAAAGTTCTGGCCATTCGTCTCCTTTGGTGGCAGCTACATGGCTTCTCACTGACTCTGCCTTCTTTCTCCCAGAATTCAGTTTAGTTTTCCTGCCTAACTCTATTCTGCCCTGTCATAGACCCAATTCTTTATTAACCAACAGTATTCACAGCATACAGAGGGGAATCCCACATCACTTTCCCACCATTTTTCTTTTATTTCCTCAAACATGACATCCTGACCACAGTTTCCCCTTCTCCCCTCTTCCCAGTCCCTATCCCTCTTTCCCAGATCCACTCCTCCTCCATTTACTTTCAAAAATAAAAAAGAGCAGGCCTCCCAGGGTTATATCAACAAAACATGGCATAACAAGTTACAATAAGAATTGGCACAAACCTTCATATCAAGGCTGATGAGACAACCCAGGAGGAGGAAAAGGGTCCCAAGAGCAGACAAAAGAGACAGAGACAGCCCCGCTCCCATTGTTAGGAGTCTCAAAGAACACCCAGCCACACAACTATAGTACATTATACATATGCATTATAGTTGATATGCAGAGAACCTAACTCAGACCCACAGGATCCACAATTGTTTCCTCAGTTTCTGTGATTCTCTGTGAACCCTGCTTCATTGATTCTGTGGGCCATGTTCTCCGGGTGTGGTGTCTTTGACCCTTCTGGATCCAGAAATCCCATTCCCCCTTCTATGGTGTTCCTAGAATTTCAGCTAGTATTTGGCTATGGGTCTCTACATCTGCTCCCATCAGTTACTGGATGAAGCCTCTCTGATAATAATGGGCTTAGGCACAGATCCTATGAGTATAGCAGAATCATATCATTGGGAATCATTAGAATCATTGTATTCATTCATCTATCCAGCCTGGTACCTGATCATCCAGGCAGTATCAGAAGTTGGCTCCCTCTTGTGGCTTGGATTTCAAGTTGGACCGTCATTTGGTCACTCCCACAAGCTCCATTGCCCCAGAACATCTTAAAGGAGGAGAAATTGTAGATTGAAGATCTTATGATTGAGTTGGTGTCCAAGTCCCACTGTCAGAAGACTTGCTGGGTTATAGATGATGACCGATTCAGGCATTGTATTCCCCACTGGTAGGTGTCTTCTCTGGGATCACTTTTGAAGATTCCACATTCTTCTGCATGTGCCCAGCAACGTCATTTGTCTTTCCGTGCAGGTTTCCTTCATCCCTCCCTCCACCCCTGCCTGATTCCTCCTGTTCCCATCCGCACCTGCCCCCAAGTTTGAATTAGAAATATTATTATGAACACAGATGTCATGTTTTTTCAAGATACATCTTATTCCCCAACTTCCACTAAAGCTCCTTAAAGCAGTGACAAGTACCACTAAGCACACTTGCTCCTCACATCTTCTCCTAATATCATACTTTATTAAAAAAGAATTGACATTTTAAGGAGAAGTCCCCAAACATAAGTCTAATGTAAGAACTATTCAGAGGAGCTTGGGATGTATTATTCTAAATATCAATGAAGGAATCAAAAGTAGCTCACATTGATGTAAAAGAAGACAATATTAGCATCAAACCAAATAAGGACCTCAACACATAAAAACATATAAATGTATAAGAACTACACATCTATAGAACACATGCACATGTGCACCTGTACTAATGGGCACATATAGTTCCATACACACACACACATGAGGCCTCTAGTCATGATATTAGACCTTACAATCAAATTTCCAGATTATGAGGAAATACTGGAAGTAGATAAGCAAGTTATCAGAAGCCAGGGGAAGTGTTCAACCAAATCCAGTATTGCATGAAACACTCTGGTTTCACCAGTTACATTTTTTTAAAAAAGGGGGGAGGGGACAAGGAAATAGAACCCTTACCTTAGTAACAAGAAAATTAGCAAAACGTTAAAAAGAGATTTGTGTAAATAAAGCCTGTGTTTGTAACTCTTCAGTGATTATAAAGAAGGGAGATAACAAAAGACTCATTCATGCTTTGGGTTTGCAGACTGAGTGATGCAGAGTCTTTAGGAATTCTGGGAACTCCTAGATTCTCCATATGGTAGTTAAGTATTTGCTATCATTACTACCCTACAACCAAAGTCCTTAGAAGATCATTACCCCAACTCAATTTATGTGCACACAGCTGTTCTGCATTGCACAAAAGTAGAACTTTCATACACAGGCATTCACACACAGAGACTCAGACCACTGTCATTCCATTAAAATATATCAAGCATAACCATTATTAAACACTAAAAATAAAGTAAATTTAAATTATGAAAAAAGGAAAGCAAGTTGAAGCAGTTATGGTGCATCCTCCAGACAAAGGAAGGAACTCTATTCTTACCACTCAGTGTCATTGTGTTTTCACCAGACAGCCTTAATCAGATGACTGTCTCCTTCTGAACACACATGCGTGCACGTGCGTGCACACACACACACTACCCAGACACACACAAGCAAAAAGCATAAGGTTTTTATTTAATTATTTGTATCTCCTTTATCACAAACACCACGACAGCCCTGGAAACTGACATAGGGCTTAAAATTCTCTGTGCTGTGCTATCTCCAAGTATTCATCTTCCCTCCAAGCTTGTAGAGTATTAGTTAAAGATCTTATCCAGTAAGGAACTATCCTTTCCGCATCTGCTCTTAGCCTGTAGAAATCCCCAAGATGGTGCAATTGGGAATAAACCTCTAGGATGACAACGGAGAACAGATCTAAGAGAAAATCACATGAATGGAGTCTGTTGATTCTCTTTCGCCTGGCGAACTTCGTTACAGGGCAAGAATCAATCTTTACAAGTTTGTGCTTCTATTAAAATGTGTCTTTCAAAAATAAAAAGGAGGAACCATATAAAAGTGCCAAGTTCTACTTTAAGAGTAACTATGTATTATGATAAGCTGGCCTACTGGATGTAAGAAAAAAATGAGAATCAGAATCATTCAGAGTAATTTCTTTCCCCTTCAGTCACTAACAATTATCTATCAAGTATGTGTATTTAAGTTTGTTATGACCATTCTTCTCTACTGCTAGGATAATCAAAACAACCTGATTACCTTCCTGATGAGGCCCACTCATATCCAATTATCTGCACCAGGGCCAGGCACTTTCAGAGAAAAAAAAATTCTGATCAGGCTATTCAGTTTTTAAAATTCTGTAATGTTTTTCTATATGTTAAATTGTGTGTGCTGTACATATAAGTTTATGTAGGTATTTGTATGTATGTATGCAAGCATGTATACAGGACAAAAGTTGACATCACACTTCTTTCTTGATCACTCTCCACCCTACTTTTGGAGAGAGAAGTTTTTACTGAGGTGCATCAATTTGTATATGCTCTAGAGGTCCACCTGTCTCTGCACACACACACTCGCACACGCATGCATGCACCTGCACACATACTACATGCTACTTCATCCAGCTTTAGCATGGGTTCTGGGGATCTGAACTCAAGTCTTTACGCTAGCACAAGAGAACATTTTCCACAAGCCATCTCTCCAGCCCCATTTTCCTACTGAATCTTTACACTAGTCTCCAAGTCATTACTGTGTTGCTTATGACTAGATTTTCCTGTATCCTAGACACAAATTCTTCGCAATTCTAACATCACCTCCAACCATAATTCAGTAGTATTATATTATCTGAAAATTTGAAAGTATGCCACAGAGCTTAATGTATAGAACGTGGTTCTCCAAAGTTATGCATGATTATGTGCTATGAGTCTAGGGGTTTTGATATAGGAGGCTTGAGATGTACTTACACAGATGAATATCAGTCCTTCACAGTTAGCTGTGTCTGTTACATTATGGTGGCAATAAAGATGCACATGGCAAATGATAGCTCTGATACAGTCGAATGGAGACTTGGAAAAACTTTTAGAAACACTCTTTGGTGTTTCACTCTGCAGGTTGAATCATTGATCCTAAGAACGTGGTTAGCCATGCAAATTCCTAGTTACACTGGTTCTGCATTGAACTATTTTCCTAACAGTTCTATTAAGAAATATGACGTGCAATTTTTTTTTCCGAGACAGGGTCTCTTTGTAGCTTTGGTGCCTATCCCGGAACTAGCTCTTGTAGACCAGGCTGGCCTCGAACTCCCAGAGATCCGCCTGCCTCTGCCTCCCGAGTGCTGGGATTAAAGGCGTGCGCCACCACCACTGCGACATGCAAATTTTTAAAGTCTTCCATATTTTTTTCATGAAGTTTGAGAATGTCATGTTACTATCCAACACCAGGTCCTCTTGGGCAATATCAGGGTAATGGGAATATCCCAGAACAATCAGATGCACTCAGGAGAGGGTTTGAACAATCAGATGCACACAGGAGAGGACTGTAGCAATCAGATGCACTCAGGAGAGGTTTGAACAATCAGATGCACTCAGGAGAGGACTGTAGCAATCAGATGCACTCAGGAGAGGTTTGAACAATCAGATGCACTCAGGAGAGGACTGTAACAATCAGATGCACTCGGGAGAGAGATTGAACAATCAGATGTACTCAGGAGAGAGATTGAATAATCAGATGCATTCAGGAGAGGGATTGAACAATCAGATGCACTCAGGAGAGGACTGTAACAATCAGATGCACTCAGGAGAGGGTTTGATCAATCAGATGCACTCAGGAGAGGACTGTAACAATCAGATGCACTCAGTAGAGAGATTGAACAATCAGATGCACTCAGGAGAGGGACTGAACAATCAGATGCACTCAGGAGAGGGATTGGAACAAATTTCTTGGCTGGGTTGAACAAACAAAAAGCCCTATGAATCCGTGCCAGACACTTCTCTGGTTCTGTCATTTCTTCTGGTAAAATCAGATCTATTTGTAAAGGGCTGCTGTTATACACCCGTTCACAGAAATTACATACATAAAAGTTCCATATCATGTGCTTAAAAATAGAAACATGTAGAAAAAAGACAAGATCTCCTTAGTAAATTGGGAGCATGGGGACTTTGGGGGAGGGTTGGAGGGGAAGGGGAGAGGCAGGAAGGGGAGCAGAGAAAAATGTAGAGCTCAATAAAAATCAATAAAAAATAAAATAAAATGGCACACAAGATCTAAAAGATAGAAATATGTTTTTCATGCAAAATTAATAGGTTTGCTTTAGCTTTCAAAGACATTATCATATTCCCTGTATAGTTTGTAGAAAATAGGAGCTAAAGATAAAAAGAAACAATACAGATGTTCAAGAAGTGATTAATAAATATATTTCGTTTTTGAGGTACAAATCACTAGGTGAAGAGCTACATGACTTTGTCAGTGTGTGCTAATAAATTACATTGGTTTGTTCCTAATTACAATTGTTCAAAAATGTCAAATATAATGGATATCAGAAAAATGAATCACTTCCTTATGATAAAATGTCTTTTAAATCAGTGTTGTAATTGATGATTTTAAAGTAATTATGGATGTCAAACTTGCTTATGGGTAAATTAAGATGTACAACATAATGTTTTTATATAGCTATCCTTAAATAATTATATTTGGTAATCTACTTATCATGTCCATCGCTTTTCATGGTACAAGCTCCCCAAATCGCTTAGTTTTCTTAGCCAATCATCAATGCACAGTGCTACTAACTGTTATCATTTTGCTATGTATTAGATTCCTAGGTTGGTTTATCCCACCTAACTACAAGTTAGTGCTTTCTGCTTAACATCTTTGAACCCCTCCCCTTTATCCCTGCTTGTCACTGTTTGATGTGCTAGTTGCCAATGTAAGTGTGATCATGGAGTGTTTTTCTTTCTGTCTTTCCCTCACTATATTCTCTAAGACCAGCCATGCTGTTACAAATGGCAGCATCACCATTTTCCAAAAGATAGATAGATGATAGATAGATAGATAGATAGATAGATAGATAGATAGATAGATAGATAGATAGATAGATAGATAGATGATAGGCAGGCAGGCAGGCAGACAGACATATATTCCCAGTTTCATCGCTCATCAGTTAATGGACATTTGTATTGTTTCCATGCCTTGGCTGCTGTGCATAGTGCTGCAGTGAACAGGAGCTCCTGCATGAGCCTCCATCCTATTCTCTGTAATGATTTCCCCAACAAACATTTCCAAGGTGCGTTAAGGTTTGCTTTTCTTTGCCCCTTCCTTGAACTTGCTATTTCTGGACATTTAGATAATAGCTAGGAGATGGGAATATGGTCATGTTTCATTATGGTTTTGATTGTTGTGTTCACCTTGAACATCTTTTCATTTTATTGTTGACTGTTTTATAGCTTCTTTGGGGGAATATTTGCCAAAAAAATTCAGTTTTGCATTTGAGTTATAAGTTCTCCCATGTGGTTTGGATACAAACACATAGCAGATATAGAATACATACTAATTTTCTCCCAACTCACAGGCTGGCTTTTTGTTTCTTTCCATTGAGTTGTGCCTGCTTCAGTCTGGTTTGTGAATATTTTGTAGTTTTAAGTATATAAACCTTTCACTTTATTTGTTGTTTGCTTTTTATGTAGCTTTTGATTATGTAATTAGTAATATTATTATCTTACATTGTTTGCAATCCCCATTGTGTGTGTGTGTGTGTGACTTCTATACCATTTCATTTGTAGTTACCAACAACCTCATGTAAGATAGCTCACAGTTGCAATGGTCTATTTTACACTGAAAAAAAATATTAGAGCACTCCCTTGTAGTGATGTTTCATTTGTATTTTAATAAATAAAACTTGCCTGAAGATCAGAGAGTAAAACAGCCCACTCATCAGCCATACAGACCAGGTAGTGGTGGTACACGCCTTTAATCCCAGCTGCAGCCACACTAGTCAGCCATAGATACTTGGCAAAGGTGCTCCATGCCTTTAATCCCAGCACTAGAGAAAAATGTAAGATGGGAGGAGACAGCTCTTAGGCTCAGTCATTTTCTGAGGATTTCCGGAGGCAGGATCACCATTTTCACATTGGGGTAGAGGTAAGAGCCAGCGGCTGGCTGCTTTGCTTTTCTGGTCTTCAGATTGAACCCCAGAATCTGTCTCTGAGCTATTATTAATCATACTACAGTTTTCCTTCTTTTTAGCCTCTCTTCCATTCACACTACACTCACTGAATTCACAATTTACAACTACTTTTGTAACATGGCCATTAATATGAATTAGCCATAGTTTTCACACTTTTATCTTTGACTTTTATAAAAGAATGACTATTTGACTTACCTACCAGCTGTAGCAATAATTATTTCTTGCGTTTATAACATTTGTTACATCTGCATAATCAACCAAAGTGATAGATTTTATTGATTAAATGAATGATAAACTGATAGAAATTTAAATAGATGCACAAAGAGTAATTTGCAAATACCTATAGCCTGACATTATGCAAATTTTCAACTAGTAGTTATCAAAGGAAATGTTTTCAGTGTAATAAAATAATTTGTGTAAACTCACAGAGAATATCATATTACAAGAAAAAATCAGACAGATTTTCCTCTAAGACCTGTTACAAAGAAAGATTTTTTTTTTGCTTTTCTTTTGTATGTGGTTTACTGAAGTTTTAGTATGCTCACTCCAAAGATGTCCAAATGAAAAGATGAAGTGCTTTAGCCATGTTTTTAGATATCATGAGCTTATATTTACACAACTCTACAGGTTACCAGAAAATCCTCTTAGAATTTAAAAGTCAGTAAAGTACAAAGATACAAATTCAGCACATAGAAATAAGCTACAATTCTCTACAACAGTAAAAGTCTGTAAACAATTAAGATAATTATATGGTTTATAATCACTAAAACTGTAGGAAATACATAATAGCCCTTCTAATACACCTATTGAAGTATGGTTCTTGCTTGTAATGTTGAGCTTATGTTTTATTTATATTGTTAAGTTTGCATTTGCAAGTAGTATGATTAAGTGTATACAGGGTGAATAATAATTTCTAAAATCACCCTTTAATTGTTTGCTCTTTTCTTATTAAATTATGAAAGTTTTAAAAAAGATTGTTTCTATGCAGCATTTATTGATATTTTCTTTGTACCTCATAGAAAGAACCACTTCTCAAATGTTATTCTCAAGAAAGGATATTAACTTCATAGTTAATATCCTTTTAACATTTTTCTTAAGTTTTTTATAAGCTTTAAAGAAGTATTTTCATTAATGAAGAAAAGGTGCCTCACTTTCTTTTTTTAAGAGCAGCTTTATATTAGAAGACATGTGACTTTCTGTTCTTTCTGAAGTGTCTTGGATGTTCCTTGCTGAGGAACAGCAAATGGTCCTTTGTAGGGATTGACTCCCTAGGTTTCTTCATTCAGGTCCACTCTCGGTACATAGAAGTAATGTCTTTAAGGGACGGCAACCCTTTTAGGAATTGCTGTGTCATCTGCTGTATGCAATCCTCACTCTACACCACTTTTTTCCTTCTTTCTCTTCACTACTATGGTTCCAAGGAATGTTTACTTCTTCAAGGTTGTTCCCTTACTATTCTCTGCAACACCACCCCATGGCTGCTGCGTCTGACCTTGGAGAGTTCAACCCCCCCCCCCCCCCGTTCCCCAGCAGCTGTCCTTCTGATCCGTCAGCGTGAAGACCACAGTAAAAGCATCGTCCCTTGAAAAGAGTATGGCTATTTATGCTTCAACAACTCCTTTTTCACAAATCTTTACTTTTATTCTCCCATTAAATGTAAATTGAGGTTTATGGTTTTTCCTTTCTCAATGTTCATCTAAATTTAAGTTACAAGTGGTTTCATTAGATCTCATTATGGATCTTGATAACCTGTTAAGGACACAAATAAATTATTATTTATGTATGTACTGACTACTACCCTAGGGAAAATGGGTGTCTCAAACAATTTGCTAAAATTAAAATAATCTTTAAAGTTTTAAAGACCATGCCTAGATCAATTTTCTCTTTATCGTTTTAAGCTCAATCTGACTTTTATATTCATACCTCTGAATGCATACAGAATAGAAAATGTATATTCACACTGCTTCAAAGCCCAAGCTCCTTAGCCTTTGCATGAATTTTATAACCTTAGCTTAGCTAGCATTTGATGCTAATAGATTCTTTAGCAAAGGCACAAATTGATATGACCCTGGAAGAGGAGGCTGTAACAGAGTCCAGCTGCTCCCCTCTGAGTCTGAAATGGATGTTAATCTTGTATTAATCTTACATCATTTGCTTAGCAGGCTCTTTTCATGTTTGATACTGAAGAGGTTTGCTGTCTGTTCTTACCATCTCTTGGGAAATTTTCATCTAAATCACAGCATTATAATTGGCTTGGCAAATTCATATTCTACAATGATTTTAAAGTTAATCTTTTAGGATAACTTTATTTACATTTTTTACACAGAGAGGTGGCTCACACATAATTTTTAATTTCAAGAATATATTTCTAGTGCTTTATTTCTTGGGCTTAATAGAGGTGAGTACATGCTGGTATATCACCAGTTTAATTTTTATGTGCTGAAATTAAACATATTTCAAATTGTTTACATTTTAGATAAATTTATAAACCAATGTATATTTTTGTAATAATTTGCTGTCTATGAGAAATATAATTTTCTAATTCAGATTTTGTATAGAAATGTTATTTGTTAGAATTAATAATAATTAAAAGCAGGACATTTCCAAATTCTCTTCTGTGAGGCCAAAAGAGTGAAAACAACTGTTTAATCATCAGGGTGCAGGCGTTTGTCTTTCTTGAAAAGGAGACTAAAAAGCCGGGCGGTGGCGCACACCTTTAATCCCAGCACTCAGGAGGCATAGGCAGGCGGATCTCTGTGAGTTGGAGGGTGCTGGGCTTAGAGCCTATCTCCTGAGGATGAACTGCAAATCCATACATCTCAATCCTCTCCAGAATTTGCTACCCTCAAACCCTTTTGGCTTCTCTAAAAAAGAAAGTCACTTCACTGTTTAAAGGTAAAGAAATGGTTGACACACATACACATGGGCTTCTCTATAGGCTATGACAGCAAAATCACAGAAAATATTTCTGGGAACATCATTATGTACTCAAATGTTTTGCATTGTTTTGTTTTGTTTTTTATTTTAATTTGGTTGTTTCTGTTATTGGTCAGTTTTACTCCCGTGCTCTCAAACACTACTAAGAAAGAAGGTAAAACTTCTGGTCTAGTTATTTTCTGATTAAAAAATAGTAATCCTTCCTATTATTTATAATAGTATTTCAGGTGGTTGTTTTCTGTTTCTTTGTTTTTGATTTTTGAAACAGGGTTTTTTGAATAACAGCTCTTGCTGAACTCACTTTGGAGAACAGGCTGAACCTGTACTCACAGAGATCTGCCTGTCTCTACCTTTTGAGTGCTGGGATTTAAGGTATGCACCACCACAAACTGGAAGCTTTTTTTTTTTTTTTTTTAATTTTCAAGTAGTAATATTTCCTCTTGTTATCAATATAAAATTTCCAATTTCTTTTCTTTCTTCTGTCTTGGCCAGAATTTCGAGACAAAATACCACATATTTAGTGAAGAGTAATGTTTTTATTTTAGTCTAACTTTTAAGAACAACTTTTCTGTTTTTCATAGTAAAGTAAATACATTGAATATAGGTTTGAAATGAGTATTGTTCACCAGACTAATACAGTATAAATTATTTCTAACTTAATAAAAAATTTAGCTCAAATCAAATACAGATCATGGATTTAGTTAGAGATTTGTGCATAAAAATAATCATATTATATACTATTTTTACCCTTTAGAGTATCAAATAGGTAATCAAAAATGAATGTATATAATTCTGAAAGTGAAAAGTTTACACAACTTTAGAACTTTTAATATATCAGATTTACTGATTAGTTTTCTGCCAACGGAGGCAGTTAGGGTCATCTTGGGACAAGGGTACCTCAATTTAGAAAATGACTGTATCAGATTGGCCAGTCAGGTCGATGCAATGATACCAGCTTGACCTACAAGGTCAAGATGATTCATTCGGGAGGGCCCATCCCACGTTGGCCCACAGAAACCTAGTGAAGTTGGTCCTGGGCAGTATAAGAGAGGCAGCTGACTGGAGGCTTCATAATCACTCCTCCATGATCTTTGCTTCGGCATCTGTGTTCATCTTCCTGGCTTGATTTACTGCTCTGACTGCCCTTCACAGTGGATTGTAAACTGTAAAATAAACCATTTACTCCTCCCGCTGCTTTGTTTTTAGTTTTTATCCCACAATGGGAAGCAAACTAAGAGTAGTTAGTAGTATATGAGTTTATTAACTCTTTTTTCTCATTCAAATGCTCATTTAATTTTGTCATTATTGTGATGATAGGCAAAAGTATGCTTAAATATTCCATCTTTTATAATGATCAGGGATTTTATATAATCACTTATTTGAACTTTTTCAGTTTTTAATAATTTAACACTTTTAAAGAAGTTCTCTACCACAGCCTCCTGCTTTTTAATGCTTACTTTACTGAAGCATTTCTGTATCTTAGATGTTAGTCTTCAATTTTATATAGAATTTAAAAAAAATAACAAATATTTATCATTAAAACATTATCTACTTCATTAGGCATTTAAATGAACAAATATTCAGTTAAATGTGACACTACTGAGTCTCTTTTGCATCAAAATAAATGTCTTAATTTTTTAAATTCATTTTGACTCTAATAAATAGGTTTTAGTAACTTTAACAGTGCCATCACAGTTTTCTTTAATTTTTTTTGTAATGTGCTTATGGATACTTTTGTTACTCTTTGAAATAATCTATAACATGGGTAAGCAATTACAGTAGAATTTTATCTATAATTCCTAAAATAATTTGTGTATAACTATTGTTTTTTAATAAATTGGTGTTTGTTTTATGGGTCATGTTACTGTGTTATGGTGAACACCTTCCAAATGTGAGCTGGAATTTCTTTTCTCTTTTTGTAATGCCATGCTTTTGTTCCTCATGAATTTCAGGGATCTGGTGTGCACACTTTAAACATGATTGTCTCTCTGATAAACTCATTGTCTTGGTACTATGCTTCATTCTGATTTCTTTGTTCTGAAGTCTGTTTATCACACATTAACGCACCCGTTCTTTCTTCTTTAACATAACTGTTGTCTTCTCATTGTACTCGCACTGAGTTTTCTACAAATAATATATTGTTGGGATTTTTTTCCCTTCAGCCGATAATTGTCTTTGGTTAGTCTGTTTGAACCATTTGGCTATAATATGTTTATTGACACAACCAGATTGTCTATTTTTATTGTTCTACATTCCTTTCTTATTTTTGGTTTTCTATTACCCTGTCACTGTCTTCTTGCATGCTGAACTTGTTGTAGACGCTTGGGGGTGCTTCTCTGCACAGTTTTCTAAGTGGTTGCTCTGTGTGTTGCAGTGCAAATATGTGACTTGGTACAGTTAGCTAATTTCTACATTTTATAACCTCAAAGGAAGTGTGGGGAACTCTTTTCCTGTTAGACACCTTTACTTTCTCCACTTTCAAATATAAATGATTTGAGTAACGTGTTATTATAATTTCTGCCTCCTTCTTCATGCATGATTTACAAAAGCAGCAATTTACAAAAGCAGCGCTCTGCTGTGCACACCACTCATTCTCTGTTGTTCTTCCTCATTATATCCTGAGTTCCTTCTCCTCTGTCCCCTCTCTGAAGCACTTGATTTAGCCAATCTCTGAGGCTAGGAGTGCTATCAAAACAAACAAACAAACAAACATCTTTTAGTTTTCATCTTAGCTGAAAGAAAATTCCTCTTTACAGAGAATACAAAATTAAAAACTACCTTCTCTAGCACTTAAAATATGTCCCACTTCACCTGGCTCTGTGGCTTTAGATAAGAAACCATTTCCATGTGGGTCCTTTGTTGTGATGGATCTTGCTTCTCTGGCTTCTTTCTTTTCTTTTCTTTTTTAAAATTTATTTATTTATTAAAAATTTCCACCTCTTTCCCTCCTCCTATTTCCTTCCCACTCCTCCTACTCCTCCTCCCCCTCTTTCTCCAGTGCTAAGTGAAGTCAGGGTGCCCTGCCCTGTGGGGAGTCCAAGGCCCTTCCACCTCCATCCAGGTCTAGGAAGGTGAGCATCCAAACATATTAGGCTCCCAAAAAGCCAGTACATGCCGTAGAATCAAAACCCAGTGACATTATCATTGGCTTCTCAGTCAGCCCTCATTATCAGCCACATTCAGAGAGTCCGGTCTGATCACATGCTGGTTCAGTCCTAGTCCAGCTGGCCTTGGTGAGCTCCCATTAGATCTGTCATACTGTCTCAGTGGATGCACCCCTCGCAGTCCTGACTTCCTTGGCATAAAAACAGAGATGTTGACCAATGGAATCCAATGAAAGACCCGGATTTTAACCCACAAACCTATGAATCACCTGATTTTTGACAAAGGAGCTAAAAGTATACAATAGAAAAAAGAAAGCATCTTTAACAAATGGTGCTGGCATAACTGGATGTCAACCTGTAGAAGAATGAAAATAGATCCATACTACCGCCATGCACAAAACCCAAGTCCAAATGGATTAAAGACCTCAATATAAATCTGACCACACTGAACGTGATCAAAGTGAAAGTGGGAAGTAGTCTGCAACACATGGGCACAGGGGACCACTTTTTACATATAATCCCAGTAGTATAGGCAATAAGAGCAACAATGAATAAATGGGACCCCCTGAAACTGAGAAGCTTCTGTAAAGCAAAGGACACTGTCATTAAGACAAAAAGGCAACCTATTGAATGGGTGAAGATCTTCACCAACCCTGCACCAGACAAAGGCCTGTTCTCCAAAATATATAAAGAACTCAAGAAACTAGACATTAAAATTCTGAATAACCCAATTAAAAAATGGGGTACTGAACTGAACAGAGAATTCTCAACAGAAGAAGTTCAAATGGCCAAAAGATACTTAAGTTCATGTTCAACTTCCTTAGCAATCAGGGAAATGCAAATAAAAACAAATTTGGGATACCATCTTACACCGTCAGAACGGCAAAAATCAGAAACACCAATGATAACCTATGCTAGAGAGATGGAGTAAGGGGAACACTCATCCATTGCTGATGGGAATGCAAACTTTGGATATCAGTGTGGCAGTTTCTCAGGAAACTGGGAGTCAACCTACCTCAGGATCCAGCAATTCCCCTCTTGGGAATATACCCAAGAGATGCCCAATCATACTACAAAAGCATTTGTTCAATTATGTTCATAACAGCACTATTCATAATAGCCAGACCCTGAGAACAACCTATGGGTCCCTTAATAGAAGAATGGATAAAGAAGGTGTGGCACATATACACATTAGAGTTCTACTCAGCAGTAAAAAACAATGACATCTTGAATTTTGCATGCAAATGGATGGAAATAGAAAATACTTTACTGAGTGAGATAACCCAGACCCAAAAAGATGAATATGGTATATACTCACTCATTAGTGGATTCTAGCCAGAAACAAAGGACATTGAGCCTATAGTTTGTGATCCTAGAGAAGCTAAATAAGAAGGTGAACCCAAAGAAACACATATATTTATCCTCCTGGATATTGGAAGCAGACAATATCACTAGGAAAAAGTTGGGAGCACTGGGGTGAGGGTGGGATGGGGGGAAAGGTAGATGGGGAGAGAGAAGGGAAAAGGGGAGGATTGGAGAAAGCTTGGGGGAATGGGATGGTTGAGATGGAGGAAGGGTGGATATGAGAGCAGGGAAAGAAGATATCTTAATTAAGGGATCCATTTTAGGGTTGGCAAGAGACTTGGCTCCAGAGGGTTTCCCAGGTGTCCACAGGGATGTACCCAGCTAGGTCCTTGGGCAGCAGAGGAGAGGATACCTGAACTGGCCTTCTCCCATAGCCACACTGATAAATATTTTGAATATCACCATAGAACCTTCATCTGGCGATGGATGGAGATAGAGACAGAAACCCACATTGGAGCACTAGACTGACCTCCCAAGGTCCAGAGGAAGAGAAGAAGGAGGGAGAACATGAGCTTCTTTCTTTTCTTCTCTTGGATTATGTTGGTGTTTATTTCTTTGAATCAGTCCTGTTTAGGGCTTGCTCATGTTCTGGATGCTGTACCTTTCCTCTAGTCTAGGGAGTTTCCAGCCATTCCTTCATCACACATTCTTCGTGATAAATACTGTTTTCTGTCTTTCCTGCAGAGCCTCCAATGATGTAAAATCTATGTCCTAGGTTCTGTTTGCTTTGTTGAGTTTTGTTTGTTCTGTGTTTTTCAAATTGAATAATTCTATTGAACTGTCCTCAGTTTATGGATCTGTACTATATGGCCTCTGGTGGTCTATCAAATCCACTTAATAATAAAATGTGTTTGTATCTACTGTTAGGACTTTTCTAGAACTATCCTAGAGGTATGCAGATGGCCTGTCTTCTTTGTAAGTAGTGTTGAATGAGCCTGACAGCAGAAGGATTTTCACTGTATCCCATGGCTTACTGGGGCTGTTTTCATTACGACATTGGAGATCAGGGCATGCTCTGACTTGGAGTTTTAGGCTGGGTGGACTGAATATGAGGCCTTGTACTGTGTTACTCATCTTATAATGAGCAACCACATCAACTCGACCTTTCTCATACCACCTTTCAAAAGCTTCTTTAGTTGTATCTAATGTCATTCCAATAGATTCTGATTGTACTTAGGAGAGGAGCAACGGGAAAAGGTGTGTGGGCCATATTTTCTGAGTTGTTGGTCTCCGTCACTTACTCTTGATTACTGAAAGACTGTATTTGACATAACACTGGAAGCAATCAGCTTTCATTACCCCAAACTAGCAATTTTAGAACTATTCAGTCCTGCCCATGCACGTGCATGAACATGCACGCGCGGGTGTCCGTGTGTGAAAGGCATGCATGTGCATGTAAAAGGAAAAGTCAAGCTTCTATTCCAGGCTTCCAGGCTTCCATGATATTTGAAGCATGTTCTTTAACATGGCAACAACATAATGAAAGGCTCTAAATTCATTTGTAAGCCCCCCTCAACCCTAAGACATTTTTCTAAAACCTTACACTCACTCTATCTTGGAAAAGGGACAGTTGCCCCCCGCCCCCCCCACACACACATGCTGGACTGCTTATCCTCCTGTGTCCTTGTGAATAATCTTCAAATGTTAACTCCATTCTGGGAATGGAGGCAAAGACAAATACAAAGTTCCTGATGTATTGATTTACTCACTGGATCAAGGTCAGGATGGACCACAGATGCTCTCCTTTATCACCTGACCACGCAGCTATTCTCCTGCCCTGGAAGAGACCAATCACTGCTAGTAACCCTTTGAATAAGCCAATCTAATAAGTTGGAAAACAACCTACAGGTCCCCCCTTGTGTCTGTGGCTTTTCACTTTAAAAGATGGGCTGTAGCAGCTATCGATGTCCTTCATATCCCAAACCTGAAGGGCCCTGTCATGACAGAATAAAAATCCTCTTGCTTTTGCATCAATTGCAGATGTGTGAGTGGTGTCTGGAGCAACTCCTCCCTGGTGTTTGGACATCTAGTCCAACAATACGCCAGGCTAACTGACATGCAAGCTTCTGTGATTCATCTATTTCTGCCTCTCACATTTGCACAGAAGCTTTAAAGATCATTAACACACACAATCACATCCAGCTTTGCACTTGTTTGGATGGTTCAAACTCAGAGCCTCCTGTTTGCAGAGTAGGTGCTTTCATGCACTGAATCACTCCCCAACTATAAAAACATTTTTGATGTTTCCATTCTTTCTCATTATATTTTAAATGCTTAATATAATTCCTAGCAAACATATGGTAATCAATAACTATTTTTGAGTGAGAAAATAATCAGGAAAAATTCACAGTTTTAAATGTTCTCCTTTTCTTTTTGTTTGTTTGCTTTTGGTTTTTTTCCTTTATTTATTTATTTATTTATTTATTTATTAAAGAATTCTGCCTCCTCCCCACCCTCACCTCCCATTTCCCTCCCCCAATCAAGTCCCCCTCCCTCGTCAGCCCTAAGAGTAATCAGGGTTCCCTGCCCTGTGGGAAGTCCAAAGACCATCCACCTCCATCCCAGTCTAGTAAGAGGAGTATCCAAACTGCCTAGGCTCCCACAAAGCCAGTACGTGCAGTAGGATCAAAAACCCATTGCCATTGTTCTTGAGTTCTCAGTAGTCCTCATTGTCCGCTATGTTCAGCAAGTCCGGTTTTATCCCATGCTTTTTCTGACCCAGGCCAGCTGGCCTTGGTGAGTTCCCGACAGAACATCCCCATTGTCTCAGTGTGTGGGTGTCCCCCTCGTGGTCCTGAGTTCCTTGCTCGTGCTCTCTCTCCTTCTGCTCCTGATTTGGACCTTGAGATTTCAGTCCGGTGCTCCAATGTGGGTCTTTGTATCTGTCTCCTTTCATCGCCTGATGAAGGTTACTGTTCAGGAGGATGCCTATATGTTTTTCTTTGGGTTCACCTTCTTATTTAGCTTCTCTAGGATCACGAATTCTAGGATCAATGTCCTTTATTTATGGCTAGAAACCAAATATGAGTGAGTACATCCCATGTTCCTCTTTTTGGGTCTGGCTTACCTCACTCAGGATAGTGTTTTCTATTTCTGTCCATTTGCATGCAAAATTCAAGAAGTCATTGTTTTTTACTGCTGAATAGTACTCTAATATGTATATATTCCATACTTTCTTCATTCATTCTTCCATTGAAGGGCATCTCGGTTGTTTCCAGGTTCTGGCTATTGCAAACAATGCTGCTATGAACATAGTTGAGCATATACTTTTGTTGTATGATAAGGCATCTCTTGGGTATATTCCCAAGAGTGGTATTGCTGGGTCCAGAGGTAGGTTGATCCCGAATTTCCTGAGGAACCGCCACACTGCTTTCCAAAGTGGTTGCACAAGTTTGTATTCCCACCAGCAATGGGTGAGTGTACCCCTTTCTCCACAAGCTCTCCAGCAAAGGCTATCATTGGTGCTTTTTATTTTAGCCATTCTGACAGGTGTAAGATGGTATCTTAAAGTTGTCTTGATTTGCATTTCCCTGATCGCTAAGGAAGTTGAGCATGACCTTAAGTGTTTTTTGGCCATTTGAAAGCCATCCCACTAAGATTAGGAACACGACAAGGCTGTCCACTCTCTCCATATCTCCTCAATATAGTGCTGGAAGTTCTAGCAATAGCAATAAGACAACGTAAGGGGATCAAGGGGATTTGTATTGGAAAGGAAGAAGTTAAGCTTTTGTTATTTGCTGATGATATGATAGTATGCATAAGCGACCCCAAAAATTCTACCAAAGAACTCCTACTGCTGATAAATACCTTTAGTAATGTGGCAGGATACAAGATCAACTCCAAAAAATCAGTTGCCTTCCTATACACTAAGGATAAGGAAGCAGAGAGGGAAATCAGAGAAGCATCACCTTTCACAATAGCCACAAATAACATAAAATATCTTGGGGTAACTCTGACCAAGGAAGTGAAAGATCTATTTGACAAGAACTTTAAGTCTTTTAAGAAAGAAATTGAAGAGGACACCAGAAAATGGAAGGATCTCCCTTGCTCTTGGATTGGGAGGATCAACATAGTAAAAATGGCAATTCTACCACAAGCAATCTATAGATTCAATGCAATCCTCATCAAAATCCCATCAAAATTCTTCACAGATCTGGAGAAGACAATAATCAACTTTATATGGAAAAACAAAAAACCCAGGATAGCCAAAACAATCTTATACAATAAAGGACTGTCTGGAGGCATTACCATCCCTGTTTTTGGTTTTAAAGACACTGTTTCTCCATAACTTTGGAGCCTGTCCTGGAACTAGCTCTTATACACCAGGCTAGCCTCGAACTTACAGAGATCTACCTGCCTCTGCTTCCTGAATGTTGGTATTAAAGGCATGCACCACCACCACCCAGTTTTAAGGGTTCTCATTGGTTTGTGTTATCATTTCTTTATTTCAGATTCAACTTGATTTGTTAAAAGGCTCAGCAATCACAGTTAGATGTGTGGAACAATTGTTTGGTTGTACAAGTGTTCAAATCATTTTTGCTTGGGAATAACATGACAGGAGTTAATTATGTCAGATCAAGTTGTTTCTTGTTCATTTACTATAGCTATTGCTTTTTAACTAACCATCATGCTTTGGGACTGCTTACTTACCTAGGGACTGCTAACTCCTGGGTCACAGCTGCTTGGATGGACAGCTCTTACTGCCTGTGACACTATGGAGTAGCCACTACACACATTCCTTCTTCCAGGGAAATCAGAAACAGGGAATGCTAAGTTCAAACCCTTCATACTTGGGTGAGAGACATCAGTTATAATTCTACTGGGCACCAGAATAGGAGTCAAAAGACAAAAGTTAGCATGTAAATGGGATGACTTTTTGCCTTTCATATTAAAGTTTCTCCTAGACCATGAATAGTGGGGGATTACAAATAGATACTGTGATTTTCCATACAAATTGCAAAGCTACATTTATTAGGAGGAAATCAACTTTTTTCTTCAGAATGATTTCCATATTTTTTCTAACACTGTAAGAAAAAAGACAACCATTTTCTTGTGGAATGCTAGTCTAATTAGAGAGTTTTGTATTGCTCAGCGCTGAGTCATAGTTCCTCACATGTATCACACATTTTGTAGATAAGTGAGATGTGCATCACCAATAATGAGGTAGCACAATCATGCATCATTTGTTCACAGTGAAGATTGTGGGCTCAGTGGGCACAGGTATCACAGGGTAGTTAATTCTCTCATTTGCAAAGCATTTCTGAAACCTGAACTTGGAAGGGCCCAGGAGCGTGACTGACACATCAATCAGTTCTCCTAAGGAGAAGGGCAGGCTGGGAATTGACAAGGGGCATTGTAAGGAAGAGTTGGGGGCTCTACTGTAAGAGCAGTGTGATAGTATTCGCCAATGCTCTGGGGTGGTAAACATCGATACATTTACAGGAATGGGTGAATGTCTTGCTATTTAATGTGGTATTCTGTAAATAAATGTACCAAGGGTGTCAATGAAGATATGCTGACCTAGGATTTGATAGGTGAACAAATAAAGACATATAAGTGAGAATATACATGACTTAATTTTCTCAGCCAATTCTTGGGGGAAGGAATGACCTATGTCTCATACAAGGAAGGAAAATTCTTTAATGCCTGAAGCACTACTTGGGTTGTACAAACATCACAGATGGCATCAAATACCCAGTGGCCTCAGTGGCCTTTGGGTGTTTAAACAGACTAATACATTTCAGCACATAGCAGATGAATATCTAATAGGAAGTCTTCCTTGGATAAGACAGAACATATGGGAGAACAAAGCATCTATCCCAAGGGAATGTCTGTAGCCAAGGAGAGCTGCAGGATGTGGTCTATTTGCATAAGTTTGACACTACCAGAGGCTTTCCTCTTCATCCAAAGCTTTCTTTGGACGGTACATGGTCTATAAGCACTCAGCTGTAGGCAAGGCACCAACCTTACTGCTAGAGAACAGAAGAGAAAATAGATCAGGGAAGAAAAAAACTTATGAAGCATCCCTGGACCATAAGGAACATGTCTGTGTCCCTTGCTCATGGCAGGTCTACCTCGGAAGAAAGGTTTGTCACATCCACATGGCTGGAGAAGGCAGAGGCTGAGTATCCAACAGATAAAGTTAGCCACTCTACCAATACTTCAGCAGGGAAGTGCCCCAGAGACAAATTGCTAGCAAACTGGATACTGAGAGGTGGCTCTGCTCTTAAATAGGTGACCGTAACATTGTGCTACTTCTAGAAAGTTCTGAATTGTTTTCATGTTAATACAAGATCTCCTGAGTAAACTGGAAGTGTGGGGGTCACAGGAGAGAACAGAAGGGGAGAGCAGAGAAAGGGAGAGGAGTGTAGAAAATGTATAGCTCAATTAAAACAATAAGAAAAATTATTTAGAAATAAAAAAGTAGGCCTGGGACAATGATGTGTATAGAGATGTTGGTGAAATTTTTTCTACTAGTATTTCATGAAATGATTTTTAAACTATTCATGCCTACAAAATTATTGTCTTTTGTTTGGCACTACATAGAATTGTGTTAATAATGTTGGTTATATGACTTCATTTTTACTGATGTCCAAATTGAGGCAGTACTCTCAAGGTGAGAGTACATACTTATCAAATATTTCATCAAAGGTACAAATACCCACAGTGACTGGCTTCATTTATCCTATAGATGCATAGTTACTATCTCACAAAGTAAGACCTGATCTAGAATTTGCTCATTTCTTTCTTTGGTTTTAGGATTTTTATTAGCATATATTAATTGTACAAAGTAATTTGATTTTTTGTACATTTTCATACACAGGCATAGTGTGCTTGATGGCATTTATCCTCCGTTAGCATCTCTTACTCTTACCTTCACTTCTTCATACCTCCAAGAGAGTTTGGAGCATTTTTAGGTAAAATTTGCATACAACAAAATGCATACCATCTATGCAGCTATGCAATTCATACAATTATCAAAATAAAAACAAATATTCCTCTCATCAAAAACTGCTCCTTTATTTCCATACATATATCTGCATCTTTCAACAGATGTAGAAGGAGCTGCAGGCCGCTTCCCACCGCCTGGCTTCTGGCCACTGGCTAGCTTTACCCAAAATAATTACACAGAAACTGTATTTATTTAAACACTGCCTGGTCCATTAGTTTCAGCCTCTTATTGGCTAATCCTCACATCTTGATTAACCCATTTCTAATAATCTGTGTAGCACACGAAGTGGTGGTTTACCGGGAAAGATTCTAGCCTACATCCATCTTGGGTCAGAGAATCATGGCATCTAACTCATTGCCTTCTTCCCAGCATTCTGTTCTGCCCAGCTAATTTTATGGCCTATTAAAAGGCCAAGGCAGTCTCTTTATTAACCAATGAAAGTAACACAGAGACAGATGCCTTTCCTACATCAAGCAGAGGCATCCATTATCCACTGTGTTCCCTTCTAGTTTAGTTTAACTGTTCAATGGCTTCCTGAAATGGAAACTATGTTTCTCTCACTAAAATACATTTGCTTAATCTGTTATGCCACCACGGTAAGTCATCCTGGCAGAGATGTTTCACTGGCCTTTTAACCCACATTCTTCTATGGTCAATGCTACTGAAAAGTTGTCCATGTGTTTAGATATCTTCTATATTTTCATTTCTGAGATATTTCCTGAAGTCCACTGTTTGTTTTCATTGTTTCCTTTCTATTGCTGAATTGAAGTAACTGTTGTGTCTTCTGGATGTAAGATCATTGTTTACACATAAAGTGCAGGCTTTTTCACCAGTCCCTGGTGGGACTGTTCATTTACACATAGTGACTTGTAATGAGTAGTCTCACATTAAGTCTAATTTACCAGGTTTCTTTTCTTCTGTAATTTTTCTTTCTAAATACAAATTAAGAAACCTGTGTATGCTCATTGATGGACAGATAATTTCCTATATATATTTTTTGAGAATTATGGTCATTTTTTTCATAAGGTTTTGGCAAATGGTATTCCAGAAAACTCATCACATAAAGGATCAAATTTTCTGCCCTGGAGTTTTCTATCTTCTGTACTCCAAAGAAATATTTATGTTCATTCTTTTTTCTTTTAAAATTGTCCTTCATATGGATTTATTAATAAATGTTCACAAAATTAAATTTAAAATTTGTTATGAATAGTTTAGCATCAGTTGTTTCCCTCTGTGACTCTCCACTTTGTTTTAGAGGCAGGATCTCTCACTGAGCTTCAGCTCAACTCTTAGGCTATAATGGCCGACAGTAAACCACAGGGGTTCCTTTGTCTCCACTTCTCCAACACTGTGGTTTTCAGCTGCTCAGTACCTTTATCTTTCTCCTGTTTATTATATGCATCACTCTCACATTTGTCCATCTGTTCAGCTGTATATCTGTGACACTTCCAGTTTGGGAATTATACTAACTCAAATTGCTAAGGACACTAGAATAGAAATTCTTCATGCACACACAGACACTTTTATAAACACATGGAAGAGGGATGTCTTGGTGGCTGTATGTTTAACATTTTAGAAAACTATTTTGCAAAGGGTTTTGCTCCACTATTCAACCCCTTTAGCTGATCTCAGAGTTCTAGTTGTGCAGTCCGCACCAACCCTTGGGACCATCCATCTTTCTAGAATTAGCCTGTGCATGATAGGGCACAGACTCTGCACTTTGTATTCTCCTCTGAAGAGTGTTGGGTTTTGTTACAGCTACAGATGCCTTAGCTGACTTCAGCATCCCTCTATATTTCCTGTTAAAGGCAACAGTTAAGCTCTCTGCTGACTTCTTTGATAATTCTAAATGATGACATAGATGTATTCCTGCAATTTTCCCTATGCAAATATGGTTCAGTTGTCTGGGTTTGAGACATTTTTTTCTCTGTTCCTCTCTCCTATTTGGTTTTCTCCCTTTATTTTCCATACTTCACAGCTCACACAATTTTCTCTCATTTCTGTAAGGTTCAATAACATTGGAAGAAAAGCCAAAATTAGTGCCTTTTGTTTTGACAAGAATTATAGATGATAGCTGCAGGAGAGTTACTCTGATTGACGCCAGCTTTACCCCACTACCATAATTTTTTTCCATCAATCAACACGCTAATCTCAAAACTTTTGCCCTTGAATAGTTCATGTTAAAGTCAGTGTCAATGATACCGATAGATGACTATGAACTTGAGTTGAGAAGAAAGAAGTATGTTTAACAGCCAGCCCAGTCCTGAAAGGTACTCATCTAGGAAGAGGATTTGCCTAGTTACCTGTCTTCTCAGTGTTGGCAGTTTTATATCTGTGTTTCTACGGATTCAGTTCACACTATGGAGCCAGTGCAATGTCCTGACCCTTAGGATAACATTATTTCAGTTAGAGCAAACAGTTTTAAATCTTCCCATGGAAAATTGATGAGGAGTAAGGACCTGAGCAAAAGATTGAATGATAAGGAAAAATAAGGAGAAGCAATAAGAAATATTCCAAAGTTGAACTGAATCAGTTCCTATACATTTTAGATGTGTTAATTACTGTCTGCTTCCTTTGCACATTCTTGAGATTGGTTTGCACCCTTGCAATTCTAGTAGTAAGTGATCTAATTGGGAGTGTGTACTCAAAGAAGCAAAAAGGACAAAGATGGTATAGCCACCTACAACAAACATGAGGACCCAAGTCTGATTCCAAGAGCCCACATGATAGAAGGAGCCAAGTCTTCCACTGTCTTCCTACTTCTACATGCACACACAAAATAAATTAAAAAGTAAATAAGTAAATGTATTAAAAATTAAGTGGCTAACATGGACAGGCAAAATTTGGCTTGCATAAATTTACTTCTGTCTAGCAAATGGTTATTCTTGATTATGGGCTCAATACACAGCACTGAATAATCAATACTTGGGTCAGTGAATCTTCTATTATCTTTTATGTATAATGAATGACTAATTTTTGTTTAAAGACAGTGGTTTTTACTGGCAGTGATAATAATGTCTTTATTCCAATATCTCCTTACCTTAGTTGCTACTAGAAAAACAAGGAGGAGGCTGAGATAATAAATATTTTGTGTTTAGATCTCCATAATCTGTGACCTTTCAGAACATTGTGGTGTATCTTTTTCATACACACCCCTATGTTATTTTGTTTCTGTATATGAATTTGGGGGAAAAGGCTGACTAAATGTTCAGTTAGCACATTTTCTTTATCAAACATAACATTCCATTAGCTTTAGAGGATTTTAAATTGTTTTAGTCCATGATATCTTAGAAACAAGTGACTAAGTTGAAAATTTAGTCAAAATTCCCCTTCTCTCTTGACAAATAAGTATATAATTGCCAAATATCTTAAGCATAAATAGATGTCAATCATCTCTTCTTTAAAGCTGAGTTTGTTAAGTTGTTGATATTGGTTTGTCAATATGAATTTTAAATAACAAATAATTCTCTTTTCCCTAAATTTTCTACTCTATCCAATATTTTCCCATCACTTCTTCTTCCTATAGACTTGTGTTCTAATAGATTTTCTGTACAGCAAAATTATAGGTGCTAGGGAATGACTTGACATTGTCTTGAATAATCAGACATAGAAGTTTTTGCTGAGTCATTGAAGTTCCTTAAGAATAAGGAAATAACTTATTAACATATATAAATTTTATTGGGTGAGTCAAAGGTGCAGGGCCTTCCCAAGGGATCCAGTGGGTGAAAAGTCGAGAATACAAACCTCTCCTCAATAGCAGTACCCATATCACTAGAAGTATGTCTAGGACATGGTTTAAAATGAAACCAGGTTTTAAGAAAAGCTCCACTAATAAGAACAGAAAGTTATGTTGGTATCATGAAAATTGAACCAATAATTTTTGTTTAGTGACATCTATTTGGTATTGAATTTTCTGATCTTTGAGGAGATAAGGAAGGTAAAGGAAAATCCCAGGGAACAGCAAATAATTATTCTCAACATTATTATTTTCACCAGCATTTCCTTTCAATGAAGCCAATTGTTTCAGACTTCTTTGACCTAGGGTGAAATCTTTCTTCCTCTTTAGAGAGCTGCGGATGTCAGTCTGAACAGACACATCCCTAGTACCCTTAGTTACAATATTGCCCTTACACTCTGTCAACATTAACGGAACCATGAAGTTTATATCTTTACGCCTTTCTTCCATTTCCACAATGTACTTGAGGTTTCCAGATTTTCCTATCATGTTCTTCTTGCCTGTTGTATGAATTCCCTGGTGAGGTACAAGCAAACTTTCATCCTTCTGATAGCAGACTAAAGAGTTCAAAACAAGCTCATCTTGGTGCATGAGTTTATTGGGGTAACTTACAGGAGTATGGGTGAGGAGCTACTTACAGGAATGTAGATAACTTCAAAGCAACCTCACTAGCATGAAGCCCACCTCTGCACTGGTACAACTCATGAAAGCTGCATTCCTCCAACTCCTTGAATGGCTTGAAGGTAACTCAGCTGCTCAAAGACCCTTATTCTCAGCAAGCACTACTACTAGGGTAACTTTAGAGAGTGGATATTTTGCCAGTCAAGCTGGGATATGGGAAACTAACCAGATTCTGTTACTTTCTAAATCTTAACACTCATGCCTCCTCCATCCAGGAGGAGTTGTTTTAATTTGGAGAGAATAGTTGCACATACACACACATACACGAATACAGTGCATGGTACATGTATGAAGATGGACACTTAAAAGAAATCCCAAACAAGCTCAGAATTGAGAATAATAGACAGTTATGTATTTAGGGGTAGACTCATGAATCAGAATCCTTTGCTGTAATGAAGAACAAAAACTGAATCCTGCAGCTGGAAAAAGAGGCTGAATGCATGCTTTACATCAGCATATATAGTTTAAGAGGCCATGCCACAGTGGGCGGTTGATTTAAAGGCTATTGGCTGTATGACTTCCTACAGCACCTCCCCCTTTTGTTTAAATAAGAGAATTCTAAGCCTAATACAAAATTATATACAATAAGAACAAATGTATTTAATAATTATCCTATCTTAATGAGTTTAAGTCTAGTATAATAAATAACTTGGCCAGGTCATAAGAGGAAAGTAACAACTATCTAGTCTTCAACCTCATCAAAGATCTGAGAAGGGAAATAATATTATTGAGAAGGAGGAAGTACAATCAAGCAACTTCCAAAATGTGCAACAAATAACAGAGACAACTGGCTACCTGGCAATCACCCAAAGTCTCATTTGCAACATTGAAGCAACCAACTTTGGCTAAGGCCTAGAGTAACTGGCAGGCCATTTTCAGAGGCAGGAAGATTTTCACAACCATCTTACCCTGTCTTGGCAAGGTTTGACAGTTCTGCTTATCCATTTCTGGATACCATGTGTCTTGTTAGTGGTTGAAGAATGGGAAGTTTTTTGCCCAAAGACCACTTTTGCCAAGAAGAAAATAAGTTCCAAGTGTCTTTGGCGCTCAACATTTTCTCAGGAATAGATTGGTGCTACCAGAAGCAATCATGTCTCACATCAACAGAACCCTGTTATTTAAATGCCATATTCTATAGCTCTTTGAAGTGGTTGAAGATTAGCTATCTCTAAAGAACCTGACTAGTCTAACAATAACTATGACAAGCATAGATGACTATTGACCTATAATTCTTACTACCTATATAACTTAAAGACTAAGACTCCATATTAGAATATTATACAATGTACAACTGTGTAACTAATGAGGACAATGACCTCAAAATGTAAACAATGTATAAGACTTTGATCAGAGATAGAAATGTACATTGCAAGATTATAAATATGTCCTAAAATTGTATCAATTTACAAAAATGTTCTAAGCAGAGGTAGAAGCATGCATACATACAATATGATAAAATAACTTTGCCTAGGTATACAAACATAGTGAATGAAAATAGGAACATATTCAATATAATTTAAGTTTGTATCAATTTACAATAAACTATACCAATGTAAATTGTCTATAAATAATAGCTTACAAGTACTCACTCTATTACTCACTATTATTATTAGTGTGAGT